>NW_027203937.1:23987500-25187500 GCF_024711535.1 Dipodomys merriami | reverse complement strand
CTGGGGTAATGAAGGGCAACTTTCATGGCTGAAAAAAGCAGAGACAATACCTATAGGTGTCCTGCCTCCCTGGCTGCAGTTGTGCCCTTATCCTTTGAGGTATCCATGGAGACCAGATGTCTCATCTGTCATGTCCATGCTCAAGAGCCAAGCAAATTTCTCTTTTCTCTAACGGCTTCCCAGTAAGGATTAATCAAATGAGTCACCTGATTAATGTAGCCTACCATCTTACCCCTTCCTTAATGCTTTATTGAGAGGAAGTGGACGAGACTGGATGGACCCTACTGAGACTCATAGACTGTACATTCCAGCTCTGCCACATATTCAATCTATGACCCTAAACAGCTCTCCTTCCTCCCTCCCTGAGTGTGAACTCAGAGCTTCTCACTCTAGGTTGACTTTTTTTTCTTCTCTTAAGTGGCTCTTTACCACTGGAGTCACACCTCTACTTTTGGCTTTTTGCTAGTTAATCGGAGGTGAGTCTCCTGGACATTTCTGCCAAGGTTGCCTTCAAATCTCAGTCCTCAGTTCTCATATTCCTGAGTAGCTAGGATTCCACAACTTGAGCCCCTGGTGCTTGGCCCTGAGGCAGGATTCTTAATTTCTCTTTACTCAGGTATCCTCTATAACTTAAAGCAAAGCTTAGTTCATAGTAAATGCTAATGACTAGCAGTCTATTATTGACTGATACATGTTTATGCGTATGTATATCCATATGTATATGTACATTTGCATAATCACACATAAAATTACTGTGTGTCAGTCTCTGCTAGACATTTTCTAGCTGTCAGCTCATTAAATCTTAAAACCATCTTGCCAGCTTATCCCCATATTGCTCAAAGATGCAAAGTACCCAAAGATGTACTCTGACAGATAGTGCATGCAGACTCTAGGTCCTGGAAGGTGATGGCAGATGGTGTCACACCTAAGAGCAGCCCTTCCACAGGTCAAGGCCAGGAAAGGAAGGCTGACTGCAGTGCTATCTTCTCTACAAGCTCAGCCTCCTTCCGACTATCCTCACAGACATATCCCAGGTGCCTCTCACAGGACTCCCTCTCCTTTGCGACCAACCATTAGACTACTTGGTTGCCCCCCACTCCCAGTCCACCTGGGGCTGGGCCTTGTGTTCTGAGTCAGACATCCAGAATATTTCCCACCCTGCTGTTGGGCAGAAGCACATTCTCATTTCTCTTTTGACAATCACACACAGGAGCAGCATGCTGGCCCAGATGCATGAGCTCTGTATGGGGGCGCAAGCGGACTGTGGGAGCAGAGGGCTGTGTGAAGCACACCAAGGCAGGTGCTTCCATGTTAGCCTTCTCCCTCCTCCACATGATGGTGAACTCTAAGCTGCTCCCACAGCTTCAGAGCTAAAAATAAATTAATAATAAAAAGAGCCTCTTGATTTGTTATTCATTCCACATGATAGTTTCTTCACTTCATGTCCAAACTCTGCAATTAGAGTCATAAACACTGAGTTTTGTATGACTTTTATGGAACTCTTACCGGCTGGGAACCGGCAGTCATTAGCAGCACCATGGTGGCCAATTCAGGCTCATCGAGCAGAGGGAGGCTGAAGGTTTTGCTCTCTGCACATCATTCTTTGCAGAGTTTTGCTTCCCAATCATCCCTGGGCTGTGGAAACACAGAGACAGAGGAGCTACATTTAGATGGTGATGTGGCTCTGTGTTCTTGGGCAAGTCAATTGACTCCTCTGAGCCTCCTGATCAGTACAATGGGGATGGTTACTGAGAGTTAAAGGTTGTAGCAAACTTGTGTGTGCCTCTAGCACCAAGCCTGGCACAGACTGGCCTAGGCAGACTTTCTCGCCAAGATCAATCGGCCTGCTCAGGCACGCTAGCTTTGTTACTCATCTGTAGAAGAGGTTCAAATGATCTGTTTCACAGAGGTTTTGCAGGGGTTAAATGGAGAAATATAGAGGATGCTTCACACCATGCCTAGCACACAGTAAGCCCTGAATTGATATGTGGTAATGGCCGTTTTGTTAATATTAGTATCCATCAACACATGGTAACTGTTAGCATTCGAATTAGTATTGTCAGGATGAGAGCTGGCAGGATCTATGCCTCTTCTTTCAGATCTGCTGTATCTTTTCATGAAGACCTGGATATGGGAGCTCAAGAGATATGCCACCCCCACTGGGCTGGAAGCCAGGCCCTGGCCCTTTTCCTTGACAGTGGGCCATTGCTATGGGCATAGTTTGGGCAGGAGCAGGGGATACCTCCTTCTATCAGTGACTCTCCTGCCACCAAGTTTTGCTGGCACACTGAAGCTGGCCTGCCCCTCTACTTGACCCAACTTCCAAGTGAGAGAATTATGAAGTCCTCATACCCCAGGGGTCCTGGCTGGTGGGGCTGCATTCACTTAGGCTTCCCCCGCACATGGCGGCCATGTAAGAACTGTACCAGGGGAAGCCAGGATAAGAATAGAGAGTCAATGACAGTGTAAGGTGTCAGCATTCCATCTCCAGAGTGGTACCAGATGCAGTGCCCTCTCAGAGGCACCTTTTGAAGAGGTATCCATTTGAAGCAGGGGGTGGCGGTTCCCCTATACTGGATATTCGGACAGCCTTTGTATGCAGGGTCAACATTCAAATGAGCTGCTGAAATTTGCAGGTCCCTCTGCTGTTTCTCAGTCAGGTGTCACTGGCTTTCCAGGTGGGAGTGGTTCTTCATCATATGGTCTGTCTTATTAATGACAAGACATTGCAGCCCTGGGCCCTGGGGATCCGCAGTGTCACTGTTTGACCAAAATATCCCCCATGCATTTCCAAATGTCCCCTGAGCAGCTGAGGGCTCCGAGAAATAGAGTATAAACAAACAGGCTATGGGATTTAGAAATGGTTGGGAGCCTTGAGTGTGGGCATTTGAATGGTGTTTATATCAGGATATCTTAAGGATATGCTTAATCTGTTCAAAGAAAGATTCCTAAGGAGATGTGTTTGGAATATATCATGGGCATAAATAGATTCTTCTATTTTTTCTGCTAACTCCATTGTTACCACCTTGCCTTTATCCCACATGCTTTTTCTGAAATGTGTTCATTGCTGTGCATTAGCCCCGAGAAGGAAGATCTTTAGTGGAGCCCTTGAGGTTAGCACTGTGTTAATATACAGGGAATTTAAGTAGAGCCAGGCCCTCTGAATCAATCACAACAGCTTTATTTCTTTCTCAAAATGACACTATTAAATGCAGTAACACGTGTGAGAGTGGAGGTTGGCTTGGGTGAAGGACACTTAGAAGGAACATTTTATAACATTTTTTTTTCTTCAGGAAAAACGACTTTACATCTCTGCGATGTCTCTGGTCTGACTATGCTGGGCTGCTCAGAAGTCAGCCAATCATATTTGTCCGTGGCATAACAAACATGAGCTCAATGAAATCACTAAATTAATGAGTGGTGGTCTAAATCACTAAATTAATGAGAAGTTAGATGATAATGAGATAGTGCTTTCCTTTTCACACCCTCTGGATGTTCCTATGGTGGCAAGGGTCACCTTGGTGTCTATGTATGGACCCTGACGACAGTTGAAGCACAGGAAATCTCTCTTTGCATGATGTATGACATAGCTTATGTTTAGGGATTCAGGTAAGGAGGTGGAGCCCATGATTGGAGACTCCTTGGCCTCAGACTTTGCTATAAAGGGGAAAGAACCAGGCTGGCCATCAAGAGGGATGTGGGATTAAGAAAGATGTGTATTCTGATTTGTTTAAAGGCAAACAGCAAAGAGGCATACTTGTTCTTGTTTTGTTTTCATTTTATGTGCTAGTACTGGGCCATGAACTCAAGGCCTTGCACTTTGTGTCTGGCATTTTTACTCAAAGTTGGCACACAACCATTTGAGCCACACCTCCTCTTCTGGCTTTTGTTGGTAGTGAGTCTCAGGGATTTGTCTGCCCAAACTGGCTTCTAACCAGGATCCTCAGGTCTCAGACTCGTAGGTAGCTAGGATTACAGGCATGAGCCACAGGCACCTTGCTCAAGGAAGCATGTTTTGAGGCTGAAAGTAGTAAAGAAAGAAGAGATATATTTGTAAAGGGGGAACCATTACCACAGCAGAATCTCTGGGGGTGGCACTGCTCCTGGACAGCAGGAAAGGAGCTTCCTTTGCTGAGGAAGTTCAGTCAGGAGCAGAGCAGGGGGTCAGTACTGGGGGCTATGTGTGGAATGGAGAGAATGTCAATCTTCCCTTCTTTTTTTCTTAGGGGGAAGGGTGTCTGGTGCTTGACAGATGGGCTTTTAGAGATATCCGACTGAGTTCAAATCCCAGTCCTGACACTTGCTATCTATTAATTTACTTCAATTTCATCCTTTTTTTAAAAAAATCACCATTTTTTCTCCCTCCTACCCAAGGCTAATGTGAAAATTAAACAAATGTATGTAGAAAGCATTTAGCTTCCTTGACATGTAGAAATAACTCATTAAATGGGAAATGCTGTTATTATTACCATTATTTATCTTACTTTCTTGAAGCAGGAGATAAAAAGAAGTAGGGTTGAGGAACACCTGTATGTTGTATCTTGTGCTTTAGAAGCACACCTGTGAAAACAAGCTGCCTCTGCCAATACACTTTTACTAATAACACATGAGATATGTCCTTCCATCGAGTTCAAGATTCTGAGTGTGAGCAACTCAGGCTGGGCTTGGCTGGCCCTTTCTTCTGTCTTCTCAGAAGATACCTGCTTACACCCATGTCTATGGTCACCTGCTGCTCTGCTAGTGGAACTGCTCTTGAACAGTGGCTACCCATAAGTGGAAAAGAAGGGGCTTCTGGGCCGTGCATGTGTTGTCATTCACTGGGTTTTATTACCAGGCTCTTTTTTACATCTTCCTGATAAGTAAGAGAGCTGGAGAGCCCAGGGCCTACCTTGAACACTGAATATATGTGTAAATGCCCCTCCTCCACTTCGCATTGTACTCTTTCCTTAATGTAGTGTAAGGTAATTGTTACCAGCAGTTTCTCATGGGGTTAGGGAAGGGTTAGGCCTAGGCCAATCTGTGTCCTGGAGACAAATGTTAAGAATCTTGTCCTGTAGAAAGGCATATTCTATGCAAGCCACTATCTTCATGTATATGGAGAGTGGTATCCAAGGTAAAAGAGTAAGGGATATGAAGCAGATGCCGGGAAACAAGCCTGGGTGAACTTTTGAGGTGAAGTACAAATGAGCCTGAAGTACTTTTATTTATATACTAATTCAATCCACTAGTAAGTTTGAGTGTGTCTTGTGGATCAAGCAATGAGTTAGATAATACAGATAGCAGTGAACAAGGCAAGTGTGGTCCTTACTCCCAAGGATCTTGAGGTCTAACAAGTGACCAATGTTAAAACTGTATTACGGTCTCCTAATACCAAAGACCCATCATTCCACTGAATTCTGCAAACACCCTATGAGATGAGCACCATTGGTACTCCTGTTATGATAAGTAAGTCAACTGGGAAAATGATGGCAGAGAACATTGTATGGGTTTACAGGTGTTTCAACTATATACTGAAGTACATTCCTTTGGATATATGCTCAGGAATTGTGTGGCTGGGTCATATGGTAGTTCTACTGCCAGTTTTTAAGGAACATTTATACTAATTTCCATAGTAGCTATACTAATTTAAATCCCCACCAAGAGTGTATAAGGGTCCCTTTCCCCCATGCCCTCATCAGAATTTGTTATTTCTTTCTTGAAAATAGCCATTCTGACGGGGGTGATTTGGAATCTCAATGATAGTTTGGATTTATTGATTTATTGCTAAGGATGTCGAACATTTCTTCAACATTTATTTGCTATTTGCATTTCTTTTCCTTCTTTTTTTGTGCTGGAACTAGGGTTTAAACTCAGGGCCTTGCTGTCTCATTTTGCTTTTCTCTCAAGACAGGTGCTCTACTACTCGAGCCATACCTCCACGTATGACCATTTGTATTTCTTTTGAAAACTGTCCCATTTTCCCATTTATTAATTGGATTACTTATCTTTCTGTATTTAATTTTTGGAACTCTTTATATATTCTGTATATTAACCCTTTTCCTTTGGATTCTGGAAATTGTTTCTTTTGCGGTGCAGAAGTTTTTAACTTAATGCAATTACACTTTTCAGTTTTTGTTCTTATTTTTCTTAGCAGTTGGGGTTCTATTCAGTAAGGAGTCAGTCTTTCTTGATCTAATAAATATTAGATCCAGTGACCTTGATATATATTTCCCAAGTTGCTGTACTTTTCCTAAGAGCATACATCACCTTTTGTAGCTCTTCTCTTGTGTGATGATGTGAGAAAGGAGCATAACAAATGGTTTTCAGTCAGCTCAGGTTCCATCATGCTCAGAAGCACATGACCTCAGAATCTCTGTGGCTTACAGTAACAAACATTTCTTGGTCTTGCTCCATGTCCATTTGTTGTCTGACCTTATCTCCTTTTTGCAGAGTCTTGTCAAAAGTGGCCCTAGTACCAAAGGCTTGCTCTTTATCTGAAGCACATGCTCATTCACCTTGTTGGCCTTCCAAGATACCCAATGCAGCAGATCTGCCACACTTTTCACTGCTCTCTGGAAGTAGTCATCACCCTTCTGGTCTCCAGAGATGGTCTCCTCATCACTCACCTTTTAGCTCCCAAGTGAGAGGCCCATATTGTAGGGGTTCGGCAGCATCTCATGTCTACTTCTGATCTCTTTAGGCTGAGATCCCCCAAATCTCAGTTGCTTACAACTAAAAGGACTGTTCTTGATCATTCTCCATGTTTATTTTAGATCAGCTTCCACTCTGTGTTACCCCCACCTTTCTCTGTGACCAAAGAAACCTTCCCCTTCCCCTCATCTGTGATAATAAAGTGATCAAAAGGCAAGTGGGAAATCACATGATATCTCTTAAAACTTCTAATCAGAAATGATGTGTGTCACATTGGTCTAAGGTAGACACGAGGCTACACTTCACATGAGTAATGGAGCATGTAGAAGAGCTCAGTAGGGGGGAAACAAAGAGGAACTTAATAAGACATAAGACAAGCCAGAGCACATTTTGAAGACATGGACAGCTATGGATGGAAGTTAAACTTCTGAACCCAGCAATGGTCTGTGCAGCTATTTTCCTGGGTACACCATGGGAAGCAGAAGCCCGGTTTAGCTCAGCTTTTTCGGTTCAGTCTGAAGTTCAAAGATGACTCCTTGGTCAAAAGCTCTGCTTTTCTTCCTGCTGCTCTTCAGACACAGCTGGAAACGTCCAGACAGGCCTGCAGCAAATGTTGCCCAAATCACCTCTAGCCCAACCTTGCTTTCCAGGTCCCTTGGATGTTTCTAACTCAAAAGTCTCTGAAAACCTCATTAGATGTGCTAACAAGCAGGAGCCACAGTCTGAGCCACAGCTCGCTGTCGCCTAGCTGGATGGTATCTGTTTTCTCCAGCCCCCACACTGCTTTTACCTCATCTCCCTCCCTGCCTACATAACTGCAGGGCACTGTGTTGCCAGGCCTCTGTGGCTTGTTTTATCCTGCATCCTCTGCCAGGAGTCTCAGACTGTCCTCTGCCCAGGATGTAGTCAAACCTCATAGCTCATGAACCTCCCTGGGTAAAAACAATCATCGCTCCAGCTCTGGACCATTGCAGACCTATCTGCTCTAACCCAGAGTATTCTCCATACTCTTCTGCATGTGGCTGACAGATTCTTTAGGGGGTATGGAAAGGTACTTTGGTCTTC
The DNA here is from genome assembly GCF_024711535.1 of Dipodomys merriami. Taxonomy (NCBI): domain Eukaryota; kingdom Metazoa; phylum Chordata; class Mammalia; order Rodentia; family Heteromyidae; genus Dipodomys; species Dipodomys merriami. Next base: position 25,179,805 of record NW_027203937.1, on the reverse strand, counting down.
TCTACTTCTCCAATGCATAGTTCAGATCGAACACCTCTGAGGGCATTTGATGAGCTAAAGTGAATCCCACACTGACTGATTGGCTGAATCCAGGTACAAATTTGTCCTCCTTGGGATGGGGGTGCAGGGCTCACGGGCTTAGCTTACCTGCTCCTCCCCATTAGGGACATGGGTTTTCAAAGGAATCTCTGAGCTAGAAAGCTGGCTTTGCATATGCATGTTCCTTGGGAATGGCTAACAGGGCTTCCTCTTCTCCACACAGCCCTCGTGCTATGAGCGGTGAATGTAAAGAGCCTTTTGGAAGTGACTGCCCTCATTCCTGATTTAGCATCTGTGCACTGTGGCCCTCCGCACAGTAATGAACCTCTGTGTCAAGGGGTTAATGACCAATAACTAAGCCCTTAAATCAGCCCACCCTGTCTACACAGAGGCCTGCGGCTCATTCTTGGGGAAAGAGGACAAAGAGGCCATTTCTAATGCACATTCTGGATGTCACAGTCACCACTCTGTAAATTGAAATTTAATAAAGCAAGGCTCTGCATGCTCCTTCTTCCCTCTGCCCCTGCCATTTCTGGTACCTTCTCTGAATCCTTACTGCTAGCCGGTTAGACCTGAGAGGGGCCACAGAAGGGAAGGGGTTTGAGGCTGTGAGGCTGGACAAGGAATTCCCCCTCCACTTAGCCTTTGTGTGGCCTCTTAGGGAGAGCTGGTCCCTACCTGTCTTGTCCTTACCCTGAATTTCCCAGCTACTGCAGTTGACAGGTAAAGAAACTGAAGGTCATGATGGCTTGCTTTTCAGCTAGAACGTGGAGTGGAAGTGTTTCATAAAGATCCAGGTCTTCCTGGCTTGCAAGTCTGTATTCTTTTTCTTTAATTTTTGGCAGTACTGGGCTTTGAATTTAGGGCCTTGTGTTTGCTGAGCAGGTGCTCTAGCACTTAAGCCACACCCCCAGACACCAGAAGTTCATATTCTTTCTATCCCACCTTTTTCCTGGACTACAGTGGTTTTCCCAGGTCAGAGATCTGCACAGATTCCTGAGCCCCTCTCTCTGAATTTCTAACTTGGTAGGTCTGGGGTTAGGCTCAAAAAAATGTTCATTCTGACAAGTTTCCAGATGATGTTAGCACCACACTTTGAGAACATTGCCCCAGGCCACAGCACCCTCTCCTCACGTGGCCACCAACCTCAGGGTCTTAAAATCAATGCCTCTGAAGATAGGGATCCAGCTTGTCCCCCACAAGGAGAACAGAACTCAAGGAGCCCTAGATGCTACTCCTACATTTTGTTCCTAGCTGCGCAAAGTCTCCTTTTGGGACATTAGTTTATTGGTAGCGCTGGGATGGGATCCCTTAGTTTGATCACATTTTAGAAGGTCACCCTTGTCCTTCTCCCAGCCTCCCTGCTTTGTTGCTCTCAGTTTCCTTTTCTTCCATGATCAGCTCACAGTTCAGGCTTCCCTTTGATGACCTTAGCCCAAATCCTCATTTTAACCTTTGTAATCATCTCTGCACATGTGACTTCAAATTTCACAAGCTGCCACACACCCCAGGTGTGTAACCATCCCACAGAGAGTACGCTCCTCATGCCTCATTGGGCTGCAGCGATCCTCTATTGTGTCCCACCCCTTCTAGGTCTTCAAAGAAAGGACCATAAGAAGGTGGTGCACCCCAGACCCTCCATACCATGATCTGGTGGCAAGCATGGTTGTTTTCTCCACTGTGATAGTTCTAGAACCTTCTTTGAAGAGTGTCCCACTGCTTTCCTCCCCATTCCTCCTAACTCTTCAGAGTCAAGATAATTTCAACTTAATACCACCATTGCCTCCCCATGCTGGAGGCTGGGCCAGAATGCAGCTCTACCTGTCTCAAGGACACTTATGTACCAAGGGACAGCAGTGTTGCCAAGGAAACATGGCCTATGGAGGAAGAACAGCTCCTCAAGTGTCCATGTTCTCTGGAAGAGATCTTGAACTTTATTTGGGCCTGGAAGGAGTTTGTGTTACTAAGCAACTTAGCCCAATTTTGCAATATGTTCCTGGTGTGTCTGAGAGGTGCTCCTCTCCACTCCCTTGACCACATACCACAACTCTTCCATCTCAGTCTCCATTCAAAACTTCCATGGAGGCTAAGGTGTGATGTAGGTCTGGGCAGAAGAAGGAAGGGAAAAATGCAAAGACCTGCGAATTGGGACTAGAGGCATGGTTTAAGTGGTAGAGCACCTGCTTAGCAAGTGAGAGGCACTGAGTTCAAATCCCAGCAGCACATGCACACGCATTCAAACACAGATGCGCATGTGCGCGCGTGCTCACGCACACACACACACACACACACACACACACACACACACACACACACACCAAGGGCAAGGGGGGGGGGAAGAGAGAGAGAGAGAGAGATCTGAGAATTTTCCATGTCAAAGAATTCAAGAGAGTGGGGTCTGGTAGAAGCTGAAGGGAGGTTAAAGCTTCTTATCCAAATATCTGCAAATTCTAGTTGGTGAGACAGAAGCTAAAAGAGGGCTTGTTGAGCCTCCATATCTTGTTGGAGGGATGATTCATGCCTTACTCCATGATGATCAGCCATTTAAACTTATGTGAACTTATTTAAACACAATATTCTATGAAAGCCAATTGAATGCAAGAAAGAAAATGAGGATTGCATGGTCAAGCAGGGACAGGACCCTAGGACCGCTCCCCTCCCACCTTCAGTGGCCTCTGAACCCTTTCTTGGATCCCCCAGGGCTCAGTATGAGCAATTTATGGTAGTGGGCCTGGCCTGGCCCTTGATGGCTCTCAGGGGATGAGATCAGGGTGGCCATAGGAGCCGAGCTCTGCCTGAGCCAGCCTCACTGAGGGCTGAGCCTGGAAGTGGAGCACTGTGGCTGCCCAGTAGTGCTGAAGAATGAGAGGTTGGTCTGGACAGCTGGCTCTGAAGGGGATGCAGGTCCTAACCTGCTAGGAATTCAGCCTTCCTAGGAGTTTCCTTTCAGGCAGAGGGAGAAAGCAGTGATTATCCAGGCATCTTAGCAAGTTGTTTTTAAAACCCATTGTAGTCTGTTTCCTTGTCCTTACAAATGCAATGTGACCTTGAGAATGAAAAGTACCTACCTAGCAAAGTTTGTTTTCTTTTACCCAACCCATTTCCAGATCTGTGAGGAAGTGATGGGAGGGTGAGCCATAAGTCAGCCTCTTTGAGACATAGACCCACCAGTGTGTTGGAACCACACTGGCAGCAGAGGCCACCAGCATCCTATGGGAGCAGGGGAGATGTTATCCAGAGATGAGGAACAAAGCAAGGGGAACCACTTGCCCTTGAGTCTCTGCCCAGCCATGGCTCTATGGCTCCAAGGACAGGGCAGGAATGTGCACTTGAGGGCTCTACAGCTGGCTATCTAGATTCACAATTGTTCCTGACCCTGACCTGGAGGAGAGTAAACATCACCATTGGTGTATGAACTGAGATCCAAATATGTTCATTCACAGAGGTGCAAGAGAGTTTTCTCCTCTTCTAGTAAACATCACAATGGAATGCAGATCGGGTTTGCAGCCCTGCTGAGCGGTGTGGGGCTGAGTGGAGAATGAGCTGAATCAATCATTTGTAGCTGAGGAAGAATTGACTGTCCAGGAATGTTGTTTCAGTACCCTGGGGGTTTGTAAAATGACCAAAGACAGGATAACAGCTGGCCTCAGCCTCTGACAAGAATCACAGGAAGGATGTTGCCTGGCCCTGGAGTCAGACCACCTCAGTTTAAATCCCAGCCTCTGGTCTGGGAATGTGGTTCAAGTAGCAGAGTACCTGCCTAGCAGGCTCAAACCCTGATCTCAGGACCCAGCACTTCTAAACAATGATAAACAAATATATAAATCTCAGCTGCTAAACACTAACCATGTGATTTTTGGATACATTTTACTCAGTTTCCTCATCTACAAGATTGGTAAAAATAGTAGTATAGATTGGACATCCCTGATTAAAAAAATATTTCCTAATCTAAACTTTTTGATGCCACAAATAAAAAACTCTATACCTCACCTCATGTGAGAGGTTGCAGTAAAACTAAAAGAATATTTTTTAAAAAAATATGACATGGGGAAACAAAGGAGGAGGCAACAATGCTTGGTAAGAAATGTACCCATTACCTTGCCCATGTAATTGTAACCCCTCTGTACGGTATTTTCACAATAAAAAATATGACATAAACTCACTTTTAGGCCATGTGTATATGGCATAAATGAATTTTTGTGTGTGTGTGTGTGTGTGTGTGTGTGTGTGTGTGCGCGCGCGTGCAAATAGCCCAAAATCCGAAGGGAAGGAGTCTGTAATCTGTAACACTTGGCCTGAGAGTTTCAGATACTCAGCCTGTACCTTTTCCAGATTCTTATTATGATTAAATGAGATAAAACACATGGACCACTTCCTGTCTGAAATATGGTATAAACTAAAGAGAATTCAGCTTTTATTATCATCAATAGTCTAAGTTGAGGTTTCTCCTCAAGGGCAAAACTGACATTTGGCGCTAGAAATCTCTTTGCTATGAAGCACTAACAACCCCAACCAAGTCTCTCCAGATATCCCAAATAACTCCTGCTGGGAAGAATCACACCCCAGTGAGGACCAGGGCTCTAAACCTCTTTCTCCTGAAAACCTTCAAAGCTCCCTGCTGCTCAGAAAGTGCAGCTGTGCTTGCTGGCCCTGTAAGCATTGAAAATGGGGCATCTTGCACAAATCCATTTCCCCTTTTTGTGTGTTTGGGCCCATTTATTGATTCATTGAAGTACTGTCTGGGCCTCTGAGATGTTCACGGGAGGACTTGAGAGAATCCTCTTTGCTGAGTCTCCCTCTGTGATCTGCTGTCTTTTTACTTACACCAGTGAAGCTACACTTTGCTGTTGCTTTTTAAGTAACAAACAACTGTCTGTCGCTATTATGATTTTCCCTGACTCTGGAGCAATAAACAGCTTTGGTGACAGCTGTACCAGATAGTTAAGTGCACACACGCCTCTCAGAGCAGCTCCCCAAGCACTTCAGAGCAGCTAAGTGGATACAACTGGTTTCAGCTATTACCTGGGTGGCCACTTGTGCCTGTGGAGCCTGCCCTGGAGAAGAGAGCCAGACTAATGACAGGGAAGAAGTGGGGACTGGGGATGATTGGCTCCCTGGCCATCCTTGTCACACAGCCTATGTTTCCTAGCCTCAGGGAACTTGGGCACTGACATACAGGGTAGCTAAGGGCTATGGGTCCTGAGGAGGTGATCAAGGTGCATTTAGCCCAAAGGCCTACGCAGGTGTGTGTACCTCCTGGCATAAGGCTCAGGAGGCATGCTGGAGCCCCGCACTATTGCATGTTCCAAGGAAGTGTTCCAGAGATGTGAGTTTTTACAAGAGTTGGCCTAGGTGAGTGGAAGAAGTGAGGACAGCTCTCACGTTAGTGGAACTAGAACCATTGTTCTCTAAAGGCTATTTGCTTGGCCCCCACGTTGTCTATGGCTCCTCTAGCACAGGACCCATGGCGTTCTCATCTCTGTTTGGGGGTTTTGTTTTGGGGTTTTTTTTTTGGTCAGTTGGGCTTGAACTCTGGACCTGGCTACAGTCCCTGAGCTCTTCAGCTCAAGGCGAATGCTCTAACACTTGAGCAACAGCACCAATTCCAGTTTTCTGGTGGTTAATTGGAGATAAGAGCCTCATAGACTTTCCTGTCCAGAATGGCTTTGAACTGTGATCCTCATATCTCAGCCTCCTGAGTAGCTAGGATTACAGGCTTGAGCCACTGGCACCCAGCTATGTTCTCATCTCTGAACCCTCAGAATTCAACTTAAGATTATTTGTCCATTGGGTGGATGGATATAATGCCTAATGGCATAACTATTTGATTTACTAAAAACTAGGGACAGATTACAGCCCACGAGACAGCTCCTGTATCTGCAAATAAATTGTTATTAGAACAAGGCTATTGGTTTATGCTCTGTCTGTGAGTGTACAGGCACCACAGCAAGACACTGAATGGGCCTCTGTACAAAAATGAATCCATGTAGAAGGTCTGATTCCTGTCCTCCAGGAAGGCCTCTTGTAGGACTGCTTGCTGGGGGGTCATTTTCTGGCATCCCAGAAAGAGGATTCCCATCACACAGGAGAAGAGGCCTAACTGTGCCTAAGCCTAGTATATAAATGCTACCCGATGGTTCATGCTGAACACCCGCTGTCAAGTCTGGAAGCCAGGCAGTTTGGTACATTCTAGGCAGAGGCTGCCTCCATGATCTACCCAATGGAAACCTTGGATGCTGAAGCTCTGACAGTTCCTGGCAGTCATTCTCACATATGGTCACATTTGTTGCTAGAACTGAGTGCTTCCTGGGACTCCACCTGGACAGGACCCTTCAAGCTCATGCATCCCAACGTGAAAGTTCCTAGGCCAGGCCTCAGCTACTTTTCTCGTTTAATGATGTCCTTTTAATGTAATGGAGCATAGCTGGGAATACAGCTAGGAGCTGCATCCTCAGTTCTCCTGGAGAATCACTGAATCTCACTGGGATCTTGGGGACTCCCCAGCACACCCCAATGCCAATATTTGCTATTTATCCTTTAAGGAAAAGCCTGCCCACCCCTGTTCTTCACTGACTCATAGGGATGGATGTTTTGTCTCGTCATCCGAGACTCAGAGCTCCCCCCAAAGGCATGGCCCAAACCTTTCAGTTCCACGCCTTGGCCAAGTATAGTATCTGGCACAGCATATTTATGGAGGAAGTCAGTTACACATAATGGGTTCACAAGGTACTCTTTAAACGATGGATGCAATCAATTTTTAAAGCTATGGCCAATGTTTTGCAATGGGCAGATTATAAAAAAGAAAAGATAGCTGTTATTCCTTGAAATTTTTGTTTAATTATAGATGAGGACCCGGTGCTATACTAGATCATGATGTAAAAGGTTTCTTCTCCTCTGTAACAAAAAGATTTGACAATCTAGGGTCTTCCACTGAGACCTCTTTAACAGCAGCTCCGTTCCCTCCATCTCTCCGGATGATATTTCAGCTCTTTCTCCCTGCTTTCCTTTCCCCTCAGAATGTGTACTACACAAGCAGCCAGCAGATCCACGTGGGCGTCCTCAGCCCCACGATCGATGACGATGACAACCGGTGCCTGGTGGATGTCAACAGCCGCCCACGGCTCATCGAGTGCAGCTACGCCAAAGCCAAGAGGATGAAACTCCACTGGCAGTTCTCTCAGGTAACCGCCCTGAGCCAGGGACAGCTCAGCACCACGCTCGCAGAGTAGCCACAGGGGCCAGGCTGGGGGCGGGGGGGGAGGGGGGGCAGAGAGGAGAAAGTTATTACTTTATCATTATTTTGATGATATTAGGGTTGAACTCAGGGCCTTCTGCTCACTAGAAAGGCCTTCTACCACTCAAGGTTATTATTATTTCATTTAACCTTTAAGGGAACTGAGGCTCAGAGAGGGGAGTCCCTTGCCAATTTCCCATAGAAAGGGATAGAGCTGGGATTTGAACTTGGTTCATCTTAGCTTCAAGCCTTTGAGTCTTCTCTCCACAAGTACCCTCTCATGAGATAAAGTCCCACCAATGTCCCAGCTAAGATAGTGCTGGGCCTCTGGTCTGTGGCCCGTGTGCCTTCCTCCCAGTATGGAGTCTCTAGGGATGAAATTTCTTCACAGGACTATGTCTGAGGTCATCTAGATATAGTGGAGAGACCCTACACTAGTGATGATGGAGCATTACTTTATTAGGTCTCCGTAATTCGGGGGCCCCTATTTGATATCCCACTCTTCACTGGCTGCTGTATCTCCCTTACAAAATGATGCCCAAGAATCCAGACACCTAGCTTGAAGGAGAACCTTTGTCCCTTCCCTCTAGTCCTCCCTGCCCCAGGGAGTCTAATCATTAGGACCAGGGTTTTTCGTGGGATTTTTTTTTTAATCTTTTATTTTTGTTTTATTGTAAAGGTGATGTGTAAAGGGGTTACAGTTATATAGGTCAGATCATAAGTGCATTTCTTTTTCAACACCTTCTCCCTCATTTTCTCCCAGTTTTCCTCTCCTTATCTCCCTCTCCCATAAGTTGTGTAGTTCATTTTCAACATAGTGTCTAGTGAGTATCACTGCTACATTTGTTCACCCTTTGTCTCACCATTTCTATGCTGCCCTTACCCTCTCCCAAACCGATAAACTTACATACAAGACAAAAGGTACAGAAAACAGAAACAGTGACAAAGGAAGAAAAAAACAAAAGTCAAAATAACAGCTAGGCACTGGTGGCTCACACCTGTAATCCTAGCTACTCAAGAGGCTGAGATCTGAGGATCACGATTCAAAACCAGCTGGGGCAGGAAAGTCTGTGAGACTCTTATCCACAATTAACTGCTAGAAAACTAGAAGTGGTTGTTCATGACAGGATTCTGGAAGCAGCCCCTCTTCCTCTCTCAAACTGACAGAGTGAGACCTGGAGGTGTGGTTAGGAATGACAGTTAGGCTCTTACTGGGGAAGAATGGCTGCAGCTTCCTGGCTTGAGCCAAGTGAGACCAGACTCACAGTCTGGTGAGGAGATCATCCCTCACCCAGTCCAAGAAGTGAGCAAGGCTGACTTCACTGGAGTAAGATACGATTTGTGCCTGAGACATCAGAGTCTCTAGCATTCATATCATATGTTATGGGGGATGTTCCATGCTGCCTTTAGCCAGGCCTGCTAGTGATCAGCTTCCATCTGGGGACTGAGAATAGGGTAGTTCAGGGATTTGAGGCTGGTGGAACAGGAACGGGACAAAGCTAGTCAGAAAACAGGGTAGTTCACTAACCTGGGATGTTCTGAGTGTGCAGGAGCCTGTTCCATTCAGGAGGCATGAAAGCTGTTCCAGGGAAGAATGGTGCATGTCAAAACCTGGGCAATGTCATCACACTCAGTGTTGTGTTGGGGAACAGTGGAGAAGAGCCTGGGAGGGTCAGCCCAGGTCACAAAGGACATGAGGCATGGTGGACTTGGTTGAGAGATGAGAATGTGATACCTAGGACATACTTAGGTTTAGGCTTTTGAAAGCCCACTCTTATAAGACTGGTGGAGCTAGGGTAGACAAGGAGATAGAAGGGTAGAAAGGGAAAGAAGATGAAGACTTAGCAGGAGCTAAAATATAGGTTTTGAAAGTTCAGCCATTCACTCCTGAAACTCAGGCTTAGAGGATATAGGCACCTTCCTGTAGGAGGAAGGTAGGGAGTGGCCTCTGGGCTCTTCAGCCAACCATCTGAGATTCTGGGGACTTAGTGTCCCTCAGATAGAAATAATAATTCTCATAGAATTAAATGCCTAACCCCTCAGAAAGAGGCCTTGCTCCACCAAAGGCAGTGGAATCAACAGAGCTGTGTCTGTCTTTGTGCTTCAACTACAGCAGAGACTCCTCAAAACCTAGTTCCCAGCTTCTTTCTTAATCTTGGGGTGCAACTTGAACAGCCTGCCCCAAAGGCTTCCCACTTGAATGGGAGTCAGAGGTAGAAGGTGGCACTCTGATGCTTGGGCAGTTTTCAGTTACTTGGCCATACATCTAATTAAAACTCCCAGCATGCTTTGGCAACTACAGCTTTGATCTCTCTACCAGAGGGAACTGTTTGGAAGTAATCTTTTTAAATTCCTAAGTTGCAAGCTCAGAGTAGCCGCCCTCATTTGGTGTTTAATAATTAACGCATTGCAGTTTTTGCTTAATACAAAAGGACCAGTCTTTATCAAGTGACCTGGAATCTGTCCTCAAACCCTCATTGATAAAGGCTTGCTGTTCAGATAGGAAGCCTGGAGCCTTTTACATGATTAGAATCTTGGGCTAATTTTCTTGCAACAGGTTTTAGTCTCTGCAAAGTGCGTAGGAATCCAACCGACTCTAATGATCTGCTATAGACGCTGGGCAGGAAGGAACTTTCACTGGGTTCACTTCAAATCTCCTTTCTGGTTCTACACTGTGTTATTTACTCTCCTGAGGACCACAATTAAGCTCCACAGCCATTCAGACTGAATTTCAAAATCATCTAGTGTGATTCTTGTAGATATGCATTTGCATATCTTAGTGTACGCTTTCCTTTCCTGATTTTATGTTTAACAAATAAAATGCCTGTCCTCTAACCCCTGCGAGCTATTCTGAATTTCTAATGCTTCAGGCAGAACCAGGACAGTGTTAGATACCAACACCCAGAAGCCACATTTGATGAAAACATCTCCTGGCAACTGTAATGTACGGGGCTCTGATGAGCAATTTTCCGATGATGAACATTCTTTCCTTCAGTCATTCATCAAACATTTATTGAGCATGGGGGTTTGGCAGGAGGGACACAGATATGAATCAGCCTCAGCCTCTGCCCTCAAGGAGCTCATGGGCATGTAAACACACAACAAAACAGGCTGATGTGAGCAGAAACAGTGGTATGCGGTGTTCTGGCAGCTGGGGGGACAGGCTCCTTCCACAGACTTCAGGGACAGCTTCATATGCACAGCTTATTTGATCTGAATCTTGAAAGTTGGAAAGACAGTTCCCAGGCACAGGAAGGAAGAATACCTCAAGTAGATGATCTGTGTAGGTAAAGGCAATAAAAGAATAGAGGATATTTGAGAAATATGAATTCACTCTTTGGTGTGGGTGAAATTTACAGTCCACCCTGGGGGATGTGGAAGATAGAACCTAAGAGGCAGATGGGAACAGCTGACCAGGAGATGGTGTTGGGGGTAGGGAATTGTTACAGGCATACCAAGAAGTCTGAGCCTCACTTTAAAGCAAGAGGAGGTATTAAGGAGAATCTTATAAATCATAGATTTCTGCACTGACCCATTTTCCATGACTATATTCCTGAGTCTGGGTACTTATAAAGAAATAAAGAAAATATTTTCATGTGATTTATAGTTTGGGTGGTTAAAGAGCATGGCACTGGTGTTAGCTTAGCTCTGGTGAAGGCATAATAAGGAATGGGATCCCCATGAAAAGAGAGGGCATTCTGGTGAGAAAGGGGAAGAGATGGCATCTTGAGGAAGAAAGCCAGAGCATGACTCAAGGCTCAGGTTCTCTTCCATAACTCGTTGCTCTCATGAGAACTAACTCAAAGTCCTAGGAGAGCTACAGTAATCCCTTCAGAGGGCAAGGCCCTCAGTGACCTAACGGCTTCCCTCTCGGCTCCACCTCCTAAAGGACTCACCACCCCAACCACCACCACACTGAGGAGGACTCAGCCTCCAACACATGAACCCTTGGGAAACAAACCACAGCTGCAACTTCCCTAGCCATAAAAGAAATGCGAATCAAAATACATTGAGATACCACCTCACCCCAGTTAGAATGGCTAGAATCAAGAACTCTAATAACAACAGATGCTGGAGGGGATGTGGACAGAAGGGAACCTTACTGCATTGTTGGTGGGAGTATAAACTTGTTCAACCACTTTGGAAAGCAGTATGGAGGTTCCACATAGAGCTCCCCTATGACCCAGCAATCCCGCTTTTGGGCATTTATCAAAAGGATCACAAACAAGACCATATTAAAGCTACCAGAACAACTATGTTTATTGCAGCACTATTTACCATAGCTACGATATGGAACCAACTCAGATGCCCCTCAGTAGATGAATGGATCAAGAAAATGTGGTATATATACACAATGGAATTATATGCCTCCATCAGAAAGAATAACATTGCCCCATTTGTAAGGAAATGGAAAGACTGGGAAAAAATTATATTAAGTGAAGTAAGCCAGACCCAAAGAAACATAGGTCCCATGGTTTCCCTTATTTGCAATAATTAGTGTATGTCTGAAACAAGCAGAAACAGTCAGATAAGTTGATGTTAGGCGAAATGAACCCCAAGATAAGGACTCAAATGTTTTTTTTCTTTCTTGCGATTGTTTCTAACATATTTATAAGATGATTTCTTTGTTGCTTTGTATATCCCTCCCCCACGGTATAACCCCTGTTTTCACTGTATTTGATGTTGTATAATTTGTGGAGGGGAAGGGAAAAAACAAATTAAATTGTTTAAATAGAGATACAGGTGGACCCATTGCAACAATGAAATGTACAAGACGTTATGTCAAAAAACGAACTTTACAACTTTGGGGGGGGAGGGGCGAGAAGGGATGGGAAGGAGAAACAAAGGAGAAAGCAACAATGCTTGATAAGAAATGTACTCATTATCTTGCCCATGTAATTGTAACCCCTCTGTCTGGTATTTTCACAATAAAAAAGAAGAAAACCCCAAGTAGCAGTGTGCAGGGTGGATTAGAAGAGAAAAGGCTAGGGATGAATCAAACTAGGGAAGAGGCTGCTCCATCTTCCATAGGAGAGGTAGGGGGACTTGATAGCCATAGCCACGTAGCAAGTGGGGAGGACTCTGAGAGACATTTCTGTGGTCTGTTGGTCAGTGTTGGATTAAGTGGTGTCACTGGGGGTTATTAATCCAGACCCATTTCTCACCTTGGGTTTAAAACATAGTTGGTGGATGAACAGCATTGACTATCCCCCATCTCTATGTGGAACCTCATTAATACAAAAGGTGGTAGTTCTTTACTTCCATGATTTCTCTTAACTTGTGACTCGCTGTGAATTAAAGAATTCCCCAAACCAAGTACCTACTGGGGTTGTAAATCCATATGCTCTGAGTATTTCTTTCAGTCTTCTGGGAGTTCCTGAGGTTTGGAAGAGTCTTGAGTCTGTGATACAGTGCTAGTGGAAGAAGCATTTGACACCTGACCCCTGGTTTGGTGGAGGGCAAGGGCAGCAGATGTCAGATATATGTGGAGAAGAACTTGATGGCAGGACACCAATGGAGCAAAGCCATGCCCTGCCCCTCACTGGCAGGGAGACTTACTCACCTCTTCTACCTCCATGATTTCAAATGCTAGAGTCCTTTTCTCAGAGATGGGACTCAGCAGAGATTCTCTCTTGGAAGGCTTAGTGACGTGTGTTCACCAAGTTCCAAGTTCCTCATGACCTGCCTATGGGTTCGCATGTATAGTGGACGGAATAAGGCCTATTGAAGACCAGAAAGACCAGTGAGCTCCATTTTAGTATTTGAAAGGCAGCCTTGAATGAGACTGAGCAGGCTGGGCCCATGTAGATCTGAGGTGGGACCAGAGCAGGGAAATCTACAGCTGCCTTCTCATTGCCAAAATTGGAGACTCTGGGAGAGGCCAGGCTCAGGGATCAGCAGCCCATCACTGGTCTCGCAGTTCTGCATGGAGTTGGACTGCATGGCTTTAAAGTTTGCCAGTTTTGAAATTCTAACATTCTAAGGTCTTGAAATTAGATTGCACCCCTCCCAGAATGCTTATTTTTCCATCTACATGTCCCACTTGGCCAGCTCAAACACAAAGAATGACCTCAGCTCCTTATATGAGAGTCTTCATCTCAGTTGCATGGACTCCCTCACCCATTACTCCGTCTTGTGCTGCCATGCACACTTTCCAGAGCTCTCACACTGAACAGAAGCTCGGGACGGAGGAGGCACCTAGAGTCCTAGTGGACAAATGGAGTCCTTATTAAAAAAAAATGGTGCTGGTCCTGGAACTTGAACTCAGGGCCTGGGCACTGTCCTTTAGCTTTTTTACTCAAGGTTACAGCTCTACCACTTAGGCCACGGCTCCACTTCTACCTTTTTGTTGGTTAATTGGAGATAAGAGTCCTAAAGCTTATCCTGTGGGGTGAATTCAGACTGTGATCTTCAGATCTTAGCTTCCTAAGTAGCTAGGATTATGGCACCAGTATCTGGTGAAAAGTTTTACAAATCTTAATCAAAATGTGCCTGTTAGGTTTGTAGGAAGCCCAAAGACAAACCCCTACCTTTGACAGTTTACAGATGTATGCATGTTCACTGCAAAATCATCATCATCATCATCCACATCACCACTATCCTGTAAGCATGTACTTCTCCCTCTAACTTCATCTTTTGGGAAAGGAAGTGGATATCTTCTGAGCTAAACAGATAAACATGCTGTATGCAGTGGAGAACAGTTTGTATGAAATTTAAAACCAAGCAGGTGGATTTGATAGAATGTCAGAATATTCCTACTTTCACACTACTTCTGACTCTGAGCTCTTTGTGGTCCGTGTTGGCAAGGTCTGGCTGGGAGACCACGGGCCTGGGGCGGACTTCTGGCATCAGGCCTGTGCTTCACTTATTCTCTGAGCAGCATTTGTGCATTTTCCAAATAGGGGATGTCAAGGATAGCAATGGAGATGTCTGTCAATGCCAGGAAAGAGGAGTTTTGTGGAGTGTGTGGACCTTGCCTGGAAGAGGGTGGATGGAGCTCAGAGCCAAGCCTGCCTGTCGCAGGATGACTGGCTCTGACTTATGGGGTCTAATTTGATCATTTGATGCAAGATGACTAACCCATGCAAAAACAAACCTATTTGCCGAGTACATTTCCCAAGGAGCACCACTAATCCTGCCAAAGAATTTCCCCTCACGCAGGGAGGAGGAGCGCTTGACTTTCTCCCGCTCCAATCCCAGAGTGCTGTCAGCAAGTCCAACTGCAAGAGCCTTTTGTGCTGAGAGGAGAAGGCTATAATCGGGCATCCCATTATGGTGGTGGTTCAAAACAGCTTTTCATTTCCATGTCATCAGAAGGGGCTAGAACTGTCCAGTTTTTAGGGACTGACAAAGCTTTGTTTCGGCTCTAAATATTTTCTTATTTTTAGATGATAGCAGTTCCTTCTCATTTCACAAAACCCAGGACAAGACCTGTGTGACAGCTCAGCAACACAGAACTGGCTGAGATGCTACAATGTACCGGGCACTTCTGTGATGTTTACTATGCACCAAGCACTGCTGCAGCTTGTTACAAGCATTACTTAATAACCCTGATGGTGCTATAAAGCACTTACCAATATTATCTCTATTTCACAGATGAGGAAACTGAGGCACGGAGCTTAAGTAATGAAAGTCAGGTCTGGGAATTCAGACCCTTTGTCGGTGCTTTAAACACAGTTGTGGGGTTGACTTTCATCCTGCATGGAGTTTGAGGCTGGGGTCCTGCTAAAAGTAAAGCTCAGGTAGATGTGAACTGGCTGCATCCCCACCTTCTCAGCAAACTCAAGCCATCCTGCTATCTCCATATGTCTTCATCAGCCCTCAGACTCTTGATGTGGTTATCCCCATCACCACCCAGCCAGTGACTCACAGAGAATACCAGGGAGATTTTTAGGCATACGTGAGTCCTCTTTAAGAAGGAAAACACCAAAGTGCTGATTGAACCAATCAATGGTGTGTTGAATATTCATTATACAGAAAGACCATTTTACTCTACAAAAGACTTAATCTTGGGGTTTCTTTAACCAGCCTGATCATCCCACCCATGCTTTGAAGTATTTGCTTACTAATCATTAACTGCTTAACCTGGAAACAACTGAGCCAAAGACCCATAGGGCTGCTTGCCTGTGGAAATTTTAATTAGCAAGGATGGTGGCATTGGGAACTATGAAAAAAAACGAGACATCTTCAGAACTTTGGGTTCAGCACACACACAGGCTGAACTCACACACAGATCTGCAAGCTCCACCTAAGGAGCAAATGACCTGTGGGCCCAAGTCTTTCCTGAGAGTCACAGCTTCTATGTGGTCCTCCATGGGTGGTCTCGGACCGGCACTACCAGCCCAACAGCACCTTGGAACTTAAAAAGGAGCACTTTCAGGCCTCATTTCAGGCCTAGTGATTGACCATTTTCCAAACTCTCGACTCCTTTCCAATCAATATACCTACCCATTATCCCCAGGAGGGATAGGGCTAGTTTGCTGATAAGCACACTTGTCATGCTTAGCTGCCACCAACACATATTTGGGGAAACTGAGGCAGGGAAATAATCTGGGATATATGCCCTGAGGTGTTCATAGACTGGGACTTCCACATGTCCTGGCATGCAGCCATTCTGCATGCTAAGATGTGAATTGAATACCCCCAAGTTGATCTCTCTGTCCCCTACAAATGAGAAGATGAAACCTAGAGTGGCTCATTCACCCCGGGGCCACATGGCCAAGGCCTGGAACAAGGTTGTGTGTTCCCCGATTCTGCAGTCACCCTCACAGAGGGGTGTAGAAGAAGGGAGGCTGAGGGGTGCGCACCCAGATCTAGGAATTATTATTAGCATTCTTAATTCTATACATTCAACTTTTTAAAACTACTGTTTCCATACTTAATTTGGTTTCTATTCCAATTAAGCTCTCTGTGTGTGTGTGGCTTCTCTCCTGCCAGGTTTAATTGCCCTTATTTAAATTCTTTAATTAAAAGTATTGTGTGTTTCCAGATCCTATAGTTGTAAGTATCACACAAATAATTTGACTGCCTAGTAAATCAAGTGATGGTAGCCCTGCCCAGGGGACAGAGCAGTCTAGACTTAGCAGTCTGTCCCAGCCCCAGGACAGGGGGCTGGAGAGGCTCTGGGCTTGCCCTCCAATTTTAACAGCTATACTTGCATCCTTCCTTCCTTCCTTCCTTCCTCCCTCCCTCCCTCCCTCCTGTCCCTCGTTCCTTTCTTCCTTCCTTCCTGCTCCCAGGTTCTAATCCAACTCAGCTTCCAGAGCGGTCTGGTTCATATGTCACGCAGACATGGCAGTGGGCTAAGGTATCACTCAAGTCAAAACCAGCATCTGTTCAGTGGCCCACAAGACCACATCAGCCAGTCCCACCCTTTGGATCCCAGTGTCTCCCTCTTTCCCCATGCCTGCGCTCCCCTCAATATACAGGGATCCCCTGACCACCTCAAGCCATCTGCTAATGCAGGATCTTTGTGCTAAAACATGGGAATTCCCCAGTTAACCCCTGAGTAACCATGTCTTTGCGTAGCCCTCATCTTGGACTGACCACCTCTTGCAACTGCTGCCTGCCCCTTGCTCGCAGCATTCCTGAGACTCCTCCTCAGATCCACAATGTTATGTGCAATTTACCTCCTATCACACCATGCCAATCTATTATCTGTTCTCCCTCCTAGAGCATAGTCTCCACAAAAGCAAACCTTTTCTCTTGTTTAGTCACTCATACCTGCAGTAAATGAGAGCCGAGCAACCTGGCACACAGTGAGCACTCATTCAGTGTCTGCCTGGTGGAAAAATGAATGAATCCTGGTCTCTAAAGAGAGACATCAAAGAGAACAGACCAGGCTCTTGTTCATTGAGATGCAATTCTTCTTCAGCCTTGGGTACCACCAGCTTCCTCATTTTGGATCTCAAAGAGAAGCATGGAGTGGGAGATATGATGGGGTGGCACTGGCTACTTATTCCTGTAGAGAACTATGAGGAGACAAATGTAAGGAACCCCCACCCCAAGCTCTCAGCCTGGCTCTATCACTTACTGACCAAGGGTCCCTGGACAAGCCTCCCATCTGCTTTCGGCTGTGGATTCTTTCTATCCTACCCTCTTAGGGCTATGTGGGTTCAGTCTGGAAAGCATATTTACCATAGGCAAATAGCAAATAATCACCAGCTACCACAAGTGTTAGCTTCACTGCTTAGCCAACAGGTGGAGATATAGATGCTCACAAGGGCAGTGAATGAAGTTGTTGTGTGGAGGAAAGGAAGGCCTCTTTGCAAGTTTGGTGAACGAAGTTTTTCCAGTGAGAGGTAGTGATCTCAGCATCTGCTCAGGAGGAGATGCAGAGGTCAGACGAGGGCAGTGCTTGTGGCCTGTGCCAGCTCTACCACTCCTCCCTCAACCCCCCAGATGTTCAAGGAGCATCCAGGGCCCCCTCCCTATACCAAAAGATGCTCATCTCTCGGCCTCAGGAGAGGAAGCTCTTGGCCACATCCCTTACCTCCCAGGGCCAACTGAGACATTTTCATTGTAGCTGTGTCCCTTCCACCCACCAGCCCTGCTCTTGGCTTCCAGACACTTCTTCCACATCCTTGTAAGAGGCCACACTGGCTGTTTCTGCCACAGGATTACACACTTTCTGTGTGTCTGGTACAGAGAGCATGGGAGGCATAAGAGGGCCTGGGAAATGTCAGGCTTGAATCTCTGAAAGAGGTTTTACTTCTCAGAGACCTCTGCTTTCTCCTCCCCCTCTCACCTTGGCAAGGAGCCCGAGGAAGGCTAAGAATGTAGATGGTGGGAAAGGAAGAAGCTGAGGCTACCTCTGTGTTAGACAAGCTTGTCCAAGCTCCAGTGATCCACAGGTCATGAAGCATCTTCACCTGGCCTGGGCTATGAGGGTGTGCTGAACAGTCAGAATCTTCAGCAGCATGGATGGGGCATGTGCTCCAGCCCCCATTCTGTGCACTGATGCAGGAAGCCACCTCATAGCTGCTTCATAGCTGACGAAGGAGTTTCCCATCAGTCCCTCTGCTCATCCTCCCAGGAATCAGGACAGGAAGTATCCAGTGACCCTCTAGTCAAATCAGAGGCAGAAAGGCTTGTGTCAGACTTGGAGTTGACACCAGAAGAGAAGTCCTGGGTTAGCACCATCCCCTTCCGGCCTCAGATATCCAGTGGGACCAACTTAGGCTGGTTTTGCTCCCCTAGCCTGAGCACTGCTCCCAGCCATCTCCAACGGACAGATGACTGGGCTAGCAGCACCATTTGGAGGGGCCAATGGAGACTGGCCACAGGTCTACTTAAGGGCATCAGTGAGCTCAGCTTAGGTTTGGCCACAGATGTGCTCTGGCTTGGGGGCTACAATGGTGACACAGAGCAATGGGAACCTGGGCTAGAGGTGTGATGGACTGACTTGGCTTTGCTTGGAGCAAGTATCACAGGGAATGCCTCTGACTCCAAAAGACCAGGCTTTGAGGAACAGCATGGGGACCCAAAAGGGACAACAGGTTCTAAAAGGGCAGCTCATAATACTATGGATGGTCATGGAAGCATGGAGTCAGGTTTGGCTTCCGAATGTGCTGATTCCTTGGCCATGTTTAAGAAGCCTGTTGTCCATTGTAAGGGAGGTGGTGGCCCTCATTCTGAGGTGAGTTCTCAGCAACAGGAAGTAATGGGAATATGTTGAGGTTAGGAAATAAGCCCCTAAAAGCACACAGAAGCCTCCTCTTTTGTCTCCTGCCAATCATTTTCCTACCTTCTCTACAAAGGGAACCACATTCCTGACCTCAGTCAGGACTTAGTCCCAGGCTTTCATTTCAGAAAGTTTTTTTTTTTTTTCAGGTTTTGTTTTGTTTTTTTTGTCAGTCATGGGGCTTGAACTCTGAGCCTGGGCGCTCTCCCTCAGCTCTTCAGCTCAAGTCTAGCGCTCTGCCACTTGAGCCACAGCACCACTTCTGGTTTTCTGAGTGGCTTATTGGAGATAAAAGTCTCACAGACTTTCCTGCCTGGACTGGCTTTGAACTGTGATCCTCAGATCTCAGCCTTCTGAGTAGCTAGGATTATAGGCGTGACCACCACACCTGGCTCAGAAGGTTTTTATAAATACAATTATGTCAATATTTGTTTGTCTGGATTCCTTTTGTTCAACATTGCATTTGTGAGACTTTTTTAGAGCATCTCGTTCTAGCTAAGGATGTGCTTGAACTCTCCATCCTCTTGTCTCAGACTTCTGAGTGCTGGGTTTATAGACAGGTATCACCATGTCTGGCATTGTGAGATGTATTTTTATTGAGCTAACTAATTTGTTTTTTTATTGCTGTATAACAATATACAATTATACCCCAAGCTATTCATCCATTCTACTTTTGGTGGGTGATTGGTATGTTTCTAGCTGGAAGGTTTTAAACACTGTATTTTAGAAAGCACTGAAATATAAGTTTTGGTGTGCACACATTTCTATTAGATATCAGCCTAGGCATGCAGTTCTTGGGTCATGAGAAATATATGTTCACTTATATGAGATACTGCCAGTTCCCTAGTAAGTTGTGAGAACTGTGCCTCATGTCCTCTTGAGATGTCTCTGGTTGCCATGGGGATGATTGTAGCCCACTCAAGATGACTTCATTACAAAAGAGGCTTGCCAGCTCCCTCTCCCACAGTGCACTGTGCACTGTGAGCTAGAGAAGACCCAGAATGAATAGCACCAAGCTAGCTGGGCACACTGGGAAGGTTCAGGGGGAAGGGAGGTGGAAAAGGCTTCATGGAGGACATAGAGCCAGAACTAGGTTAGAAACATGGCTGACTTCTGTAGCCTGCTATAGAAGCATGGAGAAGACATGTAGACCCAGAATTTGTTCCAAGTGCAGGAGCCCTGAGATAATGTACATGAGTCCAGAAAACTGAAAGGAGTTTGACGTAGTTTTAACAAAAGGTATGGATTTGGGGAGAAGTCCAATACAAGGCTGGGGAAAAGCACATCAAGCAGCCAGGAAGGCCTCCCATGATGCACTGAAGCACTTGGGCCTTGTCTTCCAAGCTCTCCCTTATTAGGCTGGTGCAGTTGATCAGGTGAGTTGTACAGTGACTCCAATTGGAGCTTCGATCATGGCAGAAGGACAAGGGACCAGTCAAAGCCATGAGGAAAGTGGAATTGGCAGGATACCAAAGAGAATGAAAATGTCCAGGTTTCCCCCACAAATACCTGATTACTGCCATGATAGGAGATGCAGCAGGGGTAGATTCTGAGGAAGGATGAGTTTGTTGTATTCTCAGGGACTCAATCATCAGGACCATACCCATTCTAGCATTTCTGGATTTGAAGGCCAAGTCCAGCTGAGCACAGATTTAGTAGTAATGGAGGTGTTCAGACAGCTTTGGCTGATGTGTCAAGCTCACCACCCAAGCCCTGCAAGGAGCTTCCTTCAATCAAAAAGTGGAGGCTTTCTCTTTGCTACTGTGGAGCTGTTTTAGGGAACAGCCTTGAAGGTTTGGAACATACACTGAATGGTCTTGGGCTACAAAACATTCTGGAACATTACCAGCATGGAGGAAGCATGTATGTCCAGAGCTTGGGGAGCTCAGGGGCTTAAAAACAGTATCCAAGAGTCCTAGTTTGGTAGCAACCAGCACTAATGACTCCCAAGGTCCATCTGGGGAGGGCATTAGGAATGGGAGGACTTGGGTCTCTTCAGGTGCTCAAATGAATGCTGACAATGGCACGGTACCAAGGAAAGAGGCCTTCCAGAGCTAGCCTCAGATCGCCTCTAGCCTAGGAACTATACCAGCAAACAGTATGCCACATCTTTTTTTATTATTATTATTTTTTTTGTGAACACACTGTACAGAGGGGTTACAATTACATGGGCAGGATAATGCATACATTTCTTATCAAGCATTGCAGCCTCCTCCTTTGTTTACCCTTCACATCCCTTCCCAGCCTCCCCCCTCCCCTCCCCCACCCAATCCTCCCAGCCTCCCCCCCCCCCAGCACCAACGTTGTAAAGCTCATTTTCGACATGACAACTTGTACTTCTCATTGTTGCAACAGGTCCACCTATATCCTTAAATGACTTGTTTTTCCCCATCTCCTCTACAAGTTATACTGACATCAAATATAGTGAAAGCAGGGGTTATACTGTGATACTGTGGGGGAGGGACATACAAAGCAACAAAGAAATAATCTTATAAATGCATTAGAAACAAATGCATGAAAGAAAAAACATTAAAATACATATCTAAGGATTCATTTTCCTAACATCACATTATCTGACCTTTTCCGCTTGACTCATACATATACTAGATATTGCAAATAAGGGAAACCATGGGACCTATGTTTCTTTGGGCCTGTGTGCCACAGCTTAACCAAATAGACACAGCTTGGGGCAAGAAAGCCTTTGCCCTCAAAAGGAACAAGGGCGCAGTGAGGAAACTGAGTCACACATTCAATCTCGGGGAGGAGACCAGCTGGAGGAGCCTGAGGTCATGGGAATGCCGGCCCCAATCCACACAGATAATTCTAGCCCTAAGTGGCCACTGGGCTCCCTATGTCTCCCTGAGTTGCCTATGTGTCCTCTGACCCCTCTGTCCACTGCTCCTAGGGAGGCCCCATCCAGAACCGCAAGTCCAAGCGCTGTCTGGAGCTGCAGGAGAACAGCGACCTGGAGTTCGGCTACCAGCTGGTACTGCAGAAGTGCTCAGGCCAGCACTGGAGCATCACCAATGTCCTTCGGAGCCTGGCTTCCTGACCTCCAAGCTGCCATCAGCCTCCCCTTTGCTACTGTGTAGCATTTGCTGCAATGTCGCCTGCTGTCCACGTGGGGTTGTTTGGAGTCTGGGGGTGCCAGGTTAGTGGGCCCCCTCCACAGAGCTTTTTATTTCCTATCGATTTTCACGGAGTTTATAGAAAGATGACGGGTGGTGGGTGAGGGTATAATATCCTAAACTATTTTGCAACTGTAAATAGGGGACATGGAAAATATTTATAACTGACAATAAAATACGATTGATTAAGAAAAAGGGGGTTGAAGTCCTTTGGTTTCTAGAGGAGATGCGTTTCTGGTTCGTCTGAACTTGTAGCCAGTGTCAGGTCCCTCTTCACCCTTTCTGTTTCTCATCCCCAAAAAAGGAGGCTTGAAGCATCTGCAACCAGTGGGAGCTTGTTCAAGCTGCTAGCTTGCTCTGTGAGGCCCAAAGCAGTAACCCAGAGGAAATGTCCTTCCCTATTTCTTTCCTGCCCTTTGGGTATGTTCTACCTCCCCTGAGAAATCACCGCTACCCATTGGTCACTGGGCTGGCATCTGCTGGCTACGTTTCTCTTTCCTGAAGTCACCAAGTCTTTTCTTTTTCTTCCCAAGCTGTGCACGCCCCACACCCATCGCATGACAGTTGCCTTTGTCCAGTTGCTAAGACCAGTTGGACCCTTGCCACAAATGATGCTGTACTAGTTTCTTGTGACTTCTATAAGAAAGCACTCAAGACTGGGTGGCTTAAAGAATAGAAAGTATTTCACTGTTCTGGAGGCCAGCAGTTCAGAATCAAGGTGTTAGCCCCTTCCGAGGGCTGAGAGAGGATCTGCTCCACGCCTCTCTCCTGAGGCTTCTGGCATGCTTGGGGTGCCTCAGTGTATAGACATCCCTCTTTTTCTTGGATCCCCACACTGCCCACCATGAACATGACCGCCTCTCATGCCCAAGTTTCCCATTTGTATAAGGACACCAGGCCTCCATTGAGAAGGAGCAATTTCAACTGGATTATCTAAAGAAAGATTCTACTTCCTGATAAGGTCAAATACTGAGGTACTGGGGTCAGGATTTTCACCTGTCTTGGGGGCCACAATCCCATGCATAAGACAAGGCTTATTCCGTTTGGGCTTCACACTTTACTTAACTGGACTGCACTTATTCCCTTTCTCATTCCAACTGGTATCTTCCTCTACCTGCAACCATTCCATAGATCCAGATTCTTCTCTGTCCTAGCCTCTCCCCACCCACCTCTACCCCACTCTAAACCACCAATCTCTGTTCTTCCTAATCATCTACAATGTCCTGCATCAGACTTCCCAAACTCTGGGTCCCCAGACCAGCCGCAAGAGTATCACTCACTTGGGAGCTTTCCATCAATGCAGTTCTCCAAGCCCCACCCTGATGTCCAGATCAGATCATCTCTACAGACTGACAAGCCCTCCAGATGACGATGATGATTCTCTGCTGAAAGTGGAGAGCCGCCGCCCAGCACCCATGCGGGCCAGGACACACTGGTCCTCCCACCTACCTTTGCCCAGGCCTCCATTCATAAGTCTCTGCGTGTTTGCAACAGTTTCTACTGCATGCCTGCAAACCATACTACCCCTCACCTACCTGTACTTAACACCTTCATTGCCAGCACTGCACCTCTCATGCAGAGAACAGAATGAGGGCTCTGGAGCCAGATAGCCGAGGTACAAGTCCTGACTCTCACAGGAGAGCTCCTGTATTTGAATGCTTTGTGCATTAATTCCCACCACTTAAAAAAAAATAGAGATAGGCTGTGAAAATTAGATAATTAAGTTTGTGTCAACCACATAGGCCCATGATGGTACGTAATCAGTGCTTGTCTATTGTTATTTCATTCAGTGGCAGTCGCCGCCATCCACACGGTTATACCAACCACACAGTTTGCCATTCCTGTCCATGTCTCAATCCACCCACCTGGACTAACACCCAGGCATGTCTGTTCCACATGCCTGAAAGCATCTGCTCTCACACTTTGCTACCTGCACACACACACACACACACACACACACACACACACACACACACACACACACACACACACACACACACACACACACAAACTCTACAAATTGTTGCCCTCTTGTCCAATGCACCCCAACCTCAACACATGCTTGACCTCTATACTCTAGAGAGCAAACCTGAGGGTGGCACCACCCCTCACCTAGGGGACAGTAGAAACAGGACAGAGGAGCAGCTTCCTCTTGGAATGTCAACTCACCCTCTCCCTGGGCCTAGATGCTGGTCTAGGAGAAGAAGAAAGATGCAGCCCTCTTTTCCCTCTGGGCATGAGAGCCATGTGGCAGGCCGAGGATCTCTGCTGAGATACACAGGTAAGAAGCAGATGTGTGCACAGCCGAGGCAAGAGATCAGAGCACCAAAGAGGACAGAGGCTGATGCAGGGGTGTCTCAATGCATGTCCAGCCTTACCCATCCCAGCCTCAGCTAGCTCCTACAGCAAACTAATTAGCAGCTGTTTAGGGACTCTCTCAACACCCTGGAGTGAAATCATTATTTTTCTTAATGATTTCGCACATTAAACAACTTTGTTTCCTGCTCCCACTTGCCTTCCCTTGATACTGGAAGAAGCGTTGTTTTGGCCTAGCCCACAATATTCCCTGGACTGCCAGACTTCTGCTTTGGTCATGATGCAGCTCTACCATATAGCCCAGCCTTGCACCCAGCCTCTGCTCATGGGCCCAACTGTTATAAGTAATGGGGGGAAAAAGACATCTCTTTGTTCCCTGTTGAAAAGGACAATTGTTGGCAGTTATAGCAGAACTTGTCAATATCCCAGCATGTCCTAGCCAGTGCTGATGGACACCTGTCAGTAGCCACAAGTCTGCAGCCCCTCCAACTTCCTGCATCTCTTCCCACCTGCTAAACCTGGGCACAGGAAGACCAGAAGTACTAAAACCCCAGCCAATGTGGGATTGGCTACCTCATGTCCAGGGGAGCAAGTGTGAGTCCTGATGCTCAATCTCTCAAAGTGTCCCCCTGTTGCCCCTAGATTCCCTTTGCCTTTCTTCCCTTCCCTGTCTCTTTTCCTCCATTCCCCTTCTATGCTAGACCATCCCCTCCCAAATCTGAGTCTCTGGATCTGCTTCCAGGATCAACTGCCTGTGCCCACTTCTCCTGGGCCATGGCTGCCACTTACAGCCCACCTGCACCTGGGTACCAGGGATGCCCAGATAGGCACCTGAACCTGGACCTCTCCTTTGAGCTCCAGGCCTCATCTTCATCATGTTCTTGTCTAGGCCTTGATGAGATGATGCTGACCTGAAATGCTGGAAGTGGATCTATCACTGTCCCACCCAAACTGGACCTATCCCAGTGACCGGCAGCTCCAAGTGACTGAACTCCAAATCCTTCCATCCAACCCCTTCTCATTGTTGCTCAGCATATCTGGGCAGTAATGCCTTTTAAACAGTTCCTGGGCTCTTCCATGAGCTACTTCACTGCCTATGCATCATCCTCCATGCTACGATTGTCATGGTTTTTTCTGAAACATAAATATCATCAGATTCATTTCATGTCTAAGACCTCCAGTAACTCGTTGGAGATTGTCGACAACCAGCTCAGAGACCAGACTTAAAACTTACTCCCTCATTAGTGCAAGGGCCAAGTGTGTAAAACATCAAAGCCAGGGTCTCAGACACAAGTGGGACCTGAGGACAAGCAAGCTCCCTGGCTGCCATTTTGACTGGACATCTATAGCATCTGCACCATTTTTCAGAGGTGTTACTATACCATGGGCTTTGTCCTTTTTCAGAAAACTTTCATTGGGGGTGTATATTAATTTCCTAGGGCTGTTGTAACAAATTTCTAGAGCCTGGGTGGGGAGCAGGTCCAAGCCATCTGGAGGCCTCACAACCAAGATGGAGGTTTGGACAGGACTGGCTCTTTCTGAGGACTCTGTGTGATGGCTCTTTTGCTAGCTTTTCTCCTTGGCTTGTAGATGGTGACTTCTCTGTCCCTATATCCAAGTGTCTTCTTATAAGGACAGCACTCATAGTCATGTGGCCCATCCTCATAATATAAACTCCTATTCACTTCATTACTTTGGTACAGACCTTATCTCCAAGTAAGGTCCCCAGAGTTAGGATGTCCATATGTACCTTTGGGGTACACTTGAAGCCAAGAAGAGGTGGTAAAGAACAAACTGAAGGCCAAGGTCTTCTGTGGGGAAGAGGGAGCAGACTCATTGGTCCTCACGGTAATTAGAGTAGCTACTACATGGTGACAGAATTTTTGCCTGGGTACCTGAGGTGTTCAGCATTGTCTTCCATGTCCACTTCAAAAGGGATGTGGAAAACTGCCCCAGCACAGCACAGCTGTGACCCCCATACCTGGCACCCTATAACCATGGCGATGATGTTTTCCCTCCACACCAGCTTCAGCCTGACCCAAGGGCATCAGCCAGTGGTCAATGCCTCAGTATAAAAGATGTGGTGAACCAATCAAATTCTGCCTGGAGGACTGCATGTTACATGACACATGTAATAAAGCAGCCATTTACCGAAGAAGGTCAGGACCGTTGGCCACGCATAGAGATGTGTTGTGGTGTCGGACAGTAGCCCAGAGGACTGAGCAAGCCCCAGTTCAGGCATGTGAAGCCACAGAAGGAAAACCACAACTAAACGAAGAGAGGAGCTGATTTGCAGAGGCAGCAGATGACAGATAGGCCCTTGAGCAACCAGGGTTTTCCTCACCCCAGACCTAACCTGTACACACCTTAATGATTCTTCTTTTCCTTGTGGAATAGAAGCAACCTGATCTTTACAATAAGCAATATGGATAGAAGCAGGATGTAAAGAATTAATACATCAGAGCTACAGCCTTCAGCTGTGTGAGAAGCCTCACGCAGTCCCTGCAGCTGTGACACTCATACAACAGAAGTACACACGAGTACCGTATTTGCACAAAATATGTGTACACACATGAAGTTTGTCATACACACAACCATGTGCATGTTCATACAAACAGACATACACATACACACCAAAGAGAAAATGGATTTCTTCTCCCTCCAAAAGATCTTTGTTTACAGTAATAATGCACCAGGTGTGGTGGTACATGCCTGTGTGATCTTACCTACTTCAGAGGTGGAGATAGGAGGATCCTGTTCTGAGGCCAACTTGAGCTGACAAGCAAAAAGCAAAAGCATTGGAGGTGTGTTCCAAATGGCTGAGGCTTTGTACTCACAAAGCTCTGAATTCATACCCCAGTACTTCAAAACAATAAATAAATACATAAATAAATATAAACAAGGCTGTTGTCAGTTAACCTAGCCTTTGCAAAGCCAAGGCTGTTGGAAATCAGAGCTCTTTTATTCTCTTCATTTCTTTCTAATTACCATAAAAGATATAAGACCATTCTCAGACAAGATACTGGGACTTTTTGGCCTTCACATGCTTTCTGCATGGTTAGTTACAACATCTACAAGTTTAGGAAAAACAAACACACGTCAGTCACTCAAAAATATATCATCTCAGCCAGGTGCCAGTGGTTCACCCCTGTAATCCATCCACTCGAGAGGTGGAGATTTGGAGGACTGAAGTTTGACGTCAGCCTAGGCATAAACTTGAGAACCCCCCTCATTTCAACCAATTGTTGGACACCGTAACAGGCACCTGCCATCCTAGCATAACTAGGCAGATCAAGGTCCAGTCAGAGGCAAAGATGGCTGGAGTCATGGTTCAATGTGGTAAAGTACCTACCTAGCAAGTACATGGTCCTGAGTTCAACCTTCATTACTACCAAGAAATAAAAGTATCATCCCAAGTTGGGATTCTTCTGTGTCCAACTCAGCATAGGAGTGAGACACTCACTGTTCATCCAACACCCAGCCTCTGTAACTCTCACCTTCTGCCTCACCTGGTCACTTCCAACCCCATGCAAGAACTGTATCCTCACTTGGAGTTTTGGTAGACCAGGCCTGGGGTGGGGAGTGGGGGGTGGGGGGGCTGAGGGAGGGTTGTTATTCCTGGTAAGGTGTGTTGTTAGAACAAAAAAAAATGGCCGCAAGTTGGAATCCAGTTTCAAAGATGATCACCACATACTGTCTCTGTCTCTTCTGAGCCTCCTGGTGACTGTGCCAAGGGCAGGGGACTTACTCATTTTCCCCAGGAGAGAACCTGTGTCCAAAGGAGCCTGAGGCACCAAGCTCAGAGAGCCCTCCGCTTAGCTTAATAATGCTCTACTGTCACTATCTTGAAATTCTAATAACTTCTGTACAAGGGGCACCATAATTGTATTTCACACTGGGTACAGCAATTACGTAGCTGCTCTGCTTGTGGCATTGCGTTTTTGTAGGAAGAAACCAACAAGTCCACAGGAGGAGCTGTTCTGGAGAGACAGGTAATGAAGCCATGTGGCAGAGAGTCTGCCTCCTGTCTCTTGTCAGGATAGGGAACGCTCTCCTTCAGCAACCCCATTACTCAGCCAGCTGCCACTACACAGCAGCCCCCAGGGGGCGCTGCGCTCTCTCCGTGCTGACTCTCAAAACAGGCCCCAAAACCTGACAGCACAGCCAAATTATCCAAAGGAACTGAGAGAGACTCCAAGGAATAATCCCCAAACCAAGGAGAGAGTATGAGAGAGATCCAGCCCCCACCCCGCCCCCAGCCCAGTACTTTCTGTTCCACTCTGCTTCTGTGGCCTGTTCCATCTTCAGTTCTTGGCCATGGAAATCACCCTGGAGTAAGTAACGTGCCCAGGGCAAAAACAACCCTCCTGTCCTCAGTATACGAAGACATTTGGGGAACACTGGGACCAGAGGACTAGGTGGATGGAGGAAGATTAACAGAAAGAGTTCATGGTGGCAGGAATGTGAGTACAGAACTGAGCAGAAGCCCTTCCTCCCTGACAGGACAAAGCAAAGGGGGGGTGGGGACGGTCTTAACCATGCTGGCAGCTGGAGCCATGGGGAAGTGAGCTGCCCAGGAGCACTGAGGCCCAAAAGGGATGAACCCCCACATGAAATCCATAGTCCAGCAAGGAGAGGGGCTTGCTGGGAGAAAAGTGCCTCTCCTTACCCCTCTCCCAGTGCTTCCATGGGCCAACACCAGAGGGAGGAGAAAGCATAGAGCCTTTGATGCTCTCCAGAGCCTTGCCCTGTCACTCTCCTACTGCACGCCCTATTCCCTCCCCCAGTTCCTGAGCACCCCTTGTATGAAAACTAATGTACTTTTGCATTTAACTATCGCTTGTGTTGATACAAAAGAGAATGGCAGCATGAGACACTAGAAGACGTTGCCAGCCTGTTTCCTCCTGTCCCTTTTCTCTGCATCTTCCAAACCCAGGCTCCATCCGAGAGACTCAGACTCTCTGATCTCTAAGGAGTGGGGTTGTGGATAGTTTCAGTCTCACCTACATAGAGGGTAGGGATGGATGTGGCCTAGATGTCTTGATACCCATGGGATGAACCTTGATCTTGGAGCAAGCAAAGACATCCCATCCATTTAAGGGCCTTCAGCCAATCCCGGCTGCCTGGAGGGATGTCTTTGAGCAAGTTCTGAAGGGAAAGGTTTAGAATTGATATGTAGATAGATATAGATGTGTGAATGTGTAGGAGATGAGTAAAGTGGGCACATGTACCATGTAGTTAGACTTTCAACATTTGCTCCCTGCCTCACCCTGTGCTGGCTCCAGCATCCCTTCTCCCAGCTGACACAGTCATTCAGTGAACCACAGCCCACTGAGAAGGTGCTCTGAGGCCCTTAATTTGGTGCTATCACCAAATGTCATGTCCTGTTCCATAGACACCACTCTCTGGTCAAAGCACATGGACCCTTCTGCTGCCTCTCTGGCATTGACCTTTGCTTTAAGTCTGGTTTCCTCAGCTCTTCTCCCTTGGGTCTTCCTATCACCCCCGTGCCCCACCAGGAAAGGAGCTGTAGTCTCACCTTGTCTTCTTACCTGCTCAAGTAAATTTACCTGAATGATGGTTGGTGTTTGGGGAACATTGCAGGCCTAGACTGTCCTACAACGGTTAATAAACATTTATCCATTACTCCAGTGGGTACTGAGGTAAATACTTTTTGCTGCTTTCTAGTACAAATGTCCGTCATAACTTCATCAAAAGATACTATTATTATCATCTGCATTTCATGGTTGAGAAAAATAAAGCCATAGAACTATCAGAGGCTGGATCTGAATAGCAGAGCCTAGCCTCTTCACCTGTACCACACTGTTCTGACCCCTGGGAGGGGGACCTGGGAGCCCCACACTAACTTCTATTCATTCCAAAGATCTCTGGTTCAGCCTGGACCAAAGTAGCAATTGCAGCTAAGACCTCTAGAGGTACCAAACAGGATCCTGGGTGCAGTACCAACTCAGTTAAACTCATGGCATCCTAGAAGAGAGGCTTTTGAACTAACATTATTTTACAGATGAGGAAACTGAGGCATAGAGGTTAAATAGCTTATTCACAGTCATGTAGAACAAGTTGTCAAGTGTCAGAATTTTAACTCAGATTTCCTGCTGCCAACCTCTGGTCTTGACCATTAAGACATATGACCTCCAGACCACCAAGCAGTCCATGCATGTATTTGCTCCAGAATCCACAGACTGTGGCCTCTGGGGTCTGGTTTCCTCAGGCACCACATCCGCCCGGCTATAAACACCACCTTGTTTCAATTCCCTGGTAAGTAAGCCTGACCTTCTGAACGTGACTATGGTGAGAATGTGATTAATGAGCCAATTATTTCTGGGGAAGACATGGTGCAAAATAAATAGCCCATTTCCCTTCAATTTACTGTTTTAATAAATAAATAGCGTTCCATGCTCTGGTTTTGTTTATTGCTGCTCATACCTGAAAGTTTGTGATGAATCTTCATGTTGTTCATTTCCAAAATTAATCAGATCTGCCTGGTGACTTTGAAATATAGGGCTGCATTTGTCCTTCGATGTTGAACATCATGATAGCCAGACCGGACCAAGGGGTAAGACAAGGCCTGGGAGGCAGGGTGGGCGGGGGCAGGATGCCTACTCTGCTTAGGTCTATGCCATCAAAGCACCAGGCCCTGAGCACCTGCACATGAGAACTACCATCAAGGAAGCTCTGAATATAGCCCCATGATTCATAGATTACAACAAACAAGACCTGTTAAATGAGCCAAAAAGCCTTCCCCCTCTCTTGAGGGATACAGAGATTGCAGACATTATTCAGCTGGCTATGTGTTGTAGGTCCCTTCCCTGCGTTGTAAGCACAAAGGCAAGACTGAAGGGCATGTGAGAGGCAGGGCTTGCTTCCTGAAACAATGGACCCTGCTGGATGGGCAACTTTCAGGGTGATCAGAAGTAAAAGAAACTTAGGAAAACTGATGAGATGGGTGGGGTTGGGAGCAATGAGGGAAAATGA
Organism: Dipodomys merriami; assembly: GCF_024711535.1. Lineage (NCBI taxonomy): Eukaryota > Metazoa > Chordata > Mammalia > Rodentia > Heteromyidae > Dipodomys > Dipodomys merriami. The sequence goes on along the minus strand of NW_027203937.1, from coordinate 25,148,409 downwards.
TGAAGGGATGATGTTGATCAATAAACTGGCACGCTGAATGGTAACTACTTCGCACAAATGCTTAAAGATAATAAAGAGAAGATAAAATAAGAAACCCAGCCAGTGAATGTTTATCATGAATGTTGACATTCTACCCACCTTAACGATAGTTAAGCCTCACAAGAGTTCAGGAGGCAAATGTTCAGTTCCCACTTCATAGATGAGAAAGAAAAGCTTCCCTGGGATTGGAAACTTGCCAAGGTCTCAGCACTAGCAAGTGAAAGTGGGGTAGTCTAGATTCATATGTGCATCTTTAGACTCCAAAATCAGGGTTCATTTTTCATCTGGAAAATAAGTACACAGCCGTTTCTCCATATCTGCTAATCTGCCTTCACAGAGTCAATCAATGGCAGATGGAACATTGCAGGGGGTGGAAATAATGGCCACTATTGACCATGTACAGACTTTTTTACCTGGTCATTAGTCCCTAAGCAATCCCATATAACAACTACTAACATAACATTGCATTGTATTAGGTACTGTAACCAACCCAATGATGATGTAAAGTACATGGGAGCATGTATAGAGGTTATATGTAAATACTATATCATTTTATACAAAGAGCTTGGGTTTGCTGTTCAAGGGAGTTCTGGAACCAAATCACTCATGGACATTGAAGGATTCTCCCCCCCCTCCCTTTCCCTCTCCTCTTTCCTCCTTTCTTTCCCTCCCCCCTTCCTCCTTCCCTTCTTTCCCCTTCTCCCCTCCCCCACCCCCATATGTGTATGTAGTAGTCTGTCTTAGGACAGTCAAAGAATGCCACCAAGAAGAAGTGGTGATTCTAACCTGGGCATTGTCACATGGATAGTTTTATGAATGGTGAATAGCAAATGCAGAATGACCTATCAGCCAGCAAGCAGAGTTATGTCTGACTTAAAATCATGGAGTGGGACAGGTAGGAAGTAAAAGGAATTAGGAAGCATGGGGAATGACTGGACATAAGTGAGAGAGGGAGAAAAGAGAATCATTGCTCTTTCTCTACATCTCTCAGTGGTGAGTGAATCCCTCTCACATCTGCCCCCAGTCTTCTCTTGGCTCCCTGGGATGCTATAAAGGCAAGTGTGCAGGTAGTCCACAGCTTCCCCGGAAGCGAGACCACTGCAGAAGGACCCGTGTGGGAGTCCAGATCTTGATCTGTCTTGTGTGTGTGTGTGTGTGTGTGTGTGTGTGTGTGTGTGTGTGTGTGTGTGTGTGTGTGTTGGTACTGGAGCTCAAACTCAGGGTCTAGACACGGTCTTTTAGTTTTTATACTGAAGGCTGATACACTACCACTTGAGCCATACCTCCACTTCCAGCTTTTTGGTGGTTAATTAGGGAGAAGGGTTTCACAGGCTTTCCTGCCCAGGCTGGCTTTGAATTGAGAGCCTCAGATCTCAGCCTTCTGTGTAGCTAGGATTACAAGTGTGAGGCACCAGTGCTTAGCTGCCAATCTCAGTCCTAAATCTGCAGAGGTCAAGAGACCTTGGGGACCTCAGATGGATGTCAGAGGACTGATGGTGGGGTCTGTGGGCCTGGAGTGTGTCCATGATCTAGAGGATTCATGATCTAGTTCTAAATTGATGCTCCCAGCACCTTGCTTCCCTCCACCATTCTTTCTCATCAAGACACAAACTGTTCTTAGATAACTTAGAAGCACACCTGACTCACCTTGGGTAGAGGTAGAAGTGTGAGGGACCTATAAACCTAGTCATTACCAGCTGCCAGGTGTGCAGAGCTTTACAGCTCACACGGGGCTCTAACTCACTGGAGCATCCCAGCAACCTGAAATGAGCCAGATAGTGGATCAAGTGTAAACTACCGACTGTCTTATTATCAACTGCCTTCTGCAATAGCTGGGGCTGCAAAATGCCTTGTTAGGAGGCGTGAATTCTGTCTACTTTACATGTGTCCTTGAGCCCAAGTTGGAAAGATGAGAGGCCATATAAGACCTGTTCATCCCATCTAAGATCATAATCTAGTGAAGAAGCTCCATGGTTTTAACACAAGAAAGTGATCCAGGTATGGTGATGCATGCCTGTAATCCAGCACATAGAGGGCTGAAACAAGAGGATCTGGATTCCAAGGCCAACCTTCACTGCATAGTTAGACTCTGTCTCAAGAAAAGCAAAACAAAAGAAAAATCCTACAATAAATGCTACATGAACTGCCCTTCAAAAATGTTTCTCTGATTATGAAAGTAGCAAATGCATAGTATAGACAAATGTATAACAGACATGAAGAGGAAAAGAGTGAGTGTTTTTGATCCATTCAGAAATGACTATATTACTATTTTGTCTGATTTTTGCATATGTTTGAAGTGGATTTTTCAATTACTTAAGACAATAACTGTCTTCTAGGCATCACTTGGGTTTAAGTGAAGATCTTGTAAATTTGTGATCAATAGAAGCATAAATGATAAGACTATTTAGAGAATTGAATCAATTAAACTATGCAAAGTACATATTACATAACATAGTCCCTAGATTACAGTCAGTATTCAATGAAGGCCCATTGGTATTCTTATTCTGATTCTATCTTGAGCCATTGGGCCTGTCACACACAAGATGATTTACATGAAATACCCAAGTGGAAACTGAGCCCAAGGTAAGGAGGCTTAGTACACAAGACTGCTTCAGTAAGAAAACCTCAGGACAAGCAGCAGTTCCAAGTCCTGCCTGGTATTTGCCTGGTCTCCTAGTTGCCTCTGTCACAAATGGAGGGGTTGGTGTAAGATGGAATGGGAAAGATGTGAAGTAAAGCTGAGCTGTTGTGGGACCACTAGAAATGTAGTCACTGACTTTTGCTATCCATAAAGACCTTCCTGTCTAGCACAGCCCCAAGCCCTGGACCAGCATCTCTATAAGCAAAATGGGAGGCTAGGGATGGGCTGAGCAGATGTGACCTCTCACTTATCAGGATCACCTTTCACTCATTTCTCCTATTCTCTCCACCCATCAGCAAGAGAATTCAGGCCTCAGTACTCATTGACTTTCTCAGCTCTTTACATTGCCCTGATCTAAAGCAATCCTCTTATGAAAGGCCCAAGTGCCACCCCTGAATTCCTTATAGAAATCTTCAGCTGAAACCCTGGGCCTGAATCTTAGACATTTGCTAGTTAGTGCAACAGTGTGGGTAACAGCCAGGAACATGATCCAGAAAAAGACTATGAACACAGGACAGGTGACTAGATGAAATGTAGATTTTGAAAATGTAGATGAAAATAGATGACTTCCTAATAAAACATAAATTACCTAAATTGTCTCAAAGATATCAAAATCTTGAATGACCAAGGCAAAAAAAAGCAGCTAAGACCAAGCAGTTTAACATCAGAATTTTGTCTCACTATGAACAATGTTGTTTACCAAAAAAGTCAAAACAAGTAAAAAGTAGAGAAATAACCAATTTACCTTATGAAATTTGTAAAACAAAACTAAAAATAAGCAACGATGGTATATGAAGTTTAGCAAAGGATATGTTGCACAGATGTATGTAAATACATCTGTGCAATTGTCAATAAAATATTTATGGAGGGAAACTGAGGTATCAAAAAGTTATCTATAACTAAGAAGGCTTTATTTAAAGAATGAAAGGTTGATTCCATATAAGGAAATCTATCAAAGTCTCCACGATGCCAAAGTATTAAAAGATAACCCTTTGAGCCAGGCACCAGTGGCTCACACCTGTAATCCTAGCTACTCAGGAGGCTGAGATCTGAGGATCACAGTTCAAAGCCTGCCCAGGAAAGAATGCCCGTGAGACTCTTATCTCCAATAAACCACTAGAAAATTGGAAGTGGTGCTGTGGCTCACCTTGAGCTGAAGAGCTGAGGGACAGCACCGAGGCCCAGAGTTCAAGTACCATGACCGACAAAAAAAAAAAAAGATAACCCTATGATCATATCAGTCATTGCTGAAAAAAAAAACAAATTTGAGACACATTCATCATCAAGACTTTTAATAGAGAAAAAAAGAAGAAAGAGAGAAGAGACAGAGGAGATTCCATACATTAAAAACATCCAATGACCAAAAACTAGCAGCCAACAGCATCCTCAGTTGGGAAACATGAAAAGCATGTGAATTTGACTATACAGGCAAGGTAACTGAATAATTGTGGAACACAGACACACACAGACACACATACAGACACACACACAGACACACACACACACACACACACACACACACACACACACACACACACACACACACACACTGATACAAGGCCAGTGAAGCAGAAATTGATGGATCAGTAGAACAGAACAGAAAGCCCAGAAGTAGATGGAGCCATACACAGAATCTGAATACATGCCAAAGGTGACACTTGAGCTCAGGAGGAACAGATGCTGTGCTTATCATGTAGTTTTGACTCCACTGCCCATCTGTCTGGAAAACATGAACCCTCCTTCTCCATAAGCATCAGAATAAATTTCAAAAGTTATTCTATAAGAATCAATTTCAACTGTAAAAATGGCAGTTCTTCCAAAGGCTATCTACAAATTCAATGTGATATCTATCAATATTCCAACCTCATTCTTCAATGAAATAGAAGAAGCAACACAAAAATTCATATGGAGCAATAAAAGACCCTGAACAGCAAAAATGATCCTTATCAGAAAGAACAGTGCTGGAGGAATATCAATACCAAATTTCAAACTCTACTACAAAGCCATAGTAATCAAAACAGCTTGGTACTGGCACAAGAACAGACCTCAGGAACAATGGAACAGAACTGAAAACCCAGAAATGAACCCACAGACCTATAGCCACCTAATCTTCGATAAGGGAGCTAAAAAAAAGTAGAATGGAAGAAAGACATCCTCTTCAGTAAATCATGCTGGCAAAACTGGTTAATCACCTGTAGAAAACTAAAGCTAGATCCTTATATATCACCCTGCACAAGAATCAGCTCCAAATGGATCAAAGACCTCAAAATCAAAGCAGAAACCCTGAAAACATTACAGGAAGGAATAGGAGAAACCCTAGGTCTCTTTGGCATAGGTCAAAAGTTTATTAATAGAGACCCAGAAACACAACAAATCAAAGACAGGTTGGACAAATGGGATTGCATGAAACTGCAGAGCTTCTGCATGGGAAAAGACATAGCTAGCAAGATCAATAGAAAGCCTACAGATTGGGAGATCTTCACTAGCCATGCAACAGACAAGGGTCTCATATCTAAAATATACTTAGAACTCAAAAAATCAAATCCCCCAACAACAAATCTTCAAAGAAACAACTGTCTGATAAATAAGTGGGCTAAAGACTTAAAGAGAAACTTCTCTGAAGAGGAAAGAAGGATGGCCAATAGACATATGAAGAAATGCTTCACTTCTCTAGCCATAAAAGAAATGCAAATCAAAACAACATTGAGATACCACCTCACCCCAGTTAGAATGGCTATAATCAAGAACTCTAATAACAACAGATGCTGGAGGAGATGAGGCCAGAAGGGAACCCTACTGCATTGTTGGTGGGAGTGTAAACTTGTTCAACCACTTTGGAAAGCAGTATGGATGTTCCTCAAAAGACTCCACATAGAGCTCCCCTATGACCCAGCAATCCCATTTTTGGGCATTTACACAATCACAAACAAGGCTATACTAAAGCTACCAGCACAACTATGTTTATTGCAACATTATTTACCATAGCTAAAATATGGAACCAGCCCAGATGCCCCTCAGTAGATGAATGGATCAAGAAAATGTGAGATATAGATATAGATATATATTCTATGCCTCCATCAGAAAGCATGACATTGCCCCATTTGTTAGGAAATGGAAAGACTTGGAAAAAATTATATTAAATGAAGTAATCCAGGCCCAAAGAAACATAGGTCCCTTATTTGCAATAACTAGTATATGTCTAGGACAAGCAGAAAAGGTCAAAAGCTATGTACATTTAACCATATAAGATGACATTATGTGAAATGAACCCCAAGATGGGGACACAAGTGGTTTTTTTCTTTCTTGCTGTTGTTTTAAAAATATTTATAATGTACTATGTGATTTTTTTTTGTTTCTTTGGCATGTTCTTCCCGCATGGTATAACCCCTGTTTTTACTGTATTTGATTTCAGTGCCCTGTATCTTGTATATACATTTTTCTAATTTGGGGAGGAGAAGGGAAATAAGAAAATGCTGAAATAAGGATACAGGATGACCCATTGTAACAATGAGATGTACAAGACACTAGGTTGAAAACAAACTTTACAACTTTATAAAGGAGAGGGAGAAATTGGAGAGGTGAGGAGGGAAGGGATGGTAGGGAAAAAACAAAGGAGGTAACAAATGCTTGATAGGAAAGTTACTCATTACCTTACTCATGTAACTGTAACCCCTCTGTACAGTATTTTTTACAATTAAAAACATTAAAAAATCAATCTCATATTGGTTTTTATATGAAAAAATAAAAGCCACATAAAGGAATTCTTAGAGACTGCATGTGGAATCTAAGGTATCAGGGACAGTTTCTTAAGAAACTATAAAATATCTGAGCATGGTGGTACATACCTGTAATCTCAGCCTTCAGGAGGCTGAGACAGAAGAATCTTGTGTTTGAGATCAGACTAGAGGGACTCAAAACTATTCCAAACATCGGTGGATCACACCTGTAATCCTAGTACTTGAAAGTCTGAGCTGTATGGATCATGGTTCAAAGACAGCTCCAGCAGGATAGTCCATGAGACTCTTATCTCCAGCTAACCACCAAATGGTAAGCCTGCAGGAAAAATATTTAAAGAGCTCAGGCCTTGAGTTCAAACCTCAGGACTGGCACACACATGCAAAAAGCCCTATATAAAACATTAAAAAAATGCTTAAATAGAGATACAGGTTGACCCATTGTAACAATGAGATGTACAAGACACTATGTTGAAAAACGAACTTTACAATTTAGGCGGGGGGGGGGGGGGGGCTGTAGTTATGGAGATGAAGGGAAGGGATGGTAGGGGAAAAACAAAGGAGGAGGCAACAATGCTTGATAGGAAATGTACTCATTACCTTGCTCATGAAACTGTAACCCCTCTGTACAGTATTTTTACAATAAAAATAATTTTAAAACCCTGTATAAAATAAGGCAGCAATTTTTAGAAATATAAAAATTAGAAACTTTTATATATGATAAAATATTACAATCAAAAACTAAACAAAAACAAGGATTTAAGAAAACTTACAATCCAGAGAGCAAATAAAAATACATCTATAAAATAAACATTCTTGGGCTGGGAAGGTGGCTCAGTGGCAGAGCGCTTGCCTTGCATGCCTGAGGCCCTAGGTTCGATTCCTCAGCACCACATAAGCAAAATGAAAAAAGCCGGAAGTGGCACTGTGGCTCAAGTGGTAGAGCGCTAGCCTTGAGCTGAAGAGCTGAGGGACAGCGCCCAGGCCCAGAGTTCAGGCCCCATGACCGGACCCCCCCAAAAAAATAATAAATAAATAAAATAAACATTCTTACAAAGGCAACCCAAAATGAAATGATCAAGGAAACAAATGTGCAGCAAAGAGAAGATGAATCTAAATGCCAACACACACCTAAAAAGATACCTTGCTAAGAAACTGCAAATCAAAATAAACAATAACACATCACTTTATATTCAGTAGACTAACAAAATTTAAAGAAACAAAAAATCCTAAAACGTCTGGCCTGTGCCGATATGGGGAAAGGTGCACTGGCCCTGCTGCTGGGACGGGGAAGTGCTTCAGCTTTTGTGGAAATCAACCCAGCAATACCTGCTGTAAGTCAGACTACTTAAACCTTCCAATATGGAGCTCTCGCTCCTTGGGGTGGGGAGGGGAGCAGGAAATTGGTCTGTTGGGATACATAGAAGAATATTTGCCACTACATTGTTTGCAATGGCAAAAGACAATAAGAAGTAAAGAAAAGAAAAGGAAAGCATGAGAAACAAAAAAGAATATCTAGCCTGGAGGAATGAGGCAAATTCTGCCACTCACCCCATTATGAAGTGCTGCCCTGCCTCTGGAGGGGAGCAGGCCAATTGATTTGGGGTTCTCTATGGAGTCAATTGAAGGAACTGTGAGCAAGAAAAGACAAGCAAGCTGCATCTATTATACAACTCCTTTCTGGCCAAGTAAAGATCCTTTCCTGAGAACTGCTATCATTTGCAGTAAGAAAAGCAGCCAGAATGAAGTGTGGTGCTCAAGCCTGTAATTCTAGCTACTGTAGGAAGTGACGATCAGGGTATCAAAGTTCAAGGCAGACTCAATGGCTGGGCTTGGTGGTGCACACTTGTTCCCCCAGCATAGTGGCTCAGCACAGTAGTGCAGACCAGTCATCCCCAGTAACACAGGGAATTACAAGTAGGAGGATTGCAGCTCAGGCCAGCCCAGGAATAAAGCAAGACGCTACCTTGAAAATAATTGATGCAAAATGGAGCTCAAGTGCCTCAAGTGATAGGGTGCCTGAGTTTACTCCCGGTACTACCAGAAGAAAAGAAAAAAGAAAAGCATCTAGAAATCAGGAACCGGAAATCCTACAGTGAAACATAGGTGTTGAATGTAGTGGGCATCATCTGTTGGTGGGTAGACTGAGATTGAGTGTCCTGAACTGCTTTTGAGTTGGGCTCCATTGTGTCCTTTAGGAAGAGACCTGATCACCAGCTAGGTAGCATTCCAAGCTTTGGTTACACATTTAGAATCACCTGGGGATATTTTGTAAATGTTGCTGCCTGATGGATGGATAATGGATGGATAGATGGATGGATGGATGGATAAACAGATTGATTGACTAATTGATTAATGATGGATGGGATGATAGATAGACAGCCAGACAGGTAGATAGACAGACAGACAGACAGACAGATAGATACATAGATACATAGAGGTTATTTGAGCCTCCCCCAATATCAGGCAAGAATTGGCCCTTTCCATAGAAACTTTTATGGCTGACAGTGAAAGGGAACATGACAGCTGAAATCCTAATCAGCAAAACATAAATGTCTAATCACAAGTTCCCTTCTCTGGAACAGGAAGCACCAGGGGAAGGGAAACACGGTCCGAGGCCAATGGGAAGTATGTGTGGCTGTTGGTGTTCACTGAACACCTCATTCCACAGGGCGGGACAGAGCTCAAGCATGGCTTGGAAACCTCAGCAGCAGTATCTGCAGTATGTGCAGATAGGAAGCTGAGGATGTCTGATCTCAGAGAGGGAAAGCAATTTTGAAGATCACAGATGTTGCTGACAGTGTAAATGCCTCTGTGGGTAGAACAGAAACTGCAAACAGAACGCGGCCACGGGAACAGTCAGCTCATTTGTGCCTGGTGTGGGACAGCAAGTATTCTCATGACTACATCAACCAGCATAACAACCCCATGGCCCCATGCACACTGCTGAAGTTCTGATGTTAGAGAGGAAAAGAAAAATGCTTTCAAGCAGAAACTTCTGGGATGGAAATCTTTCTTGGTGTTCACTAGCTCTGAGTCTAACTATCCCCTCAGAGACTTGTTTCATCTGTAAAAGGGCATCAAAAATTTATTGCACAAATATCTATGGAGCATCTGCCCTGTGACAGGCATTTTTAAGATGCATGGAACAGCACAGTAACAAATAAGTAAACTATATGGTATGGTAAATGTCCTATCCAATTATATGAAGCAGAAAAAGAAGCTAAGTTGATTATTGGTGGGGAAAATAGTTCTATAGGACTGTGAAGGAATAGCTCCTTGAGAAGATCACATCTGAGCAACATCCTGAAGAAAACCAGAAGGAAGCAAGTTCAAAGGTCCTGGGGTCTTTCCTGCTTAAGAATAAAGTTATCTTTAATAATAAATATCTTTATATCTTTATTTATATTTTTATATATTTTATATATTTATCTTTATATATTATCTTTAATATCTTTATAATATTATCTTTAATAATGAAGTTACTTTCCAGGGTTGATCTACGTGCACATGCACATATATGCATGTACATATAATACAAATGCATATATTTATGTATGTGTGTATATGTGGTCACACACATGTACACATACATATAATTTGGGGAAGAATATAAAAATAACTTGGGAATTCCCTAGTGGGGTTGAATAACTTAAAAACCATCCATTCCCCCCACAAAGGCCACCACCTTTTCTGGCAGCTAAAGGAGATCTAATTATGGCTCTGTGGCCTTTTGAAGCTCATCCAAATTGAGACAAAGAGCCAAATGCTGCACACTGTAATGATGGAGATCTCTGTTTTGTAAAGAGTAAGGTCAAAACTCCCAACCAAGAAAAAGAAAAATATCCCTTCTCAAATGAGTCCGTGCTATTTGTGAAACGCCTCCGTGAGGTGCCCTGTTTCTCAGAGGAGCAGAAGAGGAAGATGGCCACAGTGCCACTCAGTGGAAAGGGATTCAGAAATTCCCCAGAGGGATCCTCACCCCTCCCTCTCAATGACACCAAGGTCAGCCGGAGGAAGCCGAAGTCACTCTCATTTGCCACATTAAATGGTTTGAGCGTAGAGCCTCATTTTCTGGCTGGGGAACCAAGAAAGAGCCAAACCTAATAGGCTCCAAAGGGCTGCAAATGGAGCAGAAGAGGGGTTGGATTCCTTTTTCTGCAGCTAGGTGAGGGGGGAGAGGAAAATTGGGCTAATGTGCATAGTTTTATGGCCAGAACTCAACGCGGCATCAATCAAGCACTTCCGCCCATGTCCTGTCGGCTAGAACTCAATCTGAGGTCACATATTAGCTGCCAGAGGAATTATACAATTCAACATTGCCAGGTTCCCGGGCTGTCCTCATATCTGTCACAGCCCTACCTTGTGAGGCAGAGTAGAACTGCTGTTTGTTAAACCAAGCCTAAGAGAAACCTGCAGTTCACACAGGCAGGAAAAAAAAAAAAAAAACAGCTTGTCCTTGACCATTTTCTGTCTTCCCATTCCACTCCAGACCCTCCTATCCCCCACTCCCATCTCACTCCCATCCCCCCCTGCTGTGGGTGTGCAGATCCTCAGAACCTGGCTTGGGATGAAGGTCATGATAAGGATTTATGTTTTTACATTTGAGCTTCTGTTCTGATTTTATTTCACCTGGCATTTCAAAGGCTCAGTGGGAGTTTGGGTCCCAGTACTCATAAAAGAAAAGGAAAAGAAAAAGTCATATGGCAGGGCGCTGGTGTCTTACACCTGGAATCCTAATATTTGGGAAGCTGAGATCTGAAGATTGAGGTTCAAAGGCAGTCCAGACAGACAAATCTGAGTGACTATCTCTAATTAACCAGCAAAAAGCCAGAAGTGGACATTCAGCTCCAAGTGGAAGAATACCAGACCTGAGCAGAAAAGCTAAGAGATAGCATGAAGCCTTGAGTTCAAACCCCAGGACTAGTATACACACACACACACACACACACACACACACACACACACACACACACACACAAACACATCATTATCATCATCATCTTCTCATCATCATCTAAAAAGATGCCTGAGTTTTGCTATTCCATCCACTGTTGGTCCAAAACTCTCTCGACACAGCTTAATTCTGGGAGCAGCAACCAGAAGCACATCCAAAGCAAGAAGAGGCCCCCCTAAATCAGGTGTTGCCTTCTGTGGCCTCTCCACACCACCAGCAGTCAATAGCCAACATTCTCAGAGAATGGAGATCAGAACCCTTTGGGTACTGAAGCAGTTCCTCTCTCTGATTCCAGCAGAACCAATTCAGTTCATCCTCATTATTGGCCAGTTTACCATCAATCCTTTAGTGGGTGAGGACTCTTGTCTAGAGAGACCTTATTCCAGAAACTAGCTCCATTCAAGTCAAGCCCTCACACCAAGTACCATTCACAACAATCCTCTAGCCTAAGCACACTAGAGACACCAAATCTGGTTATAATTACTAGAAGCCATCTCATAATGTTTAGTCATGGTGGTGCTGCCCCTACCCCACCCATCCAATCTTCTAAGAGTCTTTAGGCCTCTCAAGCTGTGTCTCAGGACTATAAGGATAGAGAAAATAATGAATTCAATGATTTCGACCTCCCATTGGTCAAAATTGTGTTTTATAGGATGTTAACTGTCTTGCACTTCCGTGTTCTACTTGTGTAGTGGCAGAGAGAGGTTCTACAGGACATTCGCAGAGAGACACACCCCAGCCCCCATCAGAGGCTGTTCCTGTATGAAAACAATCAAAGCCCAGTTGCTATAATTTGAATGTTTTCTCCTCTAAAATTAATCGAACTAACACTGTAAAAAATATTAGGACAGAATTCATAGAGAGGTGATTAAGCCAAGTATATTATATGCTATTATAAATGGGCAAGTGGGCAAGTATGGTTCTCTTTGTTCTGATACAATACAAAGGGCCTCTCCACGCACCAGCAAATTGATCTTGGACTTCTCAGCCTCCACGACTGCGAGAATAAGTTTCTGTTTTTTATAAACTCATCCCAAGTATTCTGTTATAGTAGCACAAATTGGCAGACACCCATAGGAAGATCCTGTCATCACCATCCAAGCTGTGACTTCTAGAGAAAGGTGACACTAAGACATGGTATTCGATCCACAGGGGCTCAGGTGATGGTATTTGTTGCTATTGGCATTAGGATCCAGGCACAGATACCCATTGTTAGGTTGTGGACTTCTACCATAAAGTCTGGAACTCTGAACTTTGATCTGACCAAAACACTCTCTGCAGATCTTCCATTTCCAACGCAGTCAGAACCCAGACAGAGAAATGCTGGGCAGACATGCCCTCATGCCAAGCAACCACTCTAATTGGAAACCCTGGGAATGTGAAGGGGTATGGGCTCGTGATTGCTGCTGCTGTGAAGCCCCTCGGAGACCAGGGGCCATTTCCTGTAAGATGAGTTTAGCCCAGCCGCCCTGACAGCTGTGTCAGCCTTCCAGGAAGCCTACTTTGTGTAACTTGGTCTGAAACAGCACAGCCAAGAAATGCAATTAGCAGCTAAAAGCAAGGATGGCCAGTCAGATCGTCCTCTCCCTGGGAGGCCATCAGTCAAGAAGCAGACATGGGCATCCTTAGCCCACAGTGCTTACGGCTCTGTGTCTTAATGGGGTTGGCTCATCTGCTCCCTTTGTGAGCAAAACATGAAAATTGAGCTCTAAAAAACACACTTCAGAAACAAAGCATAAAGATCTGCTGACCACCCTTGTATGACTCCATAGATTGTATGTTGTTTGGTAAAGGAGTAGCTGCTGGCTAGAAAGGACAGGGGGTGGGCCTCGGAAGGTGGCTCAGTGGTAGAGTGCTTGCCTTGCATGCATGAGGCCCTCGGTTTGATTCTTCAGCACCACATAAGCAGAAAAAGCCGGAAGTGGCGCTGTGGCTCAAGTGGTAGAGCACTAGTCTACAACTGAAGAGCTGAGGGACAGCACCCAGGCCCAGAGTTCAGGCCCCACGACCAACAACAACAACAACAACAAAAAGGGTCAGGGGGTGGCAAAGCCATGCATACTAGACATCAATAAGAATAATTTCTGTTTAAATTCCACCTGTGCAGGCTGTGTGGCCATGGGTAACTTACTCGACCTTGCTGAGATTATAACCTCTATTCTAAAACAAAAAGCAAAACTACTCATCTGGTTGTGAGAAAACAGAAATTAGAAATCCTCCCCCCTTCCCCAGTGCCAGTATCTGTGTGTGTCATAGGTCTTACAGCAGAGTTCAGACAGTGGAAAGCCATCTCCATAGAATCAGCCCTTGAGTCTTTGAGGTAGCAGGGTGGGGATGAGCCCCCAGTGTCATGGTCACAGGATGAGTGGGCATCCCTCATCCCCTGCCAGTCCTAGCTCACTTGGGCTCTTGCCTTGCTCCAGAGGGAACAATGGAACCCAGAATCCACTGCCTAGGAATCACAAATTGAGGCTTCTGCACAAAATCAGCCAGTAACTAACTTTCTGGCTTCCTGGGGCCAAATAGATAAGCGTAATGCCTATTGTAAGTGTAATTCAAGAGAGCTAATTCCAGAGTCATGGCTTACCTTTTAAGTCCTGGGTACACCTTCACTGGGAAATTACCTCACTTCTTTGTGTCTTAGTTTTCTCATGTAGAAAATGGAAGGCAGGATTAACGATGCCTCATAGTAGAGTTGTGAGGTTTGAATGTAGAGAGCATGGAAGATTTTCTAGAGCAAAAAGAGCCTTCAGGAATATTCAGTATGTTCATCCCTCACATTTACTGAGTTTGTTTATGCCTGTGTCTGCAGAAGTCAACACATTTTAATATGATTTTTGTGTATCATTATACCTATCCTATAGATCAAAAACATTGGGATGCAGAAAATGGTATTTCCTGGGTACTGGAAAGCTGGAGGGAGGTAGATGAATGAAGAAAGGGAAGAAGGGAAAGAATGAACTCACAAAATTCAAGGTACACCCTAAAAAATTAAGAAAATTGAGGGATGGGGTAGGCAGGGAGGGGTGGGGGAGAATGATGAAAGTGGTAACATTGATCAAAATGCACTGTTCTCATACTCTGCTTTGTTGATAGCAACTCCTCTGTACAACTACTTAAACATAATAAAAGTTTTTTTTTTTTAAAGAAAATGATATTTCCCAAACCACCCAACTCATTTCCCCAGGAGGTTTCTCAAGAAAGAAATATTTTACCCTGGCCAAGTCCCTGCCACACACTGTACCATAAGAACCTCTTATCACTTTGCCCTTCCGGACCAAGGTTAACACACTTCAACCCTTGAACCAAACTTGTCTGTTTTAACATAAAGTTTTATTGGAACAAAGTCGAGCCCAATAGTTTCCTTATAGGATGTAGCTGCTTGTGTACTACAAGCACAGAGTGGAGCAACTGCAGCAGAGACCACATGTTCCACATAGCTAAGAGTGTTTTCTACTAGGAGAGAGAAAAGACTCCTGTCTTTGTTTCTGTACCCCCTCATTTTCACACATAGTGCGGAACCCTAAAGTGGAAGGAATGAATGAACAAACCTAAGGCCTATTTGAATGAATGCCTCTTCTGAATAGACCACTCCCTCAAAAGTCTGGATTTGGGGATTCTGGGCTCCACAGAGAGTCCAAGAGTGTCAGCTCTGTGACATGGCAGGTGGCTCTGAAACAGACTTAGTACCAAGTTCCACATCATCACCGCAACACCACTTGCAGCTTCCCCCCTCCCAAAGGAGAGGACCAGCACCTTTCTGGAAGGAAATCCCTCTTACACGTGCAGCTGTACACGGGGGACGGAGGCTGCTGGGGATGGCTTTGAGAGCCACACTCTCCTGCCTTTTGTCCACAGCCTTGTGCCCCTGGCGGCAGGCTTGTGCCTCTCCTCTGCATTGGCTCTGTGGCTGCCTCCCTGCCTGCGTGAGGCAGGTTGTCCACAGTGAGCACTGTAGTCTCCTGATGGAAGACAAAGGCAGCAATGAGGAAAACAGGTGCTGTTACCCAGCTCTGGTGCCATACACATGCTATGCTACCCATGTCCCATATGTCAACACCCGTTCTTAGAGCAGCCCCCAAAGTGAGCCAGGCTTTATCTTCACTTAAAGATGAGGAAACGGAGGCTCCTTCATAGAATCAGATCGCTAAAAAACATGCAGAAGTGAGATAGAAACCTGTTATTTCTTCTTTTCTCATGTCCCCAAGCTGCTTTCTCAGGGAACCATAACCAAGCAGAGTTAGAATTTGATGAGATAGACAGTCTATATATTCAAAGTATAACCTTATTATACTTAGAATCAAAGTATTTTAGCTGTGCGCACCTGCATGCCAGGTTTGTGACAGATGTGGGTGCCATTTAGTATGGATGCCTTTGCTAGACACTTACCTGAAGCAAGCTTTGCCTCTTAGAGACTCACCGTCTAATAATGGAAATACTGGGTTAGCTAAACGGAGGCAGAAAGGAAGAGGAGGAAGAAAGATTGTGTGTAAATGGCCCTTCTGGTGGACAGCACTCTGAAAGGGTGAGATTCCATGCTCTACCCACCTCTCTAAGCTAGCTGTCCATTGTCTCCTGCACATTGAGGTGCCATGTGAGAGCTGTCTTCATCAAAAGATTTCCTTTGCTAAGTTCAAAAACTTTTACACTAAGGATGAACAAAGCAGGAAGTGCTAATACTCTGGCTGTCTGAAAAATAGACTTTTTCATAAAATCATGTTCTCTTAGAAGTTCACAGACTAACTCCTAAATACATTCCTGGAGCGTTTTTCATCTCAGAGGACAATTAACCTTTGCAATTAGCTTCATCAACAGGAACTTAATATCAAATATTTGGTTGCTTAGCAACAAGGAAGCAGCCACAGTGGGATTGCAGTATCTCCATTACTCAAGTCTCAGAGGGGAGTGTAGGCTAAAGAAATGCTGAGTTGGATTTCCATGTTCTGCAAAACTCTTTGCCCAAATGACCTCAACACCTAAGGCCTCGCTGTCAGTGATTCTCAGCAGTGACTGAGGCCAGAGCCTCCAATAGTTCGCAAGTGAAGAGGTGATACTCTGGTTCACCCTACAGAGCTAGTGGCCTGGGAAGCCAAAGCCTACTGAATGCCTACTGATGGATGGTTTTCTATGTATTCTTCACCATTCTCACAGGGCCCCCTGGTCCCATTTTAAAGGGAAAGAATGAAGTCTCTATTCATCCCTTGCTCAGGTTCTTCCAGATGAGTGTTAAGCTTCATGCTCTCCCCACATCCCATGATGGCCTCCTCCTTCATGCCTGAGACTCCCTGTTGGGCTGGATGAACCTTCCTGGTCCACCATAGCCTGGCATGCTGGAAGACTTTGTTTCCCATATGCCCAGTGCTCAGAAGCCAACAGAGAGTCTGGAGTTTCTGGACTTCACTGTTCTCTCGTTCACTTGTCCTATTTCTCATTGTACACTTTAATAAGGATGAGTTTATGATGTGTAATTACACTTCAATAAAATTAAATAAGTTAGGGAAAACCTCATCCTGTATCGACCTTACCTGTAAGTAATAAAAATGTAAATATTCCTTTCTTAATCAAATTAAGGTCTGGATCAATTGAATTAAAGAATTTTTTTTATCAAATGATTCAATGAAACTGTGAGTCTCACAGGAAGCAAGGCACAGTGTGGGGCTGGCAGCTGGCTCTGCTTCTCACTGTACCCACCTGGGGACTCCGTTTTCTCACCTGAAAAGTGGAATGGATAATACTTGGCCTTCTGAATATTGAGGAGTCAGTGAAATTGTCTATATAATGGTTGTCATGTAGTAAGTCCTCAATAATTGTGCACAATTGCTTTTATTGCCTTTCTCAGCATGGAGAGAAGTCACTTGACAGTGATCCACCCTGAAGGAGATCCAATCATCCTCTTAAGCTTATTTATTTATGTATTTATTTATACATTTATTAAATGTATAATAGTGATATTTAATATAATAAATGTTTAATAAATGTATCAGGCCTGTGAGGGACATTTGCACAGATTCCAGAGTGGACAGGTGAGGATATGAGTGGATGAGAAAAGACAAAAAGGAAAAAGATGAGGACTTCACAGAAAGAGACCAACTATACCACTACTCATTATGCTGTGTCTGTCTGCCTGTCTATCTGTCTGTGTCTGTGCGTGTCTGTGTGTGTGGCTGTATGTATGTGTGTAGGATGTGTGGAGTATATGTGTGTAGAGTGTGTACATGTATATATGGGTTTCATTTATTTTGGTGTATCTGTGTATTTATGTGTGTATATGTGTATGTACATAGGGTGTAGGTAACAGGATGAAGAACAGAGAACAAATGGGAGAGAAAGAGCAAAGAAGGTATTTCTAGGTTTGAGAAAAGGCTCAAAGATAAGATGTAGCCTGGATTTTTCTGGTAATGTTGGCAGTTTGGTTACTGGATGAAATATAGTAACAGACCAATGTCTGTCCTGTCCCCAGTACTGATTCCTGAAGTTCTAATGAATTGATCTAAGGTAGACCCTGGTTGTAAGTTGTTGAATTAAAGTGCCATAGGTGGTATCAGTGAGGAGCCTGGACTGAGACTCTGTGCCCTAGAACTTCATGGTCAGTGGGCCAGCAACCCTGATATCACCTGACAGCTTATTAGAAATGCAGAATCTCAGCCCCAGACTGCAAGTCCAATTTAGAAGACTCTTGGGTAAGGGTGGGGAGGATTTTTCCCCTAAGGAGAGCACTTTGGCCTTCCCTCCTTCTGGACCTCACTCGCTGTCTGCAAGTCTGAATGCATGTGAGCAATGTGAAGAGTTCACATGACCAAATGGTAAGTGCATGCCCTGTTTGAAGCCCACAACCACTGTGGGGTGACCTTTGGGTCTTCGAGGCCCCATAGAGGATTGTCCCCCAGAATTGCATTGCCAATAGCATTTCTAAGTTCTCTCTATTCAGCCTCTAGTGAACTTGACCTTAGACTGTTAGTAACTACCCTCAATGAGCATGTGTTAAATGACAAGTCCTTTGCAAACGCTGATTGGTTTTAATCACCCCATAACCCCTCCCATAAAATAAGTCTTATTAGCCTCATTTGGCAAATGCAGAAACTGAAGCTCAGAGAGATTGAAGCTAAGAGTCCAAGGCCACACAGCAAGTCACTGGCAACGCTGTGACAGAAATCCTAGGTGTTGTGATTAAAAACCAGGTTCTGTCCATGGTGCTATCTATACTGAACCATGCTTCATAAATGAAAACTGTGATGGCATATCAAAAATCTGACTCAGAAATTCCAGCAAAATTCCAAAGGGGAATAAATAAGTAAGTAAATAAATAAATAAATAAATGCATTGCTATTTCCTGAGACCAGTAGGTGGGGGAGGGAACATTTTACATAAGCCTAAATTGCCTTTGGGAATATGAACTTGATGCATTAATGTAACGATTATTCCTCCCGCCTGGGCTCTAACTATATTTTTATTAGGATGCTTTACATATCCTTTCGCTTCTTTAAAATGCTAAACTGACTCTGAGTCCCCAAATGTTCCAAAAATCAGGCAATATGTTTATAGGAAGTGAACACCCACACCCAACACACACACACAAAATAACTCCCAGAGGTCTAGATTAGTGGTTTGTATTATAAGCAGGTGAAAATTCACATCTCTCCCAGGAACATAACTGCCATAAATTTCAAGCCAGACTAAATTTATGAGAGAAGTCAAAGGATGGCTTCAAAGCTGATCCCGTGGCCCGAATAGTAAACGGTCTATGTTCTATGATCCCACTAGGCTCCCAGGAGCTGGAGAATCTGGTGGTTTTGTGAGAAGCCAGGTCAGAGTTCAGCCAGTATTGAGGCTCAGGGACCATGGTTAGTGACCAATCTCTAATTTGTATACAGATAAGATGTAGCGAATGACTATCTCTTGAAAATCATCCATCTGCAGTGTCATAAGGCCTCTCACCTGTGTGCCTTATTAGAATGCCCATAATTGACTTGCAAATACTTCAGTCCAGACAGAGGAAGTCCATCTTAGGGACAGATGCCTTACTTGGCCATCCAAATTTGGGACCGACAACTATTATGCACCATGGGGAGGAAGCTCATGGGAGAAGCAGCATTTTTAGGCCTTTCTGTCATTTGTATTCCAGTCAACAGCAGATAGCATATGGCTTAGCCAGATGGGTTTTATTGGTGAAAACAGTGATTCTGTTGGTCAGGAAGATAGGTATCAGTAGGCTGGTCTGTGATTCAGTGGTAGAGTGCTTGCCTAGTGCTTGCAAGGCCCTAAATTCAATCACACACACACACACACACACACACACACACACACACACACACACACACACGAAATGGTCCTTGTTTTAGTCTGTTTGGGCTGCTGTAACAAAATACCATGAACCAGACACGTTTCAAAACAACAGACATTACTGGGCTCTGGTAGCTCACACTTGTAATCTTAGCTACCCAGGAGGCTGAGATTTGAGACTCATAGTTCAAAGCTAGTCAAGGTAGGAAAGTTTGTGAGATTCTTATCTCAGATTAACCACCAAAAAGCGGGAAGTGGAGCTGAGGTTCAAGCAGTAAAGCTCAGGAACAGTCCAGACCCTGAGTTCAAACTCCAGAACTATATATATATGTATATATATAGTTCTATAGGGACTATTTGTGTCCTCTCTTGGAGGAATAAGGAAGCTCTCGAAATCTGTTAGATAAGGCACCCCACCAGACCATTGATGGGGTCTTTGCTACATGACCTAATCACTTCCCAAAGGCCTCACCTTCTAATGTTGAGGGTTAGGATTCCAACACGTGTATTTCAAGGAGACACAAATACCCACACCCTGGCAAGCATGCTTTGGTGAAATGAGTGATGTTCAGAAATTGTGCACTTACTGAAAGCAGGCTGCGGACACTAAGTATATATGGATGACTAGGACAGAAGGATTAGGGAAGGCCATTTGCCCAGAACTGGGTTCTGAATCTGACCATAGGTGTAAGAGCTGTGTTCTGGTTGGCTGATGCTAATGGGAAGCATCAACTCCCATGGGTAGAATTGGTGTGGCTGCTTCAAGTGCTGCTTTCCCACCGGCTCTGGTGGGGCAGAACCACGGCTTCACTGAGCCCACAGGAGAGTTGTGGACTTGTGTGGTAGCCTGCTGTGACTGCATTGGTGACATACATGGATCAGAGACCCACTTTTATGTAAACTGGAAATGAGTTTGAGGGAGAACAGCTATCTCACACTAACTCAGATTTCTCGGGATTGACTGTGACCCACTGCTCCGCTACAGGATGAAAAGCCTTTAGGTTATCTTTACTTCTCATCAAATCCTTTAGCCTTGCATTTCATTTGTCTTTAATTTATTTCCCTTCCCATTCTGAGGTGGATCGGCTGCATACAGAATTTCCAAATAGCTCCAGGTGAGGATAATCTGATGAGAAATAACTATGCTCTTATTGGAGAAGCAATTTATTGCCAACCAAATTCTTGGTGCCAGATGAATAAATTGTTGTTAATTCTTCTCACTCAGAGTCCTAAACAATTTCTTGGAGCTACCCATGAAAGCCAGTGGATGGTGAAGACAAAGACTGGGCATAGGGACTCACAAAAAGGTATTCAGCCTCTCTCCCTTGCAGGCCAACCTGCATCTCCCTAGCATTTTCTTCCCCTGGCATTTCATCAATGGAGGCCTAGAAGGTCAGGGGTCAGAGGGCCCCCAAATGATTTGGCTTGACTGTCTCCATCAGACAAAGGAACTGTTGCTGCCCAGAGAAATTCTGAGATTTACACATCATCCCATAGGAGAGCTGGGCGGAGAACTCTGTCACTCCCCAGACAGCTACTCAGTTCAATTCCTCAAACACCTGTCCTGGACGTGCTCAAGGTCAGGTCCTGCCTCATCCCAGAAGCAGACTCTGCACCTAGTCAGCTCAGGACAGAAGAGCACACAGATGCCGATCCATCTGGCAAAGGGAAGAAACAGAAAACATAAAGCTAGAGTCAGAAAAGAGGCTGAGCTCTCTCTCTCTCTCTCTCTCTCTCTCTCTCTCTCTCTCTCTCTCTCTCTCTCTCTCTCTCTCTCTCTCTCTCTCTCTCTCTCTCAGAGAGCCTGAGAAAGGGACTAGACCAGGACTGAGGGAGGATGTGTCAACATCTGGAAGCACTGGATTGGAGATTAAGCCCAGAAAGCAACCAGCAGCAGAAGCCAGAGCCACAGAGCCCTGTGCAAGAAACCCAGGAAGCCCCAGGACACTTGTGTGCAAGTGGGCACATGACTCCATCTCTGGGGCTAGAAGGACCCCTGATGTGGCCGAGATACAGGCTCATATCTCCTCCCCAAGGTTTTTCTGTTCTCTCACCTCCATGGATCCCCTGAGATCTCAGTCTTTTAAACTCCAAGCCCAAAGCCTTCCCCTTCCCTCACCTAGAAGAGAAGTAAAGACACTGAGCATGTGGTCATTGTGTATAGTGCCCTCCAGACCCAGAGCATCCCTTCCTCTTGTTGTCCATCAGTCTTTAGTATATAAGTTAAAGAAAAAAAGAAAGAAAGAAAAAAGGAAAGGAAAGAAAAAAAGGGGCTGGGAAGGTGGCTTAGTGGTAGAGTGCTTGTCTCACATGCATGAGGCCCTGGGTTCAATTCCTCAGTACCACATAAACAGAAAAAGCCAGATGTGGTGCTGTGGCTCAAGTGGTAGAGCACTAGCCTTGAGCTGAAGAACTGAGGGAGAGCACCCAGGCCCAGAGTGTAGGCCCCATGATTGACAAAAAGGAAAAACAGTCCAAGCAACAAGCTTGGACTATTACCCCTTGCTAGGGTACTTGTCATCTCCTCTCTCTCCTTCCATTTCCTCAACAGTTCTTATTTCACAGCATTGTCAAGAGGCTATTCCAAGACCCAAGAAAGTGCCTGGAACACAGTAAAGGCATCCTATTGCCTATTACCAGTGTTAACCCCAATATGGGAGTCTAACCCAAACTTCCCTTTAGGTTCCTTAACATCTCTGGATCTCCTCAGGAAGTTCCCTAACCTCTCTAATCCTCATTCCATACTTGGCTTTCAGGAGGATTTGGATTCTTGATGAATTTGTCCCCTTCTCCCATCCTTGGCCTCTATTTCCCCTTTTGCCCCAACAATTTCTCCTCAGTATCCCTCCCACATACACACCTACCTAGATAAGCTATCCCACAATGCTACTGCTTTGTATTGTTCAAAGACCATCCTTTACAATGTTAGAGTTTTTTAAAATAATTTTAAACAAAAAGATTTACTTGTCTCCTTTAAGAACCCAATTTTGAATTAAAAAAAAATTCCTCTCTACTGAGAAACAGCTTTGAGTCAGCCTCCCAGCAGTATCGAGGGGATTATCAGCATAGAACCACATTGCATATTTAATTGCAAAACTATCCCCAAGGCCAAAGTCTGGACTGGGCTGCATGGTGATTTGGATCCTTATATGGCTTCAATTCCAAGTCCTGTCAAAGACTTTGTGGGCAGCAAAAAAAGAGGCGATCTCCACAGGAGCCGTTATCTGACACTCAGAAATAACATAGATTAACAACTGGTTTTTGCTTTAGCCTGTGGCCCCTTAGAACCATATAGCCTTAGGGTGCTTATGAGGGAGACTGGGATCGTAGCTCAATGACAATGCACTTGTCCAGTAAGTGCAACATCCTGGATTCAATTCCCAGTACTAAAAAAGAAAAAAATTACAGTTAACTAAAAACCAAACAAAAATTACCCGAGAGGAATGGGGGCAGAAATCCAGGAAATGGGTCCTTTCTTCAGCCCCTGAATTAGCTTGCTCCTGATTACTCAGATTCAAGCAGGGTTTTGCCTAATGGGGAAATAGAACAGTGTGTTGGGTCTGCCTGGGCCACTTGCATCTATGAGCTAAGGAAACGAGTTGTGACAAAGAGGGCTTTCCTTTGTCATCCCTAGAGCCAAGTACACAGTAGATATTCAGGAAATGTTCAATAGGTGAAATTTCCTCGAGTTGATGATGCCTACTCAGAGTTATGAAATTCAGGGACTGTGGGGGGGGGGGGCGGGGGGAAGGGTGGAAGCAGGGCCTTAGCTTCTCTAGTAGTGGGGAACTTTATCTCAAACCTTTCAAGTAAAGAGAGGCAAAGCTTAAGTGCTCAACAGCTTCCTTTGATACGTATCAGTGACCTGAAGCTTTCCTGAATCCCCCGTGGAGCATCCAAGTTAAGGAATGGAGGGTAATCTCTTGCAAGGGCAGGTGTCCTGAGATTGTTCAAGAATATTTGATATATGATAAGAGATGAGCTGTGAAACAGCTAGCCCCTACCCTAATCTGTGTGAAAATTGAGTTTTGGGGGCTTGGAATTTTGTGGGGTTTGGGGGAAATCAACGCAACCATACCTATCATCTCAAAGCCATATCCTTCCCAGTGTGGTAGCTGCCAACAGAGAAAAGACTTTTACAACATGGACACCCATTTCTTGCCTGGACCACTGTCTCCAACCTCCTTCCCAGGAATGAGGGCTCTGGCCCCTCATTCTGTCAGCTTCAACACATCCTTAGACATCCAAGAGAGAACAAAGATGCCAGACACTCATAAATCGTGCCTCCAAGCCTAGCTACTCAGGGAGCTGAGATCTGAGGACTGAAGTTCAAAGTCAGCCTGGGCAGAAAAATCCATAAGACTCTTATCTCTAGCCAGCAAAAAGCTAGAAGTGGAGCTGTACCTCAAGTGGTATAGCACCAGCCTGGAGCAAAAAGACAAATTGGAACACAAGGCCCAGAGTTTAAGCTCTATTACCAGCATAAAAGGATAAAGCAAAGATTCCTCAACTTGGTGAATAAGCCTCTATTGCCTGCTATGCAGTCAGTCCTCACTAACGAAGCCTTACCAACCGTTAAATACTGAAGTATTTCTGTGCCTCCCCATGTCTCTTTGCCACTCAACAGTCAAACCTGTAGCCCAGGAGTGATGTGGCCCTGTGACAGTCAGGAGGAGATGGTAGGCTGAGGTTTGGACTGCTGCTCAGTGCTCTCAGCCAAAGACCACTGTGCAATCTCTTTTGGAACCTACAGAATGTACAGTATAGCACACTAATTGTTAAGCATATTTTGAGTGCTTCTCCTATCTTATTCAACAACTTGTCTTATTGCTAACTGATCCTTTGTTCATTTCTGTGTGTAATTAAAAAAAAACAACTGTATGAACGAACGGGGCTCACGCCTATAATCCTAGATACTCAGGTTGCTGAGCTCTGAGTATTGCAGTTGAAACCAGCCTAGGTAGGAAAGTCCATGAGACTCTTAGCTCCAATTAACCAGCAAAAGGCCAGAAGTGGAAGGTTGGTTCAGGTGGTAGAGTGCTAGCCTTCAGTTAAAAATAAAAAGGAACCAATATACAAGGACACGTGCACCTCCATGTTTATTGCAGCACTGTTCACAATAGCTAGGATATGGAAACAACCCAGATGCCCCACCACAGATGAATGGATCCAAAAATTGTGGTATCTATACACAATGGAATATTATGCAGCCATTAGAAATGACAAAATAATGGCATTTGCAGGGAAATGGATGGAGCTAGAAGGAATCATGTTGAGCGAGGTAAGCCAAGAACGAAGAGACAAACGGTACATGGTCTCCCTGATAAGTGGATGCTAAATCCAAAATGTTAGGTGATACAACAAAACTAACAGAACTTAAGAAACAAAGAACTCCCACTCATCTGGTCCAACCACGACTAAATATCCCCATACTGCTGATCACATGTATGGTATATAACATGTGAGCACCGTTATATATTACAGACTGTGATAGACAATTTGCTCCAGGAAAGTTAGAATGAACTTGTGACTTTAAATGAGCATCATTATTCCACAATATTGTGAAATTCCGGAAATTATGTAATCACTTAATCACAATCAAAAAAAAAAAAAAAAGAACCTCGGGGAAGGGGGGGGTGGTAGGGGGAAAACAATGGAGGGGGTAACAATGTTCAAGAGGAAGTGTACTCATTACCTCACTCATGTAACTGTAACCCTCTGTATAGTATCTTTACAATAAAAAATAAATAAAATAAAATAAAATAAAAAGGAAAATGAGAATTTGAGGGCCTGACTTCAAGCTCTAGTACTGAAACCAAAAGTTTAATAATAATAATAAAATGCTTGAATGATGTGCAACCTGCATCTGGCCATCTTCCTGAACCTTATCATGAAGGAAGAAGGTCTGTGGGGTAGTCAGTGGTGTGAAATATAGCAAATAAAGTAGCATCCACAGTGGCCATAGAGATATCACTCGGTGCCAGAGATATCCCCCAGTCTGGAATTTTCATCAATAGTTCAGGAACTTGAGTAGCCAAGTTCTCAACCATTCAAGCTCAATAAGTGCACTTTTTCAGACCACTTCAAAAAACTACCCATCTGTCAGGAGCAAACTCAATAGAAAAGTGAGAATGCCAACCTAACTGTTTACAAAGGTGAGTGACCCACCAAGATCCCTTGTCCAGGTGTTTCAGCTTAGAGTCAATTGCAAGAGATGAAAATCATAATTCAATCTAACTTAAGTGTGGAAGGAATTGATTGGCTAACAGGTAAATGTGACAGGGAATGCATCTAGCTTTAGGTATAGTTGGACTCAAAGGTCACTTGAGGCCTCAATCACATGCTCTATGCCTAAGCCCAGAGTTGGTGCCTCCAAAGCACAAAGGCTGAGAATACAGGAAAACGGGGATTTGAATCTGGGTATCCCAATGCAGTGCTAGATGCTTGGCAGCAAATCTAGCTGATGTTTTTTGAGGCAGTTAAAGACCTTTCATCCAATCATCTTCAGCCCTGAATCATCCTTGGAGATAGTGACCTTGTTACTCCCAGGCTTGAGGCAGAGTCCCTGTCTGCTATGGATTGGAACTCGCATGGCCTCTATCGAAAAGCAGCAGCACTCAGGTGAGACAAGATGAATGGCAAACAACAATCGGACCAACAAGTACATTTGTTAACAGGCTCTAGATCGATAGCTTCCAAAATTAAAACATTCTGTGTCTGTCAGTTTTCTCCACCATGTTCTCTGCAGGGCAAAGTTACCCAGCTCCAGATTGGTGGGGATGGGGTGCCAAGTGGATAGATTGTCAGTCTGGGGGATATTTCTCACCAGAGCCAAAGCAAGCCTCCTCCCACCATGGAGACCCACTCCCTCCAAGGCTCCCAAGATAAATCAGAGGACAGGGAGTAGGAAGCCTAGACACTGGCATTTTTGAGATGGAAAATGAAGGGATAGTTTTCTTAGTTTTCTAGGAAACTGAGCAGTGTCTTAAACAGGTAATAGACTTACTTCCCTCTCATGGAAAAAAAAGAACTCTGGTGGCAAAGCCAGTTTCCTGCTTCTGGTGTCATCTGGAATCTAGGCATAGCCCTGTTCACCTGAGTTTCCCCCACAGCCATGACAATGGTTTTCAGCCTTCACCCCCAGCATCTGTGTCTCTTCTCCCTGCAAGCGCTCTGAGAGTTATCTCTGGATATCCAGGTACAGGTGTGAGGTACAAGAAAGGGAGTGCCCAGGAATGAGGAGCATCAGAGGGCAAATAAGTACCTAGCTACCCTGTCCTCCAATGACATATTCCAAGGCAATGACCCCATGATTTTCAGAAGATCCTAGGGCATCAACCCTACCTGACCATGATGATAATTCATTGACTAGTATCTACTTCATATTCCCCACCCATGTTTAACTTTTCTGACTTTTACATTGTTCCCTGGGATCACTTCTAAATAAATACCTATGTCCTTGTCTTCCAAGAATGCTCATAGAACCCTTTGTTCCTACAAGCCTCCCACAGGACCTTGCTTTGTGATCAGTAGGTACAGAGAGGCCCATACCAACTCCGTGGCTCTACTCATACTTGACTACAAGTCCCAGACCACTGCCACCCTTCCCTTCTGCTCTCATTCCCACCTCTCCCTGACTTACCAGTGGGCAGCCCAAATGGGGAAATACAGATGGAGCCCTTTGTAAACTCTCTTTACCATGCCTGACATTCAGTTCTGCCTGTTGTTTATGGCTACTGCTTATTCTGGTTATTGATCAGAGTCTGTGGCCCTGCTATTAAATATTTCAAATATCACTTTAGACTACCACCAGAATTGCTTATATTTCTTGTGTCCCTCTGAATACTAAATCACATCTCATCCCTAAGGTAAGTCCTAGGGAGGGCCAGCTCTTCCTTCACCCAGCTGTGGTTAATACAAGACATACAACACAGCCTCCAGACAGATCAATTCTATTACTATTTTGCAAACACAAAGCATATTGTGCGATTATGCCACAGGGCTGTATTCGAAACCCATTCTATTGCTGGGGCCCAGTATTTCACCTAGCTCAATTAAGCATCTTTCAAGGGCTACATGCTCTCCTCCATCCATTCACAACAAGGCCCTGGGCAGGACTCAGCTCATCAGAAGTATGAGCAGGTGCTCTCTCACTGGGGAGAAAAACTGCACTACTAGGCTCAGATCTATGTAAGTTAAACCGCGAGAAATGTTGGAAGATTGGGAAAGACAACCTGGGGCTGGGCTAGCAGGCATTTGAGGCTGAGCACAAAAGAGATGAACTTGTACTTCTAAATGTAGCTGAATATCACAGTAGGGTGGGAAGATGAGCCACAGCCTTGATTAGCATGTGTTTGCATATTCATTGTCAACTGTCACGAGGTTAAACAAAACTCACTCATCAAAGAAATCTGCAGTGACTGTCAGCAAATGATAAACTTCTTTAATTCTAAATTTTGCTTTGGAGTAGAGATGACTGGGAATTCTCTTCTGTGATGCTCATAATCAAAGGTAGACTCCAACATAGACTTGTCAGTGATGGTACTCCACCCCCACCTATCAGCTCAGCTCTGTGTCAAAACCACACTATCCATCCTTCCTGACCTAGTCATTTCCACCATAAGTAACTGAGCTTTGCATGCAGGGCCTGGATTAACCTATTCTTGGAAGAATATGGGCAATGCTGGGAGTGTTCGGCTTCTGTGCTATCTTGGAGTCAAGAACAAGCTTTGGTTTAGTTGGTTTAGCAGTGGCTTAATAATATGCTAGACAGGAAGCTGAGAGAGTGAGCCCTGAATTCAGGAGAAGAAAGCAGGAAGAGAAAGAATTAACACGTGCTGTGCATTTCCCATCTACAGTCTTTAGCTATCCCTGTCAATTCTGGAAAGTTCTGCAGGTACTTTAGTGCAAGAACACCATTACAGAGTAGATATGATATAAAATCTCTCTTAGACAGCAAGGTGCCACTTCCTTCTCTCATTTGCCTGACCTCCTTGGTCTTTCTGCTCCAAAGCTGAATTGCCAGGGTCTTGGACCATAAACCTCTTGTTCTGTACAAGCTCTTGAATAGAAGGAAACAGTTTTTATTTTTAATCATAACCTTTCTGTGCTGTCACATCTTAATATTGCCATATTCTACCCACCCAAACAGTGAGTAGAAAGAGAAGAAAAGAGAGTGGAATGTAAGAAAACTCTCTCATCACAGGCCCTAATACACATATGTTCTCATCTGTTTCTAGAAACCATCCTTGAGAAAAATCCTCATCATCCAATCCCATTTTACAGTTGGGGAAACTGAGGCTACAAAAGGTTGAGTGAACTCTTCATATAATGAATGAATATTAGAACCAAAAACTAAGATTCGTCTCATGGTGAAGCCCAGGCTTCTTTCCCCCTGGGCCATGACCCATGTCATATCTTGGGCAGAGTCTCGCGATTCATTATTCTGTGTCTGGTTGGATGTGTTTGACTCTAGTTAATTCTGACATTTAGGGTAGAATGTAGAAGTTGATCAAGAAGAAGTTACCACAAGTGAAGCTTGGAGCTAAGCAAGGTTATACAGGTTCACAGGCTGGACTAGAAAATCAGCAAAGGCCACAGAGCCCTGGGAGCAAGGTCTAGCTTCTAAGCTAGCTCTATAGGGATATAAACCCAGCCATGTCATCTGGGTTTACTCTATAGTTGATAAAAAAAAAGGTGACCCAAAAAAAGTTATGTTTATGTCTTAACACCCAGAACCTGTGAATATGACCTTCTTTAGCAAAAAAAAAAGTCTTCATAAGATACAATTAATATCTTTCATGTGATTGTTTCTAACGCATTTATAAGATTATTTCTTTGTTGCTTTGTATGTCCCTCCCCCACAGTATTACCCCTGCTTTCACTGTAACAAAAAAAGATGCAATTAATATTAAAGATTTTGTTATGATTTGAATGTTCTTGTCCTCTTCACAATTTGTGGTAAAACTTAATCTTCAATACTGACTACCAGTATCATCAAGAGTATGGCATTTAAGAGGTAATTGAGTCATGAGGATTTGACGGAGTGAGTTCTTCCCATTTTTTAATTTCTGCCTATGTAAGGATGTAGTATTTCTGACCCAGGAAAGATACAGCAACAAAGTATACTGCTGTTTGAACTCATTTGCTTGGGAGGTGCTCTGCCAGTCGAGACACTTAGCCATTTTGCTTTAATTATTTCCCAAATATGGTCTTGATGTTTTACTCAGGCCAGCCTATACTGTGATCCTCCTATTTACAATTATGTTGAAGCTGAGCTGACAGATACAAACTACCCATTCAGCATTTGCTATTGGCTCAGATGAGGTCTCCTGGTCATTTTTGCCTCTCAATCACAACCTCCAATGTAGGTAAGATTACATGCATGACTTAAGGTGCCATCTTAAATGCTTAGAGAACATCCTTCATGGAGATTGGACTTTCGTGTGCCTTAATTTTGTCCTTCCAAGTCTTCAGAACTGTCAGAATTAAATTTCTGACAGTTCTGAATGGCCCAGTTATTTTGTTATAGCAACACACATAGATTACACAGATCTCTAGGTTAGACCACCGTTGATTACCTGAATGAGCCCCAAACCTGATAAGCAGTATCAGGGAGGAGAAGAAAGGGAAGATGAGAAGTACAGAGGACAAGTTGATGTAATAGCAGAGGTAGAGATCTGAGTAATGACTCCACAAGCCAAGGAACACAAGGATTTCCAGCAGCTTCTAGAAAGTACAAGAGGAGGGGGGGAGGGGGGAGGCTGGGAAGTGATGTGAAGGGTAAACAAAGGAGGAGGCTGCAGTGCTTGGTAAGAAATGTACGCATTATCCTGCCCATGCAATTGTAACCCCTCTGTACAGTATGTTCACAAATAAAATAAAATTAAATTAAAAAAAAAAAAAGAAAGTACAAGAATCCTCTCCCTTAGATGGGAAAAAAAAACTAGCCCTACCAACACTTTGATTTGGGATTTCTGTTCTCTAAGATTGTGAGAAAATAAGTCTCTGTCCCAGTATATGGTAATTTATTAAAGTAGCTCTAAGAAGCCAACATGGCCTCTATTCCTGGTAAGACTTAGGGTTGAGCCATAAAACACTTGTAATCTAGTGATCAGCCTTGGGCTGATCCTAGGTCAGAAATTAAAAGCCCAAGACATTGTATACTGATGTTAAAAGCTCAAAACAACAACAACAACAACAACCCTCCTCTCTCCACTTAAGCCATTGGCGAAAGTTTCAGATGCCCTCCTAACCCTGGTCAGAGGGGGTCCAATGTCCTAATGGTGAAAAGGTTTGCATCTGCAAGTCCAGAGATATGTGGGGTGCCTGCGGTGGGGACTTGCTTTCACAGGTATGAATTGGACAAAAGACGATGAACCTATCTGACCTTATTTTCAAAAGTCCAATGTACATTTGAGAGTCACATTTTTTCAGTGCTAGAGATGGAACTGGGCATTCTAGGCCAGCACTCTGCCATTGAGCTATATTCCTGTGACTATCCATTTGAAAGACTGGGCAGCCAGGGCTAGCTGGTCATCATCTGCTGTCTCCAGGTTGGATTCAGCTTCTCTGACACAATACTAGAGCTGCCCCTTCCTCTGCTTTCCATAATTCTCCTGCTTCACACCTGAGAGAAGGGAGCATGGTCCTGGCCTTACAGGGCTCTAGCAGGGACCAATGTCAAGGCCAACACAGAACGCAGCTAGGAATTTTTTATTGCAGCATCTTGAAGCCTGGAAAGCAAAGAAAGTGATGTCTACCAGCTCCAGAGAAAGCTGAGATCCTGAAAGACAAAGTGTGAATGTCAAGTCCAAAATCTTAAGATTCAAAATCAAAATAGAGATGAGAAAGCCAAGAATTCAGAAGGAAGCAAAAAATGGGCTTTTCAGAATCAGGCAAGGGGTGAGCCAGGAAAGTGCAGATGTCTGCTTACTGCTAACATGCTGGGGGTTTTGACTTCATTGAGGAATGCCCAGTCATCAGTGCACAACTGGTATAGAAAGGTAGCTGGTTTAAAGGGCCCTAGGTGGCCCTGATACTAACCAGGGAGTTTCAAGTCCAGCTGGACAGGACTAACTAGTCTTCTGCGCGTCTCTTTAGTTTTTAGTGCCTAAAATGCTTCCCTCATCCCTAAAGCCTCCAAACAGGGCCTCCAGGTTAAACTAGTCTGTCTCCAAGCTCAGGCTTGTGGAAAGAGAAGGACAAGGGGCTACAGTCAGGAGAAATACATACATACTCTAGAAGCTTCTTTAGATCCAAACCCCAAGGGTCTCATAGTTTGAAATACTGTCCTAGGCAGGAACACTCAAAGGAGCTAGAGGTTGGCCTTAGGACAATGTAGGTCGAGGCTGCATTAGTGCTGACAAATTAGGAAACATTTTCCCAAAGAAGCCAGACCATCTGGCTCTTCTCAGCCTGAACCCATTCTGCAGAAACTCTTGAGTTCTGGGAGACTACAACCAACAAAGTCCTGAAAGCAAGGAGATAAATATCTCTAACACAGAGGGAAAGCAATGAATGGGAGTAGGCCTTGACCTGGGTAAGAGAAGAAGGAGGTCAAGAATTGGAGTAGAGCCAGTGTTCAGCAATAGAAGCAGGTGACAAAGTAGCTGCCAGAGTTGAATCTGACTTTCTTTAACTTCCCGAAGACATGATCCAGGACCACATACTCTAACCCTGGGATTAGGAGAAGAAACCGAATGCTTTCTGCCCCTAGAGGTAGCTTTCCCTACTGGCTCATTAGTTTCAAATGCAAAATTGGGTAGAGCAGCAAAAATATATACATTAGTAACAGAATCTCATTAATATGTTGAGAAGGGCTGATGCCAACTGGAAAGTGACATCCAGAAACTCTTTGATAAATGGCTGTGCAGAAATGAAGATTTCATTTGGAAGCTGGATGTCAGATAGGTGACATGCGGACAGTTTCACAGAGGACCCCTCCTTCTCGGGCTCCGCTGACAAACTGCTCAGAACAGCTTCAGAAATTGCATCAACATGCAAATGTGACTTGCACCCATCAACATGCCAATTCTTTTCCCTCCTAAATTATCTTATTCCAAAGCTAGCCACGGTGAGGGCAAAAGGACCTTCACCTAGAAGTGCTGGCAGAGTGTAAGATGGCATTTACCCTCTGAATGCCAATCTATTGGCAGAGTGAAATTGAACTTGCTTGTATTTCCTAATCTGACTTACACTTGTAAAACTTGAATTCATCCTGATGCTGATAGCCCAGACTTGTAATCCTAGCTACTTGGGAAGCTAAGATTAGGAGAACAGAGGTTTGAGGCCACTTAAAGTATATAGGACACTCCTTCTTAATAACAGTTGGGTAAGATGCACACTGTCATTCTAGATGAATGAGAGGCTGAGACTAGATCACAGTTCCAGGCCAGCTTAGGGAGAACAATTAGTAAGACTCCATCTCAACATCAACAAAGCTAGGTATGTCAGTATATGCCTGTCATCTCAAGTATGATACATAAAACAGGAGAACACAATCCAGGCACACATGTGGGCAAAAGTGAGACCTTATCTCAAAAATAACCATGCAAAAGAGCCAGAGCCATCGTTCAGCAGTGGAGTGCCTGCTCCTAAGTATGTAGCCCTGTACCCCAGCACCACACACACAAAAACAAGAATTGAATCCAAAGACATAGCTGAAGGTCTGTCCATGTCCACACACACCAATTTAGCTAAAGAATACTCACTAAAAAAACAGTGCCAGTAGTTCATGCCTGTAATACCAGCTACTCAGGAAGCTGAGATCAGATTATAGTTCAAAGCCAACCCTGGGCAGGAAATTCCATGTGACTCTTATGTTCAGTAAAGCACCAAAAGAGCTGGAAATGGAGCTCAAATGGTAGAGTGCTAGCTTTGAGCAGAAAAGCTCAGGAACAGTGCTCAGGCCCTAGTTCAAGCCCCAGAGCTGGCACATACAAAAAAAATATTTCTTAAAGATATTTATTTCCTAAGAAAAATTACAATAAAACTTCACTACTTCTGTCTTGTAGAGGGATAGCAAAGTTATCTCTTTAGGAGATGTCTATACGGTTTAAGATAATCCTTAGACCTTTGACTACAATAGGTTAATTTGTATATGAGAGATTGAGCAGAAAGGAAACTGAATTACTTGACATAGCAAAGTAACAGGAACTTAAAGTCTCCCTTGGCCACCTAAGAGAAGAGATTTAGGGAGGCGCATAGCACAACCAGAAGAGAGGAGACAGGAAAAGGACTTTGGGAGTAGAATGGAGCTGTGGAATCTGGTGGCAGGACCTTTATCCTAACAGACAGGGGCAGTAAAAGGTTCTGGAGATACGACATTTTCCATGCACTTTTATTTCCAGGAAATCCCTTTAACCCAAACCTTTAAATAAAAGTCATTGCAGAACAGACTAGTGTGAACTGTCCCCTGGGGAATGAAGGAGGAGGGGCTTCTCATGATTGACATGGTGTGGAGCAGAAACTGGAAGAGCTAAGGGAAGGGATGGGAAGATGGTGAGAGAATTATAAATGGAGATTAAGGTGAACATTTGGAAGCAGGGGCAGAAAGAAAAAATGAGTTCTGCCCACCACACCAGGCCATTCTTTGGGATCCAGGAAGGTGTTAGCCAAGCCAACCTAGAAATAGCTACACCACAGCACTATCAGTACGTATCTCAGGGTGACGGGATTATAGTTTGGTAATTTTTATTACAAATTTTACATTTTAGTTTTCTTTTCTTTTCTTTGCAGATATGATTATCAATTGTTTTATAATGAGTACAATCAACTATTCCTATCTATACATTCCACATCCACAAATTCAACTATCTGTATATCTAAGAAAATATTTGGAAAAAAATAAAAACATGCATCTCTCTGTACTGAACACATGCAAACTTTGTATGTGTGCCAATCAGGGCCTGTATGCTATCCCTGAGCATTGGTCTCTCAAGTCTGGTACTCTACCACTTGAGCCACCGTTTCACTTCTGGGTTTTTGGTGGTTGATTAAAATTAAGGGTCTCTTGGACATTCCTGATCAAGCTAGCTTTGAACCAAGATCCTCAGATCTCGGCCCCTTATGTAGTTAGGACTATAGGCATGAGCCACTGGTGCCTAGCCAGACTTTTTCTTACCATTATTTCCCAAACAATATAGTCTCATAAATAAATATGTGCATACATTTATATTGCATTAGGTATTATAAATAATCCAGAGATGATTTAAAATATACAAAAGGATAGGTTCTGTATCTTTGAGTTTTATATATATATATATATGTACCAGAAAGATATATGCAAATATATGCAAATATATTATATGCAAATACTATATACATACAAATATACACATACATTCATATTTAAAGGAATAAAGTATCCAGGGATTTTAGTATTTGAGAGAGATCTTAGAATTAATACCCCAAGAATACCAAGGAACATTTCATTATTTGTAAAAAAAATCTGAGGGAAAAATTTTAATGGGGATTAAATTTTCTGGGTAAAAAATTTTTACTGGGGATTAAATTCAGGTCCTTGTACTTGGTAGGCAAATGCTCTACCCTTTGAGCCACATCCCCAATACCTTTTGCCTTGGTTATTTTCAAGGTAAGGTCCCACTTTACACATGTACTGACTTGGGCTGCCATTCTCCTATTTGTGTTTCCCAGAGTCACTGGGGATGATGGGCATGTACAACTTAGCCTAGCCATTGTGCTTCCCTGGTAGCTGGAGCACCACCACAGCCCAACCATCCGTATGTACAAAGTTGCACAGCCACCGTTTCAACCAACTATAAGTCCAAGGAAATATCTGCAGAGGAAGGGCAAATTATATCTGTACTGAACACACAGACCTTTTCCTTAACATTATTTCCCAAACAATATACTCTAAGAACTATGTACTATGGTTGAGATAGTGGCTCATGAACTTTTATGCCTGGACTGGCCTCAAACTGTGATCCCCAGAACTCTGCCTCCTAAGTAACTAGGATTATAGGCTTGAGCCCAAATACCCAGCAGAATTTTGAAAGTCAAACTAACAAAATAAATAAATTAGCTGAACAACATAACTTCAGAGGACTTATACATTCAGTGGAAAGAAACAGGCATTGCCCTCACTCATTTTCTCTCCAGACAGAGGAAATGTAAACATCCATCATCTAAGACCTGCTCAGGACATTATTGGAAGTACTCAGTAAGCTTGGACCAAGGGTAGAGAGCTTCTGTCTTCAGATTCTGCCAACATAGCTTCCAGCAGCCCCTGAAACTACATTGGCCAAGCTATCATTGGCAGGATGTTCTCTGTCCTTACCATTCTCATTATTCTCCAATGCCCAGTATTCAGCCTTTCTCATATATACAGATCCCTTCCAGAGAGGAAAATGGATGATGGATATGCCTCTCATCTACATACCAGTCAACTGATTTTAGTCTTTCAGAAAGTTCAAGGAGCCAAAACTCCTGAGTCCTAGCCTTGGCTGCTCTCATCCCTGATGGAAACCCTGTCCTCTTGTCTGTGCTTTCTATGGCCTCGTGAATCTTGGCAGAAGATTACTCTCTTATGGTGATGACTCTCATATTAATTTAAGTCTTTTCCAGACGTACTTGCTAATTAAAATGTGAAATGGTTTCTATCCCTTTAATTAAGATACAAGATGGGAAGCATAATTTAATTCGGTCCATTGAAAATATCAGTATTATCAACTCCATAAGTTGCCTTCATTAAAGATGACTGTGTTAAACAATATTTTTTTTACTCTCATACTCACTGTAGCTTTGGCATGTACATAGTGGGAGTTTGGCTACTGGGACCCTAAAGGCACAGAATGGAATCCAGAGCCTTTCAGAGTATCAGCTTTCTGACCTTGTCTTCAACTTTAGGACGATGTCTAAGATTAGGCAAACTCAAAGAAGGACTTGGATCATTGGTACAAAAGTATTTTAGGGGAGTGAGGAAGTATAACACAGACAGATAAGAGACAATTCAGAGTGAACAATTGAGCTAGCTGCTATTGGTAGGAATTGAGGGTAACTGGGTATCCCTGTCCATGTTGGAAGGGGGCCGGGGGGACACAATAATGTAGAACACACCTCAGGACTATCCCACTGATGGATGGAAGCCCTTGCAATCCCACCAGGCTAGGCAGAAAGAAAGGGAAGATAAGCAAAATGAGCAGCTTAGCCTATTGATAATTCTTTCCATGCCCAAGGCTCTCAATCATACACTTGAATGCTACTAAAAAGGATACAAGTAGGACTGGAGAAGTCAGACCATCAAACTCTGGTCCAAAGTTAGAAATGGGGTACTGAAAGCATAGTTTAGTGGTAGAGCAGGTGTCTAGCACATGCAAAGCCCTGAGTTCAATCCTACCACTTTTCCATTTAAAAAAAAAAGTTCATTTGTTAATTGGGCTATTGTTTCTTTGAGGGTTTATTTTTTGAGGGTTCAATTTTTTGGGTGCTAAGTATGTTTTGAATAGTAAACCCTTGTCTGAAGGGTAGCTGGTAAAAATTTTCTCCCATTTTGTGATCTTTCTATTTAGCTTGTTAGCTATGTCCTTTGCTGTGCAGAAATATTTAAGTTTGGTTTAATCCTATTTATCAATTCTTTCTTTGATTGTTGTGATTCTGGATTTTTACTTAGGTTTTGATCTGTGCCCAGAAGCCCTAGCCCAGGTGCCTCTCAATGGATGAATGTATCAAGAAAATGTGGTATATATACACAATGAAATTCTGCTCATCCATTAGAAAGAATGATATTGTACCATGCAAAAGGAAATGGAGAGACTTGGAAAAAATTATATTAAGTGAAGTAAGCCAGGCCCAGGAAAAAAAACACAGGTTGCATGTTTTCCCTCATTTGTAGGAGTTAGAATGTGTCTATAAAAATCAAGAAGTAGGGCTGGGAAGGTGGCTCAGTGGTAGAATGCTTGCCTTGCATGCCTAAGGCCCTGGGCTCGATTCCTCAGCACCACATAAGCAAAAAGAAAAAAGCTGGAAGTGGCGCTGTGGCTCAAGTAGTAGAGCGCTAGCCTTGAGCTGAAAAGCTGAGGGACAGCGCCCAGGCCCAGAGTTCAGGCCCACAACCAGACCCCCCAAAAAAAATCAAGAAGTAAACATAATGGGTGGTTATAAATGAATTCACAAAGTATAACAGACTCTATAGAGAGTGCAAATAGTATAATACTTTAGAAAGACCATGCCAAAGCCCAACAAAAAAGTATCAGGAAATGGGTACTTCAAAGGGGGTGGGGACAAGGACAGAGGGGTAGAATAATGAACGGGGGCAGAGGGAAGAATGGAGGTAAGAATACATTGTATATACCACAGAATTGAGAAAAATAAGGAAAAGGGTGGGCCAAAGGGGGAGGGCGAAGATGTTGGTGATATGACACCGATCAAGATGCATCATGTACATAAATTGCTTTCTTAAATGGCAAAAAATTAATTCACAACCTAAAAATTAAGAAAACTGAGGGAAGGTCTGAGTGGGAAGGGTGAGTGAGAATGTTAAAAGGAGTGAAGTTGATCAAGAGGCACTATGTTCATAAACTGCTCTGTGGAATGGCAATTCCTTTATATAACAGCTTAAAGAAAAACTTATATATAAAGCATTAGTCACACACCTGTATAATTTGTAATATTTCTGAATAAAGTATACTACCTTGTATCTTACAATAAACACAGTTAAATTGGGGAAAATGGCCCACATTCCTTTTCATCCAAGGTGACCTGGATTCCTTTTCTACTAGCCCTATTAGAAAATGGATCCAAGAGTGTGACAAATCACACACTTCACCCTCAATCTCACACCTATAGAATTCAACATCATTTTTATCAACAAGTAATTCCCTTATTAATCCCTTTTTTATTTCATTGATATTGAAACATCCTCAACTGCTCACATAAAAAGAACCACTCCAAAATTACAAACAGTTCCAGAGGAGAGAAAATTTGAATTTCCATCCCTAGGAGAAAAAGTAATCAAGAGCTCTTCAAAATGGCAATAAAAAGGAAAGAGATAAAATCTGTGTCAGTGATTTGAGTATGTGACAGTGATTTGTTTAGGCACTATCTCATCTTCTTGGTACCTTTGTGAGGTGAATTTATAATTATTATCTAATAGGTAGAACAACTGAGGCCCAGAGTTCATGTGCCTACCCCAATGTTGCTCATTTGCTGATTAGTAGAGCCATGGTTTAAAGCCAGTCAATTCAGAGCAGTAGTGTTAAGGGGGATGAAGAGTGTAGATAGGTCAAGACATCAAAAGCACCCATACTTACAGACTTAAGCTCTCCAAAAACAAATCCTCAAAGAAACAACAACCCCATTAATAAGTGGGTTAAAGACTTAAAGAGAGACTTCACTGAAGAAGAAATAAGAATGGTCAATGGCCAATATGAAGAGATTTTCAACATCTCTTGCCATAAGATTTTCAACATCTCTTACCTTAAAGGAAATACAAATCAAAACAATATTGAGATTCTACCTCACCTGAGTTAGAATGGCTGTTATCAAGAAAACTAATAATAACAGATGGTAATGAGGATGTGGCCAAAAGGGAACACTACTACACTGTTGGTGGGAATGTAAGCTTGTTCTACCACTCTGGAAAGCAGTATGGAGGTTCCTGAAAAGACTAAACATAGAGCTCCCTTAGGACCCAACAATCCCACTCCTGGGCATTTATCCAAATGATCACAAACGAGCCTGTACTAAAGCCACCAGCACAACTGTGTTCATTGCAGCATTATTTACCATAGCTTAGCTATGGAACCAATCCAGATGCCCCACAGTAGATGAATGGATCAAGAAAATGTAGTATATATACACAGTGGAATTCTATGCTTCCATCAGAAAGAATGATATTGACCTATTCATAAGGAAATGGAAAGACTTGGAAAAAAATGTATATTAAGCAAAGCAAGCTAGGCCCAAAGAAACACAGGCTGCATAGTTTCATTTGTAATAACTATAACATGTCTAGGATATTCTTGGCAAAGGATCACAATAGCTCAATAGCTAGGTGCATATGACCATATAAAATGAAACATCAAAATGAACTCCAAGAAATAGAAACAAAAGGTTTTTATAAGGTACTATTTGCATTTATTTCTTTTTCTTTCTTTTTTCCTTTGGTTTATGCCCTGTTGTCACTATTTTTTATTTCTGTACTCTTTGTCCTGTATATAAATTTATCTGATTTGTGGAAGGGAAGGGGAATCATAGAAATGATGGGACAAAGAGTGAACCAATGCAAGAGTGATACTCACTAGACAATATATTGGAAATAAACTTTACAACTTGGGAGAGAGGAGAGTTGTGGGGGAAGTAGGAGAAAATGAGGAAGGGGGTCACATTGTTCAAAAAGAAATGTACTCATTACCTTATATATGTAACTGTAACTCCTCTGTACATCACCTTTACAATAAAAAAATTAATAAATAAAATAAAATGAAGAGTGTGTTCAATCATCCAAGCCCACTGTTGTTTTTAATCCAAACAAAAGAATGGACTCCCTATCAAGAGAATCAGGTTTTACAAACAGCATTTTTATTTATTTTTTAATTTTTGTCAGTCATGGGGCCTGAACTCTGGGCCTGGGCACTGTCCCTCAGTTCTTCAGCTCAAGACTAGCACTCTACCACTTGAGCCACAGAGCCACTTCTGGCTTTTTCTACTTATGTGGTGCTGAGGAATCGAACCCAAGACCTCATGCATGCAAGGCAAGTGCTCTACCACTGAGCCACCTTCCTAGCCCAGACAGCATTTTTATTTTATTTAATGTTGGAATGTCTCTTTGCATGTGTTGTAAAAGAGTATTACAGAGCCTAGATTGTGAGTTCATAACTGAATCTATAATTTCACTGGCCTGGTCTTGAGTTTCCTCAGATCTAGCTAATCTAATGTTTGTTCAGGACCTACCTCATGCCTGGCAGAATGTGTGCTAGTCAGCATTCTGTCATTGAGACAAAACAACTGAAATTCTATATTTACAAAAAAGAAAAGTTTGTTTTGGCTCACAGTTTTAATCTAGTCATTTGGCCCTGTTGCTTGGGCCTATAATTGCACAATGTATTTTGTCAGGGGTACATGGTAGAGGAGGCCTGTAACTTTCTGGAGTATGGGAGGCAGGGAGAGAATGGGGTCTCAATATCCCCTTCCCAGGCATGCCCAAATTACCTAACTTCCTCTCATTGGTCCCCAATTCTTAAAGGCCTTAAAACAACACTACACATGGTGATTTTGAGGACATTCAAGGTCCAAACTATAGCCAAATCTAGTAAATGTGGATGAAATAATTTGCCCAGTTTTTATTCTCCCAAATTCATTTGTTCTACATCTTCCACTAAGTGAATTCATTGACTTCCCTCAAATTGTCTTTTAAGGAGCTCTACCTTCAGATGTTAAGAAATGTAATAGGAGGAAGTGGCGCTGTGGAATGGTAGAGCACTAGCCTTGAGCTGAAGAGCTGAGGGACAGCGCCCAGGCCCAGAGTTCAAGCCCCACTACCTACAAGAAAAACAAAACAAAACAAAAGTCAGGTAGTAAGAAATGTAATGAGATCAAAAACTCTATGTGCTCAAATGAGTTTCCAGCTGGGGCCAGGGGGAGAACTGTATTAAACACTGTATTAAACAAATATTTCATTGTGAATCTCCTCTAAGATTTCATGAACTGATGCCATTAAGACTCCACAGGAAGAGAAAGAGTAATTGTATTTTCTAAACATACTGGTCCAGAGGATCATTTTCAAGAATCACCTGGCAAAATGAGGCTTCTAAGAACTTCACTTTGAGGAGCACCAGACCAGGGCTTAAAAATCTTAATCCAAGGGAGGTGTAGTGCACGTCTATAATCTTATCTCCTTGAAAGGCTCAGATTGGGAGGATCACAGTTCAAGCCAGCCCAGGCAAAAAATTCATGAATCCATCTCAACCAATAGGAGGATGTGGTGTTGGTTATCTGTCACCCCAAATATAGTGGGAAATGTAAATAAATCAATTAAGGTCCTACTTTTAAAAATAACCAAAGCATAAAAAGCAAGCCAGGAG
Source organism: Dipodomys merriami (assembly GCF_024711535.1). NCBI lineage: Eukaryota > Metazoa > Chordata > Mammalia > Rodentia > Heteromyidae > Dipodomys > Dipodomys merriami. The sequence goes on along the minus strand of NW_027203937.1, from coordinate 25,106,715 downwards.
GAAAGGGAGGACTCAAGTACTGAAGCATCTGCCTAGTAAGCAGAGGTCCTGAGATCAAACCCCAGTACCATTAAAAAAAGAAACTCTTTATTCAGCAAAGCCTGAGTTGCAATCATAAATGTGCTGTAATATAAAAGCCTCAGAGGCCAGAGTCTGACACAGAGTTGGTGATGTTAATTAAATGTTAACACAAAAGGAGCTTATCTGAGTGCATAATGAACACTGTCTGGCTAGCAATGACCCCACAGGTCTCATTACCTTTCCCTGACTGGAGAGGGAGCATTTGGGGTCAGATGACCTCTGACATTCTAGAAGTACATTTTCTTAAGATTCATTTACAGCTGTCAGCCCAATGCCCTTTTTCTTTACTTAGGACATTTTGTGAAGGTGAGTCATTTGGTATGTATGGGTTTCCACCTAAGTACATACACCTGTCAACAGGAAGTTTACCCAATCTGTCCTTGTCCAGAATGGCTAGCTTATGTGCTGTATTTTGAATCTACCAGTAGAGCAGTGTGGGAGTTCCATCAACAGCCTCTTGGAGGGTTTCCATGAGCTGATAGTTTTTAAAGCTGAAGGATCTGCTTCTCTGCCCCAGTTTTACATTGAGAACAAGAATATTCCAACCAAGAGGCTCAGGTTTGAGAAAATGGTACGTTTGACATTGAACAAAATCCAAACAATGACTGGAATGCATGAATTCATTTTCAAGAATGAATAAATACATACTGGAGAAGGGAGAGGAAGAGGAGATGCTGTCTGCTGGGGCTTGGAGACCCACAAGGGGGACCAACCAGGACCGCAAGAGGGATCAGACAATACATTGCTTCGGGATATGCCAACAGGTAGGCCTCCAGCTGTTGACTCCTATCCTGTGTTCTAGGGGCACATGGAACTCCATTTTGGGGAAAAGACCAAAATCAATTCAGTTTGATCCTACATACAGCTTTGCCTGTTTTCAACTTCTTTCTTATCCTTCTACCACATCATATTTCATACCATAGCAGAGTAAACACTTGGATTCTCTGAATTCACCATGAAATTCCCTGAAATTCACACATGCAGTTTCTTCCACCTAAGTCTCCATTTCTTGCTTCCACCCCTTTTGACCTCCCTTTCAAGTCACTTCTTGTGGGAACTGGATCTTAATCACCTACACTGGGTGTACCTTCCTGTGTGTCGCTGATCCACATCCCTACTGCCAACACTGCATGAGACATGTCTGCCCGCCTTCCCCACCAGGCAATGGGCTCCCTGACAGCAAGGACTTGATTTAATCCCTGCTGAGAGCCCAGTGCTCGGCAGACACTCTACACACTTGTCACCCAACAGTGGCCTGAATAAATAAACATGATCACAGGGCTGTCAGTCAGCATATACTGACTATTCACTTCCAAAACCCACAACCTTGTATTTCCTGGGACACCTGGAAAGGGCTGGAGAGACACTATCTTTGGAAGGTTACCTTCAAGCTGCTCTAATTTTCTTTTTCTTCTTTCTAAAAATTATCTTTAAGTTGTTACACAAAGGGATTCTAATGCAACATGTCAATTTATGAACACAATGCATCTTGGTTAAAAAAAAATGTCACCTTCTCCAACATTCTCCTCTATCTTTCTCAACCCATTCATCCCCTCAAGTTACCTGGTTCCCTTAATTTCCTTTATAAAGCAGCCCAAGGCTGATCTATTACCCTAAGGTTCTCAAGCATGGCTGCACTTCAGAATCACTGGGGGAGCTTCACACATGACCCATGCCTGCCCTCTGATTTAATGATCTGAAGCAGAGTCTGGAGTATAGATTCCTCAGGATTCCAGTGATTCCTGTGGATACTGGAATGTCACATAGGAAAGACATCAACTCAAAAAGAACATGGCAAAGTTTACTTCTGCAAAAGGGCATGCTACTGACCAGTAGCCAAGTAAGCAAGCACACTGGGTGGGCAGTCCACCCAGGTTTTATCATGAATGCATTACTTTCCTTTGTTCTAATTGGTCAGAACTTAGGCTTACAATCCTGTGCCACCGGCTAGTTTGAAAGGGGTTAAAGCATTTATCTCAGCAATCAGCCAAAACCTAGCAAGGCAAGTGAAGGTTCCAGTGCATGCCAGGCGAGACTCTATCTTAAAAACAGCCAGTGAAAAATGGGAATGGAGGCATGGTTCAGTGGTAGCATGCTAGCCTATCAAGTCCAAGACTCTGAATTCAAACCCCAGTACTGTTAAAACTGGGGAAGGGGAGAGTAGAAAGGAAAGAATATGACATGAAAATTTGAATGTGAAAGTATCTAATGCCACTCTGTAACACAGAAGGTACTCAATGCTCTTACTAAAAAGTTGCCCAAATGTAGGTTTTTGCTAGCTCTAACAATCAGGCTGTTTGTGTTACTAATGATACCTCCTTTCATTACAGGTAAGAGCCAAAACCCCTGCTAGCTTTTTAGCACTGCTCATTTTGGCATAGATGATGAGTCTAAGAATGTAAGATTTTCCCTTTCCTACTCTGTAGGGTTGGATCCATCAGGGAATGGACGTTTCCTGATTTCTGATTTCTTCTGCCCCACCATTATTATTTTTAAATTTCTTTTTTTCTGATACATTATTTCAATATATTTTTGTAAGCTTACCATCTTAGTGACTATATTTTTATCATTACCATTTTGATATTTTTATTATTGTTTGAAGCAGTCTTAGACTGGCTGGCCTTCAAATTCTTGATCCTCCTATGTCAGCCTCCTGAGTGCTAGGATGATAGAGTTACCTTGCCCAGCTACCATTTTAATTTTTAATTTTAGTTCTTAGGCCCTAAATCCCATCTACTTATACTTTACCTTATAGTTTTATCTTAATTGTCATCTCATTTACTTTTATATTTTTAACCTTTTTTTTGGGTATACAACCATTTCATATTTTCTTTCAAATCTCATCCATCTTATTCTATTGTTATTTTTGAATTTCTAACCTTTGCCTTCACTATGATTTATGTTCTTTATAAATGTATATTGGTTTTTTACTGTTGTGTTAATCTCTTTCTAACCTTGTATTTCCTCTCATAAATGAAATAATCTCATTCTTTTTCCTTTTACTTCCATGAAAATTATGACAGATTTTCATTTCTCCCTATACTAGCCAGCTAAAGAGTGCTGACATAGATGTGGTAGCAAAGAAATATAACCCCACAAGGAGAGGGGGTTAGGACTTTCCCCTTTGCATGGTCCCCAAGACCACATCATGTAGTAGTTTGCTTCCAGAGGCAATCCTTTCCAATTTATAGGGTTCTGGTTCACCCATGAAAACCTCAAGTCCCACAGGGTAGTCCTTCCCACAATTCTAATTCTCTTTGTATAAAGGACACCCATTACTAAGGGAATTGAATTGCTTCATAACACCTCACACCCTCTACAATGTAGAGTGAGTCTTTGTTTTTAAATTTATCCACTCCAAGTGAATTAGACTTAGTTGCTATGCAGGGGGTGCTAATTAAACTTTGTTTTAATTGCCTCCAGGGACACATTTTCTCTCTTACTTCCAAAGGAGGGGACTGTTGATTGCTTAAATACATTTGCATTCCTACCATATCCTAGGATAAAGGGCCTTCAATCACCCCCACTGTGGGTAAATGTAACTTGAAGGAAGGGAGGAACCTGATGGGCAATTCTTTGATCTTATTGTGTGCTTTCACCACTGTAATTGATCCATGTCAGAACAACTAGCAATAGAGGGAAAGACTAGAAAATAATTACAGTAGATATGTGTTTGAGGAACAGGATACTTAATTTTCTCAACTTTACAAAGCAAAGGTAATTACTCAAACCTTGTAGATCCCAGGCCACTTTCTTACTGAGATTTGGCAATCATCTCTCATTTTCTACGGTTAATTAAACCAAAGTCCTCAAGCTGAATAAAACACCTGAACAAAATTTCTCATGTCAGATTGTTCAGGAATGGCCTCAATTATCTGATTTGGGACATTGAGTCTTTTACAAATACCCAGGACATGATGTAGGCACAGAGTAATTTGTCAACAGGTGCTTGTTGGTATAAATAACTCAATAATTTTTTAAAAAGGAGGAAGAGCAGGTAACTACTACTTTAAAAACCATTTCCTTTATTCTCTATTATGTTAGGATATTTTATCTAAATATATGTCAATCAAGCCTGGTTGTATTCTAGGAGGTTGTTTTAGGCATGGTTGTCCTACTGACTATTAGAGCTATTCTTAAATGCCTGTTAGCAATAATGCAGGATCCCTGGTAGCCGAGGACATTTTCTTGACCTTTGACTAGTGAAAAGGGCTCTAATGGGTTCAGTGTGTACACTAACAATGTTCACCTCAGGTAGGGATCTAAAAGGATTTTCTTTAAAGGACCAGACAGAAAACACTGGTATGTAATCTACATAGTCTTTGTTGGAACTCCTTAGTTCTGTCATAGCATGTGAAAGCAGCCATTGAACAAGTGTGCTTGCATTCTTGTCAAAGGTCATTTGTGGACACTAAAGTTTGAATTTCATGTAATTTTTGTGTTTTGTTTTCTCTTTGAGTGCCCATACTTGAACTCAGGGCCTCATGATCTCATTCATAGCTGATACTCTATATCATGAGAGAGCTGGTACTCACCAGTCCAATCACATAATTTTTAATTCACATCACAGATATTCTTCATCTACTGGCTTTTCTTTCAACCAGCTACAAATTGTAGAAAACATCCATGCAGTAAACTCACAAGACTTTATCAAAACGAATATCAGGAAGTTGAAACAAGATTATAAGGAGGTGGGAGGGCAAGGGGTGAATAAAAAAAGGAACAAGACAAATATATTAGGAAAACTCAATGTACATATGCGATACAGGAGTGGGAAATGTTCAATGAGTATTGGAGAAAAGGCAGATGAGTTGGGAGAGAATGATGGAAGGGGTCACTGATCAAGAAGCACTGAACGTTTAGATGAACGTGTTAAATTGTAATCACTTTTGTAAGGTAAATTAAATAGGTAGGTTTAATTAGGTAGACAAGAAGAGAACACCAGGCAGTATTCAGGCAGGAAGAGGAGTTTATTTACTTACAGAACTTCTGCCCCAGTTGTGCATGGTAGAGACTACATGGCTGAAGGGTGGAGCTGAGGTCCCGCCTGGGTTTAAGTGGGGAAGAGGTGGGGAGAAGGTGTGGCCAAGTAACAGAAGGTGTGGCCACACCGGATGTGAATGTGACCTCAGGGCCTGGGATGGAAACTTGGCCAAGAGGGAGAGAGGTGGGCCTTACACCTTTATACAATCTTTTGGGGTACAGAAAAGAAAAAGACAAATTAGAAAATTAGAAAACAGGAAGTGGCGCTGTGGCTCAAGCAGTAGAGCACTTTCCTTGAGCTGAAGAGCACAAGGATATTCCCAAGCCCAGAGTTCAAGCCCCACAACCGACCAAAAAAAAGAAAAAGAAAAAAGAAAATTAGAAAACAATCTTAACTTTCAGGCCATGTGAAAATAGCCTTTATACCAAATTTGAACAGTGATTATGGTTTTGTTGTTGTTATTATTTGGTGCTATTGTGTATGCATATGTATGTGTGCTAGACCTGTGGCTTGAACCAGGGCTCTAGGTGACGTTCTTTTCGCTCAAGAATAATGCCCACTTGAGCCACAGCTCCACCTCTGGCTTCTTGGTTAGTTTAGTGGATATAAGAGTTTCATAGACTTTGCTGCCTGGGCTGGCTTTAAACTGCAATCCTCAGCCTCCAGAGTAGCTAGGATTACAGGTGTGAACCAATGGCACCCAGCTGCTTGTTTTCCATTTTTTGTCCTGGTCCTAGGGCTTGAACTCAAGGCCTATGCACTGTCACTGAGCTGTTTTGCTTTAGACTAGTGTTCTACTGCTTGAGCCTAGCTCCACTTCTGATGTTTTGGTGGTTAATTGGAGATAAAGAGTCTCATGGACTTTTCTGCCCAGGCTGGCTTCAAACCACAGTCTTCAGATCTCAGCCTCTTGAGTAATTTGGATTACAAGTGTGCACTGGCAACTGGCCAAATGGTTATGTTTTATTGACCCCTGATCTTGAAGCTATAAATAAAAATATGTATTGATAACTTAGATGGCATTTTTCAAAGAAATTAAAATGGGTATTTGTTGTGGCTACATTCTGTTTAATCCACATCTCAAAGTCTTGCTACTACCCTTAAAGGAGTAGACTATCAGAGTGTCATCCCCTTATTATGAAAAATAAGGGAACTTGATTGTCATATATGCCATAGTGCTCTGAGCCCAGCCCAACCTTCACAGATAACATAACATATCTCTTATCTAATTGATGTTGTAAAGGACTACTGATTCAATGCTTCTACAAATAAAGTCATCACTTTTGGTAGACAGCCTCTAAAATTAAACTGACTTATAGTCAATAACCCTAAGGAACAAGTTAACTAATTCAGTCACATAGTCATATATTTTGCAAACAATTTAGTTTTAAGAGGACTTGGAAACTATATTTCTCAAGGTTAAATGTTCCATGGGTGTTTACCAAGATGTTTTATGAACAAGATGGGTATTTGGTCCACTGGCTTTAAATTTTTTTCCAGCAGAAATTATGGCTGTACTCTGAGGAGAAGGTTTAGGGGTTCAATTGCCTTTTCTGTGCACTAGCGCATATCTGAATGCTTCCTGAGGAGAATCTTGGCATACCATGAACCCCTCAGTCTGCTTCTTTTTCTTCTATTCATGCCTGCTTGTTGCTGGGCCCCTCAGTTTTCCTGAAGGACCCAATCTTGTCCATACTAGCTGGCCAGTAAGACTAGTTTGCTTTACACTTCAGCAGCCTTTCAGCAAGCTGTATCATATGGCAGGCTGTGCAAAAGACCCAGTCAAACAGTAAGAACTCACAAAGTGCAAATCTTCAGGACAGTTCTTAGAGGAAGGAGGCCATAGGCTAGCATATTCCTCTTAAGATGTTTCCAATAGCAGCATTTGTATAGATCACTTTGAATCTTTCTGGAATGACAGAGAGTGTAATCAAAAAAATCAACATAAATTACAACTTTATCTATCTGGGAATTTGGCCTCCTGGTCATTATAACATTTGGACAAAAAGAAATAGAATGTAAACAGGGTCAGGATGTGCTGAGAAGCCATGACACAATCAATATTTTGACATCTCTGATGCTCCTCAAATTGCTGACACTTGCAAAAGGCCCATCAGAAGCCATTTCTGATTCTCACCTATCTCGCTCACGTGTGTGAAATCCATGTCAAAGATGATGCTGGAAAGCTTTCATCCTAGCCCTTTCATGGCTCTTAGACTCACTTGCTAGACGCCTTTAGAAAAATGTTGTGAGCAGACAGCAGTAATTCCATGTTAACAGACATGACTGTTCACCAGGGTTCAGTTCACAAATTGGATGATGCTCAAGATTGCTGTACAGATCTTGATAAATTTCAAAGTCACTGCTGCAGAGTCAGAATTGGACAGGCCCTCATTTGTCAGGCTATACATCAAGCAACTTAAAATGGAGCTAGGCATATTCACTGCAGCAGATAATCCTCAGGAAATAATGTATGCTGTGTAGCAATAATAAAAAGAGCTGTCATTTTCAGATGCTTATTATGTGCCAGGACCTGTGCTAACAAATTATTTTCCTTAATGCTATCGTAACACTATGGTATAAGGTTTTATTAACTTTCCATAGAAACATAATATGCTTTCATAGGGCACATAGTACAAAGGTTGAACTTAATTAATATTCACAAACCAAACATAGACATGCAACCCACACTGAGATAAAATGAACATGATTAGCACTCTGAAGTTCCTTTATGTGACCCCTTCCAGTATACCCAGGGTGGTCATTGTCTCAATAGCTAACTGCATGAATTGTTTCCTCTGTTTCTCTACTCTACCCTGATGAAATAAAAGATAAATATGCTTTGCTGTTTGGCTTTTTCACCTAGTATTATGTCTTGTGAGCATCTTTCATACAGTTGCATGGATGTAGAACGGTTATTATCATTCTGTCTAACATTACATTATCTAGACTTGACAAACTTGTTTATTCTGTCTATTGTTGTTACACCTTTGGAGAGTATTCTTTTTTAAAAACTACTACAAATAATTTGCTCTGCTCAGTTTAGTACATATTATTTGGTAACAAGATGAATGTAGTTCTTTTGAGTATATAATTAGATCCTTTTTTGGTAGCAATATTGGGGTTTGAACTCAGGGCATTGTGCTTGCTAAGAAAACATCCTACCACTTGAGCCACGCCCCCTAGTCCCTGAGTGCATAATTAGAAGTAAAATAGCTCGGTAATAGGTATGCATATATTCAGCTTTATTTGACACTGACAAACAATTTGCCAAAATAATTGTACCAATTCACACTGCCACCAGCAGTGTAGGAGAGTTCATTTTGTTCCACATTCTCACAGGTCTTTATTTGGAACTTTATGTCTTTTTACTTTTTAGTATTTCCAGTGGGTGTGTGGTATTACATTGTGGCTTTAATTTGCAATTTCTTGATAATTAAGCCAAGTACTTTTTAATATGATGGGCTTTGTTTAATTAATTTACTTAGTCACTTGGGTATTCTCTTTGTGAAGTGAGGGTTCAAACCTTTTTGCCAAGGATTGTCTATTTCTAATTGATTTATAGGAATTCTTTGCATGTTCTGTTTTCAAGTTCTTTGTTGGACATAGGCATCAAAAATATCTTTTCCTGACATTTGCATTGCATTTTTACCCTCTCAGTGGTATCTATTGAAAACTAAAATTGTTCACAAAACATTAATATGTGTTTCTTTTGCAGGTATTTAAATAATATTTGCCTAATCAAAGATCATGAATGTAAGATTCTACACTTTCTTCTACTGTTATGCATTTTACTCTTAGAGCTATTGTCCCTCTATTTCATTTTTTGGTAAAATAGGAAAAGTAAAGATCGCATGTTTTCCACATAATTGATGGAGCAACATTTACTGAACAAACATTCCTTTCTAATTCCCTGCCATAGTCACAAATCAGAAACTTAATTGTCTATTTCTGGATTTTACTTTGTACCATTGGTGCAAAATATCTTTCTCTCTGTGTGTCAGTTCTATACTATTTAAATTGCTAAAAGTGTATAAAGAGTTTTGTTATCTGGCAATGTGAATTTGTCCATTACTATTCCTCAAGATGGACTGTGCTATTTTGGACCCATCTGAATGTTGGAATCAGTTTATCAGTTTTTGCATGAAGAAAAAAATGCCTGGATTTTATTGGAGTTATACAGATTCCTTTAGGAGGGAAAGCCATGTGCAATATTAAATTTCCAAGCTACAAACATTATATGTATATATCCTTTCATATATGTAAATTTTCTTTAATTACTTGCAGCATCTTCTAGACTTAATTAAGAAATTTTGGTGTTTATTGGTATTATTAGGAATGATATATTTCATTTAAATTCTTATGTGTTAGTTGCTGATAGAAATTCAATTGACTTTCATGTATTTGCCCCTTATCTGGTAACTTCACTAATTACAATTATTATTTCTAATTGTTTGCATGTTAATTGTCCAAAGCTGCTGTAACAACTTGACACAAACTTAGTGGCTTATAACAGCACAAATTTATTCTCTCATAATTCTGGAGGGCAGAAGTTCAAAATCTGTTTCATTGACTAAAATCAAGGAGCCAGAAGACTCTAAAGAGGAATCTGTCCTGGCCTTTCCTAGTTTTTGGTGGAACTAGAATTCCTCATAACCACTTAACTTCAATCTCTATCTCATCCTCACATGGATTTCTCTTCTTCTGTGTGTAAATAACTTCTGCCTTCCTTTCATAAGGATTTCTGTGGCACCATTTAGTCAAATCAAGATAGTTCGGGGTATTTTTCCATGACAAGATCTTCAACTTAGTCACCTCAGCAAAGATCCTTTAGTTTAGTTTAGTTTTGTTGGCCAGTGCTAGGGCTTGAACACAGGGCCTGGGTACTACCTCTGAGCTCTTTTTCTCAAGGCTAGCTCTCTACCTCTACTTGAGCCATTGATCCACTTCTAGTTTTTGATGGTTAGTTGGAGATAAGAGTCTTGTGGGCTTTCCTGCTTGGACTGGCTTTGAACCTTGATCCTCAGGTCACAAGATTACAGGCATTAGCCATCTGGACCCAGTAAAAATACTTTTTCAAATAAGCCTGAACCTAAGAAATAAATAACTTGCTTAAGAACATACATGTCTTCATCTTTGATCTCATACTCTTTCACTGAGCTATAGTGAGACCTAGCTCAGAGAGTTATTATGCCTTGAGAACTAAGTAAGCATACCTTGAAGAAAGACACTCATCTTAGGAAAAACATTTTATAAAATGACTTCGAACAGAGACATACTTGCAAAAGAAAGATAGTTATCTTAAAGAAGGACACCTATCTTGAAAGGAGCTTCTGATGAAATTGGCCCTTTACTTAGAAAGATGCTCAAGGAGAACAGACATCTATGTCACAATGACTCACATTTAGCAAACTGAACAGACTTAATATTTCTGGGCTCAGTTGGTAAGGTCAAACACTTCAATGTCAAACAAGAATGATGGATTGTACCCAATGACCGGAACAAAGAAAATACTTAGTCAAAGGAATATTTAAGCTAAATTCTTGTTCTTTTCCTGCATAAATATCCTTAATATTAGGATGCTTAGTAATTGGCCTCTTTCTAGAGACCTGCATCCATGTCTGGGTGTGTGCTGTCCTTCCCTTTGCTTTACTAATAAACTCTGCGAGTTTCTTACCTTAACTTGTGCGTCAGTCTGAAATTCTTTTGTGTGGTCAACCACAAGAATCTGCAGGGGTCTTTTTCAGGACCCACCAAACATCTGGTAACAGCAACACTTAGAGGTTCTAGAGATTTTCTTCAGAATGGTGTTGGGATTCATTGTTTAGCTTACCACAGTGTATCTGTGGTTTTTCAGTGGAGGCAGATTTTCTAAGTTACATAATCATGACATCTGAGAATGATGACGGCTTTGTTACTCTAACATAGCTTATTTTCCATTATCCTTTTTCATATGCAGATGCTTCCTGACCTAGGATGGAGTTGTATCCTAATAAAATCCACCATATATTTAAAATATACCGAGGCATATGCATTTAATACATCTAACTTACTGAATACCCTGGCATAGCAACACAGTATACTGCAGAGCATGAGTTGTTTGCCTTCATGATCATGATGCTGACTGGGAGCTGTGGCTCATGGATGCTCAAGAGAGTATCCACCATACTTTAGTTTGCTAACCCAGGAAAAGATCAAAATTCAAGCCTGAAGTGTGGTTTCTACTGAATGCATGTCTTTTTGACTCCATCATAAAGTCAAACATTTCTAAGCTGGGGACCATCTATAGGAAAGTACAATGATTTAGTTAAGCTCACATGGACAATAGGATCAGAAGCAGGACAACGGTCCAAGGTTTCTGCCATTGAGTCCAACATTTGTTCCTGGTCCCTTTCTGCTCATGGCCCTGACACTCCAGTAGGCTGTCAGTAATGGTCCTGAACAAGTTAGAGTCCTGACTGAATTTCCAGGCAGAGTAGTATCAGTCCCATTACAACTGTGGAGCTAGATTTCAGCTAAGGCAGCCTTCATGGCAGTACAGTCCTATCAAACTTCTCTTTCCAAAGGAATTTTTGCTTTTGAGTTAATGCTGTATGGCACCATCTTGGAATTCTTAATAATTTTATCTTTAAGTGTGTTTTGTAAGTGAGGTCTTATGGGAAGGTCTTATGGGACTCACAGGGTCCTAAGGACTCAGCTCACCAATGGTTCTGCCTCCCAGGACTATCCTCAATCCTCTCCCTGAGACTCTACCCCACAATTGCTACTGGTTTCTACCCTAAGCAGTGCCCAGGGAGAGTTAGGGTCCAGTACACACCCCACAGAGTTCTACAGAAAGTCCAGCCAGAGGCCAGGCCTCCCAGGATCCAGTCTCTCATATACCAATCCAGGTAATGGCATTAAGTGTGAGCTAGCACTGACACTTAAAAACTTTCCAAAAGAACCCTGTCCTGTGGGCTGGAGTGGAAAGGAGAGACACAGGGCTTGATTTTACCAAATTCCATCCCCCACAACTTCAGGCCTCAGCCTAGCAGGAGGGGAACCTTGCAGCCCAGAGTGTACATGTACCCTCTTGGGGCAGGGCACCTGGAAGGATCCACACACTAAAGTCCACTCTAAGGTCCTCCCTTAGGCAGGTCCATATCTGACCTTCATTTAAATCTGGCTTGTGTCTGTCTCTTCTGGACAGCTTTAGAGAACAACTGAAAAAATATGATGGTTATAATTTCAGTGGTTCTGCAAGTCAAATATGACTATATTTGCATTAATATTTGTATTGCACAATATAAAGATGAATTGAAAAATCTATGGCGATAACTGAAAACTTTAATTTTTCTTAGGACATCAAATAACAAATGAGAAAAAAAAACACCATGACAAGTTGAAAGAGAGACCACAGAACAGATGAAAAAGCTTTATCTATAACTGCATTTTTCCCTGCTTTTTAACCTTGAGGCCTCACATTTTCATGCTGCACTCTGTCTCACAAATTATGTTGCAGCTCCAGTTGTAACTTGTTCCTCACCTAAGCCAACACTGCAAGCCTACAGCTGACCCCAAAACCAATGGCTAGAATCCAGCCTCGAATAATGTGACTTTTTCTGTGTGCCCCATGGTGACTCACAGCTCAAGACTGTATATTTCTCACTTGTCTGAATGCAAAGTAAAAGTGGCTATTTTTACAGAACAAAAACCAAGGGGAAATGTGGAATTCAGTCCATCTATATGCACTGCTGCACCTGAGACACTCAGCACACATAATAAATCTGTCTTTGGAAACTTGCTCCTTTGCGGTTTTGACACAGATAAATGACAAGTATTAAATCTTAAGGGAAAAGAACCAGCTGCTGTAGTTGTTGAATTACTGAGACATAAGCCTCCAGGCCTGCTGATGTGAAATACTTGCCACAAACTTCTGCAGAAGGGCACAGGTGAGTTGTGAGAATGTCAGGGGTGACCACAGGATGATTCTGTCTTTGCCGACCCAGACAAACTCAAGGTCATGTCTAATTTCACAGTATCTGAACTTGAGGATTTGTTACTATAAACTTGGACTTCGACCAGTAAGAAGACCTTTTTGGGTCACATGTGACACTTAAAGTTTCAGAACTCAGATTGGTGTCTACTGGAAAGAGCAAGAACTGGCGATAGACATATTTGTTCATTGTTCTACACAATAGTGTTAGAAGAGTCAAGACAATTGGGGATAATTCTAAAAGATAAAGCTAATCAGCTGGGTGCCAATGGCTCATGCCTATAATCTTAGCTATTCAGGAGGCTAAGGATCATAGTTCAAAGCCAATTATCCACCAAAAAAAGCTGTGTCTTTTTTTAACTGTAACTCAAGGGGCAGAGTGCCAGTCTTGAGGGAAAAAGGTAAGGGACAGGGTCCAAGCTCTGAGTTCAAGCTCCAGTACCAGCACACGCACACACACACACACACACACACACACACACACACACACACACACACACACACACTTAAAGTTAATCATAACTAGTGGATGATGCATCCCTTTATCATCAGAAGAGAGGGGATAGATATCTTTGTTTTTATATTCCATCCTGTTGGTGATATTCTAAAAGTCATATAGCTAACTAATAACAGGGCTGAGACCAGAACCAAGACCTTCTAACCTTATTGGGACCTTCTAACCTTATTGGGAACTATGTCTATTCTAGGGAAAAAATAGTGTCATTCATTCTGTTGAAAGTTATGCAAGTACTTACTAAATGGATGGATGGAAAGGAATCTTAACAATGAGCTGCTTATCACAATGTGAGCAGAACTGAAGAGAAGGTCCAGGTGCTGGGGCCCAAGTAGCAAAGGGAAAGCTGACCAGTACTCAGATAAGAAAATCCATCCCCTGTTTAAGGGATCTGCTAGTGATGTCAGCCCACAAGCACAGGTGAAGGTTCTTGGCAGGAAGATAATACCAATAATAGTAACATTTATTGAGTGCTATTGAGTGTTTCTTCCCAGGCAGGCACTTTTCCCCAAGATAAAAGTGGATTAACCCATTTAATCTGATAAAAAGAGGCATTTTTATCAATTCCATTTGAATGAAACTGAGAGAAATTGACCAGTAAAAACAGGAGTTGAGCTCCTAACTCAAGAATCAGGGAGAAAAAAAAAAGAATCAGGGAGAAAAGAAAAGAATCAGGGAGCTGGAATTGTGGCTCAAGTGCTAGAACTCTTGCCTAGCCCAAGGCCCTGAATATCAACCCAAGCACCTCATAAATAAAAGATAGATTGATGATGATACATAGACAGGTAGGTAGATAGGAGAGAGAAAGAGAGAGAGAGACAGCCAGAGACACAGAGAGAGAGACAGAGACAGAGACAGAAACAGAGACAGAGATACAGAGAGAGAGAGACAGATACAAAGAGGTGGAGAGGTGGAAACCTTCTCTTAGTTCAAATCTTTTCTTAGATATTGTTTTGCTCAGTTGCCTATCTAGTGAAGGACACAAAGCATTCACCAAAACCAGGCAGTAGTTCTTCCAAAGAGGTAACCTTTGCTTCCTCGATGGTAGCATAAGTCTAACACCAGTCCTGGGTGGGCCTCCACTCGCAGCTCTGTTTTTGAAACTTCCCTAAAGCTACCACTGAACTCTGTAGACTTGGAGCTGGATGCCTGATTCTCAAAGACCCCCTCTTCCCATTGACCCTGTGGTGTACTCACAGAGCCCTTGGCCACTGAGCCTGGCTTCTCTCTCCTAATTGCTGTGAACAAGCATTTAACACCTGCAGATCTCAGCATGTTCATCTACAACCTAGCTACCAGTCATTCTTCACAAGGCCCTGTGAGAATTATGATGCATGAAAGCAGATCATGGGTAATTTTCCACTAGTCAATGGTCCATCCAGACCAGTTTATACATAACAAGGACCAATGACATGAAAGCTCGAGAATGTGGACTTTGGAAACAGGCAAATAAGGGAAGTGGTAAAATTTTTCTTTGCTTCAGTTTCTACATCTGTAAAATAGGTATCACAGTAGTATTTACTATAAGAATGGCAAATGTTGTATACAAGGTATATGCATAAAAATTAATAGAAAAAAGCCACTGTGTCTTCACATGCGTGAATCAATATACAACATAATCACCTGGCAATGGGGCGTGGCATGTGTGTTAGTATTACTATTAATTCTTTTCAAACCATGTAAAAGACAAAAACTAGCCAAGAATAAAGAACCTGCAATGCCTTTAGAAAGTGTTTGATTTACATCTGGTACATGATTTGTGCATGACAAATACAAGCTTCGAAGGTAATGTTATCACTGCAGTTATTTCCATCAGTGGCAGGATTAAACACTTGATGACTCCTGTGTGCATCATAGTAACAACTCTGCCTTGGGATGCAGTAGGGCTCTGCTGCTTCCAGCCTTGCCTGGCCTTGAGAATAAGGCTGGATAGTCCTTGACTATCCAGTCCTGTCTCTTGACTGGGCTCAGTCTTCATGTACCTGTGCTTTCTTTCATGCTCCTGAATTCAGAAGGGCCCAGAATCAACAGAACCCCTTGCTTGGCTTAGTTCTCTGTCCTTATTACCTTGAAAAATCTTAATAATTTTTAAACAAAGGATCCCATGCTTTCATTTGGCACTGAGCCTGTTCTCTGATATCCTAGGGCCTTTGAGGGCTGGTGCGCAGAATATGCCTGGTTCCTAGCATATTTTCCTACCCAGATCCTACTACTTAGTTCCTAAGTATCATTTTTGCCTTGTATGGAGGCAGTCCTGGATGCAGTCCTGACAGACTTGCAAACTGACGTGTGGTTTAACAATCAGACTATAAGATCCTGTCTCCTGGAAGCTAGAGTTGCTAGAACCATTGTCGGGCATCTGGGCTCCATTTGTATAGCTTGCTCATTGTGAATAGAGCTACAATGAACACGAGTGTGCAGGTGACTATTGTATCCTGACAGACATTCTTTTTGATATAGGTCCAAGAGTGGTATTGCTGGGTCATACAGTAGTTCTTTGTTTTGAGGAACCTTCATGCTGATTTCCATACAGGTTATACTAGTTTACATTTCTACCAACAGTGTATAAAGGTTTCTCCACCTGATGCTCACATCCTTTTCCACATTTATTGTTTGTGTTTTTAATGCTTGCCATTCTAATTGGAGTGAGACAGAATCTCAATGTTGCTTTAATTTTCATATCCTTTGTGACCAGGGATGTTAAACATTTCTTTTTTCACATTTTAGTTGTGTTTAATATAGATCCAAATATACTTGGCTTACAAATAAGCTCTGAGCTTTCTAGTAGCTAACAGGATCAGCATTTCACTGTCCTCAGGAAAAGAGACAATTTCTATAATAAAAATTTAATTTTTATCATGGATTTTTATTGTTACTATAAAGGTGATATATAAGATCAATAGAAAGCCCACAGAATAAGAGAAGATTTTTATCAGCTATGTATCAGACAAGAGCCTCATATCTAAAATATACTTAGAGCTCAAAAAAATCAAACCTCCCAAAAATAAACCCTCAAAGAAACAGCCCAATTAATAAATGGGTTAAGGCAAAGAGAAATTTCTCCAAAGAAAAAGTAAGAATGACCAATAGACACATGAAGAAATATTCAACATCTCTGGCCATAAAAGAAATGCAAATCAAAACAACATTGAGATTCCAATTCACCCCAATTAGAATGGCCAATATCAAGAAAACTAACAATAACAGATGTGGTGGGGATGTGACCAAAAGGGAACTCTATTATATGTTAACTTGTGCAGCCACTTGGGAAAGCAGTATGGAGGTTCCTGAAAAGACTATACTATAGAGCTTCCTTATAACCCAGCAATTCCAATCCTGGGTATTTATCCAATAGAACACAAAGAAGGCCACACTGAAACTACCAGCACAACCATGTTCATTAAAACATTATTTATGATAGCCAACATGTGGAAACATTTCTTACTGTATGTGTTAGACACTTATACTTCTTTGGAGAAAAGTCTCCATCTAGGCTTGAATCTGCAGGGGAGGCTTTCCTTATCAGAGGATCCCAGTCTTGCACCTGCCAGTAGGGCTTTAATCTTGGGGTCTTCAATGCCCTAAAGAGCTGAGGGGAAGTACACCCTCAGTATTGAAATGGTGAATATAAAGAGAAAGGGAGATAGAGGATTGGGATATTTTATTATTTTTATTATTATTCATTTGTTTTGTTCGTCAGTTATAGGACCTAGGGGCTGTCCCTGAGCTTTTTTGCTCAAGGCTAGTGTTCTACCACTTTAAGCCACAGTGCTAGTTCTGAATTTCATGTGGCTAATTGGAAATAAGAGTCTCATGGACTTTCATGCCCAGGCTGGCTTTGAACCACAATCCATGATCATCATATCTCAGCCTCCTGAGGTAGCTAGGATTACAGGTATGAGCTATTTTTATAATTTCAGGAATTGACATGCATTATGAACAAATTAAATGCTCATTGTAAGGTTGTCTCTGTGTCTGACTGTGAACTTAAAGTCCACAGGGCAAGCATCAGGAAGGGAAAACCATATGCACTCTATAACCCCATGGCCACAAGCTAACACAGAGGCAGGACAGCAGGAAGCCATCTACTCATGCTGTGTCTGTCCTTGATGCAAAGAAACCTTGTGAGACTAGGCCTTTTATCACTGAGCTAACTGCACACACCTGGCTGAGCTATGACTTCACAGCAAGGAAGTGAGTCGGCATAACGGTGACCAAGTACAGATGCTACAAGCTGTCAGCTGCCTCTGTTTTGCCTCCAAAATCTCCAGAGAATTTCCCTGTGCCCTGCTGTAATGGAAACAGAAGGAAAGGGAATTATTGTCTGTGGAGAAGCCAAGTCTACACATTGCAAATGAGTCAGCTTCCCAGGAAACCAACCCTTGTGATGCTGATGCTGTGTGTTCACAACTCCTGACATGCTCTTGCAGGTGAAGAAGCCAGAGGTGCAGAGGCCTCTGCACCAGGAGGTCATTGAAGCAGGAACTAATGCTCCATAGAGCTCTGGAGCTGATGGCCTTCCAGGTTTGTCACAACTGCCTTTAGAAGAGCATGTAACTTTAGGGAGGCAACAAGGTGAAAGGGCAGTTTCCAGAGGGGCCTTAGCTGTGGGCCATCAGCAGCTACTCTTCCCTGAAGTGAGAAGACTGTGTTTGAGTCCCAAAGCAGTAAACTAGATGGACACCAGAGCACCCAGTAGGTCTGCTGCACAGCTTTCCCTCACCTGGGATAAATACACAAAATATCTGCTAGAAGAGAGGCTTTGGGTAAGGCCAACAACCTTCATTTGTGGTGGGAGCTGAGTGATCCTCTTTATTTCTTAAGGAGCCTTGCTTGGTAGCCATTCCCTCATCCACCTTCTACTTCCACATCTCCTTCCAGCTACAAAGATGGCATCAGAAATCTCATGACTTCCCTGGGATTTTTCTATTTAACTGCTTCTTGTCTACTACATGTAGTTGCATGGCTGTCACTGATACTTAGGCCTCTCTGAGAGAACCTGTGACATTCCAGGAGGTGGCATGAATTTTTTGCACAGTTTGCTTAGAGGGCCAAGTGCCACCTTGCCTCCAGGAAGACTGCCCAAAAGCCTCATCGGCTCTGCTCTGCTCTGCTCTACAGGGCAAGATGCCGGCTTCAACCTCTAATACTTTAGCTTAGTGGCAATGTAGCATCTTTGAGAAATAGAAAATGCAGTAAGTGGCCATCATGTCAGTTTCCAGAGCCACCGTACCACTTTCTTACATGGAGCCATTCCTGGACATCCTTAAAGTAAAAACAAAAAACATGTGGATTTGAGAGTCACAAATAAAAGTGTAGACAGATGTAGAAGGTAAGTATAGCCTTTCAACATCGATTCCTTTGTGAACAGCTTCAAGACTCATTGAGTTGTGCCAGTCAGAATATGAGGAATTTCTAGACATTCCCTTCCTCATATCCCCCTCTGAAAGAACTCTAGTCTCCCTGTGCTCTCTCTCCTTTCCCCCACCCCATACATTGCCTTGGGGCCCCTGAAGTGTCCACTAATTTTCTTTTCTCATATGTACTCCTAACCCCTTCCAATCTGTGTGCCATTCCACAAACAAAATGGCCTTTTAAAAATACAGTTCTGATTATATATTTCCTGTCCTCAAATTCCTTCAGTATCTCCCTATCTACTGTGTTCAGAATACAGATCAAGTTTCTAACCTTGTAGATCTTAACAAGGCCCTGTAACTGAGGGAGAAAACAAGACAATGCACATAGAACACTTAGCACACTCAGGAATATAAACTGGTCACTACTCACCCTTGGGCATTAGAGCAGGTGCCATTCCTCAGAGTTCTTTCTCTGATTGGCCCAGGTGCCTTCTAAGTACTCTCACAGCTTCCCAGCCCCTCCCTTCATAGTACATCTTATGGATGTGTCAATGCTTTGCTACTGGTCGGCAGTCACACTGGAGTAGAAACAATGCCCATTATCTCACTACTATAATCCCCAGAGCATTTCTGAGAATAAATGTTCCCTTTTCTGTTGCTGCTGGGAGGGTGTGACACATGTTTCTTGTCACCACACTTCAAGTCAAAAACTTAGAGGCAAAAGAAAACAGCTGAGCTGTGTCCTAGGTAGACCTCCCAGTGGCTGACAAATAGCGTCTGGATGATCTGCACCATTCTACTGAGCCCCCTGAGAGGCATGCAGCCAGCCTCTGGCGTTTTGTCTGGGACGATGCAATGCATACTTGGTGTGTTCCCACCAGGCCTGTGGGCTTCAGATGGGGTTCCTGGCATTGCTCGGTGCTGAACCCAAGGAGTGCAGCCCTCACACCCCTCCAGCCTTGTCATGATATCCAGCTGTCCTCTGGGCTCCAGCATCATGTCACTTTCATTCCACAGCTCCCTTTCACCAGGCATCTGCATGTGAACTATAGGAAGACCACAGTGACAGCATGGAAAAAGTCCTAGGTCCTGAATTGGGAGGACTAAATTCAGGTCCTAGCATTGGCATTAATGCTGATTTTGCACCATCACTTGGACTCCCTGATTCATTTTATTCACTTGTAAAATAAAGCACTGAGATGAAGAACTTAGTTCCAGAAAACTCAGTACTATCTCTACCTCTCAGAAAACTTACTACCAAACTGAAGTCAGGTCTAAGAAATATGGAGGCCTACTCAGCACTGAGGGAACAAGGGATGGATGCCTCTCATAAGCTAGATCTGAGGCTTGTAAACTCAGGTAGTTACATAGTATGTTGGAGGAGAAGCCAGGGCCAGGCTGGTATCAATATTGAAAGGATCCATCACATCCATCCCAGGGGACCACACGGAGGCAGGCAGGCACAGGAGAAAGATTATTACAAGGTTTATTAAAGGAGCTCCGAAGCGCCATGTGCTCAGGAGAGGGCGCACATGGCAGCCTCCACTATCTAGGTAGCATCAGGGTCTGGGGGTAGGAAATGAGGTAGATGGGAGCTCAGGTAGATCTGGGTGGAGAGAGGGAGGGGCCAGATGGGGGGGCAGATCTCCAGGGCAGGGAGGAGCTCAGGTCTGGGCGGATCTGAGGACCAAAGGTGGGCATAATGCTCATAAGTATCAGACAGAACTACATGGTAGTTGACTTGGGGAGTTGGGTTGTAAGCCTTAGGCAAGAAACCTTTGTGGAAAGAAGCAATGGAACAGAGACAGAGAGAGGCACATGGACCTTGAAAGAGATCGACAGAAGTCACTTGGTGACTTAGTCAATGAAGTCTGCTTGTAATTCCTGCAATTGGATACCTAGGAATTCCCTTGTAACCCTTCTTTTAAATGAGGTTCTGGCTGTTTCTATTCTTGTAAGGCAATGACTGCTGACTGAGACATCATCTTAGATGTCAATTGAACAAAATCTCAGCTAATTAGAGGGCCCTGCTCTTGACAATTGAAAACTTTTCAAAGACCTCTGTCTTCACCCATCTGTGTTTTTCAGCATTTTATCACAATAATGGAATATCCATAATAATCAGCTTAAGAGAAAAGGTTTATTTTTGTCAATATATGATAGTAGGAGCACATGGCAGGACAAACCTGCTCACTTCATGGCCAAGAGACAAAAATGAAGAAGAGGAAGGAACTAGGGCCCCAGTGTACCCTTCAAGAGCATACCCCCAGTGACCTAAAGACCTCCCCACGGGGCCCCTTCTCTTAAAAGATCCACTGTCAGACTGGGAAGGTGGCTTAGTGGTAGAATGCTTGCCTAGCATGCATGAAGCCCTAGGATCCATTCCTCAGGACCACATAACAGAAAAAAGCCACAAGTGGCACTTTGGCTCAAGTGCTAGAGCGCTAGCCTTAAGCACAGAGAAGCTCAAGGACAGTGCCCAGGCCCTGAGTTCAAGCTTTAGGACTGAAAAAAAAGAAAAAAGTTCCACTGTCTCCTAATACACCACCTTGGGGATCATCAGGTCTTTACCACATGGACCTTTGGAAGACATTCAATATCCAAACGTTAGTTCCTTATACATTTCTAAAGCGCACCAAGCTCTAGGCTAAGGCCATAAGGAGGAGTTTTATTGCATAAATGAGGAAATTGGGACAAGAAAGGAAATAGGCTTTACTCACCCAGTTGTCCACTGGTGACAACCAAGGTGAAAACATAGCATGGTCCTCCCATGCCATCATGGAACCCCAACCCAAGTCAAGGCTGTTCTACAGTCAGAGCTGTCTCCGCTATGGAGCAGTCTTTGCCTTTGTCTATTATATATCCTGGAGAGTAACAAGAAGAGACTGTGGGTGCTGGAGCTGCGGATGTGCACAGCTCTCAAAAGGAAGCAAGCATCAGACACCTTAGCTGTGAAATGTGGCCCACAGAGCACCCCCTGTGCTACTCCTCCATACATGGCCTCAATGAGTCCTTGTGATTGAGCATATACCTTACCAAAGCAAGGATGGGGATTCAAATGGATTGGGGACACATATGAGTAGCTAAACTAGAACTGTGGCCCTGGACAACAGTTGCCAGAAATCCCCTGGGTTTTGAGCACCAAAAAGGTGAGCCCAGGTGAGAAATTAACCTGTAAATCAGATACCCTGGGGAAGATGGTATGGCCAGCATTCCTTGACCATTATCCAAAGACTTTTTGTTCCCTTCAACATGGCTTCAAGAGAAAACTAAAAGATAAGGATTTTACAAACACCATTCTTATGATCTAGTCATGTATTTGCTCTATGTGAACTGCATTACTTGGGACATCGGTTGTCTTTGTGGCCTCAGTAGCTCATGCTGGCTAGCCAAAGTACACAGGAGACTCTATGCTTGCTTCAAGACAGGAACTAGCTTGGCTTAAAGCACTGTTATTAGGCCATTTTTGCAGCTGAGTCTCTGGGGATGTTGGAATACAAGGTCATTCAGATAATACTTGACAGTGTCAAGCAGCCTGAATCCACATAGCCTGCTTCCAGAACCCTTGGCTTGACCTTAAGCTGTAACCAATGCTTCTTCAGCTTATTGCTATATAGGACTAATGCTATGTGGGCAGGTGGGCAGGGGTCTGCATAATTTCCTGGAGTCAGCCTAACTGTCCAGCACATCAGTGCCAGCCATGGAAAGACTTGTGGCTTGTCTTTCCTTGCTGAAGGCCTGAAAATATTTTTCACCAGTATCTGACCTAGTTTTTGTCTGTTCTGTCCATAAAGAAATGAAGCCTTTGAAAGAGCAAGGGGCAGGGAGTCAGGAAAATCTGGACTATGGACTATCTGCAGGTCTCATGGCTTGTCTGCGTTTTGGTTTCTCTATCATAAAGCACAGGTGGATGAGAGGGTTTTTCACACCTCTCCTCATTTTGTACTTCCAGATGATTCTCATGGTTTGTCTGAATTCTCCCACAGAGAATAAGCTTATTTAAGCTTCAGGTTACATAATTTAGCAACTAGCACATGGTAAGCCCTCAGTAAATGTCCCAGAGTAATTTAAGGATGCCTCAGGCACCTAGAATTTCTCATCCTATCGGTGTCTGTCCCCATAATTTCCTAGCACTCAGTGAGCCGTGTGGGCTGTGGTAAAGGCTGTGGTTTATGAAAAATATTTCAGGGATCAAATCCTGACCAGAGGGCACAACATCCCCAGGAGAAAGAGACTAGAATATCATTGAGGCTGACAAAGAGGCTGCGTAAAATAGATCCAGACTGATCTCATTCATGAATATAAATGCGAAAATTCTCAACAAAATGCTGGGAAATTGAATTCAACAGTATATTAAAAGAATAATTTACCACAACCAAGTAGGGTTTACCAAAGAATGCAAAGCTGTTTTAATATTAGTAAATCTGTTTATGGAATACATCAATGGGTCAAATAAGAAAACCCGTGTGATTATCTCAATAGAAGCAGAAAAATCATTTATGAAGATTTGACATTGATTCCTAAATAGGACACTTTCTAAGATACTAGCAATAGATAGTACAAGTGGATAGGTATGGGGTATATTTAAGGGAAGAGCGCTCCACATCTGACTCTATATGTCCTCCCTAGGTTTAAGGAATTCCTTCACTTTCTCTGTTTCAATGGGAGGCAGAGCTTCTTTCCACTGGAAAAAATGGAGAAAACGCCAGATTCTCACTGCTCTGGGCAGGGAAGGAGCACTTAGCCCAATCTCAGATGGTAGAGCAAAGCTAGGTAGCAAAGAACTCACTTTCTGGTGGTTCCAGTAGTGATCGCAATTTCCAGGGTTACTGTGATAGAAACAAGAGAATTGAATCCAGGCTCTGGGCTCTACAGGCATACTGTTTCAGCCTATGGATCTGCTGTTCAAAGATATTGGAAGCCATTTCTCTCTGACAATATCATAATCAGAGCTATGGTGCCAGCTGTCCAGGTGACTTTCGTTCCCAACATTGTGGTGAGCTATTACAGAGTTTGTCATTTCTTTTCTGCTTAAATCAGGCAGGGTCAGCGTCTGTTGTTGACATCCAAGAAATCTTAGAAATGGGCACCTGTAAAGGACATGTCTTACTTAAAAATCCATCTAAAAAAAAAAAGTATCATTAATGGCATCCCTGTTAAAACAAAGAGTGAACCCAGAATTACCACTAATGCCAAGGATATTATTAAAAGAGAATTATTCATACATTATGTGTTTGAATGGTTCCTGCAAGAGACACAGTTATCTCTCTTGCTAGTAACTTATCATTTTATTCCATTATTATCTGATAAAATACAGGATATCATTTCAATTTTCTTATTTAGTAAGACTTGCTTGATGTTCCTAATATATGCTCATGCATAAGGTTCCGTGAGCTGCTGAGAAGTATGTGTATAATGCTGTTGCTGCTGGGTGGACTATTCTGTAGATGTCTAAAGAGTCCATTTGATCTATAATCTCATTTAATTAGTCATTTTTTTTGTCTGGATGCCACATCTCTTGGTAAGAGTGGAAAATTAAAGTCACCTATTATTAGGTTGCATCTATCTTTTCTTTTTTACATCCCATAACATTTCCTTTGTTTACTAGGATGATCAGCATTCAATATATAAATGTTTACAATTGTTATATCCTCTTGAGATAGTTCCTTTTATCAATTGAAGTGACGTTCTTTGTCTCTTTGACTAATTTTAGGTTAAAGTTTGCTTTGTTAGATGTAAGCAGAGCTACTTCCACTTGCTTCCAAGTTCAAATTTCTTGGAAAATCTTTTCTTATTTTATTTTATTTTACTTTTTAAAATTTCATTGTAGAGTTGATGTATAGAGGGGTTACAGTTACATGAGTTGGGTAATGAATACATTTCCTTTTGAACAGTGTCACCCTGTCCCTCATTCTCTCCCAGTTTTTCTCCTCCTGACTTCTTCCCATCCACCTCCCGTTGTATCATTTCCAACATATTGTCTAGTGGGTCTCTCTGTTGAATTGGTTCACCCTTTGTCCCAACTGTTTCTATGTTCCCCCTTCCCCTCCCCAAATCAGATAAACTATATACAAGACAAAGGGTACAGAAATCAAAAACAGCCACAGAAGGGAATAAACCAAAGAAGAAATGAAAGATGAAAAGAAAAAAATTAAACATTCACACAGTGATAAAAAGGAGGATATTCTTAGTAGAGGATTGCGAAGGCTCAACATCTATGTGTATATGATCATAGAAAATGATGCTTATTGAAAGGAACTCCAAGAAATGGAAATGTATTATACTGTTTAAAAATCTTTTCTTCATTCTTCCACTTTAAGCCTGTGTTTGACATGGATAGGTGTTGGTTTTTAATCCACTCCACCCATCTATGTAATTGGAAATTTGAGACCATTAGCTTTAGAGTTATTATTGAGATACATGTAGTAACCTGTACCAATTTGTTGTTTTTGTAGTATTTGATTCTTCCCTACTCCTCATTTGTTCATCTGCTCATCTAATGAGACTGAGTTTTTCCCTTATTTTCATGTATGTAGGATTTCTTTAAGTATTTTCCATAGTGTTGGTTTAGTGGTCATGAATTCCTTTAATTTTTGTTTATGTTAAAAGAATTTATTTCTCCTTCAATCACCAAGGGAAGTTTTGCTGGATCTAGACTGGAAGTTATTTTCTTATGTTTATTTTTAAAATTATCTTTAAATAGTTGTACAAGTTGCCATTTGACAGAGCAGTTTATTACTACAATGCATCCTGATCAATGTCACCTTTTACAACATTCTCACCCACCCCTCCCAACCTCCCCTCCCCTCACTCTTCCTAATTTTGCAGAATATACGTTGAATTCTTGACTGCATTCTCCTCCTCTTCTCTTCATTGTCTACTTCTCTCTCCTTGACCCCCATCTCACCTCTTTCAAGTACTCATTTCCTGTTGTTCATTTTGTTGAACTTTGACTTTGCCCTTCTAAGGAATTTTGAGTTCTCCCTTGAATTATCATATTTCAGTTAATACATTTATATCCGTTCCCGTACCACCCAACATATTTACTTTTACATTTATAAACTCATTCTAGATTCCATATATAAGGGAAAACATACATTCATACATACTTTGATTCTTTGGGCCTGACTTACCTCAAACATAATTTACCAGGTCTTTCCATTTCTTTACAAATGATACAATATCATTCTTTCTAAAAATGGGTAAAACTCCATTGTGTGTATGTATCATTCTTGAAATACACCATTTCATGCTCTCTTTTGTTTATAGTTTCTTTTGAGAAATATGCTGTTATTTGGGTGGGTTTGTCCTGAGTGGGTTTGGCATATCTCTATTGAAGCTCCCAATATTCCTTTGTTGTTCTGTATATCTAATGTTTTAAGTATATCTTAGGGAGACTTTTTTCTGGTCTTGTCTGTTTGGGGTCCTAAGATCCTCCTGTCCCTGATTGGCCTTCCTTTTTCTAGACTTAGAAAGTTTTCTCCTATTACTTTATTAACATTCTTTGACCATTAGCTTGCACTTCTATGCCCATGTTTAGTCTTTTAATGGTGTCTCAGAAGTCTTGCATGCTCTAATTGTAGATGTTTTCCTATATCTTTACATGAATGTTGTACTACATCTACCTTGTCTTTCAAACTTTGATATTCTGCTTTCAAAATCTCATCCATTCTACTAGAGAGACTTTTGGCTGAGTTCTTATTTGACCAAATGAGCTTTTTATTTCTAGAATTTCAATATTTTTGAAGATTTCTATGTCTTCATTGAATCCCGATTTCATAGCCTGTATTGTCTTCCTTACTTTATTCAGCTGTTTGTTTGTAGTTTCTAGGAACTTATTCAAGCATTTACTCATGCCCTACTTAATTTCATTGATCATTCTTGCCATCCTTTTCATTTCTTCAGGACTTCATTTGCTTTATTATTGTTAGTGTCCATTAATGTTGAGCTGTTAACTGTTGAAAGGTTATTTTTCCGTATTTCTTCTGTTTCTGTGTTAAGAGGTTTGCATCTGAGGCTGTGTCATTAGTTGAAGGGTTTTTTCAACTGTACTCCTTCAGTTCACAGGTTCTGAGTGTTCAGGAAGGCCCATGTAATGGTGGGATTGAGCTGTTGATTCTCACCATGGATTTGGCTTAGAAGCCAAGCATTTGCCCTCACTTTCTGGGCTCTGGGTCTGATTTCCAACACTGCTCAGACCAAAGAGTATCTTGCAGAAGGGTCAGTTGTCTGCTTCTGGTCTATTTTTACTTATAAAAACTTCCATCCTTAGTGTAAACTTGTTCAACCACTTTATAAAGCAGTATGGAGGGTCCTCTATGACCCAGCAATCCCACTTTTGGGCATTTACCCAAATGTTCACAAACAAGACCACACTAAAGCTACCAGCACAACTATGTTTATTGCAGCATTATTTACTATAGCTAAGATATGGAACCAACCCAGATGCCCCTCAGTAGATGAATGGATCAAGAAAACGTGATATATATACACAATGGAATTCTATGCTTCCATCAGAAAGAATGGCCCCATTTGTTAGGAAATGGATAGGCTTGGAAAAAATTATATTAAGTGAAGTAAGCCAGGCCCAAAGAAACATAGGTCCCATGGTTTCCCTTATTTGCAATGTCTACTATATGTCTGAGTCAAGCAGAAAAGGTCAGGTAAGGTGATGTTAGGGAAATGTACCCTAAGAGATGTATTCAAATGTTTTTTTTTTCTTTCATGTGATTGTTTCTAACACATTTATAAGATTATTTCTTTGTTGCTTTGTATGTCTCTCCCCCACAGTATAACCCGTGCTTTCACTGTATTTCATGTTGGTACCATTTGTGAAGGGAAAGGGGAAAAACAAATTGTTTAAATAGGGATACAGGTGGACCCACTGCAACAATGAGATGTACAAGTCGTCGAAAACAATCTTTATAACTTTGGTGTGTGTGGGGGGGAGGATGGGAAGGGATGGAAAGAGGAATCAAATGAGGAGGCTACAATGCTTGATAAGAAATGTACTCATTATCTTGCCCATGTAATTGTAATCCTTCTGTACAGTATTTTCACAATAATAAAAAAAAAGAAATGTTCCTACAAAAAAAAAACTTCCATCCTTTGTGGATTAGGAGATACTGCTGATCTGTGAGTGGAGCAAGTTCCAAGTTAGTTCTCAAGTCCTCCCTTCAGTTTCTGTCCCAGAGACAGTAAACTTTCTGGCTTAGGGATGCCCACGGAATACATTGAAGAGTGGAGGAGATAAGCAGAGCACTGAGTTTTGCACTGGCAAACCTCCCTATGAGGGAGATACTCTAGAAATCATGTAGTTCATGAGGGCCTCAGCTTGGGCCTCTCAGAGCTACCTAGATGCCAACAGACTAGTCAGGAGTAATGATCTTAGAAGAAAAGTACTTTCCCATCCACAGTCTTAGTAGTATGCTTCTGCTATGACCCTTAAGCAATGGGACTAGCTCCCTGCGAGAGAGGGTAAGGCCTCTAACCACTCTGTCCTTCACTGCCTGACTCCCTGCTACTACATCTCAGCAGGATCATGTCAAACCCTTTCCTCAATCAAGTCTTATGGTCATCTTCAAGCCAGACACTATGATAGAAGATCCCAAAACTCCATGAGCTTTGGTTTTTTCCCTACTTTTCAAGTCCCCAGAATAGCTTAGTCTCAATGGGCTAACTCTCAATATTTTGCCTTGCTACAGCTCTCTGTGAGAAGAGAAGCAACAGGACATCTTTCCTCACCAAAGCTAACTTTCCATACCAGAGCAGTAAATATCTTACTAAATCCTGTACTGGACTCAATGTTGCAGGAAGTGTGCATTTATCTTGTAGCTAGAATCGCCAGACTGTTGCCAATCTAGTGTACCTTGAGATCATGTTTTTTACTTCCTTTTCCTCCGTGGATACCTTCAGTCCTAAGAACTCTTTTCTGCTTTTCTCCTTTGCCTTTATTCCTTCCCTCTTTCCAGTTGTCCTGCCACCTCTTTGGCGATTCCCAGTGCTATTCCTCTTAATCTCTCTTCAGAATATAGTCTCTCCTTTGTTGCCTGACTCTTTTCATTCATGGAGTCAAAACACAGTCCATTTCTAAGCAACCATCTTGCCCCATCTTCTTTCTCTTCATTTTTAGAGTATCTTTCAGAAAGTAAAAGATTTATTTTGATAATGTCAGATTTATCACTTTTTTCTTTTATGATTTGTGTTTTCTATGTTCTATCTAGGAAATTATTGCCTACACCAAGGACACTGATATTTTTCTGCCTATGCTTTCTTCTAAACATTTTATAGTTTCATTCCATTTGAGTCTATAATTTGTTTTCAGTCAATTTTTGTATATGCAATGAAAAAAGGTTAATGTTCATTTTTTGCATAGGAATGTAAAAAAATTCCAGAATATTATTATTACTTAGCATTGTTCTGGTTGGCATAATGAGATGTAAAGCATAAGTAAAAGGTATAATTACTGGGAAGGAGTAGAAAGACCATCAGTATTTATAGTCAATATGACTTCATATTTAAGAAACTCAAGAAAATCCATTGAATATACCTAGAATAAGAATCCAGTGAAATGATTTGTTACAGAACAAGCGTATAAAGATCAATAATTTTTCAAAATAACAGTAATCTTTTAAAGAATATAAACTTTTTAAAAGTAAAGAATCCTATTCACATTAAACAGAAGACAAAATGACTATAAATAAAGAAAAATCCAAGGCCTACATAATAAAAATCAGAATGTTCTGTTGAGAATATAGAAGAAAACTTAATATAGATATATCTGTCTCTTAGAAGGAAAAACTCAGTAGAATAGAGATGTTAATTTCTCCAAATTAACTTACAATATGGTGGTTTGGGAGGTTGTATGACAAGTGATTCTAAAATCCATCTGAAGAAAGGAGAAAAAGAATAGCTGACAATAAAATGTCAAATAGTTAAATAGTGTGGTGGATGAGCATTCCTACCAAATAAGAGGGTATTTTATAACGATACTATAATAAAGACATTCTATTAAGGTCCAAAATCAAATATATGGATCAATATGCTAGAATGGCTGAATTAGTCTAGTCTGAAGTGAACCTAGCATATACTAATAATTTGTTAATGATAAATAAACCATCATCATTAGTTGGGATCATAATTCATTGCAGGATAGAAAGATTGGGTGCATTGGAGTAGCAGAAGGGGAATACAGTGTCATGAAGTCACTTGAAGTGATAAGCCAGCACTTTACAGGTATTAGCACGCGTCCAGGAGCAGAGCAGCCTAGCTGGTGGGCAGGTATGCCAAGGAATTGGACACATCCAGCACCCTCTATTGATAAGGCTGAATATCACACCTGGAAGCAAAATTATAAAGACATCAAAAGTCCTAGGCACCTCCATAGATGATCCAATGGAAGAGTTTGTAACTGAGAGGTAATCTATGAATACAATACATAGGATACAAGGGCCAAGCCCCACCTTTCCAACAGGTTTGAGATCTCAGCTTTGGAAATATTTACTAATATTCTAGCATCCAAAGCAAGTTTAGTATCAGCTGGTTGGGGGAAGTATACTCTGCAGAGGGGATAAGGAGAAGAATGAATATTTGTCAAACAATAATCCAGTGATCACAGACATGGCACTATTAAGAAGTACTGATGGAAAGCCAGACAAATAGAATGAATTTTAGTTTGGATATGAGCAGCTGGTGGGTATGATTTACTAACATAGAAAGGATGAACATGTTTGCTGAGTAAAACAGAAACTGTTCTACACTTGCTAAATGGCTAATAGGAGATGTCAAATAGGCAGCTGGATATGAGTTTGGAGCTGTAGATAAAAAATCGTGTCTAGGAATACAAGCAGGATAATGATCCACTTGTAGTTTCATGGATCTGTTTGAGATCCCTAGAAGCAGCATTGTCTCCTTTAACAGAACTCTGAAGACTTATATGTCTGGATAACAGGGAGAAGGATTCACCAAGGTGGCTGCAAAGGTGTTTGAAGGAGGAAGCAGAACCAACCTAGTGAAGTGCTGCTAGGCATTGTACAAGATGAGAACAGAGATGGAGGCTGATAGTGTCTTTGGCAGTGGGGACCCACCCTAGGAGACTGTACCAAATGATGGCAATGAAGAGATGGGTAAGATACGTTTCTTGCCATTTAAGAAATCACAGCCTGGTAAGAAAGGCAGACGTGTGAATAAATCATTGCAAAAAAAAAGTGTGATGAATCTTATAATGGAAAAACATTTTCCTAAGTGTGTTCTACAAATACTATTTGAGGGAGATGTTAATCTAGTCTCAAAAACCCATAATGTTCTGAGACCAAGTAAATTGATACAGACTTAATTCTCATCTAGAAGAGTTCTAGGATATGTTAATATTTTAAAGTTTCTGAGAGTCTGGAGTAAAGAAATCTGACTTTCATTTAAATATGAAATATACATTTTAGTAGAAGAGAATTTTATGTTGTGGCTTATCTGTTAGCATCCTTCAGCCTAGAGTAGGTTTTTTTTTCCTTTTCTTGACTTCATTTTGGGTAGCATTAGAATAATGTATGGATGGGCTGGGAGATCCCGATGGCAGCATGGTATTTTTACTTGGAGAAATCAAAAGTGGCTGACTGTTAGAAGCAGTCAGGAGCTGGCAGTCTGGGCCTATTCTCTCCCAGGTCAGGAGTTCAGGAACTTTATGAAGGTTTCTAAAGAGCCACATATGATCTACCTGGCAAGTAATGGGAAAACATAAATTCCTGATTCACTTAACACTGATGTGAAGTGAGAGAGACAGGCTGTAGATGGGCCTCCATACCCACAGATTCTCCATCTCCAGCAGTGCACTGAAAATATTTCAGAGTAAAATGAATCTGTACTGAGCCTGAATGGACATTTCCCTATCACCATTCCTCAAACAATACACTATTATAATTTCTTGCATGGTCTTTACAATCACGTTGGGTATTGTAAGTAATATAGAAATGTGTTGAGGTATAAAGGATAGCCAGGTATATGTGGTGGTATATACCTATAATTCTAGAATTTAAAAGGCTTGAGGCATGAAGATTTTGAGTTAGTGGCCAGCCAGGGTTATGTAGTTTAAAAATTCTGCCTCAAATAAAGGGGAAGTGTAGGGAGCGATTCAAATGGCAAAGTACCAGCCTGGCAAGTGTGAGGCACTGAGTTCAAGTTGCAGTACCACCAGACAGATGGATGGATATGTGATAGAGAGAGAGACAGACAGACAGAGAGACAGTCAGAGACAGAGAGAGACAGAGAGAGACAGAGACAGAGACAGAAAGAGACAGAGAGAGATAAAATAAAGTATACAAAAGTATAGTTGGGGACTACTGTTCTCCCTGAACAAGGAGGAAGGCACACATGACTGAGTGCAAAGGCACAATGCTAAGAATGCCTATGGGACAAGGGGCACTTAGGTGGGGTGCAGAAGCAGGAGCAGGAAAGCAATGGCCCTGCCTCTTATCCCTGACCCATAGCCAAGGTCAAAAGTAAGATAATAGCTAGGTTATTCAAGAATGTTAACTTAAGAGTACTGTGTTCAGCTTGAGGTTAATTCTTCTACTAGAATGATACATGCTTTGTGATTAATAGGGAAATTCATTACACTTCACCAGTTATGTACAAAGTCCACCTTTGCCTTTCCTACTATGTCATCCCGGATAATAAAAACTTCCTGGGAAATGAACTGGGGGCCTTCCTTCTGTAAGACAGAGTATCCCTCATTCCCCTGATTTAATTCCTGTTTCCCATACTGCACCTTTCCCCTTCTAGATGCCTGATCACCACCCTCTGGGGCTGGATGTGGCAGGTTATCTGCAGATACTATGCGAATTTAGTCCTATTTCGATATTATGTTATTAGCTATTATGTTATTATACTAGTTATATTATGTTATTAGTCCTATTAGTCCTAGAACTGATATCCTCACGGATACCTAGGGATGAATGGTCTAGGAGACAGAAAGGAGAAATAAAGGAAGGAAAAAACTCTTCCAAGTCTGAGGAAGCAGGATGCAGAAGACTGTGAGAATGCTTTTTTGTAGTAATATTTAAGAATCACTTTGTTAACATCTCTCAAAACAGAGGGAAAATATGTGGCTTCTTTCTAACACATTTTCATTACCCGAATGTCTGTTGGCAAAATCCATAAAAGTTGCAAGACTATTTAGTGCTGAAGGCTTTGCAATGCTCTGAAAAACAAATAAAATAAAGATTAATAGAAATGGAGAGCTGCATGCAGCCTGAGAGCCCAGGGGGCTGCAATAAGCCAGCTGAAGCCCAGAGAGAAGTGGCTTGCCCATTCTCCACACCACACAGGCTGGAATTGAGACCAGACGGACCAGGCTGCTATACCAACTGCTGGGATTTTGGCACTAGGTTGAAGCTTTAAGAAACCTACACATGGCACTTTGGGATTTTGTCCATATACCTATGTCTTGTTTGGCATCCCAGAAGTGAAGAAAAGGCAATAGTAGTTCCATAATAGAAACAACTACAGGTGAGAGGGAAATGAAGAGCAGTTATATTTTTCTTAGGCAGGGAATCCTGACAGAAAACCTGTTCTCACCAGGAACTGAGGCTGGATTTCCCAATGCGCCCTAGGTCTTGTGACTAGCTACAGGCAAGATGGGCATCACTGTCCCAGAATGCTCCTGGTGGCCCCAGCAAGGGACAATGACAATCCTGCAGTCCTAGAGCAGCTACCCACACATTACAGTAGAAAGTAGTTGAGAACTCTATTTGGCAGTTTCTCCAGAGGTAGAAAAATCAGGGGAAATTAGATCACCAGCTGGCTCCTCAGCAGTTTGAGGTCTTCTTCCATTTTTTCCTGACAGCTTAAAAGGCAGCAGAGACCTCTTCAATACTTTCTGTTACACCAAATGCATGTTCCCAAACAAAATCAACTCATTAGTCCATAATGCTGGTATCTACAGGTGCTTCCTGAAATAGCCTACCTTAGAAAAGTTTGGGATGATGAGGAGAGTGAGGTAGGTCTCACACTTACTAATGGGGACCAAAAGGAACCCCTACCTGGCAAAACAGGGCCATGATCATAAGGAACCTGTCAGGAGAATGGGAGGGTCAGGTTACAATGTTCAGGGATTGAGGCAAGCTCATGCCTAGCAGGAGAAGATACCAGAACCTGGTGGAGGACTGTAACAATAGGAACCAGAGAGCAGAAACTGCCTTATGGATTCTGAAGGATAGTTCAGTCACAGGATGGCCCTGACCAATGTCAAGGAGTAAAGCAAGTAGCAGCTTGGGCAGAGGGGTTGAGTTTAGCACAAGAAAACTGAAGTGGAATACCATACCTATAGACTGAGTTAGTATGATGAGGATAGGATGGTAGGAATATGAGAGCAGCTGTGATCCAATACTAAGAAAATTGTCAAGTAACCCCTCAGCCTGATATAGCATGCTGAACATTTACAGTGTTTTTCCTTGGTATTATTCCAAGAACAATACAAGATTGAAAAGGGAGGTGCATCAGGGCATAGGAATTGAAGAACCCATACTAGGAGACCACAAAGGGTGCCATGGAAACCCCAATTCTACCATCAGGGGCTGCAGTTCTTGTGCCATTGTATTCAAATTTCTTTGATACTGCCATGGCAGGCATGGCAGTCATTGGCACAAATGGAAAAATCAATGGGTCATTCATTATTCAAGAATGTCATTATCCAGAAATCAGGTCACCTATTCATCAGCTATTGCTAAAAAGGATCTATTCATATAACACTTGAATTCTCCCTTCCAGTGAATGTAGACAAATCAGATGTTAAAACACAAGCAGTTAAAAAATTAGGTAGATGATTGCCATCAGACATGCAGACTTGTTGCAAGAAATCATAACAAATCAGGTATGATCAACCTGAGTAATGACCAACTCACAAAAATATCCACATCCTAGTAGTCAGAACTTTCTGTGACAACAGGGACTTCACAGATATAATTAAGGATCTAGAGATGGATAAGAAGGAGAAGCAGGGTTAAAGACACAGTTGCAGAAACCATGACAACAGCAACCAGAGTGTGATGATGGAAGTAAAAGGTTGGGTTGAAGTGATACAAGTGAGACGATCAGGAAAATGCAACGTTCCCTAAGGGCATTTGTTTATGGGGTTAAGCACCATACGATAAAATTCATTGGAGAAGAATGTTAATTTCATGGAAAATCTTTGTTGAAAGCACTCCCTTTTGAAATTATTTGAGCTGCTATGTATGAGCAGCTCAGCTGTTCGACTGATGGATATCAGTTCCTTCCACGCCTTGTTCCTGCCATAGGAACCACTACAATGGTCAAAACTATTATCAAAGATGAGACTTGTATTTTAAGAAACTTTGCTTTGGTCACAGCCACTCTGGACAATCTGTAATGGCTCCAGCTTCAAATGACACTTAGATGACTCCACTCATAGTCACTCCAGACCTCCTCACATGGTAGCTGGGGCGGGTAAAACTAGTGCAGCTATACAGATTGTGCAACTGCCCAAAAATCTATGGTTAGCAGACAGGAAGCTGTGTGCATGAATGACTGACTATAGAAACAGCCTTCTTTTCACAGCAGTGTGAGAAAGGTCACTCCTAGGCACGGATCCCTGGTGAGGCAGTTCGGGCCAATGCCTCGTCCAATTTTGCCTAATCATGGTCTTGAGCACAAGTAGTGTAGGCTAAGATGGTTACACAAAGAGCAGACAAATCCCAGGAATGCTAGAGCTAGGCGCATCCAGCAGCAGCTAGAAAAATAAAAAGTGGCTACCCTTGCCTGGTCCAAGCAGGTCTACTGAATAAACCTACCCCTTATCTGAAAAAATAAAATAAAATAAAATAAAATAAAATAAAATAAAAAGTGGCTAAACAGTTTCAGAGAGTAGAAACTGAATAGCTGAAAAACTGGAAAAAAGAGCAGAGAACTGCCCAGCACTATGCAGGACTGCAGAAGTTGGTAGAGAACTGAGTCTGTACAAAGGGAAGGAACGCCTCCAGTATCTCCAGTCATGCCCTTGACTTTGCAAATTGTCTTGAAAGATGGTGAAAACTCACTGCTTGCCAGGAGTTCAAATAAAAAGAGAAAATCCATTAAAGGTAATTTCAGGTTCTAGGCATGAAAAGAGATGTGATGCTTCAGCTTTCAGAAATCAGGATGACTTCAGAAGTCAGAGAGAGATTTGAATCACTGCCTTTGGGACTTGAAGAAACCCAAATAATCAGAGGTATAAAGGCACAGGATTCACAGTTTGATAGGTGTTGATAGAGCCCTGAAACCATATCTCTGCACCCTAGGAAGCCTGACCTCATTTAAAATTGCTGGGGAAAAAAAATGTATGCGATAAGCTTAGTCTGAACATTTCTTGATGATTCAATTTGGATTAGCCACTTTCCTGTGGGGTTTTGTTTCATTAGTTGTTATTATTATTATATTTTGGTTATTTATGCTTCTCTCTTATAATAAAATATGCTACCTTTTTTAAACAATTGATCATCCCTCGCAAGACTTTCTAGACATTGGTGCTGTTCTGTGGTCATTATTAAGAGGTAAGGATTCTTTTACTCATTATTTGTTACGTACTTGCAATTTCCTGTCTCTTAAAACAGTTTAATGAGCTTTCCTAACTTTGTCATTCTGAATTTCCAATTCTGACCACTAAATTAAAATTTCTAGAATGATTTAATTTAGTTATTAGATTATATATATTTCTTAAGATTTTAAGTAAATATTGAGTAGCTAAAATATATCTATATTTAAAAATTATGCTTTTTATAATATATTTACCTTAGAAGGCAAAATTTATCTAGCATACCCTACATTTGTCAAAAATATGATTGATAATATGGTTTAGCATAGGTACTTGCAGCCCCCCTAGAAGGTAGCTGGAGCAAAATGATGAGCAATTTGATCCCATTTCTCCACTGATAATAATATCCAAAGGGCAAGGAGAGTAAATCTTTGGGTTGCCGCAAGACTGAAAACTATGTTTCTGCAGCCAGCATGCATTTGAGAAAGTCTAACATCTCTATCTCACACCCAGTCCTGTCTCTCCAGCAAAGAGCAGCTCTGATGTGTAATGTGTAATGTCAGCACATCTAACCTGGTTGTGCTAAAAGGAGATCTCAGCCGCATGACCTCTAAGCCTGGACACATCGTGCCTAGAGGATGGCGTAACCAGGACCTTTCCCAATCTGGTGGAGCCCTCATCACCTCTGAGAGGCCTTGTTGGAACCCTAAATCATCTTGTTTTAAGGAGCCATGTGGAAACTATAAAGGTCCCAGCTGACAACCAAGGAGCCATTGCTAATCACAGTTTAATAGTACCCATTTGCCCAACTCCCCAAGTGAATTTGATTCAAGACTTAAAGCAATAAAGCACTAATGGGGGAAAGCTAAGCAATGACAGTGGGGTTCTAGTACGGTGAACCATGCTCAGTACCACCACCACCCCTTAAATGAGAAGGCATCTAGCCTTGGCTGCAAAATTCTCCTAGCACCTATGGCCCGAGATGGGTTGCTTGTAGGAAATATTGCTATTAGGCACCTTTAGGGGGCTCAGAGGCTTCATGCTGAAGGCTGGGAGTTCAACTTCCTGTGGACTTCTCCCGTTGGAGCAATCTTAGACATAGATGCACTACTTTCAAAACTTTGAATTCCTCCTAGAAACTGCATAGATATTTCTCAATAGACACCCTACCACCACCACTAAATGAAGGTACAAGTTTCAGTTTATTTCAACTCAATATTTATTCCAATTGTGATGAACTCTTATGGATCAGAAAGTGGTAGTTTAGATATGGTTTTGATGAATAAAACTGTGAAGATAAGGTTGTTATTATCTTTAAGTGAATAGTAAATGGCAGATTGGATCTTCCAAAGCATGCAATTGCATAAAGGGTATCCATGGTGATGGGAAGACTGCAAACACTGAAAGAAAAACACCAAGGGTAGGGGCTGGAGCCCAAGAACAGTTGTTGTATTGAATCAAATCTGTCACATTTGAAGCCATACACAGTAGCAGAAATAATACTGGGACCATCCCTGAGAGGAAGCTGAGAACTATGCGGGCAGAGCTATGGGATTCAGTAAGGAGTTCAGCTTTAACAATCTATCATAATCCTATATCCAAGCTTTGGATCTGCCGTGGGTGTCTCTTTTCTTACTGGATCTTTTTTCACACCTAAACAATAGGAGATAGGATTTGCCTGAGTCCTGTGGCCAGAATGGAGTATTGCCAACTTTCCCATGTTGTTGTCTTAGGACAGAATGGAATTCAGATATCAGGGAGTGCTCTCAGTACCCACATCAGCAGGAAAAGTAAGGAGTAAGGATGTGGACCAAAGGAGGAATCATATATACATAGACAACCTGGGCCCCTACCAGGAAGCAAGTGGGCCCTTTATTTCCCTGCCTTGTCTTGACATTGAATGCACAGCCCCCTGGGTAAGATGTCAAGGTCGTTCGTATCTTAAGACAGGGGGCACTATGCCCTCTATAGGCATAGTGATGTACCTACAGCCAGCCATCCTGTTATGGGGAGAATCTTGGTGTGAAAGGCTCAAGAAGGAAATTCAGGGGACCAGACCAGTGTAAGAAGTGTGCAGACTTCAGGGCTGCCCCTCCCAGTTGGGTCTTCTCTGTAGTTGTCACAGTCAGGCACCTATGACCTTGGCTGTCAACAAGGAGAAAGCTGATTAGAGCCCTGACCCGATTAAGCCAGGTTCCATTGTGCTTAGACTCCAGGCAATCTCAGAACCTCTGAGGTCTGAATGAGACCAGCCTGGGAAGAAGAGATGTCTGAGCTATATGAAGCTTCTCATTCACTGCCTTCCATCTGCTGTCCATCAGTCCTTGATTCTCCCCAGTCTTTGGCTTTAGTCCAATTAGAGCCAGCCCAATAGGTCAGAAAGAAGTTAAGATTATTTGTTAGGGGTCAAGGAGTTCAATTTTTATAGAGTCAGAAGTCTAGGCAACAGTATTGTATGGAGCAGAGACCATGAGGTTTGAGGTCAGATGATCCTGCCTTCAGTTTTGCCTTCAATTTCAAGGCTCTGTGGCCTTGAACAAATTTCTAAGCCCCTCTGAGCCCAGTACCTACCTATTGGTACTTGATTAAGTCTCCAGAATAAGTAAAGCTATTGATTTTACTGTGGTTTCTGGTCTTTTTGTGAACTTTGACCCCTGGCTTGGATTTTGGATTATGTTAAATCTGGAATCCTTACTGATCCCTGTATCTAGTTATGTCCCATAGTTCTCTGCTTCTCTTCAGGGCTAGTCCCTTTTTGTTATCAGCTTTCTCGTGTCTGCGGCTCTTCTCTTTCCTTTTCAGCATGACTGTTTCAGGAGCTGACATGAGTCCAGACAGTAGAGATCTGTAATGTCTAACCAAGTGTGTCAGCTTTGGAATGAATGGCAGGGCTGTCTCCATAAAAGAAAACATACTCTGTCTTCTAAGTTGTGTCAGATGACTCTTTAGCCAGACTGGAATCAGAAGTTTTCTAAATTGAAGGTACAGCTCAAATTGCACAGTTGAAAAACTTTGGAGTGGGTGAAAAGAAACATACTTCCTTTCCTCTATTGAAAGAAATGTAAGCCTGGATGAAAAATCCCCATGTGAAAAATATAAGTCTATCTATTAATAGCCTCTAATTGAGATAAATCTCTTCCTCAAAAATTGAAAGCTATGGCTCAAGAGTTTAGCTGTAGCTGAAGGTGGGGGTCAGGTAAAGTAAAAGCTCACATGGAAGTTACAGCTGGTGCTAGCTTTGAAGAATGAGGAAGTGTGAGCTATGGGGGGGGGGCGGCTTCAGTGTGTCAGGAAACCTCCGGGATAACCTGTGACTCCCTGCCTAGTATTCATATCCTAGTTTAATTTTTCCCATTTGAGTGTGGGTTGTAAAGCTATATCTTCTTTTTTGTTTCTTTTTCTTTTTCTTTTTTCTTTTTTGTCAGCTGTGGGGCCTGAACTCTGGGCCTGGGCGCTGTCCCTCGGCTCTTCAGCTCAAGGCTAGTGCTCTACCACTTCTGGCCTTTTCTGCTTATGTGGTGCTGAGGAATAGAACCCAGGGCCTCATGCATGTAAGGAAAGCACTCTACCACTCAGCTACCTTCCCAGCTCTATATCTTCTTATATTAGCTCATAAAAAAGACTCTGGGTTTCACTTTCTTGACCCAGAAGAACCAGATGCTATGTTATGATCTGCTCTCTGGAAAGATCCAAGGGGCAAATAACCAAAGGTGGCCTCTAGCCATCTAATAGTGCCTCGTCTGCCAGCTGTGAGGAACGGAAGCCAACACAAGGTAAGAAATGGATCTCCCCAAATAGAACTGCCAGATGGAACTTCAGTCCTACCCAACATGGACATAAAAAGAAATGTAGAAGCAGGAAAAAAGTGTTGGATCTTCAAGTGTTTTCCATACTTCACTTTGAACTATGAGTGCACTTATGAGGTTTATGTTGGTAACTCCAGTGCATACATGAAAAAATAAAAATAAAAAAGTCAACCAAACTCCAAAAGGTTAAAGCTTGCTAAATGTCATATAACAAATGAGTCAAAGAGTAAGAATTTGGACCCAGGAATGACTAACACAAGGTCCACAGTGTGGTTATTGAAAAAAAATATGCTGCTTACGCTACACATTTCTATTGGAACTTTAAAAAAAAGATGGGTGTTCAGTTTTCTTATGAATAAACATTTGGATTCAGTGAAAACTGAATCCTAGACCGTGGGCCCTGGGGATAAGTCCTTGGAGCAGTATGCTAACAAAAGGCATACCTTCCCCATGGGAAATGAACCCCTAAAGTAGACTATGGGACAAGTATGCACAAAATGATCTAATGGTTGATTTTTTTCATTGTTTTATGAAATTTTTTGATTATTTTTTATTTTATGCAAGTTTCAATTGTTATTATAAAGGTGATGTACAGAGAGGTTATAGTTACATAAATCAAGTTATAAGTATGTTTCTTTTTTAACAAAGTTACCCTCTTCTCATTCTTTTGAGTGATCAGAGGCACATTGATTTTGCACCTTTGTGTTCCTCTCTTTAGAATATCCTCATTAGCCAGGCACCGGTAGCTTACACATCTAATCCTAGCTACTCAAGAAGCTGATAGCTGAGGATCACAGTTCAAAGCCAGCCCAGGCAGGAAAGTCTATGAGACTCTTATCTCTAATTAGCCACCAGAAAACTGGAAGTGGTGCTGTGGCTCAAGTGGTAGAGTGCTCAAGTGGTAGAGCTTGATCAGTGCAGGGACAGCACCCAGGTCCAGAATTCAAGACCTACAACAACAAAAAAAAGAATATCCTCATTGTGTGTGAATGCCTAGAATCTTGTATAATTTATCATGTCCCTGTGTTAAACACTGATTTTTAAGAAAAGAGTTAATCTGATGCCCCTATGGGCCAAGATCCACAGTTAGGAACATGGTTTGTTTTAACTCACTTTAACAGCCCTACGGAAAAGGCATTATAATATTCATCCAGCTTACATATAGGGAAACTGAGATACAGAAAAGCTAAATTATTTGCAGACATTCAACTAGAAGGGGCAGAGTCAGGATTTTAAACCACATGATCTGACTCAAGTCTCAAGCAAAGGCCCCAGAAGAATTCTCTATTGGTCTGAAGCTGTTGTATTACCTGGGCTTCCAACATGGCTTTGGGTTGAGCTGGCTTGGTTCCAGACACCCAACTTCTAGGTACAATCCAGTACCAAAACCTTCCTCTCTGACAGTCTCTATTCAGTTCCTGGCTTCTGCTTCCCATCAAGCTGTTCCTGACTTGATTCTACCTGCTTGGCTCCTGAGCTCATGCCAGCATCACACCCTTCATGTACACCTGCACTCTGGATGGTCTTACACTCATCACTCAGCCCACTTGTGGCTCTGCCTACTGACACTCTTCTTCTGAGACAAGGCCAGCTCTATGGGTAAGAGTTGTACCCAGGAGGCATGCTCTCAACAAGTAAGAGAGGGAAAATAGTCCCAATTCTGGAGATATTATTTGCAGACTGATTACTTCCAGGAAGAAAAGGGAGCAATACAGAGGTAGGAAGAGCATTACTGTGCAGATAAAAAGATAATATATGCAAATGAACACATAGAGCTAACAACTTAGATCAAGGATACAGCCAGCTACATTAGGGAGGATAATAGAAGCTGTTACAGACCTCTAAGGCATGATGAAAAAGCAAGTCTGCCCATGTTTATGCAGATAAGTGAACTGCCAAAGAGACCATGATGTTGATCATATGGGATTGCAATATCCTGAAATGGAATAGAATAAAAATTGTAGGGTAGCTGGGAGGAGGAGCCCTGGAGCCAGCAGTGATCGGAAGCTATTTTCCAGGACACTTTGTTGAGCAATCAGGAAGATCATGGGCTATTTGGGGCGGCCATCCGAAAAGCTGAATGCAGTGAGGGATGAAGGGACAGCGCTAAAATGCTAAAAGCAGCATTTTCAAACAAGTCTCATTTCAATTTAGTCTTCCCATCTGCAATGATTTTTAAAAATACAGCTCCCAAATTGTTCATGGCATCTGAGGAGCAGGGTCTGTGGGCAGACACCTGTGTGCCAGTGAGCCCTTGAAGTGATAGTTGAGATGGTTTGGAGACTGATAAGAAAGGAGACACACATCAATTCCCAGAATAGTAGAGCGAGAAGAGATGACTTAGCTAAGCTTCCCAGAGAGGATAAGTAACACACTCAACACCACGCAGCTGATGAGTTGATGGGCGAGGGACTAGAACTCTACTTCTTAACACTTGGCTCAGGGGTGTGATAGCCCCTGGATAAACAAAAGGAGAGCTCCTAAGAGCTCCTCCAAGGACATGTAGAGTAAGAGGCCTGTGGTCACCACAGAAAGAAACAAGGGCAAAAATTAAGATAGATACCTTCAGAACTGAATTCCCTTCAGAAAATAAAATTTCTAATAATATTTTTTTCTCACTAGCTTAGAAAAAAACAAGGACAAAGATTGTCTTGGTGCACTAATATAAAACAAGACTAGGGAAGCAGCAGCAGTCAACTGCCATCGAATGATGAATTTGTGGGGAATTAAAGAAAAAGAGTTCCAGCATCCACATTGGCTGACTATCCTACTGCAGTACCTTGGTGTGTGGCTGCTCATCCATTTCTCTTACTTTTGCAGGCCCACAAAAAATCATCAGCAAGCACTGCAGCTACCTCTTTCAGGTGATTCCTAGAGCCTCCTTGGTGCTCCTGCACACACTAAACCTCTTCTGTACCCTTAGATCACAGATTTTTGGCATCTCATGCCCACATGGGACATTTCTTCTGGCCATTTCCAATTAACCATCTGTGCTCTATTTAAACATATCCTACTGTCCCTGATCTGGTCATGTCCCACAAGGACTGCCACCGGATGCTTTTAAGTAAAAAGTGAATTAGATGTGTTTGTCTTGAAGCCCAGCTTTCCACCTGGGAAGGAGGTAATGATAACTGGCTCTGTGTATGTGTGTGTGTTCCATCTCTTGAGAATTTGGAGCTGTGGAACCAGAAAAAGAATAACCATAGAACTGGCTGCAGTAGGGAGAAGAAAGTGAAGGGCAGATAATTCCAAAATAAAAAGGCATCATTGGCTAAAATCCTAGCCTCACTTTTACAGCTTCTGCTACCATTTCACAGGAGTAATGTATGGATATGTGTATTGTGTGTGTACATGTGTGTGTATGTGTGTACACACATATGCAAAGAGTAGGGAGAGTGAGGTGGTACTGGGAAATAGAAGATTCTACCCATCCTCCCAGTTTCCTTCTCTAGCTGCCCCTCTTCTGTTCTTGTGGTTTATAGAAGAGACAGACTGTGCCTGTGTTTGTCGGGATATTCTGGTTGTGATAGAAGTTCAACTTGAGCCAAAGAATAAAGGAAGTGGTTGCATCCAGCTAAGAATCCCAAGGTGTAGTTTAGGTTTGGCTGAACCAGATTCCAATAGAGCTAGTAACATGCTGTCTCCCCCTCTCTTTTTTTCAGCTCAGCTTCCTCCTAGGTGAAGACCATTCTGCATGTTGACCGTGTCTAGGTGCCAGAAGAGTGGCTGCTAGTGGACTCAAGTCATTATCCTTAGAACCAATGATCCAAATGGAAGTGAAGACTTGTGGAAGGCTCTGGTTGACTCTGAGGACCCTATGCCCACAGTGGGCTGGTCCCAATAGCAGGGAGTTAAGGTAACTTTAAATTGTGGCCTTGGTGTTAGTGTTGAGGCAGGGAGTGACACTCTAACTAAGAGCAACAATTGGATCATGTTAGCGATGAGTGGTTCCCAGAAGGAAAGGATGTTGGAGGAATAGAAAAATCTATGTT
Organism: Dipodomys merriami; assembly: GCF_024711535.1. Lineage (NCBI taxonomy): Eukaryota > Metazoa > Chordata > Mammalia > Rodentia > Heteromyidae > Dipodomys > Dipodomys merriami. Next base: position 25,062,488 of record NW_027203937.1, on the reverse strand, counting down.
CTCTGCAGGTTCTTCCTCTGTTCCCAATTGGCTGGGAATGATAGATAACTCATCACCCCCAGCTGGGCAGCAACTCTGTGAAGTACAGATTCCTGGTCCCACTGTGGTAAGATTCAGCAGCCCCAACCAACCTTCTTGGATGGGTGCAAATACACACCAAAACGTTCTCTTCTTCCTTGAGTAGCAGTTGGAGAAAAATAAGCTTTAATATTAGTCCTAATTTCTTGATATGGGAGAGTCAGCAAATGATCTCCCATAGGAGAATTTTCCTGTTCATTTTATTATATAAATGCATATACTGAGTATCTGATTATTCTCCAGGCACTGTGTAGATTCTGGAATACAACAGTGAAAACAATGGACATGTATCCTTGACCTCATATAGAGCTTAATTTAGTCTGAAATACAGATAATAAATAGACATCTTGCATAGTAACTGGTGAAATTAAGTGCTAGGAAGAAGCAAGATTAAAAGAATGAAAGAGAGGCTATTTCAAAGTTGCTTCCCAGGGAAGGATGCTCTACAGAAATATCTGAGTAGAATCCTGCAAAGAGTGAAGGAGAGGTATGAGGTATGATGGAAACTGGCATCTGGGTAGAGGAGACTGCAGGGACCTATAGGGAGGCCATACTCAGCTGGCATTTGAAAGTACAGTAAGGAGATCAGTGTAGCTGTAGCCTAGCAAGACTGAGGAAGGCAGAAAATGGAGGATCCTTATAGGCCACCATGAGAGCTGTATTCCATGGTGATGAGAAGCCAGCACTTGCAGGCCTGTCCAAATGTGCCTTTGGGGCTTAGCTGGATCTCCAGCTGTAGCGGTAACACCAGGGGTAGTAAGAGAAGGGACCTCCCCGCAAGAGTCCACACTTGAACTAGGTTGTGAAGGATGACCAGAAATTCATCAGGAGAGGGAAGAGGAAGGAAAGAAGCTGAGATGAATATATTCAAGGGCAAAGCATGGTGCAAAAACACATGTGTACCAAGGATGGCTGGAGGAATGTTGGAGGAAGCCAGAATAGAACATAAGGCTCAGAAACATCTGTGGTCAGATCACAAGAGCCTTGCAGAAAGCCCAAATCTAGTTTCCCTGGGAACATACTGCCTTTTCCAAGAGCAATATCAGCCCTTAACAACGAGCTGAAGTCACTGTGTTACTTCCTGTAGTATAAACCAACACTGGAGGGGAATATGGCTTCTCTCCTTCCTCTTGTTCCTCCCTACCTTACTCCAATTCCTCCCATCCAGGCATCTGACTTGGGCAACATCAGAAGTGTCCATGGGCTTGAGGCTGTCAGACTACTTTTTTTGAATAAGATGAACGCTCCATCTAATCTGGAGAAATGAGATGCTATTAAACTTCACTGCTGAACTGCCACTTAGCTTATAGAGCTAAGGACACCAGAGTGAAATGTGGAGAATGAGGTTGGTGGCGGGGGAGGGTTCAGATGAGACAGAAAAGAGGTAGCAGAGGTTGTGAGCTACTGAGCAAGGGTAGCCCAATAAATTTACTCCAACTCATGGGCTGCTACATGCCATGCAATGTATGAAAGAGACTTGGTAATTAAAATAAGAAATGAGGGCCCTTTGATTGGTTATTGTAAAAAAAAAATGATGGAGAGGTGGCTTGCCTCTGCCATGGGGTAGACCCAAAAGTAATTACCAGGATACTTTGCAGACTATTGAATAAGTCCCTGTAACTGGCACATTGATTTATATAAGACCTAGAGATTTTGAGAGATTTGAGAGAATATTAAGAATCAATCAATATTTTAATTTATTTCAGGGTTCTGGAGACTTCAGCTCTGCAGAAAACCACTGGGAGGAAATGTGACCTTTGAAATATGGCTTGCTGGAAGGCAACTCTTTGGCAGCAGCTTCAGGGAAGGACTTCCCTGAGCTGGAACGTTCTTTTTCTTCAAGGCATCAGTCAAGGATTTGAGTAGCCAAAGATGGATGGCCTAAGAGTGTATATGCTTGAGGGGCCCAGGAACAAGACTCTTGAACCAGGAGTGCTGAGCTCACGCTTCCCACGAGAGGTCCTCAGGCCTGGAGAGAGAAGCCTACAGGTGTTTCCTCTTCCTAGAGTGTGCTGCCACAATCTGGGGACATTGTTTAGGACCAGTTGGTAGCTCATCTTTGGGGAAGATCCAACATGGAAGCAAACACCCCCCACCTCCGGGGCCAATTCCTCAAGCCCAACCCAGGGCTTTGTCAGATATCTGTTTCCAACAAAGAGCCCTTGAGCACTTGGTCCCAGAATATCATGAGTCATGGCCTCAGACTTTTGGCAAGTTCCTTTTGAGTAAGGGTGACATCTGATCCATTTTTGGGCTCCCATGTCTGGATCCAAAATAGGTAGATAACTGTCTTCATCCATTTTCGGTTGCTGAAAAAAAAATTGCTAACCCTGGGTGGTTTATTAGACCACAAGCTAATTTGGGTTCATCATTCTGGAGAGTGGGAAGTACAAGAGTATGGTGCTGGCAGCTCTCAGTTTCTGGTGAGAACCTGGTGCTACTTCCAGTTCTAGGGACCTGTAGAAGGCGAGCCAGCAAGCCGGTCTATAGAAAGGGACTTAACTCCCATGACAGCTGACCTATTCCTAAAAGAAAGGCATTGACTTACTACTACTCAGCTCAAGGTGTCATGGCTGAGAAGGTTTGGGAGGAAGTCATGTCCAGATCAACTCTGTACTGGCCTGGCTGGGACTGGAGAATGGGGAGCTTACTGTGCTAGAAGAGGTGTCATCATGTTGTTTGACCCAAATCCACCAAAGAGTGACCAGTGTCCTGACTTCTTGAGTACCTTTGAGACAGTGCAATAACAAGACGGAAAACCATGTGATCTCCATCTCTCACCAACAACAATGAACCCAGGGTTGCCAGGATGGTGGAGGCTACAGGGTGCAGAGTTTTCTCAAGCCACAAGTAATTCATTTTTCCCCCAGAACTCCCCTCTGAGTTCCCTCACTCCAGCTCCACATCATTGCACCCAGCTTATTTCTTTCGTTTTTAGTTTTGTATTCACACCGTACAAACATGTGCCAAAAATGAATCAAATCTTACCATCTGTCCTTTTCATGTTTATTATGTTTGTAACAAAAAGAAGAGTTGAGAAGGAAACTATATCCAAACTACAGTGTGCCAAGATCCTCCCAAACAAGGCTGAGCTTAAAGGAAGGGGTTTGGTTCTGTGTGGCTACAAAAATGCAGTGAGTCTTAAATCAGTCCCATCTCATGCAGTTCTCTGGGAAGTGAAGTAGTGATTCCCATTAAAAGATGAAGTATCTGAGGCTCATTGAGAGCAAATTAATAGTTCAAAGTTGTACTCTCAGCAAGTAACAAAGCAAGGTCTCACACCCTAACATTCAGTTAATTAATTCCCACTGGAGTTTGGATACTATCCTGAAAACTATTAAAATTGAAGTAACTTTAGTCCTTATCAAAAATCTCATTTTTCTCCTTGCCATATATTAGAGAGTTTTTCATCTAACCCTCCTGGATCAGAGCTAGGAAAATAATAGATTGTGTGCATGCATTCATGCCACAGATATGCGTTGAGGAACAACCAGGTTTTAGATGTTTGATCATCCAAGAACACCTACTGAGCACAGCAGAAGATCTTGTAAAGGGACTCTCAAAGCAAGATCACACAGTACCCTAATAATGGTTGACTACATTTCTAGGCATTTACCATGAGCCAGCTGTTGTGTACATACTTCCTATCAACTCATTCACTGAACTCAGAGGCTGAGGCTACAGTAGCCTCTATTTTGTAGATAAGATACTTCAAGTGGTCAATATAACTGCTCAGGGTTCCTTGTTAAGCAGCTGGGCTCTGTTCTGATGCACATAGCAACATGAATGAGTCTGGAAGAACAGTAGGTGAAGGGAAAGAACACAAAATGGCAGTAAAAATGTGTGTGTGTGTGTGTGTGTGTGTATTTACATATAATGATTCCACTTAGTGACATTCATAGATAGAGAAGATAGATAGGTTGCCAGAGGATAAGGATGGGGGATAAACTTGCTTAATAAGTACAGGTTTCAGTTTGGCAAAGAGTTTTTAAAGTTCTGGAGATGGATGGTATATTGCAGAGCAATGTGAAAGTTCTTAATGCCACTAAGTCATAAGCCTAAAAATGATTAAAATGCTCGATTTTATGTTTCTATGTTTTCACATTAAAAAAGGTAAAAAAAAAAAAAAAAGTGCTGGGTGCTTGTGGTTCATACCTCTATAATCTCAGCTATTCAAGAGGCTGAGCTCTGAGGATTGTGGTTCAAAACTAGCCTGGGCAGGAAAGTCTGCCAAAAAGCCAGAAGTGGAGCTGTGGCTCAAGTGATAGACAGCTTAGCCCCTGAGTTCAAGCTCCAGGACCAGCACTCACACGTTTGTGCACACACGCGCGCGCGCGCACACACACACACACACACACACACACACACACCACAAAGAGGTGAAAAACTACAGCTTTTTTAGTTGGCCATTAAAATTCATAAATTGATACAAAAATAGTAGGATTCTGACATTCATTCTCTTAATTAGCCCCATGTTAGGCATTGGGTTAGTTAATATTCTACAGACAAACAGACCCAGTAGAATGCATAACTGTATAAAAAGAGATTTATTTAAAGGAATTGGCTCATACAATTATGGACCACACAATCCACAATCTGCAGGGTAGGCAAGTAGGCTGGAGATTTAGTGAAAAGCCTATGCTTCAAGTCTAAAGGTAGTCTAACAATATAATTCCTCTGTTGACAGAGATAAGTCTTTGTCCTATGAAAGCCTTTATTTGATTGGATAAGAACTACATGGGTTGTGGAGAGCAGTTGACCTTGCTCTATATCCAACAACCTCAATGATCATATCACCTATAACAAACACAAAAACATTCAGAATGTTTCTCCAGATACCTGAGCACCTTGGTCCATCCAAGCTAAAACAAAATATACCACCACTGATGGCAAATCCCACTGAGCCACATCTAAAGATCAGGCACAGGACCATCTCTGCCACTAGGAAGAGATAATCAGTGCTATTTCAGAAATATGCAACAGGGACTGGGAAGTTTGCTCAGTGGTGGAGCGCTTGCCTTGCATGCATGAGGCCCTGGGTTCAATTCCTCAGCACCACATAAGCAAAAAGAAAAAAGCCGGAAGTGGCGCTGTGGCTCAAGTGGTAGAGTGCTAGTCTTGAGCTGAAGAGCTGAGGGACAGTGCCCAGGCCCAGAGTTCAGGCCCCACAACCAGACCCCCCCCAAAAAAAGAAATATGCAACATCTGTCATGGTAATAAAATAGTGACTTCACAATTTCTAATTAAAAAATCAAAACCAATGACTCATGCCTATAATCCTACCTACTCAGGAGGTTGAGATCTGAGGATCAGGGTTAAAAGCCAGCCTAGACAGCAAGTCCCTGTGAGACTCTTATCTCCAATAAACTACTCAAAAAAAACCTGGAAGTGGTGCTGTGGCTTAAATGAAGTGGTAGAGTCCTAGCCTTGAGCATGTCAGAGACAGTGCCCAGACCCTGAGTTCAAGCCCCAGGACCAGCAAAAAAATAAAAAGTCAAAGCCAAACTAAACAACTTTGGGTCAAACATTACTGCTAATGGAGCCAGCGACAGGAAGAGCAGAGAACCGTAGCTAGAGGTTTATAAATAATAAAGCATCTATGCCCAATCTAGGCTGTGTGATTACTTGAGGTCTAATAAGTAAGTGGAGGGCCAGAGAACATGGATAGTCAGAACAGATTTCGGATCCTCAAGTTACCTACTAACTAAAAGTTCTCGATACATCCTGGTACCTTCCATTTCTGTCAAGCTTCTTGAGCCCTTCCCATGGCTCTGTTGGCTCCTTCCCTCTCAGCCTATAAACAAAATCAGAGTCTCACTACAATAATATAAATGGACACCAGGAACATGACTATAATAATGCCTAAAACTACTTCTTATGGGTCTGATGTCAAACTCCATACTTTGTTGTAGCACTATATATTTATCTTATGTAAACAAATTTTTTAGCCATTTTAAGCATACATTAATAATACAAATTGAGTTGCATCATGATAATTCCATAAGCTGGTACAGTGAACTTTGAACAAGTTTACCCCTTCTATTAAGATTCATAACTCTCTCTTCTTCATCCCTTTTCAAACAGTATTTAGTGGGTTCCATTATCTTCATTAATATATGTGTGAACACACACACACACACACACACACACACACACACACACACACACACACACTTTGATCCCCTTCACCCTCCAGTATCCTCTCTTTCTCTAATTCCATGCAATACTGAATTTTAAAAACTGAACTTTATATATAAAAAACCTAAAGTCTTAAGAGATTAAACAACATGTCTAAGTTTGTCCCCTAGCATGAAGAAGAGCTGAGATTTGAACCCAGATCTTGGAGGTGTCAAAACAAACACATGAGCCCATGATTCCCTTAAGGTCTTGAGTGCCAGAGAGAAATGTTGGGTGTAACTCTATCTGCTACCCAAATAATCTCAGGTATGATGGAACAGAAAATGTCACTGAGAGGCTCTATGGTGATCTGAACAATTTAAGGTTATTTAAGGATTACAAAACCTGAGAGAGGAACCTAAAAAATATGTAAGTGAATTTAGGAGCCATCCCCTGGGTTCTTGGCCAGTGACTGTAAATAACATTCCCTGTGGTTTAATTTCCCTGTAACAGCTTTCGGTGATGAGTTGAGGAAACAATTGTAATAATGGGCAGGTTAATCTGCACCATAATTCACCCTTGGTGAAGAGTTGAGCAGGAGACATTAAGAGCTTTGCTGGAGCAGAGCAGATTCAGAGACCGCAACTGAGCCTTAACTGTTACTAGGCAAAGGTGAGGGTATCTCACAGAGAAAATAGAGTACGAGGTTCCCATGGAGAATAGTAGCTGGGCCAGTCCTGTCATTTCACTTTAATGGCTTGCAGAAATGTTTGGAGGGACAAAAGCTACCAGTCACCTGCAAACCTCTACAAACTCCAGAATCAAGCCTCGGTTTGAAGGTTGATTCTATGGAACCACAGGTTAAGTTATAGAGTTCAAAGTCTCCAGAGCTCCAGACTACCCACAGTGACTTCATTTATTAAGACCTTAGGGAAAAAAAGACAGGATCTAGTTTAGCATTCTTTTTCTGTGTCTGGAAAACATTCTTGCTTACTATGGGACTTGGTGGTAGGCCACTCAAATTCTTGAGGATCAAACTCTTGATTTCCCTTCATTCTTTATTTCATTTCTAACAATAACCATGAGGCAGCCTCCATGATTAATCTAAAACCCAGATCTAAGATTTGGACAAATTTCCTTACCCAGACTCTGAATGCTGGCAATATAGTAGTCAGATTTCTGTATTTCTCTGACCTAATACCTGAGAGAACTTCAGGGAGGAAAGATTCACTGTGGCTCATGGTTTCAGAGGCTTCTCAGTCAGTTGGCTGTGTGTTTCTGGGCCGATTATGGTTAAACATCAAGGCAGTGGGAGGTGCTGCTCTTCACTTCTTGGTGGACTGGATAAAGATTGGGAACACAGGAAGAGGCTGAGACAGATGTAGTCCCCAAGGATACACCCCAGGAACCTACTTCTTCCAACTAGGCCTCACCTGCTACTTTTCACTGCCTCCCAATGACAATATTGTGAAGCCATCAAAGGATTCATTCAGAGACTTTGTGATCTATTTGTCTCCAGAAATGTCATTGCAGACTCTCCTAGAGCTTCTAGGCATTTCTCAATCCAAGTAAATCAGCAATCAAAATTAACCATCACGATAAGACACTTAACTAACTCTCTAAGCCTTAAATTCTCCACTTCTCAAACTGAACATTCATGTTTAGAAGATTCTTAAGTAACTCTAAAAGTCTATGAAGCATAAATTGGTAAAAATGTAAATGTAAATTGTATATAAGGGAATTCTAAGGAGGTGAGTCAACCCCACCCATGGTACACTCGTGGCTTTTGATGTTCTCTGCTTGAACTTCATTAACCTACTAATATATGGGTCCTGGGGACATGAAGTTCCTCACCACCGTCTTCACAAGGTTTAAGAGGCTAACTAGCTCTCTGGGGCCCCTTCTGTTAGGGCTCCTCTACTCCATGATCTAATCAACTTCCAAAGCCCCATCTCCTCAAGTCATCACACTGGTGATTAGGTTTCAACGTATGAATTGGTGGGAAACACAAACACTTAGAACAGCCCATCTGCCATTTTATGTTAGCACTATATGCAAAGTTGTGTTTTTTACTAAAGGATCTGCTTTGTTTCAATAAAACTCTGCTTACAGCTGGGTGCTAGTGGCTCATGCCTGTAATCCTAGCTACTAAAGAGGCTGAGATCTGAGGATCATGGTTCAAAGCCAACCCCTGGCAGGAAATTCCATGAGACTCTTATCTCCAATTAACCGCTAGAAAACTGGAAGTGGCACTGTGGCTCAAGTGGTAGAGGGCTAGCCTTGAGCTGAAGAACTCAGGGACAGTGCGAAAGCCCAGAGTTCAAGCCCCAAGACTGACAAAACAAAAAATGTTCTGCTTACATAAATACAGGGACTGGGGGTAGTTCCTGGAGAACTACCCCTAGTTCAGTGGTAGAGTAGTTCAGTGGCAGAGTACTTGCCTAGCAAGATGCAGGCTCTCCGTCTGAAAACCAGCACACACCAAAAAAAAAAAACCCACAAAATTTGTAAACATTTTAATTTAGGTTATTACTAGCTATGTGGTGCCACCTCTTGCTTTCTTCTCAACAAGGACAAGATTGTCCTGATTTTTATTTTCATTTTTGTGGAAACTATTTCCATATTTTTCCTTCTAGTTTTACTGTCTAAATATGCATCTTAAGCACTAACATTGTGCCTAGTCTTTTCATTTATCATAAATAGATTCATGCATTATTTACTTTTCTAAGTCCAGCTTTCTTACCCATGTTACTAGCATATAACTCTAGATCACTGAAGTACTGTTATGCATGTTGATGTCGTTCCCACCTTGGACCATCATGAATAATGCAGCTATGAATATTCTTAGACAAATCTCTTAGTACATGAGTACATGAATTTCTGTTGAGTGTACATCTAGGAAAGGGATTTGGGGATCATAAGGTATACATATGTAAAAGATGCTGGTGGTGTGCATTTGCATCTCCCCCAGCAATGGACAAGAAGTGTTTCAGATGTTTCCCATTCATTCCAGTACTTGGTATTAGCAGACTTTTAAGACATTCTTTCTGGTGCAGGTAGGGTTCATTCTTAATTTTAATTTACATTCGCTGGTTAATAATGGATTCCAACACTTTTTTGTTGTGTTTATCAGTCCTTTGGACTCCTTCATTTCTGAAGTGGCTATGCAAATCTGCATAGTTTTTTTTGCAGCTAGCTATGTGATTTTTCTTACGGGTTTTTTAGAAGTTGTTCTTATATTCTGTTCTATGAATACCAAATCTTTCTTCCCACTCTTCCTGAATATTCACCAAGTCATGTGATGTACAGAGAGGTTCCTAATTTCAGTGAAGTAAACTTCATCAACATTTTCCTTTAGAGTTCATACTCTTTTCTATGCCAAGAAATCTTCCCACATGAATATCTTTGCCTTTTCTGAATTACATTTCTGTTCATGGTTGTCCATAGAAACTTCAGCTACATAGTAGAGATATCACCCTACATCTGCAGTATACATTAGAAATATTCTTCCCAAGTTTTCAGTTGCCTTTGGATTTATGTATGTTATTTTTGTCATTAAAAAGAGGGTTTTTTTTTGTTTTTTGGGGGTTTTTTTTGGGTCTGGTCGTGGGGCCTGAACTCTGCGCCTGGGCGCTGTCCCTCAGCTCTTCAGCTCAAGGCTAGCGCTCTACCACTTGAACCACAGAGGCACTTCCAGGTTTTTTTCTTTTTGCTTATGTGGTGCTGAGGAATTGAACCCAGGGCCTCATGCATGCAAGGCAAGCACTCTACCACTGAGCCACCTTCCCAGCCCCTAAAAAGAGGTTTTTAAAGATTATTTTATAGTCAAACTTGAGAACCATTTCTTTTATTACATCTGGATTTTGAGTCATGATTTGCAAATTTTCCCTACCCTCAAGTTATAGAGGAATCAATCCATATTTTCTTCTAGTATTCCTATAGTTTAATTTTATATATTTATATTCTTGATTCATTTTTACCTTTTATCTGGGATTGTTTTCCTTTTGTCTAAAGAACATTTTTCAAAATTATCTATAAAAAGTTATCTCTTTGAGTGTGTGTGGGCAACTAAGAAGCTTGAGCTTGTTTGACTGAAAATGTCATCATGATATCTTTATATCCAAGGGATTTTTTTTAACTAGGCATGGAATTCTAGGTTAGCAGTTATTCTCTTTAAACATTTTCGACATAATTACATGCCTTCTAATTTCCATTGTTTCTCCTGAGAAATGAGAGACTACTTGCAGCTATATTCAGTGGCTCAAGCCTGTAATCCTATCTGTTTGAGAGGTGGCGATCTAGAATTGTGGTTCAAGACTAGACTGGGAGAAAAGTTCATAAGACTCCATCTCAACTGATGGCTGGGTGTGGTGGCATGTATCTGATATGCCAGCAGCTAAGGGAAGCACATATAGAACACTGAAGTTCAGGTCAGATGAGGCATAAAGCAAAACTCTATCTCAAAAAAAAAAAAACACAAAAAAAGAACTGGTGAAGGGGCTCAACTGGTGGAGTACCTACATAGCAAACATAAGGCCCTGAGTTCAAGCCTCAATACCCTAAAAAAAAGCCTATTTGTTGTATCTTTAAAAGTAACTTTACTGGGACTGGGAAGGTAGCTCAGTGGTAGAGCACTTGCCTTGCATGCATGAGGCCCTGGGTTCGATTCCTCAGCACCACATAAACAAACAGACAAAAAGCCAGAAGTGGTGCTGTGGCTCAAGTGGTAGAGCGCTAGCCTTGAGTTGAAGAGCTGAGGGACAGTGCCCAGGCCCAGAGTTCAGGCCCCATGACCGGACCCCCCCCCCAAAAAAAAGTAACTTTACTATTTCCTCATAGTTTTAAATTTTCCATTTGTGGAAGAGTTTCAGCGATTTACCAGTTAATTTCTCTATTTGTGAATTTTTTTCCTTCGTCACATTTTAAGCCGGAAGTGATTATACACAGCTATAATCTCAGCACGTGGGAGGGAGAGGCAGGAGGAGGTGAAGGCTAGCCTGAGCTACATTAAGAGTTGGAGGATGGTCTGGGCTACATAGTAAAACTCTGTCTCAAGGAGGGGGAAAATTGTCTTTTGAAGTTTTAAGGGATTTCTATAGTTTAAAGTCTTTCATCAGTTTTGAAAATTCCTTATTATAGTGCCTTCTGCTTCTGTATCAATTTTATTTTCTTCCTTCCTGAGACTACATGAACACATTTACTCTGTCTCATTATTTCCCCCCTGTTTCTTACTATCTGTTATACATTTCTCTCCTTTTGCCTTTCCTGGTTCATTCTTATTATTTTCCTTTAGCGTATTCAATTTGCTAGTTCTTTCTTCAGTTGTGTCAAGTCAGCTACTAAACACAATCACCAAAATACTCATTTTAGTTAATGTATTGTTACTCCTTAAATTTCCATGTGGCTTCTTTTTATAGTTTTCAGATATATATTAAAACTATAAAGTTTTCCTATTATCTTCTTTTTAAAGTTTTTTTATTGTTATTATAAGGGTGATGTCGAGAGTGGTTGCAATTACATAAGTCGGATAATGAGTGTATTTCTTTTGGGGACAATGTCACACCTTCCCTCTCTGTCTCCCAGTTTTTCCCTCCCATCCCCACCCACAAGTTGTATAGTTCATTTTCAACATATTGTCTTCCTTTTGAATTTTTATTGATTAGCATTATCTTCAAGTAGTTGTACAAAAGTGTCCATTTAATAACAAAACTTATTAATGCAATCTCTTGATCAATGTCACCCCTTTTAACATGCTCTCTCCTCCCTCCCCTCTCACCTTCGCCCCTTACTCTTCTAAATTCTGTAGGGTATACATTGGATTTTTAATTGCATTCTACCCCACTTCTCTTCACTCATCTTGATACCACCCCACCCCTGTTGAGACCTGCTTCCTGCTGCTTTATGTGGCTAAACTTTAATTTTGCCTTTCTAAGGAATTACATTACTGGAGGTCTCCCTTTAATCTATCATATTTCACTTAATATATTTGTATACACTTGCGTTTCAGCCAACTTATTTACTTATACATTTATAAGCTAAATCTGGCTTCCATATGTTAGGAAAACATGTATCATTTGTCTCTCTGGACTTTGAACATAATAACCATAGTCATCTTAAAGTTTTTAATATTTGGATTCCCTAGAGAATTATTACTCTTAGTTTTTACAATTTCATTTCTGCCACCAAGGGAAATAGAGGATTGTGTCATTCTTTTATGTTTTGTTGGTTTAAATGAGATATCTACAGGAGTAGTAAACAGAATTCAGCAAATCAATCCAAATATGCTGTAGTGAGGAGAAGTAAGGGCTTGACTAAGTGGTCAATGCATGTTCTACCCAATGGCCTTCAAAATCAAAATTATGCTTTCCAATCAAACAAAATGTATCTGAGACTTAGTGGCACAAACTTGTGGTTCTTCATCTAAGGATTGGTATATTGTTGCATTTCTCTCTTACCTAAAAACCTAGGAAGAGAAATTTTAGGGTAGTAGGAGACCGAACCTGAAAAATGACAAAAGGAAAAGAAATTTTGAAGTAATAGGAGAAAAATAACCACTACTCAAAAAGCAAAACAGAAGCATCTCAGTTCAAAGCCAGCCTGGGCAAAAGTTAGCCAGACTATCTCAAAACCAAATCAAGCATGGTATCATACACTTGTAATCTCAACTACTCAGGAGATGGAGATAGGAAGATAATGGTCCAAGGTCAGCCTAGGGAAAATACATGAGACTCTCTCTGGGGGGGAAAAAAAACTAAATAATGAAGTGGCATAAGTGGTATAGCACTTATCTTGCGAGCAAAAGGCCCTAAATTCAATTTCTAGTACTATCAGAAAAAAGAAAGAAAGAATTATTATGAAATCTCAATACTAACAATACTAACAGTATTTCATTTTTTTTGTCATATATGGCTTTTATTGTTTTTTTTTTAATTTTTTTATTGTAGAGATACTATACAGAGGGTTACAGTTACATGGGTGAGGTAATGAGTACACTTCCACTTCCTCTTGAACATTGTTACCCCCTCCATTGTTTTCCCCCTACCATCCCCTCCCTCCCTCCCTTCCCCAAGGTTCTTTTTTTTTTTTTTTTTTTTTGATCGTGATTAAGTGATTACTTAATTTCCGGAAATTCACAGTATTGTGGAATAATGATGCTCATTTAAAGTCACAAGTTCATTCTAACTTTCCTGGAGCAAATTGTCTATCACAGTCTGTAATATATAACGGTGCTCATATGTTATATACCATATATGTGATCAGCAGCATGGGGATATTTAGTAGTGGTTCAACCAGATGAGTGGGAGTTCTTTGTTTCTTAAGTCCTGTTAGTTTTGTCATATCACCTAACATTTTGGATTCATCATCCACTTATCAGGGAGACCATGTACTGTTTGTCTCTTCGTTCTTGGCTTACCTCGCTCAACATGATTCCTTCTAGCTCCATCCATTTCCCTGCAAATGCCATTATTTTGTCATTTCTAATGGCTGCATAATATTCCATTGTGTATAGATACCACAATTTTTGGATCCATTCATCTGTGGTGGGGCATCTAGGTTGTTTCCATATCCTAGCTATTGCGAACAGTGCTGCAATAAACATGGAGGTGCATGTGTCCTTGTATATTGGTTCCTGTTGTTCAGGGTAGATGCCTAGAAGTGGTATGACTGGGTCGTAAGGGAGGTCAATCTTTAGCTTTCTAAGGACCCTCCAGACTGCTTTCCAAAGTGGTTGTATGAGTGTACATTCCCACCAGCAGTGTAATAGCGTTCCTCGTTCTCCACATCCCCTCCAGCATTTGTCGTTGGCTGATTTGTGGATGTGGGACATTCTGACTGGGGTAAGGTGGTATCTCAGGGTTGTCTTTATTTGCATTTCCTTCACCACCAGGGATGATGAACATTTCCTCATGTGTTTCTTTGCCATTTTTATTTCTTCATTTGAGAAGTCCCTCTTTAGTTCCCTTGCCCATTTAGTAATTGGTTTGTTGGGTTTGGGAGGGATTAGTTTCTTGAGTTCCCTGTATATACAGGATGTTAACCCCTTGTCTGATATATTGCTGGTAAATATTTTTTCCCAATTAGTTGGTTGTCTTTCTAGCTTGGTTGCGATAGCTTTATCTGTGCAGAAGCTTTTTATTTTAAGGTAGTCCCATTTGTCGAGTCTCTCTCCAATTTGTTGTGACCCTGGGACTCTGTTCAGGAAGTTCCTTCCTGTGCCTATTAGTTCAAGTGTCTCTCCTACTCTGTCCTGCAGTAGTTTCAGAGATTCAGGTTTAATGTTAAGGTCTTTAATCCATTTTGAGTTGATGTTGGTGCATGGTGATAGGCTGGGGTCCACTTTTAGTTTTCTGCATGTGGCTGCCCAGTTTTCCCAGCACCAGCGGTTGAAGAGGCTGTGTTTCTTCCATTGTATGTCTTTGGCTCCTTTGTCGAATATCAGCTGGCTGTAGGCCTGTGGATTTATTTCTGGATCTTCTATTCTGTTCCATTGGTCTTCGGGTCTGTTTTTGTGCCAGTACCATGCTGTCTTTGTTATTATAGCTCTGTAGTAGAGTTTGAAGTTTGGCATGGATAGCCCTCCCATATTGTCTTTATCCCCTAGAATTGTTTTGGCTATTCTAGGTCTTTTGTTGTTCCATATGAATTTTTGGACTGTTTTCTGTATTTCAGAGATGTACGTCATTGGGATTTTAATAGGAATTGCGTTGAATTTGTATATTAGTTTTGGAAGTATTACCATCTTTACTATATTAAGTCGGCCTATCCAGGAGCATGGGAGGTCTTTCCATTTCCTAGTGTCTTCTGCAATTTCTTTCTTTAACTTTTTATAGTTCTCATTAAATAGTTCTTTTACATCTTTGGTTAGGTTAATTCCTAAATATTTTATTTTTCGGGAGGTTATTGTGAATGGGGTTGCTCCCTTTATTTCCCTCTCTTCCTGTACATTATCAGTGTATAGGAAGGCAACTGATTTTTGTGGGTTTATTTTGTATCCTGCTATTTTGCCAAAGTGATTTATGATTTCTAAGAGTTTGGGGATGGAGTTTTTGGGATCTTGGAGGTATAGTATCATGTCGTCTGCAAAAAGGGATAGTTTAACTTCTTCTTTTCCTATGCGGATCCCTTTAATGTCTTTTTCTTGCCTTATTGCCCTGGCTAAGGGTTCTAGGACTATATTGAAGAGGAGTGGAGACAGTGGGCATCCTTGCCTTGTTCCTGATTTTAGGAGAATTGGTTGTAGCTTTTCCCCATTAAGTATAATATTGGCTATTGGTCTGTCATAAATGGCTTTTATTGTTTTTAGAAATGTTCCTTCTATTCCTATTTTCTCCAGAGCTTTTAGCATGAATGAATGCTGAATTTTGTCAAAGGCCTTTTCTGCATCTGTAGCGATAATCATGTGATTCTTGACCTTGGCTCTGTTGATATGTTGGATTACATTTATTGACTTACGTATGTTAAACCATCCCTGTGTCTCTGGGATGAAGCCTACCTGGTCATAGTGAATTATTTTTTTTATGTGTTTCTGGATTCTGTTAGCTAGAATCTTGTTAAGGATCTTTGCATCTGTGTTCATCAAGGAGATTGGCCTGTAATTCTCCTTTTTGGTTGGGTCCTTTGCCTGGTTTGGGGATGAGTGTGATATTGGCTTCGTAGAATGAGTTTGGGATAGCTCCTTCCTTCTCTGTTTCTCTGAAGAGCTTGAGGAGTATGGGTATTAGTTCTTGTTTGAAGGTCTTATAGAATTCTGCTGTGAATCCATCTGGTCCTGGGCTTTTTTTTGTTGGAAGACTTTTGATAGCTTCCTGTATCTCATTATAGGATATTGGCTTATTTAATTGGTTAACTTCTTCTTTGCTCAGTTTGGGCAACTTGTATTTCTCTAAAAATGCATCCATTTCTGCCCGATTTTCTTCCTTTAGAGAGTATAGCTTTTGAAAGTAGTCTGTTAGAATTGTTTGGATATCTTGGGTACGTGTGGTGATGTTTCCCGTGGCATCCCTAATCCTATTAATATGGGTTTCCTCTCTTCTTTTTTTAATTAATCTAGCCAATGGGCCATCAATTTTGTTTATTTTTTCAAAGAACCAGCTTTTTGTTTGGTTTATTTTGGTTATGGTTTTCTGATTTTCTAATTGGTTAATCTCTGCTTTTAATTTGGTTATCTGGCTTCTTCTAGTAGCTTTAGGTCCCATTTTTTCCTGTTTTTCTAGCTGTTTTAATTGCAACATGAGATTATTTACTTGGTCTGTCTCCATTCTCTTGATGTGGGCACTGAGGGCAATAAATTTGCCCCTCAGGACTGCTTTTGCTGTGTCCCACAAGTTTCTTTGTGAGGTGTTTTCATTTTCATTGAATTGTAGGAAATGCTTTATTTCTTCTCTGATCTCTTCTGTTATCCAGGCATTGTTAAGGAGTGTGCTGTTCAATTTCCATGTATTGGAGAAATTTCTGCGGTATGCTTTGTTATTGAGAGCTAGGTTGATTCCACTGTGGTCAGATAGGATACAGGGGATTATGTCGATCCCTTTGTATTTGCTTAAGTTCCTTGCATGAACTATGATATGGTCTATTTTGGAGAAAGTTCCGTGAGCTGCTGAGAAGAATGTGTACTGTGTTGTTTTAGGGTGAAATACTCGGTAGATGTCAGTTAATTCCGCTTGCAGTATGGCCTCTCTTAATTCGGTAGCTTCTTTGCCAATCCTCTGGTTGGTAGACCTGTCCTTTGGTGAGAGTGGTGTGTTAAAGTCTCCTAGTATTATCGTATTGGGATCTATTTTATTCTGTAAGTTTGAGAGCATTTGTTTGACATATCTGGGTGCACCAATATTTGGGGCATATAAGTTGATGATGGTTATATCCTCCTCTTGGATTGTTCCCTTTATTAATATGTAGTGTCCGTCCTTGTCTTTCTGTACTGATTTTAATGAAAAGTTTATTTTGTCAGATATCAGGATAGCTACACCTGCTTTCTTACTGGGGGCGTTTGATTGGTAGATCCTTTTCCACCCCTTCACTCTGAGTTTGTTTGTATGTTTGGCTGAGAGGTGGGTCTCCTGAAGGCAACAGATGGATGGGTCTTGTTTTCTTATCCAGTCCTCAGTTTGTTTTCTTTTAATTGGCGAATTCAGCCCATTTATATTAAGAGAAAGTATAGAGAGATGCATTGTTGTCCCTGCCATTCCGTTTTTCTAAGTTTTTCTTTTTTCCTTTCCTCCTGTGCTTGCTCAGTTAGACTTTGAGTAACGCCTGTTTGGGGCAGGCCCCAGTTCCTGGCTGCTTTCTTCAGGTTGTGTCCCCCCTCTTAGAATTCTTTGTAATGCTGGCTTAATGTTTATGTATTCATTTAGTTTTTCTTTGCTATTAAAAGTTTTCAGTTCTCCATCGAATGTGAATGCTAGCTTTGCCGGGTAGATCAGTCTGGGTTGGCAGTTATTGGCTCTCAGGGCTCGTATGGTGCTTTCCCAGGCTTTTCTTGCATTCATTGTTTGTGTGGAGAGATCTGCAGTAATTCTTATTTTTTTCCCATTGTAGTATAGCTCCTTCTTCATTTTTGTTGCATGCAGGATTGTTTCCTTATTATTCAGATCTATCATTTTTACTATAATGTGTCTAGAAGTGTTTCTCCTGGGGTCTTGCTTGTTGGGTGTTCGATAAGCTTTTGTGATGTAGTTAAGATGGTCGTTTTTGAGGTGGGGAAAATTTTCATTGATTATCTTGTTAAATAGGTGTTGCATTCCCTTGCTCTGGAATTCCTCACCTTCGTCCACTCCAATTATGCGAAGGTTAAATTTTTTAGCATTATCTGCTTGCTCTTGAATATCCCTTTGGTTTAATTTGAGTAATTTTTCCATATCTGTCACTTTTTGGTCCAGTTGGTGTATTCTGTCTTCTGTATCTGACACTCGACCTTCCATTTCATTCACTCTGTTGACAGTGGCTTCTATTGTGGTTTGCATGGAGGAAATGGATCCCTTTATGGATTCAATGTTGGTTCTCAGAGTACTGATCTCACCTCTCAATGAGGTATGCATTACCTCTAATTTGGCGTTTATCTCACTTCTTATTGAGGTTTGTGCAGCTTCTATTTTTGCATGCATCTCTTGTTTGATACCTGTATCTCTTTGGATAGTTCATCCTTGTGCTCTTTCAATTTCTGATAAATTTCTCGCTTTATTTCTTGAGTCATTGCCTCCAGCAACCCTTGGAAGTAGCCTTTGTCTTCCATTCCTGCTTTGCTCCCACTGGGGCTCTCCCCTGTGTGGCTGCTGGCTTTTGAGGTGAGCTTGCTGTCCTGGGTGGTAGTAAACCTTGTGATTTTTCTCTGTGATTTTCGCATGGAGGTTCAGGAGACTGCTCTTCAATTTTGTTTTGGTGTGTCTGTCTTTGCTTGGTTGCTGATTCTGTATTGGTAGAGAGAGTCTGTGCCTGATCTGGGTTCTGTTGGGAGCCTATTTCCAGCTGCTATTCTGACTTACTTAGGATTCTCAGCTCTCTGCTGTAGATTGCTGGCAGTTCCCGCCTTTGGAAGGGTTGAGCAGCCTAGACTGCTTGTGTTTGCTCCTACGGGTGCTCTTGTGAAGAACAGATGCTCTGGATGCACTCTCCCAAATGCTGGAGTCTGCTATGGGCTCCTGATGTGTTTTTGTTTATTTGTTTTGGGCTGGTTGTGGGCTTGAACTCTAGGTTTGGGTGCTGTCCCTCAGCTTTTCAGCTCAAGGCTGGCACCCTACCGTTTGAGCCACAGCACCACTTCTGACCCTTTTTGCTTTTGTGATGCTGAGGAATCAGATGCAGGGCCTCATACATCCAAGACTATCACTCTATTGCTGAGCCGCCTTAACAGTCTGAGCTCCTGCTTACTATCAGGTGTTGGCAGCCTGTGTTGCCCAATTCCCAGTCTAGGGTATATGGGTGGAGTTTTGGTGGGGTTTGAGCTTCTCTTGTCCTGGGCCTCCAGGTCTTTTGTTGTCACAGGCGTGCTTCCCGGGGGAGTGTTGTTTCCTGGTTTTCTCCCCTCTGTTGAGGCGTATGCTCAGCTTTTTACTTCAATTGGGAGGAGTTGGTTGTGTTGTTCAGGCGCCGGATCCCCGGGCCTGGTTCCGGCCCCAGCCTGGAGCGCGCTTGTTAGGCCTGTGCTGATGTGTATACTACCTAGGTTATGCAGCCTGGAGCGCACTCGTTAGGCCTGTGCTGATGTGTATACCACCTAGGTTATACAGCCTGGGGGACACAGTTCAAATTTCTTCTACTGTTGGTAGTCTTGACCCAGGGGCGCTGTTCCTGGCTTGGGCATTTAAGCTCCCTTCCAGGGGTGCTCTTGCTCTAGCCTGGTCAGCTGAGTGTGCTCCACGGGCTGGTGGAGCTCTCAAACAGTTCCCAGTTTTAGTGGGTCCTGTGGTCTGGGTGCTGGGGTAGGGAGTCTAGGTCAGGGTCTGGGGATTCCCTCCAGCTCTGGTCTCCCTTGAGGGATACACTTCCCCTGTGGGGTACTCACCCTGGAGCTGGTTGTTTCTGTGTGGTGTAGGTCGTCAGTTGTTGTTGCAATCCGCGCTGGGTTGGGCGGTGGTGGCTCTGTGTGATTCTTTTCTGTCTCTGCCTCTGTCGAAGCTGTTGGGTCAAGAGTGTCCACGCTCAGGCAGCTTCTTCTCGGTACCTCTGGGGCCCAAGTGACCCCGCCGGGTTGTTGCGATCGTGATCGGGCGGGTGGGTGGTCTGCAGACAGGACCCTTTGTCGCGCCGAGCAGCTTTGGCGGGATGGAACCTCTCTGCTCGGGTGGAGAGTGCTGGATCGTTGCGATCGCGATCAGGCGGGCCGGGTGGTCTGCCGCAGGTCCTTTTGTCACTCTGCTGATGCGGAGCGGCTTTGGCGGGATGGAGCCTCTCTGCTCGGGTGGAGAGTGAGGGGTGGGGGTGGGATCCTCGTGGAGACTCCCGGCTGGTAGGTTTCTCTGTTCCTGGCGATCTGCTGTTCTGCAAACCAGTACCTGATGTTCTGAAAGTGGCCCCCTGTGTCTCTGCTGTTTCTCTGGGGCTCCCACAGCCCCCACCGGGCCGGCTGGCCGGCGGCTTGGCGCACTGCCGCGCGGCCAGTAAAGGTTGGGGGAGGGGTCTTCGCTTTTCTCTGTTTTGAAATTCTTTTCCTCTCTTTCTTTTTTTGTTATTCTCCGCCTCTGGTTTTTCTCTGAGTGTTCGTCTTTTTGTTGTTGTCGGTCTCTTGGGGAGATTAAGCGTTGGAACTCGAACTCTCTTTTTGGTTGGAGAGAGCTGTGGCGCTTCCCTACTGCCCCGTCGCCATCTTGGTCCCCCCCCCCCAGTATTTCATTTTTAAAAATTTATATTATAGGCTAAGAAATCTTCTAAAGACTTAACAGTATTATGAAGAAATATCTAATCATCCACTTTATAGATAAGGAGACTGAAGCTTTGGGATTCAAGGATTGACCAAGATCATCAGCTAGTGAGGAGCAGAGCTGTGTTTCATGCCCCAGCAGTTTATGGTGTTAACCTGTACACAGTCCAGACCCTGGAGAAAAGAACTAAAATTCTGCAAGTTGAAACTGTTGACTGAGTTTTGCTTTGTTCAGTGGTCATGAAGTCCACAAAGAAAGATAAAGAAATGTACTTAGAGGAGCAGGGATACATCTGTAGTGCCAGCTAACTGGAAGAATGATGCAGACGGGAGGGAGAAAGGGGGAAGGGTCAGGAGAGAAAAGAACTAAGACAGACGGCAGGCAAGAAGGAAGGAAGAAAGGTAGGAGGGAGGGAGGGAGGGAGGGAGAGAGGGAGGGAGGGAGGGAGAGAGGGAGGGAGGGAGGGAGAGAGGGAGGGAGGGAGGGAGAGAGGAAAATAAGGAGAACTGGAAAATATGAAGGGAGATAGGGAGGGAAGGAAAAGAAATAAGATGTTTTATGAGCACTTTGCAGAGTTCTGCTCCTCAAACACTGCTTTGTTGTCATTTTTTCTATTATAAACAAGGATGTGTTTGAATGTCAATTCAATTACTAAACACATAATTGTTATCTTCATAAACTATACTTTGACATTTAATATGCCAAACATGATCATTTTATAAGCAAACCAAGTTATCCATAATACATTTTTATGTTCTGCAGCTATCAAGATGGCTTCAGATTTATAGAGTGCTAAAAAAGTAACTATATCATAAATTTCAATTTTCCCTAAAATTGCCTTTTTTAAATGGAACAGGAAAAAATTATTTTCCTGTCAATGTCTCCCTTCCAGCAGACAGAATTCTTGAAAAAGTCTAAATTGGTCAAAGATTGAGGGTCCTTGTTCAGTTCCAAACAGTCACTGTTCAACTCTATGCGCTTCATGGGCTGTGGAGTCGCCCACACATGCATGAGATGGGGGAAGACAGACCCATTAATATAAAGGAGCCTTGACATCCTCAGTCATCTGTAGTCTCCAGGTTGTGAGAACAAACCTGCTGGCAAAGAGATGAGTCTGGGCTGTGGGGCTCCCGGTGACCATGCTGGAGCCCTGAGGAAGGAGTGAATGGGTCAGCAGGCAGGTTGACAACCTGCACATTGCCAAGCTTCGTCATCCTCTTGGTCTAGGGCGGTATGTGGAATGGGTTTCTTGGTCCTGGAAATCTTCCTCTTCCCTTGGGAATGCCACCTGGATGGGAAGCTGTCTGGAAACTTGACGAGAGACTTCCTGAAGACGGAGAAGTATTACAGACTGAGGAATACCTACAAGCCAGCAAGGAAGGAGAGCACACACTGCTTTTGAGGGACAGGAAAAGGAGAGGGACTGTGGCGCTCGAGTCGTTGTTGGCCTGGTTGTCATGCCCTGAACTCATCGGTGGGTTGGATTGGGGGGAGGGTGAAACAATGATAAAAATCAGTAGGATCAGTCAAACCAAATTGAAAGCCAAAAATACACAAGAATCTAGTGCATGATAGAACTCATTTTTTCACGTGTGACTATAATTATCCTATAATTATATTGGCACAAAATACTAGCCACTGGGCCAAAATGTCACCAGATCCTCATCTTACCTCATACAGAAGATAGATATCAGATGAAATAAAGTTTTAGATTTGAATTTAAATGTAAATTAAATTTAAATTACAAAAACAAAAACCTTACCAAGAGGATGGGTATGTTAACAATCTTGGTCATGATTATCATCTATAAATCATGACATCCACATTGTACCTCTTAAATATACAATTTTTATTGGTCAATCATATCTCCATAAAGCTGTGAGGAAAAGCATAAAAGAAAATAGTCAAGAAAAGATGACAATATATAGTCAGGCTTATAAAACTTTATTATCCAAAACCTGCAAAGTGAACAGAAAGAAGTCAACAGTAAATATACCATCCTCACTGAAAGTTGCACATCACAAAGTTCCAGGAGTTGTATCCTGAAAGTGAAATAAAATTATTTGACTGTGAAATTGACAGACTACAAACCAAAGCCATGGATTCTAAAAGGAAAAAAAATATTTTTAAGTCTTACCATTATTCCATTTCTGGGAACTAGGTTAAAGTGGTCAGTGGGAAAACATGTGCTATTCCATAGAGAGCTCCCTTTCCCCATGTTCCTGAGAACATGTGGATGGGAATAAGAGAAAACAACTCTCAGGAAAAGTTGTAAGGACTCCACTGGGCAGAAAAAAGTGAGAAACCTCCAGAGTCTTATTCAGAAGAGGATGGTGATAGGGTAGAATCTGGTCTCAAATAAGCACAGTTTACTCAGAGAAATAAATTCATTTAAGTCTACGTAATCATAATGGCAAAGAAGAAGATGAAATTTATAATTCTTGACATTAGAAAAATCAGAAAAAAATTTAAGATAGAATAGAAATCCAAGACTATGCTAACAAAAGATGTGCACTTGGGCTATCGGTACATATTGCTTCATCTATAACTGAAACTAAAAATAGGTTTTACTGCATTAAGTACATAAGCACACATTCAATAATAGAGCCAGGAAAACAAGCTGTGTCCCTTGTAAATTAACAAAGAAAAAAACATAGAAGAACAAAAAAAAAACTAGAAAGTAGCAACAATAAAAAAAAGAAAATAGGAATTAGATGACAGAGATAAAACTAAACAGATCTGTTACAAAAGCACATATTAACGTCAAAAGTTAACATAGGGCATAAAAAGAATTCTCAGCTTGTTTCAAGAAAACTGAATCTAACTTTAAAACATATCTTACAGCCAAATAGCTTACATTGGCTTTTGATGTCTGTTCTGTTATTTTTCCATGGCTTTGTGTACTAAGAGGTCAGTGCCAATATATTGATGCAGGGCTTTGTTTCTAGCTTCCAGCTGGAGTTGGGCAGAGGAAGCCCCCACCTGAGGTTGGAAGGAAGAAGGAAGATGAGGTTGAGACATTCACCTGCTCCCTCATACAGCATCACCACAGCTGCCTTAATCCTGCCACCAAAGCCCTCTGCTTAGGGATCATTACACAGTCACTAGTGGTACCTCTGTACCTTGCTAACTTCTCAGCCAGGGTACTCATATCAAATTCCCATCAACTTACCCAATCAGAGTATGGCATTTGCAACCTACGAGGATTCATACCCTGACTTATTCATACCCAAACAAAATTACTCATAAAGCTGAAAGTAAAAGCATAGGCTATTGTAGGCACATTTGAACAAAAGAAAGTCAGGCTATGTTTGCTTCAGAAAATGCTGAATTCAAAGAGTATTCAACAGTATTTAAAAGATCACATTATGCTGATGAAGTATAAGATTCACATGAACATAAAATTGTCTTGAAGCAATATGAGATAAATTACATAAAACCAAAATATACAAAGACAAAAGATTTGTGAAATGCACAGGGAAAAGAGGCCAAAATACAATTATACTGGAGCCTCTCAATGTTTAAATCAGGCTTAACATTAGTGGGAAAACTGGCAGAATCTGAAGTTTAGATAATATAGCTATCCCCATGTTAATTTCCTAGAGTTTTTCAAATTTGCTGCAGTGAGTAAATTAACATTGGAGAAAGTTAAATAAAGGGTATTGTGAACTAACCCTATTTTTACAAACAAATGTAAAATTATTTCCAAAGAGAAATGCAAAATTGTCTATTAGACAAGTTAAAAAAATCCCTCCAATCTTGTAAAAATAAAGGCTTCATATGTGACTCCAGAGGCCCACTTTTTTTTTTTGGTTGGTTCTGGGACCTGAACTCTGGGCCTAGGTGCTGTCCATCAGCTCTTCAGCTCAAGGCTAGCACCCTACCACTTGAGCCACAGCACCACTTCTGGCTTTTTCTGCTTATGTGGTGCTGAGGAATTGAGCCCAGGGCCTCATGCATGCAAGGCAAGCACTCTACCACTGAGCCACTTTCCCAGCCCCAGAGGTCCACATTTTAAAGGTTTGGTCCCAGCATGACATTACTGTGGAAGGTCCACAGCTTCTTTGCTCCAAGGGGATTGTGGGACCTTAATCTCTTCCTTTTCCTCTCATGACAAATTTGTTCTAAAATTTTGAATCTGCTATGTTTTTGCTTTCCATGAAACTATATATACTTTTTTCAACTTCTTGACCCCAAAGCATAAATCTTTTTGAATCAGTGTGTGTGTGTGAGAGAGAGAGACAGACAGAGAGAGAGAGAGAGAGAGAGAGAAATTAAAGAGACAAATGGTAATAACCTCTCCTCTGAATGATGTTTTGGCTGCATCCTATAGATTACAATATATAATGTTTTATTTTCTTTATTTTCAAGGTATTTCATACACCAGTTAGACTTCTTTCTGTAAACAATAACCAAATAAATCCTGACTTGGCTATCTTGAGTTGTTATTTCCCATAACAAGAAATTTGTGGTAGGAAGGTTTGGGGTCTGGTTTACTCATCAATTCCATGACAGCATCAGAAACTCACAATCTTTTGACAGGTTCTGCAGTTATCGGTGTTTAAGGATTGTTCTTAGGCTAATTCTTATTCATGGTGGAATGATGTGGCTTTAGGTATCACGCTCATGACCATTTCTAGATGCAGAAAGTCAGCTCTGTCTCTGGTCAGCCACTGCTCTCCTGACTACCAGGGCAACAATGGAAACTAATAATTACCCACACACACACCTCCCACCCCCCAGAGCTCAGCACAGACTTTCTCCTCCCTACCTCCTTTTCTCACCTCTAGAAGACAAAGTGGCTCTGTATCCTTCACTAGTCATGGCCACCTTCGTTATCTTCAGTATATATATTTTTTATTTTAATGATTTTTCCCTGTTTTCTTATCAAAGGATTATACATAGCCTATAATTATGTCAATCAGAGAGACAGCCACATTGGAGATTTCCATATGTTAGCACCCAATTATGGGAATTATCAGCAGGCTCTAAAGAACACATAAATTTCAGCCTAGCAACTGTTTGGATATGGAGCTTCACAGGGATCAAAAAAAATTTTCTATAAGTTCTCATGTCCTTTGTGAAAAGAGACTAGAGGGGCTGAAAAGGTGGCTCAATGGTAGAGTGTTTGCCTTGCATGCATGAGGCCCTGGGTTCGATTCCTCAACACCACATAAGAAGAAAAAGCCAGAAGTGGCACTGTGGCTCAAGTAGTAGAGTGCTAGCCTTGAGCTGAAGAGCTGAGGGATAGTGCCTAGGCCCAGAGTTCAGGCACCATGACTGATGCCAAAAGAGAGAGAGACAGAGAGAGAGACAAAGACAGAGACAGAGACAGAGAGAGACTAAAGCAAGTACTAACAGATACACTTTTCCACATCCTCTTCTTTCTTCCTTCAGCATATGGACATTGTTTGCTGTAGCAGACTGGATCTGACAAGCAAGTACAAGCCAGAAGGAGGCTGGAAATAAGCTCTTCATCCATCTCTATAGTGTATTTATATGTTGTAGTTCTGTTGTATGTATGTGTATATATATACATAGTCATTTATGTGTTGTATATCTCCCTGTAATGAGAGAGATAAACTATTTGTATATTGTTAGTCTCCACTACACAGAGATATACAACAATGTAAATTCTTGTCAAGGAAAGATAAGATCTCAACAAAATGATAGTATCTCTAAAGTACACACTCTCAGTATCCCTTACAAATATTTTCTGAAATTCCCTAATGTAGAATTATTCTATTCCTCTCATTGCCCCAGAGTACCAGGAGAAATTTCTTATCTAAATATCAAAAGAGAAGCTTTTGATAGTTTTGATCTGGGGGTCAGCTCCTCTCTGGCTGACAGTAAGGCAATCCTAAAAGGTATTCTGACATTATACTTGTATATATTGATAGAAAGCCTATGACTTTTTTTTAATGGGTTAAAGAACTGAAATGTGATTGTGGTCATCAAGTTTCTGGTTGGTAAACACTCTTTCCTTCTTTCTTATGTGGTGAAACGAAAGTCCTAATTTTAAATTTCAATGATATACTACTATTTTGAACAGTAGATAAAGCCTAGGAAAACATCTTGAAAACCTGGGTAGTGAGTATCACTTCTGAAAATGGCAGACTAGTTGGTTCAACACAAATCTCTTCATGAAACAACTATATAATATAAACAAAATATTGTAGAAATATGTTTGAGACAGTAAAGTTGCCACATTTTTTCAGTGTTAAGGCATGGTAAGACTGAAAGGGAGAGACAAGAAAAATTAGCTTAGCCTTAGGTTTTCATAGTGCCAATTAAAAGTAAAGGCAGAGTCAGGCACCCACAACTCATGCCACAATTCTAGCTACTTAGGAGAATAAAATATGAAGATCATGATTCAAAGCCAGCCCTGCCAGAAAAGTCTATGAGACTCTTATCTCCAGTTAATCACCAAAAGTTGGAAATGGAGCTATGGCTCAAGTGGTAGTATGCTAGCCTTAAGCTAGCTCAGTGAAGAGTGCCCAGGCCCTAAGTTCAAGCCCCAGATCAGGCACTAAATAAAAAAATAAAGAAAGAAACAAACGTAAAGACAGTAATTGAAAGACTGAAAAATGAGTCAAGTTTTCAAACACCACAAAGTTAAAGTGATAAAAAAAAAATAAAGCTCATTATTTTCTATGAGGAAATAATCCAGTAAGCCTCACAAGCTTTTGAAACTGGAGAAAATAACAAACAGAAGTAGCTAAACCCTTATAAGGTCTGAAGCTCAGCTTGAAATTATTTGATCTCATAATAATTAAGGTAATTTTCAAGAAGCAAGAACAAATCTATTCTGGAGAAAAACTGCATAATATCCACCATACATTCAAAAATACACAGGCACATGAAAAGACATGATTTGAAGAAAGATACAAGAAAGTCAAACATACAACTACTTAAAGATAATTTTTTAAAAAGAGGGTAAAAACAGACAAAAAGAAGTATTTAGTAATGATACTTACATTGTAGCATAATTTAAGTCAAGATATGAGCAAAATCTAAGTATCTATAAAGACACTGTAATATATAAATGAACAACACTGATGTTTCAAAGAAGATACAGCCATTTCAGGCAACCTAGAGGACATTGTGCTAACTGAAATAAGCCTGATACAGATAGAAAAAAAGACGAATTGATTTCTCTGAATATGAAATCTTGGGAACAAATGGAGCAGTGCTTTCCATGGACAGGGAGTATGCAGAAATTGGAAAATTCAGGTCAAAGGATATAAAGTAGCAGTAGTCTAGGATTTGTAAATCTAGAAAGCTAGTATACCACAGAATGATAGTTAATGATACTGTATTACATATTGAACATTTACTAAGAGTAGGTTTTAGGTGTTGTTATTACATACAATAAAAGAGCTAGATGTGAAAAGCAGATATGTTTATTTGATTATGTATAGTAATAAATATTTCAGTCTATATAGTCATGATTACTTGCTAAAATCGTATCACTGTATTTATGTAGGACAAGATAGTATGTTGTACACCTTAAAATAACTTTATAAAATTGTAATTATCTATAAAACTTAAAATTTTGAGATAAATTTTTAAAGATACTGATGTTAGATTTATTCCACACAGATCTTAAAGATAATTACATTGTAAACTTAAAGATTAAATACCAAGATGGTAAAATTGGCAAACTCTCAAAATGCATTAAATGGAAACTTTGATATAAAGAACACCAATAATTGAAATAAAGAACTCAATGGTGTTTAGCAGCAGATTAAAGATAGTTTAAGGAGGATTAGTGAACTGGAAGAAAGCATAATGAATGAAGCATAAAAGGAAAAAAGCATTTTTTAAATCTAGGATAAAAGGTAAGTGTAAGACATGGCTAGAGTTAGCTTTTCAAAACCTGATGTTTTAAAATGAGATGATAGTTGGAAGTGAGCAGAAAACATTTTTGAAGAGACAATGGCTGAGAATTGTTTAAACTGATTAGTCCATAAAGCCACTCTTCTAACATCAGTCAAAATAAATACAAAGAAAATTCCTAACCATGTTATAGAAAAGCTGTTAAAGTAGAGGAAACAATTTAATACAAAGAGACCTATTTACTCTCAAATAAATGACTAAAATGTTGGAGCTGACTTCTCAGTGGAGCAATGGAAATGTGAAGATAATTAGAATCATCTAATTGTGAAATGACAATAGTTTCCAATCAAGAATTATACAACTAAATATATCCTCCTAAAATGAAGGCAGAATAAATTTTCACAAAAAGTAAAGCAATTAACTAGCAGGAATGGATCAAAGACCTCGGAATCAAAGCAGACACCCTGAAAACATTACAAGAAGGAATAGGAGAAACCCTAGGTCTCCTTAACACAGGCCAAAATTTTCTTAGTAGAGACCTAGAAACACAACAAATCAAAGAAGGGTTGGAAAAATGGGATTACATGAAGTTGCAGAGCTTCTGCATGGCAAAGGACATAGCCAGCAAAATCAATAGAAAGCCCACGGATTGGGAGAAGATCTTCACTAGCCATACAATGGACAAGGGTCTCATATCTAAAATATACCTGGAACTCAAAAAATTAAATCCCCCAACAACAAATCCTCAAAGAAACAACTGCCCAATAAATAAATGGGCTAAAGATTTAAAGAGAAACTTCTCTGAAGAGGAAAGAAGGATGTCCAATAGACACATGAAGAAATGCTCAACCTCTCTAGACATAAAAAGAAATGCAAATCAAAACAACATTGAGATACCACCTCACCCCAGTTAGAATGGCAAAAATCAAGAACTCTAATAACAACAGATGCTGGAGGGGATGTGGACAGAAGGGAACCTTACTGCATTGTTGTTGGGAGTGTAAACTTGTTCAACCACTTTGCAAAGTAGTATGGAGGGTCCTCAAAAGACTCCACATAGCTCCCCTATGACCCAGCAATCCCACTTTTGGGCATTTACCCAAATGTTTACAAACAAGACCACACTAAAGCTACCAGCACAACTATGTTTATTGCAGCATTATTTACTATAGCTAAGATATGGAACCAACCCAGATGCCCCTCAGTAGATGAATGGATCAAGAAAACGTGGTATATATACACAATGGAATTCTATGCCTCCATCAGAAAGAATGACATTTCCCCATTTGTTAGGAAATGGAAAAACTTGGAAAAAATTATATTAAGTGAAGTAAGCCAGGCCCAAAGAAACATAGGTCCCATGGTTTCCCTTATTTGCAATATCTAGTATATGTCTGAGTCAAGCAGAAAAGGTCAGATAAGGTGATGTTAGGGAAATGAACCCTAAGATATGTATTCAAATGTTTTTTTTTCTTTCATGTGATTGTTTCTAACACATTTCTAAGATTATTTCTTTGTTGCTTTGTATGTCTCTCCCCCCACAGTATAACCCCTGCTTTCATTGTATTTCATGTCGATATAATTGTGGAGGGGATAAATAGGGATAAATAGGGATACAGGTGGACCCATTGCAACAATGAGAAGTACAAGTCGTTATGTCAAAAATGAACTTTACAACTTTGGTGGGGGGGGAGGATTGGGGGGAGGATGGGAAGGGATGGGAAGGAGAAACAAAGGAGGAGGCTACAATGCTTGATAAGAAATGTACTCATACCTGTTGCAACAATGAGAAGTACAAGTTGTCATGTCCAAAACGAGAAATGTACTCATTATCTTGCCCATGTAATTGTAATCCCTCTGTACAGTATTTTCACAATAAAAAAAGAAAAAAAAAGAAAATGTGGTACATATACACAATAGAATTCTATGCCTCCATCAGAAAGAATGACATTGCCCCATTTGTTAGGAAATGGAAAGACTTGGAAAAAATTATATTAAATGAAGTAAGCCAGGCCCAAAGAAACATAGGTCCCATGGTTTCCCTTATTTGCAATAACTAGTATATGTCTGAGACAAGCAGAAAAGTTCAGATAAGATGATGTTTAGCGAAATGAACCCCAAGATAAGGACACAAGTGGTTTTTTTTTTTCTTGCTATTGTTTCTAACATATTTCTAAAGTACCATGTGAATTTTTGTTGCTTTGTATGTCCCTCCCCTGGTTTTCAATGTATTTGATGTTGGTATAATTTGGGGAGCAAAAGGGAAAAAACAATTGTTTAAATAGGGATACAGGTGGACCCATTGCAACAATGAGATGTACAAGACGCTGTGTCGAAAAATGAACTTTACAATTTAGTCAGGGGTGGGGGGAAAGTAGTTGTGGAGATGGGAGGGAAGGGATGGTACGTGAAAAACAAAGGAGGAGGTAACAATGCTTGATAAGAAATGTACTCATTACCTTGCTCATGTGATTGTAGCCCCTCTGTACAGTATTTTCACAATAAAAAAACTTACTTAAAAAAAACTAGCAGGTCCCACATTAAAAGAAACAGTAAAGAGTATTCCTTAAGCATAAGAAGATGATATGAGTAGGCAACATGGAATTACAAGAAAAAGTGGAAAGCAAATGGGAAATAAAATATGGAAACATCTAAATAAAAATTCAATGAATAAAACAATGAAGTTAAGATCTTATAGTATTTGACATGTAATAGAGAATTGCAAATTAGCACTGGAATGATTGGTATTGATTGTCAACTTGATTGTATCAAGAAGCACCTAGACATTAGTAAAGCACACCTCTAGGTGAAGGTGTTTCCAGGATTATCTAAGGGACAGAGGTGCACCTTGAATGTAGGTGGCATCAGCCCATAGATTGGATACCCAGGTAGAATAAAAGGAGAAAAGAGGAGATTCTGAGAGGGAAGGCATTCTCTCTCTTTTTCTCTTTGTTTCCTAACTTTCATGATGTGAATTTCTGTTCTTCCATATCCTCCCACCATGATGAACTGAAGCCTCTGAAACCGTGAGTAAAATCAATCTTTCTTCTCTTAAGATGTTACCTCAGGGCATTCTGTCAAAATAACAAGAATGCTAACACAAATACATACGGCAAGAGAGGAATAGATTAATCTAGAGTACTACACTGACCAAAAAGTGAACAAAAGAGGGGGGAAAATCCTGATTAAATCTTAGATTTTTATTAATTTAGCTAATTTAGCTTTTACAAATATTCTTTGAGATACTTTTGTGGTATTATCATGACTGCTTTTGTAGATGAGGAACCCAAAATCAGAGGTCATGGGAACTATCTTAGTACCAACTATAGCTACAAATTTTAGTCAGGATCCACCCCTAAGAAAGACTCAAAGTTCACATCCACTTACAAAGTAATCAGTTAATATGCCCCCCCCAAAGCCAAGACAGACATTGGTACTTTGTACCATAATTCATGGTTATATTAGTGTTCATTGTGATGGACCGGTGTGAGGGCTTCGGAAGCTGTGCTACACAGCTCAGCTTACACATGCTTTTTTGTACATCATCTATATTTCTTTCTTTTGCTTTTTTTGGCCAGTTGTGGTGCTTGAACTCAGGGCCTGGGCACTGTCTCTGAGCTCTGTTGCTCAAGGCTAATGCTCTTCCATTTTGAGCCACAGTGCCACTTCTGGTTTTTGGGTGATTAATTGGAGATAAAGAGTCTCACAGACTTTTCTTGCCTGAACTGGCTTTGAACCATGATCCTCAGATCTCAGCCTTCTGAGTGGCTAGCATTACAGGTGTGAGCTACTGGCACCCAGCCCATATCTATTTCTTAATTATGTACTTACACTAAAAAGTCAAAAACACATTTCAGAAAAGACATGGGTAACTAACATAATTTTTCCTATAAACTATTTTGCTTTTAAGTTATTATTTTAAGTTATTTTATCTATTTTTTCTTTTCTTTTTTTTTTTCTTTTTTTTTTTTTTGGTCATGGGGGCTGAACTCTGGGCCTGGGCGCTGTCCCTCAGCTCTTCAGCTCAAGGCTAGTGCTCTACCACTTGAGTCACACCACCACTTCTGGCTTTTTTCTGCTTATGTGGTGCTGAGGAATTGAACCCAGGACCTCATGCATGCAAGGCAAGCACTCTACCACTGAGCCAACTTCTCAGCCCTATTATTTTTCTTTTGTATTGTTACTATAAAGGTGATATGCAGAGGGTTTACAGTTATGTAAGTCAGGTAAAGAATATATTTCTTTTTGGACAACATCACCCTTCCCTTGCTCTCTCCCAGTTTTTCTCTTTTCTCCCCACTCACAAGTTATATAGTTCAGTTTCAACATAGCATCTAATAAGAACCAATGCTGCATTCCTCCACCTTTAAATTCCAGGGTAACCACCAAAAGGGCAAAAGAATACATAAATAAAAATGTATACACAAAAAAAGTATCCAAATGAAGGCAAGAAAAAAAGAAACATAGAACAAGTGAAGTAACTACAAAAGTTTTTCATCCCAAATATATCAGCATTTATATATGAACTATAAATGAAATAAGAATTATAATTAAAAGAAAATATTTTGTGTAAAATATCTTTATATTTCTTATAAAAGAAACCCCTAAATGGATGGAAGTAGAATGATGGAAAAAGATACTTAACAAAAATACTGATCAGCTGGGTGCCAGTGGCTCACACCTGTAATGCTAGCTCTTCAGGAGACTAAGGTCTGAGAATCAAGGTTTGAAGCCATCCAAGGCAGACAAATCACAGAAACTCTTACTTTTAATTAACCAGCAATAAACCATAAGTGGAAGTGTAGATCAAGTGGCAGAGTACCAGCTATGAGCCAAAAGTTGAATAAATACACAAAGCCAGGATTTTAAGCTCTAGTACTGGCACAAAAACAAACAAAAAACAAACAATTCAAGGAAAGGCTGGTACACCTAAGCAACATTAAGGTAATAAGCATTACTAGAGATAAGGAAGGATATCTCAGAATTATAGACAAATCTATCCCATAGGAAACTATAATAATTCTGTTTATACATGAGCCAAATAACATAGCCACAAAATATATTGTCTAAGATCTCAGAGGTAATTGATTAGTTTCTGGTTAGCTTGCCTTTTACTACAATGCTTAATAAAGCACTTGAAACTTTTTAAGTACACAAAATATTACTTTAAAAACTGGTATTAATATCTGGGATGCCTAATATTTCTACCTAAACCTACCCATGTAACAGTTCTATTAAATATATTAGTAGTCTTTAAATCACACACACACGTGCACACACACACACACACACACACACGTCGAAGTGGCATATTGATGGTACTAATAGTTCTTAAATCTCTCTCTCTCTCTCTCTCTCTCTCTCTCTCTCTCTCTCTCTCACACACACACACACACACACACACACACACACACACATCTAAATGGCACATTAATAGTACTTAAAGGCATAGTAAGCATTGGACTTGTAATTAACTGGATTCAAATCACAGCTTTTTACTAACTATATGACCTTGGAAATGATCATTTGCAAGTGCAAACTTATAGTTCCTCATCTGTTGATTGAGGACAATAATTGTGGAAGTGGGAGGGAAGGGGTGGTAGGGGAAAAATAAAGGAGGAGGCAGCAATGCTTGATAGGAAATGTACTCATTACCTTGCTCATGTAACTGTAACTCCTCTGTACAGTATTTCCACAATAAAAAAAAACTTATTTAAAAAAATAACTCAGGAAATGAGTGACACAAACAATGTGAATGTACTTGAATACTTCTGAACTATACACTTAAACATTTACAATGGTAAATTTCATAACATGTACTTTACCACAATTTCTTCTTAAGAAAGAACTCTTAGGGGAAATCATTTGGGCTGGGAGGCAGGAGCTTTCTTAAAATATCCTCCAGTAATCTTGGAAGTTCATAGCAAACCTGCCTTGTTAGGATGCTGGGCTATAACTGCAGTATGTTGTTTTACTGAGTGTGTCATGAAAGTCTGGACTGTAGCCTAATTGCTTGAGACATAAGCGGAGAAATGGCCCTGGTCCCGCCCTTTCCCATCCAGCCTCACCATATGGCAGTACTGAGCTTCTTCACTAACTCAATGTTGAACAAATATTGAAAGACTATTTTGCAGAAAAAGCATCCAATTATCAGCCAAGGTACCCATGTGTCCCAGACCAGCTCTAGAATATGGCAAAGCCATGGGCTCTATAGCCAAGTTCACTAATTAGAAAGAGAGGCTTTTCACTGTGTCCACAAACAGTATAGATTGTGGTGTTTCTGCTTAGCTGATCAGAAAATTTTAACACTTTGCTCCAGTGTTTTTAGGCAGCTTATAGCTGAGTATTCATTAATTATGCAAAACAGGCTTCAGGGGACTTGTTCTATTGAGTTAATTAATACTGAATGTTGCTGGCCAATTAGCAGCCTTCTCCCTTATTGCAGGAGGTTTCTGTGGGATCAGCCAAATGGGGGCTGGCTCCAACCACATCCCACTATACCACATCCCACTACCATCCTCACCTCTCCTCTGCGTGATCTGTCTCCTCTTCATGACAGTAATCAGGGGCTCCTTAATCAGAAAGGTAGAAGACTTGAACTTCCTCCTGTTCCCTGGGCCTACTGCTCTCCCTTTAGACATTGTACCTCCAGGTGTTGGTTGCAATTGGAAAAATGGCCATCCATGAGCATGCTCACTGAAATGAAGGCTCTCAGGCTCCACCCTGGACTCCATGAGTCAGAATCCATTGTGCCTTGTATAAACATTAAAATTTAGGAAGCAATGATGTGCAAGACCCATCCAAGACCCTGCCCCTCACAACTTTGCCCCTTATTAATCCAGAAGCTTCTTGCTTAGCTCCCACAGATCCCCTGTGAACACAGCTTGAGCTATGCTTTCCTCCACTGATGCAGTGACCATTGTGAACTTTTAACACATAATCTTAGTGTATCTTGTTTCTAATGGAGACCTCCAGACCATTGGCCTTGCTAGAATCTCTCAGTCTTTGCTTCCTTATAGCTTCCTTTCTTTTTCCACAATAGGAAGCTCATTAGTTGTTCTTCATATCCTCTATTCTCCTGCCCCAAGACTGTCTCATAAATGCTAATAATTCAATGTTGCTGGGAAATCCTCCACACACCCTCGCAGCTCCCTCCCCTATTCTAGCCACTTGCAAACTGTTGTGTCTATTTCAAGTTCCTGAACTTGTGGACCCTCCTCTTAAACCATGGAGAAATCCAAGCTATTCGGTGCATAAAACAGATGTGCAAGAACCCACAAAAATATCCCCTTCTAGTTTTGGGTTTTTTTTGTGCCAATCCTGGGGCTTGAACTCAGGGGCTCATGCATGTTGTGCTGGTGCTCTACCACTTGAGCCACAACTCCCATTCTACTAGTATAACTGTCAGGTCTGCACAGGGACACCTCCCTACCTCTTGGCTAAGTTTCTGCCCAGTATCTGTTACCTAGGTAACTGGCAGACGTGGAAGCAGTCACCTTCCCCTCCTGCTAGGTCACATCCTAGGCCACCTCTGGTCACATGCCTCCCATCTGACCTTAGGAGGGTCCCAGACTCTGAGGTCACAGCCAGGTCCACACCTTTCCTCCACCTAGCCACACCTCTTCTGTCCCTGGCCTAGATAAGTCCTGGCCTGGGGTGGGTCGCCCCTTTCCTTTTCAGCCAGCCTCTCCACTATGCATAGTGGGGGCAGCAGTTCAGTAAATAAACTTCTCCTGCCTGAATAGCGCGTGGTGTTATCTTCATTGGCTACTTAATGAAACCTACCTATTTAATATACCTTACAATAATGTACAGTGACCACCAAGCTCTTTCCTGCTCTGCCTTACTCTGATTAAGCCCATAGTCTAAAAAGCTGGTCAAAGAACCAGATCTCTTTGGGCCTGGCTTACTTCACTTAATATGATTTTTTCCAAGTCTTTCCATTTCCTAACAAATGGGGCAGTGTCATTCTTTCTGATGGAAGCATAGAATTCATATATATATATATATATATATATATATATATATATATATATATATTTCCATTCATCTACTGAGGGGCATCTTGGTTCCATATCTAAGCTATGGTGAATAATGCTGCACTAAACATAGTTGTGCTGGTAGCTTTAGTATGGCCTTGTTTGTGATCATTGGGATAAATACCCAGAAGTGGGATTGCTGGGTCATAGGGGAACTTTATGTGGAATCTTTTGAGGAATCTCCATACTTCTTTCCAGAGTTGTTGAATATGTTTACACTCCCACCAACAGGACAGTAGGATTCTCTTTTGGCCATATCCCCTCCAACATCTGTTGTTATTAGATTTCTTGATTATAGCCATTCTAACTGGGGTGAGGTGGAATCTCAATGTAAGCCAGACCCAAAGAAATATAGACCCCATGATTTCCCTTATTTGCAATAATTAGTGTATGTCTAGGATAATCTTATCAGATGAGCAGAAAAGCTCAAAAGCTATATACATATGACCATATAAGATGATATTAAGCAAAATGAACCCCAAGATATGGACACAAGAGGTTTTTCTTTTTTGTTGTTTTTAATGTACTATGTGATTTTTTTTCTTTGCTTCTTTTGTATGTTCTTCCTCCTATGGTATATCCCTATTGTCACTGCATTTGATTTTGGTACCTTTAATCTTGTATATACATTTATCTAATTTAGGGAGGGGAAGGGGAATAACAAAATGCTGAAACAATGACACAGGATGACCCATTGCAACAATGAGACTCACAAGACACAATGAACCTTATTAGGGGAGGTAGAGGAGGTGAGGAATAATAGGAGAAAAATGAGGGGGTAACAATGCCCCACAAGAAATGTACTCATTACCTTACTGATGTAACTCTAACCTCTCTGCACAGCATCTGTACAAGAAAATAAAAAAATTTTAAAGACAGAAAAAAAAAGAGCCAGATTGCTGCCCAAGCTGAGTACACTGCATAAAGCTGCCATTTCCAAGTGAGGGCGCCATTTTCCCAAGCACCCAGAACACTCCAGCGGCCAGAAGAGTGCTAGCTTCCAAGCAGTTGGAGAGAATGGAGCATTCCAAATCTGTTTTTACCCTTTCCCCAAAACACCAAGGCTGTTCTATTTGTGCCTACAGTCCACCAAATTGTCTCATTAAAAAAAAATTGCTCATTCGTTCCACTCTGATCTTCACGTTCCTGGCCCTGTCTGAAAGGTCAGGCATTTGAACAAAAGTCTTACCATCTGTGGCCCTTGTTTTTATTCTTTCCTGTCTTTGACCACAAGCAAACTGCCCCTTTCTCAACTATGAAGCCAATGTCTCCCCAATTATTAATGGAGACAAACAGGTGCTAGTGAGAGGATGAGGTTCACCATAGTTGGCGTACTAATCTTCCACCAAAATTCTTTATTAAAGGGGAATTAAATTAGGGAAGACATTTGACATCCTGTAAATTCCTCTCCTAACTCTCAATGCTGGTGACATTGGGAGCATATCAATAGATAAAATTTAATGAGCTTTGATCATGCAGATGCACTGTGCGGTGTGTTCTGCATACACTCTCTTAATCCCCAAATTAAGTCTCAGGGAGAAGGGCAAGAGCTGTGGTGTGTGGTTTGGATTGTGATTATCTATCTTGTATGTTTGGCATTATTTCCCTGCTGTCCTTCCTCTTCAACTAACTTGAAAGGGAAAGATGGAGTTTAAATGAAATCTTGAGTTAACTATTACAAGAGAAGCAGCTCCTCCACTTCCAAGTCTTAATGCAAATCAGTCAGAAGATGTTAGTAATTATTAAGGTATGAGAAACTCTCCAATAATGACAGTAACTGGTATTTACAGGACCCTCCTATCAATGTTCTGTTGCTGTATATGAGGTAGATGCTGTTTAAAGTCCAAAAATTAGTGCAGAGAGTAAATAACTGGCCAAGATCAAACTTGCCCAATGTAAATGATGGAGCCAAAATTCTAGCACAGCAGTCAAACTCTAGCCCAAAGATACTCTAGGCCACAGGTGACTCTGCCTCCTTCAGAAAGGTGAGGCTCAGGCAGCAGGTCACATTGGAAAGTGGGGTTCTGGGTTATAGCTAAGCTGAGGGCCAGTCCACTGCCTTGGACACTTCACAGAGCACCTTCTGGTCACAGTACTGCAAAAAGCAAATTACAACCAACCAAGGCACTGTCATAGGAGATCTGTCCTGCTGAATTGCTCAGATATCTGCTATCAACATGAGTCAAGCAGACCCTTCCAGAGAACTGAAATCAAGGGAACAGTGCAATGCAAGGCTTAATGCTCATGTCAAAACTCATTAAGGTGATCATCTCAGGCAGCAGGTGGTGGGATCAGATAATTTTCAAGGTTCATTGAAAAATTCATCTCTCTCTTTCACACACACACACACACACACACACACACACACACACACACACACACACACACACACACACACACACACACACACACACACACACACACACACACACACACCTCAAAACACAAGGGCTTTAGTTGGCCTCTAGGTCCAACCAACCTAAGGTAACTGGATCTGCATCCAGTTACAGATGATTGGGACCTAGGCTCCAATCATTTGGGGAAAGTTGGATTAAGCAGAATTATCTATGCTCTCATAGACACCTAGGGACCTAGACTGTACCCATGTACCCAAGGAGCTGTGCATCTCCAAGCCCAGGAGAGAGTATAGAGAACTGACTGAATTCCCATGCCACTGTGCAATAATGGATCATAGTAAGTGCTGCTTTGGGAAGTGGCGCTGGGGCTCAAGTGGTAGAGCGCTTGCCTTGAGCTGAAGAGCTGAGGGACAGCGCCCACTCCCCCCCACAAAAAATAGAGCCTTGTTGGGTGCCAGTGTCTCACGCCTGTAATCCTAGCTACTCAGGAAGCTGAGATCTGAGGATCGCTGTTCAAAGCCAGCCTGGGCAGGAAAGTCCGTGAGACTCTTATCTCCAATAAACCACTAGAAAACTGGAAATGGAGCTGTGGCTCAAGCAGTAGAGCACTTGCCTTGAGCTGAAGAGCTCAGGGACAGCACCCAAGCCCAGAGTTCAAGCCCTACGACCAACAAAAAACAAACAAACAAACAAAAGAAAGTGCTGCTTTGTGTAACAGGAGATAGAGCCTTGTGAACTTCCCTGCCCAGGCTGGCTTCTAACAGCAATTCTCAGGTCCCAGCCTCCTGAGTATCTAGAATGATAAGCCTGAGCCACCAACAACTGGCTACCATCTCCTAGGAAATTTTAAAATATACACATAGCTCATAGATTGGCTCACATTACATGTGAGCTCAGATATCAATAGATAAAAATTAACAAGCTTAATCCCCACATTAAGTCTCAGGGAGAAGGGCAAGAGCTGTGGGGTGTGGTTTGGATTGTGATTATCTGTCTTGTATGTTTGATGTTATTTCCCCGTTGTCCTTCCTCTTCAACTAACTAGTCTGGAATATTTCTAGTCTGGAATATATTGGCATGCTGAATTCCTGAATCTTCATGGGTTTCTTCTTTCTTCCCAAACTTTATAACATTGTATAATTAGGCATTCTCACTGAAATGTAAACGCCATGAGGACAGAGACCATTTTTTCCTTCTATGTCCTCTTCTGCTAACACAGTCTGTGGCACACAACAGGAGCATAATAAGTAAGTGTTACACATTTCAAAGAAATCTCTAAAAAGTGAGACACTGCTTATATGAGGCATTTTCCATTGTGTGTATGTGTGCATATGTGAGTGGGGAGGCGTTGGAGGGCGAAATGCTTTTTTGCTATTGAAAGCTTGTACAGAATCTTGAGCTATAAAAAGAACTTGAGGAAAAAAGGTGAAAAAGTGCACCAGTGAAGCTCACTTGACATTGTGATGAAAGTGAACTACATTACTCATGGGTGGAGATGGGAGAAAGGAACTGGGAGCAAGTAAGGGAACAGAAGACCCTGTATAAAAGGAAATGTACTCATTACCTGACTCCTGTAATTGTAATCCCTCTGGACATCACCTTTATAACAAAGTAATTTTTTTAAAAAGGAGCATGACAAAATAATTCCCGCATAGATAAACACAATACATACAGGTCCCATTGAACTCTATACTTCTTGTAGAAGGCAGAGCGGCACAGCATGAATTTGTATAATGTGTCCCTTGTATAGGGACACGTGATCCTCAAATGCAAAACTAACAATGTCACCTCACACAGTTGCTATGCCACCGTCTCGATGGGCAGAACAAAGGACTTATGAACATTTGTTCCTAATTAACAAAAAAAAAATCTGTCTTATTCATTCTTACTAAACCATCCAAAGCCAAGCTCCTGAGGTGCCAATTGTCATGTTTCATTTGAGAAGGGCATCATCGCCTCTCCATGGTGCCCAGGACAGACTCCAGGGCTCTACATTGCATACAAGACGGCAGCTCCCATTCGTCACACATTAATGAGGCAGCAGGCCTGGAGATGGTTGGGGTCAGGGGAGCTAACTATTCAAAAATCTGGTAACAACCCAGCACCTGTCAAAACAGTGGCCAAGGAGCGGAAAACCACAGAATTCCACTAAGAAACATAGCAGCAGGAGAGTCCAAAGCAAAGACTGCCAGTCAGTGGCTCATGAATAGATTTCTCTGAGGACCTCAGCTGCAAGATCTCAACTTAGAAACAAGGTGCGGTCCTGCCTCTTCTGCCTTCCACCTGCTCTGCTGGACCAACTCAGAAGCCCTCTTCTGTAGTCCTTCCCTGCCCCCAAAGATCATAACCCCACACACTCACCCCAAACTCAGAGCTTCCGGAGCCAAAGCACTCACAAAGTCTCCAGGATATGAGGGATCAGCATATGGTGGCCGAGGTTCACCTCTTCTCTGTGGCTAACTCTAAATGCACATGGAGCTCAGAGCTCAGAGGTATTTTTCTGTTTCCTCTTCTCCTTTCCACCCAACATTATATGTTATCTACCTGAATTATAGTGATTCAGCCTACACAAAATGAGGTAGTCGCAGGAGAGCTGCAAATCATGTGACTAAAAAAGGGGGTTTGGGAGAAATGGAGGTGTGACTCAAGTGGTAGAGCACCAGCCTTGACCAAAAATGCCAAGCAAAGGTATGAGGTCCTGTGCGGTACCTGTAGGGCCTGGGTTAAATATACATTCTGTCACCAGCTTACACCTAGATTCTTCAGAGATCTTTCTCCTTTCTGGGACTCTGTTTTCCCAACTGTTAACAGAAATGTGTGGGTTTAAGATTCTGTGGAGGCTTACACATCATCATCTAATTCAGATGATTAGGATGCCTACAAACCAGATGGTCCAGGTCAAACAAGCAGTCACCTTCCTTTCAGCCCTATTGCCTTTCAGCTAACACGTTTCCTACATTTCACAGCTTGAACCCTCATTTTATCAGTTAGCTCCCACTTGTGGATGAAATCAAAGCCCAGAGAGAATTAAGAACTTTCCAAAGACTATCAGAATAAAACCCAAGAAGTGAGGGTTTTTAAATTTTCTTTTTTTCTAGGACTGGGTTTGAACTCAAGATCTCATGCCAGCTCAGTTTGCTTGCTCATGCCTGGTGTTTTACCACTTGATCCACAGGTCTAGCTCAGCTTTTTGCTGATTAATTTGGAGATGAAGTTTCATGGATTTTTTTTGTCGGTTGTAGGGTCTGAGTGCTGTCCTTGTGCTTTTTCGCTCAACGCTAGCACTCTACCACTTTGAACAACAGCTCCACTTGTGGGTTTTTGGTGGTTAATTGGAGATAAGAGTCTCATGGACTTTCCTGCCCAGGATGGCTCTGAACCATGATCATCAGATATCAGCCTCCTGAGTAGCTAGGAATACAGGTGTGAGCCACCAGTGCCCAGTTGCACTGGTTTTTATGCTCAGGCTGGCTTTGAACTAAATTCCTCCAAGTCTCAGTCTCCTGATTAGCTAGAGTTACAGGCATGACCACAGGCATCTGTACAGTTTTATTAACAGACATGATCCTTTTAGGGAAGGGTATTTTGTTGTAAGCCCAAACTCCAAGCTTCAGCTTACCTTCTATTCCAAGTTAAGATCAATGTCTAAAGCTCAACAATGAGCTTTCAGGAGCCAGCACAAGCTTACCAAAAACAGGCTGTGTCAACTCACACCCTTCCTTTTTTTCATGGGCTATTAGATGTGCAGGCCAGGGAAATTCAGCAGAGAGCAAGTGTCTGGGCTTTGAGAGAATCCTGACAAGGTGTCTCACAAGGCCCTGCAGAACAGCAGGTAAGATGAAGGCCGGAAAAGATTGAATGAGGCAGATCCATGGGTGATAGACAAACAATAGCCAAACAGCATCATCTAAGAGAGTCCTGGGAGGGGGATTCAGAAGCCTATATAGGAGTGGAGGGAGAGGTGAGGATTCTTGCAAGGAAGGGTAGCTGACAGAAAACAGCCTCTGTCACACAGCTGCAGCCAACTGTGGCTACCAGGTGACTCAGGCTCATTGAGACAGAGCTCAGAAGGAGGAAATCGGAATTTCCCATGCAAAAGTGTTGCAGGCATATTCTAAGTTAAAACAAATTGTGGGAAGGAGCAGTGGCTCATGCTTATAATCCCAACTACACAGGAGGCATAATAAGAGGATTATAACCCAAGGCTGGCCCTTAGTGAAAATAGAAGACCCTATCTGATAAAAAAAAACACTTAAGCAAAAAGGGTTGGGGTGTGGTTTACGTGGTAGAGTATTTGTATAATAAGCTGAAGGACTTAACTTCAAACCAAAAAGCAAATGAAATGATTACAAAGTTAAAAATGAAAGTGTTTGACCAACAAAACATGTCTATAGACAAGCTACTACCCACTAATGGAAGTTTGCAACGTTGGGATTAAAGGTTTGCTGTCAACATAGGGAAATGTCCCCATGAAGTGACAAAGCTCTATTCTCTGGCCTGTCTCTCTCAACCTTTTTATCAAAGACTTGAATGAAGACACAGAAGTCAAAATCATCCCACACATGGATGCCAGGAGCCAGGGAGAGAGGATAACAGGATCAAAAATTCAAAGTAATTTTAACAGGCTAAATCACTGAGCCCAGGGTGTCAAGATGAGATTTATAAGAGAAAACTTTAAGGACACTCTGAGCTAAAATGATTAGATGTCACTAGAGCACATTGTTCAGCTCTCTCACCAATTATAGTGTATGCCTGGTGGTAAGCCCTCCAGTTCTGCCCCTTATATGGCCTTGTCCCCTGGCCTTGAAGCCAGACAGTACTGACCCAGGACACACCAGGCTCTCCCTGTTCCTTGGAGAATGTACTTGTCCTCAGCCTGTGGCCCCTGCATCCATCTTCCCTGCCTGCAATGGGCCCAAGTCACAACGGACAACTTTCCACCCAAACTGAGGCAGAAAATTATGATGAGTTTAGGCAATTTAGAGGATGTAACACTATGGAAATCACCCCTGACCCAAAGAGCCAGGACTAGCTCCAAGATGGCCTTGTCCCTCAGGCTATGGGAAGAACCAGTCTTCATACCCTCAGATTAAGTTTTCTAAAGCTTCCTTCATCATGGACCCAGTGCCTCAAAGATTGAGTATGTCTTAACTAGCAGATATCTATTATCTATTGATTCATCCATCAGTCTATCCAGCTGTATCTTGTATGTATGTGTGCATGTGTGTATGTCTTTATCCATTTTGTTTATTTATTTTTATGGTATTGGGGTTTGAACTCAGGCCTCACACTTGCTAGGCAGGGGCTCTACACCTGAGCTATATCCCTAGCCTCTTTTTGCACTGGTTATTTTTGTACACCTACCATGCCCAGAGGTGTGCCTGGACCATTTTCCTCCTGA
Source organism: Dipodomys merriami (assembly GCF_024711535.1). Classification (NCBI taxonomy): domain Eukaryota; kingdom Metazoa; phylum Chordata; class Mammalia; order Rodentia; family Heteromyidae; genus Dipodomys; species Dipodomys merriami. The sequence goes on along the minus strand of NW_027203937.1, from coordinate 25,018,303 downwards.
TTTTTGCTTCCTACTATGCTTAGGATGGCAGATACATGCCAGCACATCCAGCTTCATCCATTGAGATGGAGGTACATGGACTTTTCTGCCTAGGCTGGCCTGAAATCACATTCCTTCCAATCTTAGCTTTACAAGTAGCTAGGATTGCAGGTGATTATAGGTATAAGCCCCTTGCACCACCCAGTCTCTCTCTCTTTCTCTCTTTCTCTCTCTCTCTGTCTCTCTTTCTGTCTCTCTCTCTCTCTCTTTCTCTCTCTCTCTCTCTCTCTGCCACTTGTACTTGTATGTGGAGATATAAGCTAAAGTAATTATAGGTAAGATGACATAATGTTTTGGATTTTCTTTAATATATTCTAGCAAAAGAAAACCTGGGGAAGGACAAGATCAAACTAGGCTTTGTTGTAGTTAAAAATTATCATAATAAAGTTTATTTTTTAAAAATGTCTGCGAAGGCTGGAAGGTTGAGCCCTTGCTTAGCAAGGCATCTAGCAAGGATTGGTTGCTACTGTCACAGCATGCCTCACATGGAACCTAGCGCTCCCTTCCTTTGCCCTCCCCTAGGGACTGGAGGAGAATCCCAAAGGACTTAGGCTCTCTTCTTGCAGTGGCCTTTCACCATCCCATCTTCAGCCAGGCCCTGAAGCTGGGGCTGAGTTGGGCAGCACAGCTTTGTCAAGAACTGAACTGAAAATAGGGCAAAGGGTAAGTAAAGCAACCGTTCCGTGCCATGGAGGAGAAAAGGGCACACAGAATGTCTAAGAGATTTGCATTCTCGATTCACAATTTACTATTGATTGAAAGTCTCAGAAATGGTAAAGTTAGCTACTTATTGATTTTATGCAATAGCACTGAAAATAATTTTCATATAGTAGATAAGATGAATTCAAAGTTCATACTCATATATTTGTTGGCCAGTAATGCATTTGGATCTAAGCAAACAATCTTCTAGCTTTCTCCCATTGACCCCAGTACTGGGGATTGAACCCAGTGCTTCGTTCTTACTAGGCAAGTGCTCTGCCATTTTCAGATAGGGTTTTTCACTAACATTACTTGAGCTGGCCTCTGACTATGATCTTACCTCCATCTTGTGAGTAGCTGGGATTACAGGCAGGTGCTGCTGTGCTGCATTCAGGCAAACAAAACAAAACAAAACAGTTTTTTCCTGTAGCAGTTCTGGGGCTTGGACTCAGGCCTGGGCACTGCCCCTGAGCTTTTTTGTTCCAGGCAAGTGTTCTAACATTTGAGCCACAACTCTACTCCCAACCTTTGTTTGGTAGTGGTGATAGTTATTTGGATATAAGAGCCTCACCAACCTTCCTGCCCTGGCTGGCTTCATACTGCAATCCTCGGTCTTATCATCCGAAGTAAGCATTATTACAGTAGGAGCCATGTACACCTGGAAAAACCTGGCCTCTTAAATGCTTCTTGAGCTAATTCTAATACCTTACTGGCTCACCTAGTAACTAATGAGTAGTGTAAAATCTTTGACACAGGATCATTTTCTATTAGTATAAGAGTGGTGTTTTTTTTTAACCTTTTGAAAACCTCTTGTAATTTGGCTGTTCCCCTTCTGTTGACATGGAATTTTGGATGTAATGTATTTCCATTTTAGATAGTTCCTATCCTTTAAAAAATGGCCTTTTCATTTAGCTAGAATATGTCTCTAGACAGATTTTCCTCCCTCTTATAATGCAGTAAAAACAGTAAGGGCTCTGGATCAGGCAGACCTGGGCTTAGATCCCAGTTCTACAACTCATTAGCTTCATGCCCTTAGCAATGGCATTTGATCTCCCCTGCCTCTCCTTTTTCCTTATCTTCCAGTTATGAGAATCAAATAGATAGTTCAAGTAAAGCACTTAGCATAGTGCTTGGTATATAATCGATTAGTTTATCTTCTCCTCAATCTTTTTCTCATCCATTCACTTGCTTCAATAAACATTGAGGCTTGGTTGGTGAACGCTGGAGATGCAAATATGCATAACTACAAGCTCCTATTCTTCAGATGCATGCAAATCAGGAGAGAAAGAAATGTATAAAAAGAAATTCTAATACAGTATGATAAGTACAATAGAATCATGCACAATGCACAGAGGAGAAAGTGATTAGCTGTAAGGCAGAAGCAGAGGTGGTTGCCAAAGAAAACTTCTCAGAGAAGGCGATGCCCACAATGTGTTTTGAACATAAATAAGAGTTTCCTTGGCACTCAAGGAGGGAGAAAAATTACAGACTTGAAAATTAGAGTGTGCTAGGCTTTGATGGAATATAAAGAACCAATGAGAGGCAGGGAGATGAATCTGGTTGGATATAATGGAGATGGCATTGGCAAGCAAAGAAAGTGTGACTTTTTCCTTTAAAAAAAATAATGGAACAGAGGCTGGGAAGGTGGCTCAGTGGTAGAGTGCTTGCCTTGCATGCATGAGGCTCTGGGTTCGATTCCTCAGCACCACATAAGCAGAAAAAGGCAGAAGTGGTGCTGTGGCTCAAGTGGTAGGGTGCTAGCCTTGAGCTGAAGAGATGAGGGACAGTGCCCAGGACCAGAGTTCAGGCCCCACAACCGGAAAAAAAAAGATGAAAAAGATGGAGTGCATTCAGAAGATTTAACCTGGGGACTAATATCATATGTATATGTTAGAAAAGTCACAGTGACATAAGCTAGGAGAAATGAAGCAAGACTAAAGATGGAAGATGTCTTTGGCAGTCCAGTCTATGTAATCATGGGACAGAGGTAAAACATGGGAGTGGAGGGAAGAGATTGTATGTGCTATGCTTAGGACATATAGTCAACCAGCATTAGCAAACTAGTGATCATGGATCATGATGACTACCACATCCAACCTTCCTTTGTAAGGGAAGCCAAGCTTAAAGAGTCCCAATAGAGAGAGGGGACCCTGATATTAGCTCTTGAGCAATGATGGGCAAATATATGGACCAGAGAAGGCAGTTGAGCCAGGATCATTCCATCTACCAGCTGGACAGGAACAAGAGAAGTAGCTGAGTATGTAAAACTGTGTATAGTAGGATTGATGATAACATTGAGATAGATACTTTCCGTCCTGAATTTTACTAGGAAGATGCAAAAGCCGTCATGAGCAAGAAGAGAAAGGAGAGTGGCATGCAAAGAGAAGCAGAGATGCTATGGGAAAAGGATCAGTTCCAGAGGCAACAGTAGCCATGTGCACTGCAAAGCCAGGTATCCAACAGCAAAGTAGCTGTGAGACTTTTCAGCATCCAGCACATAGACTCATCTCAGTTCCTCTGGGTTCCCTGTTGGCCCTCTTTGTAACCAGTCAGAAAATAGGGAAAGAGGTTCAGCTGCATAAATATTTGAATGCAGGTCTTAATCTGTTCCCCAAGCTAAACACCCCACTCTTCAGCTCATCTTCAGTGACTATGCCTCCCCTCCCACCTTGATTTTTCTCCATTTCATAAACCCTTGACTGATCTTGTTTCATGAGCCCATCCTGGAGATCATACTACATAAGAAACAGTCAAAGGTACTAGAGGTGTTCCACCTAGAGAAACCTGGGAGGATGTATTAGCCTACCTGGGTGACATAACTAAGTACCATAACTTATGTTGCTTAAAACAACCTAAGTTTATCCTCTCACAGTTCTAGGGGCCAGGCATCTGGTCAAGCTGTTCACAGAGCTGTGCTTCCTGAAAGTCTCTAGGAGGAAGATATTATTTCTTTGTTTGAGGAGACCACAGTATCCCTTAGCTTGTGGCAGTATCATTCTAAAATCTGGCTCCATCTTCACATGGTTTCTCCCTCTGTATGTCTCCTTATAAAGACAACAGGAACATTTCACTAAGGATCCTCCCTGTACCAGTAGGATTTCATTTTAACTAAGTATATCTTATAAAGATCTATTTTCAAAGGCCAGAACCTAACCTACTGGGAATTAAGACTTCAATGTATCTTTTTGGACAACACAACTCAAAGGAGAAGAAAATAATCTTTACGTTTTCAAAGAGCTGATCTATATGGCTCGAAGAACAGTGCTAAGAATAAGGGTTTCAGAGGTACACATTACCAGCACTTATAGAGGAGAATGGTTTTTTTTTTTTTAATAATGCAAGCTGTCTCCCCTAGGATTCCAACCCAGAAGCTACTCGGGAAGCAAGCTGACCCACAGCAGGAGAGTAAGAAGATATTGTTGCCTAGGAAAAGAATAGGATGCATGGCCTTATCACACTCTCAGCTGACATGATTCTCTAGTTCTCTGGCATGAGGGACCCATTTTTTTAAAAATTTTTTATTGTAAAGCTGATGTATACAGGGATTATAGTTACATAAGTCAGGTAATGAGTACATTTCTTTTTGAACCGTGTTACTTCCCTCATTTTCTCTGTTTTTTCCCTTCCAGTTCCTCTCCCCCACAAGTTGTATAGTTCATTTGCAACAAAGCATCTAGTGAGTATTACTGCTGCATTTGTTTAGCCTTTATCCTATCATTTCTGTGCTCTGTTAGCCTCCCCAAATCAGATAAACTTACATACAAAACAAAAGGTACAGAAATCAAAAACAGAGACAAAAGTGGGTAGGGGAGTAAAATAACAAAAAGCCTCTTGTTTCCATTTCTTGGAGTTCATTTTGATAAACATCATTTTATACAATCACATGCACATAACAATTGAGCTTTTGTGATCTTCTGCTCCTTTGTTCTTACTGTGTGAATATCTACAGCCATGTTTAATTTATCATGTCCAAGTATAATTTTTTTGTCATTTACCATCTATTATGTTCACTTGTAGATTTATAGATACATTCCAATTGCTACAATGAGGGAAACCATACAACTTATGTTTCTTTGGGCCTGGCTTACTTAGCTTAATATAATTTTTTCCAAGTGTTTCTATTTTCTTATGAATGGGTAATAGCATTCTTTCTTATGAAAGCATAAAATCCCAATTTTTATATATGACATATTTTCTTGATCCATTCGTCCACTGAGGGGCATTTGGGTTGGTTCCATATTTTGGTTATGGTAAACAATGCTGCAACGACCATGGTTGTGCTGGTAGCCTTAGTATGGCCTGATTCATAGTCAATCATGTAAATGCCCCAGAGTAGAATTGCTGGGTCATAGGAAAGCTCTATGTTTAGTTTTGAGGAACCTCCATACTGCTTTCCAGAGTGGTTGAACAAGTTTACAATCCCACCAACAGTGTAATAGTGTTGAGGGAGCCATTTTTAACCAAGCAGAGATTTAGGCAGCTATTTTCAAGAGCCAATATAAGAAGATGAGCTCCACGATAATGCTGGCTGCTGTGAGAAATGGAGCGTGAATTGCAGGTCCAAGAAATGAATATAAATTCGGAAGCTATTTTAATTTTTAATTAGGAAAAAAGAGCCCATCCCAGCCAGAAAGAATAGGGGAAGAATGTACTTTGCACAGTACTACAGAAGTATTTGTTGGCACTGCCAAGACAAATGGTGTAGTCTTGTTGCTTCTGCCATCCTCACAATTGGGGTAGGAAAGATTTCTATAGAGGCTGCTCCTACTGCCTGCCCCCCTAGATAATAGAGGTCATCGTTTATGGGCACACACTGTTCTGCTCCAGATGCAGTCTCATTGGTATGCACACATGGAAACCCAGCTGCCAGCCCCATGCACTCATCAGATTTGGATATTTAGTAATAATGCATCTACTCTTTCAATCCCTCCCAACTTTCTCAACAGTTTTACACTCAAATAGAGCAGGTAGGAAATAGAAAGAGATCAAGAAAAGAAAACTGGCATTTGTTAGGGTACTTGATTCATTGAATTATTTAGGTCCTGAATTCCATATTGGATGGATAGTACCTGTGCATGTGTATGAACACGCTAGCACATTATGATCTAGAAGATCCAAGAGGGAGAGGGGAGAGGTGCAAGGTGCTCCCAATGGAAAGAGTGGGGACCAAAGGTGCAAAGGAGTCAAGGTTCAGAAGCAGCTTTATGCAGTCAAGAGTCAGGCAGCTTCTCTAAAAAGGGATCAGGGAGGAAAGTTCCTACCTCAGCACATATATCTAAGCTAAACAGTATCCCAGAGTCAGCTCAGAGCAGAGACAGGAGTCACATGAGACCAAAGCTTGAGAAAGGAAGAAAACTGAAGTGCTTCCTTCAACTTTCAAAGATAGAGACGTCAAAGGACCTGAGAGAATGGAAAGCCCTATTGGTCCCCAAAGTCTGATGGATTCAGTTGTGTACTTATGCATCTTCAGGATCCTCAGGATCTGAAGATTTAGCAACTTCAGGAGATAACCACAGCACAGAACTGCCATTTTTTTTATTGTGAAAATACTGTACAGAGGGGTTACAATTACATAGGCAAGATAATGAGTACATTTCTTATCAAGCATTGTAGCCTCCTCCTTTGTTTCCCCTTCCCATCCTTTCCCATCCTCCCCCCGCCCCCCACCCAAACCTCCCCGCCTCCCATCCACCCCCCCCCCCCCGCACCAAAGTTGTAAAGTTCGTTTTCGACATAACAACTTGTACATCTCATTGTTGCAATGGGTCCACCTGTATCCCTATTTAAACGATTTGTTTTTACCCTTCCCCTCCATAAATTATACCGACATCAAATACAGTGAAAGCAGGGGTTATACTGTGGGGGAAGGACATACATAGCAACAAAGAAATAATCTTATAAATGTGTTAGAAACAATCGCATGAAAGAAAAAGAACATTTGAATACATATCTTTGGGTTCATTTCCCTAACATCACCTTATTTGACATTTTCTGCTTGACTCAGACATAATACTAGATATTGCAAATAAGGGAAACTATGGGACCTATGTTTCTTTGGGTCTGGCTTATTTCACTTAATATAATTTTTTCCAAGCCTTTCCATTTCCTAACAAATGGGGCAATGTCATTCTTTCTGAAGGAGGCATAGAATTCCATTGTGTATATATACCACATTTTCTTGATCCATTCATCTATTGAGGGGCATCTGGGTTGGTTCCATATCTTAGCTATAGTAAATAATGCTGCAATAAACATAGTCATGCTGGTAGCTTTAGTAGCTAGCAAGATTAATAGAAAGCGCACGGATTGGGAGAAGATCTTCACTAGCCATACAATGGACAAGGGTCTCATATCTAAAATATACCTGGAACTCAAAAAATTAAATCCCCCAACAACAAATCTTCAAAGAAACAACTGCCCAATAAATAAGTGGGCTAAAGACTTAAAGAGAAACTTCTCTGAAGAGGAAAGAAGGATGGCCAAGAGACACATGAAGAAATGCTCAACTTCCCTAGCCATAAAAGAATGCAAATCAAAACAACATTGAAATACCACCTCACTCCAGTTAGAATGGCTAAAATCAATTAATAACAACAGATGCTGGAGGGGATGTGGACAGAAGGGAACCTTACTGCATTGTTGGTGGGAGTGTAAACTTGTTCAACCACTTTGGAAAGCAGTATGGAGGTTCCTCAAAAAACTCCACATAGAGCTCCCCTATGACCCAGCAATCCCACTTTTGGGCATTTACCCAAATGTTTACAAACAAGAACTGCCATTTTTGCTTCTTTTACCCTTATTGTTTTGCTTGACCTATCCTAAAATTTCAATAAAAGTATCCCCTTTAAGACTCTAGACTAGTAGATGTCAGCCACTAGAATTAAAATGGATCATTGGAGAGCTTGTTCATGAAGCAGAAAGAGCCAAATGCAGTGGGTTAAGCATAAAGCAAGCACCTAGGTGGATGGAGGACCATCTTTGAGGAATGTTACTTTAGGTTACTTGTGACTTTGCCAGAAGAGAAGACACATCTTTTGCAAAGCATAAAGTATCCTTTATGGCTCTGGTGCCAATCCAAAACATGCTACCCCCCAGCTGTTCCAATCACAGACATCTTAGAGATACTTGGTTGTGCCTAAAATCTCACCATAGCTTCAATCTTCAACAGGGTAAAGGAATGTTTAAATCTGTTATTGACTAACACCTGAGCATGAATTACACCACAATCAAACAAATTCTTTCCCATGAAAAGAAAGACACAATAAAAACTAATTTTTTCAATGTGTCCATGGGTGTCTGACACTAAAATTGGTACTACTACTAGGATCATGGACCAATATTTCATTGATACATACAGATGGTATTTTCTGCTTTATGAATGAGAAAGTGAAATTCAGAGGTATGAAGTAAATTGTCCAAAGATACTCATGTGACAATAGTAGCCTCTACGTATAAACTGTAGTCTATCTGCCTCTAAAAGCCATCCTTTCCCTGCCAGACTATTTGAAGGAAGAAGATCTTACTAAGGAGAGTAGGCTTAGGTATGCTTCAAATACAGTGGAAAATGGTGTCCAGAACAGGACATAAGCCTGGAGAGAGAAGATCATAGCATTTAACATAAGGCGACTCTTTATGTCAATGGCAACTTGTACTTTTGATCTGATCCCAACAATCTGAATGAGCATTGTAATTTATCTAGAAATAAAGACAAGAAACATCTATTTTGCTTTTGCATTTTAGTCAGGAGAGAAGGATCTGTAGGTAAAGAGTTGGTCCCATTTCTGGGTGATTCCAAGAACTTGGTATTTCTGGCCATCATCTCTCAGCTAGGCATGAATGGAAGTGAGGAATACACAGCAAATAAGCAAGGGGTCTCTAACAAAATGTAGTTGAGGTAAGGGAGAGGCACACATGAACCATCTTCCAACAGTGATGAGGACTGTTGGCAGAGTACAGTGGGAACCTTGACTTCATGAGCTCATTCTTGGAGTATCTGGAAACAAGATATAGTCTCTCCTGGAAACAATAGCACCTGAGGTTGAACATCATTGCTGCTGAATTCCCTGCCATCTCCTTGCCTACCATCTTACTCAAACTGAGCCCAATCTGCCAATATCAATTACTACTTCTACCTTCACTGATAGTGTCAGAAGCACCAAGATTCTTCAGCATTCAACAGCTCCTGGACAAGCTCTTTATACTTTCCCTTTCCCTCACATCCAGTCACTTAACAGATTCTACCAGTGGCTTCTGTATAATGTCTCCTCACCTCTTTTGTTGGTCCAAGGCCAGGGCCCAATCTGCATGTCCCTTAACTATAGCAACTCCACATTCAAGGCCATCTAGAACCTACCCTCATCCTACTTCATAAGGTAAATTCCTGTTGTCTTATTATTGGGTCCCTTCAAAGTGGCCTACTTTAAGCCAGCCTCCATTGCTTTACTCATGCCATGCCTTCATACAAATTTCCTTCACACACACACACACACACACACACACACACACACACCCCTAGGCATTCAACATGAATGAGTGCATAATCTGTTCTAGGTTCTCTTCTACAGACTGATGATCATGACAAAGTCCTGCTCTGGAAATTCACATTCTCCTGAAATAAAGTAAGCAAAGGGGAAAAAAACAGCATAGCACAGTATGAGTATTTTAGACAGCAATCAGAAAAGACTTCTCAGAGAGTGGGCATTGGATCAGAGACATGAATGAACTAAAAGTTATATAAAACTTAGGGGAAGAACTTCAAAGTCCTCCTTGTCAAAATCAACATAAGCTCTATATAAATCCCAGCACACTTCTGAATTCCTGGAATTACTGCCTATGAAATACACACATCCCTGACACAGAGAAGTTTAAATTGCTTTTTGACATTCATACATTACCAAGTGATAAGTTCTTTGAGGAGACAAGGCTGACACTACTTCATAAAATTCACAGGTGCCATGTTGCATATAAAGATCACCAGGGAAGGCAAAGGAAGGAAGAAGATATTTCACTACACTTCCAAACTGAGAGAGTGAAAGAAGAACTTTCTCCCTGTGGCTTGAGGAAGACTTCTCAGAGCTGCCTCCACTCTATAGAGCTAATTGGAGGTATTCCTAGCTAGAAGTGAGGAAGGTAACAAGGCCATTACAAATAGGATTTGAATCCTATATTTGGAAGGCCAAAAAATGCCACTAAAAGCTCTAAGATGGAAGAACATTCATCAACAAACCGTACAATGGGACTACAATTACATGGGCAAGGTAATGAGTACATTTCTTATCAAGCATTGCTGCCTCCTTTGTTTCCCCTTACCATCCCTTCTCATCTCCCCTCCCGCCCCCCACAACTCCTCTTCCCCCCACCATGCCAAAGTTGCAAAGTTCGTTTTTCGACATATGTCTTGTACATCTCATTGTTGCAATGGGTCCACCTGTATCCTTATTTAAACAATTTTTTCCCTTCCCCTCCACTCTCTTAAAATCATTGCACTGATATTACAGAGAAAATTCTCTTCCAAAAATGCTTTTGAGGGAAAATTATGAAAGGAGTGACATTGATCAATATGCATTGTACTCATAAACTGACGTGCTAAGTCAAAACCTCTTTGTACAACTACTTAAAGATATTAAAAATCTTTTTTAAAAAAAGACACATTTAACCACAAGGTGATTCTCAGATAAATCGGTAAAAGATGTTCTCACAAAGAGAATCAATTATCAGTGTGGATAAGGATCAATTAAAAGGGTACTAAAATGCATCTAGACTTTATCTAATCAACTCTTGTATTCAGTATTACTATTTAAAACTGTAAAAGTAAAGATTGATTTGATGCATTAGATTCTTCAATAGAGTTACATTTTTGCTAATCATCCAGCATCCATTAGCTGAGCATCATACATACAGAACTGTGCATACACTATGGGGTCCAGAGGTGACTGAACAGATATGGCCCTTATCCTCAAAAAACTTGAGGTCTAGCAGAGAAGACAGCTGGTAAATTAGTATCAAGCAATGATTTGTGTTTATAGAGCAGAAAGGAGCAGACTATGTCAGGTTCAGAGAAAAGCTCCCTGAGGAAGTGGCTATTTGAGACAAAGGTTGGCTAATTGTTAGTAATAGAAGATGCTATAGTTTGAACCTGGGTTGTCATCAAAAGGTCTGTGTGTTAAAGACTTGGCACTCAGAGTAATGCTTTTGGTAGGAAGTAGGGTTTAGTGGGAAGTCCTTAGGTCATAGGGATTATGTCCCTGAAGGGGATGTGGGATTCTGGCCTTTTCCTCAATATTTTCCTGGCCATGTGATAGATGAGTTTGCTCTGTCACATGTTCACACCATGTTGTGCTGTCTCACCACAGACCCAAAACAATAAGGACAATTAATCTTGGACTGGAATTTCTAAAGCCATGAGCCAAAAAAACAAAAAAAAAACCCTTTTATTCTTTCAGTTAATGATCTCATGTATTTCATTACAGTGACAGAAAGCCATTCACAAATGGTAATTTAAACAATATTCCAGGCAGAGAAATCTTTGTTAATGAGAAAGATCAAAGTTCTGGAAAGATTAGTAAGTTCCTCAGTGCTAGAATGGGAGGCCCAGGACAAAGATAGGAAGGCAACAAGAGGCACCCACAAAACAGGACTGTGGTGATATTCAGAATTCTGCTGTATCCTGAGAGCTACAGAAAGCATTTCACATTTACATCCCAAGGACGCCTGCTAACTTCTTAGAAAAAGAAGAAATAAAAATATGAGGTGAGAAATGAATCACTTTTTAAGAAGGGAGTCAGTTTTAATTAAAAGGAAACAGAAGGAAATCAGTTGCACAGAGACATACTCTTGCTTATTCTGGCATTATACTGTAAATTGGTTTTCTGGGCTGATAAGAGAAACTGGAGGATAAAGATTATTTACAGCCCAGGTACTTAAAGAATCTATTTGCTTACAAGTCTAATTGAGACAGATCCTCAGGAAAATTAAACTAGATTATGCTGCACTTAAGTGACAAATTTCTCAGCTGCCATTCTACAGAAAGAAATAAGGACTGCCTTCCTGTGGAGTTGTTTGACAGGCCTGGCTTTCTCCATCAGAAAGGTAAACTTTTAACGCTTGTATATAAACACGAAGCATTGTGACACATGTTTTAGATAATCATGGTAGGCCATGAAACATAACGAGTGTTGGAAGCTATAATCACCAGTCATTTGTAATTATCAGTAATTTCAGAGATATAACTAAACATAAAGTCAATTTTTTTTCTTTTTTCTTTTCTTGCCTAAGCCCTTAATAAGATAAAAAACCTAGTTGTTCTATGTTTATTGCAGCATTATGGTAAACATAGCTAAGATATGGAACCAACCCAGATGCCCCTCAGTAGATGAATGGATCAAGAAAATGTGGTATCTATACACAATGGAATTCTATTCCTCCATCAGAAAGAATGACATTGCCCCATTTGTTAGGAAATGAAAAGACTTGGAAAAAATTATATTAAGTGAAGTAAGCCAGGCCCAAAGAAACATAGGTCCCATGGCTTCCCTTATTTGCAATAACTAGTATATGTCTGAGTCAAGCAGAAAAGGTCAGATAAGTTGACGTTAGAGAAATGAACTCTAAGATATGTATTCAAATGTTTTTTATTCTTTCATGCAATTGTTTCTAACGTATTTATAAGGTACCACGTGAATTTTTGTTACTTTGTATGTCCCTCCCCACGTATAACTCCTGTTTTCACTGTATTTGATATTAGTATAACTTCAGGAGGGGAAGGGAACAATGAGATGCAAGATGCTAGGTTTAAAAACAAACTTTACAATTTAGGCGGGACGGGGCAGAGGGGAAGAAGGGGGAATATTGGGGGATATTGCTGAAGAGGTGGGAGAGAAGGGATGGTAGGGGATAAACAAAGGAGGAGGCAACAATGCTTGATAAGAAATGTACTCATGGGACTGGGAAGGTGACTCAGAGGTAGAGCGCTTGCCTTGCATGCCTGAGGCCCTGAGTTTGATTCCTCAGCACCACATAAGAAAAAAGAAAAAAGCCGGAAGTGGCGATGTGGCTCAAGTGGCAGAGCGCTAGCCTTGAGCTGAAGAGCTTGAGGGACAGCGCCCAAGCCCAGAGTTCAGGCCTCACAACCAGACCCCTCCCCAAAAAAAGAAATGTACTCATTACCTTGCTCATGTAACTGTAATCCCTTTGTACAGTATTTTCGCAATAAAAAAACTTAATTTAAAAAAAAACCCTAGTTGTGGATTCCGTGGGATGAGAGGAGTGATATATTAGCTGTCAATCTTTCTTTGAAGCTGTTAGCATGAAAATAGCAGTCTTATTAATGCTTCCTTCACTCCCAGTTACTCTACCTTGAGCTGGCCCAGCTACTTCTCTCCAGACTAGTCTACCCCAGCCTCCTCGTACCTTTGCTTGTGTTATTCTCACTGCTGGAATTCCCTGCTCAACAATGGTTCCCTGCCTGGTGTTTCAGACCACAAGCTTAAGAAGACTCTGCCATTTAGTGACAAAGATATCAGATGGCATATTCATAAACTCCCTAAAAGTTGCAACTTTAAATCCAAGTTACCACCATGTTCTGGTTCCCTTCTTTACATGGGGCCCCAGGAAGGAGCATGCAGACTAAGAGTATGTGGTTAAATAGCATGCCCCATAAATCAAAATGACCCTCACTGACCCTCTCTTAATAAAGCATGTGCTTTCAGCTGCCCCTTGGCTGAAGTGAAAAAGCCAATCTTCCCCTTCTGAGTCTCTCCCTGCCTGCATCATGGCTACATGCTGTCAGTAGTGCAAGTTTTAGCCACATTGGTGGCCAGTGGGAAGTTGTTCGATTCCTGTGGAAAATTTGATTCACTCCTATTTACCTTGGCATCTACTAATATCAGGCTAAGTGCAACAGACAGTTTGCAAATGAGAAAGTTCTAGATTTCTCTTAGTCAATCTGATCATAAAATGCACATAGAATTTAGGATACTATTAAGAATGATAAGTGGCAATGAAAAGGTGGCATGATGAATCTTGACTTGCTAGAAGGTAGAAGTCCAGGAGTGAACAAATGCTGCCTAGGATGTTGTTGAAAGACAAAGATAAAGTGAGTGATCTCCAGGCTACCACTCTGTATTGTCAACTCAGACGTTGTTTCTAATGCTAAAGCCATAAACAATGACTCAGAATTGCATCATAGGGCTCTTGTGTTTAATCTACTGGGACAACCACATCAGCTCTTTCAAAACCAAGATCTCCCAACTTCATTGCTTCAGAAGTCTATACCAGTTGCATTAGCTCAGAATTCGTCCTACAGACACATTCCCCCCAAATTCCACCCATTAGATTTCGCTGCCTTTGTCATTCCAAACCACCACTGTGTGGGGCAGCTGCTCCTCTCAGTCTGTCCTAATTAGCAACATGGCATTCATTAACAGCTGCTGTGCATTCAAATGTTCTCCTCCGCATAGAGCAAGACCTACAAACTTCCCAAAATACATCTTCCTGTTGAAGTGGCGCCTGCCATGGCAGCAGATGTTTGCTGATGATGTTTCTGACAGTGTGCTCTGCTAGTATCCAAGATTCTTACTTCTCCCAGAGGCGGTCAGGAAGAAGCACATGAGAGGCAATAGTACTCTTATACAGACTCCAGGTGCTCAGCTGAGACCTGGCCCTTGGAAGGTACTCTGTCAATGTCAGCTTTCAACAGAGTTGGTACTTAGCTAATGCCCAGCAAGGCGTATAGTGTAGTTATCCAAATGCAGAGTCTCTCCCATACTGGATGACAAATAGCTAATGTGTAGACCCCTGTCAACTCAATATCATAATGTTGGGGTGATGGCCTTTTCCTTGAGATTCCCAGAACCTTCTCACAGGTCAGCATCCATTCTGGTTGGCCAGTGTCAGAGATATCAGTCATTAAATTCAATATGATGCCTATCAGGATAATGAGTTGTCATTATTATTCTTTAGACTGGCACTGGCACAGACGTAATATCCAGAAACTCCACCCCCTCACACACATGCATTCTCTACTTCTCTGACTTCTCCTTCTCCTGCCTGTCCTTTGAAAGTTGAACTCTTTAATGCTTCACAAAACCTTGAACATCATCCATGGCCATGACTTCAGCTGCATCGTATGAGGGCTTGGAGACCTAGTGATGCAGGTCTGAACCTTTTCCTGCTGAGTTCTAGGTTAGCATGAGCCACAGGAGACATTTCTCATAAGCTTTGGGAGGCAGAACCAGAGCAGGGATCATTTCTGTCCTCAGCAGGGCAGCAGGTACTGTTCCTTCATATCCATTGGCACGCCTCACCCATAGGAGGCTGCAGCTAGGAGGCCAGCTCATCCAACTCCTGTAATCTTTTGCTATTCAGAGCCTCTCACAGAGCCAGGTGCACATCAGCAACTTCTTCACAATGACCTCATAGGTCCCAGCTCCTCCTTGAAGGCTCTCTTTTGCTTGCCCTTGTCTCTCTTTCCCTACTGCCTGCTCTGCAGGCACAAAAGTAAATCTGATCTCCATCTCACACTGTAAAATGTTAAATTCTTATGATAAAGCTAGGTATAGACTTATACAGGTAGGCAGGTAGGTAAGTAGGTAGATGACTGTGTTATAGTTTGGATCTCAAATAGCTCCCAAGTTGTCCTTTGTGTGTTCAAGGCTAGGAATTGGAGGTATTGGGAGGTAGTAGAGGCTTAAAGAGATCTGGGGATTTAACTCAGTGATGAAGTGCTTACCTAACATGCTCTGGCTTTTAGTCCTTATCACCGCCAAAAACAAAAAAGAGAAAATAGAAGACAGCCTAGTGGGAGGTCTTAGGTCCTTGGAGGTATGTTCCTAAAGTGGATTGGGGATCTCACTCTCCTCCTCTTCTCCTTTTTTACTATACAGCTTTGTCCCACCACTCCTATCATGATGTCTGCCAAAGGTCAAAGCAAGAGTCAACTGATCATGGGCTGAAATCTCTACAAATGTGAGCCAAAAATAACTTATTTACCTTTGTAAGTTGATGTTTGTTCCAACAACAGAAGGTAAGTAACAGAAAGATAGAGGATGAAGAAGATAGACAAATGATAGATGATGGATGGATAAATGATAGATATACAGTTACAGAAATAGAGATCATTAGATAGATGAGACAAAAGTAAATAGCTAAGCTGACAGAACTCCCAATGGTTCTACTTCTGATTACCTCTGATACAAACATCTACCTAATCCCCTAAGCCATAAGTCTAACAGCATCTCAACTTCTCTCTCTTCACTCCCAATATCCAAGCATTCATCCAAGCCATTCTGCCTTCCAACCTGCTTTATTCTCCAAATACTTGGATGGTGTTAATTTTTTTTAACTTATGCTAGAATCTGACCATCAAACCCATTTGTTTTATAAATAGCAACTGGGATATGTCATGATAGAAGAAGGAGAAGGGCTATTTGGGTGGTTGCCTCGAGGGCTCACCAAAGACTGAGTAATCCTAGGTGCAGGTTGGCCTTCCTTTACATCTCTCACGTCTGTGTGAACATGGGACAAGCAGACGTGATCTTCCAGAAGGACATGGCTTCAGGGAGGATGTCCACATGTGCAGATCAGTGTCATTCAGCTGCACATTTGCTGTCACAATGATGAACACTGTACTCGCTAGCATCTCAGCAATGGCTTAATTATTAAGAACACCTTTTACCAAAAGAGGCCTGTATTTATTTATCACAGAGGCCACAGGAGTTGCTAGGCAAATCCATAGTACAAACAGGAATGATGTTAGACTAGTCAAGAGCAAGGAGCTTAAGTACTGGCCTTTGCATTGACATAATAAATGTGCTCGTTACATATTTTTCTACCTTTTAATAATATTCTGACAAGGATTTCTAACACATCCTCCCTCTGTGGTTTTAGCATTTTTTTCCCTGTGGGTGCTTGATGATAATGAAACTACACTTCCTCACCAATGTTATGTTTTCCCAGCCTATCATTCATCCCACATTAACTCACAAAACATTTATTAAGTGTCTGTGGTTTCCTAGGGCTGGGAATATGATGGCTTGTTAGAATCAGATTTGTATTTGTGGAGTTTTCATTCTAATGGAGGAAAGGGTAACATGAAGTAATTCAATTAAATAACAATTCCTTTCAGTGATAAGTACACCAAAATATGCAGCGCGCGCGCGCACACACACACACACACACACACACACACACACACACACACACACACCTATTTGAGTAAGGAAGTAGTAAGTATGTAAGGATGGTCAGGGAAGGGCTCTTGGAGGGAATGACAACTAAGTAGAGACACAAACAATAAGGTACCAGTTTTATGACCATCTGAGCAAGAGTTTCTCAGTCAGATGTAATACCAAGGTTAATAGTCCTGAGGTTGGAAGGGTTCTGTCAAAGCTTTTATATACACTCTCTTCCTCTCCCTCTCTCTCTCCCTCTCCCTCTCCCCTCTCCCTCTCCTTCTCTCTCTCTCTCTCTGTCTTTCTCTCTCTCTCTCCCCTCTCTCTCTCTCTCTCTCTCTCTCTCTCTCTCTCTCTCTCTCTCTCTCTCTCTCTCTCTCTCTCTCTCTCTCTCTCTCACACACACACACACATACACACACACGACTACTGAACATTCGGCTTTTAGTTTCTGGAACACTCCCAGCTATTTTCTGTCCTGGGCCTTTGAACAGTATTCTATTCTTTTGTCCCAGTACTCACTTGAATGCCTTCTCACTTTTCAAGTGTCATCTCTAAACCTCAGCTCTTTAGTGATGCATTTCTTAACTTTCTAAGGTAATCTAGGTCCTCCTTTTCATTTTCTCCAATAGCCCCTGTTGTACCTTCACACCACATAACTGCTTTCATATGTGCTTGTTTAACACAAAGAAAACACTCAGAATAATTGCTGAAAAGACACCTCATTGAATGGATTGAAACAATTATCTATAAAGCATCCAAATGAGGGAAGCTCAGAACTAGAAGAAGGTAGGATAGAGTACAAAGGAAAGACAGTCCCTGAGAACAACAAGGATTCAAGAAAGAATAGAAGGAGGAAGGGAAAGCTGCTATAAGAAGCCAAGTGGAAAGACAGCGGACAGTCCAGGCAGGATGATACAAAAACCATAGGGCTGGAAGGTGTAGCTCAGAGGTAGAGCACTTGCCTAAAAGATGCAAGATCCCAGGTTCCACCCCCAAATAATAATAACAAGAACAATAATAATAAAGAAAAAAACAACAGTTACACTGAAGACCATACTCCAGGAAAAATTTCAGGGCTTTTCAGAAGGACAAAGCCAGGCATGAACTGTGATGTAAGGCCTGCCTGGGTCACCTACCCCAGAGCTCTCCTCATCCTGGACACTTAATGGCCCTAGTACTCACTTGAAGCTTCATTTATACATCTGACCCTGTATGGAGGAGCTCGGCCTTTCTACCTGATCAGAGCAACCCCAGTCCCTTTGTTATTCTTGGTGGAAGAGAGGCCAAGCCATGCTTCCTGTAGAGCACTCCCATGACCAGATCATTTGCCAGATTCCCCGATGGTACTCAGAGCACCAGATGTGGTAGAAGTCTTATGCCCTGGGACAGCTGCATTTGGAATCATGACAGCATGGCTTTCTGAAGACTTTTGAATCTAACAAACTTACCAGCTGGACAAAGGCCTGAGATGGCTAATTCCTGCCTGCTTTGACAGGAGACGTTGTGGCAGATGCTCTTGTGTTTTATTGTGTAGTGAATGGATGTGATGTGGGAGGAGAAGAAAATAGAACCTGAGAAAGGGCACAAGAGGCGTTCTGGGCTGCCCAACAGATGGGGCCATACGTAAGGAAATAACACAAGCACCAATCTTGAAACAATAAATACAAGGCAGATAAATGCATTGGAGAGGAGCTTGATGATTGACAACCACCACCACCACACACACACCCCTCCCAAAGCTTTGGAGGTTGGGAGCAGCAGATTCTATTTAAAATGCCACTGAAGAGGTGGTAGTTGCCTTGTTACCTGCCTAGGCTGGATTTTAAAAGAAGACCCAAGTATTCTGTGGGCATCTTCTATAGACACAGGGCGCCTGCATCTCTGATTGATGTCATTTTGGACAGCTTTCTCCCTCAAAGCTATTATTTTCTCAATTTTCTTTTGCCAGAAAAATAACTAAAGAGCCCTAGTTCCCCTCCTTCCCTGGGACATATTTTTAAAGTGTATTCATAAAAGTATATCTTTAAAAAATGAGTTGCTCAGCTTTCAACATGTGGATAATTGATTTGTTACAATTCACAAAAGAGCATTTGTCATTTCAAAACAACGAGGACCAACGGGTTTCCTCCTCCTGCGATAAGCAAGGAGTCACTTGACTTATTGCTGCCATTAAACTGAAGTGTTCGGCTGATTATTTGGTATTTCAGAATACCCTGTAAATCACCACCTTATTTTGGTGATTATGATTTTAAGAAGAGACACTTGATTTATAGGCAACATCAGGGTGGAGAAGAGAGCAGGAGGGAGGGGCCAGCAGAAGGCAGCAGAAGCCAGAGGCTCAATAAAGATACAATTGGAAACAGCTGTTTGATATATGGTGTCTCAACAAAATTCCAGCTTGAGAATATGCCTCCACCTGGGAGGTTGTCACTACTGTGGTGTTGACAGGTGAATGGAAACAGAGGGGAGATCTGGAGCTCTGCAGATTGTGCTGTTCCACTCCGGGTTCCACTTGTGTGTGGAAGAGAGCAGAGCCCCAAACTGAAATTCATCCTGTCGCCATGCATGAGCAAGCCATGGGACCTGGTCTGTGTTCACCAAGAAAAAAGTGAGCCAAGCGCTGGCTCCAGCTGGACACAGCTGGATTCTGAGATGCAACAGAGCAGAAAATGACTTCTTAGGTCCCAGCGAGTCCATCAATCAACCACATATATTGACAGCTAAGGAGAGGCGCACCAATGTGTCAGACACTTGGGAAGAACACAAATTATTAGATGCAATGCCTGACCTGGATAGACTTATAGATTAAAGGTGAGGCCCAAGTGGCATGCACATGGTCTCCATCAGAGTAACAAGTTCTAGAAAAGGAATCATGGAGGTGGTCATGTGTAAGTAGCACCTGATTTGTTAGGACACCTAACAAAGCTGGTGTATCTGGAATTCTTTCTTAGGGAACACAGACCACAACTCACACCATGAGAAGTCAGACTTGAATTTCAAATGCCCCTAAAGGGATGTATTGGAAGTCACCCCCTGGTGGGATGTTTAGCACTGTGCTGTTTAAATTGGACATGTGTACAGATGCTGAGGAGTACAGTGTGAGGAGGGGATCAAAAGCCTGGGCTATAGGGAAGATAATAAAGGAAAAGAGAAGCCAGGTGCCAGTGGCTCACACCTGTAATCCTAGCTACTCAGGAAGCTGAGATCTGAGGATCAGGGTTCAAAGCCAGGCTGGGAAGTAGCACTGTGGCTCAAGTGGTAGAGCACTAGCCTTGAGCTGAAGAGCTGAGGGACAGCGTCCAGGCTCAGAGTTCAAGCCCCATGACTGACAAAAAAGAAAAAGAGACATTCCCCCTGGAAAAGGGAAACAATTTATTTTGCAGTTGCCCAGAGAGGAGAGTGAAGATGATGGTGGAAAGTTCCCGAGAGGCAGATTTTAGTTCATCATAACTTAGCAATGAGAACTTTCTGGACACAGAGAAGGGAGTTCCCTGACATGGGAGGGGGTAAAGGACAGTCCAGGTGACCAACAGATAGGAGTCATTATTCAGGGAAAATAAAACTAGATGAAATTCCAGATTACTAGTGAAAGATTATGGGATTCTTTAACTTGAATTCATATACTTAAGGATGAAAGGCTGATAGGTTCATTCCAGAATGCAATCTATAGTAAAATCGGAGAATTTATAAAAAGTCATGGCTATGTTCACAGATCCATCGATGGCACTGATAGGAGAAATGGGCTTTGAAATGGATGAAAATTGTGGGTGTCCTTTCAGTACTGCACTTTCTTTCCTAAAGCTGAAGGGCAGTTACACAGAAGGATTAAGAAGTGTATTTGCATCAGGAGGTGGGTCTGAGTTCTGGCTTTGGCATTTTCTGGTTGTGTGGCCTTGGAAATGTTACTTAATCTTGCTGAGATTCATTTTTCTCCTTGGCCAAATAAAGTTACTAACAGTGCTAGTCTCACAGACATTGTGAGACTCAGTGAGATTACCCACGTAAAGAATTGGGCACACTGCACAATTATTGCCAGTGCATTTTCTTCTTTCTAGCATGCACAATTTTCTTCCTTTAATGTTTCTGAACAATATATGTTCACATTGAATGTGTTATTTCTCTCCCTCCATCAGAGACACAGAGAGAGAGAGAGAGAGAGAGAGAGAGAGAGAGAGAGAGAGAGAGAGAGAGAGAGAGAGAGAGAGAGAGAGAGAGAGAGAGAGAGAGAATATTCCTTCTAAAGGTATAGTACACCTTACAATTCTAAGGCGACAGCCCCTTAAAATCAAAGCTGTACTGTTCCCCAGGCAGCCCTTCATGGTTACCAGCCTGAATTCCTGCTGGAAGAATAAAAAGTGAATTCTGCTACACATGTTTCTTCTATGTACTGTGCAAGGATCCTGTCTAGAATTTTGTGAACAACATGAGCTGTCAGTTATGGGCCCTTCCTGCATGCCTGTTGGTACTAGACACCTGCACACAGATCCTCCTCTTGGCAGTGGGAAATTGGCATTGTTATGGCCATTGTGAAGTGTTGAAGACGCTGGCAGCTGCTGCTACAGCACGTGGCTTGCAAGTGGCACTGGCAGTGTGTGAAGCAGGGCTTCTTTGACTTCATTGTCCATGCTGTCTCCCAGGATAATGTAAGAAAGGCAGGCATTATAGGCTTCGGGTTATTGGCTCCCAGGCTGAGGCCTCATATGTGGCTTTTCCACAGTGATTTCCTGGAGAATGAGAAGAGGCATGTGAGAAAAGTAGTAGTAGAGAATCCAGCTTCCCATTCTACACAGACTTCATGTATTCCACAGGATGTCTGCGTGTGTGTGCACATGTGCACACATATACATGTGCTTATACACACACATCCCAGAGATATACATGATCACTGGCAGGCAGGCATCTGATGGCAAGGCCTAGGAATAGAGTAGTCTCACTAGGGCAAGGCTTTTGGCTGTTACAGTTGGCTCTCAGGACAATCTTCATCCCCTTAGAAAATTCCAGGCTAAAGACTGATCCACAGAGGCCTCAAAAGAAGCAGAAGGCTCAGGAAGTTTCATCGACACCATACTCATAGAGTCAGGGTATCTGAAGCATGATCACTGTGTCCATGTGTAGGCCTGATCAGGCTCTGTGTCCTGTAAGAAATGTCAAGAGGCCGCTGGGTGAGCATGCAATCAGCATACAGTAACCTAGCCTGGCTGTCTTGGGCCAGGGTAAATGCAGTGGCCTCAAGAGAATCAACCTACAGGGGAACACAGAGCTTCCCCTGTAGTCCCCTCATAGGGCTGCTGGGGATGAGAGGCTTCCCTTCTTCTGCCTGGGAGTGCTCCCCAACAACTCCCAGAGGTTACAGCCTCTCTGTCTGGTTGCCTTTCTGAGATAGCTTTGCTGAGCTTTAATTCAATCTATCTGACTTACTTTACAGCTAAGTCCTAAGAGAACACTTGAAGGACTAGAAGAAGAGGTGGGGGAAAAGCAGAAGAAGGAGGAGGAGAAGGTGGAGAAGGAGAAGGAGGAGAAGGAGGAAGGGGAGGAGGAGAAGAAGTAGGAGGAGAAAGAGAAGGAGGAGAAAAAGAAAGAGAAGGAGGAGTAAGAGGAGAAGGAGAAGGAGAAAGAGGAGAAGGAGGAGAAGGAGAAGGAGAAGGAGGAGAAGGAGAAGGAGGAGAAGGAGAAGGGACAGAGGTATTCTTTATCTCTTACCTCTTATGGTTAGAGCCCTGGCACTGTTGTTGCCAAGCCACTCTACGTACCTCACTTCCATACCCACAGAGCAGGTAAAGAGGCCTCAACAACAAGAGTCTTCCAGATGAGGAGGAGATGCTCCAAGGGTATAGGCCTAGTTCACATTGCTGGGTGAATCTGAGTGCATGGCTCCCCCATCCTACTCCACTAGAGGGAGTCTCAGTAATTTTTTAGCCCCCAGCATCTTCACTTTAGAAGACGAGAAAGTGCATGCTATGAGAACAGTTTAGAAGACAAGAAGGTGCATGCTATGAATGCATTCTCAGAACTCTCCAAGCCCAGTTCATGTCCCTTCATCCATAATGCTAGAGGGTTCTCACCCCAATCCGCTGTCTTCCCTGCTGTATACCCTAACCTCCTTCAGGGCCTGAGGTCAACTCTGAGCCCTAGCACTTCCCAAGCTCCTGTTGCTGCTCCTCACAAAGCCCATTCTGCTTCCTAGAACTCCCCCAGTAACTTCCTGTTACTGCCTGATAGCTCTCCAAGAATGAAATTGCAGCTGGTTGATGTCAAGAACAGTACCATTTACATGGCAAGTATGGATCATTTCCTGGGCATCCTGATAAATGCATTAAGTACATTAGATTCTCATTTAACCCTCCAAGTAATCTCAAAAGGTAGATGCCATCTTCATTTCACAGATGAGGAAACCAAGAACCCAAGTGGGGAACACAGGTGTCACACAGGTAACAACCCACAGAAGGACTACAACTTTTTCTGGGTCTATCTGACTTCAGGTCCCATGGCTACAGGCATCCACTAGATCTGTGCCTCAGTGAGGAAGGGAGTGGTGGGAGGATTTGTGTCTTCCATGATTTACTTGTAAGGCCTATGTAGAGAAACTAGCAGAGTTTGGTAGAAAGGAGTAATGGGCATACTATGTAGTTAGGATGATCGGAGTTTCACTGTCAGCCACCCCTTACTTCAATATAGGCTATTAAATGTGTCTAAGTTCTGTATTTATTGCTGTGTAAGAGCAGCTTTGATCTTGTTTCTGCCAAACTATCACCCCTTAAAGCCATTCCACATAGAAATTCTGGAGCCACACTAACCTACCTCCTCCATCCTCATCCCAGGTGAACCTGGACACCTATTTGGCCTGCTAGCAATATCTGTCCTCCCTGGGACCACCTATTGCATCCAGGACAACTTTTGCCAGTATTTGCCTCATATCTTGGCCAGCTGGCCTTTCCCTGGGTCCCCCCGAGCTTCCCAGCTCACAGGATTTAAGGCATTCTGCATCCAGGCTGCCTTTTGCACAACCACCCCATTGTGCATGCAATAAACTCCCTCCCTCCCATGGTTCATTGCATGACATCAAAAAGAGGAGAACTGTAATTTTTTTTAAAGTTTTGGTTTTAAGATTTACTGGCATAATTCAAAAGAAGATTATGTTAAGTATAAGGGGGGATATTTCATCAAAAGAGCAGCATTAGAATTTTCCCCATCATTTAAGCTTATGCAATGATTTAAACCAGTGCATTTCTTAAAGAAATAATAATAATATGAATGGCATTTTGGAAGCACACAAAACATGTTTATACAAAAGCCTTGGAAGCTGCTCCTGATGTCTTTGGGTGGATCTTCCTCCTCCAACAGAACCGGCAGCATAGTTTTCTGAAGAACTAGCACAGAGGGGAACTGTCCAAAAGACCTTGTCCTGGGACAATAAGTGTGCACAGAAGGGAGAGGGAGGGGCCACAATAATATGATTAGTGGATGGCAGATCTGCTTGACCAATGTATTTTGAAGACCTATGCTAGGGATTTATGATGCAGAGATTTAAAAGAAAGGCCTGGTCCCTGACCTCAGGCAGTTGCCATGCCAGTGGGGGGTGTCAGACTAGCAAGCCAGCAACTACTACATTAAAAAAAAGAATGCAGGGCACCTGAAACACCAAGGAAGCAACTCAGAGTTTCACTGACAGCCCATTGGTTAATATGGGAAAGGCAATGGATATCTGTACTTCTCTTTTCCTCATATAGAAAATGAGGATAGGCCAGGCACCAGTGGCTCATGCCTGTTATGGTAGCTACTCAGGAAGCTGAGATATGAAGAGCAAAATTTTAAAGCCAGCCTGGGCAGACAAATCTGAGAGACTCTTGTCTCTAATTAACCAGCAAAACCCAAAAGTGAAGATGTGGTTCAAGTGGTAGTTAGCCTTGAGTGAAAAAGCCAAGAAAGAATGTGAGATCCTGAGTTCAAGCCCCAGGACCAGCACAGAAAAAAAAAAAAAGAAAAAGCATATGAGGATAGTAATAAGAAGCTCAAGTATTAAAAGGGGCCTGACAGAATACTTGCTACATGCTAAAAGAAAAGGCATTCTTGTTATTACTAGAGACAAAATACCCAGCCAGTCCCCATCCACTCATTCACCAACTTCAAAGGCAGAGGAAGGCTTGATAAGCTGTGTCAAGGATGGGGGAATAGGTTCTGGAAAAATTAGGAATCCATGGAACATTCCTCAATACAATAAAGGCTGTATATGACAAACCTACAGCCAGCATTATACTTAATGGTGAAAAACTAAAGCCATTTCCTCTTAACTCAGGAACTAGACAAGGATGCCCACTCTCTCCACTTCTCTTCAATCTAGTATTAGAATGCCTAGCTACAGCAATAAGACAAAATGCAAACAAAAAGGAGATCCAAATAGGGAAAGAAGAAATAAAACTCTCCCTCTTTGCAGATGACATGATCTTATATTTAAAGATTCCCAGAGACTTCACTCCCAAATCACTCAAGCTGATTCAAAACTTTGGCAAAGTAGCAGGGTATAAAATTAACCCGCAAAAATCAATGGCTTTTCTGTATGCCAACAATGAGAAAAGTGTGGCTGAAATTAGGAAAGCAACTCCATTTGTAATAGCCCTCAAAAATAAAATACCTAGGAATTAACTTAACCAAAGAAGTGAAGGACCTCTATGATGAAAATTTTAAAAACTTGAAAAAGGAAATCAAAACAGAACTTAGAAAGTGGCAAAAACTCCCATGCTCCTGGATTGGAAAGATCAACATCATGAAAATGGCAATACTTCCCAAGGCTATCTACAAATTCAATGCGATATCTATCAATATTCCAACCTCATTCTTCATGGAAATAGAAGAGGCAATCCAAAAATTCATATGGAACAATAAAGGACGCCGAATACCAAAAACGATCCTCAACAGAAAAAACAGTGCTGGAGGAATATCAATACCAAATTTCAAACTCTACTACAAAGCCATAGTAATCAAAACAGCTTGGTACTGGCACAAGAACAGACCTCAGGACCAATGGAATAGAATTGAAAACCCAAAAATGACCCTACAGACCTATCGCCATCTAATCTTCTATAAGGGAGCTAAAAAAATAGAATGGAAGAAAGACAGCCTCTTCAGTAAATGGTGCTGGCAAAATTGGTTAACCACTTGTAGAAAACTAAAGCTAGGGGTTGGGAAGGTGGCTCAGTGGTAGAGCGCTTGCCTTGCATGCATGAGGCCCTGGGTTCGATTCCTCAGCACCACATAAGAAAAAAGAAAAAAGCCGGAAGTGGCGCTGTGGCTCAAGTGGTAGAGCGCTAGCCTTGAGCTGAAGAGCTGAGGGACAGTGCCCAGGCCAATAGTTCAGGCCGGACCAAAAAAAAAAAACAAAACAAAACTAAAGCTAGATCCTTATATATCACCCTGCACCAGAATCAACTCCAAATGGATCAAAGACCTCGGAGTCAAAGCAGACACTCTGAAAACATTACAGGATGGAATAGGAGAAACCCTAGGTCTCCTTGGCACAGGCCGAAATTTTCTTAATAGAGACTCAGAAACACAACAAATCAAAGAAAGGTTGGACACATGGGCTTGCATGAAATTGCAGAGCTTCTGCATGGCAAAGGACATAGCTAGCAAGATCAATAGAAAGCCCATGGATTGGGAGAACATCTTCACTAGCCACACAACGGACAAGGGTCTCATATCTAAAATATACCTGGAACTCAAAAAATTAAATCCCCCAACAACAAATCTTCAAAGAAACAACTGCCCAATAAATAAGTGGGCTAAAGACTTAAAGAGAAACTTCTCTGAAGAGGAAAGAAGGATGGCCAAGAGACACATGAAGAAATGCTCAACCTCCCTAGCCATAAAAGAAATGCAAATCAAAACAACATTGAGATACCACCTCACCCCAGTTAGAATGGCAAAAATCAAGAACTCTAATAACAACAGATGCTGGAGGGGATGTGGACAGAAGGGAACCTTACTGCATTGTTGGTGGGAGTGTAAACTTGTTCAACCACTTTGGAAAGCAGTATGGAAGTTCATCAAAAGACTCCACATAGCTCCCCTATGACCCAGCAATCCCACTTTTGGGCATTTACCCAAATGTTTACAAACAAGACCACACTAAAGCTACCAGCACAACTATGCTTACTGCAGCATTATTTACCATAGCTAAGATATGGAACCAACCCAGATGCCCCTCAGTAGATGAATGGATCAAGAAAATGTGATATATATACGCAATGGAATTCTATGCTCCATCAGAAAGAATGACATTGCCCCATTTGTTAGGAAATGGAAAAACTTGGAAAAAATTATATTAAGTGAAGTAAGCCAGGCCCAAAGAAACATAGGCCCCATGGTTTCCCTTATTTGCAATAACTAGTATATGTCTGAGTCAAGCCGAAAAGGTCAGATAAGTTGATGTTAGGGAAATGAACCCTAAGATATGTATTCAAATGTTTTTTTTCTTTCATGCAATTGTTTCTAACACATTTCTAAGATTATTTCTTCATTGCTTTGTATGTCCCTCCCCCAATGTATAACCCCTGCTTTCACTGTATTTGAGGTCGGTATAATTTGTGGAGGAGAAGGGAAAAACAAATCATTTAAATAGGGATACAGGTGGACCCATTGCAACAATGAGATGTACAAGTCGTTATGTCAAAAACAAACTTTACAACTTTGGTGGGGGGGAAGAGGAGGATTGGGTGGGGTTAAGGGGGAGAATGGGAAGGGATAGGAAGGGGAAACAAAGGAAGAGGCTACAATGCTTGATAAGAAATATACTCATTATCTTGCCCATGTAATTGTAACCCCTCTGTACAGTATTTTCACAATAAAAAATTATCTAAAAAAAGAGGATGGGGGAATTAGCCAACTAGAGAAGGCAAGAAGGCAGAAACATCAGATAACACATACCTATATTAAATGATATGTTAAATATATGTATTTGTATTAACTTACACATTATGTGACTGTACACATGACATTATACACAAGAGTCTACACTGAGTGCCATGTTTTATGCATATGTACACTAAATAGCATTCTGTATATATGTCTGTCCACTAAACAGCATACATTAAATGGCATTTCCACTTATACGTGCATTAAATGGCATGCTGTACACATGTAGCTCTATATTAAATGGTACGTGATCTATTGAATGTCATTGGGCTGATGGGTAATGAATGGGTAATGAATGATAAGACAAAGAGGTACAAAGATCACCCTGCAGGGGATTTAGATCATGCTAAGGAGCTTGAGTGCTTTTGTTTGTGTGTTGGAAGCTGCTGAAGGATTTTAAACCAAAGAAGCAACATAATCAGATTTTCAGCCTACGAAACAGCTTTGCAAGGGGAGAGGCTGGAAGAGGCTGGCAGCTCCAGCAGGTGGAAGGCTGATGCAATCGTCCCCTTAGGAAATGATGAGGACACAAAATCGAATCGACCAAGAGCAAAAATCAAAAGACATTTAGGATTTCTGGTTCAACATGGAGGATTGAATACATACTTTTATTTTCATCTCTGCTGCCTCCTGGAAAGCCACTAATGCACTACATTTTATTTAAATTACATGTGTTATAATTCCATAAATCATATGCTAAATTTGTATGTACATACACAGACACACATATTGATAGATACACCAACACATACACACTTACATTCACATATGTACAAAATATATTATGTACATATATGTGTGCTTGTGTTTAGATGTATAAACACACACAGATACACACACACACACACACACACACACACACACAAAGAGAAAGTATGAGGAGTAGATAGAATGTAACATTGCTTCCTCTAGGACTGACTACACATCCTTTAAAATGTCGTGCAAGCTGCACATATAATTTTAAACTTTTTACTATCTACTCTCCACTCTGATGAGATCAATATTTTTAGATTTCACGTGTAAATAAAATTAACTTTAATGGCATTGTCATTTCCATGTGCAATCGGGACTAAAATATCGATGAGCTCTTTGACACTTTCTTTGCAACATATAGTGTGCATCTATACCTGTAGCATATCTCAATGCAGTCACTAAGGTTTCAAAGGAAATACTAGATGTGTGGTTAGCTTTCATAATACCTATAGTTTAAAAAGGAGATCCACATACCCATGCTATTCTAAAATATTAAAAATGTTTCTCAATACTGAATAAAGTATAATTTTAGAGATACAAATTAATTAAAATTAAAATTGTAGGTCCTCAGTAGCACTAGCCACATCTTAAGTGCTCAATAGCAACTTGGCAGTAGAGGCTATTATATTGGACAACACAGGTACAGGATATCTGCAATAAGAATATGGATTTCCAGTTGAAACCAGGGAGTCCATGTCAACAACAAGGGAGATAAAAGGAATGTTTGTCTATATACTGAATATACATAGACAAGCCTTCCCCAAATGCTCTCCAGTGACTGCTGCTAAGCTAGACTCACACTCTCCAGGTGAGAGACTAAGATTCTTCTCCAGAAAATGTGATTAACTCAAGAGAAAGGTCCAAATCTTAAAAAAGGATCTAACTAAATAGTCCAAACTAATACATGCCAATAGATAATAATAGGTAGATAGAAAATTTTTTTCAAGGGTACAAATAAAACACACTAAGGATTTACAGAGATGGTAGAGGAAATAGAAAGGTAGTCAAAAGTGGATTCAAGCTGGCACTGGTGTCTCACGCCTGTAATCCTAGCTACTCAGGAGGCTGAGATCTGAGGATCACGGTTCAAAGCCAGCTCAGGCAGAAAAGTCTGTGAGACTCTGATCTCCAATAAACCACTAGAAAACCAGAAGTGGTGCTGTGGCTCAAGTGGTAGAGCGCTAGCCTTGAGCTGAAGAGCACAGGTACAGCACCCAGGCCCAGAATTCAAGACCAACAACCAACATCAACAACAACAAAAAAAGTGGATTCAAATCTTATCAACATGGACTGTCCCAATAGCAACTCTGAAGTCTAGAAGAAAATGGAGCAATATCTTTAATATGCTAGGGAAAAATAATTGTCAACTCAAGATTCCATATTCTTTCAAAATATCAAGTAAATCTAAATGTTTTGTTTAGCATCATCTTTTTTTCCCAAATTCTTTACTGTGATTAAGTGATGACATAATTTCCCAAATTTCACAGTATTATGGAATAGTGATGCTTAGTTAAAGTCACAAACACATTCTAACTTTCATGGGGCAAATTGACTATGTGGTCTATAACATTTATGAATTCTATGAGCTTTAACAATACAGTTATTTCTCTCATAAAAAAAGAATACTTAGAGTCTTAAAAGTTTTAAACTAAATACTTTCCAACTAGACTCCAGTGGCTCATGCTTCTCAGAAGGCTGAGATCTAAGGATCTCAGTTCAAAGTCAGCCCAAAAAGGAAATTCCATGAGACTCTTATCTCCCATTAACCACCAAAAACCAGAAGTGGGGGGTGTGGCTCAAGTGGTAGAGTATTAGCTTTGAACAAAAACACTTAAAGACAATGCCCAGGCTCTGAATTCAAGAACCAAGACTGGCACAAGTAAATAAATACTTCCCATAAAACCTTTTTCAGAAAGATAAACGAGGGAGTAGATGAAGAAAGTGAACAACATGAGATCCAGGAAACAGGAGGTCTAATATAATGAAAGCAAAAAGGGACTTCTGGGTTGCTGATAATCACTTAGTGTGGTCCTTGTACAGTAGGAAGAGGTCAGAATTGGTTAGAAGTTTTGTAATAACTTCTTAATAAGGCATTGATAAATAATCTTATATATTTGAACACAGTGAAAGCCTATTTAGAAATCTTGAGAAGAGCCGGGCGCTGGTGGCTCACGCCTGTAATCCTAGCTACTCAGGAGGCTGAGATCTGAGGATCCAGGTTCAAAGCCAGCCCGGGCAGGAGAGACCATGAGACTCCTATCTCCAATAAACCACCAGAAAACCGGAAGTGGCGCTATAGCTCAAGTGGTAGAGCGCTCGCCTTGAGCTGAAGGGCTGAGGCACAGCGCCCAGGCCCAGAGTTCAAGCCCCACGGCCAACCAAAAAAAAAAAAAAAAAAGAAATCTTGAGAAGAGTTTTGGGGTTGAATTAGTGATGAATACCAAAAAAAGGAAAAGATTTAATGTTAGATAATTATAAATTCCATTGAGAACAAAAAGTGCAAAAAGGTCAAGTAATGAATGTGCTCCAAATAAAATTTACATAATTATATAAATGTTGAAATTAGCATATGAATATCAATGAAAGAGGGTCAGTTGTGGAGGAGAGGGTATGTGCATATGAGGAAGTAAGAATTCAGTTCTCAGTCCCATTTAGAAGCCAACACAACTAAACACAACTAAAGCCAAACTATTAAGAATTAGCAGTATTGTCTGGCATGGTAGCTTAAACTTGTAATCCTATCTACTTGGAAGGCAGAGATTGGGGTATCAAGGTTCAATAATACATTAGTCTGACCAAGCTGCCATAAAAGATGACCAGAATTGGTGACTTAAACAAGAAGTTATCTTCCACAGTTCTGAAGGCTGAAAACTGCAGGGCAAGAGCAGAGTCAGTTCTGCTGAGGGCTTTTGTCCTGGCATGTATATGGTTATCTTGTCCCTTGTTAAAGCTTGGCCAAACAGAGGGGGACTATCCCAGAACCCCTGTGGCAACACAGACCAGGTGAGCTGAGTTAAGGTTTGGGTGACTGGGTCAGTCCGTGTAAAGGCAAAGAAGTCCTGGGAGGAGAGAGACAAAGGGATAGTAAAAAAAAAGGCATCTTTTAAGTCCAATACTGAGGCGACCTTCACAGGGATTGTGGAAAGCAGCATAAAATAATGGCTGGGCACAACAGGGTGTAAAGGGATAACAGCAGCATTTACAAGGCGAAGGTCCTGCACAAGGCAGAATGAGCCGTTAGGTTTGGCTATTGCTAAGATGGGGTATTTCTAGTAAGTCTTCAACAATAGGCTGCAGTTCCAGAAGACTGCAGCAAGGAAGGGGGCACTGGGGTTGTGCAGGAAAGTGTAGGGGGGCCCTCAGGAAGATGTGAATAGGAGGGTGGTGCCTAGCAATAGAGGGGTTGTGAGTATCCCACACCTTGGAGATCACCTCGGGGAGTGAAAAAGGGAAATTCCAAGGATTTACTAGGTGAGCCTACTAAAGCCATCAACAAGGAGATCGTGGGAGAGGCAGAATCAATATCATATTATGACAATTGGGAAGGGAATAGGATAATAGAGGCTCCAAATCTGGCCCAAAGGTCTTTACCCAGCAGTGGAACTGGACAGTGGGAATAACAAGGAAGGAATGACAAAAGGTCACTCCTGAAAAGACATAAATGACAGGGCCGGTGTTGGGGGGAGATTGTAAGGTTTTCCCTCCACCCTGACTATGGAGGTATCAGCTATGTAAGTCTGGCCATGGAACTCAGTGAGCACCAAATACATAGCACCTGTGTTCACCAAAAGTGAAATTATCTTACCTGCAACCATAATTGTCACCGTGGGTTTCTGTGTGGTGATGGGAGTGGTCAGGGCCAGGAGTCCTGAGCTTCCTCAGTCTTCTCCAGCAGCCTGTCCAGAGAGCCAGGAGGGGGCAATGGGGATTTAGTGGATGTCCACCATCCCTGAGAGGATGATGGACAGACCACGGCCCAGTGCCCTGAGCCATTGCACCTGAGGTATGGCTGGGATGGCTTTCCTGGCTGAGGGCAGGCTGCACCTTTATGGGCTGGCTGACCACACCAGTAGCCTAGCCTATTTAGGGGACAGATTCTCCTCCAGTGACCCCTTCGATCATATCCATAGCAGGACCCAGTTGGACCCCATCAGGAAGGGGTTGGTTGCAAAGCCTGAGGCTGGTACTTGAGCTTTTTGGCCTTTTTCTCCCTGCCATGATACGCCTTAAAGGCTGCCTCCATAGCCTCACTAGTGGGTGTCAGGGAACACCTGCCTAGGTTTTTTAGTTTATCCCAAATGTCTGGAGCAGATTGATTAATAAAATGTCTCAGCCTGGCCCAAAAGGTAGACAAGTTTTCATTTTGTAGTCATTTTGTCATCGTTGATGGCTTTGTGGCCTGCCTGTTTGAGACCCTCAAATATACAGGCTATAAAATGGTTTCACCTTTGGCAATCACCCAGGGAATTGTAGTCCCACTGAGGCTCCTGATGGGGCATTGCCTCAGTCCCAATTGGGTGATGGGGGTAGTATGGTGGGTCTCATCTGCAAAGCCAGTGGGCCTTTTCCCAAACTTCCTGTTGTTCCCCTAGTAGGAGGAAACTCAAGATTACATATACACACACACACACATATATACATATATATGTGTATATATATATATATATATATATATATATATATATATATATATATATATCACACCAGGTTACCTCATAGGATTGGAACACACGTAGCAGCTCCTTGATGTAGGTAGTGGGACTGGTGGAGAGAGACCCCAGGCACATCTCGATCTGGGATAAATCATTCAATGAAAACAGTACATGTACCATAGCTATTCTGTCTGCCCCTATCACCTCACATACAGGGAGAATGCAGGCTAAGGTAGAACTCTGAGCTGCAGCAGGACCTTGAGTCTGGGTCTGGGTAAGGAGGGTCCTCAATGTTTCTGCAAGGTATGTAACAACATCCAGGGTGTCTCTCAGTTGAGAACACTGATTCACAGTGGCCAGGCCAGGTGCACTTTTGTCCTGTGGGGGAATTAGGGAGGCCTGAGGGGGAGGGGGTTGCCAAAGAAAGAGGACTTCAGCCTCAGATGGTGCAAGAGCAGAGAGTGAGGGAACAGGTGACCAGCTGAGGGCAGCCAGAGCAATGGCAGGGGGAGGAAGTTCTGCCTTCAGCAGAAGTCCCTCCTCCTGTGGCAGAAGTCCCTCCTTCTCCAACAGAAGTCCCTCATGTTGGAAATGGTGGTGGCTCATCCATGGTATCTGGGAAAGAGTCTAGGTCTGGGTTATAAGCTGGCTAGGAGGAGTTGGGCAGGAGAATGTGAGGATTTAGGAAGTAGTTTAGTCTGAAGAAAAGAGAGAAAGCATCGACATAGCTAGCCTCCTTTAACCTGCCTGAATGCCTACAGAAGTTGGATAGATCCTGTATAATACTGGGATCCAGTGCCCCGTGAATGGGCCATGTGAACTGATTGTACAGTGAATATTCAGGCCAGAATTCAGTAAGAAGCGTATGAGCTCCTGTGGGTCAATGTCTGATTCACGTTTGAGAGTCTCTAGATTATTTAAGAGACAACCCAAAGGGGAGTCCTGAGGAATATTAGGAATATTAAATTGTGCTCTTCCCCTCCCCCCATGGTAAGTGACCTGGAACCAAAAGTTTGCTGTTGAGTGTACTCGGCAGTGCAGTTTGGTTTAAAAAAAAATAAAAAAATAAAAAAAGGAACTCACAAGTGAGAAAAGTCACCACTTTTTCCTACGGGGTCCTTCGGCCATGGGAGGCCCTTTGAAGTGAGATCCAGGTACTTGGATCCAAGTTTTCCTCTAATGGGGGCTTGGCAGCCCACCAGGCCCAAGTGGCCTTAACATGGCCGAAGCTCAGATCTCTGGTCCACTAGTCACTTGCCCAGGAGTAGGAATAAGTTGGCTGCTATTGGATAGATAGGAGGCGTTTGGTCAGCATTCTTTTGGGTCTGCTTAGGACCATGGGTTAGGTCCCAGGGCTGCTGGTTAGAGGGCCACCCCCTCCCCACCTCCTCACCGGCCTTTGTGGGGAGTGAATCCACCAGGGAACCTATCCCGGGCTTTCAGCACCACTATGAAAGGAAAAGAGACTCAAAAGACCACACAGACAAAAGTCACACAGATGAGAAAGACTCATTGCCAGCGGAACTGACAAGTCCAAGTTCTCACTAGGGCAGGAGAAAATGGCACAAACCTGCTCCTCGGAGGACCCTTTAATACAGTCAGGGGCTGGAGGTGGAAGGTGCCTCTCCTACCCCACAGGTACTGTCATAGAGGGTGGAGATTAGGTCTGTGAAGGGGCATTGGCTGACTTACAGAACCCCTCAGTACATCACCTTTATAATAACAACATATTTACATATGTTTATGTTATAGTGACATGAGTAAGGTAATGAGTACATTTCCTATCCAGCATTGTTACCCCCTCCTTTGTTTTTCCCCTGCCATCCCTTCCCTCCCCACCTCCCCAACTCCTCCCTCCTGCTCCGCCCACAGTTGTAAAGTTCATTTTCAACATAGTGTCTTGTCCATCTCATTGTTACAATGGGTCAGCCTGTATCCTTGTTTCAGCATTTTGTTATTTCCCTTCCCCTCCCCAAATTAGAAAAATGCATATTCAAAATGCAGGGCACCAGAATAAAATACAGTGAAAACAGGGGTTATACCATGGGGGAAGAACATACAAAAGAAACAAGAAAATCACATGGTACATTAAAAACAATAGCAACAAAGATAAAACGTCTTATGCCCTATCTTGGGGTTCATTTCATTTAGCATCATCTTATATGGTCATATTTACATAGATTTTGAGCTTTTCTGCTCATCTGAAAAGATTATCCTAGACATATACTAGTTATTGCAAATAAGGGAAACCATGGGCCTATGTTTCTTTTGTCTTGGCTTACTTCACTTAATATAATTTTTTCCAAGTCTTTCCATTTCCTAACAAATGGGGCAATGTCATTCTTTGTGATGGAGGCATAGAATTCCAGTGTGTGTGTGTGTGTGTGTGTGTGTGTGTGTGTGTGTGTGTGTGTGTGTACACGATTTTCTTGATCCATTCATCTACTGAGGGGCATCTGGGTTGCTTCCATATCTTAGCTACAGTGAATAATATTGTGATAAACATAGTTGTGCTGGTAGCTTTAGTATAGCCTTGTTTGTGATCATTTGGGTAAATGCCCAAAAGTGGGATTGCTGGGCATAGGGGAGCTCTATGTGGAGTCTTTTGAGGAACCTCCATACTGCTTTCCAAAGTGGTCGAACAAGTTTATACTCCCATCAACAATGCAGTAGGGTGCCCTTTTGGCTACATCTCCTCCATCATCTGTTGTTATTAGATTTCTTGATTATAGCCATTCTAACTGGAGTGAGGTAGAATCTCAATGATGTTTTGATTTGTATTTCTTTTATGGCTAGAGAGGTTGAGCATTTCTTCATGTGCCTGTTGGCCATTTTTATTTCCTCTTCCGAGAGGTTTCTTTTTAAGTCTTTAGCCCACTTATTAATCAGACGGTTGTTTCTTTGAGGATTTGTTGTTGGGGGATTTAATTTTTTGAGTTCTAAGTATATTTTCGATATGAGACCCTTGCCTGTTGTATGGCTAGTGAAGATCTTCTCCCAACCTATGGGCTTTCTATTGATCTTGCTAGCTATGTCCTTTGCCATGCAGAAGCTCTGCAATTTCATGCAATCCCATTTGTCCAACCTTTCTTTGATTTGTTGTGTTTCTGGGTCTCTATTAAGAAAATTTTGGCCTGTGCCAAGGAGCCTTAGAGTTTCTTCTATTCCTTCTTGTAATGTTTTCAGGGTGTCTGCTTTTACTTCGAGGTCTTTGACCCATTTGGAGTTGATTCTGGTGCAGGGTGATGTATAAGGATCTAGCTTTAGTTTTCTACAGGTGTTTAACCAATTTTGCCAGTACCATTTACTGAAGAGGCTTTCTATTTTTTTTTTTTTTAGCTCCCTTATCAAAGATTGGGTGGCTATAGGTCTTTGGATTCACTTCTGGGTCTTCAATTCTATTCCCTTGGTCCTCAGGTCTGGTTTTTTTTTTTGTTTGTTTGTTTGTTTGTTTGAACTCTGGGCCTGGGCGCTGTCCCTCAGCTCTTCAGCTCAAGGCTAGCGCTCTACCACTTGAGCCACAGCGCCACTTCCAGCTTTTTTCTTTTTGCTTATGTGGTGCTGAGGAATCAAACCCAGGGCCTCAGGCATGCAAGGCAAGCGCTCTACCACTGAGCCACCTTCCCAGCCTTCTCAGGTCTGTTTTTATGCCAGTACCAAGCTGTTTTGATTATTATGGCTTTGTAGTAGAGTTTGAAATTTAGTATTTTTGTATATATTGTTATTATAAAAATACTGTACAGAGGGGTTACAGTTACATAAGGTAATGAGTACATTTCCTATTGAGTGTTGTTACCTCCTCCTTGATATTCCTCCAGCACTGTTCTTTCTGCTGATTGTTTTTGCTATTTGAGATATTTTATTGTTCCATATGAATTTTTGGATTGTTTCTTGTACTTCAGCAATAAAATATTTTTAATACCACGAAGTGGAAATCATTTTGAGAGATGGTCAAGTGGCGGCACAGAATGGGCGGGGGAGTTTAAGAAAATGTAATCGATGTAGTTAGTACATTATGTAAAAATTGTACAATGGGACTTCAGTGTAAGGACAGGAAGATGAAAATAGGGGAGAATGATAGAAGAAGTGACATTAACAAAGAAGCATTATTTCATAACCTGACTAATGTAATTGTAACTGATTTTAAATCTCCTTAATAACAATAAGAGTGGTAGTAATAATAATAACCTCTGACCCGAGTGCCACTGGTACATACTGTACTCCTTGCTATTGAGGAGGTTAAGATCTAGATCACAGTTAAAACCCAACCTAGGCAGGAAAGGCCATGACAATTTTGTCTCCAATTAACCCCCCAAAGAGCTGGAAGTGAAGCTCTGGACAAAGTGGTACAGCACTAGTTTTTTTTTTTTCCCAAAAAAATTTCCTTTTCTTCTCTTGGAGAACCTCTGCTGCTGTGACCACCTTCCCCCTGAACTCTGGACTTCACATGACTACTTCAGGGACAGAAGAGGAACCACATACTAATTTCATCCATTGACCTGATTACGGTTTGACCTGATCACTAATGCTGAATTGTGATGTTTTTTGTCAGTGGTGGGGCCTGAACTCAGCCTGGGTGCTATCCCTGAGCTCAAGGCTAGCACTCTACCACTTGAGCCATCTTCCCAGCCCTTTACCAGCATTCTTTTCCAGCCATAATTGGGTGGGTGGATTGTCTCCTACTGTAAATGTTAAACTTCTCAATAAATTTGAATTGGTTGAAAAAAAAATTTCCTTTTCTTTTTATTCTCACTCTATGACCATAAACACAAACACGAACATTTGTCCCAACATTAGCTACTTAATAGTGATCCTTCTGTCGCTGTTCCTGCCTATGTCTTATCCATTTTCTATTTTTTTTGGGGGGGGGGGGGTGGTGTCCGGTCATGGGGCCTGAACTCTGGGCCTGGGCGCTGTCCCTCAGCTCTTCAGCTCAAGGCTAGCGCTCTACCACTAGAACCACAGCGCCACTTCCAGCTTTTTTCTTTTTGCTTATGTGGTGCTGAGGAATCGAACCCAGGCCCTCAGGCATGCAAGGCAAGCACTCTACCACTGAGTCACTTTCCCAGCCCCTTATCCATTTTCTTTGTAAACTTATGACCTCCTGAATGCAAGACAATCCATCAAGGCACAGATAGTGAGAGGTGGACAAAAGAAGTTTATTTACACTATTTACACCAGAAAAGGGTCCTGAGACCATCTTGTCCTGGGCTAGATACCCAGAACCAAGAGCAGCCTCAACCACCAAACCTCCAAGCCTCCAATGGGCAGCCTTGACTCCCTGACCTTTATTAGTTGGTCTGCAAACCACCCATTAGTCTGTCTGCAAACCTCCAAACCTCTGATCTCCAACCCTCCAAAGGGGAAGGCTTTCCCTTTCTTCCCTTCCTCCTTCCCTGCAGGCCTCTCCACAGGCCTGCCCTGCTCTGCATCTCTCCACAGGCTTCTCCAGAGGAGGCCCCAAATGACCTCCGGGGGAGGCCCCGAATGACCTTCAAAGGAGGCCCAAATGGCCTCTCAAGAAGCCCCGAATGACCTCCAGCCCCAAATGGCCTCTCGAGGCTTTCCCTGCTCCAGCAGGCTTTTCCCTCCTGCTGACTCTCCTTCCACTCCTCCCCTTCCTTGTGCTAACTCACTAACGTTTTTTTCTCCTAAGGGTTCTTGCCCTGATGATTTCCCTTAATGGTGTTCCAACAGCCATTCATGCTCCTCCCCCAAGCTACCCACTGTCCAATCACTTCCTGACAGATCACCATGTGGGGCTCGATGCTCCACCCCTCCAGTAGCATGCCCCGCCCCTTCAGTGGCATGCCCCACCCCTTTCAGCGGAGCCCCTCCATTGGCACGCCCCGTGGGGCGGTGACGTCAGCCTCTCAATGCCCTGCTCTGTCAGGTGGTCCTGTCCCGGGAGCAGAGGCTCGCCTCTTGATACCCCGCCCCCTCCAGCAGGCCGGGCCACGAGGCCACTGACTATTGGACCCCACGGGTTATTACAGTAGGAACCAGAGTGAATCTAACCATGACTTCCTATACATACCCATCTCTCCTACAGATGACGACCTTACTGTAGCTTCTGTTGTCTCTATCGTAGATCATTGTTCCCATTGTTTGCCTCTTCTCCTGCCAACATCTTTAGCCTCCTTTCAGACCTCGTTTTCCCCCACTCAGGGCTAGTACAACGTTTGCTGCCCAATTTTCAGTAAATGAAACTGGAGCTCTAGTTTAATTAAGTTTTAAATTAAGAATTCTATGAAATGGAACGTGATGATTTGCAAGTCAAGATACGAACCTGTCATGGTGGATGATTGGTGAAGATAATTAGGGCTCTCCACCCCAAGCCCTGCCACAGCCTCCCTGGACCCTGAGGGGCCCAGCTCCCGCCTCCCACATCCACGGCCAATGATGACCTCCAAAGTGCGCAACAATCCTTAGAGGCACGGTTAAAGTGACAAAAATTAAAATTACTTACACTATTTACACCAGAAAGGGGGCCTGCAACTACCTTGTCCTGAGCTAGATACCCAGAACCAAGAGCAGCCTCGACCACCAAACCTCCAAGCCCCCAAGGACAGCCCAACCTTTATACGTTGCTCTGCACCAGTAGGCACCTTCCACAGGCCTGCCCTGCTCTGCTCCGGCAGGCTTTCCCCGTCCTGCTGTCTCTCTCTTCGCTCCCCCATTGCTTGCAACACTCCAACTGGTCTCCTGCATAATGGTTTCCAACCACCATTCATGCCCCGCCCCCAAGCTGCGCACTGTCCAATCACTTCTTGACAGCTGACAGCTCTGGACTACTTTTGACAGCTGGCTCGACGCCCTGCCCCCTGCAGCAGTCCGGTCCATGGAGTGCTCAGGCTCAATGCCCTGCCCCCTCCAGTGGGCGGGGCCTCGCCCTCGGTAGGATCCGGCAGGGTGCCCCGCCCCCCGCGAGGACCCACCCAGTGCTTGGCAGGCTATCGCTTCCGGGGAGGCGGAGTGGGCACAGCAGAGGCCCCCTCCCCCCAGCGGCCTCCCCCCTTCCCCTCCCCTCCACTGCCCACTTCCGGCGGCTGTGACGAAGCCCGACGCGGGCTTCCTCCACACGTGCCGAGCCCCGCGCCCTGCGCCGCGTGCCACAGCCGCCATGCCCTTGACCAGACAAAGGGGCTCCAGGGGCGGCCGCCGCGCCAGGAGCAACCACGGGAAGCAGCACCCGCACACCCGGGCGCGTGGCCACCATGGAAGCCTGCGCCAGCTGGGCGGGACACTCCACCTGCTGGTCTACCTGGCCCTGGCGGCGGCCGCCATCTTCCTGGGCTGTTGGCCCTCCCTCTGCGTCCGGGAGGAGCCCCAGCGCGCTGCGGCCCGCCCCGCCAACCTCTCCCGGCAGGGCGGCCCCCCGACCCAGGTGAGGTTCGGGAAGGCCCCCTCGACTTTCCTTTCTTTAACCCACAAAGCTAAGGTTGGTGACTGGAAAGCACACTTTTCCTTTCCTGATCAGCGAGGACACGTTGGGGAAGAGAAGGCCTGACGTTTGAGGCTCATCCTCCACCTGAGGTTCCATTTCTGACTGAGACGTGGCCGCTTTCAGAGTCATGGCGGAAGCCTTCACTTTGCATGGCCACAAGCAAAAACACACCGGTTGCGTGTGGCCACTGGTGCCCAAGGGGTTGCAGATGGTAATTTCCGCTAGCGTGTCTTAGCAGGGTCGGTCTGGCCAGGCTGGGCTGGACCAGACCTGGCAAAACTTCGGCTCATCTGTATCATTTTCATTCTGACCCAGTAGAATTTTGAGTAACGAAAGCCCAAGAAGTAGTCCTTGCATTGGTTAGGGACATTTGATTTGTCTCCCATCTTGATTTTCTGACATTGCGGGCCAAGGCACATTACTATATTTTTATCAGTGCAAAACAACCAGACAAAAGACATTAAGGTGGGTGGCAGGGGCAGTCATGCTTAGATAGGGAAGAAAGAATATGGGGGTAGCTTCGTGGTTATGATGATCCAGTCCTTTGGAATCTTAGAAGGCTCCTCTGGGCATAACAGTGCCACCATTTCAGCCTCTGAGACACCCCTGCCCCACCCCCATTGCTCCCCACACACAGTCCTTTGAAAGGACAGTGTAGAGCACTAGCTTTGAAAACAAAATTCCAGAGATGGTGCTCAGGCCCTGACTTCAAGCCCCAGCACCAGCATATAAAAAATAAATTCAACTCTAAAGACATTTAAATAAGCTTGATATACATGATGAGAATAGTCAATTATACAATATGAAAAATTATAAACATTTGTATTATGCATATAACTATCACCGCTGTTGTGCATAGAGCATGGATATTCAAAAGCCAGGCTACTGCTCTATTACTGATCTACATACCGATACTATCATGATATACAGGTTGAAGTCTTTCATATCCTAGATCATGTGGGACAGAAACATAAGAAGTTCTAAAACATAGAATTGTAGATGAAATGTATGTGTGAACTTGCAGGTATATGTAAATGGAAAGAAGGAAGCTGAAGAGGGAGAAAAAGGTAAAATAACAAAAATTAATGAGATTAAGAACAGGAAGTAGCAATACGTGGAGAATGAGATTATGGGATTCAGGGGGCTTAACAACTTGTAAAGATTTCTCTATCATTTGGAATAAAACTATACTAATGAAGGTTTTTCTGCTATGATGAACACAGAACAAGTGCAGTCAGGCCAGGGTGCACTTTGGATGGCTAAGGCCCAGAGATGCACTTTAATAGTGAGTTACAAGGACCCAAAAGGAAGCTAAAACTACTTGATATTTCTCCTTAAGGTTAAAATTGGCAATTAAAGGACAGAACAGCAATTACTTGAAGGAAGGTAGAATAAATGACACAGGAAGAGCAAGGCAGATATGGGTGTGAAAATAGGATAGATGCCAAGAAACACTTCAGTGTAGGATCATGACTGAGATGGCTCTGGTCTATGATTTGCTTCCAGCATATGTACAGAAAATCACACGGGTTGACTACAATCTTCATGAAGCTCACTTGATCACAAGCTTTCAATGAGCTTTTGTCATCTCTTGAATTTCAGAACAAGTGGATTCTGTTGTTTTATTTAATTTTATTGTCAAGGTGAAGTACAAGTACACACATAAGGTAGTGAGTACATTTCTTCTCAAATATTGTTACTCCCTCCCTCACTTTTCTCCCATTTTTCCTTTGCCCCATCCCCCCCAAGTTATAAAGTTCATTTCCAACATATTATCTTGTGAGTATAACTGTTGCATTGGTTTGCCCTTTGTCCTTTCTCTCACCATTTTGATGCTGATGGGGATGTGACCACAAGGGAACCCTCCTACACTGTTGGTGGGAGTGTAAACTTATTCAACCACTTTGGAAACCAATATGGAGGTTCCTCAAAAGAGTAAAACATAGAGCTTCCCTATGACACAGCAATCCCACTTCTGGCATCTACCCAAATGACCCCAAACAAAGCCATACTAAAGCTACCAGTACAACCATGTTCACTGCAGCATTATTTACTATAGCTAAGATATGGAATCAACCCAGATGCCCCTCAGTAGATGAATGGATCACGATGTATATATACACAATGGAATTCTGTGCCTCCATCAGAAAGAATGACACTGCCCTATTGGTTAGGAAATGGAACAACATGGAAAAAAATTCACATTAAATGAAGTAAGCCAGAGTCAAAGAAACATAGACTCCATGGTTGCCTTCATTTGTAATAATTGGTATATGTCTAGGATAGGCCTAGAAGAGGATCACAATAGCTCAATAGCTATGTATATATGACCATATAAGATAATGCTCTGTGAAATGAACTCCAAGCTATGGAAACAAGAGGTTTTTCTTCATTGTTGGGTTGATTGCTTTTTGTTGTTGTTGTTGTTTGTTTTCTTTTGTCGCTGGTGGGGCTTGAACTCTGGGTCTGGGCATTGTCCCTGCGCTCTTCAGCTCAAGGCAAGTGCTCTACCACCTCAGCCACAGTGCCACTACCAGTTTTCTGGTAGTTAATTGGAGATAAGAGTCTCACAGTCTTTCCTTCCCCTGGCTGGCTTTGAACCACAATCCTCAGATCTCAGCCTCCTGAGTAGCTAGGATTATAGGCATGAACCACCAGCACCTGGCTCATTGTTATTTTTAATGTACTATGTGAAGTTATTTCTTTTCTCTTTCATTCTTTTTTTCCCTATGGTTTGTCCCCTGTTGTCACTGTATTTGATTTTGGTAACCTGTGTATTGTATATATGTTTAACTGAATTAGGGAAGGGAATCAGTCTCTGTTATTGCTCAGTCTGAGAAAGGCTCTTTCTCTCACAACAGGTCACATCTGCAAGTCTGAACAGGAAAATGGAAGAAAGGTAAGGATTTATTCCAAGAACATCCAGATATCCAGTTATGATATTTGCTCTGAGTTCATGTCCCTGTGTTTCCAGTATCAGGTGCTTTATTCCAAGGCTTATGGGAAAAGCCAGAAACAGAAGCTTCCTTCTGAAAACTAACAGCTGGTAGCTCCTACTCTGGAAATTTAAAATAATGTTAACCCAATTTTCCTGGTTTCTAGTCAAAATGTCCTTATTTACCCTTTTATTTCCATTCATGTTGCCATGAATAGAATGCTGACTCCTAATGTTCATTTCAAAGGAAATATGTATCATATGACACATGTTGTATTGATTCTCAAAATATACCACATTGTATCTCTCATGGATCCTAACATAAAAGAAACAAATGATTCAATTTGGAATAATTGAAGAGTCCTTCAGGAGGAGATTATCTGTCATGTAAGGTAGAATCCAGGGCAAAATGGAGATCGCATGGTGAATCCACTGATGGAAGAAAACAGTGAAGCAGAATTTCTGCAATAGCTTTTAGGGAGTAAGGGATGGCCCTGATGTCAGAAAGAGATGG
Source organism: Dipodomys merriami (assembly GCF_024711535.1). Taxonomy (NCBI): domain Eukaryota; kingdom Metazoa; phylum Chordata; class Mammalia; order Rodentia; family Heteromyidae; genus Dipodomys; species Dipodomys merriami. The sequence continues at coordinate 24,974,184 of NW_027203937.1, read as the reverse complement.
TCACTATAGCTTTATCTGTCATAGTATAAATTTATTACCTAGCAGCTTTAAAAATGTATCTATCACCAAATCACACATTAGTTAAAGGGAGCTAGAGGATGTACAGAAAAATTCCTCCTCCTCTGTCCTTCAATGTACCAATGATGCTGTCCAATGGCTCCATTAAAACCCATACAGAAAAAGAAAGGATTTGGGGCTGGGAAGGGGGCTCAGAGGTAGAGTGCTTGCCTTACATGCATGAGGCCCTGGGTTCGATTCCTCAGCACCACATAAGCAGAAAAAGCTGAACGTGGTGTTGTGGCTCAAGGGGTAGAGCGCTAGCCTTGAGCTGAAGAGCTGAAGGACAGCACCCAGGTCCAGAGTTCAGACCCCATGACCGACCAAAAAAACAAAACAAAACCAAAAAAAAAAAGAAAGAAAGAAAGGATTCTATTGATGGAGTTCATACAAACCAAACTCTTGGGAAGCAAAAGCCAGCAGGGAAGTTTGCAAGCATTTTTTTCATGGAGTATGAGAATAGTCTTTACCTCTTTTATGTCTTCCTATTCTGTGAGATCTAAATATAATTGAAGTGTTTCTCATCTCATTTCCATCATAACTACTATTTCTGATTTGCATCTTTTCTTTTGTCACTTCTATAGAGCTTTCACCATCTTTACAAAAAGTACTTCAAAATGGGAATGTATCTGGCAAATGCAAAATGTACTTCTTCCTTAATAGAGAACAAACATGTCTGCTTACATACTGGACCATTACATAAGGACCTCAACAAAAGGATTGTATAGTCTAGAAACTCCATAGCACAGAAAACAAGGGCCCTATTGTTCCTATTCCCCAATCATGAAGGATGTTGTCAACATCATATGATGAACATGACTTTGGGCCATCTCAGCACACCAGCCTAGAGAAGAGAAAGATGTGAATAAAGTGTATACTCCTTCTGTTTATCGCATGACCTTGAAGTGCTGTATCACTACTCACCTGCCATTAAAATGAAGATGCAATGGAAAATGAAAAATCATATCAATTAAGTAACAAAAAAATCCCCTGGACAGAAAAAAAGAGTTGCTATGGGGGGGGGGGGTGGAGGGGGGAGGGGGGACTCTAGCAGACATGAAAGCCCTTGATATTCTCTCGAGTTCTAGGGTCATAGAATAACATTTGGGAAATTTTGGTGAAATAAGAAGCAAGGCAAAGAACAGAAAGAAAGCTTCACACAGGGCACAAGTAGACCAGCCAAGGGTATGGAGTCTGTTCTTGATGATGTAATCCCTGAAAAATTATCTCCTGTGCTTTAGATGGAGTTCCTTCCAGTGTAGTTGAAATATAAAAATGCATGGTCTATGCTAAATGTGAAAGAATATCAATGAAATAGACATGACTTCTTCCTTCTAGAACTTCACTTTTTGTGAGGAAAACAAATATACCAAATTTAACAGAGAGATTCCTATGGTTAAGTGCTTTGTGCAGGGTCAGTAGAACTTCACTTTTTCCAGTTCAAACCACTAAATCATGAAAGCTCATCTCTCTAAGAGAGTTCATGGTGGATTCATTCACTGAATCCACTCTTTCCACTTGAAGGTCTTTGTGTACACTTTCAGGACAGGAAAGAGGCCCTGGATTCTGCCAACTATTCCCAACAGAAGATCACCCACATATCTTTTAGTCTCTATCATGGAAGTTTTTGTATACTATATTTTCTTTCATTCAAAATTTTGACTAACATATTACTTACAGCTTGGGAATGTCTCCCATGTCATCCACCTGCAATCACTTGGAATTATTGGTCCTTATGTTCAAAGAACTGGTAAAATGGTTGTCCGGAAGCAACCTTGCTAGTTGCACTTCCATGCTTTGAGAGAAGCAGGATAAATTCCTAATATTCTTTCTATTCCAGCTCAATCTAGTCTAAGAGATAAAAAGAAGTTTTTTTAAATTTTATTTGATTTTGTTATTAAGGTGATGTTGTATAGAGGGTTTACAGTTACATAAGTAAGGTAATGAGTACATTTGTTGTCCAGCAGTGTTAACCCTCTCAATTTCTCCCACTTCCTCCTCCCCCCACCGCCGCAAGTTGTAAAGTTCATTTCTAACATAGTATCTTATGAGGATCACTGTTCCATTGGTTCACAATTTGTCCTTGTCTCACCATTTTGTTATTCTCCTTCCCTTCACCAAATCAGATAAACGTATATACAAGACACAGGGTGCTAAAAAAAAAATGACAACAGGGATAAATCAAAGCAGGGAAAATCAAAAGAGTACATTAAAAACAAATTCTTATTTTAATATAGTCATACGTACATAGCTATTGAACTATTGTGACCCTCTGCTAGGACTTACCTAGACATATACTAATTAATTATTGAAAATGAGGGAAACCATGGAGACTATTTTGAAAAGAATGATATTTTTGGGGGGGGGGTCAGGTTGTGGGGCCTGAACTCTGGGCCTGGGTGCTGTCCCTCAGCTCTTCAGCTCAAGGCTAGCGCTCTACCACTTGAGTCACAGTGCCACTTCCGGCTTTTTTCTTTTTGCTTATGTGGTGCTGAGGAATTGAACCAAGGGCCTCATGCATGCAAGGCAAGCGCTCTACCACTGAGCCACCTTCCCAGCCCCTGAAAAGAATAATTTTTAACCAACAGACTCTTGAGATTGAGTCAATGCCTGCTAACCTCTAAGTCTAATGGAAATTTCCACCCATTGTCAATTGATTCTTTTACCCCAGTTGAAATCTGCAAAAGTATCTCTCTTGACATTTCACAACCTGCATTTTCCTTATTTCCCTTCACCCACTCTTCTCATCACAGACAACACTCCATTTAAGACCTGGGCATGGATTTGAAATAGGGTTTACAGTGCACACATCAGTGCACTACTCAGTGCTCCTCTGGAAGATATTCCCATTCTTTATATAATTCTTTTAAATACTTAATAGAAATATGTAGTATCATTTAGCGACCTGTCGGTAATCAACATCAGATATTTAGGCACGAGTATACCTTGAATATACACTGAGTTTGTACAAAATAAATTAGGATGAATGAATTTTTCCATCACATTATATGGATCTGTTCTAGTGTTTTCAATCTTATTTTCATTTTATTTTCCCTTTAACTCATATAATGTGACATGGAAAAGTTGTGCATCACTCATTCATTCAGCAAATAAATTGTGAGTGTAGGGACCTCACACAAAGCTGGCATGTTGATCTTTATGTCTTTCTAAATTCCTACACATGAGAGAAAATTTTCCCTCTGGCCTAAAATAGTACTAGCACTCTGAATGAGGTGTTTGGATCATAGTATATTTCTGTGATATTTGACATCTATGTACAGGACAGAGAACTCATGTATTGCTGAAAAGTAATGGATTTGCTTCTGTACTCCAGAAAGTCCTCAACTCTTGACATATTACTTAATCTCTCAGGTATTCTATATTCTCCCTCTTTACAATAAAATAATGATTCCACATTGCATGGAAAAACTGAGAAGTAAAAATTACATAAGAGTTTCTGAAGCTTGGTTTTTGTTTTCAGGGGCACCGATGGAGTGATTCTGAGCTTGGAACCATCACCACCATCCTTGATGACAGAAGTGACAGGAAGCTATGACTATAACTACACCTATCATGGACATTGGGTCATGGAGAGTATAATTCTCAGGTGGTTGGAAGTCATCACTGATGTGATTGGACTGACAGGAAATGCAGCTGTGATTTGGCTCCTGGACTTCCAGATTCGAAGAAATGCTATCTCAGTTTACATTCTAAACCTGGCTGTGGCTGACTTCCTCTACCTCTGCTTTCATCTTATTTTTTCCCAGGACAGTTTTACCTTACATTTCCTTTCAAGCAAGAAGTATCTCTTAGAATCCTCCGATTTTGTGTTTTACTATTCGTATGCAGTAGGCCTGAGCTTCCTCAGTGTTATTAGCCTGGAGCGCTGCCTGTCTGTCCTGTGTCCCATCTTGGTACCAGTGCCACCATCCAGGACATGCATGATCCTTCATGTGTGTGCTGGTCTTGGTATTATCACTGCCATTTCCCTTTTTGCGAATTTATTACTGTTCATATACCTTGAGTTGGTATCAGTTAAGTAAACTTTCTACTGCTGGATACTTGCTCTTTTTATCCGTGATTCTCTCAGGGTCCAGCCTGGCTCTGACAGTTAAAATGTTCTGTGGCTCTCGACAGATGCCAGTGACCAGGTTGTATGTGACCGCCCAGCTCACAGTGCTGGTCTCCATCTTCTGTGGCCTGCCCTTTGGCATTATCGATTTTCTAATAAAATTGTTTCATATTAATTTGAGAGATTACCTCTGCTACTTTTTTCACCTTCTGCTTTTCCTACCGGTGTTAACAGCTGTGCAATCCCATCATTTACTTCTTTGTTGCTCCTTTAGGCGACGGCAGAGGAGATTCTCAAGCAGGTTCAGCAGAGCGCTCTGCAGGCACTCCTGAAGACATGAACGTGGAGGTAGCCGTTCTCAGGGGACACTGGAGATGTCGGGAAGCAGAGTGAATCAATGATCAACTACTTCTGCCCTGATTTTTAGAGATGGCTTTGTGAGAAAACCTGGCCATGATTATTGTCTGCTCTTGTCTCAATCTATATCCCGGAAATGTAGTCTAATTCCTTAGGATCGTTAAATGGATGCACTTTACCTGGTCTCTCCCAGATTTTGTCAGAGATAGCATTAGTATGAAAGTAGAATGTCTATACCATTCTGTATGACGAAAGTTCTTACATTACTATCTCTAAATATTTTCCCATTTAGCACTTTGTAGTTTTAATTTCACTTCACTTATACATCTTAAAAATCTTATAAATCCTGTATAATTAATTGTCTTACACATTATAAGTTTTAAAAGATTATTTCTTTTCTCTGTGTTCCTACCCAACTAATATTTTATACTGTGTTTAGGACATTGCTGCATGTAGACAGCTGAATTGTGAGAAAATGAGTCCATACATTGTATAAGACCACGTGGACTTTTAATATGATGTCTTTGAAAAACTATCTTGTCTGAAAATAAAAAGTCCAATGGATTAATAACAAGACCACTGAACATATTTGTCATTTCCATGTTAACATGATTCTGGTAATAAAAGGCATAGCCTTTAACATTGAAACAAACTGCTAAATGCCACTTTAGTTCTTTTATTGGGGGGGAGGGTAGGTCATGGGGCCTGAACTCAGCCTGGGCACTGTCCCTCAGCTCTTCAGCTCAGGGCTAGCACCCTACCACTTGAGCCACAGTGCCACTTCCAGCTTTTTCTGCTTATTTGGTGCTGAGGAATCGAACTCAGGGCCTCATGCATACAAAGTAAGCACTCTACCACTAAGCAACCTTCCCAGCCCCTACTTTAGTTCTTTTTCATTTAAGTTTTACTGTAAAGATGATGTACAGAAGGGTTACAGTTATATAAGTGAGGTAATAAGGGCATTTATTTTTGAACAATGTTATGACCTCCTTGTTTTTCTCCCACTTTTTCCCTTCTCAACTATCTGCCCCCCCCAGTAGTAAAGTTCCTTTCCAGCATAGTGTCTAGTGAGTATCACTGTTGTATTGGGTCATCTTTGTCTCACCATTTCTTTGGTTCTCCTTCCCTTCTTCAAATCAGATAAACTGATATACAAGACAAAGGGCACAGAAATAAAAAACAGTGACCAAAGAGAATAAACCAAAGGAGAAAGAAAGAAAAATGAAATAATTGCAAATAGTACAATACAAAAACACATTTCCATTTCTTTAAGTTCATTTGAACAAGCATCATGTTATATGGTCATATGTACATTGCTATTGATCCATTGTGATCCTCTCCAAAGAACATCCTGCTTTGTTCTCACTGTGTGATTGTTTTGAATATTCTTTAATCATACCCAAGTGTAATTATTTGTGTTTTCCTGTCCATCAGATTAACTTGTAGATTTATAGACATATTCTAGTTATTACAAATGAGGGAAATAATGCAGCTTGTATTTCCTGGAGCCTAGCTTACTTTGTTTAATATAATTGTTTCCAAGTCTTTGCAAGTCTTTCCCTTTCCTTACAAATGGGCAGTGTCATTCTGTCTGATGGAAACATCAAATTCCATTGTGTATCACCCCAGTTAGAATGGCCATTATCAAGGAGACTAATAATAACAGATGCAGATGGGGATGTGGTCAAAAGGAACCCTACTACACTGTTAGTGAGAATGTTTGTTCAACCCCTCTGGAAAGCATCATGGAGGTGCCTCAAAATGAACTTCACATTTGATGAGGAACATAAATTCATTAAATGTAAAATAAAGATTCCAATGGTGAAATGCCTGTGTATGATCAATAAAACTTCTGTTTTTCCACTTTAAGCCACTAAAAAACACATAATCTGATCTATCTACCAGAGTTCATGGTGGGTTTCCTCCCTGCATGCCACTCATTCCACTTGAAGGACTCCAGCCATTTTCAGGACAGGAAAGGACCCCTTGATTCAGCTAACTATTGCTAATTTTATTTCACTCACAATTTTCAGTGGCACATTGGTTCCAACTTGGAAATTTCTCCTATATTTTTTCATCATCCACTCTTAATCCACTTGGAATCATTGGTAGTTATATTCAAAGGGCATAGTAAAAGGGCAGCTCTGCTGGTTTCATTTCCATGTTTTGACAGAATCATGATTAATTACTCATACTCTTTCTATTCCAGTTCTATCTAATGTAAAGTTGAGAAAACAATTTTTAACCCATAGACCTTTGAAAAGAATGAGTCAATACCTGCTAAGAATCAATGCCTATCAATCTATGGGAACTTTTGACCCATTGTTAGCTGATCCTTTTTCTCCACTTGAATTCTACCTAAGCATTTCTCTTGATATTTTACAACGTGCACTTTTTCTACTTCACTGATTCCTCTCATCACAGAGAACACTCTATTAAAGACCTGGGAGAGGGTGTGAAACAGGTTATAATACACACTCAGAGCACTCCACTTACTGCCCCTCAAATAGATAAACTCATACTTCATATAATTCTTCTAGATGCTTAGCAAAACTATATCGTGTCCTTCGAAGACCTGTCAGTGATCACCCTCAGATGACTAGACATACAAAATACTTCTAAATATACCCTGAATTTGTGCAAAATGACTTAAGATGTATGATGTTTTTCCATCACATTTTATGGGTTTGTTCTAATGGTTTTTATTCTATTTTCATTTTATTTTCCACATCATTCATATAATGTGACATGGGAAAATTGTATCATGTACTCATTCCGTGAATAAATTGTGAGTATAGGGTCACACAAAGCTGGCCTGGTGATCTTTGTGTCTCTACACAGGAGAGAAAAATTACTGACCTAGAGTAATGCTGGAGCTACAGCAGTAGCCCTCTGAGTATGCTGTTTAGATCATACTATGTTTTTCTGATACTTAAAGGTTTTGATATAGAAAGCAGAATCCTCAGACTCTGTTGATGACTACTACTGGATTTGCTTCTATACTCCAGAAAATCCTCAACTCTTGACATATTAATCTCTGAGGTATTGTATTTTCTCCTTCTTTACAATGGAAAAAATAATTACCACACTGCAGGATAAAGATGAGAAACAGAAATTACATAAGAGTTTCTGAAGCTTGGTTTTGGCTTTCAGGGGCACCGATGGAGTGATTCTGAGCTTGGAACCAACCACACCATCCTTGATGACAGAAGTGACAGGAAGCTATGACTATAACTACACCTATCATGGACATTGGGTCATGGAGAGTACAATTCTCGGGTGGTTGGAAGTCATCAATGATTGGACTGGCAGGAAATGCAGCTGTGATTTTACTCCTAGACTTCTGGATTTGAAGAAATGCTATCTCAGTTTACATTCTAAACCTGGCTGTGGTTAACTTCCTCTACTTCTGTTTTAACTTTATTGCAGCCTTGCAGCTACTCCTCATTTTTTCCCTTCGTAGCAAGGAAATCTATGTCCTTTATGTCTTCAGCTTTGTGTTTCTCTGTTGGTACATAGCAGGCCTGAGCTTCCTCAGTGTTTTTAGCCTGGAACACTGCCTGTCTGTCCTGTGTCCTGTCTGGTACCGGTGCCACTGCCCAAGACATGCATAATCCTTCATGTATGTGTTAGAATGGATACTATCACTGCTGCTTCCCTTTTTACTACCTTGTTACTGTACACCTCTGTACGATCAGAAATGGTGTCTGTTACTTAGCCTTTCTAATGCTGGATACTTTCTATTTTCATTTGTGATTCTGTCAGGGTCCAAACTGGCTCTGACTGTAAGAATGTTCTGTAACTCTCAAAGGAAGTCACTGACCAGGTGGTATGTGACTGTCCTGCTCACGATGCTGGTCTTCATCTTCTGTGGCCTGCCCTCCGGCATCAATTATTCCTAATAGATGGGATTCTTAGTGGTGTCTATAACTTCCCCTGCTACCTTTTAAGGCATTTAATTTTACTAACCTCTGTTAACAGCTGTGCCAACACCATTATTCTTTGTTGGTTCCTTCCCACAGCAGCAGAGGCAGACCCATAAGCAGGTTCGGCAGAGGGCTCTGCAGGATGCTCCAGAAGACAATGAATGTGGAAGCAGACTTTCTCAGGGGACCCTGGAGATGTCTGGAAGCAGAGTAGAGCAATGATAACAACTTCTGCCCTCCTCTTTTGTTGTTGTTGGTGGTGGTGGTCATGGGGCTTGAACTCTGGGCCTGAGCACTCTCCCTCAGCTCTTCAGCTCAAGGCAAGTGCTCTACCACTTTAGCCACAGCACCACTTCCAGTTTTCTGGTGGTTTATTGGAGATAAGTTTCACAGACTTTCCTGCCCAGGCTGGCTTTGAACCTCAATCCTCAGATCTCAGCCTCCTGAATGGCTTCTGCCCTCCTCTTTAGATGTGGCTTTGTGAATGAATCTGGCCATAACACAATTGAGAGTTGTCTCCTCTTGGTTCAGTCCATGTTTCTGAAATAGTTCAGTAATCCCTTAGTATATTCAAGTGAATGCACTTATCTCAATTTTTCCAGCTCTTCTCAGAGATGGCATTACTATGAAAGAATATTTATATCATTCTATATAAAAAAGTTCTGACATTTCATAATATTTTCTTATTCAGAACTTTTTAGTTTTTGTTTCACATCAATAGAGAGAATTCTCCTATACACCACAAAATCCAGTTTATAATTTTCTTATCCACACTAAATTTTAAACTCTTTTAATTTTCTGCCTTCCTATGGAAATCATAATCTTATTATGTTCAAAGCATTCCTCTCTCCATTTTAAGTTTACATGTTTCCTTAGGGGGGAGGATCGGGTAGGGGGGGTGGGGAGGGGTAAATGGGAAGGGGAAACAAAGGAGGAGGCAACAATGCTTGATAAGAAATGTACTCGTTATCTTGCCCATGTAATTATAACCCATCTGTACGGTATTTTCACAAATAAATAAATAAAAATAATAAAATGAATTTTATATGCAGCATTTACTTGGGTCTTGGGTTTACTTGGGTTTTTGTTTATTTCATTTTTTGTTTTCTGAGGCTGGTACTGGGGCTTGAACCCAGGACCTTGTGCTTTTGCTGAGCTCATTGCCTTACTCTGCCACTTGGGACCTGCTTCCAGTCCTACTCTTTAGATTTTTGTTAGACATTTTAATTAAATCATATTCATCATAATTACTGGTTATAAATATAGGCATAGGTTGCTTTATTGTACTTTATATCTTCATAACTGGATCAAGAAATTGTGGAACATATATAATAGAATTTTACTTGTGGATGAAAAAGAATAATATTGTATTATTTGCAGGGAATGGATGGAACTAGAACAAATCCTGTTAACTAAGGTTGGCCAGGCTTAGAGAGAAAAATGGCATATGTTTTCTCTCATATACAGAAGCTAGATTTAGAATACACCAGGACATGATCAATTTTACAGGATTCTAGGCATTTACACACAGTGAAACCAAAAGATACTCCTAGGGGAGGGACCCAAAGGCAAAATGCCTACATGCTTCTGATCATATTTTTTTTAATTTATTGAAATGAACTCCAGGAAATTGAAACAAGAGGTTTTGTCTTTGTTGCTGTTTTTGTTTTTATTTTTTTGTTTTGTTTCTTGGCCTTATTCTTCATTTACATGTCCTTGGAAGGGTAAGTAGAGGCACAGAAATGAAGGAGCAAAGGTTAAACAAATTTATCCCTAGTCGGGCTGGGAAGGTGGCTCAGTGGTAGAATGCTTGCCTTGCATGCCTGAGGCCCTGGGTTCAATTCCTCAGTACTACATAAGCAAAAAGAAAAAAGCCAGAAGTGGTGCTGTGGCTCAAGTTGTAGAGCGCTAGCCTTGAGCTGAAGAGCTGAGGGACAGTGCCCAGGCCCAGAGTTCATGCCCACCACTGGACCCTAATATATATATATATATCCCTAGTACTCAATAGACACTATTGAAAATCAACTGTGTAACTTGTGGATGAGAACAGGAGGGAAAACCTGGAAGAGAGTGAGGAAGGCTAGGACATTGTCCAGAAGAAATGTTCTCCTTTCCTGACTTGTGTAACTACAACCTGAAAGGAAAAGAGACCCAAAAGACCACATGGATAAAAGGCACATAGAGGAGAAAGATTCATTGCCAGTGGAGCTGACAAGTCCAAGTTCTCACTAGGGAGAGGGGAAAATGGTGCCTACCGGCTCCTCAGAGGAGGAGGCTGGAGGTGGGAGGTGTCTCACCCACCCTGCAGGCGCTGCCACTGAGGGTGAAGATTGGGTCTGTGAGGGGGCATTTGCTGACTTACATTTCCCCCCTTTTTGTTTAATATATACAGTACTGGGCAGGGACTATGGGCTAAGGTCTTTTCTTCCAGAGCTACTTCCTGCAGAGAGGGGGTGAGGTGGTCAATGGGGGAGGGGCAGGTACTGTACACAAATTTGACCAAGGTCATGATGGTTATGAAGATGGTACTTGTCCAGAACGGGGTCTGCTGGTTCCTTAATGATTGGAGGAAGACCGGGTCCAATCTTTTTTATCCGTAGAGACAGGAGTCCGCTTGGCTCGGAGGTGTATGAAGGTTCATCAGGCAGATGGCATTTAACGTGGCAGAGATGAATCCAGTATGTACAGCTGTGAACCTGCACAGCTGTGGGAGTAGAGAGAATTCATGAATAGGGTCCTTCCCACTTAGCAGAAATCTTGGTTATTTTTTTTTTAATAACCGTGGCAGGTAATTGTTTGGAAATGTACACTAGCCCCCCCCCCTTGATGGAGGGCCTGGAGGACAATGTGGAGGGCTTTGGACTATATTGATCCACATATTTCCAGAGAAAAGTGTGCAGGTGCTGAAGGAGAGAGCATTAGAGAAGGTAAAGGAGATTCCGAAGCCTGAAATAGGGGAGGCAAAGGTGGGCGGCCATACATGACTTCAAAAGGACTTAATATTAAAGGCTTTTTTGGCAAGACCCTTAAGTGGAAAAGAGCCAACGGTAAAAGCTTTAGCCAATCGATGCAGTTCAAGGGACAGTTTGGTCAGAGTTTGATTATGGGATCAGTTGCTACATTCCACCTTCCCTGAGGACTGGGAGTGATAAGGAATATGGAAAGATCAAGAGATATTTAGAGATTTAGCCAATTGCTGGGTCACTGAGGAGACGATTTCCGGGCCGTTTTCCGTCTGGATGGAAGCAGGCAGGCCAAAGCCAGGAATTATTTCCTTTAAGAGATGCTGAGACACAGAGGAGTCTCTATTGTTGGTGGTGGGAAACACCTCTATCCATCCTGTGAAGATGTCTACAAGCATCAGCAGGTACTTGTATTTGTGGATGGTTGGCATATGGGTAAAATCAATTTGCCAATCCACTCCTGGGAGGTTACCTGGAGCCTGATAGGTTGGAAAGAGAGGGGGCCACACATTGGTATTTGGATTTTCCCGTTGGCATACTTTTCAGGTCTGTGACAGCTGTGCAAGAAATTGTGTATCAGCCAGGGTTAGGGGAAGGCTCTGTTTTAGGAAGCCCCTTAAACTCCCCTATCTGGGGGTGGAAAAAATGGTGGAGGTATTTAAGGACATCTTGCCTAGAGGGAAGGGCAGAATCCTCTGTTATTGGTGGTGTTCATGCCCGTTGTTTTGAGAACATCGCAGCCTGTTTGGCAGTTTCATCAGCCAGGTTGTTTCTTCTAGTTATAACTGAGTCATCTAACCTGTGGCCCCTGCAATGAATGATGCCAATGGCTGAGGGGAGAAAAGAGGCTTTTAAGAGCTCAGGAACATATGAACCATTTATTACTGAGGTCCCCTTGGTTGTTAACAGGCCTTGTTCCTTCCAAATAGCTGCATGAGACAGGACACTATAGACAGCATATTTAGAGTCTGTGTATACCATGAGGGAATGTCCTGAGGCCAGGTGGAAGGCCCGTGTTAAGGCTACTAACTGAGCTTGTAATCAGGCCCATTGGAGCCTCCTAAAGGGAGAAATGAGAGAGGACAGGGTTAAAAGGGGTTCCTCAGGTGACCTCTAGCTGCTTCATATAAGAGGCAGGTTAGGAGGGAATAGTTGGGGATTCAGGACCTGAGGTAGCCAGCTAGACCCTAAAAGGAGAGAAGCTCAGACTTAGTGAAGATGGTAAGGTAGTTAGTAATCAGGTGTTTTCTGGGGATAGTAATAGCCTTGTCCTTGAGAGTGAGTTGAACACCCAGACAAGTCACGCGCTGAATCACGTGTACCTTATTGGGTGAGACTCTGTATCTCCAGGAGGCCAGAAAGTTAAGGAGTGTTACCACATGGTTGTAACATAGTAGCTTGGTGGGACTGCAGAGGAGAATATCATCCACTTATTGGATATTGGTGGATGGTTTTAAATTTAGGTATCTTAAGTGGAATGACAGAGAAAGAGAACGAGACAGAGACTGAGAAACAAAGTTTCCTCTTCTTAGGAGCCATGATACTATTAGATTAGGTCTTCATTAATCTTAACTTTAATTACCTTCGGTAGACTGTATCTCCAGTTAGGTCAGTTTAGCAGCACTTGAATAGAGCTGTCTGGCTGATGATCGTACATACAAAATATGAACAAGGTCCTGATCAGAACTAGCAATGGTAAATACAGGCAGTAGTTAAAACTATAGATTCTCTAGATATGGAGCGAGTTAAGGGGGAAAAAAAAAAACAAAATGTTAAGCTTCCAAACATCTCTAAGACTTAAAAGTCAATGAGTTTTAGGAAGAGACAACTCCAAGAAAACTGGGGGAAGGATCCATACTTAAATGGTCCAGGGAGGTCCAAGGAGACAAGGAATGAAAATTGTGTACTTGACATGATGATGAGGAAACCTGTAGTACTGCCCAGAGCAGGCTGGGTGAAGCCGAGGAGAAAGAGCCTCACCTCAACAAATTGAGGTGTAATAGGAAATGAGTAGATGGAACATGGGTAGGCAACAGAGCCCTTTCCTGGATGCTTGGCTGTGAAGGAAAAGAAACAGACAGTACGAAGGTATAACTTATATCCTGGAGGGACTTATTATCTGTCCCTTCCATGTCCACGGGAAGTGAAGACATGGAAGGGACAGGTAATAAGTGAGAGAGAGATGCCCAGTGGACATGAGTCGGAAGGATAAGTCATGGGAGAGTAAGAGAAAAGGGTGAATAAAAGGAAAGAGTAGGAGGAAAAAAGATAATCTATAAGAAAACTCAGACTCAGTTTCTCCTACTGTACCTTCACAATTTAGATAACCTCTGACATCACATGTGTGGTCATTCCTACCCACACACCAACTAGGTAATGAACTCTTCAGCAGACATCAGCTGAGTATCTTCTGATTCATCTCTAATACTCCCTACATAGAGGGAGAACATAGACCATGACCCCAGGTTGAGGGTATGGTCCCAAAGAATTTCCCCATCCCGCTTTAAATGCTAATCACAAAGCCCCAGTTTGTTTACCAATGCTGCTGACTGGCCAGCTAAAAAATCCACATTCTCAAAATGCCCATCTTGAATTTGCTTTAATCTGGCTGAGTGGCTCACAGAACTCAGGGAAACGCTTCCTTCAGTGGCTTGTTATAAAGCATATTACTTAGGACACCAAAGGAGAGGTACAGAAGGTAGGTAGGAAAGGGCATGGCACTTTCATGCCCTCTCAAAGTGTGCAATCATCCAAGAACCTCCATGTGCCCAGCTATCAAAAACTTCTCCAAACTTTCCTTTGGTTCTTCTTTATGGGGCTTCCTTATATAGACATGATTGGCTAAACCACTGTCCATTGGTGATTAGGCTAACCTTCAGCCCTTCATACCTACCCAAGATTGGAGTATGGGCTAAAAAACTCAGTTCTCTAATCCTGTGAACAGCCCCATCCTGAGCCACCAGTCAGTTCAGTCAACTCATTAGTACACAAACAGTATTCACTTCACAATATCACATGAAGGCTGCATCAGCCCCATAGTTTAATGTCTTTCAAGTTCTCCTCAGAGGAATTAGTAAGAATACTTCAGGCATCACTTTATAGTTTTGCTCCTATCTTAGCTATCCTTTCCTGCTCCAGATTCTCTCTACTCTACTCACCTATTCTAGCCCTCTTTTTCTTTATTCTTACCATGCTTACCTCACATCTTGGACTAGCCTCATGGCATAGATTGAGCACAAAAGCTACTTGGGATGCTAGGAAGGTATTCAGATCCAAGCATACAACAACACTCAGCTGCTGGGCCTTCTGCAGGTTGTAGAGTAAGACAACTGGTGTCATAGTCAACCCATAGATGTCCTTTAAAGAGTTGCCTTTCCGATAGGAAGGTAGTAACATCACCTTCCTCAACATCTATTTAGTAGGTTGAAGAAATGAAGGAGTGAGGACAGGAAAGTCATCTCACCAAGATGCAAATCTTCCCCAGATCCTCCAAATGAAATACAAAAAAAAAACACCTAGGGCTTACAACCATGTGCAATGTATAGTTTTATTACTCATAAAGAAAGACTTGTGAATCTACTGCTTGCTTTAAATATTTTCTTTTTTACAAGAGTATCTATACACATTTGAAATGTGACTACATAATTTTAAAATACATCTGCCTGCTGTCTAAGCAATGTTTGCTAAGTATATAGATTCACAAAATTTATTTAAAAATCGTTGTTTCACAGATTATCAGGGCCAAAATCCAACTTTTGGAAAAGATCAGTCAAGACTGATCAGGGAAAATTGGCACCCTCATGAGTTCAGCCTAGTCATTGGCCAAATAGGGACTGGAAATCTTGCAAGAATCAGATGGGGAAAACCCAAGGTATGATGTGAACTACACACATCAGTGTGTTCCACCTACATCGAGGGTACTACACAGGTCTGAAGATCCAGAGGGAAACATCTAAATGAACTCGCTGCTTAGTATTTCTGTATGGCAAGAAAACAAGCCACAGTTTGATAGGTCGAATTGGGAGCCTTTATTGGACAGCTGATGACCTGCTGATGGACTCTTGTCACAAAGATCTGCAGCCCAGTGAATACATTGTACACTGTGAGAAAGCTGAGCCATGAGAGTTGGAGAGGAAAGAAAGAGAAGAAATACAATGCCAACAAACCAGATCAACTCCAATAGGGAGCTGAAGTGGAATGCCATGTTGACCCGGAGGAGTGACAGGAGACATGGAGACAGGAGACAGGAGGCATGGCATAAAATGGCACCTGGTATGGTCTGGGCCCAAGTAGGGTAAGGTCAGGGGTCAGGGTCACAGGAAGCTTAAGAGTTCACAACCCAAGACTGGCAGGTTCAGTAACCTATTATCCAAGTCCCTGCCTTTGCCTCTAGGTGTTTAGGTACACCAATTACCTGGGAGATGGGACTTCCCTGCCTCCACCATGAAGACAAGATGGCACCAGTTAAACCCAATACCCTATCATCAACTATGTGGCCAAAATGGGGCCAGCATCATAATAATTATCCATCCCAGTCAGTAACAACTCAGCAATCCAATGTGCACCAAGCTAGCCACCACATACCACATATATATAGCCACCACATACTTCCAATATACCATCTTCTGTTGTCGAATCCTTATACCAATCTCAAAGAGCAGGTTTTATTATCTGTATTTTATAGCTATGAAAACTGAGGATCAGAAAGAGGTAAACTGCTTTGCCCAAGGTCACACAGCCAAGAAATGATGAAGTGAGGATCCAATGCAGATTGTAGAACAAATTCTCTTTTTGCCACAGCACATTGCCTTTTTCTCTTCTGAAATATAGAATTGCTGTTGAGAGACAGGATGGAGGTAAGGGGTGGGTGGTAGTCAATTTTTAAGCTGGTTCCAGGCAGAAGAAACTCCTCCTAATGGCATTTCCATAATTAGAATGCATTTTTTTCTGATAGTTATAATTTAGGCAATTGCAGTGACATTCAGCAGAAACCTGGCATACAAGATGTTCATTTCTCTTAAAAGTTCACTTTTAATTGGCCCTAGTTCTTTCCAAGCCTGGAAGAAGTACAGAATGTGTACTTCTGATGTTTCCAATGTTGATATCTTGTGACACAAGTACTCAGTTCCTGAAGTTTATTCTAAATTTTCTGATAAGAAGGAAGAGGGACTAGGTAGAAAATGAAGACAGAAAGAGAAGGAGGGGCCCTGTCACAAAAGAGGGTGCTTCTACAGAGTGTACAATTCCCAAAAGAACTCTGAAATTGTTAGTGTATTCTGTGTGCCATACAGAGTAGGAAAATGTCCAGGAAACAAAATAACACTCCCCCTACTCCATAGATCTCCAGAGACATGACTGTAGCCATGATGTCTCGTTTATCAGTTTGGTTAGCGGTCTTCTGCCTTAATAAAACTGAATGCCCTCCAAAGAAGCTAGACTATGTGTGGTCAAGTGCCAGAATAAATGTAAGACACCTCCTGAAATCTCGATGCCCTTCTGAGCTTTAGGAATAACAAATCCTTCACAAGACAGTATGTTGGAAATGAACTGTACAACTTGGAGGGGGGCGTTGGAGGTAAGGAAGGTGGAAGAAAAATGAGGGAAGGGGTAACAAGTTTGGCAGTTACTATGTAACTGTAGCCCCCTCTTTACATCACCTTGACAATGAATTTTTTTTAAAAATGAATGATAAATCCTGAAGATTCTTGGATTTTTGCATTAAATAAAAATAGAAAAGTCAAAGAAGGAAAGTGATTGGTATGATGGGAAGAACAGAAAATCAAGTAAAGCCAAAGGTATAGAAGGAAGTCCTAAAACCTTGCTCTGCCACTTGATATCCATCCATATCACTTCGTTGAATCTGCATTTCCTAGACCAGAAGATTACGTTCATAATTCCAAAGATATTCTAAGCCAAGTGGTATTCCACGTAGTCTAGCTCAAACTACTATTTCTGGTACTGTAACAAGCTGAATGTTCTGATAAACCCACCCACCTATCATCTATAGAAATAAATAAGAAGGAAGTAAAGGTTTCTCAGAGGCTAAAAGCAACTGAAAACCTAGAGGACTACTGAAACCAATTTCCTCAAGGATATTTATCAAACCCAGGTGACCTTCACCTTCATTCCAAGCAGCTGATAGAACACCACCAACAAAGACTTCAGCCCATTTTAAATGGGGAGTTTGGAAGGAAGACTATCACCTCTACAGAAAACTTATAACTTGAAAGGCTATACTGTCAATGTTAGAGTAAAGTAGGGCCAATAAAGAGAATTGTTCTCAAAATTTGTCTTCAGGGACAAATATTTCTGAGAATGGTAACTACAAACCCAGAATATAATAGAAATTTGAAGCTCAAATTGATAGGAGCTGGATTTTCCACAAAGTCTCAAACATAAAAAGCATAATGCTGCAACTAGGCACCTGCTAGCAGCAAACATATCTTTAAACCAAAAGTAAAATGATTTCTACTAAGTTCCAAAAAGCACAACACACAAGCAAGCACAACACCATGAGCAAAAGCAGGCAGAACAAACACCACCCCTATCACACATCTCAGCCATCGAAATTATCTTACACAAATATAGAATAAAAATAAAAGTGACTCAGACAATGAGAGTAGGGCTAGCTATAAACATAACCAGAGGGGCTGGGAAGGTGGCTCAGTGGTAGAGTGCTTGCCTTGCATGCATGAGGCCCTGGGTTCGATTCCTCAGCACCACATAAGCAGAAAAAAGCCAGAAGTGGTGCTGTGGCTCAAGTGGTAGAGCGCTAGCCTTGAGCTGAAGAGCTGAGGAACAGCACCCAGACCCAGAGTTCAGGCCCCATGACTGGCAAAAAAAAAAAAATAAATAAAATAAAAAATAAACATAACCAGATTTGTAAAGCAGAAATATACCATCTACCCAAAAAAACCTTTAAAATGATCATTAGGTATAACATTACTATATATACCTGAGAGATTTTTTTCATTAACTCTAAGACAAATTTGGAAAAAAAATACCAAAATCTATCATGCAAGTATGAAGAAAAATAAAAATAAAAAGGACAAAACATGGAGGTTAAAGTGAGAAGATCTAACCAAATTTCAAAAAAAGGAGAGATAAAAAGAAGACAAACATTATTTGAAAGGTAATAGTAGAGAGTTTTCAAAGACTAAAAAGACTAATTTTCATATTCAGCAAATTCGAAAATAACTAAAAATCTGTTCTCAAACAAGCAAGAATGTCTAAAAAACATCAAAGTCAAAGTAACAATCTTTAGGGAAAAAAGACAACAATCAACTGACAATGTAATAATATCTTCACGTACTAAGAAAAAAAATAAGTTATATACACAGAAATTGTCCTCTGAGAATCAGGATCAAATTTTCAGACAAATTGAGAAAGATGTCATCAGAAGCCCCTCACTGGAGAAATATTCCTTTATAGATCACTGTTATAGGTCACTTATTTTTATAAATAAAGTTTACTTTGAACAACAAAAAGAAGCTCCTCGCTGTACCAGTTATCCCTTTATTGTGTCTCAGCTCCAAATTGAAACTTCTGTTGTACAAAACTGGAGATGGGCTCTCTAAATGGTTTTCCTCTGTCCTCTGGTATCATGTTATTATCAATAGAAGACAAAGGAATTTTCCTTCCCAGGTCCAGTTCTCCATCTATCCGAATGCTCTAGGAGTGCACTCAGCTTCTCTAGCACCCGGGTCCTACAACAGAGTCAGCAGCACCTAGAAGCAAACGATTTCTCTGGACAACATCCCTCAAAATACATCCCAATAGCTTTCTCTTGTAAGCTCCGTAAGTTCAGCACTTCAGCAACTTTTCTCCCATTCCCTGAGCCACAGCCATACTCTCTCCATCACAGTCTGGATCTCAGCCACAGGAGTGGTATTGCTCTCTCTATGTGCTATTCCTGTACTCTTTAAAGCTCTCTTTAGTACCTACTAGCTAAATTTTATTACTTGACTCCCTATTCTTAACTATTCTCTGTTAAAATCTTGCCTGCTCAAATCAATGCGTTTTTTCCTCTCCTGAATGGACCCAGGATATCCTTCACACAGAAGAAAAATGATCATAAGTGGAAGGGTCTGAAATGCAAGAGGGAATAATGACTAAAGAAAGGGATTTAAAAAAAAAGAGCAACCTAAAGTATATATGAAAATTTCTCCTTTTAGTCTTCTTAATCCTGATTCCTGCAAGATAAATCTCCAAGACATTGCCCTTTAGGTCCTCTCTTGCCAACAGAACCAGAATGAATGGAAATAGGATAAAACTGTAAGTTTTGGAGTCAGGCAAAAATGCATAAATCAAAGCTCTACTACTTGATATCGGTGGGCAGAGAAATTTAATATCTTTAAGCCTGTTTCCTTACTTGAAAACTAAGATAACTAAGATAACAATGACGAACTGATTTGCCATGAGACTTAGCTGAAGTGGCCTGCGTGAAAGTACCTGGAGCGTAGAATGTTGTCTATATCTGAAGAAAGCATCTTGAAGAGATTCATGCCCCCCTCCCACATCCCCCTCCCGCACCACCCCCACCCCCATCCGTAAGTCCCTTTTCTACTCAGAAAGAGCTCTTATTTTCCTCCAGAAGACTGCCATGCTCTTTACAGGCTTCTTCAATGTTCTTTTCCTAATGAATTTATTTAATTAGCTAATGTCTGCACATAGCTCGGGGGAAAGTGCTGAGCCAGTTTTTTTCTAATACCTGGTTTCTCTTCTTTTCCTAATGGTCTTCTAAATCTTTATATCTGAGCCTTGGGTATCTACCTGACCCATGGGCGATAAGGAGATCCAAGAGAGACCAGCTTTCCTGAGCTAAGGATGAAGTGGTGAGGCAAGGTGAATGCTTATATACTCCCTAGGGATATTTTCTATGCTGTGAGTTTTAAGTCAGCATTATGTAATATGTGGGGTAAGGAGTTGGCCTCAAGACTGTTCCTCAAATCTACAGTCAACTCTTCTTACCTAGCCACATGTGTCTGAGTCTAGCTGTTCTGAATGAATACCTGCTAAACCCCAGGCCACCTCAGCCATCCAGCCACTCAGTCATCACACTGAAAGTGACACATGCAGTGGGCAAACTCAAAAAAATGGAAATAAGCAAGTGAAAAGTTTTTCAATTTTTTATCATTCATAAAAACAAAATTTTATTTGTACTTCATTAGTGTAGAAAGACAATGTTTCTCAGCACAAGACTCAGGATGCACCATTATTATAGTACCTACTTCCTTATTTATCTTGACTAAACAAAATAGTACCGTTTGATGTAAAAGATATACTAAAAAGAGAGTTCACAAATTCATTAGCTGACCAAATAGTTTTGTAATCTTAATTACAGAAATTCTTCAAGCCAGGCGCCAGTGGCTCACACCTGTAATCCTAGCTACTCAGGAGGCTGAGATCTGAGGATCATGATTCAAAGCTAGCCCAGGCAAGAAAGTCCCTGAGACTCTTATCTCCAATTAACCACAGAAAACCAGAAGTGGTGCTGTGGCTCAAGTTGGTAGAGTGCTAGCCTTGAGCTGAAGAGCTGAGGAACAGTGCCATGACCGACAAAAATAAAGGAAGGAAGGAAGGAAGGAAGGAAGGAAGGAAGAAAGAAAGAAAGAAAGAAAGAAAGAAAGAAAGAAAGAAAGAAAGAAAGAAAGAAAGAAAGAAAGAAAGAAAGAAAAAGAAAGAAAGAAATCCTACAGAAGTCTCCCCTCATTCCTACTCTAGAACATTTATCCTCTACTTGGATGTTTCCAAGGATGGGGAATTTACATTTTCTAGAAGGATTCTCTCATGGAGAAACATCTGAGCAAGTTCTGTCCTTACAGCTGAAAATTTTTCTGTGTGCATAAAAGTACATACAAGTCCAATTGCTCAAATAAGCAGAGGGGCCAGTAACTGGCCTACAAATATGAAAGGTGATTGTAATGTCCCAAGACAGATGTCATAGGAGAAAATTCAGTGAGTGTTTTGTGGTAGAGGTGACCTGTATTCACTTGAGTTGGGACCTTCCAATGCTGGCTTCTAAATACAAAAGTCTCTCCAAAGAAGGGGCTCTCTTCTTCTGGAAAGATGGAATCAAGATATTTTCCCCTATTCTTCTTCCTATGTGTAACTAAAACTCTTTGCATTAAAGAACTTGGAACAAAAAAAAAATGACACAGTGATGTTTCTACTCTGTCTAGCCAAAAGTCAGAAAAACAATAATCTAATAGAGAAAAATTTTAGACAATAACCATCCTATTTTATCCAAACTCCATATTAAAAAAGACAAAAAGACTGTGAACCCATTACCACTCCTGCCAGCAAATGTTGATAGAGTAACTGATAGTTCATTAACAATAAGCTATAATGAATTAAATGTACTCCAAATTCTCCAGGATTCTCTTATTTATCAATAATATTAAAACATAAACACATATGTATTTGTTAAGAAAAGTAGTCCATGCAATTATGGAAGCTGCGGGGTTCCACACTCTGCAATCTATAAACTGGAGAATCAGGAAAAACAATGATGTAGATTAGTATGAGTTTAAAGGCCTAGCCAGGTGCCAGTGGCTCATGCCTATAATCCTAGCTACTCAGGAGGCTGAGATCTGAGGATCACAGTTCAAAGCCAGCCCAGCAGAAAAGTCCCTTGAAACTCTTATCTCCAAAAAAAAACCACTAGAAAACCGGAAGTGGTGCTGTGGCTCAAGTGGTAGAGTGCTCACCTTGAGCTGAAGAGCTGAGGGACAGTGCCCAGACCCAGAGTTCAAGCCCATGACCAAAAAAATAAAAAATAAAAAATAAAAAAATTAAAGGCCTAAGAATCCTAGATACTCAGGAGGCTGAGATCTGAGGATTGCTGTTCAAAGCCAACCCTGGCACGAAAGTCTGTGAGACTCTTATCTCCAACAAAACACTCAGAAAAACTGGAAGTGGTACTGTGGCTCAAGTGGTAGAGCACTAGTCTTGAGCTGAAGAGCTGAGAGACAGCACCCAGGCCCAGAGTTCCCCACGACAAAAAGAAGAAGAAGAAGAAGAAGAAGAAGAGAGGAGGAGGAGGGGGGGGAGGAGGGGGAGGGGAGGGGGAGGAGGAGGAGGAGGAGGGGAGGAGGGGGAGGAGGGGGGGAGGAGGGGGAGGGGAGGAGGAGGAGGAGGCGGAGGAGGAGGCGGAGGAGGAGGCGGAGGCGGAGGCGGCCAGACCATCATCGTCATCCATAACTCAAGTAAAAGTCTCAAAAAATGTAAGAGGACATTCAACTAAAATAAAATTAAAACAAAACATGCTAAACCTTGTAGGTCCAATACCTGCTCTACTGAAGAGAAAAACTCTCAAAGCAATCAGCTAAACTATTATCTTAAAAGTCTAGGGAAAGAAAAGCAAAATAAACCCAAAGCAAGAAGGAAGAAGGAAATAATGAAGATAAGATCAGAAATGACTTTTTCAAAAGGGAAAACAATAGGAAAAATCAATGGAATATAAAACTGGTTCTTGGAATTACTAATAAAAGTGACAAATTTCAAGACTGACAAAGAAAAATAAAAGGAGGACATCTGCCAATAGTGGGAATTAAATAAATATAGGATAACACTGTAGACGCTGTAGGTATCACTGTGTAATAATACAACTCCATACACATAAATTTGATGAATTAGACAAAATAGCTCAAATCTTTGAAATACAGAAGCTATTGTAGTTTCCTTAATATGAGGAGATAATTTAAATAACATTATAACTATTAAGGAAATGTAATTCATAATTTAACAAATAAAAATGTAACAGCATAAATCTCCAAATTCAGACAGTTCTACTTAATGGAGAATGAACTCTAATTTCACACAATCTCTTCCAGAACGTTAGCCTCATACTAACACCAGGAGAGAAAAGAAAAAAAAAATTCCCAATTTGCAAATGACATGATTATCTATGTACAAATTCCCAAGTGTCTACCAAAAACCACTAGAACTGGGGCTGGGAAAGTGGCTTAGTGGTGGAGTGCTTGCCTTGCATTCATGAGACCCTGGGTTGGAGTCCTCAGCACCACATAAGCAGAAAAAGCCAGAAGTGGGGCTGAGGCTCAAGTGGTAGAGTGCTAGCCTTGAGTTGAAGAGCTGAGGGACAGCACCTAGTCCCAGAGTTCAGGCCCACACCAACCAAAAAAAAAAAAAAACACTAGAACTAACAAGTGACCACAGCAACATTATAAAATACACAATGAATTTTAAAAAACAAAAACCCATCATATTTATAAATGGGCACATGGGCACCAAAATTAAAAATCATTAAAAGTTTAAATATTTAGATAAAAATCTAACAAAATATGTTCAGGACTTAAATGTTTAAAAAATACTGTTGAAAGAAACCAAAGAAGGATTAAATAAATGGAAAAACATTTTCACATTTGTATAGTAGAAGAATCAACATAGTAAAGATGTCATATCTCAAATTGTTATACAATTTACAGGCAATTTTCAACAAATCCCAA
Organism: Dipodomys merriami; assembly: GCF_024711535.1. NCBI lineage: Eukaryota > Metazoa > Chordata > Mammalia > Rodentia > Heteromyidae > Dipodomys > Dipodomys merriami. Next base: position 24,950,342 of record NW_027203937.1, on the reverse strand, counting down.
CAAGATTTCTTTGTAGATGTAAACAAAACTTTATTGAAATTTACACGGAAAAGTAAAAGAACCAGAACTGCTTAAAAACGAGGAAAGAACAAAGTGAGGGGAATTGATCTATCCAATTTAAGATTTATTGCCTTCCTGCACTAATCAACATTCTAAAAGATACACAGTGATGAAGGAAACAGAATAAGGAATCCAGAAATAGCCCCACACAAAATATCCAATTGATTTTTGACAATAGTGCAAAAGCAATTTAATGTTGGGAAGATTGCCTTCTGGACAAATGGTCCTGGAATAAAACATTGCCGGGCAGAAAATAAATAATTAAATAAATACTTTGACCGAAGTCTTACATATTCTACAAAATTTAACACAAAATTAGTCATGGATATTAATTTAAAATATAAAAATAAAAGTTTTAGGGAATAGCTACACAGGAGGCTGAGATCTGAGGATCATGGTTCAAAGACAGCCCAGGCACAAAAGTCCGTAAGACTCTTATCTCCAATATACCACCAGAAAACTGGAAGTGGTGCTGTAGCTCAATGGTAGAGAGCTAACCTTGAGCTGAAGAGCTGAGGGACAACACCCAGGCCAAGGGTTCAAGCCCCACAACTGACAAGAAAAAGAAAAAGGTTTAGGGAAAAAAATAGCTCACAAGCTTGGGAACCTATCCCTAGACACAGTGAGTTCTTGACACCAAAAGTATTATCCATGCAAAGAAAACTTGATTAGGGGAACTTCAATAAAATTTTTAAAAGTGTTCATTGAAACCCATTTTATGAAGATAAAAAACAAAAGCCAGGAGAAAAAAATGTTCCAGGAATATATTTAACTAAAGAATATATACAGATGATAGAAGGAACTCTGAAAACTTGACAGGATTAAAAACAAACAATTAATTTGGGAAATTATGTAACCACTTAATCACAATAAAACATTTGAAAAAAAATTACTAAAACTTAAAAAAAACAATTATCAAAAGACATCAAATGGTAAGTTGTATTTAAACCATCAAAACCCACTCGATATAGTAGTTCTTATAATTCTAGATACACTGGAGGCAGAAATCAGAACTATAGCTTGAAGGCAGGTAGGCAAAGAGCAAGACCCAGTCTCAACAAAACAAGCCAGGCATGGTGGTACACAGCTGTAATCCCAGCTACAAACCATAGGGAGGAGGCTCATGATCTGAGGCCAGCCCTCCCCTCTCCCAGAGGGGGGGCAAGATCCTATATTAAAAAAAAAAAAAACCTAAAAGCAAAGGAGTGAGAAATTTGGCTGAATCCAAACCTTACTACTGCAAAAAGAAAATAAAGAAAGAAAAAGAAAAAAGAAAAGATCTATTTGTTGAAAAGATCTGACTATTTGTTGTCTACAAAAAACTCATTTGACTGACAAAGATCAAAGATAAACTTTATTTTGTGTTGAAAAGAGGGAGAAAGGTTTTCCAAGCAAATATATCCTGAATGCAGGCAGTAGTAGTTTTACTGGACAAAAATGACTTCAAAAAATTAGTCCAAAATGAGACAAAATTAGTCAGAAGAAGCAAAGAAGTCACTGCATATTAATAAAGAGAACATCAACCAAGAACATATAGCAATTGTAAAACCAAATTTTGGCACAATAATTTTATAAAATAAACGGTACTAAGCCAGACCCAGGTGGCTCACACCTGTAATCCTAGCTACTCAGGAAGCTGAGATCTGAGGATCACAGTTCAAAGCCAGCCTGGGCAGGAAGGTCTGTGAGACTCTTATCTCCAATTAACTACCAGAAAACTGGAAGTGGCACTGTGGCTCAAAGCAGTAGCCTTGAGCAAAAAGAGCTCAGGAACATGGCTCAGGCCCTGAATTCAAGCCCCAAGACCAACAAAAATAAATAAACACTTAGACATAAAAATAGATCCAGACTCCCCAACACAACAGTAGTAGGTAATTTCAATCCCCCTCTTACCAATAGATATGTCATCCTGACCAAAAACATCAACAAAGGAACTTCAGAATCAAATGATACTATAGAACAAGCAGACTTAACACTCATCTACAGAATATTCCATCCAATAGTTACATTCTTCTCAGCAGCTCATAGAACTTTCTCCAAAAGAGGTCGTAGTGTAGGCCACAAAGCTAGTCTTACCAAATACAAGAAAACTGAAGTTGCCACCTGTAATCTATCAAACCACAATGGAATCAAACTCAAAATCAACAGCAAATGAACCTATATAAGATAGTCACATAAACAGAGACTGGATTAGGGAAAAATGAAATAGTTCTTAGACTCTAATGAAAATGAACTCACCAAAACATCTGGAATATAGTAAAGGCAGTGCTAGAAAAATAAAAAAAATCTAAAAAAGCTTAGAGCTATAAGTAGGTACATAAAAAAGAGTGATCCCAAATAAATAACCTAATGATGCAACTCAAGCTCTCAAGATACCCTCATAGCCAGAAGAATTCTAAATAAGAGCAATGCTAGAGGTATCACAATACCTGGCTTCAAACTATACTACAGAGCTGTAGTAACAAAACTGTATGGCACTGGTACAAAAATAGACATGTACAACAATGGAAGAAAATAGACGGCCCAGAAATAATCTCGTATAGCTACAGCCATCTGATTCTTGACAAAGGAGAAAAAAAAACATACATTGTACCCTGGAATCAGTGGCTCATGTCTACAATTCTCACTCCTCAGGAGGCTGAAATCTAAGGATTGCAGTTTGAAGCCAGACCAAGGACAAATCTGAGAGATTCTTATCTCCAGTTAACTTGCAAAAAAAGCCAGAAGTGGAGGTGTGGTTCAAGTGGTAGAACACCATCCTTGATAGAAAGAGCTAAGCAAGAGCTTAACTTGAGGCCTTGAGTTCAAGCCAGAATATCAGCACACACCAAAAAAGCTGGGGGGAAAGAAAAAGACAGGGCTGGGGAAATGACATTTACATGCAGAAAACTGAGAATGGAAAACTCCCTCATGTCCACCTCTCTCTCTGTAACAATTCAAAATGGTTCAAAGATCTTAATGTAAGACTGTAACTTTGAAACTTCTACAAGGCGGCTGGGAAGGTGGCTCAGTGGTAGAGCGCTTGCCTTGCATGCCTGAGGCCCTGGGTTCAATTCCTCAGCACCACATAAGCAAAAAGAAAAAAGCCGGAAGTGGCGCTGTGGCTCAAGTGGTAGAGCACTAGCATTGAGCTGAAGAGCTGAAGGACAGCGCCCAGGCCCAGAGTACAGGCCCCACAACCGGACCCAAAAAAAAAAAAAAAAAAAAAAAAAGAAACTTCTACAAGGAAATATAAGAAAAATGGGCTGGGAAGGTGGCTCAGTGATAGAGCACTTGCCTTGCATGTATGAGGCCCTGGGTTCAATAAGCAGAAAAAGCCAGAAGTGGTGCTGTGGCTCAAGTGGTAGGGTGCTAGCCTTGAGCTGAAGAGCTGAGGGACAGCACCCAGGCTCAGAGTTCAGGCCACATAGCCACCAGCAAGAGAGAGAGAGAGAGAGAGAGAGAGAGAGAGAGAGAGAGAGACATAGGCAATGACTTTCTGAATAGAACATCAATTGCTCAGGAAATAAGAGCAATAATTAACAATGATTCTACACATCCAGGGAATTAACTAGCAGAATGAATAGACAACCTGCACAATGGGAAAATGCTTTGCAAGCTACTCATCAGATAAAGGATTTATATCCCTAATATATAAAGAGATAAAAAAGTTAAACAGCAAAAGAACAAACAATCCAATTTATAAACAAGCAAATGAATCAAACCATTCTCAAAAGAAGTACAGATAGCCAGTAACTATATGAAGAAATGTTCAACATTAGTGGTCAAAGAAATGCAAATCAAAATGACATTGAAATTTCATTTTACCCCAGTCAGTATAATAACCATCAAGGAAATAACATGTAAGACAGGGAGAGGAAATCTTGAATCATTTTGGAAGAAATAAATATTGGGGTAGCCACTATGGAAATTAGTATGAGGTTCCCTTAGAAAGTAAAAAGCAGAACTATCTTTTCTTCTTGTTTTTTGTTTTTTGTTTTTTTGTTTGGTTTTTTTTGTCGGTCGTGGGGCTTGAACTCTGGGCCTGGGCGCTGTCCCTCAGCTCTTCAGCTCAAAGCGAGCACTCTACCACTTGAGCTACAGTGCCACTTCCAGTTTTGTGGTAGTTTATTGGAGATAGGAGTCTCACGCTCTCCTGCCCAGGCTGGCTTTGAACCGCGATCCTCAGATCTCAGCCTCCTGAGTAGCTAGGATTACAGGCGTGAGCCACCAGCGCCCAGCTTCTTCTTGTTTTGTTTTTTTTTTTTTAATTATTGCAAAGGTGATATACAGAGGGATTACAGTTACATAAGTAAGGTCATGAGCATATTTCTTTTTCAACAGTGTTAGCACCTCCCTCATTTTCTCCAATTATCCCCCCCAATCTTCCCTCCCCAAGTTGTAAAGTTCATTTCCAACAGTGTCTAGTGAGTATCACTGTTGAATTGGTTCATCCTTTCTCCCACCATTTCTATGATTTCCCCTTTCCTTCCTCAACTTATATGAACTTATATGCAAGACAAGGGGTACAAAAATCAAAAACCGTGACAATGGGGATAAATCAAAGGAAAGAAAAGAAGAAAAAAGGAAAGGAAAGGAAGAAGGAAGGAAGGAAAGAAGGGAGAAAGAAAAAAAGAAAGGGGGGGGACTGCAAACAGGAATTCTATGTTCCATTGCCCAATTTGTAAGAAAATGGAAAGACTTGGAAAAAATTATATTAAGAGAAGCAAGCCAGACCCAAAGAAACATAGGCTGCATGGTTTCCCTCATTTGCAATAACTAGAATATGTCTAGGATGTTCTTAGCAGAGGATCACAATAGCTCAATAGCTGTGCACATATGACTATATAAAATTATGTTCATTGAAATGAACTCCAAAAAATGGAAACAAGGAAGCTTTTTATTCTTCTTTTTTTTGTAAGTACTGCTTGCAGAACTATCTTTTGACTCTGTTTTCAGCATATTTCCAAGGAGGTAAGCCAACTTACAACTTACCTGCACACCATATTTATTGCAGCACTATTGACAATAAGCAAGCTATGGAATCAGCCTAGGTGCCCAACAACTGATATATTGATAAAGAAAACATACCCAGTGGAGTGTAATTCAGCCAGAAGAAAAGAGGAAATCATGTCATTTGCAAAAAAAAAATGAATAGAACTAGGGGTAGCATATGGAGCAAGATAAAACAAGCTCAAAAAGACAAATATCACATTTCACTCAAATGCAGCATTATAATAATAAATAAATAAAAACAGGTGAGTATAAAGGGAGGGTTGTTTGATGGGAAACACAGGAGGGAGGGAAGGAAAGAAGGGAGTAAAAAGAATGTGATCAAGTACATTACATATACATATGAAAAAAAGCACAGTAAAACCCACAAAAAGAAATGCTCAAGGTATGGAAGGAAGGAGGGGTTTACGGAGTAATCTACAATCCCAGCTACTCAGGAACCTAAGATCTGGAGCACCAGGGCTCAAACTTATCCTGGACAAAAAAGTCTGAAAAAGCATTTCCAAAATAAGTAGCAGAAAAACCAAGCTGGAGGTGTGGCTCAAGTGGTACAGTACTAGTGGAGCAAGAAAAGTCAAGTAAGCAGGGAGCCCTGAATTATCTTGTATTAGCAAAAACGAAAGAGGGGGGATTGAATTTGATCAAAACATATTATGTATGTGGGTGTACAAAAAAAGATCCTTACAAAATTCTATTGCACAATTAATTCACACTAATAGAAAATATAAAAATAAAACAATCTGTGGTGTATCTGTTCCATTGTAGAACAGATGTGTAAGACACATCTGTTGTGTGCTGTGGCATGCTGTCCTCATTTTTCTACTCAGTGTTAAAAATTAATAAACTGTTGATACCCACCAACCTAAATTCATTTCCACAGAATTATACTGAATGGGGGCTGGGGGTGGGGTGGGGTTGAGAGGTTTATAAAATCAAAAGGGACATATTATGTGATTTCACTTACATAACATTCATGAATGACAAAATCATGGGAATGGAGGCTGGATGAGCAGTTTCCATAGTTACAGAGAGGCAGGGAAAGGAGGGAAAATAGCAAGGCTGTGAAAGGACAACAGGTAGTAATGGAAATGGTCCGAGTACTGACAATGTCAATGTCAAGATTCTGTTTTGGATATTGGATTGCAGCTTTGCAATGTGCGTTCACTGACAGAAATGAATGAAGAATCTACACAATTTGTAAGTGTTTAGTATTAAGAAGCAACAAAGCCTACTCTTCCCCCTTTTCAGTACTGCCTGGATTCATCACTGCTCAGTCTTTCACACCACAGGCAGATTTCTGGAACCCAGACCCAAACCCACTTTCTCATCCTTTCCTCTATGCTAATGATGAGGTCAAAAGGCAGTCTGTCAGTTTCAGGCTTACCAAAAAAAAAAAAAAAAAACTTACATTTCAAAGTCAGGATTAGGGAAGAAAGCCAGTCTGGCAAACCATTTGGAGCAGCAGATCCTTCATACTAATCATTTCCCAGTGCTCACCAGGTCACCAGGTCCTTGGAGTCATAAGACAACACACACCTCCTGGTCCTCAAACTTCGTTCCAATAGTTGAATGCAAAGTGAGTCTTGACCCTGGGTCAGTTTTTTGAGGATGTTCAAGGTGTCAGAACACCTCTAGATGACCCATTTCTATGCTAGCCACCAGAGGGTAAGATGCACAACAACACCCCTTCCTCCAAGGTCAAAATTTGGGGTGATCTGATCACACACAGATGTGGCCTAATTCTATTTTCCAACATCAGATCCTCATCAAATTCTTAGGGGTGCTGGACATTATGCCCAGCATAATATATCTTCCTGATATATTTCATCAGAAAGAAGTCCAATCTGGGTTTCAAGGTAGGGACCAAAAGAATGAATCCTTGCAGGTCATGGCTGCTGGTTTCCAGACCTCCTTCTCATCCTGACGCCAACTCTTGGTAGTATGCTGTCCTCATTTAACAGACAAGGGAAGAGAGGTTCCAAGTGGCATTGATAATGTGACACAGAATGTGACAGGATATGGATCAGGATTCAGAGCTGTTGGGCCTTCCTCTGGGGCCAGGACCCTATTCACAGCACAACAGGACCTTCCTAGGAAAAACATCCAAGAAAACAGGAGTGGAAGTAGTCTCAGAAGCAGAAATGAGGCAAGCAGTATAAGACCAGACAAGACTCCTCTCAGAGGCTACTGCCTTTGGTGTTAACAAGAAAGGCAAGAGGCAGAAGTGTGGTGTACCCAAGACAATTTTGCAAGCAGGACCAGAAGATGGCCAGCCTCTAAATAAAGCCATCATGAGCACTGAACCCAAGAGCAGTGCCTGATGCCAGATGATCAAGGTTAGTACCCTGTAGGGAACAGAACAGCCTCCTTCGTTCTCTCCTGTTGTCTTTCTCCTCTGGAACATTCTTCCTCCTCCACACTGCCTGTGTTTCCTGGAACATGATCCAGACTGCAGCATCCTCCCTTTGGCAGTGTTTCATCAATTAATCTTTCATCTACATTGATCCTCTGAAAAATGACTTCCTCATTACCCATCTTGCAGAGTTTCCACTTGGCAGCCTGAAAGGCAAAGCATCTGTCACACTCAAATTCTCTCTGTATAGGTCTCTGGAATCAAACAGACCAAAGAAAGAAACCCAGTTCTACCACTCTCCCGTTGCATAATCTTAGGTGAGGCCCTTGCGCAGAGCCTCAGTTTCCTCAATTGTTTACAAAAAGAAAACTTTATGGAACTATTAACAAGACAGAATAACACAGTGCATCTGAGATTTTTGAAAAGTACTGCACACTGGAAACTAGATTTTAAGTATTGCTGTTCACTGGGTCCCAGGCAGACTACAGCTGCTCTCCAGCGTTTAAGCCTCAGAGAGACCAAGCTAAGATTCCAAGCATGAAATTCCCCAAATTCCCATGATCACTCCACCGTTCAAAGAAATCACAGCTAACCCTGCAAAGCAAAAGCCCACATATCACTGAGGCTCGAAGTGAAAGACAAAACAATGGGGAAAAGGGACTCACTTCGGTTGCATAAATCAAGCAAAAAACCAAATGTGAAAACTTACTCAGCAGGAGAAAAAAAATGAAGATAAAAAAATAGAGCAAGATGTTATCTCTCATAATCCAGTTGGCAAAATCCAAACGTTTAACAATAAACTTGAATTTGGTGAAATCTGGTAAATTTTGGAGACATAATGGAATTCTCATTCCTCACTGCTAAGAATACAAAGGATTGCAAATCCCATTGGGAAAATTTAGTACTAGCCAGAAAAAAAAATTACATATTTATTTAACTTTTAAGCCAGAAGCCTATTTTGAAGCAAGACTGGAAACTGAGGATAATGACTGTCACATGACTGAGAATATGACGGTCACATCTGTCGCCCCATCGATCACCACGGATGAATTAGCTGATCTGGCTGACTAGGTGGTATACCCTTCCCTGATATTCCCTGATATTCCATGTGTCCCTCCTAAGGCTGCACACATGGCCAAGAGGACAACCTTCCTGGATAGAGACGGATCATTCCATTCATTGTTGAATGGTATATAACACTCCCCTAACATAACCTCCATACTAGCTCTCAAGAAATACTGTAAAAAAGAGGTGGGGGGGGATGAACTAATTAAGCTATTCATTGCAAACGTACTTATAAAAGCCAAAGAGTAGAGGCTACCCAAAGATCCTCATCAAGAGACAACTTGTCCAATTAAAACCTGCAAAGTCTGTATGAAGGAGGTTAGGCATCTGTTGAAGAGAATGAAGATCTCTGTCTATTGTTGTGGAGCAAAGAAAGCAAGCTGGGATAAAGTGATATAGTATTATTTTACCTTTTGCCTAATAGAGAAAGAAAAAACATCAGGTAGAGAGAACAGGAATACAAACCAACTTTTATAAATGTGTTGGTTGGTTGGTTGGTTGGAAGTATCTGGGTTTATACACAGAGCCTCATAAGATTACTCACCTTGTGCTGTTACCTCTCAGCCATACCTCCAGTACTGTTGATTGCTAGTTATTGCTCAGGCAGAGTCTCTCTTCCTCTCCAGGAGTGCACCTAGGTATGATTCAGGTATGCTAGCATTCTCCATGTACCTACAATAATAGGCATGTGCCACTGTGTCCACCGTGTCCATTTCTCTATTGATAAAGAGTCTGGCAAACTTTTCAGACCAGACTAACCTTGAACCACAATCCTCCCAGTTTCAGTTTCCCAAGTGGCTAGGATTACAGACATAAGCCACTGGCACCTGGCTTATACTTTATATTTTAGACTTGGATTTTGGTACATTTAAGTATTTTGCATCATAAAGCAAAATTAAATGTTGATCAAAAATGGAGAAACAATTTTAAAAGAAAAATACCCTACATGTGCACAATATTGGAGGTGTAATCACACAAAAAATAACTGTTCCAAACAACCTTAAAATATACTTTCTTTGTGTTCCAGTCTTAGGGGTTGAACTCAGCACCTGGAGCTATCTCTTGTTCTTTTTTGCTCAAGGTTAGCACTCCACCTCTTGAGCCACACAGCTTCACTTCTGCCTTTTTGATAGTTAATTGAAGATAAGAATGTCACACACTTTCCTGCCTAGGCTGGCTTTGAACCGTAACCCTCAGATCTCAGTCTCCTGAGATTGCAGGCATGAGCCACCAGCACCTCGCTAAGACATACTTTTAAAATTTTTTTAAAAAGCAATCTTTAACTATAATCACTTGTCATATTGTTTAGTGGTAGAATTGCTATTGCTATTGCTATTCTGAGCCTGCCGGGTGCGTAGTCTGAGATAAAGCTATAATTATCCTGATGTCATGAGAAGCCTGTATTTTCAACACAGTGAAAAGAGATATAGATCGTGTCACGTGCTACTGAACAATGGAGATACTTCCTGAGAAATGCGTCATGGGGCAAAGTTGTCACCATGCAAGTGTCATAGAGTATCCAAACTAAAATGCCACAAGTCATTCACTAGATACTCTTATGTACCATTTTGTATATGGTTCAGTCTTATCTAAAATATTACAGGGCACATGACTGCATAAGATAAGCCTATATTTTTTGTTTTTATGTCAGTAAGAAAACACACAAATCTAATTTTTACAAGTCAATAACATATTTTTTCCAGCACCATCTCTTTATAACACCACAAGATGATCAAAATGAATAGAAACAGTATTGGTTCAAACCTGAGCACTCTAACTGTAGCCATTATAGACCATTTTCCATTTTCTTTAAAACAAAAACAAAAACAAAAACAAAAAACAAGGAACTTTTTTAGAAATAGCTGATTCCAGATTGGGTCAAGAAATGTATCTGACAGGTCAGGAACAAAGCAAAGTAGCTGTCAAAGACTCCTGGACTTGCAGCCAAGGGCCTTGGGAGACGCACTGAAAGAAGCTTCTCTTTATGAGGCAATGATGGACATGAGCACCGGCCAATAAGGAGAAACACTGCAATGGGCAGAACTGCATCAAACATGCTATGCGTCCCAGGTTAGTAAATAAAGATAAAAGAGCATTTTCTATATGAATGTGCCTTTCCTACATGACAGTGCCTCAGGATAATTAGACAGCACATGAAGGGAAGGTTCTCTTCATAAAGGCATTCTAACTTAGTAAACAAAGAAGAAACAATAAAAGCAAAATACTATCATTTTTGCCAACCTTGGGAAATTCGCAGATCTACCCAATGATTACCCATGGTCGTAACATCACAAAGCAAGAGACAGAGTGATGGATAAAAGTCCAACTTGAATCTGACAAACCTCTAGATCTACTGATCAAAGCACAGCATAGAGGAGACAGGAATGGTTAATGGCAACCCCAGACAGACAGCAAAACTCTGACTGTGGGAAATTGCTGAACAAAACACTTGGCTTTTTCAACAAAAACATTTAAGAAAAATGTTTGAGACTTCACTAGAGATTCATTGAACAACTGAGCTGCATGGGTCTTATTTGGACCCCAATTTGACTTGCCAGGTGCTTCAAATACCGGACTGAGCTTGAACCATGCTCTGGGATACACAACCCAGATCAGGACCTTCCCATTCTAGAGATCAGTGAGGCCTAAAAGAAAAACTCCAAGCCAGCATTCCTGTTTCCTGGCTTTGAAACCAACCATCCTGCCTCCCATTGTATTTGTCATCATTCTCCCACAGCCTTGGACCACGTATTCTGCTCCTTTGGCTTTATTCCTTCCCATTATTCACTATCCCCACTGAAACCCCCATCTCCACCCTACCCACATGCCTCATTAATTATTTTCCTGTTTCAGAGTTCATTCATCCCTTCACTGTTAACACTCAGCACTGCCCTCCCACTCAGTTCTAGGCATCCCCTTAACTGTGATGCCTGTCACCAACATTGTAAGACTTACAGGACCTCTTCAGAGCCGACCAAAGAAACGATCAGTCTCAGACTGAAAAGAGATCACTGCTATGGGTTGGAGGTATGGCTCAAAGGATAGACGACCTGTTTAACAAGGTTCAAGCCCCAATACTCCCACCATTAAAAAAAAAGAAGAGAAAGAAAAAGACAATTGTTAGGACTAAATACCATGCACTTGTGTACTTTGGTTCCCATTTTTGAAAGATGAAAAGGAGCTGAATAATTTATATTAGGAAACATGATAACACAAGCTGAAATGAAAGGCACTAAAAGAGATGGCAATCTTCTAGGAGAAAAATATAAAGCAGAATAAAAGGCAGTGGGCTTTTGAAACCAGCTGTGATTATTAGCTAGTTTGCTCTTGCCCTGGGTGCACAGCCTTCCTTTGCAATTATACTCCTTTTTGCAAAGTTTTTGCCTTCTAAATGGAAAGGGAACTTTTCCTTGGGTAGCCACCATAAGGCAGGTGTTGAGTTAGACACAGCATATAATCCTGACAATGCTGAAGAACAAGCATTTCTATATGCATTTTACTGGCTAAGGGCTGAAGCTTGATGAAGCCAGGTGGCCTGATTACTGCCATCCAGCAAAACATGAAGGAAGCAGACTGTGAACTCAAGTCCATCTGGCTCTGAAGTTGTACTCTTTTTTTCAAATCTTTGCTAACCGGAATCCGAATCAGAACACCTAATTCTCTCCTCCTGAGACAGCCCCTTTACATTTTCAAAAATAACTACCATCTGCTCACTTCTCTGATCCCAAATTGATGTTCTACAGCCCAAATAGTTCAGGCTCCTTCGTTGGTCAGCATGATATGGCTCAAATCTTTGCATCTTTCTTCTTTCAACCTGTTCATATTTGTCTAAACCCCCTTAAATACGTAAGATGGAGAAGTGGACATAGACTTTTCAGATCTGGTCTGATGGGCTGACCAAAGCAGAGCCTGAGGGGATTATCTCCACCTATGATCTGGCATCAAGGCTGATGGGAATGCAGCTCAAGATGGATTCATTAGCTTTGCTGACAGCCCTAGTAGAGAGCTGGCTCATAATGAGCATTCCCTCAGCTCAGGCTCCCTGCAGCTTTGTGGCCTGGCCTCTGCTAAGCCAGCTTTCCTCTTCCTACACTTGAGCAATTTGTTATTTTGAACCTCAACTCAAGATTTCCCATTATTGATGCTAATTTTGTTCTATAAACACCCACTGAGCTAGGCACAAGTGCCAGTTTCTGGGGTGGCAGACTGAACAAGGCACCATTGAGCTGGGCACTGCTATTTTGCAGCCCTTGCTCAGCTCAGACCTCTCAGGGCATCCCCTCTTTATGTATACAGCACTCATCTGGCAACAGATGTCGAGGCCACATCCTGAGCAGGGCCACACCTTGAAAATCATCAGTACTCTGAAGTCCTTTGGAGAGACGGTGGCTCTCTGAGCAGGGCAGTTTTGTTAGTGAGAAGGCAGCTGCCAAGAACATTTCAAGGAATGATTTACACTCTCTCTGAGGGTTGTTTACACCAGATCTCTCTGTTCCCCTCAGAGCCTGTGCCTTCCCTGAAAAACCTGTCACTTTGTGATCTGAGAGGAGCCAGCTTGCCTGAAGGGAAAAAAACACATACACATAACAAAAAAACTCATCTATTTTTCTCCCAAACAGGAAATACTCTGTGTTTTCTCACTTATGAGGACCTGTTCCCTGGCCTGGACACGGGGTGAAACCATGAGATGAGCTAGCCCAGGCCTAAGTCCTAAAGAGATTATGATAATTTGAGGCGCTCCTTCAGGTGACTCAAGCCCTGTGGTAAGCTTAGCTAGACTCTGCCAGTTATGACATCTTTAACCCCATAAGGCTGTAATCTGACTCTCTAATTAACTCAAAGTTTGACTTGTAGCTAAAATGTCTGGGACTTGGTTTGGTATAAATGGTAGAGGAGTTAAAAGACCTGGGTCAGAGTGTAAACTCTACCGCTGACCACTTATGCAGCCTTGAACAAAATCTGGACCTCTGTTCCCTCCTCTGCTAGTTACGGAGTTTAACTGTGTATATGAGATGTGGTGTCATACAGTATTATGACCAAGCTAAGCTATGGAGCCTGCCTAAATGCCCAGGATTATATCCTACCTCTGCCATTTGACAGCCATTTAGGCCTCAGTTCCTCTTCTGTAAAATGAGGATAATGGCCATACTTGGCTATTAGGATTCTAACAAGAATTAAATAAGCACAGTAGTAGGAGAGGTACCCAGCACATAGTGAATGCTCACTTCGTGGTGATGCTTTTGTTCTTGTTCAATTACTAATTAGAATCCTGGGCCTTAATTATCAGTATTTAGAAGAGCTACTTTTGAGCAGGGTTAGATGAAGGATTTGTTCTCTGCAGTTCAAGAGCCTCAGCAAGAGTGGAAAAGGCACACATGCTCTCCCTCAAAATGAACAAGGGACCTTAATCTGGCACAGAATCTTTGGAAACCAAAAGTTTTCACAGTACGTGAAATGGTTCTGCAGGAAGGACACCCAATGCCCCCAGGCTCCTCCCAAGAATCAACTCAGGGTTAGGCCCCTCACCTTCTGATGTATTCCTTCTGGAGTGCCCAGTCTGGGCCAGAGCGACACTTCTGGAATACAGCCTCTCCACGCTCCCTGCTTCCAGTATTCTCTGTAGGATGGTAAAAGGCCTTTATTTCCTTCAAAAGACCCATTAAGATCACAGCGGGAGAGACTGAAGAGCTTCAATACTTCTGGTGTGGCTGACCACCTGGACTTTAAATGCTGAGGAAAGAACTAAAGTTCGCAATGGACTTTTCCTTGAGGCTTCTTGCTGCATATTAAGACCTCGCAGAACAAGACAAGGTTTGATGGGTGTCACTTCCTTTCTCTTACTTTGGAACTAAAATAGGTTGTGAGATGCTCATAAATGGTAGTGCTATTTTTCCAGGCTGAGATGGTGAACTAGTGAGCAGAAAAGCAAAGTTAGAACTTGATTTATTTTTTGTAAGGCTAATACAGGATTGTGTGGCTCAGGCAAGCAGAAAAGTAGGGTTCCCTGAAACCAAAGCTGGAACTACAGAAGTCCTTGTCCACTCGCCAGCAGTACTGGACAGCCTGAGGTCCCCACACTGAGGACATCTCACTGCCCAGTGGAGGAGAGGTACACTGCTCCCTGCAGGCTGCTCATGCATAGAAGAAAAAGGCGATGCTACATGGGTCTGTTTCCTTGTCTAAACACACCAGGCAAGACAGAAGTCAGGAGGGCTATACTCATATGCCCTCCATGAGGAAGGAAAGATCAAAAGTGCAAAGGAAATGTTCCTTCCACCTGCTTCCTACTTTCTGCTTTCCCAACCTCTCTCACACTGCCCCTTCTTCCCTTCCTGGGTGACACAGGCTCACATTCCACTTCAGTATGAGAACTTCAAGTGCCAAATCAGTCTTCCCAGTGGCTTAGAATTTAGGGCCCCTGTTTGACTGTGCCATGTGCTATATGACTTTGTACGAGTTCATTCATCTCTTTCAGTGTGTTTTCATGTTCTTCTCTGTAAATGGTACAATAAAAGTACCTACCCCAGAGGGTGCTATAAAGGTTATACCAAAGTTTTGGAACAATACCAAGGCTATATAGGTAATGAGGATAATCTGTGTTACCAATAGTTAACAAAGGTCCATTTATGGGATGGAATAAAACAGAACAAAAAGGACTTCCTTGGGTAGGGGAGGGAGTAAGAAGGAAGTCTTTGTACCTTCTATTTATTATTGCTTTGAACCTAAATCTTCTCTTTAAAAAAAAAAGACTATTTTAGAAATGCCCTGGCCTGTCCCCCTTGCTCGACTAGTTTGGTTTCCAGGGGTGCCCTGCAGCTGTCTATTTTCACCTGATGGTGATCTGTGCCAAGGACACGTGTTATGAAGGCATCTAAAAGAATACTGTACACATGGTGCTGCCCATGAAGACCCCTGGACCAGAATATGTAACTCAAAGGCAGAGGGCCTAATCACCTCCATGACCTAGAATATGATTGGCCAAGACAGAGAACTAAGGACACTCATCCATCAAACCCCAAAGCCTGCTCCTTATAGGAATTCAGGGTCCTTGGTAAAGATATCTTAAAACAAATCTCCCCTCCAGGTTTCAGGGAAAGAGATGTGGAAGGCTTCTTGTAGAAACAGCTGCACTGGCAGTGTCAATTTTCCCAACAGTTTGTGGAGTTGATTACTAGAACAGGAAAACCAATAACCTGAGAACCACAGTTCCATTGAAACCACTCAGCCCTCATCTAACTCAGCCCAAACCTGAGCCTACCCTCTTAAGCCCAGCACCAAATTCTTCCCTCCAAGGCTCAGGCTGATGCCTAAGCCTGGGGGGTGGATGAGTACACCTGAGCTCCTCAAACCCAAATCACCAGGCATGAAACTTGCCTTTTATTGAGGCCCTGAGGGTTATAAACAAGCAGGCCTGACATATGGGTCATTCCTGAGATTCCTGCTTCATTGGCTTTAAGGGCCCCTTGGCGGTAAAGAATTTCAAAGCTGCTAACTCCGTAGTATATTAAAGTGGAATAAATTCCTCTCTGTGGTCCTCAGGTGAGAGCCCAGTGCTTAACAAATGCTTTCTGTTTCCTCTTGTAGGACCCAAGGCTGACCCCTTGTGGTCTCCAAGACCAGCCAAATCCGAGCCTTACTTATGCCATCCTGGAGAATCCTTCCTAAGTGGATTATTGAATCTCTCTCTCTTTCCCCCTTTCTCCTGTATGTGTATCTCTCTCCCTGTATGTGTATCTCTCTTCCTCCCTTCCTCTCCCTCTACACTTCCATCTCTCCCTCTCTCTCTCCTCTCCACTCTCTCCTCCCTCTCCTATATATCTCCATAGCTGTGTGTGAAACAGGATTAGACAAATGAATAAATAGTTTAAAATTGTGAGAGCCAAGTTTATCGCTGTGAAAAGTAGCTGTTGCCAATGTGGAACGGAACTCTATGATATGGACTAGAATTCGTCAGGAAAAAGAGAGGTGTGTGTGTGTGTGTGTGTGTGTGTGTGTGTGTGTGTGTGTGTGTGTGTGTGTGTGTGTGTGTGTGTGTGTGTGTGTGTGTGTGTGTGTGTGTGTGTGTGTGTGTTTTCTAGATCTGTAAACTAAAAACTAAAAATGGTGCAGAAGTTATGATGGTGCAGAAGTTCCAGCCAGAGGCCATGAACAAATCTACTATCCAGATCTTCTAAATATAGTTTCTTATAATAATATAAAGAACTATAACTCCTTGGAGAAATGGCTATTTCCAAAGTTGAGGAAAAAAACTTGGACTATCTTGTTGCAGAGATAAAAGAGGAAATGGTCAACAAATACAGCAGTGGTACTCACTAGACACTAATGTTGAAAATGAACCATATAACTTGTGGGTGGAAATGGGAGGAGAAAACTGGGGCAGAGTGAAAGAAGGGGTGACATTGTACAAAAAGAAATCAATGTACTTATTACCTGACTTATAAAACTATAACCTCTCTATATAACACCTTTGTAACTTTTTTTTTTTTTTTGGATGGTCGTGGGGCCTGAACTCTGGTCTGGGCGCTGTCCCTCAGCTCTTCAGCTCAAGGCTAGTGCTCTACTATTTGAGCCACAGCACCACTTCTGGCTTTTTCTGTTTATGTGGTGCTGAAGAATCGAACCAGGGCCTCACGCATGCAAGCAAGCACTCTACCAATGAGCCACCTTCCCAGCCTATTTATAACAATTTTTTTTCTTCTTTTCCATTTATAACAATTTTTTTAAAAAGAAAGTAAAGAGGTACTCACAGATAAGAACATGTGCTAAAGACATATTAAATCACAGGAATCGATCAAAACCAGAGAGGCTAAATCTGGGTCAAGTGGAGCATCAAAATAGATAATGACATCATCAGGAGCCCCCCTCAAAAAAAGTGATGGTTTATCTTAATGGACAACTTGATCAGATTGAGAGATGCCTAGGAGATTATTAAAGGATTATCTCTGGATATGTTTGTGAGGGTGTTCCCAGAGACAATTAAATAAGGGGGGAGACCAGCTCTGAATGAGAGCAGCACAATCCCATAGGCTGCAAACCAGATGGAACACACACACACACACACACACACACACACACACACACAAGCCATGCTCTCTCTACTTTCCACCCACCCTGAGATGAGCACTTTGCTTTGTCATGCTCCTCCATTAGGAAGTTCTTTCTACTCACTACTGTCCAGTGGACAAAACTTATTAAACTCTGAGCTAAAGTAAGTCCTTAAGTTGTTTTTCTCGCATATTTTGTCACAGCAATGGAAAAGCTAACACAAAATAAGACACTTAAATATTGTTAGAAACAAAGAAAGGAAGGAAGAGAGGAGAGGAAGGAGAGAGAAGGTAAAAAAATAACAGTGTAAAAACTAAAGGCCCCAAATCAGCCCAGAAGTCAAAGTTACCACATCCAGAATGGTATAAAGCAAGCTGGGTTGCCTAAGGGCATTCATCACACTTGTGATACCCAAACAAAAACCTCACTCCCATCAGTAAGAAGCACCAGTCAAACTCAAATCAAGGGACAATTTACAAAATGCTGATCTGTACTCTTCAAAAATGGGAAGACCAAAAGCTGAGGAAATGTTCCAAATTAAAGATGGCTAGAGAGACATGACAACTAAATTTAATGTGTGAACTGAATCAGATCCTGGACCAGAATTAATAGTTATAAAAGCAGGGCTGGGAAGGTTGCCTCAGTGGTAGAGTGCTTGCCTTGCATGCATAAGGCCCTGGGTTCAATTCCTCAGCACCACATAAGCAAAAAATAATCTGGAAGTGGTGCTGTGGCTCAAGTAGTAGAGCACTAGCCTTGAGCTGAAGAGCTGAGGGACAGTGCCCAAGCCCAGAGTTCAGGCACCATGACTGACAAAAAAAAAAAAAGAAAAAAAGTTATAATAGCAATAGGCAAAATATGAACTTGACCTATGGGATAGACAACGTTCTACTTACGTTCAATTCCCCATTTTGATCCTTGTACTGTGGTTAATGTTATAAAATGCCCTTGTTCTATAAAATATTCATTCATGGCCCGGTACTGGTGGCTCACACCTGTAATTTTAGCTGAAATCTGAGGATCACAGTTCAAAGTCAGCCCAGGCAGGAAAAGTCCATGAAACTCTTATCTCCAATTAACTGCCAGAAAACCAGAAATGGTGCTATGGCTCAAAGTGGTAGAGCACTAGCTTTGAGCAAAAGAGTTGAAGGACAGCATCTAAGCCCCAATTTCAAACCCCACATCTGACCAAAAAAAAAATTATTCACACACTTAGAAATAAAATTATTATTATTATTATTATTATTATTATTATTATTATTATTAATGTCTACTTACTGCTATATGGTTCAGAAAAGAGTTGTTTACATTTAGGATAAAAAACAAATGGTATTGCAAATGGAGCAAAGTACTAACTCTTGCTGAATCTGAGTGAGGGGTATGCAAGAGTCATTTGTACTATCACAATTCTGTATATTTAAAATTATACCGAAAGTGACCAGGCTGGGGATGTAGTTCATAAGTAGAGCACTTTTCTAGTTCTAGCTGAATTCAATCATTAGCATTCCTTATCCCTTCCCCTCAAAAAAAAAATTAAGTTAGCCTGAAAAGTCTTATACCAATGGATTTTTTTCTTCAATACCATCTGGAAGCTCCATTTGTCCAAGACGTAAACCCAATGTTATTTTGAGTACAATAGGGATGGCAGCTCTAGAGCTCTGAGCACAGATCATCTCCTACCCTCCACAGTGACATGTGAAGGGTGCGACCATAGAGGCTTGGTTGTTTACTGCCAGTAAACAACCATCAGTGCCCACTGGGCATGCCTCTGATCTCATGCTATTCAAGATCCCCTTCATTGGTCCCTTAATCCTCCCCATCCTCTGACTTGTATTTCCCATGCTAATCTAGCCTCTTAATATTTATGCAAACATGACAGTTACATGAATATTTATGCAACGATTTCTCAGGTTCTGCCATTACCTATGGTCCATCATGCTCAGAAATGTTCCTCTTTCCCAACCACACAGGTCTCTAGGACTGCTAGTCCCAGTTCTGCTTCAAGTTCTGGCTGACCACACCTACACTACATAGTAACTTCAGAAGCACAGCTCTTCTTGAAGAAGTGAATATACTATACACAATCCCCAAACCCCTTCTTGCCCCTGCAAAATACCTCTGAGTGGAAAAACACTCTGCTGGAGTGGAACTCTTTAACATTAGGCAAGGCAAAGATACCAGATCAAGCCAGGTGATGGTGGCTCACACCTTTTAATCCTAGCTGCACAGGAAGCTGAGATCTGAGGATCTCTAACCAGTAAAACACAATGCCGGAGGTATACCTCAAGTGGTAGAGGGCATCCATGAGCCAACAAGCCAAGCCGAGCAAGCATGAGGCCTTGACTTCAACTCCTGGTATCATAACAATACAACAACAAAAGATACCAGATCTGTTTCCCAGGGTTATTGTTACAAATCACTGTGATCACAGCAACAACATAAATTTATTCTTTCACTAGTCTAGTAGTGCGAAATCAGTTTCACTAGACTAGAGGAGTTGGCAGTATTAATTTATTCCAGAGACTTTCTTTAAGAACAGGATCCATTTTCTTGTTTGTCCAACTGCTAGTGCCTGTGTTTCTTGACCTGTTACCTCCTCCTCCATTTCAAAGTCCATCACTCCACTCTGTTTACACCTTCACATTGCCTTCTCTTTTCTCCCATAAAGATGCTTGTGGTTATATGTAGGGCTCACTCAGATGAGGGGGGAAAAAAAAAGCTGCATCTCAAGATGCTTAACTTAATAACACCTGCAAAGTCCCTCACAAGGACTTTGTAATGTCATAGTCACAGGTTCTGTAGATTAGAAAAGTGGATCTCTTTGAGGCCAGGCTACAGCCTACCACCATAGGCTTTTGATTACTGGCCAACAAATTTTCTTTATTATTCAAATGCACCAGTCTTTAAAATTATTTTTCATTGTTTACTAAATTATAACAATCTCTAAATGCAACTATTTGAGTTTCAAACTTATTTGTAACCAATGCTGCCTCTTTTTATGCTCTACTCTACTTCACCCCCTGCTGGGAGGTGACTACAGGTCTTAACATCTGCCCTTGTAGCCTCCGTAGGCCCTTTATCAATTCAATTAATGCATTGACTTAGTGTTGCATATTTCCAGCCCTAATTAGAATGCCCTGAAAGCAACAGAAATGGGATTGAGCAGAGAAATCTGCTGTGGCTATCCAAGTCTGTCTAGAGAGAACTGAGGGCCCCCCTGGCAGCTCTCACCAACAACCACACACATAAATCAAAAAGGACATGAGCCACAGTACTCCTGAAGAATGAAAGAAAAAAGAACACTGGTTCGTGTTTAAGTTGATTCTAAAATATATGAGAATAAGAGCTTTGGGGTGATGAATTTCCCTTTAATGCTGTCACATCTGTAGTCCTGGAGGTTTACCCTCTGATTGTTGGCTGTGCAGCCAACATTACTCCTGCAAACTTAACACCAGATGCTGCCAGGGAAATATAGCTAAAGTGATAGAAATCTATTTAACAGATTTAGTGAAGCAAATACAAACTAATTAACAATTTTAGAATTGGGATTAAACACTAATTCTTTCAAACCATAAAAATTGAGATGAACAAAAGAAAAGAAATGTTCTCTCTCTCTGAATAACTCAAAGAAGCCATCTGTTTGTCATTGAGAAAATGGCCCAATTGATAGATTTTAAACAAATTCTGACATATTTTCTTTCTGGGTTTGAATGCTTTGTGGACAGTCATCCCAGAAAGATGGCACATTATTTCCTGGCTAATGTGTCAATCTGGGCTTCCCTGAAGCTCCACAAAATAAGCTATTTGTGTACTGACTTAGAAATGAGGAGGCAAAGAATAAAATGACTCTTTGTGAATCCTTCTGGAGACATATGTTTCTGGCCATTAGGAAAGAGTGATGGCCTGGGGTTGGTTCTAACCTCACTGAGCAATAGCCATTAATGGAAACAGCTCCTTCACTCTGTTCTTAGTGTCATCTCCCAGTGGAGGCTGAAGGTCCACATCTGCTACCATCTGAGACTTTACAAATTAAGTGAAATCTAAGCTATGAAATTGTGAAATTAGACTTGCTGTTTTCCTACCTCTCAAGACGAGCATTCTTGGCCTTGATGTGCTATCTAGTTTAGAGAATAGACTGTAGAATTAATGCCATCTAATCAGATATTATGCCCCTAAAGATCACATGCTAAAGGCTTGTCCACCAGTCTATGGAAGGAAGGTCACTGGAGGCGTGCCCTTCAAGAGCACACCTTCACCTCCTTTCCTTCTTCCCTCCCTTCCTCCCTCTCTGTCTCTCTGTCTCTATGTCTCTCTCTGTATCTTTGTCTGTGTCTGTCTCTGTGTCTCTGTCTCTGTGTCTCTGTGTCTGTCTGTCTGTCTGTCTGTCTGTCTGTCTGTCTGTCTGTCTGTCTGTCTGTCTGTCTCTCTCTCTCTCTCTCTCTCTCTCTCTCTCTGTCTCTCTCTCTCTCTCTCTCTCTCTCTGTCTTACTGTATGCTTCCTGGCTGCTATGAAATAAAGCAGTTCCATTCTACCACACACTCTACACACTCCCCACCATGATATTCTAGCCCAAAGCAACCATGGACTGAAACCTCTCAAACCATAAGCCCTAATAAAATTTTCACCTTTCAAGTTGATCATTTCAAGTATTTTGTCACAGAGATGTAAAGATAATACACATCAGAAATTGGGTGATAGGGACAAATTATTTTACTCTGGTCCCAGATTAAGTTGATTAACCTGTCTGCTGGTCCCACAGCAGATGAGTCTGAGAAGACCTCAGATCTATTATAAGCCACATGTATGTGGAGATTTTGTTATGCCTTGCCCAAAGGCATACATATATAAATGTTCAATAACTAAATTACCATTTGGTGAGTGTCAGTTATGTGCCATACAATCTGCTATCTCATTTAATTTTCTCAACAATGTTATAAAGCAGATACTATTAAATCTCTAGTTTATAGATAAGAAAACTAAGTGTTACAGAGATTTGATCATCTGCCTAAGGTTATATAGTAGGTAAGTGGCAAGACAAAGTTAAAACTCAGGCTTCCTATATTCCAGAAGCAATCTCTAACTGCCGCAACATATCCTACTGTATGTGTATATATAATCACTTGTTTGTTTATATCCCACTACATTCTAAAATACACTTGAGATTACTTTACTGGAATGTAACCAGTACAAGTCAATTGAGAACATTTTCAGGGAAGATAGGGGTAGAGAGGTCAATTGTAAAGTGCATCATCAGTCCAAATGAGGTTGAAAGCAGCACTTAAGGAGCAATATGAAGTGCTTCTTGAGGTTTAATCCTTGGACTCCTGAAGTAGGCAGGGCTGTGGACAACGGGCTCCAGAAAGTAAGATAACATCCACCATGGCCTATGATTGCTGCTGATTTACCAAGTAAATACCATGCAGGGTGAGCTGTGGGTGAAACCAGCCTGCCAACAGGACTTCAGGGACAGGCCAGGAGATGAGGTGCTATGCGTCCACAGAAAGCACTGGCTCAGCAGAAAACAGGCTGCCCAATGCTTGATCTGTGGGGAAAACACAAGGGGGAATCGATTCTTGGAGACGACAAACAGCACATTTCAACAACACTCAGATGCTTTATTGGGATTGGGGTTACCATTGCCAGTCACAAAGCAGTCCATATTCTTTTTATTTGCTTGTAAAAAGAAGGCAGTGTAATCGTTGTTTGAACATTTCCCTGGTCAGAGTTCTTTACTCTGAAAGATCCTTCATACCAAGAAATCTATGCAATACTCTTGAGTCCTCTCCAGAGTGGCTACAATTCTCCTAGTGGTAAACATACACCTTTAACGGCAGAAATAGAATGAGATTTTTTTTTCAGACTGGAGTTTCCAATCTGTCTTTCTGGACAATGGATTTCCTGAGTCTCCTTTATGAGGCCCCAATTTCTATGCCCATCACTAGGTAGAGTAGTAAGCAATCACTATCAAACAGGTATTGACAGCAACAAGCCAGGCCCAGAACCATTAAGGATCAGAGCTCAACTGAGTAGTTGAGCTGCCTCAGCTTCCCCACTAAAGACCAGACAGAAGCTAGGGATAAAAACAGGTAGAAAAAAAAAAAACAGGTAGAAACTGGTTTGATTACCCTCTGACAGTTTATGCCTCTAGTCCCTCCCTCCATTTCCTGCTCCATGCCAATCAGAAAAGCTGCCACCACCTTTTCATGCCATTATGTCTCAAACAGGGGTCTTTGGACATTTTTCTCAGTTTTCATAAACTTTTGATACTGCTTCCTTTTGTTGAAAATATGAAAATAATTTAAATATTCTGTTAATCAACCGTATGAAGCTAAGTTGTAGAATTTGTATTTCCACATGTGTAGGTTTGTGTTTCTAACAGTGCCAGGGTCGAATACAACTGCTTTGTCTCAGCTAGTGCAGAATAAATTCAGTGAACTTCAACACAGATGATTGTTCATCAAGTGATGAGCCGTTGACCTCACAGTTTTCCATAGAATCTAAAACAGAAGAAAAGAATGTGCTGAATCACCATGTGGCATGCCCCAGATTTAGCCACGTCATAAGCAGATGTCATAAACCTGTGCTAAGGCTTCCAGAACCATCTCCACACAGCACTCAATGATTTTATTTCAGCAAACTAGCACCATCCAGCATCTTAAATAAAGATTCACCTGAGTATTATTGACTTTGTGGATTTTTTTGTTTTACACGTGTAAAATTTTTTATCTGAACATTAATGTTTATACCTCCATTTATATACTCATTTGGGTTTTAAGAGATTATACGGGGTTTCATACCTGTTTATGTTAGTTGTGGTGAAAAAATAATTTGCATTGTTTTCCTTGAAAATGGTTTATCCATCTTATCACTTAAGCTTAAAGCACTATTGTTTTCTGAGCATTACATTTCCATTCCCTTCATTCAGTAGAGTTTGCCCCCTATTGGTCAGCAGGTATGGCTAGTATATATTACTATCACACTAAGTTTTTTGGTTTTTTATTTTTTTCTTTTTTTTATGACCTCGTTGCGCATAACCTACTCCCCTGAAGAGTACTAAAAGAATTGATAGCTTGAATGGGAAATCTGACCATTAACTGTTGTAAAACAGAAATAAAATGGAACGTTCTGCAAATCTCACAGAAAGTCATTAAAGATGAAAGTCTGGCCACAGAGACAAAGCAGAAGCTGCCCAGGAACAGCCTTGGCTGAGTTAGATCCAGCAAGGCAAGAAGATGGCCCTGCTGCTCACCCTCAGGGGCTTTCCCCTCTGCCACCCCCATTACTACAGGCTCCAGAGGCTGAGGAGGACAAGAACTAAGCCAGAAGTCCACTAACCCCAGCTGGAAATAGCTAAAGGCTGAGAAGCAGGAGCCACACTGGTGAATTCAGAGATCAATTGCTGGCCACAGAGAAAACAAATTATTTTAGAAATAATTGACTGTAGAAAATAAAACACCACAGCCATCCCATCAAGTTATTTCTGACTTGTGTTAAAGGGAAGAAAAGAAGCAAGGATCTCATTAGAAGAGATTGTTGACATGTTACCACCTTGCCCTCACGCTCCATTCATGGCCCTTGAATATGACTTGTGTGCTTATAGACAGTACTGGGATTTGGAGAGTGAGTTGTCTAGGTCTGCTCCTGCTTATCCTGAAGCAAATATGCACTAAGACCTAGAAAGTAATGTGAGTGAAGGAGGCGGACAAGCTCTTAGGCATAAACATGCTGATGTGTAAATTAAAGAATAAGTATATGCATATCCTATAAGGAGATGTGCTATCATTTTTCTTGAAATACACAGACTCTAGGATCTTTCATTTATTTCCAGTGTTAACTGAAGACATGGGTATAGAAAAAATCGGGGGAAAAAACATAGTACAAGGGTCCTGAAAATGATGAAGGCTTATAGTTGGAAGTTAAGAGAGGATGGTAGCAGTGAGGATGAGCTGAGCTGAAGGGCACTTGAATTTGCTCTTCTGGAGCCTGCTGAAGCCACTCTGTTCTTCACTAAGTAAACATCAGTTCTGCTTAGTCTCACTTCCAAGTGACTGTGAAGGGAGCAGTGGTTGAAGTGATTGTTAAAGGGCCATCATCTTGCAGATTTTGGCTGAGCACTGGCCGATTTGACCAATTTGCTACCAGGATTTTTTTTTCTGCTATACATTTATCAAGCAACAATCTGTTAGCAGGTAAGAGATACAGATTCCCCAGTCCAGAATACCATCATGTGTCTGGATACACATAATGAGACCATTCCCACATCTTGGCCAATGGCCCACACTAATACAACTCTGCTGATGTGAGTGTAAGAAATTCTGTTAAATGAAAACCTCAACATAATGGCAGCTATTAATACTTTCTAATATTAATAGGTAGCATCAATCTTGTATAATAGAATCTGTCCACGTAACAGACACTTCATTTCACAGTTCCTCCTAGTTTTTCCTCAGTATCTTTTCCCCAGTCTTCTGGATACCCTCCAATGTGTCATTCCTACAACTGTGGCTAGAAGGCCAACAATGTATGTGGTAGCAAAAAAAATTGTCCCATTTATGGCTCTAGGACTCTCCTCTTCTCCCATCTACATCCACCAAGAAGAGAATGGATACAAAACATATGTTTATTTTCTTTCACTATCAGCTGAAGCATCACTTCAGAAAGAAAGCCTTCTCTACCTGTCTTTTTCATCTTAACCAAACAGTAACAAAAACTGAGGTACATACCTACCAACAGTTTTCTCCAATACTGTTCTCTTTTCCATTTTACATTGCCCTCTGTGGGTTTCTTCTAAGCAGTGTCCTGGCATCTCTCAGACCAAAGCACAAAAAGCATGTAATAAATGTTGAGCAAAGTATTATATGGATGGATAGATGATAGGGAGATGGATGAAATAATTAATGGATGGATGGGTGTATGGATAGAAAGATGGATGGATGGACAATGGATGAAGGAATGTATTTATAATGGATGGACACCTGGATGGTAGATGGATGGAAGGAGGGATGGATGGATGGATGGATGGATGGATGGATGGATGGATTGGTGGTTAGATAATCTATTTCTTTTCCTTTTTAGATGTTCTGGTTAAAGGAAGAAGCACTTTGCTTTCAGGGAAACCTCTCCACTAGATGGTGCTCATAAATTTCCTAATTTGCAGTTTCTGCAGAATGTTTTCACATTTTGAATTTTCAACTGTCTTTGAATAATTATGTATATATTCACAGTTGGTGTAACTTGTTTATCTCACTGTCCATGTTTCATATTTCATACAATTACAAATACATTCTTCCCCCAACCCGGAACCCTAATAATGAGCTAGCAGCATTTTGTTTTAACTGGGGAGAGGACAGTCATGAGGTCTATGCAGTTGTTACAGAGTCAGAAGGAACATCAGCCTCCTTCAACCCATACCATAGGACAAGAAACAAAGATATCCTGCCATCACTCTATTCCCAGCATCAAAGAGTCAGCAGAAAAGTAGGACCTAGACTTGAAATTGCCATTAACCTTTATAACCATGAATTTTGCTCTGATAAAATAATAATCTCTTACATTTGTACAGGGCTCAGTGCCAAACAAAGCAATTCCTCATCACAAAAATAACTTTGAGTACCTAAGAATGATGCCAAGCACTTTAGATTTATTACTGCCATTTGTCCTTCATATAAACCTAGGAGTAAAGTCTAGATGCTGCCCATTTCACAGATAATAAAATAGAGCTTTACAACTCCCACTTTACACAATACCATTATAGACAACTCCATTAGGCAAGTCCCCAAGATCATATGGGTGGTAAGTGGCAAAGCTGTTTAGGATCAGTTTGCAATGACAATAGTTTGCTCCCCAGCTGTGACAAGAGTCATTTCACTATCAAGAAAACACTATTAGGCAATGAAGAGAAGGAAAGTTCCATGCATATCTGCCTACTTTGTGCCCATATTAGTAAATGTGTGTACATGAGTACGTGTGCCCTGCACATCTTCCTTGTAGCAACATTATGAGTGGAGTAATAATTACTATTTTCAGGTAATCCCTCATACTAGGCAGCATGCCAAGTGCATCCTATCATTTCAAACCCACCTACTTCTGTCAGGAAGATATTATTATGCCCATTTTAAAGATAAGAAATCCAAGTGCTAAGGCTGGTATTCAAACTCAGTTCTACCTGACTTCAAAGCTCTGTGGTAGATGAGGTGGCCAAAGGCCACTCGGGGGAGGATTCTAAAAGGCTACCTGTCTATTCTTTTTGCTCTCATCACACTGAACATCATCCCCCAAACATTCCTCTGAGCCTTATTCATCTGACAGAAAAGCCCTTCCTAGCTGCAGAGCTCCAACACATCTTTTTTTTTTTTTTGTCAGTCATGAGGCTTGAACTCGGGGCTTGGGTGTTGTCCCTGAGCTCTTCTTTGCTCAAAGCTTTGCTAGCTTAGAGACACTTAGAGACACATCTCCACTTCTGGTTTTCTGGGAGTTAATTGGAGACAAGAGTCTCATGGACTTTCCTACCCTGGGCTAGCTTTGAACCTGGATCCTTAGCTCTCAGATTCCTGAGTAGCTAGGGAGCAGACATGAACCACTGGCACCGAGCTACATACCTTTTTAGACCCAAATAAAATGTCTCCCCTCGTATAAAGTCTTCTCTGATGTTTCCTGACCTTACACATCTTCATACTACATTTGTCTTCTAAGTCTCTTCTCCAATACCACAAACACAGAGAGAGAGAGAGAGAGAGAGAGAGAGAGAGAGAGAGAGAGAGAGAGAGAGAGAGAGAGAGAGAGAGAGAGAGAGAGAGAGAGAGAGACAGGGACAGAGAGAGAGACAGGGACAGAGACAGAGACAGAGACAGAGACAGAGACAGAGACAGAGACAGAGAAACGGGGAGAAAGAAATTTTGTCAGTCTCAGGTATGAAAGGCAGATGTTTCTTAGCCTATAAGCCAGCCAGGTGGCTTGCCATAGCTACCTGGGGAGAACACAGACTATATCTTCACCCTGAGTCTCCAGTGCCTTTAACAGAGACCTGTTCAAAAAAAAGGGAGACTCTGTCAGTGATTACTAAGTACCAGAGACAAGGGAATCTCAGCATGGTGAGACATGCCTAGCACTCAGGAGGCTGAGGCAGAAGGATCACATGTTCAAGGTTAGCCTGTGATACATAGTGAGACCCTATTTAAAAGAGAGAGAGAGAGAATGAATGAATGGGTTGAGGATTTAGCTCAGTGGAAAAGCATTTGTCTAGAAAGTGCAAGGCCCTGAGTTCAGTCCTCAGCTCTAGAAAAAAAAAAAAGACAAGAAATTAACTTAATAAACTAATAAACCAGAAGACCATCTAGTTCAAAAAGAAAATGAGGTAAAGCAAGGCTTGAGATATAAGTTTTCGGTGGTAATAGCTACAGAGAGCAGATACTTGTGGGTCTCTCTGGGGATGAAAAATGGAAGAACAGTGAAGAGAGAGGTGCTTCAGCAGGTAAAGAAGGGGAAGTGGCAGGATCCTACCCATGAACCAGGTAGAAAGGCTCTCTCTATTTGTAAGTACTGAGGTCTCCAGCTAGAAAAATGGGATATCAGGCCAGGTGCTGGTGGCTCACACCTGTAATCCTAGCTACTCAGGAGGCTGAGATCTGAGGATTGAGGTTCAAAGCCATCCGGGGCAGGAAAGACCATGAGACTCCTATCTCCAATAAACCACCAGAAAACTGGAAGTGGCACTGTAGCTCAAGTGGTAGAGCGCTCGCCTTGAGCTGAAGAGCTGAGGGACAGCGCCCAGGCCCAGAGTTCAAGCCCCACGACCAACAAAAAAAAGAAAAAGAAAAATGGGATATCAACAAACACATGTAGTGCTTGCTCTATGCCAGACCCTGGCTTAACAAGTTCTACATATATTAAACATGTTGATATTCACAGCCTTTCTGAAAGCTCCGTGGAAGTGAGCAGATGGTGGCAGGAGTGATGCTCTTGTACACATAGGTACACATTCTCTAGAGTGGAATATCTGGTCAAATGATATGAATGTCATGATTGTCCACTTATGTCCTCAAGACCACTCAACCTCCCTCCATCCTGCTATGGCCCCACAAGGTTATATCATGTGGACTCATAGGCAGGCTTGGTTGTGTTAGCCCAGTGAAGAGAACCAGCAAGTAATTAGAAGGAGAGTTAGGTGAAAGTACTTGTTTCCCTGGTTGAATTGCCTGGGAGTTGTAGTAGGCTGGCCAGATTCCCTCACTGATGGACACTAGGCCCAGTTGACAACACCTCACAGATTTTGCTGCCTCCAAGGTTCATGAACTATCCAAGGTCAGCCTGATCCATTTTTTTGTGGTCTGAGACAGGGCAAAAGAGCATACCAGTGGGAGCATGTGTCATGGTGGGTGTGCTGAGGGCTTTCTCTTTCTTACTCTTTTGGTCAGGAACCCATAGCTTATGGGATGGTACTGCCACATTCCAAGTAGGTCTTCCCCCTTATTCAATCTTCCCTGGAAATGCCTTTACAGACATACCCAGAAGTAGAATTTTCTAATTTTCTAACCATCTCTCCCTCC
This sequence comes from Dipodomys merriami, assembly GCF_024711535.1. Classification (NCBI taxonomy): domain Eukaryota; kingdom Metazoa; phylum Chordata; class Mammalia; order Rodentia; family Heteromyidae; genus Dipodomys; species Dipodomys merriami. The sequence goes on along the minus strand of NW_027203937.1, from coordinate 24,920,281 downwards.
AATTGAGTTGACCACCGAAGACTAACCATGGCAACATCTTTTTATTTAATAAAAATGAAGCCTGTATTACCAGATAGTAATATACTGTACTAGCTTTCTTATGATCGGTATTTTCCTGTATTTATTTCTTTTTCTTTTAATTTTTAGTTTTCCATTTACTTTTAATTATTTGATGTTTCTATGTTTTATAGGCATACTCTTTTGCAGTTAGTCTGAGAGCGTCTCTCTTTTCGGTGGTAGGCTTGATTTCATTTAATGATATATTTGAATTTGTTTCACTTTCATTATTTTATGTTTTATATTTACCCTAATTTTTCTTCTTTCATGTCTTCTATTGAACTGAGTGTTACTTGTGCCCCTGCCTTCTACTGTCTATTGATTTGTAAGTCCTGCCATGTCATGTCCTCCTCTCGGTGCTTACTTTTAATTTTTGAACATGCATTCTCACGTTAACAATATCTAAATCTTGTGTATATTTTTCCCTCCTTCCTAATAACAACATATCTGGGTATGATAGTACACACTTACAATCTCAGCACTTGGAAAGTAGAGGTAGGTAAGATCTCAAGCTCAGAGTCAGACTGGGGTAGATAGTGATTTCCAGGCTAACCTGGGCTATATAGTAAGACCCTGCCTTACCTATTTGTGTCTACATATATAACAATAAAATAATATATATTCTGGGTTATTTTTGAACTAGCATACATTTGTAGTAAGAGTGAAATTATAATGTTTCCATACATGCACACAATGAACTTTAAACAAATTCACCCCTTTCACTAATATTTTCTAAGTTCACTTTCTCTTATTATTCACATTACTATTGTTCACTCTTATTTGTATACCTTAGGATTATTTGTTATTATGTTATGTTCACAAAATAAGTATATATTACTTGTATATGCACAAAGTTGTAATTATTAGCTCATTGTCATTTTCTATGTTCCTTTACTCCTTTTAGGTATAATCCTTTAAGTTCCCTTGAACAGTTCTTTAAGAAGAATTTAACTAGTGGTAATTGATGCAGTCTTCATCTAAAACTGCCTTGAATTAGCCTCTACTCTCAAATAATAATGGAGTAGAATCTTCAGTTGAAAGTCATTTCCCAACTAAAGTTAGATCCTTATATATCACCCTGAACCAGAATCAACTCCAAATGGGTCAAAGACCTCGGAGTCAAAGCTGAAACCCTGAAAACATTCCAGGAAGGAATAGGAGAAACCCTAGGGCCCCTTGGCACAGGCCAAAATTTTCTTAATAAAGACCCAGAAGCACAACAAATTAAAGAAAGGTTGGACAAATGGGATTGCATGAAACTGTAGAGCTTCTGCATGACAAAGGACATAGCTAACAAGATCAATAGAAAACCCATGGATTGGGAGAAGATCTTCACTAGCCATACAACGGACAAGGGTCTTATATCTAAAATATACTTAGAACTCAAAAAATTAAATCCCCCAAAAACAAATCCTCAAAAAAACAACTTCGCAATTAATAAGTATGCTAAAGACTTCCCTATCCAATGACTTACCTTAGATTTGCACTGCTGGGAACCATGTTAAATAAACTTATTATTTCCGTGTTTCATTTAACCTGTGGGTTGTAGTATGACCAATCTGTTTTATATCTTCAATCAACGGATTTGGTAATAATTTATCAAGAATAAAAATTTGTTTTTGAAACTAAAGAGAGAGAAACAGAGAGAGACTTCTTTGAAGAGGAAATAAGAATGGCCGATAGACACATGAAGAAATGCTCAACTTCTCTAGCCATAAAAGAAATGCAAATCAAAACAACATTGAGATACCACCTCACCCCAGTTAGAATGGCTAGAAATCTAGTAACAACAAATGCTGGAGGGGATGTGGCCCAAAGGGAACCCCACTACACTGTTGGTGGGAGTATAAACTTGTTCAACCACTTTGGAAAGCAGTATGGATGTTCTTCAACGGACTCCACATAGAGTTCACCTATGACCCAGCAATCCCACTTCTGGCCATTTACCCCAATGATCACAAACAAGGCCATACTAAAGCTACCAGCACAACTATGTTTATCGCAGCATTATTCACCATAGCTTAGATATGGAACCAACCCAGATGCCCCTTAGTAGATGCATGGATCAAGAAAATGTGAGATATATAGAGATATAGATCGTTATAGATATAGATATAGATATATAATGGAATTCCATGCTTCTATCAGAAAGAATGAATGTTAGGAAATGGGAAAAGTTGGAAAAAATCATATTAAGTGAAGCAAGCCAGACCCAAAGAAATATAGGTCCCATGGTTTCCCTTATTTGCAATAATTAGTATGTCTAGGATAATCTTTTTTTATTTTATTTTATTTGTGAACATACTGTACAGAGGGGTTACAATTACATGGGTAGGATAATGCATACATTTCTTACCAAGCATTGCTGCCTCCTCCTTTGTTTACCCTTCACATCCCTTCCCAGCCTCCCCCCTCCCTATCCCAATCCCAATCCCAATCCCAATCCTCCCCCCCCCCCACCGATGTTGCAACAGGTCCACCTGTATCTGTCTAGGATAATCTTATCAGATGAGCAGAAGAGCTCAAAAGCTATGTACATATGACCATATCAGATAATGCTAAGCAAAAGGAACCCCAAGATAGGACACAAGAGGTTTTTCTTTGTTGTTGTTATTTTTAATGTACTATGTGGTTTTTTTGTTTATTTCTTTTGTATGTTCTTCCCCCTATGGTATACCCCCTTTTGTCACTGTATTTGATTTTGATACCTTGCATGTTGTATATACATGTATCTAATTTGGGGAGGGCAAAGTAAATAACGAAATGCTGAAACAAGGACACAGGATGACCCATTGCAACAATGATATTCACAAGACACTATGTTGGAAATAAACTTTACAATGGGGGGGGAGAGGGAGAAGGGGAGAGAGGGAAGGGATAGTAGGAGAAAAACAAAGGAGGGGGTAACAAGAAATGTACTCATTACCTTACTCATGTAACTGCAACCCCTCTGTACAGCATCTTTACAAGAAAATAAAAAAAATTTTAAAGATTTTTTAAAAAGTAAAACTATTGTTAAAAAATAGAAAGTCATTTCCCTTCAGCTGCTGAAGATAGTATTCCACTGTTGTCTAAAATCAGTTGTTGCAGTAAAGAAGACTACTGTTAGGCTGGGAAGGTGACTAAGTGGTAGAGCACTTGCCTTGTATGCACAAGGCCCTGGGTTTGATTCCTCAGCACCACATAAGCATTAAAAAAAAAAAAAAAAAAAAAAAGCTGGAAGTGGTGCTGTGGCTCAAGTGATAGAGGGCTAGCCTTGAGCTGAAGAGCTGAGGGACAGTGCCCAGGCCCAGAGTTCAGGCCCCACGACGGGACCCAAAAAAAAAAAAGTATTTTATCTTAGAAAAGGTCAGATAAGTTGATGTTAGGGAAATGAACCCTAAGATATGTATTCAAATGATTTTTTCTTTCATGCAATTGTTTCTAACACATTTATAAGATTATTTCTTTATGGCTTTGTATGTCCCTCCCCCACAGTATAACCCCTGCTTTCACTGTATTTGATGTCAGTATAATTTGTGGAGGGGAAGGGGAAAAACAAATCGTTTAAATAGGGATACAGGTGGACCCATTGCAACAATGAGATGTACAAGTCGTTATGTTGAAAACGAACTTTACAACTTTGTGGAGGGAGGGGGGTGGGGGGAGGATTGGGTGGGAGGGTGGGGGGAGGATGGGAAAGGATGGGAAGGGGAAACAAAGGAGGCTACAATGCTTGATAAGAAATGTACTCGTTATCTTGCTCATGTAATTGTAACCCCTCTGTACAGTATTTTCACAATAAAAAATAAAATAAAATCCTCAAAAAAAAGACTGCTGTCATTCTAATTTTCATTCTTTTATGAGCAATGTGGTTTTTCTCTCTTGTTGCTGTTATGATTGTATTTTTGTCTTTAGAGCTCTGTACTTCCCCTAATGGGGGGGGGGTTCTTTTCAATAATTCTCAGGATTCTATTTCTGAATCTGCAATTCCTTGCCCTTTATCAATTCTAAAAAAAATCATTAGTTAATATCTTCATGTCTCTTTAAATATTGCACTTTTCCCAATCTCTTTGTTCTGTGTATCTGGAACCATCTATCTGTCTATCCATATCTACCCATTTACACAAACACACACACACACACACACACACACATATTTATTTTACATTCTTGTGCTTATTCTGTGGTATATTCACACCACTTTTCAAATATTTTTATCTCTCTTCTGCCTAAATAATCCATGGATTTTTTTTATATTTCCAATGACTATACTTTTATTCTTAAAATTTTTATTAGCTTTTTACTTTCATCTTCATAATTTCAAAAACCCCATATATAGCCAATTTCATGCAGATATTTAATGTCTTAAATGTTTGAAATCTCATTATCCTTTTTAATGTAATTCCTGACTTTCATTCTGGATGAATTATTCTATTGTGAGCTCTCAGATGGTATTATACTAAGGTCTTGTTCCTAATATTCTCCCTTAAGCATCTCAAAACACATGTGCACACATGTGCACAACCTCAGCTCTGTTTTTAATTCCCTCTTCACTCTGGGTCTCTAGAGAGTATTCCTTCCTTGAAAATTCAGCCATTCATTTTGTCTTATTATTGTTCCTATTCTGCATTTCCAGGTATTTCTATGTGAGATATTTCAAGCATTCTTAATCTGCCTTCTGTTGCAACCAGAAGTCAAACTAAACATGTAGCATGTCATACTTTTGAAACAAGTATGAAGTCAAAGTGTTTACTAATGAGCAAGTAAATGATGGGGAAACATCCCTGACTATCTATGAAAGACAGCATAACTTCACAGAACTATCTTAGCCTTCAAATTCCAGAGCCATTACTTGGTATTTTAGCTGCAAAGCTTAATACCTTTGTGACTTCAGATATCTTAGAATCTGCAAACCTCAATCTTTCATCTGAAAAAAATTCAGATTTTGACATCTCACAGTTACTAGAGATGCCAAGCCTAGATATATGCATGGAGATATATTTGGAACAAAAATATATTTCAAATTTTTAAAAAATATTTCAAATTTGTGTGACACAATTCAATGCCTTCTTCCAAAGAATGAGAAATATTGTGCCTTGGCCTGATATCTCAGTCATCCTTTCCAATGTCAGTGACTAAGAAAGAAGAGAGGAACACCTGCCAGGACTAGTGTGTTATTGGGCCTGTTACCAGAACCCAAGATTGCTTCACCACATCAAGGAGATCCTCACAGTTAGTATCTATCCCTTAGATGCTTACATTAAAAAGAAACCAACGACAGACCTGTGGAGATACAAGATGAGACGCACAGCAGGTTCCACCAAAATCTGTATATGTTCTCACAAATCGTTTGAAAAGCCCCAAGAGTGAATTATAGTATCCTAACTTTACATATGCAGAAACTGAGGCTAATGTTGTACATCCTCTAAAATCATACCATATTCACTGAGGAAGCCAAGAAGATGGCTTTCTTTAGCACCCTACTTCAACCAGGCACAATTAGTCTCTCCTCGCTCAGCTCTCCTAGAGGTTCTGAGCTTGCCTAGTACATCTGTTTTTATACTGAACCCAGCTCTTGGTTTAATGTATGTTCCTGCTCTCAGAGCTTATTGAAGATACCAGTTGCTTGTGCTTATCCAGCTCCCCAAACAGGTAGGACTAACAGATTTGCTCCATTAATGAAAATCAGGTCTCTGTTTCCAAATCTATGCCCCACTCTACCTCCTGGCCAGCACATATGGGTCCAGAGCCCCCTAAACTAGATCCACTCCCATGTGCTCTTGAATCCCTGCTCCCCTTCCAAAGTTAAGAGCCAGCAGAGACTTTGGCCTTGACAACAGGGCCTTAAAACTTACCCTATCTATTGCAGTGTCTCTGTCCAGACAAGGAATGGAAGCTGGTATGGGGCCAGCACTTCTTAGGGGCTCAGAAAACCTGGGTGATTGAAATGGATGAGCTCCTTGATTTGAGAAGCTTCTGACACAGAACAGTGCTGACGTGTGGAATAGCTGCTCCGGCAATGACTCATACATCAGGACCTCTTTAATGGGGAATTATGGAAATGTGCTGCCTGAAGCTGTCTTAATTAAGAACAACCTGATCTTGATTGTAGCCTCTGAGTGGTCTCCCCTCCCCTCTTCCTCTCTCCTTTTCTCCTTGACGCCTAGAGGTAGAGCCCAGCACCTCTGACAAGGCTTTCCTTCTCCTAATAATGCTGCTGACAGACTCACTTTGGTAGCAGCTTATCTAGTTGGGGCTGGCAGCATGAGGCTCCCTAATGGGCAACCTAAATCAGTGAGTAATAGAGATCTCTCCACCTGACCTGCACAAGCTCTCAGGAAAGGCAGGGGCTGAGTGTGCCAACAGACAAAAAATAATCAAGTTGGATGTTCTTCCAGGACCCACTCTTCCCAAACCTACAGTATCCTGGAGACTATGTGCTGACTAGAAAATTAAGATGAACTCCTTCTAAAAACCTCTGAGTACCAGCCCATAACCTGGGGGAAAGCTGAACGTGAGCCTCTGATAGAAGGAAGAGTGAAATCATTCTATCTCTGTACCCAAGGGATATCTTCCTCAGATACTATAAAAGAGGACTGAACTTAAGGAATTTTGGCTTAATTCCAAACCCCAGCCCAACTTCCTGTCAAGCAGACAACTTCCTGTCAAGCAGACAACTTCCTGTCAGTCAAGCTACCCCTGGATTCCCCACCCCTATGCTCAATGTCCTTGTTACATCTTCATTCAGAAAATACTTATTAATGTGTATGAGGTTGGCCTCTATGTCTTCCTTCTCCTTCCTCTTCTCTGAACACACACACACACACACACACACACACACACACACACACACACTCTAAAAGTAAGTCTTTATTAAACAAATGAAAGAGTTTTCAAAGAAACTTTATCACGTCAGACTCATCTATTAATTGGTGAATTTAGTTTCTTGGTTCCCAGCTTCCCCAGAGAGTCATTAAAAAGTGTACACAAACATTCGAATCATTTGGGAGCTCACTATTTAAAAAACATAAGAGGTGAGCTTCTTGTAATGAGATGGTCAGTCTTTACATCATTTATGGCAAACGCTTCCTAAACAGGAAGACCCAAAGAGAATAAAACTCTTTGAGTGAATTGAGCTATTTCACTCCTCCCAGCAGGAAAAGATGGGGCATGTTGTATATCCACTCTCCTTAACATACCTAGCTGCCTGTCTAGTTCACAAGGAATATCAGAAACCCACATCCCAGAAAACAGATCCTTCTTCCCTGGGACTTGTCTCTGCTTCTCAGAGTGGGGTTCACAAACCAGCAACATTTGCATTACATGAGAACATTAAAAAATTCACACCCTCAGGACTCACCCAGAACCAACAACCATGAAACCTAAGACTAAGCCTGTGTTACAACCAGCTGTCCTGATGATTCTAATGCAGCAAGTCTGAGAACAGTTGCTCTAGGTAGAAGCAAACCTTTAGCAAATTTGCAAGGCACTCCACAGGGACAATGCTGGCTTTGTGAGCCTTTGTGGATTGCAAACACAGCCTCAATCATGTACTTGCCAAACGAAGCCAGAGTTACAGTTTAGGTACATTCACTCCCTCCCTCGTGAAGTGAACATCCACAGTCACACGGTGTAGCCTTGTCTCTAGCACCCTTCTCCAGCCCTACGTTCCACCATTTGCCTCCTCATTCTCTATGCTCTAGCCACACCAAACATTTTTTTCCTGAACATAATGTGGTACTTTATGCCTTTTTGTGCCTTTGGTCAAGTTATTCTCTCTACCCAGAATGCCTTTCTACATTTTCCATCTAGAAATTTGCCTGTTGTTTGTAGGTCTCTTCTTCCTAGAAAGATTCACTGACTACAAGAGAATCAGATTCTACTCCTAGGATGACTCCTCTCATGGTATTCCCCTCACCCCTGGCCCTTATGTTGCCACACTTTTGTGTGTTGTTTCCTTGTTTTTGTCCTCCTTAAGGTCAGGATCTGTGTCTGATCCACCACTGTTACATCGGACCAGCACTGTCCCTGACATCCTCATGCCATGACAAAGCCTATTGGGCATCATCTCTGTGCCAGGCTTGATGGGCTAGAGGTAGAGTGAAGAACAGATTTGTGGGTCAGATTGGATCTACCTCACAGAGCTCATTCACAGTAGTGAATAGTAGAAAAGAAGGAAAGGAGTCAAGGAAGAAGTAAGATGCTAGCAGAAGTGGGAGATGTGATTGCTTTTACTGACAAGTTAGAATACTTTGGAAGCCATGGGAGACTGAATTCATTTCTTGGAAGCTCCTCTCCAGATCATTCACAAAGCGGGACAAGACCAATCTTGAGAAGCAAGTGATCTTTAATCCAAAGGCCTCTCCTTTCCAGGGACTTAGATCAGTCCCTAAGAAGAGCCATCTTGCAGCCCAGAATGTTTAGCATCTTCCCCATGGTGGCTGTTGTCAGGAGAGTGAACTGAGACAAGATTACATTGGGAGTCTTGGTGCTTCTTCTCCAGTAACTGAGATTCTAATCACTATCAAGGCTCAACTCAGGTTGGCATGCCCCTATTCAATTATCTCATATGAGCTTATCTCATATTAAGATGTAAATTCCATGTTTCTGCTCACATTACTGCATTCTTTGGGAACTCTTGTGACTTTTGGACTGATTTTTTTTTTATGTGCTGAAAACATATTTTTCTCAAAGTAGAACCATTTTGAATATGGAAGGGAAGGTGATGCTGAAGAGGTTATTATAAACAACCAGAAGAGAGATGATGTCTGCGCCAGAGCAGAGGCAGTGAGGAGGTAAAGATTATTCTAGAAGAACATAAAATGGATGTTATAGAACCAAAAACAAAATGAATTGTGAGAGGTGAAGGTGATCTAGTCCCTGTCCTCAAAATGCTGAAAAACTAGCTAGGACAAACCTTGGGAGAGGAGAGGGGTTATGAGCAGCATGCACTCCAGCCTGATCCCATGTATACACAAAAACAGACAGAGACAGACAAAGAGACAGGGAGAGAGAGAGAGAGAGAGAGGGACAGAAAGAAAGCACCTCACAGGATCCCATGCAAATAGAGAAAACATAAAGTAGTACACACAAATTCATCATAATAAGTAGTTGCTCACTGACAAACATGCATAAATACACTCTCTCACTTCAAACAACTTTTAAAATAATCATTCCAAAAATGAAAACAAGAAATATGTGTGTCGATTTTCCCTATTTTTTTTCTTTCAGAAGAAAATGAATTGTTTCCATGAAATTTCATACCTATGATAATAAATCCTCTCCAGCTATACAATATCTTTGGCAGAGACCGGTACAGGGAGAGAATGCATGGTATAGTTCCTTGGTACAATGCAGGCTTAGCATTCATGAGCCCAGGGTTTGATCCCTATTAGTGCAATGTGAGATTTATATAACACATCTTTTTCGAAGAAAATTCATAGGTGCTATCTCCATTATGGGAGTGTTTATGTAATTTCCAATTTTTTGTGCTATATACTGTCTATCAGCATACAGAACTATCCTAGCCCTTCTGAGTTCTATAATCAAGAATTGGAAACAAATGAGAAACAACCTACATTTCCCAGATTCCCTAGTCAGAAGCTGATTTTGATTTCACCAATAAGAGACATTCTCATAAGGGTTGGAAAGCAAAAGAAAAATAAGCCATTACTGGTCCTCAGATACAGTTGGGCAGGTTTTGCAGTTTCCTCCGTAAGTCCTCCTCTAAGTCATCCATCCACCTTAGTGCTTCTAGCACTATTCTGATGGTTTGGGGTTTGGGAATTTTTTTCAGGTTGTTGAGAGTTTTTGTAATTTTTATAACTTCTGATTTTCTGGTACCATTTTCCCCAAACTTCCAGCCTTTTAAAATACCTTGTAAACATCTATTACCTCTATCAATCCTTTCTGCATAGAGTACCTTAAGCAGTTTTCCTGGCTGACACAATTTTGCATATTACATACATGTCGATGTTTATGATTATTTCCCACTAGCAGGTTAAATATCATTTTCACAAGCAATATGAAGTAACAGCATGTCTGTGTTCTATAGTACCATTATATTTGCTTACAAATATATAACTTATCTATACTCGTTTTAGGGCTATAGTAACCAAATACCACAAAGCTCAATGTCCTAAACAGTAGCAATTTCTCATGTCATCTTGTCAAGATCAAGGCACAAGCAAAGCTGAGCTGGTTCCTTCAGAGAGAGTGAGGGTGAATCTGTTCCATGCCCCCTTCCTAACTCCTGGTAATTTGCTGGCCATCTTGGATGCTCATGCATTACCAGCTCTCTCCCTTACTTTCCATGGCATCCTCTGTGTCCATTTTCCCCTCTTTTTGATCCAATGATCAAAACCACTTTAATATCTCATTCTCATTTAACTGCTTCTGTAAAGACTCTATTACTGAATGAAGTCATGTTCCAAAATACTAGGGTTGAGTATATCATTTAGGGGGAATATAATATATTCCAGAACACTACCCAATTCCAGATGGAAATACCTAGCAGCAGTGAGTTGGATGCGCATCCCATGAAAGCAGGACAGATTTAAGTTAGAAACAGTGTTGCCAGGACTAGCAGAGAGTGGTTGTTGAAGTCTTTAAAAATTTGATCAGAGAGAATAAGTAAAGAAGAGAAGAGGTCTCACAACAGAAACTTAGGGCATACTAACATGAAAGTTAGGGGCAGAGTAACAGGAAGCTGAGAAGAAAGACTTGAAGAAGTAGAAGTTGAAAGTCTTCCTGGGGAAAGACTCTGACTCAATGCTCACATCATGCTGTGTCATTATTTGCCATTGACCAAATAGTCCAGATGCGCTGTCAAAAGGTGAAAAGTGGAAACTCTGAACAGATAAAAGAAATAGATACATCATCTATTTTTACCCATGTTTACTCTCCAGCCATGTAGCTCAATCAAGGCATTTCACCTCATCTGTCAAGTGGAGATGACCATGGTTGTAATAAGAACGAATGAAATGATACATGTACTAATTCTACTGCACACAAGATTGGCACATAGTAAATATCTAACAAAGAATAGCCTCTAGGACTTTTGTTATGTAGATACCGTAGTTTTAAATATACAATTTTACACTTCAAACTTCTGAGCCAATTTTCAAAGCATAAATGACAAAGCAAAATCCAATGGAAGGTAATTATATTATGCCAAGTCCAAAAACTCATAAAGTCACCTAGAATATACATTTTCTTGGAACCCTGAGATGTTAATAACTTGCCCAAGATTCTACAAAGTGTAAATGTGAGTGTAGAAATAAGGCTTAAATTAAGAATCTTAAACTCTAAACCAAGCACAGTGGTGCACACTTGTTATCCCAGCTGTTCAGGAGGTAGAGTTTCAGAGGATTGCAGATTGGGGCCAGTCTCAGGCAAAAAAAAAAACAAAAACATGAGATTCTATGAGGGCTAGAAGTACAGTTCAAGGAATAGAACATCTTTTTTTTGAGGGGGGGTCTAGTCGTGGGGCCTGAACTCTGGGCCTGGGCGCTGTCCCTCAGCTCTTCAGCTCAAGGCTAGCGCTCTACCACTTGAGCCACAGCGCCACTTCCGGCTTTTTTCTTTTTGCTTATGTGGTGCTGAGGAATTGAACCCAGGGCCCCAGGCATGCAAGGCAAGCGCTCTACCACTGAGCCACCTTCCTAGCCCGGGATAGAACATCTTGTAAGCAAGAGCAAGGTCCCAAGTTCAAACCCTAGTACCACCAAGATAAAAAATAATTCTGAACACTAATACAATCCCAGGGTACCCCCAAACCACCTGCCACTCCCCTGCCATTGCATCCTAATCTAATATTCAACTTATCCCAGCCCAGGGCTACAGCCTCTGCTTTTCTCATCTAGATACCCAGGCTGTACGGTCAAGGCCACAGCTGCTGAGCCAGCATTGCTGGGATGGAATTGAAACCCAATGGGGCATCTGGAAAGCAAGTGGGATGTCTGCAAGTAATAAACTTGTGCCTGTGTGTTCATTTGGCACCCAGTGGGGGTATCACAGATTCCTCTCATCTCTCTTTCTTAAGAATCAATAAAAAGTTAGTGATGCATTTAACTGAGATTCAGTAAATGAAATTAGGTTCCTTCTTTAACCTTTTATGAGACTGTTACTTCGGTTACATTCTTAAAAGCCACTCTGGGGCGATCTGACACGTCATTTGATAACTGAAACACCATTTTTGGAAACAGAGTCTTGATGTCCTGAGAAGCAAAAACATTTAGTTTTCTAGGGGAAGTGAGAGTCATTATTGGGAGAAAGCATTTTTAGCTAAGACTTGAAGGCTAACTAAGGCTGGGCATTCCAGGGAGGGAGCAGCGAGGTGAACATGAACATAGAAGGGAGATACACAGAATGTGTTTGCCACTGGTGGGAGGAGATGGGAGTTTAGAGGTGGTATGGGTGAGCATCAGAGGCCAGCTAGAGTTGAGAAAGGCTGAGCGCAAAGTTTCCTATACTGCCTATGGGCCAGAAAAGAATGGGTAGGGTTACAGTGCAGGACACATAGACCAGACTTTTGCAGAGACAGAAACACTGGAACTTGGGAACAGACTTACCTCTTTTTCTGATCCTAACTTAGAAGCACCAGAGGAGGCATACTTAATTTCAGATCCCACTGTCATTCCCATGAAGTGAGATATTTTTTGTCAGTCCTGGAGCTTGAACTCTGGGCCTGGGTGCTTTTCATGAGATTCTTTTTCTCAAGGCTAGTGCTCTACTACATGAGCCACAGCACCACTTCTGGCTTTTTCTGAGTAGTTTATTGATATGAATCTCACAGACTTTCTTGTCCAGGCTGTCTTTGAACTACAATCTTCAGATCTCAGCCTCCTGAGTAGCTAGGAGTACAGACATGAGCCACCAGCACATGGAAAGATTTTTTTAACAGTTATTTAACCTCCAGCAAACCTGTTTATTCTTCTAATGTAAGGGACAATAACCACACTTCCCTCAGAGAATTCAAACACAATGTCTACAGGGGCCAGGTAAGTAAAATCAATAGCTTTCCTGGGTATGAAATAACAAGGTGTAGAGGGATTACATTCAACTTCTAATACTAAAACTAGTCAGCCTCTAAATGTTTCAAAACAGTTTGCAGGCAAAATGTAACACAGTTGGCAAACATGGAGTCAGCACGTGACTGTTTGAATACCTCATAAAATCAGTGCAAGAATGAATTGAGATAATGTACATAAAATGCTTCAGATAGGAAGCACCAGACAAAAATGGCATATGGCATAATTTTATTTTTATGAAGATCAAAAACAGGCAAAACAGTCTATGATGAGAGAAACTTGATAGTGTGTACCCGGGAGGAATGGGAGCGTAGGTAATAAATAGGCATGCGGGAGTCATAGAGGCTAAAGGCATGTTGGAACTGTTCTGTATCTGGTTCAAGGTTCAGTGATCTGATGATGAACACACATGAAAATATGTTAAGCTGTAACACATAAACCACATGAACCTTACTGTATTCAAGTTATACCTCGGACAAAAATGAAATTTTTCAAGGAGTCCTTCCCATTGTGCTAAATGTTTATTAATTTGTTGTTGTTGTTGTTGTTGTTTTGCCAGTCCAGGGCTTGAGCTATGGGCCAGGGCACTGTCCCTGAGCTTCTTTGGCTCAAGGCTAGAGCTCTACCACTTGAGCCACAGTGCCATTTCCAGCTTTTTCTACATATGTGGTACTGAGGGATTGAACCTGTGGCTTCACGCGTGTGAAGCAAGCACTCTACCACTGAGCCACCTTCCCAGCCTAAATGTTTAATAATGGTTGTAACTGTCATGGTCACTACTATTTTCATTTTTAATGCTATTTTTGTTGATATCAAGGTCAAAACAACAGCCAAATGCATGATAGGCATTCACCACAGACCACATCAAATCATATTTTCTAAAAATGATTGTATGTAACATACATAGACACATATGCATACATGTACATGTAGGTGCATTGCTCTCACATACTCTTACTATAGTGTAGATTTCATTTCTCCTGTCCAAGATTGATGGTCCCATTCCCTTGAATGTGGGCAAGGCTTGTAACTACTGTCATTAATAGTATATAGCAGACATGATGCCATGTGACTTCAGAAATTAGGTTATACAAAAACACATGTCACCAAGCATGTGTGGTGCATACCTGTAATCCTAGCTACTCAGGAGGCTGAGATCTGAAGATCACAGTTCGAAGCCAGCTCAGGCAGAAAAGTCCCTGTGAGAGTCTTATCTCCAATGAACCACTCAAAAACCAGAAGTGACACTGTGGCTCAAGTGTTAGAGCACCAGCCTTGAGCACAAAGAAGCCCAGCAACAAGTTCAGGCCCAGAGCTCAAGCCCCACAACCAACATAAAAAAAGAAAAGTACATGTCACTGAATGCCAATGGCTCATGTCTGTAATCTTAGCTACTCGGGAGGTTAAAATATGAGGATCACAGTTTATAGCCAGTCCAGGAAGGAAAGTATATGAGACGCTTATCTCCAATAAATTAATCCAAAAAAGCTAGAAGTGGAGCTGTGGTTCAAATGGTAGAGAGCTAACCTTGAGCAAAAGAAGCTCAGAGACAGTACCCAGGCCCTGAGTTAAAGTCTCAGCATTGACCAAAAAGAAAAACAAAAGCACATGGCTTCCATCTGTCTCTCTCTTGAGACACATACTTTGGGAAACCTTATTCTCAACATGTAAGAAGTCTGGCTGGACACAAATGGCTCACACCTCTAATCCTCCATACTCAGGAGATTAAAATTCGAAGGATTCCAATTCAAGGCCAAACTAGACAACACATTCACAATACCCTTATCTCAACCAACAGCACCAGGGCACTTGCCTGTCATCCAGCTATGAGGAAGGCTGAGATCAGGAGGATCACAGTTCCAGACCCAAAACAGTTCACAATAAAAAGCTGGGTATAGCAACACATACCTGTCATCCTAGCTACTATTGAAGATACAGCTAAGAAGTTCATGGCCCAGGTCAGCTGGGCAAAAAGTAAGAGCCATGGCTCAAATGGTAGAGCACCCTCCTAACAAGCATGAAGACATGAATTCAAGACAAACACCAAGAAGAGATCTAGCTACCTTGAAAGTGGCATGCTGGAGGAAAAGCAACCATATTGAAAAAGATGTCTATGAAGGCTTGGCTGTCCAGCCAGTAGGTACTCCTACCTTATTAGCCCAAGTGGCAGACACATGAGTCAAGAAGATTTTAAGTGAGGACATTTTAAACAATGCTGTCTTCTGTAGTAAATGGAAAACAGAAAGAGTGTCTAGTGAAGTAGGTGATCGAGCAGAGATTTCCAGGAGAATGTTCAAGGTGCCAACTAGCTTCTAGTTCCTTACAATAAAATATGAAAAGAAGGAAAGAAGGAAAAGATGTGAAAGACAGACCACTGAGTATAAAAGAGCCAGGATTTGTTGGCTCTGAAAATAAAGATGTCTTATTCCCAGACTCTCCATTGAGAATGTAATACTGAAAGTTTAAAATGGCCTCCAAGCAAAAATGAAAACCAAGTTGCTATCCAGGAAATGCAATCTAAAGATAAAGCTTGTTCATTAAGTCTTGCAGTGATTTGTTAAGACCTCCTTAGCCTGATGCTAGTGGCTTACACCAGTAATTCTAGTTACTCAGGAGGCTGAGATTTAACTGTGGTTGAAACCAGCTTAGAGACAAGTCTGTGAGACTCTTGTCTCTAATTAACCAACAAAAAGCCAGAAGTCTAGTTTTGGCTCAAGTGGTAAAACACCAGGCTTGAGTAAACAAGCCAAGCAAGAATTCAAAGCCTTGAGTTCAAGTCCTAGTACTGGCACACACACACACACACACACACACACACACACACACACACACACACACACACACACACACACACACACACACACACTTTCAGAAACATCATACAATATGATGACACGTGCCTATAATCCCAACACTTGAGAGACAAAGGCAAAAGGATCATGAATTTGAGGTCAGTCTGAGGTACAGAGTGAGTTTGAGGCTATCTTGGCCAATATACTGCTGCAAAGAGAAAAAGAAATCTTGAGTGGCCCCAGAGAAAACTCAAGATGGAAAGAAACTAATGTCATGGAAATCTGTGGTTGTGACTCACATCTAATGGAGAGAGTGCCTACAACATTCATAAAGTCCTGCAGTGATTAGAAGATGTTTATTTTGTCTGAAACACATACCTGCTTGGACTAAAAGGTACAGAGACAGCACAAAATGAAAATAGGTTTTGGACCTGCAAACCACAATGCACACATAAGCTGAGAAAACAAACCAGTGGCAAATGCTGACTATGTCTTACGGAAAAGAAAGGATGACTCAGCCACCTTCTGCCTCTGAGCTCAGAGGGTGGGGCCCAGAGCCAAGGAGAACCTTTCTCAAGTGGCAGCGCTCAGCAGAATTTCAATATTATTAAGAACTCCTAGATACCTGCCATTTTCCTTTTTTTCCTCTCTTTAATAGAAGGCTCTTTTATAGCTTCCATATTTTTGCCCCATCACTGGATATTCCCTCTTGTTCTTAAGTATATAGAGAATAAGAGGAATGATGCAGGAGATACTGTACTCAAGAATCTCACCCAAGGAGCCTCATCCAAAACAAATTGAGGCTATCATATGATGAGACTTTGAGGCCTTGGCAAGTAATGAGTATATGGTCATGTGGAAAAGCTATAGGTTATCAGGAGTTAGCAGTCAGGATGTCATAGCCAGCACTGATAGTTACTTTTACTTAGCTGTGACAACATACCTGATAGAAATGACCTAAGGGGGAAATGACATACTTTGGGTCATAGTTTCAGAGTTCAGCCTGTGAGCTTGGACAGAACATCATGATAGCAGAAACATGCAGTACAGAGAAGCTTCTTTACTTCGTGGTAGATAAGAAGCAGAAAGAAAAGTATACTGAAAGGAGCAGAGCAAAATATAGATCCCAAAGTCGCATCCCAAGTGACCTACTTCCTCTAGCTAGGCTCCACCTTCTATATTATGAATCCATCAAGAGAGTAATCCATCGATTAAATTACAGCCTTCAATACCTAATCATGTCAGGCTCTGCCAGTGCACGCCTGTAATTCTAGCTACTCAGGAGGTGGAGATCTGAGGATTGTGGTTCAAAGTCAACCTGGGCAGGAAAGTGCTTTGAGGCTTTTATCTCCAATAAACCAGCAAAAAGCCTGAAGTAGAGCTATGGTCCAAGTAGGAGAGAGCTAGCCTTGAGCGAAAAAGCTAAGAAACTATACTCAGTCCCTAAGTTCAAGCCCCAGCACCAGTGCGTGTGAGCACATGTACACACACACACAAACACACACACACACACACACACACACACACACACACACACACATACATCCAATCTGTTCCCCAAAGCCCATCAGCTGACAACTCCACATACAGAAGCTTGTGGAGGACATTTCATTTGGAACCATCACACCAGCCTCAGGAGATCTTTACCTACTTGGATTTCCACCCTCATGTAATCCTATCCCACATGGAACTAGGAGTGGATCTGTCTGACCAGTACAACCCACAGGAAGTAAGGATGAATCATACAGGTCTTGAAGTAGGAGCCTTGATGCCAGCCAACATGATGAGAGACCTCATGCTGCTCTGCAGAAGGGAACTAGGCTCCTCCTGGCACTGTTGTGCCAGCCTGTGAGTGAACAGCATTGCAAGTGGATCCTCTAGCCAAGTCAAGCCTGGCTACACACTTAGGGGAAATTCTGGTCAGGTCCAACCAGCCCTGCTTCTTCACAATTTCAGTTCCAAAGAAATCATGAGAAGGAAGCAATGTTGATTGATGTTTAAAACTAGTAAGTTCGGGGGAGAGTTGCTCATAACGGTTGATAGCTAACACAACACTGTGGGGTATACAAAGGAGAAGAGAGATATTCGAGGCCACAAGGGACTTGCAGTACAGTGAGAAACCCCACGCAGGCAGCATGGGCTTCCCTCTGCTAACATGCTTGAGGACAGTGTCACTTCTGCTGGTGTTGGCAACTGGGATTGAAGGTGAGGAGCCTGAGCCCAGTAGACTGAGATGAATTCAAAAAGAAATGGGTATGCTGATCAGGAAATCTTTTCTTGTCAGCTTTAAACTCCAGCAAATCTTGGCTCTGTTGTTGCAAACGAGGCCTTTCCATTTACTAAGGTCTTAGGCATTTGTTCTGTCACCAGGAGACAGAGGTAGGTCAGGAATAATCACTCTCACAACACCAAGTCAAAACCCAGGGTCCCACTTGGTTACCTAGACTCAGGGCATTTTCTGTTCCCATAACGGCTTAAAGCTGCCTTCGGCTGCCAAATGATCCAAAATTCAAAATGCCTAAGGCTAAGCCATAAACACATACTAGGGAACAACATGGAGGGAAAATGCAGGCCCATTACTCTGGTGGGAACCTTCAATAAGTACTAACAGCTTTGGCTGTCTTAAAGCAATCTTTCACACCTATTAAAATCTGTGCCTCAAGATGCTGAAGCTGAGCTAATATCATCGCAAGATTCTGTCCCTCTGCACTATGTGACCTCAGTTCTTTACGGGTCTCTGCATCTCATCAGTATTATGTGTGGTTATACTGGCTGCTCTCTAAGGTTCTGCACTGTAGGTTTTGTGAGGAATGTGCAGGATGTTCAACATTGAGGTTGGCATAATAATACCCAACTGTTCCCATCTTGAGGCTCCAATCTACAAGATCAATGCCAAGCAGGAAATTGCAGGCAGTAATTTATTCTGAATCCTCCCTCTATGGAACTTGTTTAATATACATTGCTACATGAACTCTAATAAAACATTAAACAGACAAAGAAGGTTTCTGCCAGCTTCCCCAGCCTCCTGACATATGTTCCCCTTTCTGCCAGACCCCCTTGGAAAGGGGCCCTTGCTGGGACTGCAGCTGTGATCAAGAATAACTACAGAGAGCCAGGCAGGAGGTCGGTGGCAAAAACAACCAAGCCCATAAACTAATATGACATATGAATAAAGTGAAACATTGAAATAAATAAGTAAACAAACAAACAAACAAATGAAGTACAACTAGATTAATGTCAGAGGACCTTGTAATAAATGCCTGCCCCCTTGGTCAGTATATCTAAAAGAGGTATCTACCTGTCTAGCCTGGCCTAGTTGGACTAGTTGTCTAGAGAAGCAGAAACAAAAGGTGAGAGAGAGCTGCAGATATAAACAAAGAGACTTACCACAAAGAATTGGCTCACATAATTATAGTGGTGGAGAAATTCAAGATCTGTAGTCAGCATACTGGAGACCCAAGAGAGTCAATGGTGTAATTCCACTTCAAGTCCAAGTCCAAAGGCAGATGGCTGACATTCCAGCTCTAAGACTGGCAGAAAGAAGGAAAGAAGGAAAGAAAGAAAGAAAAAAGAAAGGAAGGAAGGAAGGAAGGAAGAAAGGAAGGAAGGAAGGAAGGAAGGAAGGAAGGAAGGAAGGAAGGAAGGAAGGAAGGAAGGAAGGAATTTTTCCTACATTAATCCTGTAGTAACACAAAGAACCAGAAATAACTAGATACCCAGAAATGCAACAATGAAGCTCAGTAATATGAAGGTTAAGTGTTGAGGTCCCAAAGCCAGAATTCCTGAGAGCTTTGGGGAAATAGGGTATCTACTCTGAGAAGGGAATGACCAGTGTGTCTCATCCATGGGTTTTTTTTCCATGGACTTTCTTTGGAAGCATAATATGCAAAATCAGAACAGAGTAGGTGACAGTAAAACTGGATGGTGCTCAAGTAGCTTCTGTCTAAGGAGCTCAATGGAACCCTGGGGAGCTAGAGTTGGTAGTGGGCAAACACACCATCCTGCAGTAGTACCTTATATTGTATGTAGTTGATGCAAGTGCAATTATGACTAAGCTAACTGCTGAGTGAACAAAATGCAAGAAACTTGCTTCTTGGCTAATCTTTCTGTTGTGCTTACAAATTACAAACTTAAATAAAGGCCATAAGCCGATACCTTTAAGGGCAGTAGCCACCATAATACCAGCAAGGACAGGCCCAGGAAACAGGTGCCTCCTTCCCCTGTCCAAGAGGAAATAGAGAAGGTTTCTTCCTACTGAAGTAGATAAGCTTCTTATGCATTAGAAAAAGGCAGGTGTCTCACAAGTCTTGATTCATGGTCCCAAATTCCTTTCTGCTGTGCTTTGAAGAAACCAAATTTAGAGCCTGGCTCAGAAATAAACACCAACTCTGTCATGTAGGAGTAGAAATTAAACTCAGGAAGCCCACCCGCTGAATTGGCTCTAAATTCCTCCTATTCTAGGGCAAAATACAACACTCACACACACACACACACACACACACACACACACACACACACACACACACAGAGGATATAAACACCTGGTGTGGGTGCTTATGGGGTAAAGATATAGAAACACAGCTCAGGGGTATAGCTCAGTGATAGAGCATTTAACTGCAGAAACACAGCTCTTTGATTAGCCCAGGTTCCAGGAAACTCATTGCTACAGAGGGTTGTAAGCTGGGGAACTGGCCTGGGTACTTGGTAAAGTAGACTCCTCACTAACTTGTAGAAGACCCATTCCCACAATGACTGTTATGGCCCATAACTGTGAATATCCATAGAACCAGCAATCATAGGTGTGCACCCAAATGAACTGAAAGCAAGGACTGAATCTTACACTGTACCAATGTTCATGGCAGCAGTAGTCACAGCAGTCAAATTTGAGAGCCCAAGAGTTCACCAATGAATCAATAACAAAATATGGCATATGCATAAAGAAAAGAGACAGACTTCTGACCCATGCTAGAACAAGAATGAAACTTGAAAACATTTTACTAATATTTCACTATCATAGAAACCATGGGTCCCAGGGGCTGGCTGGGAAGAGAAGAGGAGAGCTTTGGTTTTATGGGAATGCAGTTTCTATTTGGATTAATAAACATGTAAAAATTTAGAAGGGAAAAGCGTAATAAAACTTGGACTCTGGTGTGTGGCTCAGGTTCTGAATTCAATCCCCAGGGCTGGAAAAAAAAGACTAATAAAAAATTCTGGAAATAAATAGTGATGGTTGCCCAACACTGTAAATGTACACTTCCCTACTCATGTGTACACTTAAGTAGTTCAAATGGTGAATTTTAGGCTATTTATATTATTAATGAGATAAAAAAAGAAAGAAATGAACTAAACCAATCAATGCACTTCATCTTAATGGACGATGGGAGAAAACATACCCAGCTTACTCTTGCTGACAATTGCATTCAAGGTTTCAAACAGGAGCAACTAGAGGCTGATCTTCTCAGAGCTAGGACTGGAACACTTATTAAATTAAAAACAAGGTTTTCCCCAGAGTTCCCAGGATAGAACAAGAGCTCCAAGGGAAATCATGGCAAGCCACTGCCTTCATCTGAGTGGTGACCAAGTCACAGTCAGGAAGACCAGTGACTTTTGGGATGAGATAGGAATGAGAGGCACTAATGATTCACTGCATCTCTAATTTAAGGTCTATAAGGTTCCTCTAAGCTTCTCAGTAAGTTCCCCAATCAATTCGGCTACCAGGGCATAGTGCTAAAGCCAGAGAAATTAGTAAGCTCCACTTGCTCACCAGGGGAGGCAGCAGTACTCTGCAGGAGGACTTGGAGCTCTGCTACCTTCACTGCTAATTAGAGAAGCTGCTCTGAGAGGCAGTGGTGAAGGCTAAGAAGGTAGGAGTTCACATGATAGGACAATCTGAAATTGGAGGTCATGGAAGCTAAGGAAATCCAGTAAAGATGAGAAGTGGATGATGTGTACCAGGTAGAGACATATGAAGGAAGCTCAAGTGTCCACAGCAAATGTGAAGGGGAACAACAATACAAAACAAGGCCAGAGCTGGGCACCTGTGGCTCACACCTGTAATCCTTGCAACTCAGGAATCTGAGATCCAAAGGATTGCATTTTGAAGCTAACCCAGGCAGGAAAATCCATGAGATTCCATTTCCAATTAACCAGCAAAAGGCAGGGCTGGAGCTGTGGGTCAAGTAGTAGAGTACCAGCCAAGAAACTTAGTAAAGCAAGCTTAGTAAATGTGAGGCCCTGAGTTCAAATTCCAGTATTGCCAAGGAAGGAAGGAAGGGAAGAAGGAAGGAAGGGAGGGAGGGAGGGAGGGAGGGAGGGAGGGAGGGAAGGAGGGAGGAAGGGAGGAAGGGAGGGAGGAAGGAAGGAAGGAAGGAAGGAAGGAAGGAAGGAAGGAAGGAAGGAAGGAAGGAAGGAAGGAAGGAAAGAAGGAAGGAAGGAAGGAAGGAAGGAAGGAAGGAAGGAAGGAAGGAAGGAAGGAAGGAAGGAAAGAAGGGAGGGAGGGAGGGAGGGAGGGAGAGAAAATGGGAGGGAAAGAAAGAGAGGGGAAAAAAAACAAGGCCAAAGAGGTGAAAGGAATAACCAATTCGATGACAAAGAGCCTCAGAAGCAACTATGAGGTATCCAGGCTCTATAAATTGCTCCAAGGCCCTCTACCTCCAAGCTACTGGCAACCCCTTTGACTTGCTTGTGGCCCTGACAGCAATAAGCCCAACTCAGCCTCTTCCTCCAGCTGTAGTTTGTGGCACTGGCTCAGGAATGGATGCCACGTGTCTCAGCACTGAACTTGGCAGCCTACCCTCAGGCTTGCTATGTGGCTCTCACAGAGTCAGGCCCAGGATCCTGTCCAGGCCACAGTGGAGCTCATGATCTCTCTCTAGCTTTGCCTTCTCCTCATCAATGGCCGCAAAGGAAATTGAAAGAAAGCTATATTCTGGACCATTGATTATTTTTTCCCCCAAACAATGTTTTGCTGCTAATTGATCTTTATTGTTCCCCTTCAACATTTTGAAACACATTTCTGTGCCCTCTGTGCCTTGGAAAAGCCAAAGATTACTAAGCTTCTAACAGTAATTATCTTGGCGTGGAACACCATCCAGGCCCATCACACCTGCCATTGTCTGTCTCCTGTTTCCAATGTGGGGGGAAAAAAATGAATCAATGCAAGGCAGTCATTTATTCTTCACTTTACAAGCTTTGGACCAGTTTGTCAAGATCTTTTAAAAAATACTTTCCCCCTCATGCTTTTCTCTGCAAATTGCTTTGTCTTTCTCTGAGCCATTGATTTTTGTATCTCATTAGGATTGTTCCATGCTCCAGAGGAATTAATAACAAATTAGCCAAAGCCCATGAACTGCAGTTCAGTGGGCTGGGATCCTCTTCTCCTCTACCTCATTCGGGAAGAACAGGTACCCCAAGATGGAACTGGGGCTGGAGTTCAGCCTGGAGATTCCTGGTTTTGCTCTGCATTGTTGAGGAAGCTTGGAGAACTGCCCTGAACTTGGAGTCTTAAGCACTGAATATAGACTTCTAGAGCAAAAGGCAGAAGACCAGAGAGAGTGGCAAAAGGATGGATTTTGGCACCAAACAGACCTAAGTGTGACTCTAAGCCTGACTACTCACTAGTATGAGCAGGTGTCCTAGTGTCAGTTTTGAGCCATAAACATCTAATTGCAAGTCACTCTAAGTCTCAGTCCTGCAAAGGTGCAAAGAGTGGGAATGATCATGATAAAGGAAGCTGAAAAACTACCAGTCGGGATTGGGACTGTAGCTTGACAGCATAATACATCCTTGAATGGGAGAAATAAGAATCCAGATCTCAATATCAAGACTGGGATTCAGTCCAAGAAGGGTGCCTTTGAGTCCAGGGAAGAACTCTGCCTGGGACAGTGTACTACAGGCAAATCAAGAAACAGCACAGTTCGTAAGAGTACAGAATGGGAGGCAGAACTCCAGGGTTCAAATCCTGATTCTACCACTTACTAGGTAGCAGATTTTTTAACCTTTATGCCTCAGTTTTCTCATCTGTAAAATGAGGGAGATCATCATACCTCATGACTGTTATTAATATTAATGAGTTCAGATATGCAAAGAGCTTAGAAAGTCCCTAGGCTGAAAGTACTCCACAGGACAAGCTGTAAAAATGAGGGCTAGCCTGTCACAGAAATGTTCATTGTAATTTCCTTTTTTATCCACATATAGTGAGCGAATCAACCTTTCGTCACAGTGACAAAATAGCTGAGACAAATAAAAAAATGAACAATTTCCATTTCCTTACAAATAGGCAATATCATTCTTTCTAATGGAAGCACAGGATTCCACTGTGTCTATCTACCATATTTTTTTGATCCCTTTATTCACTGAGAGGCATCTGGGTTGATAGAAAAAGTATGAAGCAATGAAAAAGGTATGAAGGGCACACTTATTTCTTAAAATCTCTGTTCAAAAGGAGTACACCCACCTCCACGTCAATTCCACTAGTAATGACTAGTTAGTTACTAGATTATTCCCAGCCCGGCACCAGTGGCTCACACCTGTAATCCTAGCTACTTAGGAGGCTGAGATCTGAGGATCGCGGTTCAAAGCCAGCCTGGGTAGGAAAGTCCATGAGACTCTTATCTCCAATAAACCACTAGAAAACCGGAAGTGGCGCTGTGGCTCAAGCGGTAGAGTGCTCGCCTTGAGCTGAAGAGCTGAGGCACAGTGCCTAAGCCCAGAGTTCAAGCCCCACGACCGACCAAAAAAAAAAAAAGGTCTGGAAATGTAGTCCCTATACCATACCAGTTGAAATGAGAGCATGCCGTGGAGCACACAGCTGACCCATGCAGCCATAGGACTCCTTCTTGTCTCTCCATCCCCCTCAGAATTATCACAATGTGTAGCTATGATCTGTTTTTATCTTCTCTCCCACTAGCATGTGAATTCCTCAAGGGCCAGGCCTCATTCCTTTCTGTATTCCAAGCACTTAGCACCAGTGCTTATGACTACTAAATGAATGGGTGATCTAAGTCAGGACAAGTCCTGATTGCAGACAGATGGTTGTTCTACAATACCTGAGCCAGACAGGGAAGGGCAGAGATACCAGGGCAGATTAGAAAGGGGAATCTTCCCAGGAGAGAATCAAAGAGTGAGAACAATTCACCCCTTTGAGGGATTTGCATCTTTATCTCCAGTGCCTTTTCTCAGAGCAGAAATTGCTCAGACAAAGAGTTCTGGAACATGTACTCTTGATAATTAGCACATACAGGTAGCTAATACCATGCAGCAAGCATTATCTAGAAACCCTCTTACCAACCCCATTTTATAGATGAGGACACTGAGACTCAAAGGTTAAATGGCATGACACTGTCTCTACTTATGGGCTTATTTTCCTGTTCTGAAGTCTTTAGAAGCCCTAAGACAAGGTAGATCTCAGCCCCTTTTCAGCATTTCTGTCAGACTGAATTACATTTGGGAGATGTTTGGCTTTCTGAAGGCCCAAACATTTCAAAACTTCTTACTCCCTCAATGCTCAGATATCAGGCCAGCAGCCTGAAACTAAATTACTGTTCACTTTAAATTCTTAGCATTTTTCAAGCTAAGAAAGACTGGACTATCTATTGTTATTTACATCTCATAGCATCTTATGGGCAAATTAAAGAACAGTCAAGATTGAAGCCAAATAACAAATTGCAAGACTCCAAGCTCATCTCAACAAGACACTTGCGTGGAATTAACAGTGATAATATTATGACAGGAAGCTGATCTTCTCTGCATTCAATGTCAGGGCTGAATACCCAGAGGCCAGCGGTGTGGAAACACGGCTTCATTCAGCCATGCTTCACGTCCCCTGCACCAAGCATTTCCATAATCTTAACTGGATAACAACCGCAGCCCCTCCTGGGAAATCACCACTTCGGAAATGTTTTCAAATGGATGACAAGAGAAACAGCTGTAATTTGTCATTATAGAACTATCCAATTATCAAGTCACTGAGTGATGTCTGAGGCCTCCCACCCTCACAGTCATCCAGCTGGGCTCTGAGCTACACACCTGTCAGGGCTGGGGCCTGCCAAGTCACAGACAAGAAAGGCTCTGATTTCCCTCTCCCATCACCTC
Organism: Dipodomys merriami; assembly: GCF_024711535.1. Classification (NCBI taxonomy): domain Eukaryota; kingdom Metazoa; phylum Chordata; class Mammalia; order Rodentia; family Heteromyidae; genus Dipodomys; species Dipodomys merriami. The sequence continues at coordinate 24,894,327 of NW_027203937.1, read as the reverse complement.
CAGAATGGCTCTGCTGTCTCTGGGGGAGGCCAGTGCCCCTCCCAAGACCTTCTGGGGATGTTGCCTTTGATGCAAGTACATGAAGAACACATTATGAACCATTGTTGCAGTAATACCTGCCTGAACTGCTCCCTCTTCCCTGGCAAAAGTCTCTTTCTCCCTAGTTCTTCATACAAGAGGATGGAGTGGCCTATGATGAGTTAAAGTGCTCAGACTTTGAAACCAGGCAGAACTGGCTTCCACTCTTGTCTCCAGGACATAATAACTACATGGCCTGTGTAAAGCAATAGAGGCAAAAGAACGAGTGGAAACCAGCTGAAGCAGGGACAGCATAATAGTCTACACTTCGTAGGTAATAAATGCAAGATGTGTATTAGAGTTGCTTCACAGCAACTCCAAAAGGGGAATGCTGTTATAATGTCTATTTTAGGAAAACCAAGAAAGTTAAGAAAGTTACCAGGGACCTGTGGCTGTGAGCAGAGGACATGAGATTTACAGCAGGCAGTCTGGTTCAGGTGTTGTTCCCTAACATTTTATAGCTCTTTCCCTAAGTGTTACCATAACCTATATCCAAGGCAGTATGCTAACTTCTTTCTACATATGTCATTTAACCCCATACATTATCCTCAACATAAATGAATGAAGACACAGGAAGTTAAATAACTTACCAAAGCTCATACACCGCTAAGCAACAGAACCAGGACTCAAACCCAGATCTTCTGGCATACTCTGTGTCCTATCTTATGGGTCCTTAACTAGTCTTGCATTCAATTAATCCTACCACAATCCTAAGAATTGTACTATTATCACTAGCATTTATAAAATGGAAAACTGAGGGTTACAGAATCTAAGTAAGCTACAGTCAGTAATCAGGATTCAAATCCATGCGTTATCTGGTACCTTTTGCTCAAAGCCCTTGTTGCAGCAACACATACCCTAAGCCTGTGTCTAATCATTCACAGAACATATGAATGTGTGTGTAATTGACCTAAAGCACAAATGATCTTCTCAACACTTCACTTTAATGCTTCCTTTTCCAAGATGGCCATCCTTAGTCCTCCAACAGAGATCACCTCTTCTTCTGTTTAACCTAGGAGCTACAGTGGCTTTTCATCAATGCTATGGAAAGTTGTGGGCACATTGCTTGTGCCCAGGAGTTGAAATGTGCTGTGTGCTGCCCCATTTCTCCCTGTGGTGATAGCTCAGAGTAGGCAGTGGGAAAGGGACAGCAGCCATGGCAAAGCAATAGCCTAAAGTCTGGGTAGATGCCCCATAAGTAATAAGTTCCATAATAATAAGGAAACTTCGGGAAAGTTCACAACAACAAAATTTGGAGAAACAATAAGACATTGGATAATTGGTCACTAACTTGGCAGAGCTGAATTCTAAATTGACAGTGAAGAAATCTGAGAATTAATTAACAAAATAATCAAAGGCACAGAGCTTGGCAGCACTGATGCCTCTAAGCTTAAAGATAAAAACAAGTTAGATAGGTGAAAATTATTTAAGACCCACTTATATCCCTGACTCAGTGCCTCAGGTGACTTCCTAGAAAAGACAAGAAGTCTGTTCTCTGAGAACAAGATGGATGATGTCGACACTGAAGAATGCCAGAGCAGCTGGAGGCCAGATGCCACGTGGAATTCAATGAGTATGCATATATGCAACGTTGAGACTCCCATCTTATTTCCTGCCCTGGGAACATCACCAACTAGGTCATTGTATTCCAGGTACCAAAGCAGAAACGTTTTTAACAAGAGTTGGCTCAACTCTTGTTAAACTCTGGCTCAAGAGAACAGAATTTTTCAAAGGATACTATTCACGCACCACCCAGAAAAGACAACTGTCTACTAGCAGCTTAAAAGGCTATGGTGGGGGAAAAGACTGTGCTGAAATAAATTGATAGATACTAAAATGAAAGTATAAACCCTTTGCAGAGCTCGGGAATGAATTGGTTGCCAATATACAAAATATCTAACACACACAGGTTATTAACTGCAGAGAAAACCAGTAAGTTGTTCAGGAAAGGAAAAGCAGAGTTTACCATAATGGCTCAGACCTACATAGCACACTTATTCCTAATAGTCTAAGCACTGCATATTTATCTAAGCAAATTTTTACTTATGTTGAAAAGTTAGGAGAGGAGACAAGTGAATATGTTGGCAAGATAGGAGGAAGAGGTAAAGTTAAATTTTTATTTTCCATAGTAGGAAGCCAATACATGATGACTTAAAAAATAAAAATAAAAAATACAAATACAAATATATTCATGGAGATAAAATGATAAGAATCAAAATACTTCTAGAAAAGGGCCTGTAGAGTGAGAAATGAGGGAGGTAACTAACAGCTACCTTTGTCTTAATAGGCCTTACAGAACTACCTTAATCTTTAAACAATGTGAGGGAATAATTCTGACAAAAAAATAACTTTTTTAAGAGTTGACTCTGGCTTTGGGTATGGGAATTAAAAAGAACCAAGTAATGTTCTCAGGCCCTTTCATTCCTTGACAAGAGGGTTGTTGCCATGAAATAAATAGCTATAATCATACTGCTGCACCTTTGTTTCACCTTGGAGTTTATTCACTCATTTGTTCAACACATATTGATCAAGGGCCTGCTATGTGAAAGTAAGCTTACATGCCTTATATCTGATCATCCGGCTTGTAAACAGAGTGAAGTAATGTCTACTGGAGATTTTTTTCTCTTGTCAAGTTTAGACAAGGGGCACTGACATCCAATCAAGTTTTGGGACGGTGGAAGGGTTCCAGTTCTATGCTAGGGGTAAAAGAAACAGAGGAAGGCTGGGCAGCAGTGGCTCACACCTGTAATCCTAGCTACACAGGAAGCTGAGATCTGAAGATCGCAGTTCAAAGCCAGCCCAGGCAAGCAAAGTCCACGAGACTTTTATCTCCAATTAACCAGAAAACCAGAAGTGGCGCTGTGGCTCAAATAGTAGAGTGCTCACCTTGAGCTGAAGAGCTCAGGGACAGTACCCAGGCCCAGAGTTCAAGCCCCATGACTGACAAAAGAAAGAAAAAGAAGGAAGGAAGGAAGGAAGGAGGGGTGGGAAGGGCAGAAATGTAGTTGTGGAGTAGGTGGAATAGGTGGAGGTGGGAAGGAAGGGATGGTAAGGAAAAACAAAGGAGGAGGCAACAATGCTTGATAAGAAATGTACTCATTATCTTGCCCATGTAATTGTAACCCCTCTGGTATTTTCACAATAAAAAAAATAAAAAATAAATAAAAATTTAAAAAAAGAAATGTACTCATTACCTTGCTCATGTAACTGTAACCCCTCTGTACAGTATTTTTACAATAAAAAAATTATTAAAGAAAAAGAAGTGCTTGAATTTCTAACCCTTCCCTAATGAATGAGAAGTGAAGGGTTAAAGTACTTGAGGCAGTGACCACTTGTTGCTTGTTTAAACAAAACCTAAGATCAGCAAATTCTGTCTAGCAGAGCAACACATGGTGGTAATCCAAACACCTGGTTGGTTGTGTGCCTTTATAAGCCCTGCAAATGTTTAGCTCGGGGCTCTCCTCCTAGGCTCCGCTGTGTCAGAGTATAGGCCGAGGCCCAAGCTGCAGCCCATTTAAATAAAACCTTAAAACAGCTGTAAAGTCTGACTCTCGGTGGTCTTCTTGGGGGGGTCCTGCGACTTGGGCAAAACAGGAAGCAGTCTCTAAGCACAGAGTCTGGCCATCTGAAATATGTCCTCCCTGTGCCTAACGTTATCATTGTAAGTCACTGGAAGTTTTGGGAAGCTCTCCTAGCCCCTCAATAGGAATTTGTACCACCTCTTGTACTTGAGAAGCAGTTCCAATATCCTTGGTATTGTGAGGTGTGGAGTGATACAAAGATACAGCTGAGATCGCCTAGGATCAAAATGCAGGGAAGGCCAATGACTCCTCACAACAAGGAGAAAGAATCCCCAAGCACCTGCCTATTCAACAGGATCAGCCATTCTATCATGGACATGTAGGAGGAAGGAGCAGAGTCAGAAGGGAGATAGCTAGGCACTCTTTTATTTAATATCCTACCTTGTACCAATCACATCTCTTCACTGTAGACCCCTCAATATAGGCAAATTGGAAGAGGCACTAGTCCACACTGTGTGTGTTATGTTGACCCACTAAAAGCTACATTTCAAGGCAAAAGATGAGTTAAAATTCTACTCCAGTATCAGCAGAAAAAAGCAAATAACTTGGGGCATAAAAACCAAGAAATGAGAAGGAAGCTTTAATACTTCCGTAGAGAAGCAAATATTTGCACTTATTAATATCCTGAAATGCATGTTGCCATGAATAGATCCTTCTGCTTTTATCCCACACCTTTTGTCTAACTCAGTGATATATTGCCACCCTTTCACAATCCTGACACAGATGACATTGAAGCAAATTATGTACCTCGGCCAGATTTCTCAGTTGAAATGGAGATAGCTGATGTGTACATTTTTCTACCTAATTAACATTCCACAGTTTGAATAGCTGTTATCATGCCCTGGGTCCCATATGAATGGGTGAATAGATAGAAAGATTCATAAACAGCCTGGCTTGCATAGAATGAGTTTTCCCCCCAGACAAAAAGAAAATGGAATGAATCATTGTCATTTGGATAGTAACAGTCATCAGAGACTCGTGCAAGCACACTCCCTCCTGTGTTCAGAGCAAAAGTGTGTTGCCTAGCACCCCATAGCCACCTCAGGGGTACTTTTATCTACTCCATCTCTCTGCTACATTTAGCTAGGCATTTTTTCTTACCCAGGTCTTTGTCTATACCATGTGTTGGTTTCAAAAATATGTCCCAGCCTGGCACTGGTGGCTCACGCCTGTAATCCTAGCTACTCAGGAGGCAGAGATCTGAGGATCACAGTTCAAAGCCAGCCGGGGCACGAAAGTCCGTGAGACTCTTATCTCCAATAACCCACCAGAAAAACCGGAAGTGGCACTGTGGCTCTTGTGGTAGAGTGTTATCCTTGAGCTGAAGAGCTGAGGGACAGCACCCAGGCCCAGAGTTCAAGCCCAACGACCGACAAAAAAAAAAAAAAAGTCCCAAACTGATTTGTTGAATGCTACAGCTACATAAGGATAAATACTCTTCCACTCAAAAGGTATATTTTTTTCTTATCCTTACTGATTCACCTCCAACAAATAGAATATAAAACCATAGCCTGCAACTTCTGAGATTGGATCAAAAATGCACTATTTATCTCTCATCAATCACGCTAGGGAAAACAAAGTATCATGTCATAAGACTACTTGTGCAGACCATAGAAAGGAGCTGAGACCTCCAGCCAACAGCCATGAGTATGAACCATCTTAGAATTAGATCTAGCCCCAGCCAAGCTTGCAGATGAGACCATAGCCCTGGCCAACATCATGTCTACACTCTCACAAGAGAGCCTGAGCCAGAACCGCTCCACACTAAGATGTTCCTAAATACCTGCCCTTTAGGAATTGTGATATAATAAGTGTTGTTTTAAGCAGCTGGATTTGGAGGTGATCCACCTATGCAACACTAAATGATGTACACTATAACTTCCCTTTAACCCTATGACCATGTTTATGGAAATTTATTTTTCCTTCAAATATTCAAAAGCCCAAATAACAATTGCCTCCACTTCTAATATGAACTTACTAGAAGCTTGGTCAGACCTTGGGCAAGGTAATCACATTCCTAAGAATTGTACATCTTACTGGAAAGGGAGAAAGATAAATTGGAAACAAAATGCCAAGTGTACACTTCAGATAATTCACTTCCTTCTTCCAAGATTCTTCCAAGAGCTATCTTGTCTCACACGGAATCCCATGCTTTGTAGCCCCATGCTTCCGCACTGTGCCTCTGTTCGCCTCATTCCTATCTCCATGAACATTGGTCTTTCTCCAGTAACCTGCAACTGGCCACACTTCAGACATGGGCCTACCCGGGCCAACTAAGCCAACCTAACTAGGATGCACAGGGTCAGAACTGTGGTGCTTTCAAACCAGCTCAACATGAGAAGCTCCATAAGTGAAATAATATAAATCAGCAGAGTAGCTAACAGTCTGTTTTTTTTTGTTGTTGTTGTTGTTGTTTTGTTTTTTTTGGGGGGGGTCCGGTTGTGGGGTCTGAACTCTGGGCCTGGGCGCTGTCCCTCAGCTCTTCAGCTCAAGGCTAGCGCTCTACCACTTGAGCTACAGCGCCACTTCCGGCTTTTTTTTTTTTGCTTATGTGGTGCTGAGGAATCGAACCCAGGGCCTCATGCATGCAAGGCAAGCACTCTACCACTGGGCCACCTTCCCAGCCCCTAACAGTCTGTTTTTAAATTAAACAGAAATAACTCTCATTTACTGATTGAACACACTGTCCACTCACTGATTGGCTGTTGGCAAGTTAAATAATCCTTGGGTTCTTTGTTAAATGATCCTTGGGTGTTTTGTTTTCTTTGCTTAGGCAGTAGAGGGAATTTTGAACACTGAGAACCTTGCACTTTCTAGGTTAGCACTTTACTACTTGAGCTATGTCCCCAGTCCTTTTGCTTTTGGTTGCTTTTTCAGATAGGGTGTTATGCTAATTTTCACCAGACTGGCCTTGAACCACAATTCACCTAACTCCATCTCCCAAGTAGGTAAGACTACAAGTCACTTACCATCACACTTGGCTAATGTTTAGGAGTTGTTTTCTCCTTAAAATGGTAGCATAGCCAATTGCTGGTAGCTTACTCCTGTAATCCTAGCTTCTCAGGAGGCTGAGATCTGAGAATTAAAAGTTTGAAGCTTACCCAGGCAGGAAAATCTGTAAGACTCTTCTCCAATTAAGCACCCAAAAAAAGTGGTAGCATAATACTGCCTATCTTAAATGGGGGTGCATTAAATTTATAGAATCATTTAATATAAAACATGATAAATGTGTTACTGGATAAATGTTATTGCTAAGAGACGGTTGATATTACAAATGTGGAGTCCCTTCCCAACACTAAGCTGCTACTTCATTCCATTTCGTAAATCCTGGTGAGTTCTAATATTGCTATAAGCCTAGTTCCTTGTGGCTCATGTTGATTTTTGTGTATGTATAACTATATCCATTCTTCTCTCTTAGATCTGGTCCTGCCTCTAGCTCCTCCGCTGTCTCTCATCCTCCTTCTCCTAGGCCCTGAGCACATTCCCTCTTGGTGGTATCTACCCTTGAACACCTTGCATCTGACTTTGTGTAGCCCCAGGCTACCTGTGGGATAGGAAGCAAAGCCACCTTGCTGGCATAATGTGCTTCTATATATCTCCAAAAAAAGCTCCCTGTCTGCTTTATCTTTAGGAGGAAAAAGTCAACTCGGTTGCTTCCTTTCATGCAGGGAACTGTCTATTCTGGAGAAAACCAGCTGAGGTAATTTATATATGTGGCTTAATTACTTCGCTACCAGACTCATAGCTAAGTTGCCCTAGCAATACCTAGTAACCGGCCATGGTCACCAGAGGCTTCTGTAAGAGACTATTTCTGTTTTAAAATCACTTTTTATTTGGTAGCCTTAGTGCATTCAAGGGTTAGGATGCTGAACAATATGTAAGGTTCTCTGCCATCTCCTTCACTTGGTTTTGCTGCTACTTCCTGTGGGGGTAGTGGTTGTTTCTCAGAGGGCTGAAAGCTCCACTGAGGGACAGGTGGGCACAGACAGGAAAGGAAGGTGTTTCCAAGCATATTTTTAATGTCAGATGGACATTCTAGCTGATATTGGGACTATTATTACAGCTTTTTAAGCCTCAGTTTCTTCATCTGCAAAACACAAGTGATCATATTTCCCTTACAGTGTTGGCAAGAGGGTAAACTAAAAGGCAGGAGTGACTGGCACCCAGCACATATTCAATGCTGTTTGTGAACAATCTCAGAAGAGAAAATAGCAGCCATTCTTCCGAATGACACTGCGGCTGTGTCTGCCAGTCTGGTTCATTTGGCAGATGGTGAAGCATAGAAAGTCTGCCTTGGAAGTGGCGCTGTAGCTCAAGTGGTAGAGCGCTCGCCTTGAGCTGAAGAGCTGAGGGACAGCGCCCAGGCCCGGAGTTCAAGCCCCATGACCGACAAAAAAAAAAAAAAAAGAAAGTCTGCCTTGCTCTCCTTCTTGGTGCCCGGAGCAGCCCCACCCCCACACCATGTCCTATTCCTACTCCACAGCATAAACTCCATGAGGACAAGAATTTGTGTCTCTATTGTTCACCACTGTAACCCAACAATTAGAACAATGTGTGCTATGTGAGAGCTGTTCAATACATATTTGCTTGCAGGGTTCGCCATACATACAGGTTCCTTTAGGAATGCCAAGGGCTGGGATAAAGGAATTCTTGGCTCTCTAGTCTGATCCATTTAGCCTAAGAGCAGCCATGCTTTGCCTTCATGTGAAAATGAGATTTTGTTTCCTAACAACCAAATTATCCCTTTGACTTACACTTTCCTAACATTAGTTCATATGGTATTTGGATTTCTACTTAAAAACTAGGTGGGTACTGGTGGCTCCTGCCTTTAATCCTAGCTACTCAGGAGGTTGAGAACAGGGAATCTCTGTTCAAAGCTAGCCTGGGTAAGAAAGCCTTTTAGACTCTTATCTACAATTAATCACCAGAGAACTGAAAATGGAGCTGTGGCTCAAAGTGGTAGAGCACTAGCCTTGAGCAAAAAAAGCTCAAGGACAGCATCCAGACCCTGAGTTCAAGCCCTGTTACCCAAAAAATAAAAATTCATGTAATGACAAGTTTATGCAAGCTAATATAATGATCATTTCCTTTATAATATTCATGTTTATTGCCTTAAAAGATTCCTCATAACTTTAGATAATGTGTATTCTCTAAATTTCATTCTTGCATTGCTTTGTCTTGTATTACTTTGTCTCTGAAACTACTTGATCAGAATTTATGCGTAGAGAAGGAATTAGTAGTCTTTTTCTTTTCTTTTCTATTGGTGGGGTCAGTTGGAGAGCATGACTTCATACATAAGTCTTTTTTTTTTCCACCAGAGCTGGCTTCCTACACAGGTTACAACATGTGGTCACGAACAGCCCACACTCAGAAGGACCCTTATGTTGGATGTTATGCTCTGCTATTGCCATTTTGAAACTCTTCACAATTGTGTCTTTCTACTTGTGCTTCATAAGGGAATTCCAATGGAACACTGTGTATTGGGCTTGGAGCCTCAGCATAACCCCGCCTTCCTCAGAAGGCAGAGCTCAGCTCCAACTCCCAGGCACCTCTCCCTGAGCAGCCTCTCCTAGCCTACCCTCCTCCTCAGATCTTTCCACATAGACAAAGTCACAAAAATTTAACTACATGCACTTTTTCTACATAATAAACTGAAAGATATATTTCACCAAAATGAAACAGGAACATGAGAGAGGAAGAGACTGACTTCTGGAAGTAAAGGTCAAACGTGGGAGAGGAAAAGAGGGGTGTTAGGGAAAGATAGCTGGTTCTAAGGCCTAGAAAAGTGATCCATTGAAAAGCAGACCAGAGGGCTGTGGGAGGGATTGCAGCCGGGGAAAGCAATGGAACTGCTAGATTCCTTGGTGTGCTCACTGAAGCTTTCCAAGAGGATTTTTACAGCTCAGGGGAAAGGCAGGGATGAGTGGGGGGAAACTAGCAATTGAGAAAATAAGATAATCATTAACTCCAAACACTGTCATAAAAGAAAGGAAATGTAATCATAGGTACTTCTTGGCCAGCTGTAATATAACTAAATGGTCATAAGAAAGTAAACATTGTCTAGGACAGGCCTATCAGAGGATCACAATAGCTCATAGCTACATACATATGACTATACAAAATGATGCTAATCAAAATGAACTCCAAGATATGGAAACAAGAGGGTTTTCTTTATTATTGTTTTTAATGTATTGTATGAAGTTATTTCTTTTTTCCTTTATCCCCCCCTCCTTTTGGTTACCCTGTTGTCACTATTGTTTTATTTTGGTACCCTGTGTCTTGTATATATGTTTATCTGATTTGGGAAAGAGAAAGGGAATAACAAAATGTTGAGACAAAGGGCAAAGGTTGAACTAATGCAACAGCAATACTCACAAGATACTATGTTGGGAATGAACTTTACAACTTGGAGGGAAGGGGCATCGGTGGGGAGGGAAAGTGAGAGAAAACAAGGGAGGGGGTAACAACATTTGATAAGAAATATACTCACTACCTTACTTATGTAACCTTAACCCCTCTGTACATCACCCTTACAATAAAATAAAATTCAAAACAAAGAAAGAGAAAAACTCATTTTTTTAAAAAGTGGGCTGGGAAGGTGGCTCAGTGGTAGAATGCTTGCCTTGCATGCATGAGCACCACATAAGCAAAAAGAAAAAAGCTGGAAGTGGCGCTGTGGCTCAAGTGGTAGAGCGCTAGCCTTGAGCTGAAGAGCTGAGGGACAGCATCCAGGCCCAGAGTTCAGGCCCAACTCCAGGACAAGACAAAAAAAAAAAAAAAAAGAAAAAAAATTTTTAAAGTAAACATTGAATGTTGAGCTCACTAAAAATTATAGTACAACTATGTTGGAAGAATGATGGAATGAAGTTTTAAAAAAAAAAAAGAAGAAGAGAAAGAGGAAGTTACTAGGAAAGAACTAAAAATTTTGTAAGTAGAAGTACAAGTATGTTGCTTAGAAATATAAAGCTAATGTTAGACACTATTGGCGCACTCACGTAATCCCAGCTACTCAAGAGGCTAAAATCTGGAGGATTACAGTTCCAAGCCAACTACGGCTGAAAAGTTTTCAAAACTTCATCTTCAACTAGCTAGCAAAATGTCAGACTGGAAGAATGGATCAAGTGGTAGAGTGCCAGCTGTAAACTAGCAGCTGAGCAAGTATAAAGCCTAAAGCCCTGATTTCAAGCCTCACTACCTGGTAGGAGAGGAGAAGGTGGAGGAAAAGCAGGGAAGGAGAGATGGAGAGAAAAAGAGAGGAAGAATGGTAGAGAGGGAGAGAGAGGGGGAGAAAAAGAGAGGGAAAAGAGAGAGACCAATAAAAATGAACAAAGAGGGCCGGGAATGTAGCTTAGTGGTAGAGTACTTGCCTAGCATGCATGAAGCCCTGGGTTCGATTCCTTAGTACAACATAAACAAAAAAAGCCAGAAGTGGCACTGTGGCTCAAGTGGTAGAGTGCTAGCCTTGAGCAAAGAAGCTCAGAGACAGGGCCCAGGCCCTGAGTTCAAGCCCCAGAACTGGCAAAAAAAATAAAAAACAAGAAATGCACAAAGAATGGAAAATGTGTTGATAAACAGAAAACAAGGCCAATAGTGGGAATTAGCTATAAAACTATTGCCTACTTTTTTCTTGCAGTTTTCTAGAATTAAAAACAATAGATGTTTTTAAGTCACCAGCAATGGAATTCCAGGATTGTTGCCCTTTGCATAGGTGATTCTGGCTCTAGACACTAAGGACTTAATTACACCCAGGCCAGTCTCTGTCCAGTTTAGATATTGACAATTTGCTGTTGGTTTAAGCAGATAACGTTTGCTTGAATTCTGCAGAAACATCAAAGAATTGACCCACAGGTTGCTAATCTCTAATTTCAGAACTTTTTAAATTATTAAAGTACTCTTGGATACTTTTCAGAGAAGTTTATGGTTCTCTTTTTAGCCTTTGACTTTTGGTATCTGTCATTGCTTTTTCCATCCCTTCTTAACTCCAAGTACTTCCTTTATTTCCTCTAAATTCTGGACATGCTTTTCAAATTTGACCTCTCTTCCCAAGGTGGAATTTTCCTATAAACCTTCAGTGCTTTGCCAGTTTCTCAGAACAGGCCAAGGACTTTTCAATACTAGGAACAATAGTGAGAGAAAGTTTGTGTTCTTCCTAAAAGAAGAACAAGGAAAACCAGAATCAGAAAGAGAAATAATCAATGACTGCCAAAATCTAGCACAGGAGGATTTAGAGAGGGGAATATGGATTTCAAACAAGGAGGCACCCCCAGATCCATACCCCCATCACGCTGTTCCAGCCTTCCACCCTCCCGAGAACTGTTCCTAGGCTGTACATTTACGGAGAGGTTAATTCTGAATTATTATCACTTTGGATATATTTAGTAGCCACACAATTTTTAATTAGTATATTTTTTATTTTATTGTAAAGATACTGTACAGAGGGGTTACAGTTACATAAATAAGGTAATGAGTCCATTTCCTATGGAGCATTGTTACACCCTCCTTTGTTTTTCCCCTACCATCCCTTTCCTCCCCACTTCCCCAACTCCTCCCCCACCCTGCAAAGTTGTAAAGTTCATTTTCAATATAGTGTCTTGTACATCTCATTATTACAATGGGTCTGCCTGTATCTTTGTTTCAGCATTTTCTTATTTCCCTTTCCCTCTCCAAATTAGAAAAATGTATATACAAGATGCAGGACATGGGAATCAAATACAGTGACAACAAGGGCTGTACCATGGGGGAGAACATACAAAGAAACAAAATCACATAGTACATTATAAGTTCATTAAAAAGAGCAACAAGAAAGATAAAATCTCTTGTGTCCCTATCTTGGGGTTCATTTCGCTTAGCATCAGGTTATATGGTCAAATGTACATAGCTTTTGACCTCTTCCGTTTGTCCTAGACATATACTAGGTATTGCAGATAAGGGAAACCATGGACCTATGCTTCTTTGGGTCTGGCTTACTTTTTGTCAAGCATTCACACAAACTTTTTAAATACAGGATTTTAGTATGGAAAGTGCTAGAGACTAGTTCAGTGTTTTTCCATCACCTGGGAAACTGAAAACTCTGATGCCTGAATTTTTTAATTTTACTTTATTGTAAAGATGCTGTACAGAGGGATTACAGTTACATGAGTAAGATAATGAGTTCAACAGGAAATGATGCCTGAATCTTACTCAAAGAGATTCTGATGTAATTAGTGAGGTGCAGGGTGTGATATTTTTCAATTCCTCATGTCATTCTAACATGAAGTAAACTTTAGGTGTCACTAAACTGGTTCATGTCACAGATGTTCTCTCTTAAGACATCTGGGCAAACACTGATTCAGTAACCATAAGGCAGGCACTAAATTCACCTAGTGACAAGCAACCTCATTATATATTAAACTCCTGGAGGAAATACCCTGTGGATCTTTAAAAACTTTAAAACAAGAAATGTACTTATTACATTCTTATGTAACTGTAACCCCTCTGTATATCACCTTGACAATATAAAAAAAATAGTTGCAAAAAAAATTAGCAATGGTCACACAGCCATTCTCAAACTCCTCTTTTATTCACCTTAGGTTCCCAAGATGGCACACCAAGAGTAGCACAGATGGATGATAATTCTCCTCACCAGGGTTTCCCCTCTTCATGGGCAACATTTATTTCTTGTCAAGCAATTTATTCCCAACTGTCGGTTTTAGAGCCACTCTGCATGTCTAGACACTGGGTTCCCAGAGGTTTGTAATCAGGAATTGGATAATCCAATCATGGTTAATTCTCAGTTCTTTTGTTCTGATCCCTGGCACATTACGTGAACAAAGATTTTTTTTTTTTTTTTTTGCATAGCACATTTCCTATACAAGAATTGGAGGATGTTTTGTGAGCATATGTGAAATGGCTCTTCAACAATGGCAATGGCATCTGGCCCTTGGATAAGCATGTTCTTGGAGATGATGGCCCAAGCCCCACAGCTGAGACCTGAAATTGGTGATTGCAGTAGGCAGTGGGTAACTAATTAGTAAATTGAGTAAGGGTTATGTGCTAATCCAAAGCTGGTGAGAACATTTCTGAACTACAGGCAGGTAAGAGGCAAAAGCCAACCAAATTGATCTGGATTCCAGAGAGAACAGGAAGCCAGGCTGACCTGGAGCCACATGCTGGCCTGAGTCTTCAAAGAGAATCACCACTGAGTCACCTAGAAATGTACAGGAGGAGAAGTCTGAGAGGAAGAGTGGTCTGATCACCCTTCCATATAGGAAATGTGCTCCAATCCAAGTGTTAGAAGGGTAAAGGAAACCCACAGAACAGCCCAGGGACCATATCTCAGGGCTAGCCTACAAGAGCAAGAAGGGAGCCCTTGCAAACTGCACTGGCACTGTCCCCAGCTGCATTCTGCAGTTCCCAAGGCACTGCTGTGCATACCTGGATGTATGCCCTCAGCAGCTGTCTGCCTAGTTCTTGTGCAGTCAATCTACTTGTCCAAGAGCTCAACTTAGATCTGAGCCATAAGGAATATACTCAGAATTCCCCTGAAGTCTGGGCCTGGCAGAGGCAAGAAAGCATCTTGTGGGTAATGACTACAATCAAAGCATAAGTGAAAACAGAAAGTCATGCCTATTCAGCCCATTAAAAGCTGGACCAGTTTCTAATTCCCTTGTTATTCTGAAGAACCAGTAGTTTCAAGTTCATGACAAGATAGAGCATTCCGTTTGTTGATGAGAAATGCAAAATATCCTCCTCCCTATAAATTAAAATATATTTGAAAGTCAAAAATCAGTCCTTCTAAATTAATCTCTTTAGGTTCATAAACACCTGGAGGAAGACTAAAATTTCCAAAAAGGAAAAGTATGAAAGAAATTATAGCTATATTTTTAACCACCATAATAAATAAGAACAAACAATTTGAAAACTTAAAAGTATATATATGTGTGTGTACATATACATATATGTATATATACATATACATATATACATATATATATACATATGCATACACTTTCTATCAGGATGCTAATTGATCCATTGGTTCATGAAAGTTATCCAGGATCTGCTATCTTTCTTAACCTTTGCTCTGTTATCCCAAAGATCATTTTTAAAGCTGGCTGTACTCATGGTCACAGAATGGTTGCCAACACCATTGATTATGTGTTTCATTGTTCAGATCTAGCCAGAGAAAAAAATTGGACCTCCTTTTATAAACACCAAAGTCCCTGTTCTATATGAGCAATCACTGTGGCAAGAGGGTGGGCTAGCTGCTAGACTTGGAGACTGAATATTCTCTCCCAAATCACAAAGGTTGTCCAAAGAGTGAAGGAAATTGATTACTTTAGGAAGATGCAATGTTCACCATAGGTGGGGTACAGTGGGCAAGAAGCAACAAAGGGCCTTAACCCCTGACATTACAGAGAAACTAGAAGTCATTTCTCTCCCTGGGACAACTTGCAAAAATCCCTCCATTCAAAACCTAGAAAACCCACCAAGTGGAGATACTGCTGAATGAAGAAACTTCTTTCTGAGAAGACAAATAGTCCATTCGTGTGAATATATCACTGGCCTCAGGTTCCATCCTTTGAATCAACAGGATCTTGGGGGTTAGAAGTTAGATTGGAGAATACAGTAAAGGAAAGACAAGGGGGAAGGAGGCAAGGGGACATTGACCTACATAATTCTTACCCCTCTCCATTCAAGCTCCATTCAGACTCCCTCTCTCAATGCCCCACCTTGAGAGGACCCTAAGGTGCACAACATGCTACTGCATAAGGCAGGGCTTACTATGTTGCTCTTTACATTGATTTCCTACATTGCCATAGTAAAACATCTCAGAGTGGCTTCAAACAAAAATTCATTGATGCCTTATACTTTTGGAGGCTAAAAGCATGGTATGGAGGTGTTAACAGTGTCATGCTACCTCTTCTTACCTTCTGGCAGACATCAGCATTCCTTAGCATGACGTAGCTAACAAATACAACATTCCAATCTCTGCCTCTCTCTCCAGATGACATTTTCCCTCCAGACATTTACCCTGTCTTCCCAGGGTATACCTTTTCCTTATATGGATATCACATATATAGTACATTGAGATCACCCAAATGATTGCATCTTAATTTGATTACATCTACAAGGACTATTTCCAAATAAAGTCAAATTCACAAGAACCAGAGGTCAGTACTTCAATGTCTCTTTGTGGGAAAACCGTTTTTTTTTTTCTGTGTGCCAGTAGTAGGGCTTAAACTCAGGGCCTGGACACCATCCATTAGCTTTTCATTCAAGGCTGGCTCTCTGTCACTTGAGCTACATCTCCACTTTTTTTTTTTTTTTTTCGATCATGGGGCTTGAAC
The DNA here is from genome assembly GCF_024711535.1 of Dipodomys merriami. Classification (NCBI taxonomy): domain Eukaryota; kingdom Metazoa; phylum Chordata; class Mammalia; order Rodentia; family Heteromyidae; genus Dipodomys; species Dipodomys merriami. Next base: position 24,878,339 of record NW_027203937.1, on the reverse strand, counting down.
TCTGGGCTCAGGCACTATCCCTACACTCTTCAGCTCAAGACAAGTTCTCTACCGCTTGAGCCACAGCACCACTTCTGGTTTTCTAGTGCTTTATTGGAGATCAGAGTCTCACAGACTTTCCTGACCGGGCTGGCTTTGAACCGCGATCTTCAGATCTCAGCCTCAGGCGTGAGCCACTGGCGCCTGGCACATCTCCATTTTTTAGTAGTTAGTTGAAGACAAGAGTCTCACAAACTTCCCTGCTCCCACTGGCTTCAAATCACAATCCTCAGATATCAAGCTCTTAAGCAGCTAGGATTACAGGTGTGAGCCACCAATATCAAGCTTGTGAAAAAAACTAACGTAGAGCAGGCCCCTTTTATTACCTCCTTCTCCAATACTTTTGAAACTAAGGAGAAACTGAATGTGTGTGTGTGTGTGTGTGTGTGTGTGTGTGTATGTATGTGTGCGCGCACGTGCGCGGGCACGCGCACCAATCCTGGTGCTTGAACTCAGGGCCTAGGATCTGCCCCTAAGATTCTTTTGCTGAGGACTAGCACTCTACCACTTGAGCCACAACTCCACTTCTGGTTTTTTAGTAGTTCATTGAAGATAAGCCCAGGGCTGGCTTCAAACCAACATCTTCAGATCTCAGCCTCCTGAGTAGTTAGTGCATGAGCCACCAGTACCTGGCTAGACATCTTTTTAACCACAGGATGTATTTCCCAGTCTGAAGACTCTTACTTGCTTTAGAAGGGGAATGCCAGGGATCTAACCCACCTACTTATCTTCAAGAGTATAACATACTGGCTTCCCTGTGGCTTCTGGAGTAGAGAATTTCCTATAAAATCAAGCCTGGCTATATACTAAACTCTCAGCCTTCAGAACCCAGGAGATACACCTAAGCTGCAGGTAGGCTCTGGGAATACAAACCCTACACTCACCCACTCTGGGCCTTTGTTTTCCCATCTGGAAAACTCAGTAAGACTTCTAGTAGCTGACACACACTGTAGTGATCACATCTGGCCTAAATCAGATCCACATCCAAACTCCCAATTCATGCATAGCCATTTAGTTGGTGTCTCTGGAGACCTGTCTAAAGGCTCATTAGAATTATTAAAGTCCCTCCTCAGGGACAGTGTGCATCTTAATATGCAAATTATGAATTGAGATGATAAAGCAGTTACTGCTCTTCTCTTCCCAAAAGCTGGTGCTTTGTGTTCACAGCCTGACTAGACACATGTAGATGTTCCCATCCACGTATTGGTCATTGTGAAGGATGGCCTGCCTGAACTAAAGGAGACCTTGGATAGATCACTGGATGGAATCCTCAGCAGCCAAGGTTCTGTTCTCTTGGCTTTAGCTTGGCAACTGCACACATCTGACACAACTTTCCCCAGAAAAGGGGAGAAAAGACTCTGTGGCCTTTCAGGACAGAAACTACAATAACACAGTGTTACGGAGACCTGCAAGGATCAGCAAGGCCTAGCCAAGGACAGAATCTGAAGGCCATGGGGTCCTTTGGAGACATCTTGAATCCATCAATGAGTAAGGTTCTGCTAAGGACTGAGGATGGAATGAACAAATTGTCTGAAGAAAGAGACACATGAGGGCCAGATAGAGAATCAGGACACAATCATTCAGACCAATTCAGACCATGGCAGTGCTTCCAGACCAACCTGAAACCTCCACACCAAGCAAAGAATGTAATAGGATAAATGTCAATTGAATGAAAGACATAGGAATCATAGGTCAGAAGTCAGCTTGGGAGAGATAGGAAAAAGACAAGAAGCAGCAGAAGGAAGAGGAAGAGAAGAGAGATAGGACACTGACAAAGAAGGGTGTGGAAGAGAAGAATCGTGGAGAGTGGGGAGGAAAGAGAGAAGAACAAATGGAATATAGTGATAAAGAACAAGTCATGTGCTAGGCTCTGCAGCCTCAGGCTCCCTAAGAATTCAAAATGTCATAGTCTGGTTGACCAAAGTCCCCAGTGATCTTCTTGCCCCCAGATCAGATGGGCTCAGAGTCCAGGCAAACCTAGAGAATTCAATAGACACCACACTGTGCATCTCTCAATGTGTGCATCTCTCAAGCTATCCTTCAATGCTTCCTAGAAGGGGCCCCACCACCTCCAGCCAATCTTCTCTGCATTCCCCTTGCAACAGAGTGAGTCTATCTGGTCATAAAGACCACATAGAGAACAAGGTTGGATCAGATGGCTGGGCATAAATTCCAACCCTGGCATTCACCAGCTCCTTAACATTGAACAAATAATAAAACCAAGCCAAGCCACTATTTCTTCATGTGTAAAATAGGGAGATAATAATAACCAAGTCGTTGTGAGGAGATAATGCATTTAAGTGCTATCAGAGATTAGAACAGAGGCTGGCATGCTATAAGCACTGTGTGTGTGTGCGTGCGTGTGCGTGTGCACACGTGCGTTCAAATACATGTTATGAGCGAAATGCAGCTGAAATCCCAAAAGCACAGCTTCCATATCTAAAAATTAGACATTCAGATGACAAGAGGCCTCTTTTTACTTGCCAAAGGAGGCTGCTCATCATAGTAAAATCTAGAATACAACAAACTGGAGGAAACAATAACCTCTGGCTACCTCCTCACATGTCCTTAACTAATTAGGCAGAGTCTCTTGGCTTCTAATTGGCAGACTGATCACCATCCTTCCACCTCACTGGGAAATTAGAAGCCAAAGGAATCTTCCAGTGAGAAATATGTCTGCTTGCACTACTCGCGTCCACGCCCCTCACTCCTCTCACTGGAAACAGGAGATGACTAAGGAATGTTTGCCTCACATACCTGGGACTGCTCAGATGTGTGTGCTCAGGAGCCTGGCCTCTTCTGCTTGTGGGTCAGGGAAGAAGTAGTACCAGTTGGCACAACATAAATCTTCTTAGCTTTCCTATCAAACCAGAACTCTTCAACTAGCTCCTATTGGGCAATTACTGTAATACTTTACAACTTACCTTTCCAATAACCTGTTTTGGCTTTCCCAGAAGCTGGGATCTGTTACCTAGGTTTCGACGGATTGTCCTAGAAACAAGATGTGTGGTCTTTACTATATCAAAATTGCTAGTGACTATGTGAGAAGAGACTTTTGTTTCAACTAAAACATGTTGGAGGAAACTGAGCATGCTCAGAGATGCTCCTGTCTGCCATTTGTATGACACAAACTTAGCATGCCCAGTGGTATTCCTATCCACCACCTTAGCCTTTTGAATATATGCTGAGCATACTTAAAAGTGTGTCTACCATCTTTCCTTCTTGAACTATTATAACTTCAAACTGAGCATGCTTGGGAATGCACAGCCCCTAAAGTGCTTTCCTCTATGAATATGTGTAGGCTCTCCCCAACAAACATTCTCATCCTTGCTTTTTATCTTTTGTGCAGGGAGGCATAGCTCTGGAAATAATGCTCATTACAATCATTATCTGCTGCAGGTAATAAATCTTTTTCCACTCTTATTTCTTATCCATGCTTGATTTTGGCTTTGTACTCACCAAGATGCTTGGAAGTGAAGTTCTCTAAACAAATTGCATCTGTATTAAAGATGCTGCAGACTGCTTGACCTTGGCTGAATAGAAAATTGTACTTGTGGAGAGGAGAGATGTAGGAACAGAGCCAAAATTATTTGGGGCTATCTTTAGTACATTTTAATAGCTATTTACCATCAACCTCTGTATCTGACCTAGAATTCTCTTGCATTTTAGATAAAACTCGAAATGTATTGTTAAGCTGAACACATCTAGCCTCCACAATCCCTACAGCTAAGAATGTAAGGAAGACATCTAAATCCTATATATTTCCCACCTTGCTATAGTCTGCCTACCTCATGATCTCACGTATGTATATTGTTTTTGTTTTGTTTTGTTTTGTTTTTTTGGGTCCGGTCGTGGGGCCTGAACTCTGGGCCTGGGTGCTGTCCCTCAGCTCTTCAGCTCAAGGCTAGCACTCTACCACTTGAGCCACAGTGCCACTTCCAGCTTTTTTCTTTTTGTTTATGTGGTGCTGAGGAATCGAACCCAGGGCCTTATGCATGCAAGGCAAGTGCTCTAAGGCACTGAGCCACCTTCCCAGCCCCAAACCTATGTATATTGTAACATGATGATTCATTACTTTCTTTTCTGTGTCTATACAAGCTCTTGTAATCGTTTTCCTGATGGAACAAGTCACTCAAGTCATTTGAACCCATCTTCCTGGGGTCATACTCACTCATATTTGGTACATAATAAATTATTTCTTAGAAGCAGAGTTGTTGTTTTTACCACTGCAACAAGCCAATTTGTTTTGGTTATAGAATTACGAATGCCAGAATAACTGAACCAGAACTTCTAAGAGGAGGCTCATAGAATTGGGGACGGGGGAAGGAGATATTTTGATGCACCAGAGAGGGTTAGGATCCACAGTTACTTGTCCATAAGTTGCTGGGCCTTGTTGAAGGAGTGGAGCTGCTGCTTATAAAGCTACCCACACACAAGCATGAGGAGCATTGGGGCGGCACTAAGTCATAAACCATCCCCCCAGGAGAGCTCAGGTCATGACACAATAACACCTATGCAGGTCTTCACTATTCAGTAAGTCGTCCTCAGAGGCATGAATGCTTTTTCTCATCTCAACCGGCTGTGAAATAATGACTGTTATTCTCATTTTACAGATGGGAACTTGAGGTACAGAAGGCAGAATAATGAGTCCTCCAAAGATTTCTACTTCTGAAAATCTGATGGTTGTGAAAATTGATAAAAAAAAAAAAAACATTGAAAAATATTTTCTTCGAAAAGCCTTTGATCCAATAACTGCACATCTGGGAATCTATCTCAAGGAAAAACTGATAAACACAAATGCAAAGCTCCTTATAGGCAAAAGGCATTTATCACAGTTATTTGTATTAAAAGATTAAAACAACTTAATTCTTCCAAAATAAGGCTTAGGGAAACATGTTGTGCCCTGTCAATGGCATGTTATGAATCAATAAAAATATATGCTCAACTATGTACTAACATGGAATATAGACTAGGTATAATAGTTATTGGAAAATGCATATATAGGGCTGGGAAGGTGGCTCAGTGGTAGAGCACTTGCCTTGCATGCTCGAGGCCCTGGGTTCGATTCCTCAGTACCACATAAGCAAAAAGAAAAAAGCCGGAAGTGGTGCTATGGCTCAAGTGGTAGAGCGCTAGCCTTGAGCTGAAGAGCTGAGGGACAGCGCCCAGGCCCAGAGTTCAGGCCCCACGACCGGACCCCCCCCCAAAAAAAAAGAAAATGCATATATAATATGATTATTATTATTATATAAAAACTATTCATTTTTTAAGAAAATGAAAGGGAATGTTCATTATGCTTAGCAAAGGTGGATCCATGAATTACATTTTTCTGTTTGCCTGGATATGTTTATGAAATTAGTCATAATTTAATTAAAGTTAAATTTTAATTAAGGTTAAAATTAACCTCATTAAATCATCTTATGGTAGACTTAGCCCCAGATGTTCACATCTATTCCCTAGAACCTATGAACCTTCCATCGCAAAAGGAACTTTCCAGGTGCAATCAAGCTAATGATATTGACATGAGGTGATTATCCTGGTCCATGCAGGTGGACCCATGTAGTCATAAGGGCCCTTGACACAGACAGGCAAAAAGACACATAATGATGGAAGTTAAGATTGAAGTGATGCATCCAAGAGCCAAGGAATGCAGACTGCCTCAAAAAGCCAGAAACAGAAAGAAGTAGATTCTCCCTGGAGCTTCCTGAAGGAGCACAGCTTCTTATTTTAACTCCATAAGATCCATTTCAAACTTCTGACCTTCAGCACTAAAAGACAATATACTTGGACTTTGGAGTAATTTGTCATACCAGCCATAAGATTCTAATACAAGATCCTCCAAAAAAGATAAAATTCACAGTAACTGATATTTCTCAGACCAAATCTATTTTCCTCTCCCACTTTAGCACTGTACAGGAAGGCCAAGCCCAGAACTGCCTATAAGGAGAGAAGAAGAACTTTACTATGTGCCTCATGCCCCAAGGGCTAGGGGCTGCTGCTAGCTACTGAGCCTCCTATTTCTCTTCAACCTCTGTCTTAGAGATTCCAGGGGGTAGACAGAGGAGAGTAGAAGGATTCACTTGAATACAAGAGCATTTGTTGGCTCCTCAGCCACAAGTATTTTTTTATAGGAAATCATTATCCATACCAACGAGCTTCAAAATTCTGAAACAAGTGAAAGCTGACAATAAATATCTAAAATGCTGTGAGTTCCACCATTTTTTAAATTGCCTGCAATTGTAGAAAGGGCTTAATGTTTTGATTTTTTAAGGAGAAATATTAGTCAAGGAAGTGTAGCATTTTAGGACTATAGATGTTGACTGCCTGGTGCTTGCTTTTCTTTATGTGCTTTAAGATGTGTTCGTCTATTTTGGAATGGTTTAATGCACTAATACTGTAAATATCTTTCTGAATAGAGCTGTGCAGTGGATCTAGAGGTTAAAGCTATATATGCAGAGGGAAGAGCATTTGGCTTGGAGACAGGGATTCTAGACTAAGATACTAACATAAAGATTAGGAACTAGAGAAAACTTGAGTCAGACATCTTGCTACAAGCAACACAAATGGTTCTGGTTAAGTTAAGCAGAAGAGAATTTATTGCTATTGGAAGGTCAGAGGATCAGGAAAGTTGGAACACCAAGCTCAGAACTTGACAGAACCCAATATTCAAGCCACAGGAAGCAATAACACACTAACACTTTGACCAGCCCAATCACCCAAAGGCTGCTGTTGCCCTTGACAACCACCCACCAATCTACTTCAGCTTGCAATATAATAGTTCCAGACTGAAAAAAAGTCATCAGGTCAGCCAAGGTCGTAACCCATCCTCATTTTACCCAGAGAGGATTTGGACGTTCTGGCTTTAGACTTTTAAGAGAAAGGAAGACTATGTGAGGACAGTAGTTCCTTTACACTGTTGGTTGCTGGACCAATCACAACAGCCTCATCTGAGAACCTCATAGAAATGCACACTCTCAGGCTCCACTCTGGACCTGCTGGATCAGATGCTCTGGAGTAGAGTCCAGCTGTCTGTCCCCCTTCTATGTCTGTGCTTGGAGAGTTGTAAAGAGAATGAAGCAGACATTATTCAGATATGGATGGATTTCTGATCTGACAGGTGTGTTTTAGGATACAATGTTCAGGTGCCAGCTATTACCTTGCCTATTTTCCCAACATTACCATAGCTGTACTTTACATCACCCATCCCAGTTCCCCATTCATTCCCTCATACTGACTATTTTCTATCAGCTGTGTCAATAGCTCTTGTAGTATCAACATCACTTGAGAACTTACTAGGAGGGAATATCAGAATATTCTGAGTTTCTGAATCAGCACCTCTGCTATAGTGGCCCAGCAATCTACAGTTTAAGTCTCTCCAAGTTACTCACATGCATGCTCCATCTTCTTTAAGGAAGCAGCAGGGAGCAAAATTAGCCTTCCTGATGATTTGATGCACACTCGTTTAAAACCACTGCCCTACAGGAATTTCTACTACTACTAAAGAGGCTGAACACCTGCTATTAAAAATATGTTTCCACACAACAAATCAAAGAAAGGTTGGACAAATGGGATTGCATAAAGTTGCAGAGCTTCTGCAGGGCAAATGACATAGCTAGCAAGATCAATAGAAAGCCCACGGATTGGGAGAAGATCTTTACTAGCCATACAATGGACAAGGGTCTCATATCTAAAATATACTTGGAACTCAAAAAATTAAACCCCCCCAACAACAAATCCTCAAAGAAACAACTGCCCAATAAATAAGTGGGCTAAAGACTTAAAGAGAAACTTCTCTGAAGAAGAAAGAAGGATGGCCAATAGACACATGAAGAAATGTTCAATATCCCTAGCCATAAAAGAAATGCAAATCAAAACAACATTGAGATATCACCTCACTCCAGTTAGAACGGCAAAAATCAAGAACTCTAACAACAACAGATGCTGGAGGGGATGTGGACAGAAAGGAACCTTACTTCATTGTTGGTGGGACTGTAAACTTGTTCAACCACTTTGGAAAGCAGTATGGAGGTTCCTCAAAAGACTTCACATAGAACTCCCCTATGACCCAGCAATCCCACTTTTGGGCATTTACCCAAATGTTTAAAAACAAGACCACACTAAAGCTACCAGCACAACTATGTTTATTGCAGCATTATTTACCATAGCTAAGATATGGAACCAACCCAGATGCCCCTCAGTAGATGAATGGATCAAGAAAATGTGGTATATATACACAATGAAATTCTATGCCTCCATCAGAAAGAATGACATTGCCCCATTTGTTAGGAAATGGAAAAACTTGGAAAAAATTATATTAAGTGAAGTAAGCCAGGCCCAAAGAAACATAGGTCCCATGGTTTCCCTTATTTGTAATATCTAGTATGAGTCAAGCGGAAAAGGTCAGATAATATGTTGTCAGGAAAATGAACCCTTAGATGTGTATTTTAATGTTTTTTTCTTTCATGCATGTGTTTCTAACGCATTTATAAGATTATCTCTTTGTTGCTTTGTATGTCCCTCCCCCACAGTATAACCCCTGCTTTCACTATATTTGATGTCAGTATAACTTGTGGAGGAGATGGGGAAAAACCAGTTGTTTAAGGATACAGGTGGACCTGTTGCAACAATGAGAAATACAAGTTGTCATATCCCAAACAAGCTTTACAACGTCGGGGGGGGGGGGGGGGAGGAGAAGGATTGGGATTGGGGGGGAGGGGGGAGGCTGGGAAGGGATGTGAAGGGTAAACAAAGGAGGAGGCTGCAATGTTTGGTAAGAAATGTACACATTATCCTGTCCATGTAATTGTAACTCCTCTGTACAGTATGTTCACACATAAAATAAAATTTAAAAAAAATATGTTTCCAGTGTGTAGCTTAAAAGCCAGAGTTTACACTCAGACTGACAACTGGAGAGAATTGTTTCGTCCATTTTTCTTCTTATGAACACATGGCATTAAATAGTGTGCTTATGGTACAGACAAATCTACAATCTCTCCTGGCAAGCACATGGCTGTCTGTTACCCCCTCCTACAAAATAAAAAATTCTGCACCCTTCTATTTTTCAGTCCTCATGCCAGTCCCCTTCTTGTATTCCATCAAGTATCTAATCCCAAGTCCAGTAAAGCTATCTTCCCACCCACCAAACCTGTAAACCTGCATTCCTTTCCTTCAGACAATCTAATATCAGAACTGTCTGTTGGGACTCTGGAAAACAAATTGCTATAGTTGGGCCTCTGGCCTGAGAAGCATTTTGCCTGTCCTCTGTCCCTTCTTGGGCTGTTCTGCTCTCCCTCCTCAGTAGCCAGAAGCTGGTGCTACAATTTAGAATTCTCTGGGTTCCAACTCAGAAATTGGAGGTCTCAAAGATATAAGCTGAGTTGGAGGGCCACCATGTGGCCATAGCGAGTTATGACACAACATGCTTGGAAACGTGTTTCTGTAAAGACTACTAAGTGACGTTAAGAGTATTTTGAGAATTTTTTTAAAAGCTAAAGTTCACCAGCAATGATGCTAAAAAGATCATTTTCCTGTCTGTTCCTTCCCTTAAATACTTTCTGACAATGACAACCACAGCACCCAGGCCATGGAGCATTTCTGTCTTTCCAGTGAAAATCAAATAATCAGCATTTTCCATATTCATTAGGTTCTGCAATTATTCTCTTCAGTGGCAATCAATACAAGATCCCCAATAAATGCTAATGTGAGGAAATGGGGTGAAGAGGCCTTAATTCATTTGGATATATGGTGATTAAAATGATACAAGCAGAGGTTGCCAGCCCAGCTCGGCTTTTTACTAGCTGTGAAATCTTGGAAATTTTGAAATACAATCTTCTGTACCCCAGTTTCCTCACCTGTCCCAATGGAGGGAGAAGAAAATATCACCTGCTGTACTGGGTTGTCAGGAAAACTAAATAAGATACATTTAGCATAGTGCCTGGCCATAGCCCTAACATTAGCAACACTGTTTAAATGTGTCTTCATTGGAACCACAACAGGCACCAACTGAAAATCTTCATCAAACGGAATCTCTGACATTATAAACCTATCAGCTGGCCAAAAGTTTATCTCAAAGCTGATCTCAAAACAGCCTTATAGACTAAATTTGATGTTGTAGATGAGGAAACTGATGCACTAGCAGGTAAGGAATGCTACGACCACATGGCTGGGCTACATGCTTTCTATCTCTTCCCTAGCCTGTTTCCAGCATAAGGCAGAGACTGTGCTTTTTATTCAGTAGCCATGGAGCTTAGGGCAGTGGCCTGCACATTGTAACTATCAGTAAATACTTGTCCAGGGCTGGGACTGTGGCTTAGGGGTAGAGTGCTTGCCTAGCATGCATGAAGCCCTAGGTTTGATTCCTCAGTACCACATACACAGAAAAGGCCAGAAATGGCGCTGTGGCTCAAGTAAGTGGTAGAGCACTAGCCTTGAGCATAAGAAGCTCTGGGACAATGCCTAGGTCCTGAGTTTAAGCCCCAGGACTGGCACAACAACAACAACAACTTGTCCAATGAATTAAATATATATACAAACACTGTCCCTTCCATCTGCGATCCTCAGCCAGGACCCAGGCAACAACTCTTCTCTCTCCTCTGCTTTCCTCCCTGCCTAGGCAACTGCCCTCTACTTGCCTTCCCTGGAAGGCCTCTCTCTAAGACCAAGCGTCCAACACTTCCCTCAGCCCAGCCCTGGGCCTGTCATTGACCAAGTGAGGAAGGTCCAAGTAAAGGCTTTCCATGTTTGTTGAGTCTTTTCTTTGGCAGTATCCGAGAGGGAGCTCTGGCTTGGCTCTTCTTTCTCCCCGTTTCTGCCAAGCCTCTCCCTCACAGCTGTTGCTCCCTCCCTCTGTCCCTTGGCTCCGTTTCTGATCCCTCCTTCCTTTTTGCTCTCCTCCCTGCATTCTTCCACCCATTTCCCTTCCCCCTTTGTCTCTGCCACTTTCTCTCTAGGCTTTCCACAACCTTTTCTTCTCTGGCCTCTCTCCCCCACTCCCTTTGGTTTGGGGCCAATCTCTCCCTGACTCTGTCTCCCCACCCTCTCCTCTCCCTTCAACCCTCCCCAGCCTCTCCTGTCCTCCCTGAAGGAGGTCAGCTGGCTTCCCTAGCTCCCTCCTCCTTGCCTCAGAGCTTCCTCAGGGCCTGCTAGGCCTCCTTGCCCTGCCCTAGGTCCTCAGAGGCCCTGGTAGCCCAATCTCCTACCTCTGGGGACCTCATTAGGGCCCCTTGCCTCACACTCCCCAGCTCCGCTCTCTCCCCCGTGGCCACCTCACCTCTCCCTGCCCCCAGCTCCCAGCCATCAAGAAAGAGGGGAAACAACCAAGCCAAGCCCCTTCCTCTGGTCTGTCCTACCCCTCACCCTCACTCCCCCCCCCCCCCCCCACTGCACAGGGGAACCGGCTGGAGCTAGTGGGAGAGGAAAACTACCAAGCAGAAAATACATTGGAAACAAAGGAGATACCAGAAATGGGTAATTCTGGAAATAATTACTTACTGGCACATCTCTTATGCTTACACTGCTCTAAGTATTTCACTCGTCATTTTATTTCAGTCCTCTTCTGCTCAAAAACCACTCTTGATCCTTATTTCACAGATGAGGAAACGGAGTCTGTTTATTTTATTGCTCAGTGTCACACAACTGGTAAGTAGTGCTGCTAGAATTCTTTTTTACTGTTATTATACAGGTGATGTACAGAGGGGTTAACATTTCTTAAGTCAGTACTGCTAGAATTTGTAACTGTCTAATTGACTTCAAAACTGATCCAGCAACCGAGAGAAGGCACTGTGGGATGCTAGACTATGCAAGGCTAAACCTTCCAACAAGGAAGAAAGAAGACAGTTCAAAAGGGCTTCATAGAGAAAGTGAAATCAGAGTAGATTTTAAGGGTTGAATAGGAGCTCCTTAGGTAGGTAGTCAAAGTATACTAGGCAAAAGAATGGTGCATTCAATCTCTTATGGTTTTTTTTCTTTAGTAAACATTTAAAAACCTGAAATAATTTCTGAGCAAGTAGTTTAGTTGTTATTTAGTTCCAGAATGTTTCTGATGGCTCCAACATGATTAGGCTGACGAATAATGTCAAATTGGTATTTAAAACTAGTATTCAAGTCAAATGTTAAAAGGGAAAAATATTACCCATCATACTACTCTTCCACCCACCTTTCACTCTAAGTTTCCTACCAGTTTCTAGCCAGTCTGAGTAGGAACACTGTCTGGGTAGAATGGATGCAGCCCTATAAACATGCTCTGTTAGAGAGAGCCAATAAATGGCAGAGTGTCTGATGGGATTTTACACTAAGTAGCTGTGTTTTCATCTGTCTAAAATACTATGTTTATGTCACAGAAACAATCTAGTATCTCTATAGAAACCAATCACCTCATGCACAAAGAAGACATGTCATCTCAGTTTTCACACGAGACTTTGTCCCTACTGGATGTCCCAGTCTCCTTCCCTCATAGCCTCCATACTCACCTGAAACAGTCCTACCTATCCAATGTGTCCAAGACTATTCCAGACACACTCCCATCCCTGGGATTTTGTTCTACCAGCTTCCTCTAGTACACATCCACAGGTATCTTCATTCGTACCCCCATTATTAGGAAGCCAAATAAAATCCCAATTCATCAATGAAGTTTTCTCTGAATCAATAAGGATTGGATTAATCCAGCCTCTGAAGTCCTTTGTTCCCACCACCCATAACATTTACTGCATTATTTGCAAACATCCTCAGTTCCTAGATCTGAAGATCTTACAGGCAACGACTATGTTCCATTTCTCCTCTTCTGTCCTGTTCTGCTAACAGCACATACCTTACAAAAGTGTGTGGTTTCGAAGATTGCTGGCCTGAAGTGCTTCAAAACACTCTAACTTCTCACTATAGAAAAAGTATGACTCAGAAGTCACACTAAACCAGTCATTCTAGTAGGTCCACTTTCTGATGATGTGACCTGGAGAAGTCTCTGAGCCTCTCTAAACCTTAATATTCTCATCCATAAAGAGGTATACTAATCAAACTATTAATAGCACCTAATAACCCTTCACACTTGTGTATCAAATGCACTATAAAAGTAGTTAGTGCTCTCCCCCCCACCAGTACTTAGACTTGAACTCAGGCCCTCATTCTTGCTCACAGCTGGTACTCTACCACTTGAGCCATGCTCCCAGACATCATTTTGCTGGTTACTTGAAGTCTCTCAGACATTTCTTCCTGGACTTACTTTAAACTTTGATCCACCAGGTTTTGGTCTCCTGAATAAGTTAGGACTATCGTCATTAGCCACCAGCACACAGCTTGTTTTATTTTTCCTGATAATGATGAAGAAAAGACAGGAGACAAGTTTTCTAAGAGACTTCATTATCCACCAACATGATGAAATTCATCTGTCAAAGAATTTCACATTGAAAATTAGTTACAATTGTGTGAAATTCCATAGCTCTGAGATTTCACTATCCATTGCCAAAGGTCCCTAGAGATATGCTCACTTGAGCAGTCAGGAACTTAGTTTCCAGAGTTTGGAATGTCAGAACTAGAAGTAGATCCAGGGACAATCCTTGACTTGTACCCCAGGAAGCAGCAGCCTTGACACAGCCATCTGGCAGGAGAGTCACCTGGCAGGCCAAGTGGCAAAACTGAAATTGTTAACCTCAGTATTTTAACTTCCAGTTCAGAGGTCAGCATCACCATGTCTCACTGGCTCCTTGAGAAAGAGCAGCACTGTGTGGCTAATGCTTCATGTGCTAGAAACCCTGGGATTTGATCTCCTCTAATTGTGTTTATTCCTGTGTATGCCACTAAGTGACCATAGTTTTTTTTTCTTACTTCAGGAAGAAGATTGTGAGTTGTTGGATGTAAAACAATTATGTTGCTAAAACCTTCAACCTCCTCCAGAACCAGTAGTCTAAATTGGGCCTTTTCTGAGAGTGAGTCTAGTTAATGTTCTGCATCTTCTCCCTTATGCCCCTAGCTCTACATTTGAGTCCAGGCTCTGTCCATCACTCTCAATGGTAGGTCCGGGGAATATGAGAAAGTCACCAAACCTCCAGAGGCTCTTATGCAGAGACACTTGTGTGTATAGATGCATAGAGAACAAAAAGGCCCACAAAGATACATGCCATGCTCCTAGGTAAGCACTCATAGTTGTAGTTTCTCTTGGGAGGAAAGTGAGGTAGAGGAGTGAATGTTTGTGGAGTAAATGACTAATTACTAAAGGTGCAGTTCATATCCACTGCAGCCCCATCAGTCATTTCTGAGCATCTAAAATTCTGCAAACAGAGTCACCACCCACCTGGCTTCCAGGGCACAGCTCAGCTCCTGTCTCCACACTCTGGGGTTGCTCAGATGACAGATTGTAGGAGTTCCTGGCATGAAAAACTCATAATAAAATTTGCCTAGTGGTGCATCTTGCCTAGATCAAATTCAACAGTCATGATGGCCCACATCAAGTCATTTGGCCGAGAAACTCCATCCCTGTGAAGCAGAAATCTGCCTTGATGGATAGGGAAGCCCCATTGAATGGAAGTACAGAGTAGACTCAGCTGAAATCCCCTTCCATCTGTCATCTTCAATGAATCCTCCATGACTCCTGTCCTGTGAAGCCAGCAGGTGTGTGGCTGGCTTAGTGAGACTGCACTGCAACCTTAACTTTACGTGCTCCTCATACATGCCTCTGAGTTCCATGTACCTGCCAGGACAATGCTGAGTGCTGACCGATATACCAGCTGAATTCAGGGTCCAGAATCCACAATACCACCCCATCTGGAAGCAGGAAGGTGCCATTCCCTACACTAACTATTTAGACCTGGAGTGTTGTATCTATAGATGGAAAAAAAAACCAACCTCCCAGATGGGCTTATTCATTGATCTCATACTGCATGCCAAGGATTTTGTTCAATATTTTATAAGCCGTATCAGATTTTTGTTCTACAGATAGCCAAATGACGTAGACTTTATTATGCACATTTTATATTTGAGGAAACAGAAGTCCAAATATCAAATGACTGATCTGATTTCACAAAATATGTGGCAGAGCAAAATTGGTACCTAAAGTCCAAGCTTACAGTCATGTACTGGGGCAGCTGATCTCACTCACTGCCCTTCCCTGTTGAGCTCCAGCACCAAGGGCCCACCAGACACCAGGCATATAGGACTGGAGACAGCTGGGGTTAGTCCTAGCCTGGCTGCTCTGGTCCATCTGTTCATCCTTCCAGCAGATGTTCACTCCTACTGTGTACCAGGACCCCAGCAGGTGCTGAAGGTCAGAACAAATGGTGCAGAGGTCCTGCCCTTCTCAAGGGGATTTTAAAGACAAACAAGGACTTATTGTGGAGGCTTGTCACTCTGTGGCCATGTTGGATTAGACAAGGGCTAGAAGCCACTGGCCGACTTCTAAATGGACCAATACCACCTAACATTTGTTTTGCCCTTAGTGATGTCTTTGTTTTGTTTTGTTTCCTTCTTATGGGAAGCCAATAGCATTGGGCAATCATGGCTGACCTTGTACTAGAGTCATCCCACATCTGTGGGCACCTTCCAGAAACAATTCAACCCACTTCTGTGTCCCTGGATGCAGTCCTGTGGACTGGAAGTTGGTGTGTTTCTGCAGCAACTTCACATGTAGAAGGATAGAGGGACCATCACATGGTCTCAGCTTACCATCCCTAATCCCATAGCTAAGGCTGAGCCCACAGGACCTCTTCACTTCCCTTTTTTTTTTTTTTTTTTTGTCGGTCATGGGCCTGAACTCTGGGCCTGGGCACTGTCCCTCAGCTCTTCAGCTCAAAGCTAGTGCTCTACCACTTGAGCTACAGCGCCACTTCCAGCTTTTTCTGCTTTATGTGGTGCTGAGGAATGGAACCCAGGGCCTCATGCATGCAAGGCAGCACTGTACCACTGAGCCACCTTCCCAGACCCCCTCTTCACTTCTTACAACAAATGAAATGTGAGTGGCTGCTGGGTTCTATAGGAATTCCTCTGTACCTGGCAATCTTTTTGCTTGCACTTTAAGGATTCCTGCTCAGGACAGAGCAAGCCTGTCCACAGGAACTGCCATCCCAAGAGAGGATGCAACAGTTTCTTCCCCAAGGAAGTAAGCAGAAGAACTGGAGAGAACTCACTGAACTCCAGGCCAACAACTGTAGACCAAATAGGCCACTGCCATAGCTAGCAAATCCTAGACATCGTCATCATCCAGGAGAACTGTACCTTCAGTAACCAAATGAAAAAACAATACAGATCTTCACACGGCTTTCTATAGAAAATAAGGCGGGGGGGGGGGGTAGTAATACTTTGCCTGGCCTGGCTGTAGCTCTTCACGACCTATAATATCCACCTCACTCCTTAATCACAAAGTTCTAGATTGGCTCAGTCCAGACAAAGTGCTTCCCTGACATTGTCAAGACTGAACAGACTTCTTAGTAGGGATGGTTTATTAAAAATGGCATTATGTTCATTGAGGGAGAAATGAAATTATGAATACCAGAGAGTGATTAGTTTTGAATTGCATTGGTTGTATTACTTACCTATAACTATTGTTTCATGCTGCACTGATTTAAAGCAAGGTACCTCAAATGCGGTGGGGGGGGGTGTGCACAAAGTATGTACTATCTATGGATCCCCTGATTACTTGATGACATCTCCAAAAAGCCAGAAGTAAAGCTGTGGCTCCAGTGGTAGAGCACTACACTTGCTGGCTCAGGGACAGCACCCAGGCCCTGAGGTCAAGCCCTAGAACCAGCAACATTTCCCCAATTTTGCACATGAGAAAAGTTTATTGCAAAATATAAGGGGAAAGGGAAACAAAGTGATAGCTTTGGATTTTTTCTTCGTTTCTTTTCTTCCCTCTTTTTTATTTCATTTTATCTTTGTAGTACTCAGGTTTGTACTCAGAGCCTCACACTTGCTAGACAGGTGCTTTACTACTTGAGCCATGCCCCCAAGCCCTTTTTGCTTTATTTTTTTAATTAGGGCCTGACTTTCTGCCCAAGCCAGCCAGGATTGAAATCCCAGTGGTTCCTCTGCAGCTGGGATGGTAGTTACACACCACTGTATCCAGCATTTTCTGTTGAGATGGTGTCTCACAAACTTTTTAGCCAGGAGAGCTGTGAAATACAGTTGTTCTGACCTCAGACTCCCAGGTAGCTAGGATTTCAGATGTCATTCACTACCCTTGACCTTTCCTTTGTGCTCCAAGTTTTCAACAAGAACATTGTTTTCTTTGTTTAAAGCTTTTAAAAAGTCACTTAAGAGAGATAAAATAAGTGACAGAAAGAGAAGTCTAATTTAACACTATCATAGCCTTAAGATTTCTAGCAGCTAAAGAAAAATGGAAAGTTTTCATGTTTCATAGTAGTTATTAAGTAAATGTTTGTCTTCTAAAGAACATTCTTTATCCTGCAGAAGATATGTAAGTTTGACATTCATAACACATTCATAATATTTTATATTATTATCAATTCTAAAGAGGAGGAGGATGGGAACGTACTGTTTGTTCTGGGCATAGGTTGTTTTCACCATGCAGTGCACACTGATCCTTCTTCTGGCAATTGCACCCTGATTTTTCCCTCTAGAGCCACCTCATCCTTGTGCTGAAGTCTATGTATACAAAGAAATGTTGGGTATCCATGTATGGGAGTGGAATGTTATTCAGCCTTGAAAAAGAAGGAACTTCTGTCATGCACAAACTATTAATAAACTCTGAGAACATTCTGATGAGGGGAATAAGCTAGAGAGTAAAAGCCTTTTGATTCCATTTACAGAGAGTCTACAATAGTTGAACTCAGAGAAGCAGAGATAGAATGATGGTTACCAGGGGTAAGAGTGAGAGAAGAAATGAGCACGGGATGATTAAAGGTGCCATGTTGCAGTTAAGCCAGCTTAGTGAGTTCCTGAGATCTGTGCACAGTAATGTGACCACACAGTTGACAGGAATGAATTGTATACTTGAAATGGGAGGAGATCTAAGGTACACACACATACATACCACACACATACCATCAGATTCACACATATACCACATGTACCATACACATACCACACATACCATACAAACATACACATCAGATATACATATTGCTCACATATACCACATACCACACAAAGAACACACATACCAGATATGCCACCTACATGCAGGCATACACACAATATATATAATACATACAGCATCCACATAACACATACCTGGCACACATACCCCACACACATATGCATGCATAAACACTGTGATATACAACCACACATTGCATATTTTAGAATATTAGCCCAACTTGGTCAAGAATTATTGTCTAATGGTTGAGGTTCGTAGATATAACATGACCACAGGAAAGGTCAAGAAAGAATAAAGGCAGCAAATAACAGCTACCATTTTGAGTCTTTAGCTTCCATTTGCTGCTTGAGAGTAGGAAATGTTTCTCTTTGTTTCTCCTTCCTTACTTAAACCAATTATACTAAAATAAATCCTTGCTAACTCTTTCACCTGTGACATTCTCCTTTTTTGTGAGATACCTTGAATTCTTTTCACACATGTATTCTCAAAGACCTGGGAAGCTGAGGAAAACCCTTGGACAGCTAAGCCACGTGTAACCCACATGCGCTACACAGCAATATCCTTCCTGCCTCCAACAAACAAGGGGGGAAAAAAGCACTATGCACCTAAATATTTTTCAACTATAAATACCTTGTGAGACTACTGAGAGAAATACATGATGTTGGGCTGGGAAGGTGGCTCAGTGGTAGAGCGCTTGCCTTGCATGCATGAGGCCCTGGGTTCGATTCCTCAACACCACGTAAGCAGAAAAAGCTGGAAGTGGCACTGTGGCTCAAGTGGTAGAGCACTAGCCTTGAGCTGAAAAGCTGAGGGACAGCGCCCAGGCCCAGAGTTCAAGCCCCACAACTGACAGAAAAAAAAAAAAAAAAGAAAGAAAAAGAAATACATGATCTTTCTAATGGGATTAAATTTGAGAACACAAAAGACTACCACTGCCAAAAAGCCTTCTTGACGCCACTAAGAGCTTTAAAGATAAAGATAACATAAGAAGAATGACTGTCCAGAAAGAATAAAAGATTTGGGCCTTGTGGAAAATTGAGGGGATGAATGAAGGGAGAGACGGGGGAGAATGATGAACAAGGTGACATTGATCAAGATGCATTGCACTAATAAACTCACATGTTGAATTAAAACTGCTTTGTACAACTACTTAAATATTAATAATAATAATTGTTGTTGTTGTTGTTGTTATAGTGGGCACTAGTACCAGTGGCTCATGCCTGGGGAAATAGGAGGGTCACAGTTTGGGGCCAACCCAAGCAGAACAGTATTCACCTTCTGCACCACATAGCTGGAAGCAGGGGCCCTCACATGCCAAACTACAAAGTGGAAAATGGGAGAATCAAGATTTGAGTCCAGTTCAGACAGAAAAGTCTGCAAGACTGTTTCCACTAAGGGAAGATGGATGTGGTGATGCCAGCAACAACAGGAAGCCTAAAGCAGACAGATCATAGTTCAAGTGTGCTCCAGGTTGGAATGAGACCATCCTTAAAAAGAGCTACCCTAAAAATAACTAGTGAATGGGGAGGAGGCTTGCGGGGGGGTGGAGGATGGGAAGGGATGGGAAGGGGAAACAAAGGAGGAGGCTACAATGCTTGATAAGAAATGTACTCATTATCTTGCCCATGTAATTGTAACCCCTCTGTACAGTATTTTCACAATAAAAAATAAATAAATAACTAGTGAAAAACAGGGCTAGAAAGATGGTTCTCTGAAGTGTTGGGCCAGCCTAGCAAACCCAGTACTGTCAACATAAATATATAAGTGTATGAGTTAATATTTGTAGTTCTGTGTTATTTCATCTTTTAGATCACAAACATAAAGGGCAATGGAGCTTGATATGTTTCAGATGAACAGTCTTATTTTTTATTCTGGCAACACAGACATGCCTTGCTACACAGCACCAAATACTGGATTGGGGGCAATTTGCTTAATAATGGCACTTAGCACACAAAATTCTGGGAAGCAACAATAAGCAGCAAGAAGGAAAAGCTAATTTAAAAAAAAAAAAAAAAAGGAAAGAAAGACACTGATGATTCATAAACAAAGCACAGCCCTGAGTTGAGCAACTTAAATTTATGCAGATTCAATATTGTACAGATTTTTCCAAATGGCACACACTGCAATTCTAAAGAAGCAGGAAATTCTAAGAGGGTTCACAGACAATGGAAATACAAAACAATGTTATCTACTGACTGATTTCCAGCCTGTTCTCCTTCACTCCCGTCTCCTGTGCCATTCTAGACTCTTGCTTGACTTCCGGTTGGTGATCTTGCTTCTTGCTATTTTGGTATGGAGTGTCTGACTTCTGGCCTTGAGCTTCTCCACTTCCCAAGAGTCCCCACAACTCTTGTGTGCAATTGTTCCACTCATTTTCTCCATCTGGCACTATTTCTGTTTTCATGACTGCCCTAGCACAGTGCCTTGCAAGACCCAGACTCCATCCATTTTTGAGCTCTAGGATTAGGTAGGTGGGAAGACAAAGATGGAAAAAGTGGATAAATGGGTGAAAATATCTTTGGAATACAACAAAAGAGAAAACAGGAAGAGAACAGAAAGAAGGGATGAGTTCAGGGAAGGAAAAAGAGAGAACAGGAAAAAGGAAGACAAACTCTATTACATACAACAGTCACCAAGACACCTCAGGAGAAAATAGAAATGTTGTGGAAACCACTTCACATGAAATATTTCAACAAATGCTAATTTTAGGTAAATGACTCATTAGCTGTCTTGGTTTAAGGGTAAGCTGGCTTTAATGAGTTGGACTATTTTCCAAAGGTCCCCTAGAAGAAGTCTACATACACTACTGAAGCCCACATACACCACTTGGTGTATCTGGTGAACTCCAGAAGTGGAAAACGTGCCTTCAACCATCCTTGCTTGAAGACTGACTGTTCAGATCCCCTCATTATCTGCTTCTGTCTGTGCTCATCAGGCAGCCCTCTCATTATAATTTGGCCTCCTGTGGAGATTTTCCTACTGAGATAGAACAGGCTGACCTGTGAATGGGAGGATTCTCGTCCTATTGGCAATCGCTCAACATAGAAATTAATTAGCCAACACTCTCTTGGGAATTCGATTTGTATGTTCGTTCTCTGGAGTTTAGAAAATACAAAAGAAAATGAGTGTCTTTGTTAAAGCATTTTTAGGGTACAAAGCAATGAATGAAAGCTACTTTATTCACATTAACAAAACGTAAGGTGTGGTTGTATGTCACAGAATTCAGAGCAGACACCAGAAATGAGAAATCCATCTACACTGAAACCTTAGCTCTCATTCTTGGTCTATTGATAGAAGGAAATGTCTCTCTGCTCACAAGATTTCTGACATCAAATGTATGAGTTTTCCACATGGAACAACTATACAATTTTCTGTGGACACCCGCTAGATATCCTCTGATTCAATTCAGCTCTGACACTGTTAACTACAGCCAGGGCTGGTCCCACAGATTAAAGACATGTTAACACCAGACTGACCTCTGTTTCAAAAGCTAGACACAAGAAGTAGTCCCTAAGTTACCCAGCCTTCAATCTACCTTGCTCCAAGAGGGCTACAAGTAGGGAATCCCTGGGTCATCTATACTTAAGTCTGACACAGCTATAATCCCTTCATCAGGTTTAATAATTTGCTATAACAGCTCATGGAATGTAGGAATTTGTTTACTGACCAAGTATAAAGGCTATCATAAAGGATACAAAGGAACAGCTGGATGAAGAGATATATGAGCAAGGTCTAGAAGGGTCTGGACTGGGAGAATTTTAGTTCCCACAGAGATGAGACGCTCCATCCTCCCAACAGGTGGATATGTTCAACAACCTGGAAAGAGTTCAAGACCATTGTTCACAATTTTCTGAGTGTTATAATTTGGATTTTGGATGTCCCTCAAATGACAGCCTTTAATGCAATTAGTGGGGGGTGGAACTTTTAAGAGATAAGATAAAGTAGGAGGAAGTTAGGTCATTGGGCGTGGCAGGAAAAACTTTGTGCCACTATCGGCTACTCAGTCTCTCACTGCACCAACCATAAATACCTTATTGGTATTTAAATTTGTACGCCTTGGTAAGATCGTCCCTTCATGAAAATACATCTATAAGAAAATCTTTGCATAACCTTTCATGAAAATGAAACAAGTAGGATATAAAGCATCTGGTGCCATAAATCAGAAAATACTCAATAAAGAACACAAATAAAATGAGTAGCCAGGGCTGGAAAGGTGGCTCAGTGGTAGAGCGCTTGCCTTGCATGCATGAGGCCCTGGGTTTGATTCCTTAGCACCACATAAACAAAAAGAAAAAAAGCTGCAAGTGGTGCTGTGGCTCAAGTGGTAGAGCGCTAGCCTTGAGCTGAAGAGCTGAGGGACAGTGCCCAGGCCCAGAGTTCAAGCCCCACGACCGGACCAAAAAAAAAAAGCCAGAGAATTAGTTCTCTTTTCTGCTTGTGAGCAGAGAGGCTTTTCTATGAAAGCAAACAATACATGGCCCATACCTACGGTATTTTTGGTAAAAAGCCCTTTCATTTAACTTTTTTTTCATTTAACCTTTCATTTCATTCATCTTATATCTTAATACTTTGGAATTCATAAGGACAATAAAAAGGAGTAAATAGAAAAGATTTTCTCAAACAATAAAAAGGTTATTCAATGAATTTACTTTCAGATTCTTTGAAATAGAAGAAACCTTCAAGAATCCCAAAGAAAATAAAGATGTTGTGAGTACAGAAAAGCCTTTACAGCAGAACCACTCTCCACTGCCAGAAGTAGCAAGAGGAAAATAATTAAAAGAACAAAATTGCGACATTGACAACTTTTTTAGGAAAACAACCACAATGCAAAAAAAAAAAAAAAACCACACAAAAAACTGCTAAAACACAAGAAACTGCTAAAAGTAAGCTGCTCTTCAACAAACTAATATCCCTAAAGAATTGATAACCCAATTAATAAATGGGGAAATTAAGCAAATAGATACCTCTTGAAGGAAAAAAGCACAAATTACCAACAGATACATAAAGAAATGCTCAATATTTCTACTCATAAAGGAAATGTCAATCAAAATGACACTGAGATTCTGCTTCATTCTAGTCAGGATGGCCATTGTTAAGAACACAAGCCATGGGCTGGGAAGGTGGCTCAGTGGTAGAGTGCTTGCTTTGCATGCATGAGGCCTTGCGTTCAATTCCTCAGTACCACATAAGCAGAAAAAGCCAGGAGTGGCGCTGTGGCTCCAGTGGTAGAGCACTAGCCTTGAGCTGAAGAGCTGAGGGGCAGCGCCCAAGCCCAGAGTTCAGGCCCATGACTGACAAAAAAAAAAAAAAAGAGCACAAGCTGGGCACCTGTGGCCCACGCCTGTAATCCTAGCTACTCAAGAGGCTGAGATCTGAGGATCACAGTTCAAAGCCAGCCCAGGCAGAAAAGTCCATGAGACTCTTATCTCCAATAAACCACTAGAAAAGCAGAAGTGGTGCTGTGGCTCAAGCAGTAGAGTGCTCACCTTGAGCTGAAGAGCGCAGGGACAGCGCCCAAGCCCAGAGTTAAAGCCCCACGACTGACAAAAAAAAAAAAAAGAGAACACAAACAACAGCAAATGTTAACAAGGATGCAGAATAAAAAGAAATTATTACACAGTTGGTGGGAATGTAAATTAGTGCAACCACTATGGTACTATGTATAGAACTTCCTCAAAAACTCAAAATAGAACTACGATGTGATCCAGAAGCATCATTCTTGGGCAGTTATCCAAAGAAATATAAGTCAGAATATGATAAACACATCTGATACAAGTGTTCACACAGCACTATTCACAATAGCCAAGCTATGGAAACAGCCCAGATAACCTACAAATAGTGAACAGATCAATAAAATGTAATATATATACACAAGGAAATTTTATGCAGCTATAAGGAGGAAAAAAAATCTGTCATTTGCAGGAAAATGGACAGACCTAGATATCATAATATTAAGTGAAGTAAGTCATGCTCATAAGGAAAAAAGATCACATTTGCCCTCATCTGTGGATGACAGATCAAAAATATAAACGTATACTTAAACATATAATTGTGTGTGTGTGTGTGCGCGCACATGTGTGTGACATCTGGCTCAAGTATAGTATATGCATATACAAGAATTACAAGGAAAATTTTTTAAATTAACATGCACTTTAACAAAAAAAGAATATTGGGAAATTAAAACATGTCTTGTCTGAAATGTAGGTACTAATAGGAAGCCAGCAGATGAATGGAGAGGGAGAGCAAATATACTCAAAATATTTGATATAAATGCATGAAAAGGGAACAAAGCAACTTGGTGATACTGGTTTGGGAAGTGATATGGGGTAAGAGAGAATGATGGAGAAGTTGATTATGATCAGGAATGTATACATAAATGGTCTGGTTAAAATGAACCTGCCTCATACCACAATTGCCACTAATAATAGTAACAATAAACTAATAACAATGAGCAATAACTGGCCAGGCAATAGGAAATAGAGGTGTAACTTTGGATATTCTTCTACTCAAGTCTCCTAGTGTGAAATGGGCCTTTGCCATACCACTAGGTCAAATTCATCATGGCGGCCCTCAAACAAGAGCTTTGTTGGGTTCCAAATGCTTCACATTCCCATCTGTCTTGTCATCCAGATTGTCAGTCAACTCTTCCTCTCCCCATCCCATCAGAGAACCACCACTATGCTCAATCATTGCATTTAGACATTTTGGAGCCTATCCCAACAAAATCCCCATTTGACCCCTAAAGAACGGTCCTTTGTTTTTGCCTTGACTTCAAATTGGTGTCTTCCCTGTTATAGACAGAATATATGCAAAAAGACTTTGTGTGAGTGTGCCAGTACTAGGGTTTGAACTCAGTCTGGGCACTGTCCCTTAGCTTTTTCACTCAATGCTAGTGCTCTACCACTGGAATCACAGCTCTACTTCTGGGTTTTTGTTGGTTAATTGGAGATAAGAGTCTCATGGACTTTCCTTCCCAGTGTAGAAATAGCTCAAGATGCTAGCGTGTCACATAGGAATAAGAACATCAACTTCAATGGAACATGTCAAGGCAGAGTTTACTTCTGCAGAAGTAAACCCAAAGTAAACTGGAGCAGACAAAAGTCTGGTAAGCAAGCATACAGAACAGGCAGGCTGTTCCCTTTTTATCACTAACCCATCAGGCCCCACCTCTCTGCTCAGCTTGGCTAAATTTAGGTTCACAATCTGCAAAAGGATGTGGCTTAATAAACAGGATGTAACTAAAATTCAAGGAGCTTCTAACAGGATGTCTTGATTAAAGTGCTCAGGTGGTTCAAGCCTGTAATCCTAACTACTCAGGAGGCTGAGATTTGAGGATCTTGGGTTGAAACTAACCAGGGCAAGAAAGTCTGTGAGATTCTTACCTCCAATTAAAAAAAAAAAAAAATCACAGAAAAAAGCTGGAAATGGTGCTGTGGATCAAGTAATAGAGTGCTAGCCTTGAACAAAAATGAGCTCGGGGACAACATCCAGACCCAGAGTTCAAGTGTCAGGACTGGCAAAGGAACAAAAAAGTACTCAGGAAAAGGATGCAACTAAAATGTAATTAACAAGGGCCAAACCACTTGGCCAAAGCAGGAACTTTCAGAAAAACAATTCTCACAAGATTAACACAAAGGAAGCAAACTACTGTGATAGAAAAGATGCTTTAGGGGCTGGGAAGGTGGCTCAGTGGCAGAGTGCTTGCCTTCCGTGGGTGAGGCCCTGGGTCCAATTACTCAGCACCACATAAGCAGAAAAAGCAGGAAGTGGTGCTGTGGCTCAAGTGGTAGAGTGCTAGCCTTGAGCTGAAGAGCTGAGGGACAGTGCCCAGGCCCAGAGTTCAGGCCCCATGACCAACAAAAAGCAAAGAAGAAAAGAAAAGAAAAGATGCTTTTCAAACTGTGGTCCTCAGATCTTATTCAGTCTTCTGAGGAGTTAGGATTACAGGTGTGAGCCACTGGTGTCCATCTTCCACTTTGTTCTTATCTGTCATTACCCTGGTCATCTTAAATTTATCTTTCTCACTTCTAGACTCTTCATTACACATTCCTAACCCAAACCTGTTTTACTGCATTTCTTACCATCCACCCTATCATCAAAACCTGAAAGTCAACCTTAACATCCAACCAAACATCAACAATTGCCAGTGTTAGCTCTTACAACATTCTTAAATGCTCTTCCATTCTGCAGCCTCACCCTGAGATCAGGCTAAAGCATCTGCTACGCAATGATTTCAACAATCTCTTAAAGTGAACCACATATCTCCAGGATTATGTTCCTGAACCCCATTTTTCACATGCATCTCAGATAAACATAAGGATGGCATCCCTTACTTTCAATTAAAATAAAATTTAAATATTTTAAACACCTCCATGTTCCTAACTCCCCACAACAGAAATTCCCAATATGTTTGAGTTCAGGAATACCTAGACCCTCTAAAACCATCTATTAAATTTTGAGTATATATTTATTTTCTTAAGAAGAAGTTCTATGGCTTTGACTACCTTTTCAAATGATTAATCTTCAGGAATTTTTAAGTATTTATGGTTTTATGTATCTTCTTTTGCACTATATTTTTTGCACTGATATTTCTTCTGAAATCCATCATATTGAGTGTCAGATGCTAGAAGTTCCCAGCAAACAAGTCAAGAGGGCTTTATCTGCCTTACACTTTGCCCCTAGAAACCTAGTAATTTGCTTTAGTGTTTTACAGGAAAAGAATCTGTGTATCTTCTTTTCTATTACAAGCAATGTGTGTACTCAAGCTAACTTGGGCTTACACACAACTCCTAAACTTAACAAACTCCTAGACAGGACCTAACACAACTTCTACTATTTAATGAGGATGAATAAACATTTGTTGATCTGAAAATAGAAACCTTACTTTTCCCTTATGAAATGGAAAACATTGATCCATGCCAGGCTGAATTTATGAGATTGTTAGGAAAGCCACAGAAAGAGACTACTGTAAAGTAAGACTCTAAGAGTAATTTCAAGTTAGATTGTTTATCCATCTACAAACCCCTGAGTCAATAGCAAAAAAATGTTAAGGATAATGACACTGATGATAAATGAGAGTAAGCTAAGTAAGTAAGTTGTTTTGGTTTTTTTTTTTTTTTGGGGGGGGGGTCCGGTTGTGGGGCCTGAACTCTGGGCCTGGGCGCTGTCCCTCAGCTCTTCAGCTCAAGTCAAGCAACTCTACCACTGAGCCAGCTTCCCAGCCCCTACATAATAGGTTTTTATCTTTGGGATCTAGTGTTGGGAAAGGACCAGAGTCTTATGCTTCCATGTGATTCATATCCAGGAATGTAATCTGGGGTTTTTGCAGTAGCCTCTAGCTCTATTGAGCAAGACTTTTGGGACCTCTGCTTCTCTTCCCACTGGCTTCATCCTCTACATTAGGTGATCATGTTCATTACATATGTGTATCCATGATGTTTAAAATATTTATTAAGATGTTTTTTCAATGATGTACCTCCTTATATTCTATTTCTCCCTAGTGAGTTTTGCATTGCTTCAGGGTTTAGGATTGCCATGGCTGGAATCCAAAGAGAAGGAGTCAATGCTTAGATTTTGCGTTTCAAAGTGGCTATGTCAAATAGTTCAGTAGTCATAACTTGGGGTAAAAAAGCAACTTGCCAAATAAGCTTTTCAAAAGGAGTAGGAAATAAGAGGAAAAAAAAACATTTTGAAATTCAAAAGGCAAAACCTAAAGGACTACAGCACTGTGTTTATCCAAGTTTTTTTTTAATTCTTCTCTATGACCCTTCCACATCACTATTGGGCAAATATCCAAAGGAGAATAAATCAATACACCAGAAAGACACCTGCATATCCAGGTTTATTGCAATTCTGTTTACAATAGCCAAATAATGGAATCAACCAAGGTGGCAACAATAGATGAATGGATTTAAAAAATTATTGATATATAGATGATAAATGAGATAGATAGATAGATAGATAGATAGATAGATAGATAGATAGATAGATAGATAGATAGATATTGGGATGTATATCAATATTATGGAATATTATATAGCCATAAAGAAAAATGAAATGTTATTGGCAGGAAAATGGATGGAATTTGAGGACATATTACTGAGACAGACAAGCAATAAAAAACAAAATAGCACATGTTTTCACTTATATGTAGAAACTAGATCTAAAAGACATTTATACAGTAAGGTACCTAACTATAAATATCCATATACATATCCATAAACATAGGTCTTGAGTTAAGTGAAGAGACAACACAGGAGAAGGAAGGGGAGAATGGAAAAAGAAAGAGTTTGAATAACTATAATACATTGCAAGTATACATGAGAGCAGTAAAAGAAACTCAACAAAAGCTAATGATCAGTAGGGGAATGGAAAGGAAGAGAAATAGATTTTGTGAGCAGCTGGGGACAAGGGAGAGGTGGGTGGGCCCAGAAGGAGGATAAAGAAGATTGAATACTGTCAAAATAATGTATTCACTACTACGAAAACAAGACACCGAACATGTTGGAGATACTGTTTCTTAGAGGGAAGGATAGAGGGAATGTGATGGGGGGGTTGAAATTAATTGGAATACAGTGTGACATGTATGGAGATGTAATAATAAAATCCTCCCTCTCCAGTATAACTGATATAAGCCAATAAAAAAGGAAAAATGAACATTATTCCATGATTATTAATCAAACCTAATTTTCAATATATAGAAAATACAAGGGATATATTTTTAAAAAGAAGAAGATGATGATGATGATGACACCATGAAAATAATCAGATCAATTAGAAAGTAGAGATTATGCCTTATAACTGGTCTGGCTCCTCAAATGTCAATGTAATCTTCTTAAAAAGGAAGGAAGAAAGGAAGGGAGGGAGGGAAAAAGGGAAGGAGAGAGGAAAGTTGGTTTTAGAATAAAAGAAAATAAAATAAATGTGATATACAAACTCTGATTGAATCCTAGCTCTAATCAATCAATTTTGAAACTCATATTGGGGACAACTAGAGAAAGCTAACTATATAATTTGAATTGATGGTATTAATAGATTACTATTAATTTTTTTCTTTTATAATGACATTGTCATTATGTAAACAAATGTATGTGTTTATAGAAGATGTGTGCTGTATATTGAAGAAATTCTGCATGAAAACCCTATAATATACTTTGAAGTGGTTCATACATTTTACTAAAATAATATGATGTTAGCAATTGTTTAATCAATATTAAGTGAATACAAGGGCATAGTTCTTTCTATTGTTCTGTACACTAAAAGATTTCTATAATAAGCAGTTGGGAAAAAATAGTTGGAAAAGCAATAGATGAAGATCTGGACTACTAACCCCGAAGGTGAATACTGGAGTTGTCAGTTCCTGAGAAAACAGGGTTATGAGGAGAGAAACCAGTAGAGCCTCCAGGACTTGAGTAACTACTTGATAATGCCAGTCAGCACCTAGAGACTGCTACACCCAGGCCAGAGACATTGTCAGTAGGTAGCACCAGGGGACCCCATGGGAGCTCAGCCAAAGCCCAGCCAACATTTGCTGCCTATGTAAGTGAGTTGCTCTGACTGCATTCACTGTCCTTGAGCAAGGACTTTGCCCACAACAGCTGTTTCCATGTAGCCACCAATGACCCAGCAGGACTAATACCTATCCATAGATCACCCTAAGTAATCCACCCTGTGGAGAAAACCCCATTTCCCAATGGCTCAGGACACTCCTAATCCTTTCAAGGGAAGAATGGGGACCTACCAAGCACTCTGCCTTCTAGAACCTGGATGTAGACAGGACTGAATAGAACCATTTTGAGATTTCTCTTGGGGATCATGAAACCATGCACATAGTCCATGGAAATACCTTCCCAAAGAAAGCCAGCACTAGGAATGCCTCACTTCGGAACAAACCCCCTTCAGTTCTCATGAGCTGAAAACAATGTGAAAGAAGCACTGGATGGAGCAGAAACACCAGATGGTGCAGCCACTCTGGAGCAAAGATTGGTCAAAGTTTGCCTAGAAAAGTTATAATCTGCAGATTTCAAGATTCTCTTGCCTCCTGTTTTCTTAGTGTCTTTCTACTCTCTGAAAATGTGATTCTGCCCAGAAAGCAGACAATTGATGATGGTTTTATCTACTGGCAAAATACTCCATATCATAATCTAGCCAAAAAGGTTGCATAGTGTCTACATATTACCACTTAGTGGCTCTGCTTGGGGGAAAAAACTCTTTAATTAAATGAGATTAATGGATAAGTAACAGAAGGCACAAGATAATTGTGCCAGTTACAAATCAAAATATATATAACCCAAAATGTATATAAATGTTGCCAATAGGCAACCTTTGAGTTATACATTTTTATATAATCAATAGGTTCAAATAGTTGCATTCACATTCATATCTAAACCTCATTGGCTCATCGGTGAGAAACTAATACATTCCCTAGCCATTAAGTCAACAATTATAGTCTCCTATGACGTTCCCAAAACTTTCTGGGACACCCTGGAGGTAATTTACCAGTGAAGATGAATCAGTTCCCCAGGCTGCTGTCTCATATCCATATAGACCACACAGTGCCTTAGAAACCCACCATGGTCACCACGCTGCCTCAGCTAAGCTAGATGGAGGCTCTCTCTCTATCCAAAACATCTGAACCCCTGATTTTCACCACAAAGCATCTGACTCCAGTCACTGCCAAAGGGAAAAGGAAAAAGATGCCCTTCATCCTGAGGTATCTTCCCTTCCATCAGTAGCTTTGCTTTGGACCCAAGATACTGCACAGCTTGGCAAGCAGGTACTCTGGTGTTCACATCTGGTTCTTCCTCTCAGATTTCACAATGGCCTTGGTGCTGCCTATGATGCCCAGATTCTGGTTCACCATATCAGCTATATTTGTCATTCAGAGATTCTCTCTCAAGGATCCAAACTGCCTTTGCCTAGATGAGGCCTAAAACACAGATATACACATATTTCTTACCTCAGTCAAGATAGTAACTTTACAACCACCAGTAGCACCTCAGCTAACAAAGAAGTGCTTAGTCCATTTAGCCTCTCCTCCCCAAAATGCAATCATTTCTGGAAAAAAAAATACTGCTTTCCAGCCATTTTTTAAAATTTCTGAGAATTTCAGTTCTCAATTCTCTAAGAAACAAACTTACTGATCTTTGGAGATACTTTGCTAAGTAAAATAAATCAGTCACAGAAGGGCTGAAATGGTATGATTCCACTTAGATGACGTACTTAGAGCAGGAGATTTGGAAAGAAGGAAAACAGAATGGCAGTTGCCCAGATAGTGGAGGAGAAGTGGGGAACTGTTGCTTAATGGTTCTAGAGTTTTGGTCATACAAAAGAAAAAAGGCTCTGGAAACAGACAGTGGTGAGGATTTCACTTAAGTCCATTGATCTATACAACTAACAGTGATTTAAATGATATTATATATATGCACACACATACATACATACATATACATGTGCATATGACCAGTTTATATGGGCATCTACATATATGTGTGTATATACCACATAGATGGTATACATAAACTTATTTATGTCTTTATTATGTGGTTATATATATGTGCATAATAAAGAAATAAATAACAAAGTCATGAACCATCCTGAATGGGGAGCAGTAGATTTAGAGGTTATGAACAGAATTGAGGAGTTAGTGCAGCTTTTAAAAGCCAGAGAAAAGTATTTGTCTGAGCTTTCACAAAAGCATTATCTATACACAAAGATGAATGTGAGGAAGGTTGAAGAAAAGAGGGGAAAATTTGGCATGGCAATGCAGTAATAATTAGTCCTCACAGTAATGTCCTACATTAGTTTTCAAAATGCTACTACAAGGGATCTAAACTTCTGTCATGACAAGCCTGGAGCAGAAGGTCAGAGGTCAGACTCCAGAGCTCCAGAGAGGGGATGGCTGGCTGCATCTGCTCAAGAGAGGCTCATCCCCTCCACATGTTGCCACTGGGGAGAGTCCAGATGTGAACTGCCTTGCCCCAAATCCCACAGGTAATAACTAGCAAGGCAGACACTTCACTGCACTCACTCAACTCTTAGTGCTCATTCCACAGTTAAGGATGACGTCAAACAGATGGACCTGAAAGGCACAACATAATTCCCTACTAAGTCACAAAAAAAAAAATCATAGAATCCCTCTTGGGCATTGAGACACAAAAGACAAAAATACAAACTTTAGGGATACTTTTTAAACTTCATAGAGTCTTCGTACCCCCACCTCTGAGCAGAAAGTGGGTTAAAAACAGAATCTGGGGTGAGAAGTCATCTGACTCATCCATGAGGTGGTGAGGAAGAATCTGTAAGCAAACACCATGTTTATTTCCAGTACTTGTCTCCCTCTGCCAGCCCTGGCAGCCAGCCTACAACGTGTTCTTCTGGGGCCCTCCTTGGAGACATGGTCAGAACTCTATTTTAGAAGAACAGAAGTAGCCTAAAGCATGTGACTGTTATGCTAGAATTTAAAAGGGGATGCAAACACACAACACACACACACACACACACACACACACACACACACACACACACACACACACACACACACACACACACACACACACACACACACACACACACAGCCCACAAAGCCATCTGGCAGCCATGGTGAGCTGGTGGTAAAGTATTCACATGCATACTCAGCCCTATCTGACACAGTGCAGCCATAACATTGTCCCTGTGCCTGGCTCGTTCCAGGAAGGGCTACAAAGTTGCCTGCAAGAAAAGCACATGGCCTCAGAGGTGAACCAGGGACACCCTCTGAAGTGCCAAGGATTTTTCTGAACAGCCAAACACACACTGACAAACAGGTCTATGTGTGCTAGAGAAACCCGTTCCACAACTCTGGTAAAGGACTCGTTGCAGAATTCACCCACAAGGGAAGTGAGCTAATGACTAGGACAGTTTACCTTCTGCCTAGATGCCTCATAAAATCAACTTGCAAAGCCTGGCTATGAGAATACTTTTGCTCACCCAGATGTAAGCAAAAGTTCTGTGAGGGGCTCTAGAGTCTTTTACAGAGGACTCCGTTCTCAGGCTTTCTCTGTGCTAAGAACAAAGTCAGTGACCTAAGCCTGACAGCTGATTCAGGCTGTGGTCAAATCTGCTGA
Organism: Dipodomys merriami; assembly: GCF_024711535.1. NCBI lineage: Eukaryota > Metazoa > Chordata > Mammalia > Rodentia > Heteromyidae > Dipodomys > Dipodomys merriami. The sequence goes on along the minus strand of NW_027203937.1, from coordinate 24,845,156 downwards.
CAAGCAGCCCAAATCTGCCTATGACATGTGCACCACATCTGGGACTTGTGATTCACCAGTCAGTTTCTCCCTCAGCCCTACTTTCTCTTGCAAGCCTGAGCAGGCAAGCCCCACAGAGTTCAGGCCCCCGTGCCCAGACTTGTCCCTCCACCCCAGCAGCCACAGAGCTTGCTCTTATCTCCCACTCAAACTTTCTTTCCTCTTAGCTGATTCACCAGCTCTAGGTCCAAGGGAAACTCAGCCTAGAACTCACACCCAGCCAGAGCTCTTGTGAGAAGCTGAAAGTGAAATGGATTAACTGAAATAAATTGCTGAGCCTTCTGCAGCCTTGCTCCCATCCTACCCAGCAGGCCTACCACAGTGAGCAAGGAGCGGCACATGCTTCCTCCTGTTTACCCTGGATCTACTATTTTTGCTTCACCTTCTCTGGGTCTCAGATTCCTGGCTCCACATCACAGCTGCCACAGTTACTTCTGGCCCTAGACTTTGGTGATCCTTAACCTTTTTTTAGATCATATGGTTTCTCACATGTTTTTCTGACTCAACTTGTTTCTGCAGTGCTGGCTTCTTTTTTTGGTCTCAGGTGAGGACTCCACAATTCAGCTTCATTGTGCTCCCCCCCACCATCCATCATCAGTGGCTACCAGGAGATGTAAGGGGAGGAGGGGAGAGGATTTGTTTCTGTGATTCTGCCTGGCTTACCGTTCCCATATCTGGATTTCCAGGTGCTGTCCCTGGTAGCTTGACTCCTACTTGGACCGTGAGGAGCTCAGCTTGTGAATTTATATTGCCCTTGCCAGGTTATGACAAGACCACTCCTCTCATTAGACAATGAGCAGGAGGCCCAAGGCTTCTTAGGAGAGTAAGAGTTGAGAGGAAAGGCAACACCACCTTTCCTTGGTAGAGCCTTGCAGGTGTCACACCAAAGAATGTTTCCTTGAGTAGATAAAGCAAGCTTGCAAGACCCTGAGTTCAGATCCCATTATCAGCCCACACACATGCATGCACGCACATACAAAAATACAGAATATACAAGTCCAACATGTAAAGATGATACAAATGAAGCCCAAGGGCAGAAACTCCTAATGGTTCCTCTCATATGGACTCACTTGTGTCCATATAATATGACACAATACTGTGTCATATAATAGACACAATTCCGTGAAGATTTTTGACAACAAATTGTAAACAGCTACCATGTTGTTATACACTTCAGTCTTTGATATTATCATTTCAATGACTATGAGAATAACCCTTTAGCTGAAAACACCTAATTGAATTAATAATTGAACTAACATCACTATTGGATATCAGTGGCTTCTGATTATAATAAGTAATTCTATAGTAAACATCTTAGCATAAATGACTTTCTCTCTCTTCTAGGTTATTTTTAGATTAATTCTCCAAGGTAAGCTTACTGCATTAAAGAGACAGACTAAGGTTCTTTAATGCTGTCACTGCTTCCATACTTAAATGCTTTCCTGAGATGCAAATAGTAGAGGATTCTATCTAATATACTAAGTGCTTTTGGGTAATGCAGGAAGAAGGAGCTAAGAGGTTATATTTGGCATGTCAGGCATCATACAAGGGTTCAAACTGAATCTTTGATGTGCTGCCTACTTGACTTGCCCATATTTATCATCATTGTTGTTATTTGAGTCATTTTTGAAGATGTTCGCTCAAGAGTACTTTAGAAGCTTTGCTTATACAATCTTCTTTAGTCCTTCCAATCATGCTCTGAAGAAGATATTGTCATCTACATTTTTCTAAACGAGGATTTTGGGGCACAGAGAGATTGAGATGAAATCCCACAACTAGTGAATGGAAAAACCCAGACTGGATAGTCAGAGTTCAAATGCACATTCTCTGATCTGCCACTTAGGCTTCATCCCTCCCTCTTCTGCCCATCTCTGTGTATACAGACTAGGATTTCTCCCTCTGTCTAGATGGGTAGAGAGAATGTTAGAGAGGTATATCCAGTGGGATGATCAGTTTGCAAGACTTCTCTGAAGAAGTCTTGGCCTTCAGCCTTCAAACTGGCCTACTTATTTCTTTCTTGCTGCCACTTATCAAAGATATTAACCAAATCTCCTTTGAAGTCAGGTATCTTTCAAAATAGTTACAATTAAACCTAAACAAGAGCAGTGGATCCTTGTTAAAAATAAGTATTATCCTTGGTTGAAGGTGTTTGTCCATGGAACAATTTGATCCTGTCTGACATCCAACTTTGTGCATATATCAATATCTCAGTTAAATTGTCTATCCCATTCTATATTCAAGCTTCTCCTCCCCACCCCCACACACACCAAAAGTAATCTGTTATTTTCCCTGAGTGTTTTAAAATGTTGCCTCTCAAGTACACTAAATTCAGAAACTTCCAGATGTTGCTCAATGCTTATTTTTACTCTAGTACAGGACAGACTGAGGCTGCTTCTGTTGAAGGTTATAGAAACACAGGATGCTAACACCTGTGCAGACTGAGGGCCCTGTATTTGGTGAAATGATTTCATTAGGAGGGACAGCTAGATGTAGCAGATCATCTCCATGCTGAGCTCTGCTGTGCATGGAACTAGCCAGATGGTTTACTTGTCAGGTATCTTTGAGATGCAAGCCATAGAAACCTTATTGGTTAAAGCCGAGGAGAAATCTTTGATCCCTACCTGAAAATTCTAAGGGAAATCTTCAAGTGCAAAAGGACCCAAATGTCTAAATGATGTCATCAGGAATTTGCCCCATCTCATTACCCTGCCTCCTAAATCCACAAAGATGATGACATGGCTGTTGGTATCTCCAGGCTTATTTTCCACAGAAATCTCAGTACCTATTTCCAAATTGTTTCATCAAAATTCCTAGTGTTACTGGAGCCAGGTTTGTGCTCAGAAACAGAACAAGAACAGGCTCAGAAGGATCCTGACAAGACTTTATTGCAATGTCAGATAAAGCAAGAAGACACACCCATCTCTGACCAAAAGCCATAGACAGGGGCTCTATGAACAAACACAAAAGCACAGATAATACAGAAGAGTCGCTCCAAAGGCTCCCATACACATAAATAAGTGACTTCATGTAAATAAACTGCATAAACTTGCAAGAAGAGTCCAGTCCTGACAGGTCAATCAACATCAGGTCCTCCATGAAAAGTGTACCCAACTGACTGGTCAATGTCTGAGCTCAGGTATAGGCATCTCATTGTCAGCTTTGACTAGTCCAGTAAAGTAAACTTTCTGTGTTAGTAGCTGCTCTATTTTGTATCCTGAAGCATAAATGGATCACCATTTGTGTCCCTGTTTAGCTTTGCTATAGAAGCAAGAAACAGATATGACCCTTAAGGGCCCCTTCCCAGATTATCATTTTATCTCCCTTTTGTGTGGTCCCTAACTGACTCTTTAAGACTGCTTCTCAAGTGTCCTAAGCAAGCTCATGTGTGGAACATACCAGGTTGACCTCCAAATCCATTCTTTAATCTTCCCTGCTTGGGTGGTTGGTCTGTATAGACATGTCCCTTAAGTTTGGGTGTTATCCATGGAAAGAATGCCAGAAAGGGAAAGAATGAGTTCTGGTAGTTTCTTTCCTTCAATCCCATTTGCAAGGATCTGCATGTCAATAGTCTGTATGTGGGCTGGGAAGGTGGTTCAGTGGTAGAGTGCTTGCCTTGCATGCATGAGGCCCTGGGTTCTATTCCTCAGCACCACATAAGCAGAAAAAACCGGCAGTGGCACTGTGGCTCAAGTGGTAAAGCGCTAGCCTTGAGCTGAAGAGCTAAGGGACAGTGCCTGGGCCCAGAGTTCAGGCCCCACGACCACCACCACCAACAACAAAAAATAGTCTGCATGTCAGCGACTGGGTCTATCAGGCAATAGGCACTGGTTCTGTCTGAACCCTCTCTCTACATCTCTTCTTCTCTTTCTGAGTTTGTTATGGCTTTCCAATCTGAACCTCTACAATTTCAACGAGGTACCAATGTCCTACCATGAAGTCTCCCAAACTGTACTATGCACTATGATTTTCCTAAACTCTACTCATAACTCTGTGGAAGAGTTGTTTGATAACACAATTTGAAAGTGTCATCCATTTCAAGGCTCCTGAGTGAGACAGCTAACACATCTACCCATAAATCCAATCTGTGCTTCTCCTTGGATGGGCCTGAGTCACATGCCTACCCCTGGAGTAAAGGTCTGAAATCAGATCTATCCAAACCTCAGGAACTAAGAAGGGAGGAGGAGAAGTCCCGCAAATGGACAGAGGCAGCCTATGATCACTATATTTAGTCAAATAGCTAAGAATAGCTTAATCATTAGTATTGCATTTGTTTTAGAAGACGCACCTACAAATACATGAAACAGTTTCAGAGAATAACCGCATGCTGAAGCAGTATCCAGGATGCGTTTCATCCATGTACACTCAAATCAATGCCTTCTAAAGATCTGACCACTCATTTTCTGAGCTTTAGGCCTGTTGACAACTCTGTTCTGAAACAAATTGAAATTTCTATCATCGATTCTCTTTGAAATGTCATAAAGCGGCTTAGGCCTTGGCTGGCTGAGCAATAAAGCAGGCCTTCTTGGCAGCTCAAACGAGCTACCCCTGACAGGACAGGGGACAAGGCATTAAACATTGCCCAGAGTGGACAATTTGCAAGCTGCCTAGTGGCAGGAATGACAAGGCCAAAATCATAACCACTTTGACGAAATGACCTTAGTTGCAGGATAAACATAAAATGGGACAATAGCAATCTTATCACAGAGCTGTAGGAGAATATTTAGCCTGATATTCCATTAAGAAAAAAAAAAAAAAAAAAAAGCACCCTCGCCAGGTACTGGTGGCTCATGCCTGTAATCCTAGCTACTCAGGAGGCTGAGATCTGAGGATTATGGTTCAAGGCCAGTCCAAGCAGGAAAGTCTGTGAGACTTTCATCTCCACTTAACCACCAGAAAACCAGAAGTGACTCTGGCTCAACGTGGTAGAGAGCTAGCCTTGAGCAAAAGAGCTCAGTGACCGCTACCCAGCCTGGAGTTCAAGCCCCATGATAAAAAAAAAAAAAAAAAAAAAAAAAAAAAAAAAAACTACCAAAATTAACATCTTAGCAGTGATTTCTGTTAATATATGGTCACTCTGATTATAATGATGGGCTATATAATGTATGAGCCACCTTGCTGGTAAAACTATGAACTACTACCCCAATAGATGTCACATTTTTTTCAACCATTAACCAGAAAGCTAGCAATACAGGTCTTAGTTATCTCAACCTACAGCTCCATGTTTCAATGGAGCTTCCACTGTGCCTTTAATTGACATTTAAGGATGTGTCAAGTCATTTGGCTTTCCTCATTGGTTTTTCTCAGGAAAGCCTTGGATGTTGCTGTAGTTGGAGTTCAGGAATGTGGATTTGCTAACAGGCCTCTGAGCCAATTGTTTGCCACTCATAGCTCCACTACTAACTCCCTTCTGTTTCAGTTATATCATAGTTCTGTTCACCCATAAAGTCACTTGGCTATCAAGAGATATCTAAATGATCCCCTGCCTTTGGAAATCAACAGTTGGGACCCAGAGAGAAAAGAGATTCAAGGAATCTTTCTAGTAGAATCTCTTAATTGTACCTGTGCCACGTGGATATAAATGGAAAGATTTAGAGCATTAGAAGCAAATAGACAGGTCAGTGTATGACCTTGAACAAGTCATACTTTAAGAATTTCAGTATCCGTGTTCTATAGAGTATTATTGTTTCTTTTGCTGTTGAAATCTAATTGGAGCCAGCACCAATAACTCACAAGCCACTCAGAAGGCTGAGATCTGAGGATTGTGGTTCGAAGCCAGTCGAGGCAAGAAAGTCCATGAGACTCTTATCTCCAATTCAATATCAAAAAAGCTGTGTCTTAAGTGCTGGAGTACTAGGCTTGAGCAAAAAAGCTCAGGGACACCACCCAAGCCCTGAGTTCAAGCCTCAGGACTAGGGGGAAACATCAAATTGGTATGGCCAAGGACATTCATATTTTAAAAGGCCCATTTAAGTAAAAGTTTTCAAAAAAGAGGATGGAACAGAAGAGTATAGAGAAAAGATGCCAAATGGGTTTCATTTCACCAACCATCTCTGGTTGGTGGCAGCCCCCAGGGCACTATATTCTAAAGGATACTGAAGTCATACTTTGGCCAGTGGGAAAAATTGCCCTGGTCAATCGATACAGAGGTAGGTACATCTAGCACCAAGCCTAATAACACTGTTGCCGATTGAAAGCACTGAACCTTAAAGTTAGTTCCCAGAGGAAAGACTCATAGATTCACTCTGGCTTCAATAAAAATAATAAAAATAACATCCCAATTTCAATGACATAGCATTGCGATATGTATTTCTCACCACACTGAGGGATCGGGCTGTGGTTTGGATTAGGTCTTATTCTCCTTTCTTCTAATTCCAATACCCTGGAAGAACAATCTGAAATTTGCTCTACTTTAGAGCAGAAAGCAGAAACATAAATGCCCATGCCGAATCAGGCAATCACTTCTAAAGATTCTACTCAGACATAGTATATGCCAAATTTTCATGTTTCATTGATCAAACCAAGCCATATATATGGTCAAACCCCAGGTCAATGAAAGAAAGGAAGAGATCATTTATGCTGATATAAGGTGAAGGAGAGAAAAACAGAAAGAACAAGGACTCTTTACAGAACATAGGAGTAAAGAAAAAAATAACAAGGGAACCAAGTAGATGACAGGTAAATCAACAATAGAAGCAGTTGAAAATCAGCAAAAAGTTGATGAGCAGATGAGTGTTCAGGATTTCCACTTGGACCAGCAGATCAGTTTACAATCTGTAGAAGGCTCAGGGTTCTCAAAACAAGGAATGAATGAAAGTTAGAGATGCCCTTGAAGGTTAAGTCTATGGTACAATGTTAAAGTTGATAGGCAAATATTTTCTAGGATAGCGGTTTAAACAGAGAGCCAAGTACTATTAAATCATTGAATAAATATTTATTTTGTACCTACAACGTGCTGGGAACCATACCAAGTGCTGTAGGTATGCTTGTGTACAGCAAAAGAGACAAGTACAACAAAAGAGACAAATCTTTCCTTTCTCTTGACTCAGGAAAGGCTATTCAAGTATTCAAGCTAAAACTAAAAACCAACAAACAAGCAAACAAAAAATACTAAGAGTTATGCCTGAGACCTTTCCACAATTCCCTGAATAAATCCACCAGCATGTGCTATCCACTCTATATTTAAAATATATCTCAAAGTCTACCCTTCTTTTCATCTCCAGTATTACACCTAAAGTCCTATCCATCAACGCCTCTCTCCTGGACAATAGAACAAGCTATTCTGATCTCACTGCCTGTCCATGACTCATTCTTCATATAGTTCCCAGAGGTATCTTTTTGGTTTTGTTGTTGTTGTTGTTACAACAACTCTGGGCCAGGATGTTGGGCCTTATCCTTGAGCTTCTTTTTTGCTCAAGACTAGTGCTCTACCACTTGAGCCAGAGCTCTACTTCCAGCCTTTGGAAGAGGGAAGTTTATTGGAGATTAAGAGTCTCATAGCAAGCTGAAGGCATGGTTCAATGGTAAGAAATCATGCATAGCATGAATGAGGCTCTGAGTTCAAAACCTTAATACCACCAAAGGAAAAAAAGGTCTCACGGACTTTCCTGCCCAGGCTGGCTTCAAACTGTGATGCTCAGATCTTAGACTTTTGAGTAGCTGGGATTATAAGAATAAGCTACCAGTGTCAGGCTCTGTATGATTATACATCCACTAAATTTTCTCCTCATTAAAGACAAAAAAAAATCCTCATTCCTACCTTATGTTACAGAGCCTTACCTGAGCTGGCCTTTGGCTACTTTTCTACTCTATTTTATATCACAACGTAAGCAGCACTAGCCCTGTTTTCCTCTTTGAAATATTAGTCTTATCCATCCATAACTTTTTTTTTCCAGTCCTGGGGCTTGAACTTAGGACCTGGGCACTGTCTTTGAACTTCTTTTGCTCAAGGTTAGTGCTCTATCACTTGAGCCACAGCGCCACTTCTGGCTTTTTCTGTCTATGTGGTACTGAGGAATCGAACTCAGGGCTTCATGCATGCTAGGCAAGCATTCTACCACTAAGCCACATTCCCAGCCCCTATAACTTCTTGAAAAGAAAATGTTTTTAAATTTTGTTATTGCATCAAGGATATGCTTGAGGTATTGGTGGGCAATAGGTTGACTTTCTGAAGTTAGTCATGTTAGATGGTCAACGGCCCCTGACCAGAAAGACAAAGAAAGATATGATACAGGAGATCCTTGATGTCTGTAGCACATGGTTCCAAGGAGATCATCATTGAAGAAAAAGCACAAATGTTCAGGACACAGAGAGCTCAGTGCCGGACTGCAGATGCTCAGCTCATTTTTCCCATAATGTCACCAATATCTGCTAAAGACATATCACCTTTCAACAAATCTAAAACTTTTTGTGTATGGTCTTCGGGCTTGATCTCAGAGCCTGAGATCTGACCCTGAGATGTTTTGCTCATGAATAATGCTATACCACTTAAACCACAGCTCCACTTTCAGCTTTTTCTTCTCTCTCTCTTTTTGGGGTTTAATTGGAAATAAGAGTCTCACGGGCATTCCTGCCATGAGAACTTTTCAAACTGTGAATCTCAGCTTGCAGTCTCCTGAGTAGCTAAGATTATAGAAGTGAGCCACCAGCACCTGATAAATCTAAATCTTTCACTTAAATTAAGCCCAATGTGTATGTGTATGTGAGTGTGTGTGTCTGTGTGTGGCTGTGTCTGTGTGTCTGTGCTAGTCCTGGGACTTGAACTAACAGCCTGGGTACCACCCCTTAAATTTTTTTGCTTAAGACTAGCACCCTACCACTTGAACCACAGGTCCTCTCTGGCTTTTTGGTGGTTAATTGGAAATAAGAACCTCATGGACTTTCCTGCCTGGGCTGGTTTTAAATCATGAAGATCTTAGCCTTCTGAGTAGCCAGCATATAGGCATGCGCCACCAGCACTCAGCTTAAGCCCAATAACTTTTACCTTACTTTTTGGCCACCATTTGCTTTTGGGGAGGCAACAGCAGGTTACACAATGGTTTAAACACACAGAGGATAATGAAATGGTAACTAAGAGATTCTCTGCATCAACTGAGCTTTATAAAGTGTATGTAAGAATTTAATGTTTCATGCTTTTGAAATTTCTTTTGAGTTTTTTTTACATATTTTTATTGCACTTGGTCAGAAACATGTACAATAAATCCATAATAAAGCAAACTTACTGAATACCAATAAATGGATCTATCTACCAAAAAGATATAACAATTATAATCCTATATTACCTAATAACAAAGCTCCCAAATACCTGCAACAAGACTGACAGAATTAAAAATGTAACAGTTTTACAATATTAAATTATAATAACAGAGACTGACACCTGCGCTTCCAGTAATTGATTAATTACAGAATATCAACAAAGAAGTAGAGGATTTGAACTTCATAAACTAACTGGACCTAACATACAGATATAGAACACTCCACCTAATAGCATATGCTGTTACACATTTTTTTCAAGAACACATAAATGAAACATTCTCCAGGATGAGCCATATGCTAGATCACAGAACAAATCTTAATAAATGTTAAAAAATACTGAAACCATATGCACTATCTTCTCTAACCATAATAGAATGAAACTATAAAGTAAAAAAAGAAATAATGAAATTTGAAAATGTGTGGAAATTAAACAACATATTCTTTATAATCTAGTCTAAGAAGTGTTTGGCTGTTGGGTGCTAGTGGCTCATGCCTGTAATCCTAGTTACTCTAGAGTCAGAGATCTAGATATCGTGGTTTGATACCAGCTCAGGCAGGAAAGTCCATGAGACTCTTATTTCCAAAAAGCTATCCCCCAAAAAACAGCCAGAAGTGGAGCTCTGGCTCAAGTGGTAGAGCGCTGGCCTTGAGCAAAAAAGAAACTTAGGAATAGTATGCAGGCCCCGAGTTCAAGTCCCAAGACAATCACACACACACACATACACACACACACACACACACACACACACACACACACACACACACACACACACACACACACAAACTGCCCCCAAGTCCTGGGGCTTGAACTCTGGGCCTGGGCACTGTCCCTGAGCTTCTTTTGCTCAAGGCTAGCACTCACTTGAGCCACACTGCCACTTCCAGCTTTTTCTGTGTATGTGGTACTGAGGAATTGAACCCAGGGTTTCATGCATGCTAGGCGAGCACTCTACCACTCGGCCACATTCCCAGCCCTTTGCCAAAATTTTGAAAATCCTGCCACTCTGCAATCCATAATTATAGTGCCTATTACTTTAATATCCTAAATGAAATAAGCATATGATATTTAAGAAGGGATGTGAATCTCTATACAAATTAGCTTTTCTGTACTATAAGTCACTCTGCAACTGTCACACATCAGTAAACACTTACTCTAATATTTTCAGATCTTCAGATTGGCTGACAGCCATTCTTCAGGTCTGTGGAGAAGCAGAGCTTGTCTGGAGGAACAATTGCTGCCTAGAACATTTTGTTCTAATGGCAAAAGACTAAAACAACAAGTAGGTACCACACAATTTCCATTAAGTCTTAGGCTCAGGTCTTATAAAATACCATTTCAGCCCCAATTCTAGTGACTAAAAAGCATCACTTCTGTTCATGTTCTTCTGGTCAAAGCCATTCTAAAACCAATAGAAATGGGAAAGTACTTAATCCTACTTTGGGAGTAGAAAGTATTGCTGAATAATAAAGAGGAGCTTGAATACTTCTTTTATGGATGCTGAGTAGTAATAATTTCTCTTTAACCATATTGCTTGTGTTATATAAATAAATTGGTAGCTATTAAGATCCATTTAGAAATTTAAAATTCTTTGACAAGTACTTGCTAATACATTCTTTTTTCTTTTTTTCTTTTTCTTTTTCTTTTTTTTTTTTTTTTGTCAGTCGTGGGGCTTGAACTCTGGGCCTGAGCACTGTCCCTCAGCTCTTCAGCTCAAGGCTAGTGCTCTACCACTTGAGCTACAGCGCCACTTCCAATTTTCTAGTGGTTTATTGGAGATAAGAGTTTCACAGACTTTCCTGCCCTGGCTGGCTTTGAACCGCCATCCTCAGATCTCAGCTTCCTGAGTAGCTAGGATTACAGGCGTGAGCCATCAGCACCCAGCACTCACTAATACATTCTTAACTCAGCATTACCAACTCAATAACTTTTGCTTCAATGCAATTTCTATAGTAAGTCCTGATAAGGAACCTTTTCAAATGTCTGTGGCACAAATCAAGCCACCACAAATGGGTGTAATTCCATCAATAGAAACAGAATAAATGCACTGTTTCTGAAAACTTTTCTAAAAGAAAAATATCTCTGACACCTGAATTTTTATTTGTTGAAAAAATCTAAAGAACTTGTTGAAGAAAATTTCAGCCTTTCGAAGGAATCTTTGTAAACTTTATCTCTGCTGAAGTAAAAATGTGTGTGTGTGTGTGTGTGTGTGTGTGTGTGTGTGTGTGTGTGTGTGTGTGTGTATTCTACAAATACAATATTGACCCTAATCTTCTCTGGTCTTAAAGACCCTGTTACATTGCCAATATTTGCATGTGCATATGTATACATATACACACACTGTGAATTATGACATTGTTCTGAATTCTGCATTACTTGGTCAGTTGATGATACATAGCCTGTTGTCATGCTACAAACCTTCTTTTAATATCTCTCCCACAAAGATATTTATTTGATTTCAAATTTGGTAAGAAGAAAGGTATTTTTTGTCTAAATTTCATGCCAGAAAGCAAGTCATGAAAACACCCTGAAAAGGATTGACACTTTTAAACAGGACTTTAATAACCTGACCTGACTTCTGTTGCCAAAATCAATGAAGAATTGGTTAGAGTAAGAACAGAACATTGCTCTGGGACTGAGCCAACTAGAAAGACTGATGCACTATGACATCTCTGGCTTGTATAACCTTCCTGTCCTTGAAACGAACTTGAGAAGGAGGTTGCCCTGCCAACACTGAGGATGGGGTGAAGAGTTCATTCCCAAGTTACAGAGTACCCAGAATTCCACTACTGAAGTCAACTAGTTAGGTGAGAGATTGGCTCAAATTAATGGAAAGTTTAAATTCTCACAATTTCCAAATGTAAGGAATGCTTTTGGATTTTTTTTAAAAAATGGCAAATGCAATCAAAGATTTTCCACTTCTCTTTCCAAAAATACCATTGAAATAATAAAGGCATAAGAAGAAAAATAGAAATACTAGAAAAATCATGGGAAAATGTTACCACCATAAGAAAGGCTGATGAGGCTGGGAAGGTGGCTCAATGGTAGAGCACTTGCCTTGCATGCATGAGGCCCTGGGTTCAATTCCTCAGACCACATAAGCAAAAAGAAAGAAGCCGGAAGTGGCACTGTGGTTCAAGTGGTAGAGCGCTAGCCTTGAGCTGAAGAGCTGAGGGTCAGCGCCCAGGCCCAGAGTTCAGACCCCACGACCGGACCAAAAATAAAAAATAAAAATAAAAGAGAGCCTCTGGCTTTTAAAAAAAAGAAAAGAAAAGAAAGAAAGGCTGATGAATTTCTGGAAGATATAAAGTAGATTGAATAAATATAAATCTTTTTGAATTTGTATGTGCTTCTTGTGGGGCTTGAATTTAGGGTCTAGGCATGGTCCTTAAGATTTTTTGCTCAAGGCTAGCACTTTGCTTTTTGGTGGTTAATTGGAAATAAGAGTCTCATGGACTTTCCTGCCAAGGCTGTGAACCTCAAACTGTGAACCTCAGATCTCAGCCTCCTAAGTAGATAGGAATATTCACATGAGCCACTGGCACCCAGCTAAATATAACTCTTGATATATGTTTTTAAATTAGATATATTTCATTTAGAAAATTGTTAGAAAGACAATAAATACCAGAGATGAACAAGTACTCTATTTACTTAGGGAAATCAGTAGATGTTTCCTCAAATAATAATTTAAAGAAATTATGTCTGGGTGCTGGTAGTTCATGTCTGTAATCCTAGCTACTCTGGAGGCTGAGATCTGAGGATCATGGTTCAAAGCCAACCCTCACAGGAGAGTCCATGAGAGTCTTATCTCCAATTAACTACCAGAAAACAAAAGTGGCGCTGTGGCTCAAATGGTAGAGCGATCCCTTGAGCTGAAGAGCTCAGGGTTAGCGCCCAGGCCCGGAGTTCAAGCCCCATGACAGACAAAAAGAAAAAGCCAAGTGTTGGTGGCTCAAGCCTTTAATCCTATCTATTCAGGAGACTAGATTTGGAGATAACGGTTCAAAACCTGCCGGGGCAGGAAAGTCTGTGAGACTCTTATCTCCAATAAACCACTCAGAAAACCGGAAGTGGCACTGTGGCTCAAGTGGTAGAGCACTAGCCTTGAGCTGAAGAGCTGAGGGACAGCACCCATGCCAGAGTTCAAGCCCCATGACCGACAAGGAGGGGGGGGGAGGGCGCTGTAGCTCAAGTGGTAGAGCGCTAGCCTTGAGAAGAAGAGCTGAGGGACAGCACTCAGGCCCAGAGTTCAAGCCCCACTACCCACAAAAAAGAGAGAGAGAGAGAGCAGAAAGAGGAGGAGGAGGAGGAGGAGGAGGAGGAGGAGGAGGAGGAGGAGGAGGAGGAGGAGGAGGAGGAGGAGGAGGAGGAGGAGGAGGAGGAGGAGGAAGAGGAGGAGGAGGAAGAAGAAGAAGAAGAAATTAGGCAGCAAGAACAAAAAAGAGGAGGCCAATTCATGCACAGCAATGGAGTTTAAACTCAGGGCTTTGCACTTGCTAGGAAAGCTTTAGCATTTGAGCCACACCCCCAGCTGACAGGCTTGTTATATTGAAGGACTTAAATTTTAGAAATGCGTCATATTTTCATATGCTGGACCTCTAAACTATAGTTTTCAATGTGTAATATTAAAACCAATTTCAAAACAACACCTTCATTTTTACTTATTTTTCACTACATCCTCATTTATATAATAGCACAAAAATAATTATGGGTAACACTGCTGTGGCCTTAAACTCCAACTATTTGATACTGCTATAACAGAATGTCTGAGAATAATTAATTTATTAGGGATATAAATAATCTTTCACATAGTTCTGAAGCCTAGGAAGTCCAAGTTAAAGGCACTAGGAAGTTGAAGTCTACTTTTTCTCCTATCAGGATGGTGCCTTGAATTCTCCGATCTCCAGAGAGGAGGAACAGCATATCATCACACAATAGAAAGGCAGAAGTCAGAAAGAACATGCCCTCACAAGCTTTTTTCCCAGTGGGATTATTCAACTAATCCAAGACACCCCCCACCCCCCACGCAGCCTCACCATCTAATACATCCTTTGTTGTCTCTGAAGTTCAGGTTTTTAACACTTGAATTTTAGAAAGGACAAAACTATTCAAACTACAGTAAGCACCTAATTGGTGCTGTGTCATATTCTTAATCACTGGGCACTGACAGAGAGAAAAAAATTCCAATTTCACATAATGTTCTGGTGAAGTACTGAAAATTAATGTTCTTAAAAAGTTCAACTTTGGAGGCTGGGAATGTGGCCTAGTGGTGGAGTACTTGCCTAGCATGCACCAAGCCCTTAATTCAATTCCTCAGTACCACATAAACAGAAAAAGCCAAAAATGGCCTTGTGGCTCAAGTGATAGCGTGCTAGCCTTGAGCAAATCAAACTCAGGGACAGTGCCCAGGCCCTGAGTTCAAGTTCCAGGGCTGGCAAAAAAAAAAAAAAAAAAGCTCAACTTTTGGGTGCTTTTAACATTCTGTATGACCATAAGAAAAGTATGCAAAAATCACTGTTAATGAAAATCAAATTTTAATGACTGTCTCAAAGAAAAAACAAAAAAACAACTCTTCTACATAGTTGGAGTTGCAAGCTGATATTCTTTTCTTCAAAGACCAACAGACTGTAGTATTTCAAATTTGGGGATTTGTCAGACATTTTGTCAGAAATGAATGAAGTAAGCCTAGTACTGCCAGGAAAACTGGTAGTATTTGTTGCCAATGACAACATACTAGCTTTCAAGTAAAAATCAGAATTTGAGGAAACATTTATAAGCAACATAAGCTTGGTATCATCTCAATACTTAGGCTTTTTCTCAGAACTGTGGTTAGATTAATGAGCATAATAGGGTTGTTTTTTGTTTAGGAATTTTGTTTTTATGAGACAGGGTCTCAATACACACACAGCTCAGACTTGGATTACAATCACGTACCATAACATCCAATATGAGTGTGGGATTTGGGTGGGGGGAGGGGATTACAGTGTTTTGCTGGTGTTTTGTTCTCTTGAGGAGAGGAGTTCCTGTTATACAATGGAATTATCAACATTTGAAACATTTACATAATTCTCTTTCTTTTTAATTGTGAAAATACCTACAGAGGGATTACAATTACATGGGCAAGGTAA
The DNA here is from genome assembly GCF_024711535.1 of Dipodomys merriami. Lineage (NCBI taxonomy): Eukaryota > Metazoa > Chordata > Mammalia > Rodentia > Heteromyidae > Dipodomys > Dipodomys merriami. Next base: position 24,829,739 of record NW_027203937.1, on the reverse strand, counting down.
TGAGTACATTTTTTATCAAGCATTGTTGCCTCCTCCTTTGTTTCCCCTTCCCATCCTTTCCCATCCTCCCCCCACCCCCCACCCAAACCTTCCCACCTCCCATCCCCCCCCAACCCCCCCCCCCCCCCGCACCAAAGTTGTAAAGTTCGTTTTCGACATAATAACTTGTACATCTCATTGTTGCAATGGGTCCACCTGTATCCCTATTTAAACAATTTGTTTTTTCCCTTCCCCTCCACAAATTATACCAACATCAAATACAGTGAAAACAGGGGTTATACAGTGGGGGAGGGACATACAAAGCAACAAAGAAATTATCTTATAAATGTGTTAGAAACAATCGAAAGAAAGAAAAAACATTTGAATACTTATCTTGGGGTTCATTTCGCCTAACATCTACTTATCTGACCGTTTCTGCTTGTCTCAGACATATACTAGTTATTGCAAATAAGGGAAACCATGGGGCCTATGTTTGTTTGGGCCTGGCTTACTTCAGTTAATATAATTTTTTCCAAGTCTTTCCATTTCCTAACAAATGGGGAAATGTCATTCTTTCTGATGGAGGCATAGAATTCCATTGTATATATATATATATATATATATATATATATATATATATATATATATATATACCATATTTTCTTGATCTATTCATCTACTGAGGGGCATCTGGGTTGGTTCCATATCTTAGCTATGGTAAATAATGCTGCAATAAACATAGTTGTGCTGGTAGCTTTAGTGTGATCTTGTTTGTGATCATTTGGGTAAATGCCCAAAAGTGGGATTGCTGGGTCATGGGGGAGCTCTATGTGGAGTCTTTTTTTTTTTTTTTATTGTGAAAATACTGTACAGAGAGGTTACAATTACATGGGCAAGATAATGAGTACATTTCTTATCAAGCATTGTAGACTCCTCCTTTGTTTCCCTTTCCCTTTCCCATCCTTTCCCATCCTCCCCCCTCCCCCCCCCACCCAATCAACGACTTGTACATCTCATTGTTGCAATGGGTCCACCTGTATATGGAGTCTTTTAAGGAACCTCCCTACTACTTTCCAAAGTGGTTGAACAAGTTTACACTCCCACCAACAATGCAGTAAGGTTCCCTTCTGTCCACATCCCCCTCCAGCATCTGTTGTTATTAGAGTTCTTAATTATAGCCATTCTAACTGGGGTGAGGTGGTATCTCAATGTTGTTTGGATTTGCTAGGGAGGTTGAGAATTTCTTCATGTGTCTATTGGCCATCCTTCTTTCTTCTTCAGAGATGTTTCTCTTTAAGTCTTTAGCCCACTTATTTATTGGACAGTTGTTTCTTTGAGGATTTGTTGTTGGGGGATTTAATTGTTTGAGTTCCAAGTTTATTTTAGATATGAGACCCTTGTCCTTTGTATGGCTAGTGAAGATCTTCTCCCAATCCGTGGGCTTTCTATTGATCTTGCTAGCTATGTCCTTTGCCATGCAGAAGCTCTGCAATTTCTTTTTTTTTTTTTTTTTTTTTTTTTTTGTCGGTCGTGGGGCTTGAACTCTGGGTCTGGGCACTGTCCCTCAGCTCTTCAACTCAAGGCGAGCGCTCTACCACTTGAGCTACAGCGCCACTTCCGGTTTTCTGGTGGTTTATTGGAGATAGGAGTCTCACGGTCTCTCCTGCCCTGGCTGGCTTTGAACCGCGATCCTCAGATCTCAGCCTCCTGAGTAGCTAGGATTACAGGCGTGAGCCACCAGCGCCCGGCTAAGCTCTGCAATTTCATGCAATCCCATTTGTCCAACCTTTCTTTCAGTTGTTGTGTGAAACATTTACATAATTCTCTAAACTAACATTTTCCAGAGAATGCATAATGTTACAAAATTATGCATGGTAATCAAAAACTGCAAGGTTCAGAGTTAGGGGGTGTGGCTCAAGTGGTAGAGTGCCCACTGAACAGGCAAAAAGCCCTGAGTTCAATATCCAGTACCACCAACAAACAAAAATTGCAAGGCACAAATTAGTCCACTAGATTTTAGTGTATCTAAATACAAAATATTCACTGCAATAGTTTCAGATTCCACATTAGAACTAGCCTTTGTTTCCTTGTGCTACTGAGGTTAGAATCCAGGGCATGTTAAGCTTATGGCCTTCCACTAAACTGCCACCCCCACCCCCCCAGACTTAGACACATTCTTTTTGTGTGTGTGTGGTGCCAGTACCAGGGCTTGAATGTTGAATTGTGAATTCAGGGCCTAGATACTGTCCCTTAACTTTTTTGCTCAAGGCTAGCATTCTACCACTTGAGCCACAACTCCACTTCTAGCTTTTTGGTGATTAGCTGGAAATTAGAGTCTCATGAACTACCTGACCATCTTGGCTTTTAATCAGAATCTTCAGTTGTCAGCATCCTGAATAACTAGGATTACAGATATGAACCACTAGGGTCCTGCTTGGAACCATTCTTTAAGAATCACACTTGTCAAGTTCCAAATAGTATCATTCAAGATAATATCTAGAAAAGTTATTACAATACTCCTTCCTTTTTCAGATACATATCTGTGTAATACTGGTTTTCTTCACACCTTTCAACTAAAGCAATATATTATAATAGATTGATTCAAATGGTACAATACATTCCTCTTAAGTAGCCATTAAGAAATTTGTAAAAATAGCCGGGCGCTGGTGGCTCACGCCTGTAATCCTAGCTACTCAGGAGGCTGAGATCTGAGGATCGCGTTTCAAAGCCAGCCCGGGCAGGAGAGACCGTGAGACTCCTATCTCCAATAAACCACCAGAAAACCGGAAGTGGCGCTGTAGCTCAAGTGGTAGAGTGCTCGCCTTGAGCTGAAGAGCTGAGGGACAGCGTTCAGGCCCAGAGTTCAAGCCCCACGACCGACAAAAAAAAAAAAAAAAAAGAAATTTGTAAAAATATAAATAACATTATTCTTACTGCTTTGAAAAAAAAATCACAGATTTTTCCAAAAAAACATTTACATTAATATTTAGCTTTTATTGTGTTTTAAGACAAATATTTACTTTCTCTGATTCTCAATTTCTAATCAGTAACTATAAACTGATGTGATTCTCATAAACATAGCTGATTTTTAAGACTGTAAAATGTGCAGGGCACCAGTAGCTCACACCCATGATCCTAGTTACTCAGAAAGCTGAGATCTGAGGATTATCATTTGAAGTCAGCCAGGGCAGACTCTTATCTTCAATTAATCACCAAAAAGTTGCAAGTGGAGCTGTGGCTCAAGTGGTAGAGCACTAGCCTTGAACACAAAAGATCAGGGACAGCACCCAGGCCCTGAGTTCAAGGCCCAATACTACACACACACACACACACACACACACACACAGAATGTGAAATGGTCCTGATATTTAAAAATAATACTAGCAAATTAGTGCCATGTTTATTTCTGTATTTACTATGGTTTGGAGGTAAAAGGAAATGAAGCCGTGAGAAAGTGAACATTGACAGAGTCCCAGCTGCAACTCAAATGGAAGTGCAGTAACACTTCCCAGTGGTGACATCTCTTAACTTTATCTACTATTTGAGTAAGTTTCTTCACACCTTTTTACAGGGCTAAAGTCCTCAGGGAACTTGGGCACACCTAAAGTCATTACAGATGCTGGAAGTGACAGTTTGAGAGCAGGTCTTTGGAGGAACAAATGAAAGGGTTTCGATACAATTCATTCACACATGGAGCTACTGACCTGACCTCAAACAAAGCTGAGAAAAGTAGAGGGACATATTGAATAACCTAAAATGAAAAGAAAATCATCAATTCTTTAGGGAAAATATCACAAGTTCATATGCAGCAGCAGGTGCTTTTTTTAATACCCTATTTACTACTTACATTCCAGACCCTGCCCTGGGTGTAAAGATGAGAAGGTCTTGATAAGAAGAATTTCAAGGCACAGGCACAGTCTCAAGACTCTGATTCTCAGATGATGTTGGTTAAGCCATGATTCCTCTATTTAGTTAGCAAGAGTTACATATATTAACTAATCATTGCTGTGTATGTTTATGAGCCAGAAAAAAAATGGTATATAAATATATAGAAAGATAGACTGCTCTGCTATAAAACATATTTTCTCTCAGATTATCAAACATTTTCTTTTCCTTTCAGCAGTGACTTTTTACTTTCAACTTTGAAAACAAATTATTATCCTATTGGTAATAAGGCACTTCAGTAAATCAATAACATTTCATTAATTCTGAGAACATACAAATTATTATTGTTATTATTACTAAAATTATCAGTGAAATGGTTTGGATCATCAGGGGAAAAAAGTCAATATAATTCCTCTGAAAAATGACAAAAAAATGATTGCTTTCTCTATCTCAATTCTAGTGACTTAATTTTAAATTTTAAAAAGCACCCCATTGGCGTTATGGATCCTGCGAGAACTGAAAAACATGACAATCTTAACTGCTAGCACATTATTTTAGTTTCTCATATAACTGCCCTATTGGTTACTTTTATTTTGAGTAAGAATTTGTGAACACTTATGTTCTAGTCTGTTATTATCTTCGGCTATCTGTTAAATCCTCCCCCCACCCCTGCCCCACCACCTACAAAGTAGTAGAGAGCAGTCAATAGCAAAAATAGTTAAGAGCTCTTAAACAATCTCGCTTCCTTTAGCAAAACTTCTTGCTCCAGGAAGGAGTACACAAGTGCTTAGGAGAAAACAGGAGAGGTGGTTGAGACTGGTGTTATGTTATGTCTGTTTGAATGATGACATTTTCTACTATCATTCCTGTCTATAGAGGACAGATAACACAGAGCTTAGCTTGTCAAGTACCTTAATGTCTTCCTCATTGATTTATTTTTCTAGTGGCAAGGGGAAAGAAAATCCCTGGAACTTCTTGGAAGATGTAGGTAGGTGTTTAGGTCACATCTGAAATCTGTTCCTAATGTCACTACTTCCTTTACTCTTAGAATTCTTACATATATTATGGAAATTCTGCCATCAAACTTCACTAAATGTAGACTACCAATGAGCCATTAGAGCTATTAGAACCCTTGTTAGCATCAGCTAATATATTAAATTGGGACTAGCTGGCAAGTACCTCCATATATGAATCCTGGTACAATATTGTGTTCTTGCCAGATGCTGGTGGCTCACACCTGTAATCCTAGCTATCTCAGGAGGCTGAGATCTGAGGATCGTGGTTCAAAGCCAGCCTGGGCAGTGAAACTCATATCTCCAGTAAACTGCCAGAAAACCGGAAGTGGCATTGTGGCTTAAGTGGTAGAGTGCTAGCCTTGACCTGAAGCTAAAGGACAGCGCCTAGGCCCAGAGGTTAAGCCCCAAGACCAAAAAAAAAAAGTGTTATTTTTGGCTGAGTACCCTTGAAATTGATTCTTACACATATTTCTGAATATCTTCTAGGATACTCAGAAACACTCATCAAAATCCTGAAAGTTATTTACTTATTTTTGTTGGTTGTAGAGCTTGAACTCAGGACCTGGGCGCTGTCCCTAAGCTCTTTTTTGTTCAAGACCACTCTACCACTTTGAGCCACAGCTCCCACTTCCAATTTTTGAGTGGTTTATGAGAGATAAGAACCTCATGGGGACTTTTTTGCCTGGGCTTGGATTACAGGCATAAGCCACCAGAATCTGACAAAACTCTGCAACTCTAAGTGTAAAAAATTTCCTTCCAGATCAGAATCCTTGTTTATTGCAATTAAATAGGCTGACATCTAGCCAGGCGCTGGTGGCTCAGGCCTGTAATCCTAGCGAATCAGGAGGCTGAGATCTGAGGATCACGGTTCAAAGCCAGCCTGGGCAGGAAAGTCCATGAAACTCTATAAACCACTAGAAAACCTGAAGTGACATTGTAGCTCAAGTGGTAAGAGTGCTCGACTTGAGCTGAAGAGCGCAGGGACAGGGCCCAAGCCCAGAGTTCAAGCCCCACAACCGACAACAACAACAACAACAAAAATAGGCCGACATCTGACATTAGTTTAGGTCTAGACTAGGAAATGATGAACAAGACAGATCTTGAGAATAAGCATTCCATACAAGACAACTGCCTGAAATAAAGTGATTAGAGTCTTTCAGAAGTAATCTCATCTCTACCAGAAGAGGCTTAGAGAATATTGAGTATCAGCTTCATCCATATCCAATCTAAGTCTCAGAATTTTACTTGTTCCTAGAGACCTTAAGGTCACATACATTATTTGGTAAGACATTGAATTCCACTTGCTTTATAAATCTATAGCCCACCCAGCTATATTTTTAGTAAACATTCTTATAGCTAAAAGAATAAGAAGCTTTTAGGGTTGCCATCAAAGTTTTCTGATAATATGACTGAAACAAACTTTAAGGCCTTGAATATGCTATTCTCTTCCTGTAAGTTTGCTAATGCAATCCCAAGATGTTAACCCCACCCTTCAGTCCTTGTCATTGTTACTACTACTGTAGCAAAGTACAAAAATCTTGGTTGCTCTACAATTGCAACCAAGAAACCACAAATAATACTTTTCTCATGATTCCCCTGTACCAAAATCATGTTTTCCTTTGACAAAGACCAAATCACTTTATTCAGGGCCAAAGACTTCTTCAAATCAGTACCAGATTCCTTCTGGAACAGATGGAATGACTACACTATTTTCATAACTAAGCAGCACTCACATAATGAGCTCACCCTGACATCAGAATCCAGTTAGAAAAACAAAACCCACACAATTTAAACATAAAGAATTTATCATAGAGAAAATGACTATATAGGCATCAGAAGGTTGAAAAGGCAAAAGGCAAAGCCTGAGCTCACCTCACAAAAATCCTAGGAAGTAACTACCGTCCCCAAGGCTAGAGGAAAAAGGAAATTGGATAACCAAAACCTAGAAGCCTAAACTAGGGACCTGATAGAATTAAGGCTCAAAGTTCTGAGGAGAAGGGAATCATTTGGTTGTTGCTAATAATCTCAGTGGGGAGAAAAATGAAGCTGGTTCTAGTAGTGCTGAAAGAAGCTAGAGGCCAAAACCATTGGCCACTGCTGGGAAGAAGTGCTGATACCAGGCAGCATCGTTGCCCCAGCAAGCAACCCAACACAAACAGAAAAAACAGGAAGTTTATTCACCCCTCCTCCCGCCTCCCAGTCTTCCTGCCTCCTAATGGCAGAACCCAAAAGAAGCAAACTTTTTTTCTTTTTTCTTTTCTTTTTTTTTTTTTTTGCTAGTACTGGGGCTTGAACTCAGGGCCTGGGCACTGTCCCTGGACTTCTTTTGCTCAAGGCTAGCACTCTACCACTTGAGCCATAGCACCACATCTGGCTTTTATTTTTATGTGGTACTAAAGAATCAAACCCAGGCCTTCATGTATGCTAGGCAAGCAACTCTACCACCAAACAACATCCCCAAGAAGCAAACTTTTTATAAAAGAGTCATGGAAATTTGAGTATAAATAGCCCTAGCATCATAGAAAGTAGATTTGGAGGGCCAGGAATGGGGGCTCCCACTCCAGCAGGACTAAAATAGGTGGATTGCAACTCAAGGCCAACTCAGGCAAAAAGCTAGTGAAATCTCATCTCAACAAACAAGATTGGCATTGTAGTATATGCCAGTTATCCCAGTTATGTAGGAGTTATTAAAAGATTCAGTCCAGCCCTGGGCAAAAATGCCAGACCCTATCAAAAATATAACTAAAACAAAAAGGGCTAGTGGTGTATTAAGTATCCGAGTGTCTGCCAAGCAAGTGAAAGGTCCTGAATCCCAACCCTGAACCAAAAGAAAAGAAAAAAGAAAAGGAAGGGGAAGGGAGGAGGAAAGGGAGAGAGGAGGAGAGGAGAGAGAGGGGAGAGGAAGGGGGAGTAAGGGAGAGTTAAGAGGAAGCATTAAGGGAGAAAAGAAAAAAGACTAAGGAAAAGAAAGGAAGGGGATGGGAGGGGAAGGAAGAGAGCAAAGAAAGTATATTGGTGCTAAAGGAAAATAGATAAATAAATGGCTGCTGTCTACTATTTCTTTTCTGAACAAGTTTCAGATTTGATGTTTAAACATCTTCCGACCAAAGCCTTTATATGCTTCACTCATATGAAGCATATGCTTCACTTCATATGAGTGAAGCATATAGTTTAGTGGTCTTTATAGTACATTCAGAGAGTCACATAAATATCACCATATCTAACTGTGGAATATTTACATCACTCTTACAAAGAAATCTTCTGTTCATAAGCAGTAACTCCATCTCTAGCCTCTGACAACCACTTATCTACTTTTTGTCTCTAGACCTTTTCCTATTTTAGATGTTTCAAATTAGTAGAATTATAAATTATGTGACCTTTTGTGGATGTTTTCTTTTATTAGGCACATTTTAAAAGTCCATCATGTTGTAACATAAAGTCCATATTCCATTCATTTTTATAGCAGAATCATCTTTAATAGTATAAATGTGATACATTTTGTTTATCCATTGGTTGATAGACATTTTAGATGCTTTCATTTTGGAGCTATTAGGAATAGTGCTTCTGTGAACACTCGTGTACAGATTTTTGTGGGGATACCTTCATTTTTGGAGGGGGCGGGGGTGGTCCGGTCGGGGGGCCTGAACTCTGGGCCTGGGCGCTGTCCCTCAGCTCTTCAGCTCAAGGCTAGTGCTCTACCACTTGCGCCACAGCGCCATTTCTGGCTTTTTTCTTTTTGCTTATGTGGTGCTGAGGAATTGACCAAGGCCTCCGGCATGCAAGGCAAGTGCTCTACCACTGAGCTACCTTCCCAGCCCCGATACCTTCATTTTTGTAAAAGAGATTCATCTTAATAAAACCAACATGAAAATAAGCATTAAAATGTTCTATGTAGGGTTGGGAAGGTGGCTCAATGGTACAGTGCTTGCCTTGCATGCATGAGGCCCTGGGTTCAATTCCTCAGCACCACATAAGCAGAAAAAGCCGGAAGTGGTACTGTGGCTCAAGTAGCAGAGTGCAAGCCTTGAGCTGAAGAGCTGAGGGACAGCGCCCAGGCCCAGAGTTCAGGCCCTATGACCAACTCCCCTCCCCCCCCCCCAAGAAAAACCCACAAAAGTTCTAGGCAAACAATAATCACAAGAAAGCTGGAATTACTATATTAACATCAGGCAAAAAAAAAACTTCAAATCATGCAACGTTACCAGAAATTGATATTTCATGATGGCAGTAGGGCTAACATTCAGTAAGTTACAAGAAGTAAAAATATGTATGGATCTGGACCTGAGGGTGTAACTGAGAGGTTGGGTCCTTGCCTAGCATAAGTGAGAACCTGGGTTGGTTCAATCCCCAGCACCACCAAAAGGAAAGATAGAGAAAGAAAGGAGGCAAGGAAAGAGAGATAAAGGGAAGTGGGGTCGAGGGGGGGGGGGAGGTGAGGGAAGGTGAGAAAAAATCTGTATGACACAATCAAGTGTCTTGACCAAATTGGCATTTATATGACACCATACCCAAAGAAGATGGAATGACACCTGCTTTTCAAGCACATGTGCAATGTTCATTAAGATAAAATAAATGTTGGCCTTTAAAACATGTAGCAGTATAATTCAACATGTGTTGGATTCTATTTTAGGCAACTGAAATCTTATGGAATAAGGTCTCTGCACAAAACATAATTAAGTTATTAGTCACTAATGATATTAAGGTATCTAGAAAAGCACTACATTCATGAACAACAATCAATATACTTTTAAATAATTTGTGGTAAAGATCACAAATGAATTTTTCAATATTTTTAACTTAGCCAGGCACCGGTGGCTCACACCTGTAATCCTAGCTACTCAGGAGGCTGAGATCTGAGGATCCAGGTTCAAAGCCAGCCCAGGCAGGAAAGTCCATGAGACTCTTTTCTCCAATAAACCACTAGAAAACCGAAAGTGGTGCTGTGGCTCAAGTGGTAGAGCACTCGCCTTGAGCTGAAGAGCTCAGGGACAGCGAGCGTCCAAGTCCAGAGTTTAAGCCCTGTAACCGACAAAATATATATATATTTTTTACTTAATGAAAAATTTAAATACAATATATTTAAGTTTTCAGGCTACAAAGAAAACTTTCAGCTTTCACTGTTCATAGTAGAAAGGAAGCAAAAAAAAAAAATTTTTTTTTTGGTCCGTTGTGGGCTTGAACTCTGGGCTTGGGCTCTGTCCCTAAGCTCTTCAGTTCAAGGCTAGCGCTCTACTTCTTGAGCCATAATTCCACTTCTGGCTCTTTCTGCTTATGTGGTGCTGAGGAATTGAACCCAGGGCCTCATGGATGCAAGGCAAGCACTCTGCCACTAAGCCACCTTCCCAGCCCCAAATCTTTTTTTATAAGTAGTTGTACAAAGAGGTTACAATTCCACAAGTCAGGTTATCAATAAAATGCTTCTTTTTCAATGTCACCCCCTTCCTTCCTTCTCTCCTATTTTTCATCCTTACCTCAGGTTACACAGTTCATTATTTAAATAATATACATTGAATATAATTACTACAATTGCTCACCTGTGCCTCCTCTTTGCCCACCCCACCAAAACATGTTCCACTTATGACATAAGGAAGCAAATCTTAAAATCAATTATCTAAGCTTCCACCAAAGAAACTAGAAAAACATGAGAAAATTAAATCTAATGTAGAACAAAGGAGAAAACTGAGCTTAAAGCAGAAATCAATGAGACCAGAGATATATAAGCAATAAAGAAAATTTTAAAAGCCAAGTAAAAAGAAAGAGATCCAAATTAGCAGCATCAGATTGAAAACTCCTCCAGACTTAAAGGATCATCAGGAAATATTGTGAACAGGTTCATTCCAAATAAATTTGCCAAATTCCTTGAAAAATCTAATTTTTGCAAATTAGTACATATTTAAATAGGCCATGTGAATAGCTGATATGGCTTCAAGAAATTGAATATTAATTGCTAAGAAGAAAGAAAAGCCACTGGGCATCAGTGGCTCATACCTATAATCCTAGCTACTTAGGAGGCTGAGATCTGAGGTTCATGATTCAAAGCCATCCCAGGCAAGAAAAAGTCTGTGGGATTTACATCTCCAATTAACCACTGAAAAGCTGGAAGTGGAGCTTTAGCTCAAGTGACAGAGTGCTAGCCTTGAGCAATAAAACTCCGATAGTGCCCAGGCCCTAAGTTCAAGCCCCAAGACTAGAACAAAAAAGGAGGAGGAGGAGGAGGAGGAGGAGGAGGAGGAGGAGGAGGAGGAGGAGGAGGAGGAGGAGGAGGAGGAGGAGGAGGAGGAGGAGGCGGAGGAGAAGAAGGAGGAGGAGAAGAAGAAGAAGAAGGAGAAGGAGAAGAAGAAGGAGAAGGAGAAGGAGAAGGAGAAGGAGAAGGAGAAGGAGAAGGAGAAGAAGAAGAAGAAGAAGAAGGACAAAGAAGAAGAAGAAGAAGAAGAAGAAGAAGAAGGCTTACTTCTTTAAGTATTGGGAATAGCCATAGTTATTTTATTACCGCTTTGTGAAAAAATATGCTGCCTGTTTCATTTAGCCTGAATATTAGAACAGAGATTTATAAATAGATTTCTATTCATAAATCCCAGCCAACTCACTCACATGGCTTGTATGTGTTGATGGCATCTGTGCTGCCTTTAAATAAAAGCCTTTCTTGCTTGAAAAAAGACTGGAACACTTCAGAGTCTATAATTTTTATCTGGTTTTGGTACTAGCGATGTAACATGGATACCAAAACTTAAAACAATGGTATCATTTAAAATCACTAAAAGAAAATAATAAATGAAAGGCCTGGTTGCAAATTTAACAAAATGTTTACAAAAGTCATGTGCTGAAAATTACAAAAGACTAATAAAGGGCTGGGAAGGTGGCTCAGTGGTAGAGCGCTTGCCTTGCATGCCTGAGGCCCTGGGTTCGATTCCTCAGCACCACATAAGCAAAAAGTAGCGCTGTGGCTCAAGTGGTAGAGCGCTAGCCTTGAGCTGAAGAGCTGAGGAACAGCGCCCAGGCCCAGAGTTCAGGCCCCACGACCAGACCCCCCTCCCCCCCCCCCAAAAAAAAAGACTAATAAAGAAAGTTTAAAAAAATTATGGAAGACTTGTAATAGAAAAATCAATTATTCCAAAATTGACACTGTTTTAATGCAATCCTATTAAAAGTCAAGAAGATGGCATTTTTTTGTTTTTTTGGGGGGGAGGGGTTTGTCGGTCATGGGGCTTGAACTCTGGGCCTGGGCACCGTCCCTCAGCTCTTCAGCTAAAGGCTAGCTCTCTACCACTTGAGCCACAGCACCACTTCCGGTTTTCTAGTGGTTTATTGGAGAAAAGAGTCCCACGGACTTTCCTGCCTGGGCTGGCTTTGAACCATGACCCTCAGATCTCAGCCTCCTGAGTAACTAGGGTTACAGGCGTGAACCACTGGCACCTGGCTTCTATGTATTATTTCTTATAGTTGCTTGTGAATTTACATTTATCTCATAATCAATTTTCAATAATAATTCAATTTTCCTTAATCTCAAAGGAAAAAAAAAGTGGGCTGGGAATATGGCTTAGAGGCAGAGTGCTTGCCTAGCATGCATGAAGCCCTGGGTTTGATTCCTCAAAACCACATAAACAGAAAAAGTCAGAAAAAACCAGAAGTGGTGCTGTGGCTCAAGTGGTAGAGCACTAGCCTTGAGCACACAGAGGCTCAAAGACAGTGCCCAGGCCCTGATTTTAAGCTCCAGGACCAGCAAAAGAAAAAAAGAAAAAGAAAGAAAGAAAAAGTAAGGGTAGCCAAGCTCTGATAGCCCATTCTATTAGCTACTCAAGAAGCTGAGATTTAAGGGGCTGGGAAGGTGGCTCAGTGGTTCGATTCCTCAGCACCACATAAGCAAAAAGAAAAAAGCCAGAAGTGGCGCTATGGCTCAAGTGGTAGAGCGCTAGCCTTGAGCTGAAGAGCTGAGGGACAGCGCCCAAGCTCCCAGAGTTCAGGCCCATGACTGGAACCAAAAAAAAAAAAAAAAAGAAGAAGAAGCCGAGATTTAGTCGGACACCAGTGGCTCATGCCTGTAATCCTAGGTACAGGAGGCTGAGATCTGAGGATCACAGTTCAAAGCCAGCCCGGGCAGGAAAGTTTGTGAGACTCTTATCTCCAATAAACCACTCAGAAAACCAGAAGTGGCACTGTGACTCAAGCAGTAGAGCTTTCACCTTGAGCTGAAGAGCTGAGAGATAGCGCCCAGGCCCAGAGTTCAAGCCCCATGACCAACCAAAAAAAAAAAAAAAAAATAGAAGCTGAAATTTGAGCATGGATTGTGGTTCAAAGAAAGCCTGGGCAGCAAAGTCCATGAGAAATGTATCTCCAAGTAACCAGCAAAAATCTAGAAAAGGAGCTGTGGCTCAAGTGGTAGAGCACTAGCATTAAGCAGAAAAAATCAGGAACAGCCCCTAAACACTCAGTTCAGGCCCTAGGACTAGCATCAAGAAAAAACAGTAAAAGCGATCAGTTTGGGCAGTGGGAAGAGAATAACAAAAGAAGACTGAATTTTAAAAGCAGAGATATGGTTTACATATAGTTTGTATATGTTTGAAATATCCCATATTGGAAAGAAAATATAAACAAAAATAATAATTCTCCTACTAATAGTAATACAAAAATAGATTGAAAGGGCTGGGAATGTCGCTTAGCGGTAGAATGCTTGCCTAGCATGCATGAAGCCCTGGGTTTGATTTCTCAGTACCACATAAACAGAAAAAAGCCAGAAGTGTGCTGTAGCTCAAGTGGCACAGTGCTAGCCTTGAGCAAGAAAAGCTCAGGGATAGTGCCCAGGCCCTGAGTTCAAGCCCCAAGGCTGGCAAAAAAAAAAAAGATTGAAAAAGATCTATTTACAAGAGCAACCATAACTATAAGATACCAATTAGCTTCATAACAACATTAGTATTTAGATAAAGAAAGCTACATAGCATTTACTAAATATGTTGAAAGTAGAACTAAACAAATGGAAAGTCATATCAAGGTACAGGGAAAAAAACTCAGTATTATAAAAATGACGAATTTCTGATACTTAATTTATAATTCTCAACCAAAATCCCAACATTAGTATTTATAAAACCTAAAAAGCTTATTTAAATATTGTTGAAGATTTAGTCCTGCAATTTGGCAGGGGGGTGGGTGGGGAGAGAATAAGGAAGAACTGTTTATATCAAAATCAATATAGACGGACTTGGTGCTGGTAGCTCACACTTGTAGCAATAGCTACTCAGGAGGCTGAGATCTGAGGATCATGATTTCCAGCCTAGGCAAGAAAAAGTCCATGGGACTCTTACATCCAATTACCCACCAGAACGCTGGAAGTGGAGCTGTGGCTCAAAGTAGTAGTGTGCTAGACTTGAATGAAAGATTTCAGGGGCAATTCCCAGGCCCTATGTTCAAACCCCATGACCAACAACAACAACAACAAAAATCAAGATAGAGCCGGGTGCTGGTGGCTCACGCCTGTAATCCTAGCTACTCAGGAGGCTGAGATCTGAGGATCTCGGTTCAAAGCCAGCCCGGGCAGGAGAGACTGTGAGACTCTTATCTCCAATAAACCACCAGAAAATCGGAAGTGGTGCTGTAGCTCAAGTGGTAGAGTGCTCACCTTGAGTTGAAGAGCTGAGGGACAGCGCCCAGGCCCAGAGTTCAAGCCCCACGACCGACAAAAAAAAAAAAAAAAAAAAAAAAAAAAAAATCAAGATAGACTATACAGCTGTAAAAAATAAAAGTAAAAATAAAATGATGCAGTATTAATATAAGAATAGGCAAATAACTATCTTGAAAATACACTCAAGAATTGAGATTGGGCTGGGAAGGTGGCTCAGTGGTAGAGCACTTGCCTTGCATGCTTCAGGCCCTGGGTTTGATTCCTCAGCACCATATAAACAGGAAAAAAAAGCCGGAAGTGGCGCTGTGGTTCAAGTGGTAGAGCACTAGCCTTGAGCTGAAGAGCTGAGGGACAGTGCCCAGGCCCAGAGTTCAGGCCCCACGACCGGACCCAAAAAAAAAAAAAAAAAGAATTGAGATTGTTGACAGAGATGTTGTCCTGCACAGAAACAGGCAACACCAAAGGCATTGTTAGAAGCCAGGCTGCCTCACACACTACAGGGACCATCACACATTAGAGGGACCAGATCCCAGGCTCACCTTACTGCTCTCCACTCACCTGATGTGTGTTCAGTTTGGCCCTGGGAGGGTCACTGAATGAAAAAAAACAACCCAACAACCCAAAAGAGATCCTTTGTGAATGGAAGAAAAAGTGACATGTGACAAATTTTTTTATCTTGCTGTTACCATTGAAAGAATGTCCTTATACTATGAGATTATCTTCTGAACTGAAGAAACAGAGATGTGAAAATTTTCCATATGACCAAGCTTATCCAGTTCCAAGCATTGTCCTGGATTCTGGGACTACATTCTTCCTCCTTTCTTCCTGTTTAAAATGTTTTTATTTATGGCAACATGGTAATTTGTACAAAAGTATGTTGACCTTTAAAAAAAAGAATTGTGAATGTTTTCTGTTTGAAAGATGAGATTTCCATTTCAATGACATTAAAATGAAGTAGTTAGCTTATGATTTGAAACAACTAGTTAAACATTTGGGTTTTTTTTTTCTTTTGGCCAGTCCTGGGGCTTGAACTCAGGGTTTGTTCAAGGCTAACACTCTATATCACTTGAGCCACACCACCACTTTTGGCTTTTTCTGATTATGTGGTACTGTGGAATCAAATCCAGGGTTTCATGCATGCTGGGCAAGCACTCTACCATTAAGCCATATGGATTTTTTTTTTAAATAAATCCCCTTCTCACAGTGATTCAGAATAATATACCCCACAAGAATTAAAGAGCAGTAAAGATACTTTCAGAAATAATTTTTAAAATGTGATAACACTTTTTTATAATCTATGGTAGATGGAAGAATTTCTTTCTTCAAACACAAATCCCAGAAAATATAAAGATGGGTTTCATATGTATTGAACAATTTCCTCTACAAAAAGGAAAAAAAAAAACCTTTTTTGAAATATAAACACAAAGCCAAAAGAAACATTCCTAACACCACATGCATAATCATTGTATTTTAGGAGATTTTTTAAAATAGGAAAAAGAGAAAACTACCCGAGTGGGAAATTGGAAAAGCCTCTAAATAGCAATTCATCGAAGAATAGAGGTGAATGGTTGATAAGCCTAACTAGACAACCAATCTCATTAGTAACCAAGGAGATACAAATTAAAATTAGTTTTCAATCAAGATGCAAAATTTAGAAAGACTGAATATACACCAAACAATGTTGGCACGGGTGTGGTAAATAAGTACTCAATAGTCTATCTATGAAAAGTTCTGTAACTTAGGATATAATTTGGGGTACAATTTCATATGTACTTTTTTTTTGGGGGGGGGTCCAGTCATGGGGCTTGAACTCTGGGCCTGGGCGCTGTCCCTCAGCTCTTCAGCTCAAGGCTAGCGCTCTACCACTTGAGCCACAGCACCACTTCTGGCTTTTTTTTTCTTTTTGCTTATGTGGTGCTGAGGAATCGAACCCAGGGCCTCAGGCATGCAAGGCAAGTGCTCTACCACTGAGCCACCTTCCCAGCCCTCATATGTACTTTTTTAAGGCACTGAATCAAAATGAGGACTCTAGTCCATAGAAGTAGACACACAGGGGCTGGGAAGGTGGCTCAGTAGTAGAGTGATTGCCTAGCATGCATGAGGCCCTGGGTTCAATTCCTCAGCATCACATAAGCAGAAAAAAACTGGAAGTGGAGCTGTGGCTTAAGTGGTAGAGCACTAGCCCTGAGCATGAAGAGCTGAGGGACAGTGCCCAGGCCCAGAGTTCAGACCATGACCAAAAAAAAAAAAAAATGCACATATGTGACAATTATTATAGTAGTATAAAGGATATTTATTACAGTAGTAAAAGGATACATTTGTTGTAGTAGTATAAAGGATAAGGATAGTGACAAACAGAAGTAAGTTTGAATATATCCAGTACCACTGTTCTAAGAAGCTAGGAGTAGGGCTGGGAATGTGGCTTAGTGGTAAAGTTGCTTGCCTACCATGCATGAAGCCCTGGATTCAATTCCTCAGTACCACATAAACAGAAAAGGCCGGAAGTGGCACTGTGGCTCAAGTGGTAGAGTGCTAGCCTTGAGTTCAAGCACCAGGACTGGCCTAAAAAAAAGTTCTAATCTTCCAGCATTAAAAACAACTTCAAAGACTTCTCATAGGGGTTTTTTTTCTTTGTTGTTTTTTCTTTTCCTTTTGTCCATTTGTTGGTTTATTTGTCTTTGGAACTGTAAGGAAGAGAACAGAAATGGTGGGACAAAGTGTGAATAAATGCAGCAGTAATACTCAGACATGATATTGAAAATGAACTATACAACTTGTGGGTGAGGACTAAAGGGAAAAACTGCAAGAGAGCAAGGGAAGGGGTGACATTGTTCAAAAGTAAATGTACTTTTTACCTGACTTATATAACTGTACATCACCTTTACAATAACACTTAAAAAAAGACTTCTCATGGGGAACAATTAACTAAATCAGCAGAAAACTATGTATTTGTTAATAAAGAAGAGAGTTTGCCAGGAGCCAGTGGCTCACGTCTATAATCCTAGCTACTCAGGAGGCTGAGATCTGAAGATAAATGTTCAAAGCCAGCCTGAGCAGGGAAGTCCATGGGATTCTTATCTTCAATTCACCAGAAAAACCAAAAGTGGTGCTGTGGTTCAAAGAGGTAGAGCACTAGCCCTTGAGCAAAAAAGCTCAGTGACAGCACTCAGTCCCTGAGTTCAAGTCCCATGATGGACAATGATGCTTTCATGAAAATTTCTTCAAGCCATGTTAAAGCCCAAAATGCATCATTGAATAACTATGTATATATGTGTGTGTATATATATAACATATATTTGTATGTGCACATATATGGATATTCAAAATGCTATTAATTGTGATTATCTTTGATAGGGAGGGGAATGGAAATAGAGGGAACAGAATGAGGTTTTTTCCTCTGAATTCTGCTCTTAAACTTACAATGTAAGTATGATTCCTTGTGAAATGTTTGTAGTTACTTTTTTTGCAGAACACATGCTGAATGAGCACTCAAAGCTCCTCAAGCAATTGCACTGTATATATTCAAGGTACTTGTATTATTACACTCCTCACCATCGGCATCCTTATTTTTTTATGACTATCAACACTGGTATGACTTTCATCAGAGAAATTTTTAAAAGATTTACAGCAGAAGTTCATTTATTCACATATCACATCTTTGAGGCAAGACTATAATTCCAAAAAATAAACGACTTGCCCAGATTCTAAAACAAGTCAGGAAATGATCCAGAGCCAGGATTCCACTCTTGTACAAATAAATATATACACTAGCTCTCAGCACAGTACTATAAATAACCCAATCTCCTGGCATTTCAGTCTCTCTTCAAGTAATTGAGTGTTTAAATGACTTGCAAACCTTCACTTTGGCTTTAAAAATTGCCTGTGTCTAGCATTCTTTTTAAAGGGGTGGCTTTTAAAAGACTAACATTAACCTTCCCAAGAAAGTCGATAGAGTAAGATGAGTTTTCACCTTCTATAAGAGGATGACTCTAGAATAACAGAGTGATTTTCCCAAATGGCAGCTCTCATCATACCATTTAGCCTAACATGAAAACTTAGCAGGAGGGCTCTATAACTGTATTGTCCTAATTCTGAAAATTCTCCTAAGAAAGTGAAGCATAAAAGACACTGATCTGAATCAGGAAAGCTGACCTGAGCATTGCCTCTTCCAGTAATTACATGTGTGACCATGTATAACTTTCTACTATAAATTTCACTTTCCTCATTTTGTAAAATGAGAATAAGATTAAATCCCTGCTTTAGTTTTTAAAGTGATACTATCTGAGATGACAAGAAATATCAGGACTCTGTGTCCTCCTTAAATCTCTTCCAACTCTGTCTCATCCACTCCCCCCAATGATTTTATGAAGCTCTACATATATAATTCATAATTTGAAGAAGTGAGATGCCTTTTAGTTGTATCAGTCTAAATATTTCAGTCTGCTTGTCCTACTAATATCCACTGTATTGAGTTATGACAAAGAGTAAAGCAGAGACTAAAATGTTAAATTATAGAGAACTTAAAACATCAAATAAAATTCCCCATACTAAATGAGAGGGGAGAAAAAAAAAACTTCCCTGCTTACCTACACAGATTGTCTCAAAGTTCATAGAAGATAATCAGTAGATACTATGTTGAAAATGAACTATACAACTTTTGGGTAGGGACAAAAGGGAAAAACTAGGAGAGACATAGTCCACAAAGAAATCTACTCATTACCTGAGTTTTGAAACAGTAACCCCTCTGTACATCATCTTTATAATAACAAAAACTTTTTTTTCTGTTGTGGGGCTTAAACTCTGGGCCTGGGTGTGGTCCCTGAATTTTTCACTCAAGGCTAGCACTCTACTACTTTGAGCCACTTCTGGTTTTCTGGGGTTAATTGGAGATTATGGGCATGAGCCACAAGGGCCCAGCAAAGGAAAACTTTTAATAAAACAATAATGTAAAAACAAAAGCCGAGTGCTGGTGGCTCACACCTGTAATCCTAGCTACTCAGGAGGCTCAGATCTGAGGATCACAGTTCAAAGCCAGCCTGGGCAGGAACATCTGTGAGATTCTTTTTTTTTTTTTTTTGGTCGATCATGGAGCTTGAACTCTGGGCTTGGGTGCTGTTCCTGTGTTCTGTGCTCTTCAGCTTAAGGCAAGCACTCCACCTCTTGAGTCACTGTGCTACTTCCCTGTGAGAATCTTATCTTCAATAAACCACCAGAAAACTGGACATGGTGTTGTGGCTCAAGTGGTAGAGCACTTGCCTTGAGCTGAAGAGCTAAGGGGCAGCACCCAAGCCCAGAGTTCAAGCCCCATAACTAACCAAAAAATAAATAAATAAAGTTTATGCCAGGCACTGGTAGCTCACATCTGTAACCCTAGCCACTCAGGAGGCTGAGATCTGAGGATCAAAGCCAGCCTGGGCAGGAAAGTCTCTGAGACTCTTATCTCAATTCAATTAAAGGTTGGCCCAAAGTGGTACAGCACCAGCCTTGGGCAAAAAGAGTTCAGTGACAGTACCCAGGCCCTCAGTTCAAGCTCCATAATTGATAAAAAAAAAAAAAAAAAGTTCATATAAGAAGAAAACTATAATTTTTCCAGATAAATTACTATTAATATATGAAATTGGAACTCTTCATGTATTTCCTATCCCTTCCCCTGCTATATTCAAGCCTCTAAATTTGGGGTCCAATAATGTGTGTGTGTGTGTGTGTGTGTGTGTGTGTGTGTGTGTGTGTGTGTGTGTGTGTGTGTGTGTGTGTGTTTTGTGCCATTCTTGGGGCTTGAACTCAGAGCCTCACACTCTTCTTTGGCTTCTTCTCTCAGGCTGGTGCTATACCACTTGAACCATACCTCCACTTCCAGCTTTTTGTTGGTTAACTGGAAATCAGTCTTTCTGTGTGGGCTTGCTTTGAACTGTGATCCTCAGATTTCAGAATCATAAGTAGGTAAGATTATAGTCACGAGCCACCATGTTATCCAGCTTCAGTTTTCTTTTCTAGACTAAGAGTTCTCAGCTGTAAAGTCTAGAACAAGAATATGTGACATTTATCTGAAATTTATCTGTGAAATGTGCCCTATTTATAAGTGCATGACCTTGAGTTCAAACTAGAATATTACTAAAAAAAAAAAAATTCCACTTGCCTAAACAACAGTTAAAAGCTGGGCAGTTAGATTTCTTGGGTGTTTGTTGTAACATTTCCTCTGCATGTCTAATTTTGATCTGAGTCTCTTCTTTTCTTCATCAATTCAGTTAGTGGCCTGTCAACTTTATTGATTTTTTTTCCCAAAGAACCAGCTTTTTGTTTCATTGATTTTATGTAATCTATTTCTGTCCCAGTCTTCACTATCTCTTTCTCTCTAGTAGTTTGTATAAGATCCCTTCCTGGATGGCAAGCAGGCTCCTCCCTCTTCAGGGCCAAGTCTCCGCCCAGTACCTGTGTTACCTAGGCAACTGGTACACCTGGAGGAGGTCACACGTGGATCTGATGTGGCCACACCTTTCTCCCACCTGGTTCCACCCCCCCTCTCCCCCCACCCCAATCCCACACCCCTCTTTCCTTTACCTAGCCACACAACTTTTCCCGCCCCTACCCTAGATAAGGCATGGCTTGGACCAGACCACCCTCTTTCCAGCCCGGTGGAGTGTCAACCTGGCAGGGTGCCAGCCGGTCCACTGAATAAACCTATCCCTTACCTGAATACCACATATATGGTGTTGTTCTTACTAGGCAGCTTCTTTAAATACCTAACCATTTGGGGGTTGGTTTGTTCCTGTTTTTCTAGAAGCTTTAGTGGCATTATGAGGTTATTTACGTGCCTGTTTGTTTTCCTTATGTTTGTACTCAGAGCTATGAAATTTCCTCTCAACACTGCTTTTGCAGTATCCCAGAGGTTCCTGTATGATGTTTTCATTTTCATTGAATTATAAGACATTTCTGATTTTCTCCTTCATTTCTTCAGTGAAATGGTGGGCAGTCACCCAAATCATTTACCTATAAAGGAGCATAAAACACTCACTGGAATAATTATTAACTGTAGACTCACTACAGCCTCTACTTCAGTGTTCTCTTTCAACTTCCATATCTATTTTACAGAAACTAGGGCAATGTACCTCTAGATTTCTAGCCTCAAACAGTAAATCCTGCTAGTAGCTAAATTAAATGCTTATGGTGTCAGCTACAATTAGATACCAACCTGGATATCCTAGAGTACCCACCCATCTTGCTCCAGCCCTGACAATATAGCTAAGAATCAAAACATGACTTGGGGGAAGCTCAAAGGCAAATCAGATTCTTTTCTCTGAATTTGAGATTGGGACACTGAAGGACTGACCCAGTGAACTTAATGTATTATAATTTTTTTTTTTGGTCAAGTATATTTGGTGTCAGAACAGCAATGGGTCATAGGTGAGCAGTTATCATAATACATGTTATTGAAATATTGGGATGCAAATAAAGATTGCAGATGAAAAGGAGCCAATAAATTTCTTCTTTTTTGTTGTGTATAATACTTTGAGTGTTACTTGAAAATTTAAATTGTTTGCTTGTATTGCAGGTACAAAAATTAATTTATTGATTGATTTTTTTGTTTTGTTTTGTTTTTTTTGGGTCCAGTCCTGGGGCCTTGGCGCTGTCCCAGCCCCTTTTATTGTTTTTTTTTTAATTTATTATTTTGTTTTTTGTTTTTTTTAATCCGGTCGTGGGGCCTGAACTCTGGGCCTGGGCGCTGTCCCTCAGCTCTTCAGCTCAAGGCTAGCGCTCTACCACTTGAGCCACAGCGCCACTTCCGGATTTTTTCTTTTTGCTTATGTGGTGCTGGGGAATCGAACCCAGGGCCTCATGCATGCAAGGCAAGTGCTCTACCACTGAGCCACCTTCTCAGCCCCTGCAGGTACAAAAATTAAAAACAAAACAAATACCCAAACCTGAGCCTTTAATCCAGAACACTTAACCTTGATATCGCAGGGCCACTAGCTGATATCAGGGAACTCTAGATCTTCCAGTCCTTATTGGCCTCACTTCCTATCCAACACCTCTGAGGCTGGAAAATTGAAAAAGAAATGAAACAAAACTAATTTCTGACAACTTTGAATGCCAAGCCAAGGAATTAATAGGTCAACAACAGGAATCATTTTGAATAAGGACTTGACTTTATTATCTGTATTTTAGATAAAGTACCTATTCATATAAGATAAATTTAAAAGATCCACAGGTAGCCATAGACAGATTGGGTTTGTTAGTCCTACTATCGTAAGACTAAGCTGGTGACAGTGAAACTGTGGAGAAAAGATTAAACAAAGAAGCCTTTAAGTCACCCCTTCCCGCTGAGCACTGGTGGCTCATGCCTGTAATCCTAGCTACTTAGGAGGCTGAGATCTGAGGATCTCGGTTCAAAGCCAGCATGGCCAGGAAAAGTCCACGAGACTCTTATCTCCAATAAACCACAAGGAAACTGGAAGTGGCTCTGTGGCTCAAGTGGTAGAGTGTGCTCCTTGAGCTGAAGAGATGAGGGACAGGCTGAGTTCAAGACCCATGACCGACAAAAAAAAAAAAAAGATTAAACAAACATATAACATTAGAGAACCTCATGATGGCTGATTAGATGAAAACATTATCAATTCAATGGGTAGCTTCCATTTTTTCATCTCAGAATCCCTTCCTTTTAGGCTTTGCCCCCTCACATCCATTCCATGATAGTTTCAGATCAGAGAAAACTCATGGCCTCAGAACTGAGAGTGGTATGTCCTAAGTTGATTACTCAGATTACTCTTTCCCTGGATGGTGAGTTTAGTCCACAGACATAAACCTAAATGAATTAAAGTCGTTTCTCAGAACCTTCCAATGTCACTAGGGATGATGCTTTCTCTCCCTATAAATTTTGGGATGCTATCAGGACTTCATATTTCCCTGATCAAAGAAGCCTATCAAAAGGTAGTCAAACATCATTTCAGCCATTGAATAAACCCATCATTTCTTTATCAATGGTCCTGTTATTGTTGTGGAGATAGGGCCTCACTATGTTGGCCAAGCTGGCCTTGCAATCCTCCTGTCTTAGCTTCTGAGATTACAAGTGTCCACCACAATGCTTTGTGCCAGATAGTGTGTGTGTGTGTGTGTGTGTGTGTGTGTGTGTGTGTGTGTGTGTGTGTGTGTGTGTGTGTGTGTGTGTGTGTGTGTGTGTGTGTGTGTGTGTGTGTGTGTGTGTGTGTGTGTGTGTGTGTGTATAGCTAGCTGGGGTTTTGAACTCAGGACCTTGCACTTGCTAGATAGGTAATCTACTATATGAGATATGTCACCAATTCCTTTTTGCTCTTAGATATTTCTTGGATAGAATCTCACATTTTTGCTCTGGTCTGGCCTGTACCATGACCCTTTTATCTATGCCTCCTACAGGGCTGGGGTGATAGGTATACACTATAAGAATCCTTTACAACCACCCCAAGGAACCACGCAAAGGCAGGCACACACAGGAAAAAGATTATTATAAAGTTTATTAGAGGGGCCTTATCTCCCCCCGAGAGGGAGCACATAGTGTCCTGCCTCTATCCAGGTGGTAGGTAAGTCTGGGGGTGGGGGGTGAGGTAGGTGCATGCACAGGTGGGTCTGGGCAGAGAGAGGGAGTGGCCAGCTGTATGGAAGGAGCTCAGGTCTGGGGTGGAGCTGAGGACCAGAGATGGGGATAATACTACCATACACCATCATGCCTAGCTTTTTCAGTGAGATGGAGTCTTGCCAACTTTCTGCTAACCCAGGTCTTTCTGATCATCTGCTGACATGAGGCACCAAGACAATCCTCTGCTTCTGATTGTTCACATCAAATTTCTATTATTTGTAAAAGAGAAAGTATTAATACTCAAGGGTGGTTTAATTTATATATCAACAAATATTAACAGTGTTCTAACAAATGGGTAGTTTAATGTTTAGTATAATAGAGAAAAAAAAGGAATTCCAAGAAATGTTGCACTACCCTTGAATCTATTCCATCATTGTCACCTGTTACCAATATGACATCAAAGTTATATGATAATGTGTAAAATGAGATTATTCTTGTTCTATTTACTCAGTTCTCAGGAGCTGAACACTGACATAACAAACTAGTTAAATTTTAAGCAACTAGAAGTAATAGGACTGTAGCAGGAAAGAACATTTCTTGAGTCTAGTCTAGGGAACGTGTGAGAATTATGAAAGGAATGAACATTAGAAAAATTAGCCAAATGAGCTGGGGACGTGGCTTAGTGGTAGAGTGCTTGCCTCACATGCATGAAGCCTTGGGTTTGATTCCTCAGTACCACATAAACAGAAAAAGCCAAAAGTGGCATTGTGGTGTTGTAGCGTGCTAGCCTTAAGCACAGAGAGGCTCAGGGATAGTGCCCAGGCCCTGAATTCAAGTTCCAGGACTGCCAAAAAACAAAAGCCAAAACTAAGGAACTTTTATAGTACTGGGTCTTGAACTCAGGGCCAGGGTGCTGTCCCGAGTTTTTTTTGTTCAAAAGTAGTGCTCTAAGGAACCCTATTGCACTGTTGGTGGGAATGTAAACTAGTACACTCTGGACAGCAGTCTGGAGGTTCCTCAATAAACTAAACATAGATCTTCCTACAACTCAGCCCTACCACTCCTGGACATCTACCCAGAACACCACAAGCCAGGATATCATAAAGACACTTGTACATCCATGTTCACTGCTGCGCTATTCACAATAGCCAAGTTGAGGAAACAGCCCATAGGCCCTACAATAGATGAGTCAAAAAATGTGATACCTATACACAATGGAATTTTACACAGCCATTAGAAAGTATGTCATCTGCAGGAAAATACTTATAACAAATCATGGTGAGGTAAGCCCAGCTCAGAGACAAATGGTCCATGGTTTCTTTCAAATGCAGAAGCTAGATCTAAAATACACCAGGACATGATAAATTATACAGATCCCTAGGCATTCCCACACAGTGAGACAAAGGGAGGATACTCTTAGGAGAATACAAATGCACAATGCTTATGTGCATCCGGTCATACAAAATAGTATTTATCAAAATGAACAGGAGGAATTGGAAACAAGAGGTTTCTTCTTTGGTGTTGTTTTTGTTTTCATCTTGCTTGTTCATTTATGTATGTTTGGGAGTGTAAGGGGAGGCATAGAAATGGAGGGACAAAGGGTAAACAAATGCAGCAGTGGTACTTACTAGACAGTCTGTTGAAAATGAACTATACAACTTGTGGGTGGGCATGGGAGATAGCTTGGGAAGGGGTGAGTTTTTTTGTTTTGTTGGTCGTGGGGCTGTCCCTCAGCTCTTCAGTTCAAAGCTAGTGCTCTACCACTTGAGCTACAGCACCACTTCCGGTTTTCTGGTGGTTTACAAGAGTCTCACGGACTTTTCTGTCCAGTCTGGCCAGATCTCAGCCTCCTGAGTAGCTAGGATTACAGGTGTGAGCCACCAGCGCTCAGCGGGAAGGGGTGACTTAAAGGAAAATGTAACCCAAGCAGAAAGTAACCCAAAAGATCACGCAGACAGAAGTCAAGTAGAAGAAAAGATTTATTGCCAGCAGAGCTGACAAAGCCAAGTTCTCATGAGGAAAGGGAGAAAATGGCGCCATGTGGCTCCTTGGAGGCCCCTTTTATATCACTGGGCTCTGGAAGTGAGAGATGCCTGGTCATGCACAGGGCTGCCATGGAGGGCAGGGATTAGGTCTGTGAGATGGGCATTTCCTTACAGTTACATTATCTAAAAAGAAATGTACTCTTTACCTGACTATATAACTGTAACTATCTGTAGATGACCTTTATAAAAATGATTTAAAGAATTTTAATAAGTGTGCTCTTAGCCAGGCGCTGGTGGCTATAATCCTAGCTACTCAGGAGGCTGAGATCTGAGGATCACGGTTCAAAGCCAGCCCCGGCAGGAAAGTCCACGAGAATCATCTCCAATAAACCACTAGAAAACCAGAAGTGGTGCTGTGGCTCATGCAGCACTGGCCTTGAGCTGAAGAGTGCAGGGACAGGCCCAAGCCCAGAGTTCAATCCCCACGACCAAAAAAAAAAAAAAAAAGTGTGCTCTTAACATTTGAGCCACAGCTCCACTTACAGCTTTTTGCTCATAAACTAGAGATAAAGTCTCATTGGACTTTTCCTGCAGGACTGGCTTCGAACAGGGATCCTAAGATCTTAGTCTCCTGAGGAACTAGATTACAAGCGCAAACCAACCTACATCCAGCACTTTATAATAATTTGACAAAGCAATTACAGAAAAAAGTCCTATCATTCAGGAACCTTGATTATGAGATTCCAGATTTGGGGATCTGAGTCCTATCTCTAAACACTATTCTTTCAATCAGCTTAATGTTTTGAGTTTTCCCAATTCATGAAGATGCAACCCAAATATGTGAAGATCACATTAGGGATATCTAATATAAAGGATAAAAATAAAAACTACCACCCCAAAAATTTATCTAGCTGAAGCTATACTAATGCAATGTTTTGAAAATCGTATTTATAAGCTGTCCTTACTTTTGACCCCAATTTTTGTTATTTTCTGTCGTTGGTGCAGTCACTGAAAAACATACAATTTCCGGCATTTTCCACGTGGCCCCATGAGCGTAAACGACAGGACGTGAAGGGCCCAGTATTTAACACCTCTTTCCCCAAAATTAGTCTATCTACTTCAAGATGCCAATTTGGAAAGACGTGGTGAGCACAGATCTCACACAAAATGGAAGTACAGAGCCTCCAAGTTCTGGCTGGGCTGTTCTTGAAAAGAGGATGCAGAAAAATGGCTTTCAACACCCAAACGCTGCAACAAAATGAGAGGAGGGGGGTGGGGGGGAGAAAGATGGGGGAGAGGGAGAGAGCAAAGAGAGGGGAAGAGAGGAGGGAGGCTTAAGAGTTGCAGGATGACTCCCTGCTCCCAGAGCTTGTACAAAGGGACACCTGGAAGGCGGGGTCACCCTCCTCCCCAGCCCTTCCCCCGGCCTGGGGAGCGACCTCGACTAACAAAGACGTCGCAAAGGCTCAGAGCCAAGGCTGGGAGGCTCCACGCGCCTCCTAGGCCGCCACTGATCCAATCCACACCAATCCCCGCCACCCAAGCCAAGCGCTAGTGATCAAAGTTGGAGACCCCCCACCTCGGCCGGACAGGATCGCTAATTTCTCTGGCCGTACCCAAGAATCTACATTCGAAACTATCTCCTGGACCCAAAACGGTTCGAGGAAGTTGGAGAACAATCACCTCACGCTCAGGACCAGCGTAGAGGCTGCGACGCCTCAACCTAGTTTGGTGCTTTCCTTTGATCCCGCCCCACTTCTCAACGCAGATTGGCGGCGAGGAGCATCCCTAGCGCTGATTGGGCCGCGGCGGTGTCGTTCCTGGTGATTGTCAAGTTCGGCTGCTCCACAGTACCAAATTTATCTTCGGACCTGGACCACGCCAGCAGCGACCCGGCTGTCTATGGAGGTGGCCTAGGAGGTGTCGCTGAGCTGACAGCGCCCCCCGGTCCCCTGCGTCCTCCCTCCCTATTTCGTTTTTCGCCCCTCTTTCCGTTCTCCCCTCCCGCCCCCGCCCCCAGTCCGCGACGACTGGCTCTTGACCCCCGCTCAGGCCTCGATGAAGGTGAGGAGCAGCGGCTAAAAGCGGTCCCCTCCGAAATGGCCGCTGCCTTCAGCACTGTCTAAAATGGCGGTCGCTGCCTCAGCTGGGGCTCGTGGTGCTGCCGGGCGGCCCAGCCGCGGCCACGTCCGTTCTCCCCAGCGCTGCTGAAGTCGGAAAGAAGGT
The DNA here is from genome assembly GCF_024711535.1 of Dipodomys merriami. Classification (NCBI taxonomy): domain Eukaryota; kingdom Metazoa; phylum Chordata; class Mammalia; order Rodentia; family Heteromyidae; genus Dipodomys; species Dipodomys merriami. Next base: position 24,801,488 of record NW_027203937.1, on the reverse strand, counting down.
GTGGGGTGCTCAGATGATTTCCTCCAGGTGGTCCGCCGGGACGGCGGTCCGGGTGCCCTGAGGCGGGGGTGGGCCGGGACCGGAAGCCAGCCCGGGCCGCGACGGCCTGCGGGTGGCGCGCCCCGGTGCCGGGGAGGAGCTGGGGGCCGGCCGGCGCGGGCCGCGCGTCCAGTGGGGAGCGCGGACCTGCATGTCGGGCCCGGATGGGCTGTCCTTACCCACCGGCCTTGGCCTCTAGCACTGGCCGGTACTGCGACCCTGCCCTCCTGGCCCTGCCTGAGGGCGGAGGGGAAAGGATCGCGTTACTTGTCACTAGCGGTAGCCGGAACTAGAGATGGGGACAGCTACCAGGAGGAGCGTGGAAACCCCAAAGTAGGGAGGACAGGTCCTCCGCCCACAGAGATTTGGGAGAAGCACCCGAGAAGTGGTGGGGATGGAGCCCCTTCACACCCGCGTTTTGAGAACAGCGTCCTCCTGGTTTCTGTGCCTGCTGATAGCAAGGCAGGAGGAGCCTAATCTTTTCAGAGGGACCAGCGACTCCACAAGGTTTTTTGGATGGTGGTTTGCTGTCCAAATCCAAATTGGGACTGTGGCAGAAGAACCTACTGTTGTTTCATTCCCCCAAAATAGGTTTTACTGCTGCTTGCTTCAAGTTTAATTTTCTGGCATTTGTATTGTCAATCCAGATCTCAGCCCAGCCCAATTCCTGGTACTAGATTGGATTTTTTGTTTGCTTCTTTGTTTTTTTCCAGTGAGGAACTCACAAGTAGTAGGTACATGGGACATACAGTCAAGCTTTTGGAGCTCTGTTCTTGATTCCTCACTTAAAAGATAGGTGGCTATAATCTCTAAAGTGGAGTTTTGCATATATTTATGTGTGTGTATACATCTATACACACACACACACATACACACATATATATCCTAGTTCTTGTCTGTTTGAAGATTAGATGAGTTAATCCATATGAGGAATTGAATGTAGTTACTGGCACATAGTAAATAATGATTATTCAGTAAATAGTTGCCATAGAGATGGATTATTGAGAGGACAAATATGGTTATGGCCAAAGGCATATATTTTTAATCTAACATGAATAATTCCATTTTAGATATCTTAGTTTTAAAAACATTGAAATGGAGATGTACTTTTTAAAATTATATTTCATTTTGGAGAAATTACACACACAGACATATCCATATATATTTGGGCTTGTCCTGGGGCCTGAATCAGGGCCTGGTACTGTCCCTGAGCTTTTTTGCTCAAGGCTAGAGCTCTACCACTTGAGCTACAGCTCCACTTCCAGCTTTTTTGGTAGTTAATTGAAGAGTCCCATGGACTTTTCTGCTTGGGCTGGCCTTGAACCATGTTTCTCAGGCATGATCCACTGGCACCCAGCTAAAATATATATTTTATGAAGATAGTGGGAGAAATAGCTTTTGAAAGCCGTAGAATTGCTAGAATTTTAAGCAGGATGAAAATACTTTCATTTATACTTTACTAAATGCTAGGCATCTTGTGTTTCAATCATTTGTACTGCCTAGGTCTAAAATGTGATAAGTGGTTGCCTTGTAATTAGTTCTGCTTGTTAAAATGTATAATTTTAATTTTTCTTGTTCTAGGCTTTTGGTTCTTTATCTTCCTACCTCATCTTTTAATTTTATTCTTTTGAAGAGTCTGCATTTCAAGCTGCCAAGGTGGAAAGTGTGACTGCAGAAGATAATATTCCTCATTTCAGGTATCCTATCCTCTATCTAATAGAACTTTTTTTTTTTTTTTTGGTTGGTAGTGGGGCTTGAACTCTGGGTCTGGGTGCTATCCCTCAGCTCTTCAGCTTATGGCAGTCACTCTACCACTTGAGCCATGACACCACTTACTGTTTTCTTGTGGTTTATTGGAGATAAAAGTCTCACGGACTTTTCCTGCCTTGGCTGGCTTTGAACTGTTATCCTCAGATCTCAGCCTCCTGAGTAGCTAGGATTACAGACATGAGCCACCCGGTGCCCAGCTAATAGAACTATTTTGATTGAAGTTTAAATCAAAAGTGGCTATATTTACATAGACATATTTGTATATTTTAATACAAAGTTTAACTCAAGCTTAATAAAATTAGTATTCATTAGAGGATCTTAAGTTTGTATTATTATTGTCACTTTTTATTATATGAGAAGTAATTAAAATGAGAGCTTATCTTTAGTTCATGATTAAGTTTTCACTTCTATCATAATGGAAGCGGAGTAATCAGTAAAAACATACATTATTTTAAGTCTTAATTTGGATAATGTAAACATATATGTAATTTTTATGTCTGGAGAAATAGTCTGACTTATGGTCCACAGCTTACCAAAATGCTATAAGAAATATTATATGGGGTTGGTAAATTATACCCATGATGTTTACCTGTTCTTTTATCTGTTGTTTATGGGCTGCTATCATGCCCCAGCTAGAGTTGAGTAGGTGAATAGAAACCAGATAGCCCACAAAATAAAAACTTGGCAGTATGGCCCTTTCCAAAATGTTTGCAACACATACCATGTGATAAATTCCCAAAGATCCTTTTCTTAAAAATAGGCTCATCAACTCTTATTTATTGCTTAGCTCAATGATTCCTATATTTTTGGTAGCATATTAGTATTCTCTACACTGACTGTTTTGAGAAAAAGATTGATGCTGACAAGTTTTTCTTTATAGTTTATTTTGATAGAAGCTTATTTAAATGTAAGTTTAAGATTACTAAACTCTTTTCTATAGCTTTATTTTTATGTGATAATCTACCTTTAAGAAAGGTGTGCCATACCTGAGAGCACCAGGAAGTCGCATGAGAGATCACCTGATAAGCGAACGTGTGATGTTCCATCTTCGCATTGATGCATAGGCAGCATTTACAAATTAACTGATTTATTACTGTATATATCATCTCTCATCTTCTTTTTATCCTGTCTTACAATTTCAACACTTTTGTGATGCATTGTTTAAATTAACCATGTTTTGTACTACAAACTCATTGCCCATGGATCTTTTGCTAAAACAAGGAAGTCTTAAACAAGAAGTAGAATCTTTTTGTTACCAAATTGTCTCTGAATCAAGCAATCAAAAAATCGGAATATTACAAAGTGAAGATGAACAGTTACAGCCTTCAGTTTCTAAAAGACCAGAAGGTGAGCTTTCCAGGGTCAAATTTATGTCTAGTTCCAATAAAATAACAACATTTAGTAAGAAACCAAAAAGGAGAAAATATGATGAAAGTTACTTGTCTTTTGGATTTACTTGCTTTGGAAATAGAGATGCACCTCATGCACAGTGTGTGTTATGTAAGAAAATTTTATCAAATAGTTCTTTAGCCCCTAGTAAGCTTCGAAGACATTTAGAAACTAAACATGCCGCATATAAGGACAAAGACATAAGCTTTTTCAAACAGCATCTTGATTCACCTGAAAATAATAAACTCCCAACACCCAAAGTTGTTAATACAGATAATGAAAGTGCTACAGAAGCATCATACAATGTAAGTTACCATATAGCCCTGAGTGGAGAGGCTCATACTATTGGAGAGTTGCTTATCAAACCTTGTGCGAAAGATGTGGTGATGCGGATGTTTGATGAACAATACAGTAAAAAAATAGACGCTGTACAACTCTCAAACAGTACTGTTGCACGCCGAATTAAAGATCTAGCTGCTGACATTGAAGAAGAGCTTGTTTGTAGACTGAAAATTTGTGATGGGTTTTCACTGCAACTAGATGAATCAGCAGATGTTTCAGGACTTGCTGTGTTGCTTGTGTTTATTCGTTATAGGTTTAATAAATCTATTGAGGAAGACCTACTCTTATGTGAATCTTTGCAAAGTAATGCTACTGGTGAAGAAATATTCAACTGCATTAACAGTTTTATGCAGAAACATGAAATTGAATGGGAAAAATGTGTTGATGTTTGTAGTGATGCTTCTAGGGCAATGGATGGGAAAATTGCTGAGGCTGTCTCCTTGATAAAATATGTGGCTCCAGAAAGTACCAGTAGTCATTGCCTGTTATATCGACATGCACTTGCAGTTAAAATAATGCCTACATCTCTAAAAAATGTGCTAGATCAAGCAGTACAAATCATCAATTATATTAAAGCTCGACCAAATCAATCTCGACTACTGAAAATTTTATGTGAAGAAATGGGTGCTCAGCACACAGCACTTCTTCTAAACACAGAGGTAAGGTGGCTTTCCCGAGGTAAAGTTCTCGTAAGACTTTTTGAGCTTCGGCGTGAACTCTTGGTTTTCATGGATTCTGCTTTTCGACTATCTGATTGTTTAACAAATTCATCTTGGCTGCTTAGACTTGCATATCTTGCTGACATTTTTACTAAATTAAATGAGGTTAATTTGTCAATGCAAGGGAAAAATGTTACAGTTTTTACGGTGTTTGATAAAATGTCCTCATTGTTAAGAAAATTGGAATTTTGGGCCTCATCTGTAGAAGAAGAAAATTTTGATTGCTTTCCTACACTCAGTGACTTTTTGGCTGAAATTAATTCTACAGTTGATAAAGATATTTGCAGTGCCATTATGCAGCACCTTAAGGGTTTGCGTTGTACCCTTCTAAAATACTTTCCTGTAACAAATGATAGTAACGCTTGGGTCAGAAATCCATTTATAGTAACTGTTAAACCAGCCTCATTAGTAGCACGGGACTATGAGAGCCTGATTGATTTAACATCTGATTCTCAAGTTAAACAAAATTTCAGTGAACTTTCACTAAATGACTTTTGGAGTGGCCTAATTCAAGAGTATCCAAACATTGCAAGACGTGCAGTTCGTGTACTTCTTCCTTTTGCTACAATGCACCTGTGTGAAACAGGGTTTTCATATTATGCTGCAACAAAAACAAAATACAGGAAAAGACTTGATGCTGCACCTCATATGCGAATCAGACTTAGCAACATTACACCCAATATTAAACGGATATGTGATAAAAAGACACAAAAACATTGTTCTCATTAAAACTGAACGTTTTGCATGTCACTTGATAACCAAATGTAAGATGAAAATAAAAGATGATTTACTTCATTTCTGGTATTTGGGGTCTTAAGAAAACTAAGTCAAAAATTTGGCATTTCTTTACACTAAGAAAACTTGATGATTATAAACTGGGAAATGGTGATGGACAAGATAAAATTCCAAGTCTTTTCCATAACACTTTAAAATCTAATCCCTGCTCTTATTTCTAACAATGCTTGCCCTGCCACCCTCCACTCCCATGAAACTTCTTGACCTTCGGAAAGCTTATTATAGTCCTGTATTCTCAGGTCTCAGAAAACTGTCCCCATCATGCTTTCTGACAACTCCATTTGCATTTAATACTTTAACTTAATTTGCCTTAGGTGTTATCAAGGTTGTTTATTTTTCTGTTTTGAGCCTGTTTTATACAGTTATATTTTATATGTCTGTCTCAACTAAATTCTGGACCAATGATTCTTCCATGTTATTACACTAAGTTCTTAGCAAGTCTTATCCAGCTGTGTCTCCATTTTCTAGCAGAACTTTCTACTAAAGGAGATGCTTCACGCCGGGCACCGGTGGCTCACGCCTGTAATCCTAGTTACTTAGGAGGCTGAGATCTAAGGATCTCGGTTCAAAGCCAGCCCGGGCAGGAAAGTCCGTGAAACTCTTATCTCCAATAAACCACCAGAAAACTGGAGGTGGCGCTGTAGCTCAAATGGTAGAGCACTTGCCTTGAGCTGAAGAGCTGAGGGACAGTGCTCAGGCCCAGAGTTCAAGGCCCATGACCAACAGAAAAAAACAACAACAACAAAAAAAAAAGGAGATGCTCAGTAAAGGGAAAAAAAATATGTTGATGAAGATAACCAACAAAATATTGAATGAGGTTCTCCTACTTTATTGATTTGTATCATGTCCTGTGTACACAATGCTCCTTTTGGGGGGCTTTGGGTTTTTTGGTTGTTTTGCTCAGTTAATCTAGGTAGAATTCAGTGTGATCATTTTACAGAAGTCATTGAGGATGTCATAGTTCTATGATTTGAACTGAACTACAGATGGAGGGGGGAAGTATAAAGAAAATTTCTTAGGGTTGGGATTTAGCACAGTATAAGAGCCTTGTCTGGCAAGTACAAGGCCCTGAGTTCAGTCCTCAGCTCTAGGGAGGAAAAAAAGAATAATTTCTAGTTCCTATATAGACTATTGCAAACTCAATATATTCCAACCTAAATTAATGATACATGGGTTTATGTGCCTATTTTACTACCAAACTTTCTGATGCTTAGAGTTATCTCACTTGTAAAATTATAAATATACTTCTTTTGTAGAGTGCTTGTAAGGATTAAAATGTATATGAAGACTCTTAACAGTGAGTGATAAGCAATAAGTGTCTATCTCCTCTGCCATGTCTAATCATGTCCAGTTAAACCTGGCTACAATTTTTACTTCTAATCTGAGTTCTCTCTGAGGAGAGTCTTGCTTCAACCTATTGGATGACAGCAAATTCTAATTACTCTAACCCTGTTACAGTTACCATGACTGAATCTTGAAGAGATTTCTATTTCTTTTTCTTTTATGGTTAAACACTGCCTTTTTTTCTTTAATTGATTGTGGGGCTTGAACTCTGGGCCTGGGTGCTGTCCCTCAGCTCTTCAGCTCAAGGCTAGCACTCTACCACTTGAGCCACAGTACCATTTCCGGCTTTTTCTGCTTTGAGGTATCGAACCCAGGGCCTCATGCACTCTTATCACTGAGCCACCTTCCCAGCCCTAACCACTGCCTTTTAAAAATGGCTTTCCAGGCCTGAGAAGGTAGTTTAATGGTAGAGTGTTTGCTTTGCATGCATGAGGCCCAGGGTTCGATTCCTCAGCACTACCTAAGCAGAAAAAGCTGGAAGTGGTACTGTGGCTCAAGTGGTAGAACACTAGCCTTGAGCTGAAGAGCTGAGGGACAGTGCCTAGGCCCAGAGTTCAGGCCCCACAATTGACAAAAAATAAAAATGGCTTTCCTATTATAAAAACCCAGCAAAGCCAGGCACCAGTGGCTCATGCCTATAATCTTAGCTACTGAGGAGGCTGAGATCTAAGGATCATGGTTCAAAGCCAGCTTGAGCAGGAAAGTCCATGAGACTCTTTTTTTTTTTTTTTTTTTTTTTTTGGCTCTTTTCAGTTTATTGCATGAAGGAGTTAGTTACACTAGTCCAAGTTAAAAGCGGACCCCAAATGGTTACATTATACAAGCTGTAAGGTTTTTCAACTTGTGACAAGGGACAGAAGGGAAATTCTACTCATTGCAAGGAAATCCTCACTTAAGCTTCAGTAAGCCACAAGCACTTAAAACCCATGAACCTTCAGCTGATCGTCCTTAGCCAGTCCAATCTCTACCAGGAACTGGCATATGTTCTTGAGCTGGTCACCCATATGTTCTTGAGCTGAATTACTTCTCCATATTCTGGATGTTCAATTACATTACCATTGCAGGCAAATTTCTTCTTAAACGCCTTCACTAGTTTCTTTTTATCGTAATCATCAGCGATCCCTTGGACAGTAGTAAGGGTCTTCCTGCCATTTCTCTGTTGAATTCTTATATGGATATAATCCTCAGTGCCAGCAGGAAGCAAGTCATCACCTTTACTTGCATCAGCAAAGGGGTCGAAAGAGTGGAGGTTCTGGATAGCGGACATACGATAAGATTCGGGGGGTGGGGGGACGGAACGTCGGGAAGCGATGGGGCTCAAGGGGGAGGCAGCTGAGTCCTCCGCGGCGGCTCAGTGACTGGGGCCTCCATGAGACTCATGTCCAGTTGGTTAACTGGACTAATGGTGCTGTGGTCCAAGTGGTCCCTTGAGGGACAGCACCTAGGCCCAGAGTTCAAGCCCTACAACTGACAAAAAAAAAAAAAAAATCCAAAGCACAGTAACAACAGTGCCAACCTCCCTTTCTTGCCTGCTTAGAAAACCATTTGGTTATTTTTTTTCCTGGACAACATCCCTGAGACTAATACTGAAACATATGTTGACCATTATTTATAAAAGATGAAGTGTGGGCTGGGAATGTGGCTTAGTGGTAGAGTGTTTGCCTAGCATGCACAAAGCCCTGGCTTCAGTTCCTCAGTACCACATAAAGAAAGAGCCAGAAATGGTACTTTGGCTCAAGTGGTAGAATGCTAGCTTTGAGCTGAAGAGCTGAGGGACAGCACCCAGACCCAGAGTTCAGGCCTTATAACCAGCAAAAAACCAAAAACTGCTCAATGAGTTTAGTCTTCTAGTTTAAAAACAGAAACATCAGCCAGGCACCGGTGACTCACGCCTATAATCCTATCTACTCAGGCGCTGAGATCTGAGGATTGAAGTTCAAAACCAACCTGGGCAGGAAAGTCAATGAAACTCTTATCCCCAATAACCACCAGAAAACCAGAAGTGGTGCTGTGGTTCAAGTGGTAGAGTGCTCCCTTGGACTGAAGAACTGAGGGACAGTGCCCAGGCCCAGAGTTCAAGTGGTTCATGGCCGTAATCTTACCTACTGAGGAGGCTGAGTTCTGAGGATCACAATTCAAAGCCAGCCTGGTCAGACAGGTTTGTAACACTCATCTCCAGTTAACCACCAAAAGGCCAAACGTAGAGCTGTGGCTCAAGTGGTGGAGCACTAACCTTGAGCAAAAATGCTCAGGGACAGTTACCAGGCCCTGAGTTCAAGCACCAGGACTGGTACACACACACAAAAGTGAAATAGCAAAGTGAAATAGAATGCTATAACAGTATGTAAGATTAACTTTATGATCCTTAACCTCATTTAAACAGAAAAGGCAGTATGTAGTTTTATTGGTTTTTGAAAACAGTATTTCTGGGGCTGGGAAGGTGGCTCAGTGGTAGAGCGCTTGCCTTGCATGCCTGAGGCCCTGGGTTCGATTGTTCAGCACCACATAAGCAAAAAGAAAAAAGCCGGAAGTGGCATTGTGGCTCAAGTAGTAGAGCGCTAGCCTTGAGCTGAAGAGCTGAGGGACAGCACCCAAGCCCAGAATTCAGGCCCCACGACTGGAACCCCCCACCCCCCCCAAAAAAAAAGAAAGAAAACAGTATTTCTTCAGTAAACTCCCTGTTGCCTTAAAAATGTACCACTCCCCAAAATGTAATTGACCTGAAATTTGTGAAGGGATTCATTAGCTGTGGAAAAAAATTTACATGTTTTCAGTTTCTTTTTTTCTTTCTTTTAGAGTAAGTATAACTGCACTGTTGGTTAGCACAATGGAAAAAAACTCTGGGTATCAAGGGAGGTGTGTTCTGGAACTAATTAACTGCCTAAGATTAAGTTCATTCCCCTCTCTAGATCTTAGTTTATTTAAAGGGATTGAACTAAAATGTTTTCTAAAGTTCTTGTCAGATAAGATCAAATTTTAGCTTAAGGATTAGGTGCTTAGTTATTGAAATATACAGTTTTTTTTAAACCCAAGGCCTTTTTAGTGAATCTTCCACCATAATACTATCAGCCTAGTGATAAAATTTACAAATTGCATCTACATTTTATATATATATATATATATATATATATATATATATATATATTATACCATCATTATTATTATAACCACTTTCCTAAGTATAAGGAATGAAGTTCGTTTTTGGAAGGAAGGCATACTTTGAAATTTAGAAAATATTTAAGGGAAGACTAAAATGTGTTCAGTTCTATCTAGTCTTTTCATCCCATACATGCTCTGCTGATTGAGCATTAGACTCAAATAGTTTTCAAACTTTTTGGCTCCAGTACATAGTAAGAAACATTTTGGGGCTGGGAAGGTGCCTCAGTGGTAGAGTGCTAACTTGCATACATGAAGCCCTGGGTTCAATTCCTCAGCACCACATAAGTAGAAAAAGCCAGAAATGGCACTGTGGCTCAAGTAATAGAGCACTAGCCTTGAGCTGAAGAGCTAAGGGACAGTGCCCAGAGTTCAGGTCCCACAACTGACCAAAAAAAAAAAAAAAATTACAATCCATATGTATGTACATTAAATTTTCCTAAAATAGTACACCTGAATTTGTGTAATGTCTCAAATTTTATGTTCTAAATGTTTTTATATGTGATAATTAGGACTGTAAAATCAATTTCATATTCCATTACTGAACTGGAAACCCACTGTTTGAAAAACACTGAGTCATTGCCCTTGCAGAAATATTTTAGGAATCAATGTAAGTCTGTTGTAAGGTATAGTATTAGTCTAGCCATAGGAATTGGCCAAGGAATAATGGTATATGACCCAATATAGCCCAGTGAAAACCATGGGCAGTATTTAGGGGATTTAGGGGGGAAAAAAAGGTATTTCTTCTCAAGGAAGAGACCAGTATCCTGTATATGTGGTAGCTGAAATAATGTGAGTCCCTCACTACCTGCTGTGGATAAAGCAAACATAAAGAGAGCAAAGCCAGAAAAATGAGAAGCTACAGCCCTCATTGACCCACACTTGATCACCACCTTGCCTTTTTTTTTTTTTTTGTCACAGAGGCTAATAAATGACCTTTATTGTTCAAGGCAGTTTAAATTGGGCAAAATCATCCTGAGTAGAAGAAAGCCATATAAAATTATCAGTATTTTCATTTGAAACTGTCACAGGTAATATTTTATAGACCACAAGCTAAATCAGGACATGTTCTGACATTAAATATTATCAAATACCTGATAACAGCTTTTATTTATTAGCTTAGGCTGTACTAGTCATGAATCAGCTATAATTATACTTACAGATCTCTTTATTTTATAAATTTAGGTGCTGAAGACTCCGGTAAAGATAATGGTCTTCTTTTTTTAAAACAGTTTAATACGTCATGCTTTTCAGCCAGTAGTTTAGTCCTGTATCAAAGTTGCAAATAAGTTCCCTAGAAGAATCATTGGAGCAGGGACCATTTTGTAATCCATACAGCAGGTTCCCTCTGTCACTGTTAAGTTGAAAGCACCCAAATTTGTCAGAAAAATACAGTACTAAGGCCTTTGATGTGTAAAAATGCCTAAATTTGCTTTTGTTTTCATTAAGCAAAGGGGTGAATGTTCAGTTCTAAGCCTTAACAAGTAACTCTTCAACTTTACTGCTACCATCATGTCCTTGCTGCTACCGCTGTTCCTTACTCTACCCCTGTCCCTCTGGGGAGAATCTTTAATGGATAGAACAACAAAGGACACTCAACTCTTAGGAATTATTTAAGCTTAATTTTAAAACTTGCTCCTTAAATTATAGGATTATAAGACTTCATACAAAGAAATATCCCCCAAAGCCAGGCACCAGTAGCTCATGCCTGTTTTCCTAGCTACTCAGAAGGCTGTGGAGGATCAAGATTTGAAGCCAGCTCTGGCAGGAAGGTCCTTGAGATTATTAACTATTAACTCTTAAGTGCCCCCAAAAAAGCCAGAAGTGGAGCTATAGCTCAAGTGGTAGAGCACTAGCCTTGAGCAAAAAAAGCTCAAGGACAATGCTCAAGGCCGCGTGCCGGTGGCTCATGCCTATAATTCTAGCTACTCAGGAGCCTGAGATCTGAGGATGGAAGTTCAAAGCCAGCCTGGGCAAAAAGTCCGTGAAACTTTTATTTCCAATAAACACTCAGAAAACCAAAGTGGCACTGTAGCTCAAAAAAAAAAAAAAAAAAAAGGACAGTGCTCAGTATCAGGACCAGTACAAAAAAAAAAAAGAAAAAGAAAAAGTGTCCTGTACCCAAAATACAGCAATACAGCACTGAGTAAGCTTGAAAAGACAATAGGATTTTATTCCAAGGCTTCCCTTTTTTGCTACTAAACCAGTATTTTAAAGATCACCACAGGGGCTGGGAAGGTAGTTCAGTGGTAGAGTGCTTGCCTTGCATGCATGAGGTCCTGGGTTCAATTCCTCAATACCATGTAAGCAGAAAAAGCCAGAAGTGGTGTTGTGGCTCAAGTGGTAGCATACTAGCCCTGAGCTGAAGAGCTGAGAGACAGTGCCCAGGCCCAGAGTTCAGACCAAATGACTGACAAAACAAAAATAAAAAAGATCACTACAATTTCATCTCTTGTATACTTCATAGATGTTAGGTAATTGATTTTGTGTGTGTATGTATGTGTGAGTGTGTGTGTGCGTGCGTGCATGCGTGCACGTGTATGCACCAGTCCTGGGACTTGAACTTTTTACTCAAGGCTCTACCGCTTGAACCACAACTCCATTACCACCAGCATTTTGATGGTCAATTGGAGATAAGAGTCTCATGGACTTTCCTGCCCAGACTAGCTTTAAACCATGATCTTCAGATCTCAGCCTCCTGAGTAGTTTATCATTACAGGAGTGAGCCACTGGCACCCAGCAGATTCTTCATAAACTATATTTCATGCATCTTTGGAAGAATTGTCAACACTTGGAAAATACTTTGGATATTTTTCAACAGAGTGGTCTTTAAAATGAAAAATGTTATTTTCATTGTGCTAGATATATAAAGGAAAGAATTAGACATCACCTGTTACATACTATAAGTTAAAAAGACATAGTAGCCAGGTCTCTTGTCATCTTAGTTACTCAGAAGGCTGAGATTGGAGGATCACCATTCAAAGTCAGCCCAGGAAGGAAAGTCTATGAGATTATTTATCTGCAATTACCATCAAAATGCCAGAAGTGGAGCTGTGGCTCAAGTGGTAGACCACCAGCTTTAAGCAAAAAACTAAGGTACAGTGCCCAATCCCTGAATTCATGCCCCAAGAATGGCACTAAAAAGAAAAAAAAAAAAAAGCTACAGTAGAATCTGAAATGCTTTTGAAGTGTTTTTTCCTGATTCACTATTTTTTGTCTTCAGGTACTTATTTTAAGAGGCATCAGTGAAGATGATACCTTTACCTTAGTAGCAACTCACTTTTTAATTACCTGTCCTAGCTTTTAAATAATATTTGTGCTATCAAAACACCATAATTCAATTAAACAGCTGTCATCAAGAATTAAGTTAAGCTGGGTGCTGATGGCTATTATTATAATCCTAGTTACTCAGGAGGCTGAGATCAGAGGATTGAGATTTGAAGCCAATCCAAGGCAAGAAAGTCCGTAAGATTTTTTTTTTGGGGGGGGGTCCGGTCATGGGGCCTGGACTCTGGGCCTAGGCACTGTCCCTCAGCTCTTCAGCTCAAGGCTAGCACTCTACCAGTTGAGCCACAACACCACTTCCGGCTTTTTTCTGTTTGCTTATGTGGTGCTGAGGAATCAAACCCAGGGCCTCATGCATGCAAGGCAAGCACTCTACCACTGAGCCACCTTCCTAGCCCCCATAAAACTCTTATCTCCAGTTAAACACCAAAAAAGCTGGAAGTGGAACTGTAGCTCAAGCTGTGGAGTGCTAGCCTTGAGCATAAAAGCTCAGGGACAGCACTCAAGATCTGAGTCAAAAGCCCCAGGATTGGCATATGTTGCATGCGTGTGTACACACACACAGAGTTAAACTAATTTTTTTTTTCAGAAAGGGTTTTTTTGGGGGGCGGGGAGTAAACAGGGTATGCTATGGAGTACTTTCTAGAAACAGGTTACTATAAAGGCTATTGTATCTAGATAATATAGTGTTCTAGTCTGTTGTTGTAGACTTCAGTTCGGATTCTTACTAATACCATTAGAGGTTCTCACATGGTTCCTACATGCACCAACAGTCCCACATTCCTTAAGCAATAAGGTATTTGCACAAATTAGAATAGATACACTAAGTTGGACCTCAATTTTTTATAACCTAGTTTTTTGTGTTTTTGTTTTTGCCTGCCCTGGGGCTTGAACTCAGTGCTGCCTATACCCTGTCCCTGAGTCTCTTTGTGCTAAAGGCTAGCTCTCTACCACTTGAGCCTTCGTCCACTTTCTGCTTTTTTTGAGTAGCTTTTTCTGGCCTTGAACTGCGATCCTCAGACCTCAGCCTTCTGAGTAGCTAGGAGTATAGGCATGAGCCCGGCTCCGTTACTTTTAGTATGTTCTATTCATTAAAAGCAAGTCCCTGAATCCAGCCCATATTCAGGGGGCGGGTATTACACAAGGCATAAATACCAGGAGACAAAGATCATTATGAGCCACTTTAGAAGGCATCTCCCACTGGCTAACAGTGTTCAAGTTGCTTATCCAGTTTCAAAAGCACATGAGTAGCAAACTTGAGATTCCAAGTCATATCTGCCTGACAACAAAGCCCACAGTGTTTCAATATGTGCTCTTGGTAAAAACAGGACTGAAGTGTGTTACAATAAACACCTAGAAATTAACCTTTCTAAAATGTTAAACATCTGTTCTCTAGGACAGAATAACTTTCCTGCTAGTTGTTTAAGATTATCATAATCATTTTCTTCATAAATAAAGTTAGGTAAACCATTTTCATTCTTGGTAAATGGTAATTAATTCAGGTTTTTACCATATCAGAATTTTCATTTTATTCTGCAAGCATGGCTCAAGTGTTTGAGGCTCTTGAGTTCAAACCCCAATACTGTAAAATAACAAATAACAATTTTCACTTTTAAAAAAGCACACAAAGAAATTAAGTTAGATGATCTGAAGTAAATTATCTGGTTGACATAGTAGGATTACTTAACAGGACATTGGAGAAGTTTTTTTTTCATTTAATCAATGTAGCAGAAGGAGGGTAGATATTTGTAAATAATGAAAGGATAACAATTCAGAGTAGAAATGTGATCAAAGAGTGAATCAAACAACTCACAAGGAAAAATACTTTTTTTGCATTTTGAACCATGATTCTGAGTTTTCCTTTTCTGAGTTTTCATTAAAAAAAAAAAAAGAAACGAAAAGAAAAAGAGGCATAATAGAACAAAGGAAATAGGACTTCATCCATTTTTCTAACTGGTTTTGAGGTCACCATTTACTACATCCTGTATATCATCTTCCATATTATTCTTCAGCATCCATAGCTGGTTGAAGTTTTCACATGATTGATGATCTTCGGTGTTGAGAAACAAAAGTCCTTGGTGTTTTTGCTTGAATTGGATTTCTGTAGTTCTTTAAATTTAGTACTGTACATGGCAATACGAAATAACCAGAAAATAAGACATTCTCACCCTTGCTTTCGTTGTGTAGCAGCAGCCATATTTCTCTAAATAACAAATGTATACAGTTTCATTCTTCCCCCCACCCCCTCACTATTCTATTTTATTTTATTTTTGGGGGGAGGGTCCAGTCGTGTGGCCTGAACTCTGGGCCTGGGCGCTGTCCCTCAGCTCTTCAGCTCAAGGCTAGCGCTCTACAACTTGAGCCATAGTGCCACTTCCGGCTTTTTTCTTTTTGCTTATGTGGTGCTGAGGAATCGAACCCAGGACCTCATGCATGCAAGGCAAGCGCTCTACCACTGAGCCACCTTCCCAGCCCCCCCCCCACTATTCTAATGGCATTCATGAAGAAGTCAATCTAGTGATAGTGTAAACTTCCATTTATTCTTGTGATATATATAGTCAGTCCTCTTTTTCTTAACTAAGTTTATTCATTTCTACAATTAATGTGTGTGTGCGTGTGTGCATGCACATGCGTACCAGTCCTAGGGCTTGAACTCAGGGACTGGGTGCTGTTCCTAAACTTTTGTGTTGCTCAATAACTAGCACTCTACCACTTGAGCTCCACTTTCAGCTTTTTTTTTGGGGGGGGGTGTCTGGTCGTGGGGCCTGAACTCTGGGTCTGGGCACTGTCCCTCAGCTCTTCAGCTCAAGGCTAGCCACTCTACCACTTGAGCCACAGCGCCACTTCCGACTTTTTTCTTTTTGCTTATTTGATGCTGAGGAATCGAACCCAGGGCCTCATGCGTGCAAGGCAAGTGCTCTATCATTGAGCCACCTTCCCAGCCCCTCAGCTTTTTTGGTAGTTTTAATTGGAGGTAACTTTCAGAGTTTCCTACTCAAGCTGGTTGTAAACTGCAATTCTCAAATCTCAGCCTCCTGAATAGTTAGGACTACAGTTGTTGCCTGGCTCATACACAAAGGATTTTAATAAAATTTATTAAAATAATAGTGTGTTAATTATGGGATTATGTTTTAGAAAAGCACTGGTAAATTTTAAACCTGAATAAAAATGTATCCTAGGGGCTGGGAAAGTGGCTCAGTGGTAGAGCTCTTGTCTTGCATGCTTGAGGCCCTGGGTTCGATTCCTCAGCACCACATAAACAGAAAAAAAAAAGCAGGAAGTGGCGCTGTGGCCCAAGTGGTAGAGTGCTAGCCTTGAGCTGAAGAGCTGAGGGACAGCGCCCAGGCCCAGAGTTCAGGCCCCACGACCAGACACACCCCCCCCAAAAAAGAAAGAAAGTAAAAATGTATCCTAGCTGGGCACCAGTGGCTCACGCCTGTAATCCTAGCTACTCAGGAGGCTGAGATCTGAGGATTGCAATTCAAAGCCTGCCTGGGCAAGAAAGTCCATGAGACTCTTACCTCCAATTAACCACCAGAAAACTGGAAGTGGTGCTGTGACTCAAGTGGTACAGTGCTAACCTTGAGCTGAAGAGCTGATGGACAGTGTCCAGGCCCAGAGTTCAGGCCCCATGACCGACCAAAAAAAAAAAAAGTGTAGTACAGAGGGGTTATAGTTATATAAATCCGGTAAAGAGTACATTTCTTAGCCCAGCGCTGGTGGCTCACCCCTGTAATCCTAGCTACTCAGGAGGCTGAGATCTGAGGATGGCAGTTCAAAGCCAGACCAGGCAGGAAACTCTGTGAGACTCTTATCTCCAATAAACCACCAGAAAACTGGAAATGGTGCTGTGGTTCAACTGGTAGAGCACTTGGCTCCAGCTGACGAGCTCAGGGACAGCACCCAGGCCCAGAGTTCAAGCTCCATGACTGACCTTTCCCTCTGTAGTCTTCTTTTATTAGTGCACTAATTCCATGTTCTCCTGATCTAATCACTCCCTAAGGCCCTATCCCTATTCTACCACTTGGCAGTGAAGATTTCAGCATATGAATTGCCAGGTGGTAGGGTTAAAGATGTGTGAAGAGTGATGTACAGTATTCAGATCATTTTTTAAAGCTATATTTACTTATTTGTACTTATTTATGTGATAAAAAGGTATGAGGCTTTTCAGGAGCAGAAATTGAGGGTTGCAGTTAAGGAGAAATTGTTAAAACTAAATTTTAAAATGCTGTCACTATAATTCATTACTTTTTGAACTTGATCTGGATCCATCTGGTCCTGACAATTTTTAGTCTTTTCCTGACTTCCTCCTCCTCTTTCCTCTGTTGGCTGCTTCCTTTTCCTCTTCTTTTTCTCCTTCATTCAGGCTTTCTCAAATTTCTGCCCAATATACAGGTACCCAGCCAAGGGTTTATTTTATTTTATCTTTATCTTTTTGTCAGTTGTGGGGCTTGAACACAGGGTTTAAATGCTGTTCCTGAGGTTTTTTTGCTCAAGGTTAGTGCTTTACCACATTGAGCCACAGCTCTACTTTCAGTTTTCAGGTGGTTGGTTGGAGATAAGGGTCTCTTGGAGACTTTTCTGTCCAGGCTGGCTTCAAATTGCAATCCTCAGATCTCAGGTTCCTAAGTATCTAGGATTACAGGTGTGAGCTACTGGTGCCTGGCTGCGCCAGCCAAGGGTTTATGATCTGAAATCCACTGATCTTTTATCCACTGGCCAAAATATGGGTATGAGTGTGGTTTGCCCCTGGCTATAGACAAGTAGAAGTTCTTCCTAATTCCTAGGGCTTGCTATCAGCCAATGCCCACTACAGCTATTTAACTTTCCAGTCTAGTATAACACTTCTCTTGGGTTTAAAGAATTATGGAGTTGGGCTGGGAAGGTGGCTCAGTGGTAGAGCGCTTGCCTTGCATGCCTGAGGCCCTGGGCACCAAATAGGCAAAAAGAAAAAAGCTGAAAGTGGCGCTGTGGCTCAAGTGATAGA
Organism: Dipodomys merriami; assembly: GCF_024711535.1. Classification (NCBI taxonomy): domain Eukaryota; kingdom Metazoa; phylum Chordata; class Mammalia; order Rodentia; family Heteromyidae; genus Dipodomys; species Dipodomys merriami. The sequence continues at coordinate 24,783,662 of NW_027203937.1, read as the reverse complement.
GTGCTAGCCTTGAGCTGAAGAGCTGAGGGACAGGGCCTAGGCCCCATGACCGGACCCCCCCCCCAAAAAAAAAGAATTTTTATATGTTCTTACCAGAAGACAATATGTAAAGAAGTTTTTCTTCTATGAAGTTCTAATATAAATATTGGAAAGAGGAAATAAGAATTTTTTAAGATGCAGTGAATTAGATAAACAATAAAGAACTATTTTTTGTTTTGTTTTTTTGGGTTATGCTCTTATCCAAAACTGAAACATTTTTATTTATATACTCTGGTAAGCACTATCTCTTCTAAGGGTGGGAAAGACTCATGAATGAGCCCCTAAGCTCAGCAGTAGGAATGTGAAATGAAGATATACGGTACTGTGGGATAAAGATTAGTCTCTGGGGAAGCATTGTTATACTAGGTTTGCTTTCTGTTTTGAGTTCCTTGATACTTCACAAATGTTCTTGCTCTCTACCCTTTATCTAATCACCCACAATAAAATGTAACTGTTAACTGAAGAACGGAATATTTATAGGACTGGTAATGTAACTCAAATGTAGAAAAAGGCCTAAATTCAATCCCAAGCACCTCAAGAAAACCATATTTTTGCAGTTAGAGAAAAACAAGTATTTAGTATAATAGCAACCAAAATTCACTTTATTATATATAGTTTTGCCACACTATTTTTTTTTTTGGGGGGGGGGTCCGGTCACTGGGCCTGAACTCTGGGCCTGGGCACTGTCCCTCAGCTCTTCAGCTCAAGGCTAGCGCTCTACCACTTGAGCCACAGCACCACTTCCGGCTTTTTACCCTTTACAATCAAGTATATTAATATCTAACATGGGGAAGTGTTTTGAACTACTCAAAAAAATAATGCTATTCAGCTTTGAAGTATTATCATTATAATAATTAGTTCCAAGCCTCATCCTGGGACTTGAACCCAGGGCTTGGGCATTGTCCCTGAGCTTTTTTGCTAAAAGCTAGTGCTCTACTACTTGAACCAGTGTTTTGGTAGTTAATTGGTTATAAGAGTCTCACTGACTTTCCTGCCCCTGCTAGATTTTAACTGCAGTCCTCAGATCTCAACCTCCTGAGTAACTAGGATTACAGGCAAGAAATCATGGGTGCTTGGCTATATATCTTTTTAAATCTTGAATTTCTCTGATAAAAGGAGCACCAAGAATAAAGTATATGCCAGGTGTGAATGGCTCATGTCTGTAAGGAAAATCTTATCACCTACAGATCAGCATTAGGCTGGAAGTGGAACTGTGACTCTAGTGGTAGAGAACCAGCTTTTATTACTGATTCAATCTCATCACTTACTGGTCTGTTCAGGTTTTCTGTTTCTCCATCAACAAATGTATCCATTTCTTCTAGGGTATCCAATTTGTTGACATATAATTGTTCTTAGTAGTCTGTTACGATTTAATCAATACAAATATAGGAATACTGTTTAGATATATCAGGTCTAGCTGATGTAGTTCCTCATTTGTATTTTTAGTCTATCAGTTGTAATGTCTCCTTTTTCATGTCCATTTTTGTCTTTTCTAAGTGTAGCTAAAAGTTTGTCTACTTTTTTGTCTTAATTTTGTTGAAATTTTCTATTTTTTTCTGCCTATTTTCATTTATTTCTGCTTACTCGGTACTTTATTAAGAGATTAAAATATAAGATGAAGGGAAAAAAACTAAGGGGAAAGAATTTTTTAAAATTGTAAGTGATACAAAATGACAAAGTTGTTGTAATGTTGCAATTTTATACAGTATGTAAAAAAAGAATGCAAAAAATCATTTCAGATAATAAGAACTATGAAAAATCAAATGACTCATGTGACAGAGTACTTGAAATGGGGAACAATATAATACATAGGATATTGAAGAAGGCACTGGGAATTACACATGTTAGGCAAGTGCAGTACCACTGCACTACATTCGAGTTCATTAAAGAGTATTCTAAAAGCTGGGTGCTAGTGGCTCACGCCTGTAATCCTAGTTACTCAGGAGGCTGAGATCTGAGGTTCGCAGTTCAAAGCCAGCCAGGGCAGGAAAGTCTGTAAGACTCTTATCTCCAATAAACCACCTGAAAACTGGAAGTGGTGCTGTGGCTCAAGTGGTAGAGCACTTGCCTTGAGCTGAAGAGCTCAGGGACAGTGCCCAGGCCCAGAGCTCAAGCCCTACAACCAGAAAAAAAAAGAAAAAAAGAGTATTCTAAAGAGGTGGCTATGGGCTGGGCATGTGGCTTAGTGACAGAGTGCTTGCCTAGCATGCATGAAGCTCTGGGTTTGATTCCTCAGTGCCTACCACATAAACAGAAAAAGCCAGAAGTGGCATTGTGGCTCAAGTGGCAGAGCACTAGCCTTGAGAAACAAAAGCTCAGGGACAGTGCCCATGCCTGGGTTCAAGCCCCAGGACTGGCAAAACAAAACAAAACAAGAGTTGCTATTCAAACTGAAATCTAAATTATAGGGAAGATAATGAGAACTAGGCATGTAAGAAACCGAATAAGAAGCCAGGTGCCGATGGCTCACACCTGTAATCCTAGCAACTCAGGAGGCTAAGATCTGAGGATCATGGTTCAAAGCCAGCCTGGGCAGAAAAGTTAAGGAGACTCTTAAATCCAATTAACCACCAGAAAATTGGAAGGGTGCTGTGGCTCAAGCAGTAGCTGAAGAGCTAAGGGACAGAGTCCAGGCTCAGAGTTCAAGCCCCACAACCACCACCACCAACAACAACAACAGAAGTTTTATGACCTTCAGTTTTTTTTTTTTAGGAATAGGTAAAGAGTCAATGTGATTTAAGTATAGAGATCAGAAACATGGTAAGAAATAAATTTAGACTGATATTCAAGGGCCATATCCTATTAGGTCATGTAGACCATAATAAGCAGTCTAGATTTTATTGTGAATATAATGTATAGCCAAGATTAGATAATTTGAAGCATGAAAGTGACATCTAATTTACCTTTTTGAAAGATGACTAGCTTCTGAAAAGAGAATGCATTTGGAGAACAAGAGATGGAGTTGTAGGATAGTTCTAAGAGACCATTGTGGTAATCAAGGCCAATGATAATACTGGTAAGATTAAGATGATAGTCATGTAGATCAAAGTAAATGAACCAAATTTAAATATATTTCAGATGTAGAGCCAACAGAACTTCTGGTGGATTGGTCATGGATGATGTAAGACAAAAGAATAATGTTTTACTAATTTTTGGCCTTATTAACTGGCAGATGGTGGCCAATAGAAGAAAAACTATTCTGAACATATTAAGTTTGATAAAAGGAAATGTTAGTAGGCATTTCAATATGGATGATATACATCTATAGCTTGCATGAAGGTAAAGATAAGTCAAGGATAGAGAAAGGAATTTGGAAATCATCATATAACTGGTATGTAAAGTCATAAACGATGAATTACCTTAAGGAATACCATTCAGAAGAAAGAGAAGATAACCCAGAATAAATCCTTATTCTGACTGATTGGTTGAATTGGCAGCGCCAATGAAGTAGGCAAAAATTATAAAGAAAAAAGTTAAATAAAATATCAGCAAAATAATATAAGCAAATATTTTCTTAGCTCTAGTCTATTTCCAGGTTTGTCCTTCAATTCAGCTTACATAAACCAGAAGATTAATTTCTCTAACATAGCACTTTGATCAACTAAAGTTATTAGCTTTAAATAATTCATATAGTAGTTTTCTTTCTTTTTTGTCAGTCCTGGGGCTTGAACTCTGGGCCTGAGTGCTATTCCTGAGCTCTTTAGCTCAAGGCTAGTGCTTTATCACTGGAGCAACAAAACCACTTCCAATTTTCTGGTGATTAATTGGAGATAAGAGTCTTACAGACTTTCCTGCTCAGGCTGGCTTTGAACCACGATCCTCAGATCTCAGCCTCCTGAGTAGCTAGGAGTTTACAGGTGTGAGCCACTCGTGCCTGGCTAATTAATTTTTTTTTTCCAGTTGTGGGGCTTAAACTCTGGGCCTGGACGATGGCCCTGAGTTCTTCAACTCAAGGTGAGCACTCTACTACTTGAGCTACAGCACCATTATAGCAGTTTTCTTGATTGCCCAGCATAGCAGATTCAGCCATCTCCTGCTTGTTTGTAATTGACCTTTTTTATCTCTTTTTCTATGTGGTGAGCTTCATGAAAACATTATACCTAAATTCCTTGCGTAGTCATTAATACATTAACTCACTAATTTTTTGTCTTTCAGTAAACAGAGACCACTATATTTCAATCATATACAGCACAAGTATAATAGAGAACAATATGAGTAGCATAGAACCAAGTTATGAATGAAGATATATAGGAATTAAAGTATGGTATACCTACAAATAGGGAAGTAGTCTGAAACTAGGTTATAAAGACTATTTTATGTCAAATTATGGAGTTTGTAAGTTACTCTGTTAGGGGAGAGCTAATGAAGTTTGATACTCATATCTGTAATTTAGGAATTAACTGGTAGAGGAAATAAATGAGGGTGGCCTCAAAATTGCAAACAATGGGCATTAGTAGGAGTGAATTTTTAGGGGCAGCAATACCAGTCTTATTGGCTCCCTAAGAAAAGATTGTCTGGGAGTGATGAAAAATAAGGCCAGCAGCAGTAGACCAGTATATGAAGGACTTGAAAGGCAAGCCCAATATATGATATGAGATCCCCAAGTTCTGATTGTTTTCCTACCAGGGAATAAAAAAGTCCCTTATCATTTCTAGAACATCATTTCCTTTTCTACAGTGTTCTGGCCTGCCACGGTAGTTCCAGATCTTGACTGCCACATGGAAATACATGGAGAACTTTTAATATTTATTGATATCTCTATTCTGCTCCAGATTTATCTGGTTTTGGATACAACCAAGACATTAAGATATTTTTAAAAATCATCAGAGGCGCCGGGCGCTGGTGGCTCACGCCTGTAATCCTAGCTACTCAGGAGGCTGAGATCTGAGGATCGCGGTTCAAAGCCAGCCCGGGCAGGAAAGACCGTGAGACTCCTATCTCCAATAAACCACCAGAAAACCGGAAGTGGCGCTGTAGCTCAAGTGGTAGAGCGCTCGCCTTGAACTGAAGAGCTGAGGGACAGCGTCCAGGCCCAGAGTTCAAGCCCCACGACCGACAAAAAAAAAAAAAAAAAAAAAATCATCAGAGGCTGGGAAGGTGGCTCAGTGGTAGAGTGCATGAGGCCGTGGGTTTGATTCCTCAGCACCACATAAACAGAAAAAGCTGGAAGTGGCGCTGTGGCTCAAGTGGTAGAGTGCTCGTCTTGAGCTGAAGAGCTGATGGACAGTGCCCAGGCCCAGAGTTCAGGCCCCATGATGGACAAAAGAGAAAGAAAAAAAGAAAGAAAAAAAATTCTCAGGTTTTCCATTGTGCAAAGAAAGATGTAGAAAATAGTAACACTAAGATTCTTTTTTTTTTTTTTTTTTTTTTTTGTCTGTTGTGGGGCTTGAACTCTGGGCTTGGGCGCTGTCCCTCAGCTCTTCAGCTCTTCAGCTCAAGGCTAGCACTCTACTGCTTGGGCCACAGCACCACTTCCAGTTTTCTTTCTTTCTTTCTTTCTTTTTTCCACTTCCAGTTTTCTAGTGGTTTATAGGAGATAAGAGTCTCATGGACGGGCTGGGAAAGTGGCTCAGTGGTAGAGCACATGCCTTGCATGCCAGAGGCCCTGGGTTCGATTCCTCAGCACCACATAAGCAAAAAGAAAAAAGCCGGAAGTGGCGCTGTGGCTCAAGTGGTAGAGCGCTAGCCTTGAGCTGAATAGCTGAAGGACAGCGCCCAGGCCCAGAGTTCAGGCCTCATGACTGGACCTCCCCCCCCCAAAAAAAGAGTCTCATGGACTTAACTACCCTGGCTGGCTTTGAACCATGATCCTCAGATCTCAGCCTCCTGAGTAGATAGGATTAAAGGCATGAGCCACCAGTGCCCAACACACTAAGATTCTTTTTTTTTTTGCAGGGGAGAGGGGGATCCAGTTGTGGGGCCTGAACTCTGGGCCTAGGCACTGTCCCTCAGCTCTTCAGCTCAAGTCTAGCACTCTACCACTTGAGCCACAGTGCCACTTCAGGCTTTTTCCTTTTTTGCTTATGTGGTGCTGAGGAATCGAACCCAGGGCCTCATGCATGCAAGGCAAACACTCTACCACTGAGCCACCTTCCCAGCCCCCACACTAAGATTCTTAAACATAATATGTTGAACAAAAAAAGGTATGTTAAGGAAGAAAGACTAACAAATATACAGACTACAAGGGAAAGACTGGAAAAACAACTAGAATTTCTCAATCATTCAGGAGAAAAACTTACTAAGGCTTAATAACAGTGCATGGGCTGGGACGGTGGCTCAGTGGTAGAGTGCTTGCCTTGCATGCATGAGGCCCTGGGTTCGATTCCTTAGCACCACATAAGCAGAAAAATTTGGAAGTGGCGCTGTGGCTCAAGTAGTAGAGCAGTAGCCTTGAGCTGAAGAGCTCAGGGACAGCACCCAGGACCACAGTTCAGGCCCCAAGACTAACAAAAAAACAAAAAAAGAGCTGGGAAGGTGGCTCAGTGGTAGAGCGCTTGCCTTGCATGCATGAGGCCCTGGGTTCAATTCCTCAGCACCACAAAAGCAGAAAAAGCCAGGAGTGGCGCTGTGGCTCAAGTGGTAGAGCACTAGCCTTGAGCTGAAGAGCTGAGGGACAGGGCCCAGGCCCAGAGTTCAGGCCCATGACTGACAAAAAAAAAAAAAAAAAAAACTGCATGTAGTTAGACTATAGGGGAGAAAATGAATGCAAGAATGTTTAGAGCTGGGCACCAGCGGCTAACCCCTGTAATCCTAGCAACACAGGAGGCTGAGCTCTAAGGATCTCATTTCAAAGCCAGCACAGGCAGAAAAGTCTGTGAGATTATTATATCCAATAATCACCAAAAAGTCAGAAGTAAAACAAATTTCTAGTAGAGAGATTCTTTGCAGAAACAACTCAGTAATCAAAAATCATTGATACAATTAACATTATTATGACAGCCTATGTGCTTTACATCCAAAATCTTTACAACTGGGCTGGGAAGGTGGCTCAGTGGTAGAGCGCTTGCCTTGCATGCCTGAGGCCCTGGGTTCGATTCCTCAGCACCACATAAGCAAAAAGAAAAAAGCCGGAAGTGGCTCTGTGGCTCAAGTGGTAGAGTGCTAGCCTTGAGCTGAAGAGCTGAAGGACAGCACCCAGGCCCAGAGTTCAGGCACACGACTGGACCAAAAAAAAAATAAAAATTAAAATTAAAAAAAAAAACAAAATCTTTACAACTCTGCAAATAATATTATTCCATTTTATAGATTTAAAACCAAAGGGGAGAGAACAAATAATTTCCCCAAAATTTCACAGTAAGTGGAAGAGAAGATATTTTGAGCTCCACTGGTCTGACTCCTTTTCCTTATATTAGGAAAATAACCATTTACATACTGAATCGGTTGATAGTTAACAATTCAAAAACAACTCAAGCCAGGTTGCTGGGTACTTATGGCTTACAGATGGTCCCAGCTACTTGGTAGGCGGAAAATGGGAGGATTAAAGTTCAAGGGCAGCCTTGGCAGAAAGTTTTCAAGACTCCAAAGCTGAGTGCACAGCTATGTGCCTGTTATCATAAACTACATGAGAGGCTGGGATTGCCAGGATTGTACTTTCAGGTCATTCCACTCCATAAGCTGGATTCAGAGCCAAGGGTCTGTCATACTGGAAATTACCATAAGTATAAAATAGGCATATCACAGTCCAGTGACAAGCCAGTGCAGGAAGCTAGACTCATAAAATAGCCACAAATGGCTGGAATCGTAACTTAGCCTGCCTTAGGGGTGAGACCCTTAGTTCTAGCCTCAGAACCACCAAAATAAAGAAAAAGCAAGCCAGGCATGCATGGTGCATACTTGTAAGTCCCAAGCTATGGGAGGCCGAGGCAAGAAGATCATGAATTTGAGACCTGCCCAAGGAGATAAACAAAAAACCCTATATCTCAAAAACAAAAGGACTAGGGGCATGACTCATGTGATAGAGCTTTGCCTAGCATTCTTGAGGCTCTATCACAAAAAAGAAAAATATTAAACTGTCTATAAAAGCTAGAAGAGGCTGGGAATGTGGCTTAGTGGTAGAGTGTTTGCCTAGCATGCATAAAGCCCTGGGTTCAATTCCTCAGTACCACATAAACAGAAAAAGCCAGAAGTGGCGCTGTGGCTCAAGTGGTATGGTGCTAGCCTTGAGCACAGAGAGGCTCAGGGCCAGTGCCCAGGTCCTAAGTTCAAGCCCCAGGACTGGCAAAAAAAAAAAAAAAAAAGCTAGAAGAGAGCACAAACAAATGAGTGGAATAAAACAGATTTAATTGTGGAAAAGTTTGTGTGTGTGTGTGTGTGTGTGTGTGTGTGTGTGTGTGTGTGTGTGTGTGTGTGTGTGTGTGTGTGTGTGTGTGTGTGTGTGTGTGTGTGTGTGTGTGTGTGTGTGTGTGTGTGTGTGTGTGTGTGTGTGTGTGTGTGTTTTCCTGGGGCTTGAGACTGGAACCCAGAGCTTCAGAAACAAGGGCAAGGCTTTTGCCATCCAGTATATCCCTATCCCCTTTAGGGAAAACATCTAGAGGAGGCAAATGCTATTCAACTACAGCTGAATGTTGCCCTATGATAATGCCCAGATTTTTTTTCTTTCATGAAAAGATAAAAATTGCCTGGAACTGGTGACTCATGCCGTAATCCTAACTACTCAGAAGCTGAGATCTGTGAAGCATGGTTTGAAGCCAGAAAGGAAAGGAAGGGTGTGAGGCTCTTACTTCCAATAAACTACTCAAAAAAGACAGAAGTGGGGCTGGGAAGGTGGCTCAGTGGTAGAGCGCTTGCTTTGCATGCCTGAGGCCCTGGGTTCGATTCCTCAGCACCACATAAGCAAATGAAAAAAAGCCGGAAGTGGCGCTGTGGCTGAAGTGGTAGAGCGCTATCCTTGAGCTGAAGAGCTGAGGGACAGCGCCCAGGCCCAGAGTTCAGACCCCATGACCGGACCCAAAAAAAAAAAAGACAGAAGTAGATTGTGATTCAAGTGGTACAGTGCTGGCCTTGAGCTTTAAAGCTCAAGGACAGTGCTCAGGCTCTAGGGTCAAACCCAAGGACCAGGAACCCGCCTATCCAACCCCACCCCCCCCCCTTAAAAATCCAGATATACACATAAAATAGCCTATGTGAATGTCAACTATTCAAATGTTTAAAACTACTGTGTGGCTGGGCACTGGTGGCTCATACCTGTAATCCTAGCCATTCTGGAGCCGAGATTTGAGGATCAAGATTGGAAGCCTACCTAGCCAGACAAATCTGAGAGACTCTTATCTCCAATTAACCAGCAAAAGGCCAGAAGTAGACTTATGGCTCAAGTAATAGAGTCCCAGCCTTGAGTGAAAAAGTCAAGCTAGAGCATAAGACCTTGAGTTCAAGTCCTAGTGTGTGTTAGGGAGGAGGGGGAAGATTACTGTGTGGCCTAAACAAAATAAGGCTGCACATTTGCCTCTCTAATCAGTAAACTGTTGGAAATTCAGAAGTGGATTTAAAATGAGAAATCTAAGCTTGAGATACCTGAATAGCGAATCCTTAAGCAGAGGATGCTGGATGCTCCAGTGGGTGCTAGAATAACAACTAGTAGCTTATGGTGGTTCATGCCTGTAATTCCAGCACAAGGATCATGAATTTGAGACCAGGTAATCAAAGCTACAATCTCTTATCTCCAAAAAACAAGCATTTAACATGATTACTTAAAACAATGCAAAAATATATTTAGTAGGAAAATTAGTTTTTCAGACTTATAGAAAAATGACAAATGTAAAAGCAGCAGTTTGAAGTGAGTATATTTAAAATTCAATTTTCCATGAGCTTAAAGCTAAATTCCAAATGGTGACTTGGATTTTCAGGTATTTAAGATGTGATAGAAACATTTCAAAATTGTGAATTTTTATCTCTCACTGACTACAATGTAATTGAAAGGTTTTATCTTTAGTTTTACTTGTTCTAATGTTGATTACTCCCTTTTAGCCATGTACACAGACCTGCAAATCCCACAGCAGAACGATCCACAATTCATAAAAGATTGAGTGGAACCTCTTTTAGTTTCAATCATTGGAGTTTCAGGTTCCTTAGTTATTATAACAACCAGGTATTAGGGTGACTAGTCTCTAACATTTACACTAGCATGATTTTTTTTTTTTTTTTTTTTTTTTTGGTCCGGTCACTGGGCCTGAACCCTGGGCCTGGGCGCTGTCCCTTAGCTCTTCAGCTCAAGGCTAGCGCTCTACCACTTGAGCCACAGCACCACTTCCGGCTTTTTTTCTTTTTGCTTATGTGGTGCTGAGGAATCGAACCAGGGCCTCAGGCATGCAAGGCAAGCACTCTACCACTTAGCCACCTTCCCAGCCACTAGCATGATGTTTTTAAATACCACTCTTTCTCCCATACAAATGTATTTTGTAGATCTGAGCAATGTCAGCCAACTGTGTAAAAATAAAATACCATAGATATGAAATTTCTCATATACTGTTTACAAACAGTAAAACCCTACAGAAATTATACTCTAATATTATTTTGAAACCAGAAGTGTCCTAAAATTACAAAGTGAAGCCTCCTGTATCTGAAACAAAATTGGTCCTTTCTCAAAACTATTATGTTCCCTTACTATTTGTTATAGTAACTAATTCCACGAATAAACTTTCCCCCCCCCCTTTTTTTTTTTTTTGTCAGTCGTGGGGCTTGAACTCCGGGCCTGGGCGCTGTCTCTGAGCTCTTCAGCTCAAGGCTAGTGCTCTACCACTCGAGCCACAGCGCCACTTCTGGTTTTGAGTGGTTTTTTGGAGATGAGTCTTATGGACTTTTCTGCCCCGGCTGGCTTTGAACAGCTCCGGGATCCTCAGATCTCAGCCTCCTGAGTAGGATTACAGGCGTGAACCTCTGGCGCCGGCCCCCACTTCTTAAAGTTCAAATAAAATTGACTTCCTAGCAATAACTATAGTAAACCTAGTAAAATGAGGGGAATAACATATTCTATGCTGAAGATCTAAGGCCGTGGGAGTCTTAAGAACCACACCACACCTTCCTATTATCAGATTTAAATATCTGGGAGAGTGCTGTTCTCCTGAAAATATATGAACTGCATCAATTCAAGAGGTGTTCTGACATGTCAAACTAAGTTTGGGCTTTCGAAAATCCGGCCCTTTATTGAGCACTCCAAGTCATGCATATTAACACACATTTTGTTTTGGTTATATATTGTATCAAGAACTGTAGGTTCACGGTGGAGATAGGAATACTTCTTGTTTAAATACATGAAACACGACTCCATTTTTGCAAAGCTATGTCACAAATGATGGGACGCATGTGCCCATGCTTTAAAATATTACCTGAGAAGTATAAATAGCTGCGTGCGCCAACGTTAAAGACCCCTTTTTACAAAAAGGGCCCTTCACATAAAATGATAACACAATGCCAAAGACTGAGCGTGCTTGTTAAAAAATGAAAACAACAAAAACCAAGAGTTAGCAATGTAAAATCCTCCAAACGCCCGCGCTCTGCAAGCACTTTTCAGAAGTCTGGCATGACATTCTCTGGGGGAAAGCGTTCCTGACCTGAGGAACAGAAGCAACCTAACTGACCCTTGGTCCTTTCCCCTCGGTCTCCCGGGTCCTGCCGGGCTGGATCAACAGCAGCCGAATGCGTTCACACCTAAGAGGTAGGCCCGGCTCCTCCACCCCATCTCCTCCAGGCTCCTGGCTCGAGGGCTGCCAAAGCCCAAGACCCGGCGGCTGGTAGCTATTCCCCACGCTGCGCCCCGGGGGCGCCAGGCCTTGCATGCAGGCCCGGTCCGCGAGGGCAAAGGAAAATCAGTGCTGACACTCCAGAGACCGAGTCACATCAGGTAAGAGAAAGCGCGCTCTCTTCCAGTTCCCCGAGAGAAAGCGAGGAAGGAGGAGGAGACGGAGCTTGCACAACCCGAGCCTGGGAAACGGACTCAGGAACAAAGAGCCAGTGCGAGATGACCGAGGGGCCACAACGCAGACTCTTAAGGGCTCTGGGCTTTACGCAAGCGTCCCGCAACGCGGCAGCGCTCCGCTCCCCTTACGCCACTGGCTTGGCCCCAGAGCTTTCGCGAATATGGCTTTGCGCACTGCGGCGGGGCTGCGCTGCAACCGAGCTTGGTGTGTGGCTCCTCCCCTTCGCCCCGTGCGGATTGGTGGCGGACGGCATCCCGGCTGCTGATTGGGCGAAGAAGGAGCCACTCGGGGCGGCTCTGGTGGGTTCGTCTGCCCCAGAGTGATAAGTTCGGCTTCAGACACGCCTCAGCGCCAGCAGCGAGTTGGAGCTCTATGGAGGTGGCGGCGAGTATCGGGTGGTGGCTGCAGCAGCGACTCCTCTGAGCTGAGAGTTTCAAGCCGTCCCCGACTCCTTCCTCCCCCTCCCTCCCCTTTTTTGTTTTCCGTCCCCTTTCCCCTCCCTTCCCCGTCCCCGACGACCGGATCCTGAGGAGGCAGCTGCGGTGGCAGCTGCTGAGTTCTCGGTGAAGGTGAGTGGAGTCGCCGCCGCCGCCGCCGGGCGGAGCGCTCTAAAATGGCCGCCGTCCCTGGCCGCTTCTTCTCGAGCGATACAAAATGGCGGCCGCAGGCGGAGCCGGGCGGGGCGGCCCTTCTTAGCGCTTCCTCTGCGCCTCGGGGGCCTGGAAATCTGTGGCCTCTGCTCCCGCGCCCCGTTGCGGGGGGTTAGAAGGGGAGCCGCGGCCGGGGCTGAGCCGTCGTCAGGTCGTGGCCGGGGGCCGTCGTGGCCGCGGCTGGACGGGTCGACGCGCGGTGTGCCGGGACGGCAAGCGTGGCGGGGCGCGCGCCCGCGCGGGGGGAACGTGGCCCGCGGCAGGGCCCGGCCGTTGGCGCGGGACCAGCGAGGCGCAGGAGTCCCGGAGCCCGGCCTCCGGCGGGGCGGAGGTGTGCAGGGCCCCGTCCGGGGAGGCCAGGGAGGGCTCGCCGCCTTTGTGGGCCCCGGCGGCGGTGGCGAGGCGGCTGTCACCTCGGGGATTTATGGGCGGGAGGGGCCGCCTTCCTGCCCCGAGAACAAAGAGCCGGGCTCGGGGCCGGTGGGGGCGGCCTCCGCGACTCGCGGCCTCGAGGCGCGCCCGTCGACGGCACTTCCCTAACTCGGGCCTGGGTGTGGAGGACTCGCCGCTCTTTTGTTCCCAGGAAGGGAAAACGGGGCGGAGGTTCGCTGCCATGTTGCGTCCCTGGTCTTCCGGCGGCCGGGCCAGGGCGGGCGCGGGTCCTGGGCCTCCACGGGAGGGCGGGGGATAGAGGGCCGTGCGGGTAGCCGCCCGCCGCGGCTGAGCCCCGGTGAGCCGGGCGGCCGGCGCCGAGGCCGCACCAGTGGGGCGGCAGACATTTTTCCACCGAGGCCGCCGCCGCCGCTGCTGCCCGCGCTCATAGTGAGCGTCTCGGTTCAATTCCAAAGGCCGTATGAAGGGGCTTCGGTGCAGTTTGGATGTTGTATTTCTCTGTGAAAGCCGTTCTTGGCATCATTGAACAAGTGTTCCGTCTTTGGGAATTTCTAAGTGGCTAACAAAAGATTTTGTCCGTTTGTGTCTGTTGAGTGCATTCTATTTTGGTTTTATGAGCTCTGCAATGCAGTGGAAGTTAAGTAAACTGCAGTGCCAAGATAGGAGATAGATTGTGATTGAAAGTTTTAAAACCTGTTTGTTAGCAGTATCTAATTTTGGCGCTTTTTCTCGTTCTAGGTTTTTCAATTCTCCCATCCCCTCCCCTCCCCACCCCATCCATTACTATTATTCTTTTGAAGATTCTTCGTTGTCAAGCCGCCAAAGTGGAGAGTGCGATTGCAGAAGGGGGTGCTTCTCGTTTCAGGTATGTAGAGATTTGTTTTGGAGGTGCTTTTGTAAAACCCAATGACAAAAACAAGTAAGTGTAATTGGGTTCTAGACTCAACCTCAGTCATAAATCAGTGGTGCAGATTTTAAAGTACAAAGTAATCTTTAGCCCTTTTGAAATTAGACATAATTGGTATACTAAAAAATGACTTATTCTTCAAACAGTGCTTCTTCGGGCGGAGGAGGAAGTAGGGGTGCACCTCAGCACTATCCCAAGACTGCTGGCAACAGGTATGATAATTGCACAGAAACAGTTTTCAAAAATAATTGATTCATATTACAGGTCATTTCCAAATATAACAGTGAAGTTACAATAAAATATATTAGAAATTCTAATTTTACTGTGGTGGTTGCTAAACTTACACTAAATGTAGAATATTAGCTTATGACCAAACCTTCCAGTCTGTTATTTTTTTCCTGTCTTACTGAGTTTTTACTATGTTTCTAATACCAGTTATTAACCCAGCATTTGATACTACAATGCCATAAGACATTTTGGAGCTGGTTCTCTGGTATGTGGCTCCTAGGTCAGCATTATTATCATCAAATGGAAATATATACTAGACGGGTAGGTATAGGGTAGGTCATACCCTACACCTACTAAAGCAGAAACAGTGGGCCCAGAAATGTTTTTTAAAACCTAGGTGGTTTTGGTATGTACTTTTTAAGGACCAATGATAACCAAAGTTGCTTTGTTGAGGAAGTTGATAAACCTCAGTTTTTCTGTTTCTCAGTATGACCTTTGGTATGTGATTAGAGGCTATTTTACCTTTTTAAAAAAAAAATTAAAAGCACTTTTTTTTTTTAATTAGCGAGTTCCTGGGGAAAACCCCAGGGCAAAACGCTCAGAAATGGATTCCTGCACGAAGCACTAGACGAGATGACAACTCCGCAGCAAACAACTCCGCAAATGAAAAAGAACGACATGATGCAATCTTCAGGAAAGTAAGAGGGTAAGTTTCAAGGTCATTTTCTTGGAAAGAAGTATGGATTAGCTCAGTTTCTGTAGTGTGTACTATACTACTTACTTACCAAAGCAGGGTTGGTGTCCAAAGAATGTGTTGGGGGACTATGGCTTATATTTTCTTTTTTAGACATTTATTTACAATCTATACACTTTGACATACTGGCACTTCTGTCTTGGGCTGGCATATATAATCCAGTGAAATGGGAAATGCAATTGTGTTAGCTTATGGTCCAGCCCTGATAGCCCCTTGACACCTGGGATTTGAAAAAAGTTGCTTGTCAAATAGCTGGGGCTCCACATCTGATGTGGATTCTAGTCATAAATAGGGAAATTAATTTCAACATCCTTTTGGTTGGGTAAGTATACATCTTGTTATTAAAGGGAAAAAGCAGGAAAATCATGTTTTTAATAGTGTTTTCAACTCAGAAAAAAAAATAATTGTTGGCCCACACTTCAAATGTGATTCTTTTTTTCTTCCCCCAGCATACTAAATAAGCTTACTCCTGAAAAGTTTGACAAGCTATGCCTTGAGCTCCTCAATGTGGGTGTAGAGTCTAAACTCATCCTTAAAGGGGTCATACTGCTGGTAAGTTTTAAAGGTTGGCTGTAAGTGGTTTTTACCATTAAAGAAAAGTTTATCTCTAAATTGTATTATAGTTGGTAGAACCCCAACATACAGCATACATAGGGTTTTTTAATAACAAAATTGAATGATAGTTGGTAAGACGTTTTGTGGTGCTAGGGAACTAGAACCCATTGTCTCTTAGCATGTGCTATGCAAGTGCTGTGCTACTAAGCTACCTCCCTAGTTCTCTAATGCCATATATTCTAGTTCTAGGGACAAGGAGGGGTGTGACTCAGTAAGGTGTTAACTGGATGGTTCTTACACTATTAAGAGCTTAAGTGGTTACAGTTTTCAGGTTGTGTGCTAAGCATTAGTTTACATGTACTGTCTAACTCAGCTCATCATAGTAGTAAAGTGCCCTTTTTGATTTAGAAATAAAACAATAACTTGTGGAGTTTAAGCCAAAAAGACTATAAAAAGTGTCCAGTTAAAAAGGAAGGATCTTATGAGCCCTTAAATTTGTTCTTAATACCATTTTTCTGTAGATTGTGGACAAAGCCCTAGAAGAGCCAAAGTATAGCTCACTGTATGCTCAGCTATGTCTGCGATTGGCAGAAGATGCACCAAACTTTGATGGCCCAGCAGCAGAGGGTCAACCAGGACAGAAGCAAAGCACAGTAAGTATAGTTATTTTTTAAATAGTTTGTAAGAGAGTTCATTAAGAAGGCCTACAAGTAGCTTTTGTTTCCATACAGACATTCAGACGCCTCCTAATTTCCAAATTACAAGATGAATTTGAAAACCGAACCAGAAATGTTGATGGTAAGAATTTCTATTTGATGCTAAGTAATTACTATATATTTTCAGTTTGATAATTCGAAGTGTTGAGTTTGGGGTTTTTTTTGGTGTATTTTTCTCCTTTCAGTCTATGATAAGCGTGAAAACCCCCTCCTCCCAGAGGAGGAGGAACAGAGAGCCATTGCTAAGATCAAGATGTTGGGGAACATCAAATTCATTGGAGAACTTGGCAAGCTTGATCTTATTCATGAATCTATCCTTCATAAGTGCATCAAAACAGTAAGTATAATGGATATCTACTGGCCTTAAATTGAAGTCATCAATGGAATTATTTGGGGGAACTTGAGGCCATTTAGAATTGCTTTGTACCATCTGAAAGGGCAAATGGCAATGTCTAGTTAACTTGTATGACAGTCAAAATTTACTGAAACGTAAATCAGTAATATGGAAATACGTTTTACAAAGTAGAGGTAGAACTTTATGTTGAAACTGCTTCATTAGGAGGGATTTCTAGACAGAAGGACCAAAGGTGCAAGTAAAGTTTTCAGTATGTGGCATTTCATTCTTTGGTAGCTTTTGGAAAAGAAGAAGAGAGTCCAACTCAAAGATATGGGAGAGGATTTGGAGTGCCTCTGTCAGATAATGAGGACAGTGGGGCCTAGATTAGACCACGAACGAGCCAAGGTATGTGTGTGCATGACAAGCAATATATGGTATGTCTTAGTATGTTCTGTTCAAATTAGTTTATTTTTGTGACACAAGATTTCCATATTTGGTCATTCTACCTTGTCTAGAAGTATTAAGCCTTTAGTGTAGACATGTGGTTTAGTTCTCATACTTTTCTTTTTCTTTAACTAGTCCTTAATGGATCAGTACTTTGCCAGAATGTGCTCCTTGATGTTAAGTAAGGAATTGCCAGCAAGGATTCGTTTCCTGCTGCAGGTAAAACTTTTAAGTATTTTTGGTTAGCTTAGGTTCTTTCTGTTTAGTAATATTATCTGTTTAGTAATATTAAAGTGAAATTTTTTTCACCTAAAGGATACAGTAGAGTTGCGAGAACACCATTGGGTTCCTCGCAAGGCTTTTCTTGACAATGGACCAAAGACGATCAATCAAATCCGTCAAGATGCAGTAAAGGTAAGATTTTTGTTGTCGTTTGTTATTTAAGTGACATAATGTTTAGAGAGGAAAAGCACTTATTCTCACTTCATTTCCAAAGGATTTAGGAGTGTTTATTCCTGCTCCTATGGCTCAAGGGATGAGAAGTGACTTCTTTCTGGAGGGACCGTTTATGCCACCCCGGATGAAAATGGATAGGGACCCACTTGGAGGACTTGCTGATATGTTTGGACAAATGCCAGGTAATATTGAATAAAACAATGGTTTGATAACAAGTCTTTTTAAAGAAATGTGAGTGGATGGGCTGGGAAGGTGGCTCAGTGGTGTAGTGCTCACCTTGCATGCATGAGGCCCTGGGTTCAATTCCTCTGCACTACCTGAGCAGAAAAAGTCAGAAGTAGCACTGTGGCTCAAGTGGTAGAGTGCTAGCCTTGAGCTGAAGAGCTGAGGGATAGCACCCAGGCCCCAAAGTTCAGGCCCCACGACCAGCCAAAAAAAAAAAAAAAAAGTGAGTGGAGTTCAGTTCAAAGATTTGACATTGTATGTATTTTAAGGTAGCGGAATTGGTACTGGTCCAGGAGTTATCCAGGATAGATTTTCACCCACCATGGGACGTCATCGTTCAAATCAACTCTTTAATGGCCATGGGGGACACATCATGCCTCCCACACAATCGCAGTTTGGAGAGATGGGAGGCAAGTTTATGAAAAGCCAGGTAAGACAATTGATACTGCTTCAGGAGGATGTGTTAAATCCGGCCTTATTTTTGTCTTGTCTTTAAAAAATTGCAGCTATTTCAGGTGTATTTTCCTACACTAAATTTACATCTGACAGTTCACATTGAATGAAATGCTTACCTCACGATTAGTAAAGTACTAGTAAAATCACCACTATTTGACAGTTAGGTTAGATTTTTATTCTTTGTTTCATCTTTTACTTCTCTGGGCAATTTCAGTTAAGCTTTCCTTATGACTTGACTCATCCCTTTGGTACTTCATTACCATAATTTGTGGACCCCCCTTTTTTATCTAGACTTTCTTTCTCCCTTTCTGAAATAGGGGCTAAGCCAGCTCTACCATAACCAGAGTCAGGGACTCTTATCCCAGCTGCAAGGACAGTCGAAGGATATGCCACCTCGGTTTTCTAAGAAAGGACAGCTTAATGCAGATGAGGTACATTTGCCTACGTTATTTATATATGGTAGTTTGTCAATTCAGAAATCTATTGCCCGATGATTATAAAAAAAAGACGCTTTAAGAGGACTTATGCTGGAGTTCTTTTCTTCTTTCTCTTTCTTTTCTATACTACTATTTCTTTCTTTATATGTCCAGCGTCCTATGAGCGAAGATTATGAGATATGAGGGCAAATCTCTTTAAAAAGTCTTTAAATTAGTTAGTGTGAGGAAGATGATTGTCCAGATACTGTTTTGTGATTTCCCTGTAAGTAATGTAACTGAGACTAAAGCAAGGCATTTTTAACTCATTTTTTATTTGAATATTTTAATACTAAACACAGGAGAAATGTACAAATAAATGTAAGATTTATAATTTGTGATCAGGGTTTTAGATTTTAAGAAACCAGCTAACATAGAGAAGCCTTTTTGTTTTCAAAGAAAAGTACTATTTCAGCCCCAGATACACAGTTAGAGGATTTTAAGAGTTTTAACACTGTTAGCCAGCTATGTACTATTAATTTGGATGATCTGTTTTCCATTCCAGATTAGCTTGAGGCCTGCTCAATCGTTCCTAATGAATAAAAATCAAGTGCCAAAGCTTCAGCCCCAGATAACTATGATTCCTCCTAGTGCACAACCACCACGCACTCAGACACCTCCTCTGGGACAGGTAATGCCCTAGTAGCATATCCCCATTTGCCATTGTTCTGTTACTTCCTTCCTAAAGATGTGTGAGGACCTTCTTTTGAGTTTTTGTGTTGTCAGGACTTTTCGAAACAAGTACAAGGCCTGGAATTCAGTTCCCAATACTACCAACCTCTTTCCCCACACACACACACAAAAATGTGAATGTTAATCTTACATCTACCTCAAATACTCATTTTTTTAATCACATCTGTTTGTTTTTTAGACTCCTCAGCTTGGTCTCAAAACTAATCCACCACTTATCCAGGAAAAGCCTGCCAAGACCAGCAAAAAGCCACCACCATCAAAAGAAGAACTACTTAAACTAACTGTAAGTTTCATAAAGTACCATAGATATCTCTAGTTCTTGGGTTGTACTTATGACACTAATTGCATTATTTTTTTTTTAAAGGAAACTGTTGTAACTGAATATCTGAATAGTGGAAATACAAATGAAGCTGTCAATAGTGTACGAGAAGTGAGAGCTCCTAAACACTTTCTTCCTGAGATGTTAAGCAAAGTGATCATCCTGTCACTAGATAGAAGTGATGAAGATAAAGAAAAAGCAAGTTCTTTGATTAGCTTACTCAAACAGGAAGGAATAGCTACAAGTGACAACTTCATGCAGGTAGTACACTTTGCTGACTCTATAATAAGGAAATTATGCATTCAAATATGAAAAATTAATAAACTGATAATGTTATATATTCCTTCTAAGGCTTTCCTGAACGTATTGGACCAGTGCCCCAAACTGGAGGTTGACATCCCTTTGGTGAAATCATACTTAGCCCAGTTTGCAGCTCGTGCCATCATTTCTGAGCTGGTGAGCATTTCAGAACTAGCTCAACCACTGGAGAGTGGCACACATTTTCCTCTCTTCTTACTTTGCCTTCAGCAGTTAGCTAAGTTACAAGATCGAGAATGGTTAACAGAACTTTTTCAACAAAGCAAGGTCAATATGCAGAAAATGCTCCCAGGTAAGAGAACATTAATTTGTTAACACTAAATTTAGAGACTCTTAATACCTTGACTTGAATGGATTTATATGAATCAGACAGCTTGGTCATCCTGTCCAAATAGTGATAAACATCTGAATCCACACTACTAATACCTTTACATAAAAAGATTATGACTTAATTTTCAAATGCCCTGTATGTCAAAAGATTGTTTTGCTGGGTTCTTCAACCTTTTGTGAATTGTATACACTGGAGAACCATTTCTAAGTGGGCCAGCTGGGTAAAATGGACTTAAGTAATGCAGATCTTTTTTTCTTCAGAAATTGATCAGAATAAGGACCGTATGTTGGAAATTTTGGAAGGAAAGGGACTAAGTTTCTTATTCCCACTCCTCAAATTGGAGAAGGAACTTTTAAAGCAAATAAAATTGGATCCATCCCCTCAAACCATATATAAATGGATTAAAGATAACATCTCTCCCAAACTTCATGTAGATAAAGGATTTGTGAACATCTTAATGACTAGGTAAGTTGAATGGTTTACGTACAGAAAGTTACACTTTAGAAAGAAAAAATCAGGGGCGGGGCTGTTTTTGAGCCAGAGATCTTTTGGGGATTCTAGCTAACAAAACAACTTTTTGTCTAGCTTCTTACAGTATATTTCTAGTGAAGTAAGCCCACCCAGTGATGAAACAGATTCTTCCTCTGCTCCTTCCAAAGAACAGTTAGAGCAGGAAAAACAACTGCTTCTTTCTTTCAAGCCAGTGATGCAGAAATTCCTTCACGATCACGTTGATCTACAGGTCAGTGCCCTGTATGCTCTGCAGGTGCACTGTTACAACAGCAACTTCCCAAAAGGTAAGGTGACTAGTCTGTGGGAGAAGTGGGTGAATGAGGGACAGTCTGAAACACTCTGAGTAATGGGATTATTTTCTTTTGTTCTTTAGGCATGTTACTCCGTTTTTTTGTTCATTTCTATGATATGGAAATTATTGAAGAGGAAGCTTTCTTGGCTTGGAAAGAAGATATAACCCAAGAGTTTCCAGGGAAAGGCAAGGCTTTGTTCCAGGTAAGTTTTTCTTAAAATTAGGGTTTTTTTTTTCCTTTTCCAGTTTTTTGGGTTTGGTAGTATTCCAAATGAATAGCACTCTTTCAACTGAAATAGGAGCAGAAGGGAGTCCTACTAGTTTCCTTTGCACAGTAACAATTTGGGGGGAATTACAGCTGCACAAAAGTTTGGATTTAAGATTTGGGCTTTCTTTTTTAGACCCTGCTGAAAAGATTTTCAGAGCACTCCAAAATTAGTGTTAGTGCCCCGGAGAATAGTTGAAGGGCAGGCTTTATGGGCAAGTCACAAAGGTTCTGATTTAGTAGGTGTGTGGAAAAGAATACAGTCTAGATTATATTGGGCAGGGTGGTGGGTTCAGATGTATTTCTGGTTTCCTAAAACAAAACAGCTTCCTGTTAATAAATTACAAACCTATTTTGCAGGTGAATCAGTGGCTAACCTGGCTAGAAACTGCTGAAGAAGAAGAATCAGAGGAAGAAGCTGACTAAAAGAACCAGCCAAAGCCTTAAATTGTGCAAAACATACTGTTGCTATGATGTAACTGCATTTGACCTAACCACTGCGAAAATTCATTCCGCTGTAATGTTTTCACAATATTTAAAGCAGAAGCACGTCAGTAAGGGTTTCCTTCTGCATAAGGTTTTTTTGTAGTGTAATGTCTTAATCATAGTCTACCATCAAATATTTTAGGAGTATCTTTAATGTTTAGATAGTATATTAGCAGCATGCAATAATTACATCATAAGTTCTCAAGCAGAGGCAGTCTATTGCAAGGACCTTCTTTGCTGCCAGTTATCATAGGCTGTTTTAAGTTAGAAAACTGAATAGCAACACTGAATACTGTAGAAATGCACTTTGCTCAGTAATACTTGAGTTGTTGCAATATTTGATTATCCATTTGGTTGTTACAGAAAAATTCTTAACTGTAATTGATGGTTGTTGCTGTAATAGTATATTGCCTGTATTTCTACCTCTAGTAATGGGCTTTATGTGCTAGATTTTAATATCCTTGAGCCTGGGCAAGTGCACAAGTCTTTTTAAAAGAAACATGGTTTACTTGCACAAAGCTGATCAGTTTTGAGAGATCGTTAATGCCCTTGGTGGTTTTTGTGGGTGTGAAACAAATGGTGAGAATTTGAATTGGTCCCTCTTATTATAGTATTGAAATTAAGTCTACTTAATTTATCAAGTCATGTTCATGCCCTGATTTTATATACTTGTATCTATCAATAAACATTGTGATACTTGATGCATTTGCATTTGTTCATGAATTTAAATAGCACCTACCTCCATTTAAAGAAATAATTTTCTATTTCAGAAAATGGTGAGAGGGCTGGGAAGGTGGCTCAGTGGTAGAGCACTTGCCTTGCATGCATGAAGCCCTGGGTTCGATTCCTCAGCACCACATAAGCAAAAAGAAAAAAGCCAGAAGTGGTGCTGTGGTTCAAGTGGTAGAGCACTAGCCTTGAGCTGAAGAGCTGAGGGACAGTGCCCAGGCCCAGAGTTCAGGCCCCACGACCAGACCCAATAAAATGGTGAGAGCCAAAATTCAAGCTTACTAATTCCTCTGAGTCTGCTTACTAAAATATTTTAACGAGGCACCTAAACAGAGTTTGGAGAAATACCACTGAATTGTGTGACATTGACATTGTCATGCTGAAGCAGATTGCTGATGTCTAAAAGGCATAGCTTCTACTTGGCAGACATCATTCCCAGTAGCTGACCTATTCCCAGAAAGATTGCTGTTCCCTCAAGATAATCATACTAGCCCTGTAAAAGTACCTGGCTAATCCAGATGGAACCCATATTCCCAAGCCATTGTACTGTATTGGCAAGTCTAGGCCTTAACATTGGCTTGGCTAGCAGTGCATAAAGTATGCTGCTGTTTCAGCATGTAATAACAACCTTGTCTTAGTTTGTGAAAATCCTTAATGCAAATGTTAATAAATGGTTATTGTTGAATCTGTTGGATAGTAGGTAGATGCTCTACTTGTTGTTTGGTCGGTCTTGGGGCCTGAACTTGGCCTGGGTACTGTACCTGAGCTCTTCAGCTCAAGGCTAGTGTTCTACCACTTGAGCCACAGTGCCACTTCTGGCTTTTTTTTATGTGGTGCTGAGGAATTGAACCCAGGGCCTCAGCCACCTTCCTAGCCCCTCTCTACCTATTTTTAAAAATGGTGGCAAACATTCTTATGTCCTACTTGTGAAAACTTGTGTAGTCT
Organism: Dipodomys merriami; assembly: GCF_024711535.1. Classification (NCBI taxonomy): domain Eukaryota; kingdom Metazoa; phylum Chordata; class Mammalia; order Rodentia; family Heteromyidae; genus Dipodomys; species Dipodomys merriami. Next base: position 24,760,226 of record NW_027203937.1, on the reverse strand, counting down.
TGTGGATAGTTTAAGCAAATGTTAAATATCAGAAGACTTAAACATGAAGTACCTGAGCTGTAAATTGCTGTCTCTTGCCTGACTCCCTATCAAGGAGCGAAAAACGTGATTTTTAATCTAGCAAAGCAGTAACACCTAAGGTAGGTTGGCTCCAAGTTTAGTTGACAGAATTTAACGGTTTAGCTAAGGTATTGAGGTGCTAAATTTGGGGTGCAGTAGCTACATAAATTTTGTATTCCTTTCACACCAAACACTTCAAAAGTGCTTCAAATATTAAGCTTAATAGTACCACTGTCACATTCCTTAAAAGTTGAACAGTTAGAACAATGCTGTGATACAGCTTGTACTCATGAATGACGTGATGTTTTAATAACAGTATGTAGTGATTTAGAAATAAGATGAGCTTGGGTGCTGGTGGCTTGGGCTTGTAATCCTAGCTACTCAGGCTGAAATCGGGATTGTGGTTCAAAGCCAGCCCGGGCAGGAAAAGTCCGGGAGACTCAAATCACCAGAAAACTGAAAGTGGCCTGGCTCAAATGGTAGAGAGCTAGCCTTGAGCTGAAGAGCGCAGGGACAGATCCTAGGCCCAGAGTGCAAGCCCCACGACTGACAAAAGTTTATTTCAAGTTTGCTGCTTTCCTTTCTGAATTGTTCACCAACCCCATTCTTCCCAGATTTAAACCCCAGTGAAAGTGTTCCAACACTTCATTCCCTCTCTGAAGATTACAAATAAGCTGAGTACTACATCCAATAGGTTTTGTCTGCTACTATGCTGACAAATATCTACCTCGCTGGCTGTTCCATCTCAGCCTCCAATGGAAACTGTTCTCAAGAAAACCAATTGCTCTCAAACCCTAACGCCCCCAAAATTGATACCAAAGCTTCTTAGTTTGTCTTCCAAACAGAAATCAACTCACCCGACTAAAAACCGATTCTCCAGTTTGTTCTCAACAGCAGCAGCCTGTGCTCTAGTTCTCATTTTAGCATTAAGTCCCACTCGAAAAGCTTGCCTTCCTCTGCCAAGGCAAATGTAGACCAATCATTCTTGGCTATCAAGAAGAGAAAATCCTGGGAAGTAGAAAAGCAAATTTGAAGAACCATCTGGGAGCCCAAAGAATCACTTGATAAACTGGCAGCTGGCCGCCGGTGGCTCACGTCCGTAATCCTAGCTAGTCAGGAGGCTGAGATCTGAGGATCACAGCACCACAAAAGCGAAAAAAAAAAAAAAAGCCGGAAGTGGTGCTGTGGCAGAAAAAGAAAATTTCAACAAAATTAAGACAAAAAAATAGACAAACCTTTAGCTACACTTAGAAAAGACAAAAATGGACATGAAAAAGGAGACATTACAACTGATAGACTAAAAATACAAATGAGGAACTACATCAGCTAGACCTGATATATCTAAACAGTATTCCTATATTTGTATTGATTAAATCGTAACAGACTACTAAGAACAATTATATGTCAACAAATTGGATACCCTAGAAGAAATGGATACATTTGTTGATGGAGAAACAGAAAACCTGAACAGACCAGTAAGTGATGAGATTGAATCAGTAATAAAAGCTGGTTCTCTACCACTAGAGTCACAGTTCCACTTCCAGCCTAATGCTGATCTGTAGGTGATAAGATTTTCCTTACAGACATGAGCCATTCACACCTGGCATATACTTTATTCTTGGTGCTCCTTTTATCAGAGAAATTCAAGATTTAAAAAGATATATAGCCAAGCACCCATGATTTCTTGCCTGTAATCCTAGTTACTCAGGAGGTTGAGATCTGAGGACTACAGTTAAAATCTAGCAGGGGCAGGAAAGTCAGTGAGACGCTTATAACCAATTAACTACCAAAACACTGGTTCAAGTAGTAGAGCACTAGCTTTTTTTTTTTTTTTTGGGTCCGGTCGTGGGGCCTGAACTCTGGGCCTGGGCACTGTCCCTCAGCTCTTCAGCTCAAGGCTAGTGCTCTACCACTTGAGCCACAGCGCCACTTCCGGCTTTTTTCTTTTTGCTTATGTGGTGCTGAGGAATCGAACCCAGGGCCTTGAGCATGCAAGGCAAGCGCTCTACCACTGAGCCACCTTCCCAGCCCTAGAGCACTAGCTTTTAGCAAAAAAGCTCAGGGACAATGCCCAAGCCCTGGGTTCAAGTCCCAGGATGAGGCTTGGAACTAATTATTATAATGATAATACTTCAAAGCTGAATAGCATTATTTTTTTGAGTAGTTCAAAACACTTCCCCATATTAGATCTTAATATACTTTTTTGGGGTGGGGGGGTCCGGTCGTGGGGCCTGAACTCTGGGCCTGGGTGCTGTCCCTCAGCTCTTCAGCTCAAGGCTAGCACTCTACCACTTGAGCCACAGCAACACTTCCGGCTTTTTTCTTTTTGCTTATGTGGTGCTGAGGAATCGAACCCAGGGCCTCATGCATGCAAGGCAAGCACTCTACCACCGAGCCACCTTCCCAGCCCGAAACTTTTTTTTTGGCTGGTCGTGGGGCTTGAACTCGGCTTGGGCACTGTCCCTGCACTCTTCAGCTCAAAGCAAGTGCTCTACCGCTTGAGCCACAGTGCCACTTCTGGTTTTCTAATGGTTTATTGGAGATAAGAGTTTCACGGACTTTCCTGCCTGGGTTGGCTTTGAACGGTGATCTTCAGATCTCAGCCTCCTAAGTAGCTAGGATTACAGGCGTGAGCCACCGGTGCCCAGTGCCCAGCAAGTCTGTGAGACTCTTATCTCCCAATAAACCATCAGAAAACTGGAAGTGGTACTGTGGTTCAAGTGGTAGAGCACTTGCCTTGAGCTGAAGAGCTCAGGGATAGTGCCCAAGCCCAGAGTTCAAGCCCCAAGGCTGAATAAAAAAAAATAAACGGGCTAAGCAATGGTGGCTCACACCTGTAACCTTAGCTACTCAGGAGGCTGATGTCTGAGAACAGTTCAAAGCCAGCCTGGGCAGGAAAAGTCCATGCAACCTTTATCTCCAGTTAACCACAGAAAACTGAATTGGCACTGTGCCAGCCTTGAGCAAAAGAGCTCAGGGATGGCACCCAGGTCCTGAATTCAAGCCTCAGATGGGTGCCTGTGCCTGCCTGTGCATGCATCTCTCTCCTTCTCCCCCGCCCTTCTCCCTCTCCTCTCCCTTTCCCCTTCCCCTCCCCCCCTTTTCAGGTGCATGCACACACAAGGTGCTAGGCCAAATTTATGATGCAGAAGATGGTCTCTTCCATTGGGAAGACAACCCTGGAACAAACAGGCTGAGATGGACCAAGGTGATAGAGCCATACCATAACTGTGACAAGGTACCAGGTGAGCAGGGAGGAAGAAACATTTTGGATAAGGAGAAACCAAGGAAGAGCAATGTTCTTGGTATAGGTGAGAGGCTGTCTGCGCAGAGACAGCTTCTCGCTCCCTTCTACCCTCCCCAAACTGCTCCCCACCCCGTGCCTTAAGGATATGGTCTTTCCAATGCCTCTGACTAAGGGAGCACACTTCACATTTTGTTGGAGGGGTACTGTGGGACAGCGTGGCCATCTGTCCTGTGAAACCAGGAGACCATGATTTACAAAGCTCTTCCTCAGCTGCCTCAGATACAAGCTGCCAAAGAAAAGCAGGAGCTACAACCAGGAGATGCCTGGGCACAATCACATGGTCTGCAAGCCACTAACCCAGGGAAGAGGGCTGTCTTACAGTGCCCTCTGCTGGACCTCTGGAGGGCATCCCTGGCAGGTTAAGATTTAAAAGGTTCTTGTTTTAACATCCCAAAGGAAAGCAAGATGGGGCCTGGTGGACTCATACCTAGAGAAAAGGTGTGAGAATTTCACATCCGCCTGTCAACTGAGTGTCTGCTCAGGTCAGCCAAACACATGGAAGACAAGATCTTGTGGAGCACACATTCTGGGTGATTAGTGGAGACAATCAATAAAAACATCCAGCCTGCCGGGCGCTGGTGGCTCACGCCTGTAATCCTAGCTACTCAGGAGGCTGAGATCTGAGGATCACGGTTCAAAGCCAGCCCGGGCAGGAGAGATCGTGAGACTCCTATCTCCAATAAAACCACCAGAAAACCGGAAGTGGCGCTGTAGCTCAAGTGGTAGAGCGCTCGCCTTGAGCTGAAGAGCTAAGGGACAACGCCCAGGCCCAGAGTTCAAGCCCCACGACCAACAAAAAAAAAAAAAAAACAAAAAAAAACATCCAGCCTGGCACTGGTAGTTGTCCCAGCACCATTGCCCACGATGCCTTCTAGATCTCTCCATCGGCCTTCTTTCCCACCCAAACCCTATGAGCTTCTTCATGGTGCATGTGACTGCAGAGTGAGAGGAGTTGGGACAAGCTAAGGAATAAATGAATGATATAGTGAATGAGTACATGAGTAGAAAAATTCTATTGAGTTCTTAAGAAGTCTCTGAAGAAACTTGGTGCACTAGTGATCCACTTTAGCACTGAAAATAAGAGAAAAAATCCAAAATTATTAACATTAACATTTTCCATAATTTGGGTAGAATAATACTTCTTAGTATCAGGTGAAATTCTAGATTGTGTCAGGCTTAAAGTATACTTTTCATATATAGTTAAAAAAAATACAAAGCCAGGTGGTGGTGGTAGCTCACATCTGTAATGTTAGCTACTTAGGAGGCTGAAATCTGATGATCGTGGTTTGAAGCCAGGCCAGGTAGGAAAGTCTATGAGATTCTTATTTCTAATTAACCAGCATAAGTCAGAAGTAGGGGTTTGGATCAAGTGGTAGATTACTAGCCTTGAGCAAAAAAGCTCAGACAGTGCACAGAGCTCAGGGATGGTGCTGAGGCCCTGATTTCAAGCTCCCAAACCACCAAAAAATCCAAAGAACCCTGGATGTGGAGGTGTGGCTCAAGTGGTACAATGCTATCCTTGAGCACAAAAGCTCAGAGACAACACTGGATCAAGGAACTGCATTCAAAGATCCAAAGGTCAGCACACATGCAAATGCACACCTGAGTGTAATCACCACTCTGGGGGAGAGCATGGGAGGGCAGCATCTCAGGAGTCAACAAAGACTACAATCAAACATACTGAGGATTACTTTTTTTTTTTTCCTTTCTGTCATGAGGCTTGAACACGGCCTGGGTGCTGTCCCTCAGCTCTTCAGCTCAAGACAAGCACTCTACCACTTGAGCCACAGCACTACTTCTGGTTTTCTGGTGGTTTATTGGAGAGAAGAGTCTCTCGGACTTTCCTGCCCAGGCTGGCTTTGAGCCTCAATCTTCAGATCTCAGCCTCCTGAGTAGCTAGGATTACAGGCATGAGCCACTGGTGCCCGGCAAGTCTGTGGGACTCTTATCTCCCAATAAACCACCAGAAAACTGGAAGTGGTGCTGTGGCTCAAGTGGTAGAGCACTTGCCTTGAGCTGAAGAGCTCAGGGATAGTGCCCAGGCCCAGAGTTCGAGCTCCATGACTGATAAAAAAAAAAAAATTTTTTTGGGGGGTTGAATTTGAATGAAGTCACTTTATGAAACATGAGTGGAGGAAAACACTAGTTGTTGAGGTCTTATGTATTATATGACTTTAAATATGCACTTAATAAAGTTATTAGTAGACCTTGAATTATTCACTTACATCCTAAAAGTTAAGCATTTGGGGGGAGAGAGGAATAGTTCTGGACTATGACCTTGATGGGAAGGTATTCTACTATTTTGCACACTTCTAGCCCTTTTTGCTCCAGTCATTTTTCAGATAGTCTTTTTTTTTTTTTTTTGCTTGTGCTGGCCTCAGATGGAGATCCTCATACTTGTGCCTCCTGAATAGCTAAGACGACAGGCCCACATCACCTGGCCTAGCTTATGTGCTGAAAAGGGGTCTCATTAACTTTTTACTGAGCTAGCAACTCTTTGTCTCTGCCTCCCAAGTGGCTGGAATTACAAGTGAGTTATCACACTCCAACCCACAAAAGATTATAAATGAAAATAATCAAAAATTTGGGAAGTTGGAGTTGTGGCTCAAGTGGTAGATCACTAGTCTAGCAAGAGCACAAAACAAAAATCTTCTGGACAGAGAGAGATAGGAGACCTTCAATACATATGTTGTCACCTATTTAAGACACCTTATACACCGCCATATGTGGTATCTGGGGCTCAAAAAAGAACTATTGCTTTGTCTTGAACATGGTCAGCAGCAAGCACAAAGTCTTCAGCATAATGTGGGGACAGCATTATGTAACTACATTATCTCTTTGTAACTCAGAGCCTGGGCACTGTCCTCAGGGTTCTTTGTGCTCAAGGCTCGCCCTCTACCACTTGAGCCACCGTGTCACTTTTTTTTTTTTTTAATAGTTTGGAGATAAGCATCTCCTAGGGACTTTTCTGCCAGGGCTGGCTCCAAACAACAATCCTCAAATTTCAGCCTCCTGAGTAGCTAGGATTACTGGCATGAGCCACCAGCACTTGGCTTAACATTGTGTAACAACATCTTTCAAGGGCTACATCGATGATGTGCCATGGAGAGCCATAGAGATTCACAGATACACATCTGTTCTACCAACATAGTAGGGCCCTAGAGAGGGGCACCTCAGCTTCCTGTGCCAAGGGCAATGCCTCTCCTGAAGTTCTTATGACTTCCCAGTTTACCCTTTACCCCAGTACCACAATGCCTCCAGAAAAATACCTGTGCAGGGCAGGGCTGCAGGAGAAAGCATCTTCTATAGCCCTGCCTGTGCAGCCAGGATTGGTCCCCATCTTCCCATCATGCCTCACTCCCACCTTAGCTCAGCAGAAATCCAAAAGCCTCAGCTTGCCCAGATGGATTCTCATCCCGAGTTCCCCCACACATCTGCTATTCTGTCTCCCCCTCCCCAGATCTTTTCCCCACACTCTCAGCTTCATAGTCAATTGTCAGAAAGTTACCCCATAGATGATCCCCCTCTGAACATTCCCACCATCTTGCTTTAAAGAAAGTCTGGTTGTCTCTTGATGTCCTCCAGACCAGTGGCTATTTCACTTCCTACCAGTGCTTTCTAACTATTCTCCTCCAAAAATGCAGCTCCTTTAACATTTGTGTCATCTAACTTCACTACCCACCATCATTCACTTTCCCATTCCTCAAAACAAACTTTCACTTCTCTTCTCTTCTAGTGCCTCCTTCTTGCCCTCAGACACTCTGTCTGCTGTCTTACCTCTCACTGATGAAATTACCTTATCAGATTCTTTTTTTCATTTTTTGGTCGTGGGGCTTAGACTCTGGACCTGGGTTCTGTCCTTCAGTTCTTCAGCTCAAAGCTAGTGCTCTACCACTTGAGCCACAGTACCACTTCTGGTTTTCTGAGTGGTTTATTGGAGATAAGGGTCTCACGGACTTTCCTGCCCTGGCTGGCTTTGAACCACGATTCTCAGATCTCAGTCTCCTGAGTAGTTAGGATTATAGGCTTGAGGCACCAGTGCCCAGCTCCTTGTCAGATTCTTTAAGCCCCACTGAGAAATCGAATGGGTCTCTCAGTGAGGGCCCATTTACAATGCTTTACAAGCCTGCTTTCTCTGTGGTCTTTGATTAGGACACCTGCAAGCTTGTGTGCGGCTGGTGTCACATTACAACCTTCCGACTCAAAATCCTAGTAACTCATAAGCCCATGAGACTTCAATGAGCTAAGACAGCAACATACTCATCCTGGCTTTTATGCTCACCACCAAGGACTCTACTGTCTTTCCAGCTATGGTGCCCCTGAGCCTCAGCTTCTGTCATACTTAATTAATTCTCTCCCCCCTATACCTTCCTACCATCAGAACTACTGACTTGCCCACAGTTGCACTGTCTCTCCTCTTTTCACAGGGTTGAGGGGTCTCAGCTCTTCCCAAAGCCAAACCCTCTCCTCACACTTGGATCCCATTCTCTATAACTAATTATTTGCAAAGATTTGTCATCCTTACCCAGGGGAATAAAAGCTCATTGGCCCTAGTGTCTAGGGATCAGACCATCAGCTCATGTGACATCTGAAATCTTCAAAGTTGCCTTGAACAGGGGTTTGGGACAAGATCAGCTGTCTGCAAAGTAACATTCCCAAAGAAGATCCTCTTGAAAGATCAGGAGGCTTAGAACCTGAGTTCTGCAATTTCTGTGAACCATGAAAAGGAAGTGCATGGTTCCAGAGTTCAGAGGAGATGGGTGGGAGCGCTTCAGGCTGCTGAGGCAAGATTTAAAGGTCCATCAAACTAGCAGATCCATCTATCCTCCTGGAATTGTTCCAGGCTAGGGACCTGCTGGCCTCCCTTTCCCACTGCGTTGGTCCAAGGGCACTCTTCACACTGCCTTCCTTAGTGCCAGTCCAGGCTAGAAAGCAGTAAAAGGTGAGATAAATACAGAGCAGCTCATAAAAGCTAAGACAATGGCAGGGACAGAGGCAGGAAATGAAGTCTCCCCTTCTTTTCAGTTAACTAAATTGGAACACCGGCAACCATGGGAAAAATCAAAGCAGCATTATTTCAAGGTACAAAGCCTTTGGTGCTTTTGGCATTGGCCCCTCTCTGGACAAGCTACTGTCATAGACACTCTGCCCCACTGAGGCCAAACCTTCCTGTCTGGGACTAAAGATCAACTTATAGGCTTATTTATTAGGCTTATGCTCAAGGGTAATGAATTCTCAGTAGTTTGACTAATATTCAATGTTTTCACTACTGTCAAAATAAGAAGAAAATCTGGTGAGCAACAAGAGACTCTAAGATGATTGGCAACCCTATAATCTACAGCCACAGAGAGTCTGGCAGCATACATGCTGATGGTCACCATGTTTATGTAAGTTGCTGGACTCATGGCTATGGCTGCCATGACCCCAACAAACTGTATTTGACACAGTGAGAGAGAAATACATAGCAAATACATTGACACTCAAATGCTTTTCCACAACCTTCATTTTAAAATAATTTGTGTGTGCATGTGAGTGTGTGTGCACGCATGTGTGCCAATAATGAGGCTTGAACTCAGGACCTGAGCTGAGTTGTGCTCAAGACTAGTGCTTTAGCCGGGCGCTGGTGGCTCACGCCTGTAATCCTAGCTACTCAGGAGGCTGAGATCTGAGGATCGCGGTTCAAAGCCAGCCCGGGCAGGAGAGACCATGAGACTCCTATCTCCAATAAACCACCAGAAAACCGGAAGTGGCGCTGTAGCTCAAGTGGTAGAGCGCTCGCCTTGAGCTGAAGAGCTGAGGGACAGCGCCCAGGCCCAGAGTTCAAGCCCCATGACCGACAAAAAAAAAAAAAAAAAAAAAAAAAAAAAAAAAAGACTAGTGCTTTATCACTTGAACCACAGCTCCACTTCCGGCTTTTTACTGGCTAATAGGAGAGATTAGAGTCTTACAGACTTTTCTGCCCATGCTAGCTTCATATCCCAGTGCTCAGATCTTAGCCTCCTGAGTAGCTAGAATTATAGGTGTGAGCCACCAGTACCCAACTGAGATAAGAAATTTAAGAACAAAATACAAATCAGCACTTCTTATCAAGACTTATGTCTGGCCCTTGGAAAATAGATGAAAATATATCAGCAGGCATATCCTTGCTTGACTGGTGGGGAAGTATCAACAGATCATTTGCATCAATAGTGTAAGCACACACAGGGCCAAGTCAGGAAGCCCTGGCAAAAGAGTTAAGTCTTAGTTAAGTTCAATCTTTCCCACAAGAAGCATCCTGTGGGGAAAGAATGGAATGATTGAGAAAGTGTACACTGGAGCACTGGTATCGAGGGACTCATTTTTTAATTTTATTGCTTCATACATACATTCTGTACCTGTGATAAAACGAAGGAAGGAAGCTGAGTCTCTGACAATACTAAACCTTCTGATCGATCCATACCTTACTCTCAAGATTCCACACACAGCCATTTCCTATGTACAATTATCTAATCTTCTTTTTAATTAGTTTCTGTGATTTGTCATTAAAAGCTTTCTTATTGCCATAGGACTATAGAATGTCATGTTTTTGTCACTTACTTGATTTGTGGACTTCTCTTTGAAGGAGTGCATTTAGGGATTAGTGTGCTCCGGAGAACATTCTGGAAACACATTGGATTCAAGATCTATTGGGAAGACAGAATAGACAAGAAGGTGAATTCAAATTTAGTGACTTCAGGGTAAGATACATAAAATTTAGCTTCCAGATACCTTTATCTAAAAAAATGTTCCCTTCACTATTTAGTTACGGGTTTAGTGAGCAAATACTAATTTGTCCCTGGGTGGCATAGTCATGTCAATCTAGGATCAGCTATCTCATGAGAGATGGTGGCTCACACCTGTAATCCTAGCTACCCAGGAGTCTTGAGATTTGAGGATTGCAGTTCAAAGCCAGTCTGGGTAGGAAAATCTTTGAGACTTTTTTTCCACCAGTGGTACTGATTTTTTTTTTAATTGTGAAAATACTGTACAGAGGGTTTACAATTACATGGGCAAGGTAATGAGTGCATTTCTTATCAAGCATTGTTGCTTCCTCCTTTGTTTCCCCTTCCCATCCCTTCCCATCTCCCCCCCACCCCATGCCAAAGTTATAAAGTTCATTTTTGACATAACATCTTGTAGATCTCCAATTAACCACCAAAAAGCCAGAAGTACGTGTGTAGCTCAAGTGATAGAGCACTAGCATTTGTGAAAAAGTTAAGGAACAGTGTTGCCGGGCGCTGGTGGCTCACGCCTGTAATCCTAGCTACTCAGGAGGCTGAGATCTGAGGATTGTGTTTCAAAGCCAGCCCAGGCAAGAAAGTCCATGAGACTCATCTCCAATAAACTACTCAGAAAATTGGAAGTGGTACTGTGGCTCAAGTGGTAGAGTGCTAGCCTTGAGCTGAAAAGCTGAATAGATGAGGGACAGCACTCAGGCCCAGAGTTCAAGCCCCATGACTGACAATACAAACAAACAAACAAAAAGAAACAGTGCCCAAGCCGGGCGCTGGTGGCTCACGCCTGTAATCCTAGCTACTCAGGAAGCTGAGATCTGAGGATCGCAGCTCAAAGCCAGCCCGGGCAGGAGAGACCATGAGACTCCTATCTCCAATAAACCACCAGAAAACCAGAAGTGGCGCTGTGGCTCAAGTGGTAGAGCGCTCGCCTTGAGCTGAAGAGCTGAGAGACAGCGCCCAGGCCCCACGACTGACCCAAAAAAAAAAAAAAAAAAAAAAAAAGAAACAGTGCCCAGGCTTTGAGTTTAAGTGCCAGTACACACACACACACACACACACACACACACACACACACACACACACACACACGTGCCTTTTACAGATCATAAAAAATTGAATTATTTTTTGTAACTCAGGACTTTAAAAATGGAAAATGTTTTCCCAAGTATTTCTTCTCTGAAGCAGAAACAAAGCAGAAAAGCCAGACAGGTATCTCACATCTGTAATTCTAGCTACTCACTCAGAAGGCTAAAGCAGTTCAAAGCCAGCAGGTGGGAAAACTCTATGAGACTTTTTTTTTTTTTTTTGTCGTGGGGCTTGAACTATAGGCCTGGTGTTGTCCCTCAGCTCTTCAGCTCAAGGTTAGCACTCTACCACTTGAGCCACAGCACTATTTCTAATTTTTTGGTGGTTTATTGGAGGTACTCATCTCATGGAGTTTCCTGCCTGGGCTGGTTTTGAACCGCGATCCTCCGATCTCAGCCTCCTGAATAGCTAGGATTACAGGTGTGAGCCACCAGTGTCTGGCTTGTGAGACTCTTATCTCCAATAAACTACCCCCAAAATACTGGAAGTAGAGCTGTGGCTCAAGTTGTAGAGTGCTACCCTTGAACTAAAGAACTAAAAAAATGTCAGGGAGCCAGAAGCCAGTGGCTCACCTTGAGCTGAAGAGCTCAGGGACAGCACCATGCCCAGAGTTCAAGCCCCAAGACGGAGAAGGAAAAAAAAAAAAGGTCAGGGACAACACCTAGGCCCCGAGTTCAAGCCCCAGGACTTGCAAAGAAAAAAGAAAAAAAAAAAAAGCAGAAAACAATAGCCACGTAGATATAGGTACTTTATAAAGTATCTGTATCTATGAACATTTAGGCCTAAAATTGCAGATATTCAATAGGGTATTCAATTACTCAAAACAGAAATATCTTGGTTATCCACTGAATTAGAAGATTAAAAATATTTTTCTCAAAGGGGACTTGAAAAATCAATCAATCGATCTATCCCAGTACAGGGGGCTTGACCCCAAGGCCTCATGCTCTTGCTTGGCCTTTTCACTTAAGACTGGCACTATACCACTATACCACCTCTCCACTTTCAAGGAAGATTTTTTTGTCAGTCATGGGGCTTGAACTCTGGGCCTGGGCATTGTCCCTGAGCTCTTTAGCTCAAGGCAAGCGCTCTACCACTTGAGCCACAGATCCACTTCTGGTTTTCTGGTGGTTAATTGGAAATTAGAGTTTCCAGGAGGGCTAGGAAGGTGGCTCAATGGTAGAGCGCTTGCCTTGCATGCCTGAGGCCCTGGGTTCGATTCCCCAGCACCACATAAGCAAAAACAAAAAAAGCCGGAAGTGGCGCTGTGGCTCAAGTGGTAGAGCGCTAGCCTTGAGCTGAAGAGCTGAGGGACAGCGCCCAGGCCCAGAGTTGAGGCCCCACGACCGGACCCCCCCCCCCCAAAAAAAAAAAGTTTCCCAGACTTTCCTGCCAAGGCTGGCTTTGAACCACGACCTTCAGCTCTCAGCCTCCTGGGAAGCTGTGATTACAGGTGTGAGCCACCAGCACCTGGCATGGAAGAGGACCACCTATCATTAGCTAACCCAGTCCCCACTTAGTCCAAACAAGGCTTATCTTAGGCCATTCAATCATAGGGGTAATTTTATTGGGAATGTGTCTATCTCTTAATCGACTTTAACTTCTAGTCTTTGTCACTATCATGTGAGTTTGGTGTAGTATTTGGCTATTACAGAAATCGTCTGCTTAAAAAATTTACTGTAAAAATAGTAATTGCAGGAAGCCAGCTTCTTAAGGTTCCAGTTTTTTGTTTCCCCCTCAAAAAAAGGTTTCTCTTGCATAAATCCCAACAAAATTTAGTTTTAAACTCCACAGTTTAAATTTTGTGGTTTTGGTGCTTAGTCTGGTTCTGAATTAACATCAAAGATGACATAAATAATTTTCTCTGACAGCTTCAACCATAGATTAAAATAAAAAAATCAGTGTAGGAGAAATGGCTTGATTCAGATGCGGACAGTGGCCTGTCTAGGGGTGGGAATGCGGGGGAGTACCTTGTCCAAGGTCACACCGATTCTGAGCATTAGGAAGTGAAGCAATTCCAGTTCCAGAGTCCTGGCTCCAATGTCTCTGCTCTTGACGATCCTTCACTGCCTGCTGCTGAAACCAGCCCCATTGAGAAATGGGGCTGATCCTGTTGTGCGAGCCAGGACAACCAGGGGCTAGGCTTCCGAGTGCCAGAGGGCACTAGGCGTGGAGCTCCCGCAGGGAGCTTGTTCTTTCTAGTAGGGTTTGTCTCACACCCAGGTCTCCTTTATGTGGTCTGGTGATAAGCTGCAGTTGTGGGAGGAAGGGGCCCTGGAGAAACCTGTGCCCTTATGGGGGTTGCAGGCCAGGAGAACACAGCTGTTGTGCTAATCTGTGGGCATGCCTGAGAAATTCCTTTCAAAGCAGAACTAACTCCCAAACTGCAAGGGTGGGTGATCCACCAAGGCATCTCCAGAGCACCACTGAGCAGGAGCAGGGGAAAAATCCTTGGAGAAAGCATTAGGTCCATTAAGTATGGCTTTCCAAAGTGCTTTCTGGTGCACTTCAGCTGGTTACTGCTTAAAGGTAGTCACATGGGTGGGAAATCTACTTTTACATGGATTTTGTTGCTTGCAGATTAACTTTGGTGTAGACACACTGGAAAACAGGGAGAGGTGACAGAAAACCAAGAACCTAGTCTGAACTTCATCAGATACAAGCTGCACTGGTATCTGCACTACCAGGCTGTCTACAGGTCTCTCACGTGGTCACTGTAGTTCCCAAGTGGCCCACCACCGACCTCAGGCTGCAGCACCCTCCCTAGAATCCTCAGGACTTGGCCTGAGTCCCCTCAAGCACCTGTCTTCCAGCAACTCTTTTTGATTGGGTGCTCCAAATGGGAGTGGAACCTCCTTGATGCCCCGATTCCCTGTGATGATGTGGGCTCCCTCAGTTCTTATACCACAGGAACAAGCTTCTCTTCATTAGGTTTTAAAGGATGAGGGCATTTTACCTCTTCATTTTCAACTGGGTAACTTAAGTGTGTTTAATAAGACTACTTAAAAGGCTTCTTTCCAACACTCCCTCCCCTGCCTGGGGAAGAATTAGAGATTGAACTCAGGGTCATAAGCTTGTTAGGTAAATGCTCCACCATCTGAGCTTTGCACCAATTCTTTTTGTTTTGCTTATCAGATAGCAATGTTAACTTTGCCTCGGCTGACCTAGAATGGTGAATGTCCTGCCTCTGCCACCCGGAAGGGTGGGACCACAGGCAAGTACCACCAGGCGTAACTAGTTTCTTTTCTCTGGTCCTCCTGAGACTTGAACTCAGGGCCTGGGCACTGTCCCTGAGCCTCTTTGTGCTAACGGCTCACACTCTACTACTTGAGCCACAGCACTACTTTTGGCTTTTTCCGAATAGTTTATTAGAGTTAAGAGTCTCACGGACTTTCTTGCCCGGGCTGGTTTTGAACCATGATCCTCAGATCTCAGCCTCCTAAGTAGGCTAGGATTACAGATGTGACCCACCCGGCTCCTGAACTGTGTGATCTTCCTATCCTTGAGGATCTCGTTTTTCCTGAGTAGCTGTAACTACAGACATGCACCACCACACCTACTTCCTAAGTTATTCTTAAATTATTAATGGCCAAAATGCTGAAAATAAAAGTTCATACTTAGTTTTCCTGTATCTGAAAAAAAAGCTTCCAGAAATCTATGCTTAGTTTTCTTGTATCTAAAAAAAAAGCTTCCAGAAATCTATGAAGAATTACAGAAAATTGAGGAAACAAACCTTTGGCTTAACGCATGTTTTACCAAATATTCATTTTATATATTGAGCAAATATATAAATTGATATTATCGAGCAAAATGACAGGTTATTCACAAAAGTTGGTAAAAGAATTTTATTAAGTGGCTTTGGGGAAGTTTTTGCATTCTACTAACAGAAAAAGCATTTTCCACATCTTATTCAACCTAGCAAAGTATGTACCTGTGGCTGTACCAGCATTGTTGCATTACACTTTGAAGAACACCTTCTTTTCATATGTGCTTTGGTGCAATTTATACAGGAGACACCTCTTCCTCCAACAAATAAAAATATCTTCAATCTTAACTCAGAGAAGAAAAAAAAGACTATTAATACCAAGTTCCTGCTTCACTTGGTAAAGTAACTTTGCAAAAACCAACAGTACATTACCAGACACAAAGATAGGCACTGCCAGCTTTCAGCCAAGCCTTTGTAGGAACACCTAGCATCTCAGTTTTTACTGTGGTTTTCGCACAATATGAATAGTCTCATTTGCACAAGCAATTCAGTTACTGGACTCTAGCACAGGAAATGTCTCTTGGGGCTTAGCAATATACAAACAGATAGAAAAAAAACTGCCTTAAGAAAAATTTCACAATTTTTTGACTAAACATCTCAGAACATCTTTATCACAGCTTTTATATATTAAAAAATTTTTCCTCCAGAGAGGAAACTCCTTTATGAATAAAACCTAGTCACTATCCTCTGATCCTCGTTCCGAGCCTCGATCTGAGGCCTCATTGTTGGATCCCTCTGGTTCCGATTCATTTCCAGAGCCTTGGCCAGAACCCTCATTATCAGAACCCCGCTCCGACTCATGCTCTGACTCGGCGCTCGGAGAGGCCGGGCGAGAATCATTCTCTGAAGCCCCAGATGGGCTTCGCCCTGACTGTGCTGACTGCACAGATTCATTGTCCGACTGCTCGGAGCCGGAGGGCCGTCGCTTTCGGGATGGCTGGTCGCTGTCTGAATCTTCATCTGACCGCTGTCTTCGGGGCCTCCGCGGGCTGCCAGCCTCACTGCCAGACTTGTTCTGGTTGTCATCTGAGTCACTTTCAGATGAGGTGCGTCTCTTTGGCTGCTCCTCCTCCTCATCTGAGTCGCTGTTGCTGTTGCTGTTCCTGGGGTGCCTGGCAGAGACAAGCATGGCTTAGACCTAAGACCCTGTGCTATTAGAAAAGAAGGGTCCTTAAAGTTCTAGACCTTGAGCTGGGTAGCGTGAACAGGTGTTCATAGGGCAAGAGTTGTGGGGTGCTCCTCTGTGAATAGAGATTATTTTATGTACACCAGGATTAAAAGTGGAAAAAGGTTAAGGCATTCAGCACCAAGCCAGCATATGAACAGGCCAGGATAACTGGAGCTGGGCCAGGGCAGGCATCTGCATTAGGAAACGATGACACACACTACCACGAAAGGGCAGGGTCACCTCCTTACAGACAACAACAGAGGTAAAATCCTAGATTTCAGGTGGCTATCAAGACTGGAAGTCCCAAGGCTTTAACTGTTGAAAACTTCCCTATCCTGTGGCCAGCTGGGCCCACAGACCTCTGAAGAAGTGTGAAGTCACTACTGCTGTCCTGAGATTTGCTGTTACACCATGATAAGATTTAATGAAGATGGGCTAAAAGGGTTCTGCATATCTTTGTCTTTGTTCCCATAATGTGGAAGAGAAAGGGAAGCTGTCTTATGCTGAGAATGGTAGGGGGTAGCCAGGGAGTCTTGACTTCCTCTGGGGGCAAGAACATACCCTTCACTAGAGACTGCTGCTCTCCAGCACATGTACACTGCCAAGCACCTTCCAAGAAAGGCACAATGACCCCTAGGTTCAGTCTAAGTTCAGTCTAGGGAGATGATGTGTCTAACTCCTCACAAGCCAAAATATCCCTACTAACTGAGGAAAGGCTGTGTGTCTGAAAAAGGAAAGTGGACACAAATCCTGTAACCCAGGTCACTGGGAGAGAACGTGAAGAGTGGCTGAGAGATGTACTGTCTTCACTCTGAACTTATTATTATAGGCCTGCAATTTCTTTCATCCCAGCAGGCCAAATATACAACACAGAGTTCAACAAACACCAAGGGCTCAAGTAACCTTGGTCTTGACCTCAGACACAGGCCTAGGAACCTAGGCCTCCCACTGGACCTTTCCACCTTCACTTTTTATTTTTATTTATTTTTTGTTGTTATTGTTTTTGGTCGATCGTTGGCTTGAACTCAGGCCCTGAGATTTTTTGCTCAAGGCTAGCACTCTACCACTTCGAGCCACAGTGCCACTTCTGGTTTCTAGTGGCAAATTGGAGGTAAGAGTCTCTCAGACTTCTTTTGCCTGGGCTGGTTCTGAACCACAGTCCTCCTATCTCAGCCTCAGGAGTAGCTAGGATTATGTGCAAGAGCCAACAGTGCCCAGCTTTTATTGTTATCTCTAACCAAGTTTCAAAAGTCTGTTTCCCTTCTAACTACAAGAAAGAGGAAGAAAGTCTGTTTCCCTAGCTACAGATAGGCTGACTAGCAGCCCTTAGGGGAAAAATTCCTACCCTTCATCAGCAATCTTCAGTTTATCTTCATCTGAAGAATCATCACTTGATGATATTATGGCTTTGGATTTTATTTTTCCCTTCATTGAAGGAGGCAGACGTTCTGGCTTGGGCTAAAGAAAGAATATTGAACATGACAAGATTAGTCAAGACTCTTGCATTAATTAGGACACCTTATATTAAATTGGGTTTTCATGATAATGACAATAAGTAGCCACCAACAGATTATAAGAACAAGTATAAGAACTATGAGAACTAGAAGCAGCTGTAGAGAGAGAACTCTGTAGAGAGAATTCTCTAGTCTCTTGTGTACAGATGGCAGGAACACATTATATGTAAACTTACAGCCTTCTTCTTCTCTGATCTTGGTGGACGGCGCTTCTTTGGTTTGGGGCCATTTTCTGTTTCATCATCATCAGATCCCTCTTCACCCTTTGGAGCTCTTAAATAATGAACACCAACGTTTATCAAAGGTTGAAACATAGCTCAGAGGTAAATCACACTCCTACCATGTGTGAGGCCCTGGGTTCAATCCCTAGAAATCCTCCCCCGACTACACACACAAAAATATTTGTCAAGAGCAAGGGGATAAGAAAGAGAAAAGAGGGAGTAAATCTGATCAAAGTAAAATATATGCATATGAATATGAGATATTACAATAAAACATCTCTGCACAATTAACATTTGCTAATAAACAGAGTGCCCCTCTGAAAAACAGAAGTCTAAGACTACTTTGTCACCACAACAGTCCCTTTGTGCATGGCCACCAACTTCAGCAGCCACACTGTATCCTCCTCTAGAGCACGGCTATGCTTTCTTTCCTTTTTTTTTCTTTCTTTTATGCCAGTCTTGGGGCTTGAACTCAGGGCCTGGGTGCTGTTCTTGAGCTATTTTTGCAAGGCTGCTCTACCACTTGAGCCACAACTCCATTTCCTGCTTTCTTTTTCTTTCTTTTTTTTCTTTTTTTTCCTGCTTCTAGTTAACTGGAGATCAGAATCTCGTGAACTTCCCTACCCTGGCTGGCTTTGAACCTTAATCCTTAGACCTCAATCTCTAACTAGCTAGGATTACAGGTGTGAGCCACCAGTGTCTGGCAGGCTATGCCTTACTCTTGCTGCACACGTGACATCTGCTGATTAACTTGTCACTGCTGGGCTCCCTTGCTCATCCATGTTAGAACACTGTGCTTGTGCTTGGAGTGACAGATTGTGGGCAAAATCCCAAGCTCCTGACCTCCACATTTTCCCTCTCCTTACTACTACTACTGTCACAGATCATTTACACATGCTTGGTTTCTCTCCCAAGGAGTGGATGCTGAATGGAGGCACCATGCCTGGGGTTACAGACAACTTGAGCTCCTCCATGTGGAGGACAGGCAGGGCCGCCTGGCTTACCACAGAGGACAGTGGGTCGTTGAAAGACTTTGATACAGTCACACTGTAGGCACTCAGAAAGGGCATGAGGCAGGCAGCACACTGCTGTTTCAGGATAAACAGACTCAATAACTTTGCAAACTGCATGTGCAATGAGTGCACACAATGGTGCAATGAGTACACCTCACATATACTGTCTAAAACATAGGACCTTCTTTTTTTTTTTTTTGTGACAGTCCTGGGGCTTGAACTCAGGGCCTGGGAGTTGTCCCTAACCTGTTTTGCTCAACACTAGCACACTCTATCCCTGGAGCCACAGCTCCACTTCTAGATTTTTTTTTGGTGGTTATTTGAGTCTCATGGATTTCCCTGCTCAGTCTGGCTTTGAACCACAAATCCTTGGATCTCAGCCTCATGAGTAGCTAGGATTATAGGTGTGAGCCATAGGGACCTGACTTGAGATAGGGCAATTTTTTTTTTTCCCCCAGTTGTGGAGCCTGAACTTTGGGCCTGGGTGCTATCCCTCAGCTCTTCAGTTCAAGGCTAGCGCTCTACCACTTGAGACACAGTACCATTTCCAGCTTTTTCTGCTTATGTGATGCTGAGGAATAGAATCCAGGGCCTCATGCACGCAAGGCAAGCACTCTACCACTGAGCCACCTTCCCAGCCCCAAGATAGGGCAATTTTTAAGACATAAGAAAGACAACAATCAAGATGTACTATATTCATAAAACTGTTTTGTTGAATGGCAACTCTTTGTACAACTACTTTAAAGATAATAAAAATATATTAAAAAAAAAAAGGGCAAGGATGACTAACATAGCTCCCAGGAGGAAAGATGTAGAGATGCATGGAAGCAAAGGACGCAGGGGATTGGGAAACCAGTTTCTTTCTGGATTAAGGCAGGAGCTGCGTTACAAAAGCTTCACTTTACCCCTAAATGCAGAATAAAGATCCAGATGTAAAAGGACTTTGGTTCTTTTTTTTTTGGTCCGTCATGGGGCTTGAACTCTGGGTTTGGGCTTGTCCCTCAGCTCTTCAGCCCAAGGCAAGAGCTCTACCGCTTGAGCCACAGCGCCACTTCCGGTTTTCTAGTGGTTTATTGTAGATCAGAGTCTCAGACTTTCCTGCCTGGGCTGGCTCTGAACCATGATCCTCAGATCTCAGCCTCCTGAATAGCTAGGATTACAAGCATGAGCCACCAGCACCTGGCACTTTGGTCCTTTTACAAAGTTATTAAAACATTCAAGAACCTACCTTCTCCGCTTCTTCTTCTTCCTCTCCCCACCCTCCTCCTCTTCACCTTCTTGCTCACTCCCGCTGCCCTTCCTTCTTTTCTTCTTTTTTGACACAGGCAGGTCATCATCGGTGTCGTCATTAACAAATTCATCGAATTCACCTCCTTTCTTAGATCGCTAAAATGCAAGCAAGAAACAGCTAGTTATTTCCATGCTCATGTAATACAGCAGGATCACTGCACTGTGCTCTACCATTCATTTGACAAGCGAAATGCTCTATTAGTCACTGACTTAGACTCATGGAAGAGGCCTTGACTATATCTGGGGTTTGAACTCAGAGCCCTGCACTTGCTAGGCAGGTGTTCCACCATTTTGAGCCATTCCCCTACTCCTTCTCGTTTTAGTTGTTTTTCTGGTCGGATCTTGAATTTTTGACTGGGGTTGACTAACTTTTTGCCTAGGTTAGCCTCAAAGTGCAATCTTCTTGACCTTTGTTTCCCAAGTAACTGGGATTACAGGCATGAGCCACCTTGCCTGGGAAGAATGGTTAAAACTTTGTAAAAATTATTAACTACTTATGAGGTCACTACAAAATAAAAGGCACTTAGCTAATCTAAGAATACTCTTGTAAATACAAATATCTGACTTAGGATAGAATTATGGTCAATTTACCCCAAGTTAAAGATGCATTTAACACACATATTGAAGATGGTGGCTTAGTCCCATTAGCATACAGCAGAGGACTTCTGCTCACCCTTGTGAGCCTGTGGCTGGCCAGTGTCACAGGAGAGTGTCATGTTATGACCCTAGTTTGGAAAGAGATCTAATCTCCAAATTCTGAATACGTTTTTATTTTCCACCATTGCAAAGTTAAAAAAGAAAAACTGCAAACCGAACCACTGTTAAATTACAATATGGCCACATCATATACTTCATGAGGTGCCCCCAGGGTTCTACCTCAGCATGTTCTCCTCCCCACCCCCTCCCTGGCCCTCACCACAAGCACACACAGAGCCCAGGACTTACATGCTGGATACTACTTTAACAATTTGGGGTTAGAATAGAGCGCAGTTACCAGTGACAGCAGGCGGCCATCTTACCCGTCCACCACCACCTCCTCTCTTCTTCTCTTTTGTTGCTTCCACTTCACCAGTAAACATAAGGATATTTTTAGTCTTTTCCACATACTGGGCCCGTTGTTCCAAAAGTTTCTTTTGCTCTTCTTTTTCTCTCAGACGTTTCTCTTCCTATGGGGGAAAAGGTAGGGAAAATAACCCATGGCCATAATTCCAAGCAGAACTTCTTCCTTAACTTACACATACACAGATACACACAAATGCTGTAAGAGAAGGACATCATGGATACCTGTTCTTTAAGAAGTTTCTGCCTCAGCAGCTCCTTTTCTTGCTCTTGCTTGGCCCGCAACTCCCGCTCTTCTTCATCTTGCTTCCGTGCCCGGGCCACATGGTACTGGGCCTGGCTCAGTAAGTCAGAGCACTGCCTAGAAGCATCACCTCAGTTAGTCTACTTTGTTCAAAACCTTGGCATGTCTGTTTTCCTTATGTATAGTAAAAAATTTAAAGCAGATGATTAACTGCTACTTATGGAAGGTTTTAATTAGCAAAATTAACTTGATTGTACGTCAACACTCTTAACTGTTATGCTTCTAAACTATAAATGCTCTCCCAAAACACAGCTAAAAATATTCCCCAACATTATCCCTGAATATGACAACACTCATGAATCCTATCTTTGATTCTGGTGACAAGGCTGACATTAGGAAAACAGAAAGGTAGTTTTCCTTACAATTTAAGTACTTGTGCTAAGTCAATCTTGCCAAATTCCCTGATAGGAGGTGGCCTTGGTATAAGTAAGGGAGTTTCTGAGGAGGAATATGAAGAACTGAGCCCTGGTGGCCAGGAACCTCTACCCACCACTGTGATTTTTCAATCCACTCAGTATCATTCTTCTAACAGCATCTTCTGGAGGTAGTGGCTTACCTGGCTTCTGTAGCAGCCAAGGCCAAGTCGAATCTCATTTTATCTCCCACTTTACTCAAGTAACTGAAGTATCTGAAAGGAATGAGGAAACAAAATATTTGAAAGAACGTTCTACTGAAATATTTTCCCTCCCCTCCTGCGTGCGCGTGTGTGTGTAATATGTGTGTGGATGCCAGTTTATGTGCTTAAACTCAGGACAAGGATACTGTTACTGGGCTTTTGTGCTCAAAGCTAGTTCTCTATCCTTTGAACCAAAGCTCTATTTCTAGCTTTTTGGTAGTTAACTGGAGATCAGTCTCATGGGCTTCAAAACCTGGGCTGGCTTTTAACTATGATTCTCAGATCTCAGCATCCTTAGTAGCTAGGTTTACAAGTATGTAAACCTATTTTAGCACTTGCTAAAATAAGACTCTTTAGATTTTTAATCTGTTCTACAAAAACAGCATGAGTAGCTGGGTGTTGGTGGCTCATGCCTATAACCCTGACTACTCAGGAGGCTGAGATCTGAGGACTGCAGTTCCAAGACAGCCCAGATAGGAAATCCTGTGAGACTGTTATCTCTAACCACCAAGTAAGCCTTGAGCAAAAAAACCTCAAGGACAGTGACCAGGTCCTGAGTTCAAGCCCCAGGACAAGCATGCACAAAAGCAATTTATATGCTATTTATTATTTGTTTAATGCATAAAGGATACATTAAATGAATATATAATAGAAAAATCATATAATAAATTCAAAAATATCTAAATCAAGCAATAAACATTAAATGTACTAGACATGTCAGCATGGAGGTTGGGTTGCCTTAGGTCAGAAAGCACTTACAATCTCCCACACTAGGCAAGAAATGTAAATATGGTTGGATAAAACCTAAAGAGATGCCAGGTTTTAATTTCACATACACTAAATTACCAACTAAATACTATATGGTTAAATACATTTGGAACTGAGCTCAATCATCTATTAAACAACATTTAAGTGGTAAATTCTCAATCCTAGCTCAACAAAAACCAACAGCCCATACATACATAAACAGAAACACTGGTTTGAAAAGTTAAACCAAAATAGGTAGAGTCTAATCATTGTACTTGTGTAAATATTGGGTCATATAATTGTCAAAGCAATGAAAAAGCAAGGACAAGCTTGCACAGCCAGTTTCTTTTTCTTTTTTCTTTTTTGCCGGTCATGGGGCCTGAACTCTGGGTCTGGGCGCTGTCCCTCAGCTCTTCAGCTCAAGGCTAGCGCTCTACCACTGGAGCCACAGCACCACTTCCGGCTTTTTCTGTTTATGTGGTGCTGAGGAATGGAACCCAGGGCCTTATGCTTGCAAGGCAAGCGCTCTACCACTGAGCCACCTTCCCAGCCCTGCACAACCAGTTTCTAGGAGTCAGTTTACATGATCCAAATCTGGTAGGAGTCTGACTAGAGTAGCGCCACCTGCTGGCAACTGTCTAGCCTCTACAGTGCTTGAAGGATTCTAATAGTAATTTTTTGAGGAAATGACTTTCTGCATTTTTGAAGACAAACAGTTTTAGAGAAACAAAATAGTTACAATAATTGTTTCTGCAAGCACTTACCTGTGTGCCAGCTCCAGTTCTTTCACAGCATTAAGTACTTCCTTCAGATTACTCTTTTCATCTTTCAGGACAGAGGTAGCTAATCTTTGCAAGACCAGTGCCACGTTAAACATAAGAACTGTATCACTGGGTGCCACATGTCTAGCCTGTAAACAAAGAGCAAAGCCAATGACGTGAAAATGATTATAGCTGAGTAAAAGTATTTGTATTTATGTAAAGCTGCATACAAGGTAATTTTAAAATGCAATGCAGTGCAGGCATGGATGAGAGCAATAGTCAATTCTTGCTTTTACCTTCAGCAAAGTTTGCTTGCATTCCTGTAACTTGCCACACTTGAAGAGTGCCCGGGCCAAATACAATACCACTTCAGTATTTTGGTGCTTATAGAACTTTCTGAGGCAGTTCTCATACTACAAAAAAAGGAAAAAGTTAATTAAAAATGCAACAGGTATTTTTTAGCAAAATTTGCAGAGTTTAGAAACTTTGTAGAGCTGGGCACTGGTGGCTTACACCTGTAATCCTAGCTACTCAGGAAGTGGAGATATAAGGATTGTGGTTCAAAGCCAGCCCAGGCAGGAATGTCTGGGAGACTCATATCTCCAAATAATCACCTAAAAACCAGAAGTTGAGCTGTGGCTCAAAGTGATAAAGCACTAACTTTTAGCAAAAAAGCTCAGGAACAGTGCCCACCAGGCCCTGAGTTCAAGCCCCATGACTGACCAAAAAACCAAAACATACCCAAAACCCTCTGTAGAAAGGGTTTCAGAGAATAATAGGGAAATGATTTTTGAAATTCATCAGAATGCTTTTTACCAATATAAAAATCTTATCAGCGAAAAACCAGACACTTGAGAGAGGTTTTTTTCAACTTGAAATTTAGATTAACAGATTAAGAAAGGGTGAACAAATTAGAAAACTTTTTCCTTCTTAGGCAGGTGCTCCATCACAATCAAACCCTCATCTCTGGAAAGCCTCTTTCCAATCTTTAGCAATACTACTTAAGATCTACTGATCATTTATTAGAAGTCATATACTTGGACTGGAGTAGTGACTTAAGTGGTAGTGCAGGGAAAAGAAAAAGCTGAATAACAGCTCAAGGATCTAGGGCTGGGAATGTGGCTTAGTGATAGAGAGCTTTCCTAGCATCCAAGAAGCCCTGGGTTCAATTCCTCAGTACCACATAAATAGAAAAAGCTGGAAGTGGCACTGTGGCTCAAGTGGTAGAGTGCTAGCCTTGAGCAAAAGAAGCTCAGGGACAGTGCCCAGGCCTGAGTTCAAGCCCCAGGACTGGCGTGCGTGCGCGCGCGCGCGCACACACACACCCACGCATGCCACCACACACACACACACACACACATGCCACCACACACACCCACACACACATCCACACACACACACACACATCCACACACACACACACACACACACACACACACACACACACACACACACACACACATGCCACCAAAAGAGGAAAAAAATCATGCTCTTTATCTTTTGGATTATACTCTCTATATCTTAGGATCTGTAGAACCTACTGGCAATGCTTAATGAAAAACCTTAACAGTTCCACTTGCTAGCTGGGGAAGAAGAACCTATTAACTAGCTGGGGAAGAACAACCTATTAACTGGTGCTAATTTCAATTTGAATATGGAACTTTTTGACCAACACATCTTGTTATGAATAACGATGATTTTATAGGACCTGGTTAACAGTTTGTATTTATTTAAAGGTAGTATTATTGTTCTGCAGATCAGGAAGGCTTATCTCAAAGAATACAAACTGTGAAGGTCCCTAAGTCTCAAAATTCTAAATGTGGGTAATGACCCCCAGGGCCTTATGCATGCAAGGCAAGCACTCTACCACTGAGCCACCTTCCCAGCCCTCGACTACCTTTTGAAAGAAGTCTATTCTTTTTTATTTTGTTGGTCATGGGGCTTGAAATGTCGGTCTGAGCACTGTCCCTCAGCTCTTCAGCTCAAGAGCACTATACCAACCACTTGAGCCACAGCACCACTTCCAGTTTTCTGATGGTTCACTGGAGATAAGAGTTTCACAAGCCCAGCACCAGTGGTTCATGCCTGTAATCCTAGCTACTTAGGAGGCTGAGATCTGAGGATCACTGTTCAAAGCCAGCCCAGGCAGGAAAGTCCGTGAAACTCTTATCTCCAATAAACACTCAGAACACCAGAAGTGGCGCTGTGGCTCAAGCGGAAGAGCACTTGCCTTGAGCTGAAGAGTACAGGGACCAAGTGCCCAAGCCCAGAGTTCAAGCCCCATAACCGACCAAAAAAAAAAAAAAGAGTTTCATGGCCTTTCCTGCCCAGACTGACACTGAACCGCGATCCTCCTATCTCAGCCTCCTGAGTAGCTAGGATTATAGGCATGAGCCACCAGCGCCCGGCAAGAAGCCTATTCTTTCTGACCATAATACAGCCTGAAGAACCCAAGAACCTTTTTATTTTATTTATTATTTTGTCAGTCATGGGGCTTGAACTCTGGGCCTGGGCACTGTCCCTCAGCTCTTTAGCTCAAGGCTAGCGCTTTACCTCTTAGCCACAGCGCCACTTCCGGTTTTCTGAGTGGTTTATTGGAGAGTCTCTTGGACTTTCCTGCCCAGGCTGGCTTTGAACCACAATCCTCAGATCTCACTCTCCTGAGTAGCTAGATTATAGGAGTGAGCCATCTGTGCCCGGCTCCTTTTTTTTGACAGTTGTGGGGCCTGAACTCTGGGCACTGTCCCTCAGCTCTTCAGCTCAAGGCTAGTGCTCTACCACTGAGCCACAGCACCACTTCTGGCTTTTTTCTGCTTATGTGGTGCTGTGGAATCGAACCCAGGGCCTCATGCTTGCGAGGCAAGCACTCTACCACTGAGCCAACTTCCTAGCCCGATGCCCGGCTCCTTTTTATTTTTTAATGTTATAAATGCTGATGCTGAATTTAAGTTCAAGCAGTCAACAAATATGATAAGCATAACAAAGTTCTGCAGGCACAAAATATTATCTCTATAGTTTTTCTTTTTAAAAACAAATTGGGTGTAGTTGTATAAGTGGTAGTCCCAGCTATTTGGAAGGTTATGTGAGGGTCACTTGAGTCTAGACATTTGAGATTAGCTTGGGCAAAATAAAAAGACCTTATCTCAAAAATTAAACATTATTTTAAAAGACTGCTAGATACAATCCTAGTTAATTAGGGGGCTGAGATATGAAGATAGTGATTTAAAGCCAACTTGGGCAGAAAAGTCATGAGGCTTTGTATCTCCAATTACAAAAAATAAAAATAAGAAGTGAGCTATGGCTTAAGTAGGAGAGCATCAGCCTTGAGCAAAAAAGCTCAGGGACATTGCCCAGGCCCTGCGTTCAAACCCCAGGACATTTAGCTTTTCTGAAATTCAGTTGTTTCCTAAACCAACTGAATAAATATTAAGCCCTCCTATTTTTTTAGTACTTACTAGGCATACTGGCATATTTTAGGAATGCTATGGCCAAGTACTTTTTATGCTGTATCTTCCCCAAATTCTATGAAGTTAAGTTGCAATGAGCTCCACTTTATAGACAGTAAACCTGGGTCAAGAGGATGCTCTTACTTCAGGGGTGCAGTTACTCACATCTGCCTGGACACCAAAGCCTGGCCTACTTAAGTAATTATAAACCTCTATGGACAAAAAGTATCAACAGAGATGGCATACAAGTCTAGACAGGGCCACCATGGTTAAGAAAATATCTGTTCATCAATGAACATGGTATACAAATATCTTGAGAGGCAAGACTTTACCATTTGCACGGCGCTGATATACTGCTTTTGCTCCACATAGATGTGTGCTAAGTTCAACCAGACATCACTGATATCTGCTGTTGCTTCTCTTACTTGGGCAAATACATCACGTGCTTCACGGAAATATCCTTTGTGGGCCAAAACAGCTCCTGAAGTTATATAAAAAGGCTTACATTTAAGAACTTCCTAATTGCAGCCAGAAAACCAACGCAAAGTCCAATTTGAAAACAACTACATTGATTACATTGGGCAGGAAAGACTGATCAACAAACATTCCTCCAAAAGCATTCATTTCACAAGTCACTGTAGATACCCCAGTCTTATAATCACCTATGCCATTAGCAGCATACAGATTCTTTGCATCATTTCTGAGAACTTGTTTATAGATGGCCAGAGCACGGTCTTGATGACGCTTTTCCTATAAGAAACAAGTGTTATTAAAGAATTCAAACTAGGATGCAGAGTATCAGTTTTATTTCAAAAGACAAAAGGAGACTACCTTTTCTCTGTCTCGGGTAGGCTGATGCAAAGTTTGGAGCCACACATTGCCAAGGGCTAGCATGGAGTAAGTGTCACTCTGTGTGGATGGCTGTTTTAATATCCTCTCAAATTTCTTCTGACCTGGTCCCCATTCTTGTTTAGCCAAATGAAGATTACCAATCAAAGACCAAGCATCTGGATGATCCTAAAACATATGCATAAAGATATTGAGGGAGATTAATTACCTTTACATAACAGCTATAACAGAAGAGTTTACAAGTATATTATAATAGTAGTTTTTTTGGGATTTCAGGCCCACCTGAGGTGTATAGAAAGTTTACACATAACATTCAACAAAAGGAATAAAGTAGCTGAGTACACTGGCTCAAGTCTGTAATGTTAGTGGAGTCAGAGCTTGAGAAATTGAGATTTGAGGTCAGCCTGGACAAAAAAAAGTTCAAGAGTTCCATGTCAACCAATAGCTGGGTGTGGTGGTATGCATCTGTCATCCTAATGACACAGGAAACATAAATAGGAGGATCCCAGTCAAGGCTGACCTGGGCATAAATTGAGACTTATCTTTAAAATGACCCAAACAAAAAGGATAGGTGGCATGGCTGAAATGGTAGAGTTGTCTACCTAACAAAAGGCTTGACTACAAACCCTTGTACCACACAACAAAATGAATAGAATAACAAAACAATACCAGTATACTGCCCATCAGCAAGAGCAAATGATGATTTGCAAAACTTTCAGTTGTTTGTATGCACACTTACATGATGGTAGATATGTATTGAACTCTATTGTAAAATCTATTCGTATTGTGGACCACAGTGAGGAAGTTTAGATAATATCTCTGGTTCCATTCGAAATGCCAAGATACTATGACTCCATAAACTTTTCTCATGTAGTACAAACTAAATTCCAAGTGAAACAAACTCCAGAAGATAAAAGACATGAATCAAGTGATAGTGTTGAGTACAGCTGGGGTAAAAGGACAGGATGAGGGAAATGAAGAAAAAATAAGAGGGAAGGAAATAGAAAAGCCCTATGATTACATGACCAATAAATCGACTACAGTAGACAACCTGTCTGTGGTATCCTCAGATATATAGTTCTACTGAGGAAAATTCATGAATGCTCAGGATGCATAGACTTCAGTACTCTAAAATTGCTCAAATTTACCTACACTATTATGTACAGCTGTGACAAGTTACTGTTATTTACATTAATTCTGCGCAGCCAAAAAAAGATCTTATTTCATTTTTTGGGGGGGAAGAATTGGGGTGCTTGAACACAGAGTTCCATACTTTCAAGACGGGCATTATAACATTGGAACCACACTTCTAGTTCCATTTTGTACTCTTTTCTCAATAATACAGATGCTTGATTCAACTTTCCCATAACACCATCCAACTTCCACTAAAGACATGCTGCCTTTCTATAAATCTAAAATTTCCACTTTATACATTACATAGCCTTCCTGCTTAGAAGGATTACCTTAAGTTTTAATTAGCCTTTTGGGCATCATTTGCTTTTTTGGAGGCAGATTCTCA
The DNA here is from genome assembly GCF_024711535.1 of Dipodomys merriami. NCBI lineage: Eukaryota > Metazoa > Chordata > Mammalia > Rodentia > Heteromyidae > Dipodomys > Dipodomys merriami. The sequence continues at coordinate 24,730,748 of NW_027203937.1, read as the reverse complement.
CAAAATTAAGGGCAGGGAAAGAACAGATCATATGATTTAAACCCAACTGATACTAACCAAGAGCTTCTCTTCATCAACTGAGCTGTATGATCTGTGTGCAGGAATTTAACATATTTGTTTTTGAAATTTCTTTTTTAGAAAAAAAATTTGTTTTGACCAGACTAGGCCAAAACCTCATATAATGAATCCATGAAAACAAAGGCTTACTGGCCAGGTACTGGTGGCTTGCACCTGTAATCCTATCTACTCAGGAGGCTGAGATCTGAGGATCTTGGCTGGAAAGCAGCCTGGTAAGAAAAGTCCCTGTGAGACTTATATCCAAGTAACCACTCAAAAATCAGAAGTGGCATTGTGGCTTAAAGTGGTAGAGCAGTCTGGAGCAAAAGAGCTCAGGAACAACATCCAGGCCCCGGAAGTCAAGCCCCTGACTGACAAAAAACAAGTAAATAAAGGCTTTCTATATAATCCTTTAGTATCTTTAACAAGTAAATGTAAAAACAAAAACAAACAAACAAACGAAAAAGGAAATAAAGTTACTACCAGAAACATGATGGTCATAAAAAAGAAAAACTGTGGGTCTGGGAAGGTGGCTCAATGGTAGAGTGCTTGCCCTGCTTGCATGAGGCCCTAGGTTCGATTCCTCAGCACCACATAAGCAGAAAAAGAAAAAAGCCGGAAGTGGCAATGTGGCTCAAGTGGTAGAGTGCTAGCCTTGAGCTGAAGAGCTGAGGGACAGTGCCCAGGCCCAGAGTTCAGGCCCCATGACCGGACCCAAAAAAAAAAAAAAGAAAAACTGATTTTGGAGGGTAAACGGTGAAAAAAATTATTTCTCAAACCTAAGTCTTAACATTACCAACCTGATTAATCTGAAGAGCTTCCTTAAACCAATCTGAAGCCTCATAAAAGTTTCCTTTATCTCTAGCCATGGCTCCTAGGCGCAAATAGCCTGAAAATATACATTTAAAAATAAACATTAAAATAAATATTAGATGGAAGGATTTTAATTTTAAGTTTATGTTTTAGAACCACTGTCCTTTTGTTAATACATCAACATGGAATAGAAAAACCTCACAAAGAAATAGCTACATCAATCTAACAAGAGTAATTTTTATCACCACACGATCAAGTCTGATGTTTGAAATCTAAGATTCATCTCTTTCACTCCATTCTCAATGCTAAAAACCCAGCTGGGAAGTCCTTAACTCAAGCAATGTTATTTAAAAAGTTTGAGGCAGATGCCATTGGCTCATACCTGTAATCTTACCTACTCAGGAGGCTGCCATCTGAAGATTGAAGTTTGAAGCTAGCCCAGACAGGAAAATCCATGAGACTCTTATCTCCAATTATCCACAAAAAACAGCTAGAAGTGGAGCTGTGGCTCAAGTGATAGAGCACTAACTAGTCTAGTCGAGCAAAAAAGCTCAGTCCTGAGTTCAAGCCCCTGGATTAGCACATACATACACAAAGCTTAAGCTGGTCTGTTTCCAATTTCCATACAACATACACCTATCAGTTACTTTTCTTTTTTTTTTTTTTTTTTTGGTCCGGTCATGGGGCCTGAACTCTGGGCCTGGGCGCTGTCCCTCAGCTCTTCAGCTCAAGGCTAGCGCTCTACCACTTGAGCCACAGCGCCACTTCTGGCTTTTTTCTTTTTGCTTATGTGGTGCTGAGGAATCGAACCCAGGGCCTCAGGCATGCAAGGCAAGCGCTCTACCACTGAGCCACCTTCCCAGCCCCTCAGTTACTTTTCTTAAAGCATTACATTCATATGACAAAATAGTGAAAGACCAGACTACTAGGGACCAGTAGTTAGGAAACCCTAGTTCTAACAGTGGCTCGTCTACTTAACCCTTCAGTGTAAATTGTTTTCTATAGAAAATGTGTCCTCATGAAATCAATAATGTTGGGGGTGGGAAGATGGCTCAGTGGTATAGGGCTTGCCTTGCATGAACAAGACCCTGGTTCAATTCCTCAGCACCACATAAGCAGAAAAAGCCAGAAGTGGTGCTGTGGCTCAAGTGGTAGAGCACTAGCCTTGAGCTGATGAGCTGAGAGACAGTGCCCAGACCTAGAGTTCAGGCCCCACAGACCAACAAAAAAAAAAAAAAAAAGAAAGAAAGAAAAAATAAAGAAAAAAAATCAACAATGGCAAAATAAAAAAAGAAAGAAGCAAAGCATGGATCACTGCTACCTATCAAATCAATTTAAATTCAGTCTGGTAATTAACCAAAATCTTATTTATAACTGAAAATAAATAAAGTTTATTTACTCTGAATGACTTTTGAATCCATAATGTACATTACAGATGCCAAGTTAATAGCTTTTTTTAAAGTCATTTGTAAGGCTTGAATTCAGGGCCTAGGTGCTGTTTTACTCAAGGCTAGCACTCTACCACCTTGAGCCACAGCTCTACTTCAGGTTTTTGAGTGGGTTAATTGGAGAAAATAGTCTTGTGGGGACTTTTCTGCCTGGGCTGGTTTTGGACCATGATCCTCAGATGTCAGCCTCCTGAGTAGCTATGACTACAGGCATAAGCCACTGGTGCCTGGCTGTTAACAGCTTTTAATATGGACTAGAATCAAAGTATCATGTTTTAAGTTATTTTATTTTTTATTAAATTTGTTTTGTTTTGGTGCTAGTACTTGAACTCAGGACTGGACACTGTCCCTGAGCATTTTTCCTCAAGGGTGGTACTCTACTACTTGACCCACAACTCCAGTGGCTTTTTACTAATTAGAACTAAAAGTCTCATGGATTTTTCTGCCTGGGCTAGCTTTGAACCACAATCCTCTGATCTCAGCCTCTTGAGTAGCTAGGATTATAGGTGTGAGCCACAGGTGCCCAGGTAAGAAAGATTTTTTCGCCCCGCTAAGCTTGTGCTGCAATTTTTGCAATTTAGGACTTTTCTAATATGAAAGGTTTAAAATTCTTACAGTCAACGTAATTCGGATGTTCTCTTAGGATATTTTTATATAGTTTCTCAGCTTCATGGAATTCACACATGGCTTCATACAGCCTGGCTAAGTTATATGAGGTGGTGACAGAAATGGCATTGTAATAGTGTTCATCATGCTCAGCCTCGGCCTTTGCACGATCCAGGGAGGCCAAAAAATATTTCTATGAGGAAGAAAAGAAAATTACCTTGTTGAAAGATATAGTTGATCCTCTAAAAATGTATGCATGCACTTAATCAAGGATGAAATAAAGAAAGATTTCTATTTTCCTACCTTTGCCTCCCCTAGGTTTCCAAGTCTAAAATGAAGGGCACCAACATTATTCAGAATCTCAGGGGGGACATCAGCCTGCACCTTCTCCTGAAGGATTCGTGTTGCTGTTCCATAGGCTGAGAGGGCCCCCTGTGTATTTATGGTAGATAGTAAAGGTATGCATGTAAATCATGGAGAAATGTTACCACCAGGCTTATATAAAACTACACATGACAGAAGAAATCATGAGTACAAACCTGTATATCAGTTTGTTCTAAGATTTGTGCCAATTCAATCCAAGCTTCAACATCATCAGGATACTGTTCTGTGACCTTCTTCAAATGGCCCTGGGATAAATGACAACATTAAACTAATAATCTCAAGGTAAAAATGGTGGCCACTGTAACCTGCTTAATAAGCCAACTATTTGTTTTCTAAAGTGGAACAAACTCAGCTTCTAGAACTGCTTCCACCAGAGTAACAAGGAATCAGGGCTGGAAGTCTCCAAGTAACTCATAGGAAACAGGTAAGATCTGAAAAATGTACCTTGGCAATATCACGTTTTTCTTGATCTTCTGAGGCAGCATAGAGAGAGCCAAGAATTTTCATAGTTTCATAATTGTTAGGATAAGCTTTCAAAACTTTCTCAAAACACTGAGATGCATTTTCTTTGTCACCTCGATAAATATACATCTGTCCCAAACCAAAAAATGGGAGCACAAAAGAGGATGAGGCAAACTGTGTGGCTTGATAGTAGTATTGAAAAGCTTGGTCATAATCTTCCTAAAAGATGAAACAAAACAAGACAACAGTATTAAGAAGACCTGAAGCTACAAATAAAGACTAGCTATTTAGAGAACTTTGGCTTACCTGAACATGGAATGATCTAGCCAACTGATAACAACTTTCTGCTTGCATAGCCTCCACTTCTGTATTATGGAATGCATGGAGAGCCAGGTGCTGGACTTTACTATAATCCTGAATAATAAAGATCAGGAAATTGATTGATGTCAGGAGAGTAGCACAGATAGCTGCTTTATCTTAACCACTAACACTTCATTTATCTATAGGGTATATTTCCATCTTTTCCCTAAATGGTTTCCTTTTAGTGTTGTATTATTTATAACCTATCAACAATTGTTGAAGCCTATCAACAATTCATTGTAACTGTCAGAGAAAAGCACGGTGGTTAGTAGCTGTGTAGGTCATTAGCACCGCCTCAGTTTACTCATCCACAAATGAGGACAAGATTATTTATTTCATAAATTATGGAGATTAACTGCGTGGAATGTACTTTTAACTATGATTAAAGTGCATAAGCATTAAGTACTTATTAGTAATCATAACAATAACATAATAGCTCTTATTAATGATTGATACCTGTCAACTTTTGCCTAACTAGGTTAAAATTGTTTCAACTCATTATTTAACTAGTGTAAAGTTCTTAGTACATTTCGGTTCCTGTTTCAGAATGGTAGATTAAACTTTTGTATTTATTGGATAAAAATTTTGTCAGTGAAATCTTGGGGCTTGAACTCTTGGCCTGGGTTCTGTCCTTGAGCTCTTCAGCCTGAGGCAAGCATTCTACCACTTGAACCACAGAGCCACTTCTGGTTTTCTCGTGGTTAATTGGAGAAGAGTCTCATGGCCTTTCCTGCCCGGGCTGGCTTAGAACTTCGATCTTCATATCTCAAGCCTCCCGAGTAGCTAGGATTATAGGCTTGAGCCACCAGCTCCTCACGCTTATAATTCTAGCTACTCAGGAGGCCAAGATCTGAGGATCATGGCTCAAAGCCAGCCCAGGCAGGAAAGTCTGTGAGACTCTTATCTCCAATTAATTATCAGAAAATTGGAAGTAATGCTGTGGCTCAGGTGGTAAAGTAATAGCCTTGAGCAAAAAAATCTCAGGAATAGTGCCCAGGATCTGAGTTCAAGCCCCAGGACTACACAAAAAAGACAATAAAAAAATCTATTATGATCAACATGCAAAAATACCATGGCTTCTCACTGCCTATGTAAGTACACACAAGTTGGATTACAGTTTCTACCTTTGGGCCTAATGTACTACCTATGGTAAGTCTACTACATGCTATGTTCTTATTGCACCAAACTGCTCAGACTGTCTTACTGATCTGTGCTCTTCCTTAAGCTTGGAGACAGTCACTTGACTACCTTCAACCAACAATGCTACTTCTGTGTAAAACCCCAACGCATCTTAAACACTCCTTCATTCTCTACTGTAAGTGAAAGGAGATTTTTAGGCTCATGTTTATGTTTGCTTAGCTGCCTGTGCTCTCTATGAAATGACTCAGAGTGCAGAAACTATTTACAGTGCCGCACACAATACATAAGGTCAATAAATATTAAGTAGGTGAACAGAACATAAATGTATGTACCGCAGATAACTAAAACAAGCTCTAATTTTGAAAAAAAAAAAAAAACCTGACATTTCTCTCCAAGTTAAGGAACAAAAGTACTGATATCATTCAGGAAAAAAGAGAGGACTTAAAACAAAAGACTATACCTTTTTGAAGAAAAAGTGATTTGCTAAGTGGTTCAATACCATAGGATTGCTAGGATCAATAGTATAGGCTCTGGAAAGAAGCTGGACACCGTTTTTTATAGAATCGGCCTAAAAGAAAACATTGTAATAGAGTAAAAATATGACTTCATTAACACTTTTCCAAAATTTTCTTCCTAGTCTCAACTGTACAACCATGGGTTCAGACATCAAACTTTTGCATTAGTTCATCTTGACCAAATATGACAAATTTCAAATGAATTACCAAATTGTTAAAATTTAGTACTCTGTAAAAAAAGCACCCATTATAAAGAATTCTTGAACTTTGATAATGGATGCATGAAATAAGTATATTTTATGTAATAGTCTTAAAAGTAATTTATATGGACTCCTAGGGCAAATTGTAGAAAACATTCTAAAACACTCATTTTATTGAATTGTATTGACACTTAGTATGTATGTTAAGAAAGATGGAAACTTGTATCATTTCTCATTGTAATGGGAACTAGAAGCCTCTTGATTTTTTTCTTTTTCTTTTTGGTCATGGGGCTTGAATTCTAGACCTGGACGCTATCCCTGAGCGATTCAGTTCAAGGCTAGCACTACCACTTGAACCACAGCACCATTTCTGGTTTTCTTTTTTTTTGGGGGGGTCCAGTAGTGGGGCCCGAGCTCTGGGCATGGGCACTGTCCCTCGGCTCTTCAGCACAAGGCTAGTGCTCTACCACTTGAGCCACAGTGCCACTTCCAGCTTTTTTCTTTTTGCTTATGTGGTGCTGAGGAATCGAACCCAGGGCCTCATGCATGCAAGGCAAGCACTCTACCACTGAGCCACCTTCCCAGCCCCCCCCCACTTCTGGTTTTCTGGTGGTTAACTAGAGATAACCGTCTCAATGGCCTTTCCTACCTGAACTGGCTTTGAACTATTATCCTCAGATCTCAGCCTCCTGAGTAGCTAGGATTACAGGTGTGAACCACTGATGCTGTGGCTGTTGTTGGTACTATGGGGGAGGGGGGTCTGGTCGTGGGACCTGAACTCTGGGTCTGGGTGCTGACCCTTAGCTCTTCAGCTCAAGGCTAGCGCTCTACCACTTGAGCCACAGCACCACTTCCGGCTTTTTTTCTTTTTGCTTATGTGGTGCTGGGGAATCGAACCCAGGGCCTCATGCATGCAAGGCAAGCGCTCTACCACTGAGCCACCTTCCCAGCCCCGGTACTATGTCTTGAACTCAGGACATTATACTATTTTCGCCTGCCTTTTCTGTTTATGGCTGGTGCTCTGCCATTTAAGCCATGCCTCCATTTCAGCTTTTTTGCTGGTTAAGGAGAGATGGAATCTGGTACTTTTCTGTTTAGCTTGGCTTCAAGAGTTGATCCTCAGCCTCTTGACTAGCTAAAATTTCGGGTATGAATCACCAGCACCCAGCTTCTTAGTGATTTTTAAATATCCATATTGCTTGTGTAATGAAATCTCTATTTTAATCCTCAATACTGTTTGTGGAGGGTGTGGGGTGGGAAAGATGTGCCATTTCCCCCCTTTTTTTGTTGTTCAGCTTTTGCTTGAGCTTTATTTACTTTATTACTCCATGCATCAGATGTCTTGCTGTGGTTGATATTTGTAGGTTATCCAATAGCCATGTCACCCCTCTAACATTGCTAACAGAATGGAGTAATTTTATTTATTTATTTTTATTTTTGGGGGGGGGGGTCCGGTCGTGGGGCCTGAACTCTGGGCCTGGGTGCTGTCCCTCAGTTCTTCAGCTCAAGGCTAGCACTCTACCACTTAAGCCACAGAGCCACTTCTGGCTTTTTTCTTTTCGCTTATGTGGTGCTGAGGAATCGAACCCAGGGCCTCAAGCATGCAAGGCAAGCGCTCTACCACTGAGCCATCTTCCCAGCCCCCTAGAATGGAGTAATTTTAGTAGCCTGTGAGACCTTTTGATTTTTAGGAAGGAAAATCCAGGACATGAATTAAGACTGACTTAAACTAGCCAAGAAAATCTATTTCCCTTCTCTGGAAATTGGCCTAAAGGTGAATGTTCTCAACAGGTGACAATGCCACTTTTTGATAATTATACCTAGGGAGATGCTACTGGTATTTAGTAGGTAGAAGCCAGGGATGCTGGTAAGTATCCTAGGACAGGCAGGATAATCAACTACAATAAACAATTTTCTAGCCAAAACAAAAATATTCTGATCTTGGGAAACACTGGTAACAGTGTTTTGGATGATTTTATTTAAGAAGCACAAGGGTAAGTTTCTTTCTCAGAATAAGAGAGTTTCTCAGACTAAGTTCTGTGGTCAACTGTTAGAGCACTTACCTAATAAGCAGGAGGTCCTGGGTTCAAGCCTAGTACTAATCCTCCTATCCCAATAAAAAGAACAATAGAGCTCCTTTAAGTTGAAATAATGAGATACCTGGAGATATAGCAGCCATCTTGTGACTATGACATGACAGATATAATGAAGAAAGGCCACATATTAATGAAGGTGGTAATGAAGGGTGGAAGATATTTTTAAAACCCTGGGTTTGATGAAACTGAGATGCAAAATCTGATACTTTAGACATCTAGTCAATACTATAAAAACTTCTTGGCTTAAGTCACTGGGTGTTTTTTGTTACTTATAAGTAGAAGCATTCCAAACTTATACACTGTGTCTATACCTTAACTAAGATTCTGAAATTTAAAAAAAACTCTATAGACTTAGAGAAAATTCATTTGATAGAAAATACTTTTCCTGAATTGTGAAGTTATTCTACTAGTCTGAATAGTGACTAGTGACTCATTTTGCCACAGAAATATGTTTGCTTTTGGGGTGTTGCCCTAATAACAGGAGTGTTATATATTGTGCAGACAGGTGCCATTTTGCCTTTCTATACTCTGAAACTTTGACTTCTAAGACAGATCTGACCCTATGAGTTTCAGATCTGACATTATCAGTCAGAACTAGGTAATTTCCCCCCATATACCTCCTTATTGTTGAGTTCGAGAACAGCCAGTCCAACCAGTGCTCCCACACATTTAGAATTAAGTTCCAGGGCTCTGCTGAAGGCCAGACGAGCCTTCTCCAGTTTGTTAAGTTTCACAAAGCAATGGCCCATTCCTAAACGAACTTCAGCTAAAAAAGAAAAGGTTTCAGATATGAAAATACTAAATAAAAACATGTTAAAAACATGACTTAATTAGCATTTTCCTAAAGTTTTCTTTCATAATCTCAACTCTACAGTGTACAATCATGAGTTCAGACAACTCTTGCCTTATTTCATCTTCATCATATATGACAAAGTTGGGCTGGGAATGTGGCTTAGTGGTAGAGTGTTTGCCTAGCATGCATTAAGTCCTGGATTTGATCCCTCAGTACCATATAAACAGAAAAAGCTGGAAGTGGTACTATGGCTCAAGTGGTAGAGTGCTAGCCTTGAGCAAAAGAAGCTCAGGAACAGTGCCAAGTCCCTGAGTTCAAACCCCAGGACTGGCCAAAAAAGAAAAAGAAAAAAAGACAAAGTTCCAGTGAGTTACCAAATTGTGGAATTCAGTTTTTTATTTATAGGCTGCAAACTGTTCTAAATTAACTTTGGTGATATGTCATATATATACACACACATACATATATATGCCATACATATATATATATATATATATATATATATATATATATACACATACATATAAATTAGTATCTTGCCTATAGTATCATCACAAATGACTTCATATATATTACACACAGATCTCAGCCTCCTGAGTAGCTAGGATTACAGGCATGAGCCACTGGTCCCTGGCTATTCTATCACTTTAATAATCACTTCAATATTCTAACAGTATCTTGCCACAATTGACTTCATGAACAACTGCCAAATTCTTGAATTTTAAGCTGAATCATGCACAGCTTAACTTAAAACAAAGCTTATCTCTTACCTGGACACCCTGGGTTAGTACGCAGTGCTTTCTTATAGTAAGCAAGAGCTCCTCTGTAATCCTTCTTGTTGAATGAAATACAAGCTTTACCTGTAGTGATTTTTAAAAATAAACAAGCACTATCTGATTAAAGAACATGAATTTCCTCTGCTTTATATTAACTTACCTAAGTTAAATATATCTCAGTAAAAGCTTGAAAACAGTGAACAGGATTTCATATAAAAAACGTCTTCTATAGGGTTTATAAATTTATTCCAAAAAACAGAACATGCTATTTTTTCTTAAATGTTATAAAGTAACAATTGTAACAGCTTGTAGTTGTGCAAGCTGACCCTTTGAAAGCAAAAAATAAATCATTCTTAACTGAAACATACTGTATTTCTGCAGTTTCAACAATACTCTATTGTGGTTTCAAATTTAACTCTTTCTTCTACTTTGCTGTCCAGCTCAACTATTAAGGCGCTATAGTTTTGGGTATATGTTAAAAATAAAGTAGAGGGGCTGGGAAGGTGGCTCAATGGTAAAGTAATTGCCTTGCATGCATGAGGCCCTGGGTTCGATTCTTCAGCACCACATAAGCAGAAAAAGCCAGAAGTGGGGCTGAGGCTCAGGTGGTAGAGTGCTAGTTTACAGCTGAAGAGCTGAGGGACAGCGCCCAGGCCCAGAGTTCAGGCCTCATGACCAACAAAAAAAAAAAAGTAGAATCCTAAAATGATTTCCACAGACCACTCACCAAGAAGGGCGGGAATGTTATTTGGAGACTGGTTGAGTACAAAATGAAACTGTGCATCAGCTTGATCCATTTTGTCACCTTCAAGTAGGCAAAAGCAGGCTCTTCCCAACAAATGGTTCTGTAATATACAGACATTATAAGGACTGCCATAATTCACAACAAACATGGAAAACTATTAACGAAAACCACATCGGGAGGAGGTAGAGACTGTAATACAAATTCATCTACCAAGCATAATGTGTGTAAGGAACCAATGAGCAATTCTTAATTGCAAAAATGAGAAATGATCCTGGAACGCAAATCTTCTGTGCCAGTAAAAAGGAGAGAAAGCTCAAATACCTTAAAATATACTTGAAATTTGAGTGGAAATGTTGGAATTACTGGTTCAACATGAGTTTAAGTTTTATATACTAAATCTGCCCATATTATGTCAAAAGTAGGATGGAAACAATTCTACTTTAATGAGGAACCTTTCTTCTATGATTATATAGACAATTAGTATTTTAAGAAAAATTCTTTCAAAGTATCTGCTATCTATGATACAAATTTTACATTCATGTGCTTTTTCCCTTTATTTATTTATTTTTTTATTGTGAGAATACCGTACAGAAGAATTAACAATTACATGGGCAAGATAATGAGTACATTTCTTATCAAGCATTGTTACCTCCTCTTTGTTTCCCCTTCCCATCCTCCCCCCCCCCCAACAAAGTTGTAAAGTTCGTTTTTCGACATAACGACTTGTACATCTCATTGTTGCAATGGGTCCACCTGTATCCCTAGTTAAACGATTTTTTTTGCCCTTCCCCTACACAAATTATACTGTCTGAGTCAAGCAGAAAAAGTCAGATAAGTTGATGTTAGGGGAATGAACCCCAAGATAAGTATTCAAAATTTTTTTCTTTCATGCAATTGTTTCTAATATATTTATAGGATGATTTCTATGTTGCTTTGTATGTCCCTCCCCCAGGGTATAACCCCTGCTTTTTCCCTTTTTATAAGTTCTAAGAGATTTGATTTATTTTACCTGATCATACATGATAATCTTATCAGCCATTGTATACAACAAGGTTGCTTGAGTGATAAGATCTTTCTTATTGTCCTTATTCTTTTCTTTCCGGGCCTGTTGTACATAATAGGCTGCCAATGTATCCAAGCAAGTCATCTGGTCTTTTTCATGGTCTCTATAGTCCAAATTGCCATCTATACGTGCTGCTTCCAATAACTTCACAAACTCCTCTGTTTTTCCTTGCTTGTAATATTCCAGCTATAAGATAAAGGCTCAAATTAGAAAAACTAAAGCATAAGACCAGATAAACCAATGCACATTCCAAATATTGATTAATAAGGGAATGGTAAAGAAGCTATAGAACATCTGTACATACTACTCTGAAATAAAATGAGTGAACTATTGATACACACCACAACATGGGTAAATCTTAACATAATTAGGCTTAGAGAAAGAAGCCATACTAAAAAAAGAATATACATGGTCTGACTCTGTTCATATAAAACTCTAGAAAATGTATACCAATGTTTAGCAAGGAAAGCAGATCAGGCTGGAGGAGGAACAAAAGCAGATGGGTGGCTGTGGTACAGGGGAACAGGAGTTAGGAAATTTTTAGGGGAATTGATATATCAATTAATCTTGAATTGGTAATGGTTCATCAAGTGAACACATGTCAACTATGTGCAATTTGTAATAGTTCAATTAGACTTCAAGATAGCTGTTACAACAGCTCCAAATATGCTATCTACTTATCCACCAATAATTGATCCTAAACTAAAATGTTCAAACATGCAGCATTTGAGAAAACAATAATGGGAGATATAAATAACTCTAAATTAAACCAAAACAAACATGAATTCTGGTTCTAAATCTACCAAAAAGTATCTGTAATTTTGGTCTTCTTATATAACTTCACTGGGTACCTGTTTCATTTATAAATAAAAGAGGAATACCATCATTTATAAGCAAAAGCATAGGCTACAAACCATGCCATAATCTTCAAATATGTTTTTTCCCCTCATCTGTATGAAATAACTGTTAACATCCCATATTTTCAGTGGGAGTCATTTGTCCTAGGTCATAAACTTAGATTTTAAGACATTTCATGTTAGACTACACTCTTTCCTCTGGAACAACCTGTAGCCCACAATCTTTCACTTATTTATACTACTGAGAGTGCCATGCTACCCTTCAAACATTCTAGTTTTTGGATAAGTATTATCAAACAAGGCTTATATAAAAACAAACAAACAAATAAACAGCTAAGTTCTCTTCTAACTGAAAAAAAATGTGTGAGAAGGGTTAATGACTTGGTTTCCAGTGAGTAGAATGAGTAGACAAATACTGTACTTCTATAGGCACAACCATTCTTGTTTGCTTTCTTGTCGTTTGCTGGTACTAGGGCTTAAACTCAGGAAAGGTCTCGAGCTTCCTGGGCTTCTCACTAGGCTTGAGGGCTAGGTTGCTCATGGATATTGGGCTATAACTTTTGAGTCATAACTGTTGCTGTGTGTGTGCGCGCGCCCTGAGCTTTTTTATTCAAGGCTAGCATTCTACCACTTGAGCAACTCCATTTCTGGCTTTTTGGTGGTTAATTGGAAATAAAGAGTCTCACAGACTTTCCTGCCTGGGCTGGCTTTTAACCATTATCCTCAGATCTCAACCCCTTGAGTAGCAAGAATTACAGGCATGAGTCACTAGTGCCTGGAGTACCCTGCTTTTTCCTGGTTAATTGGAGATGGAATGTGGTGGACTTTTCTGTGGACTTTTCTGCTGAGGGATGGCTTCAAAACCTTGACCCCCCAGATCTCAGCCTCCTGAGTAGTTAGAATTATAGGTATGAGTCACTGGCATCAGCCTTGTTTGATTTTGAAACAGTATCTTGCTATGTATCCAGTTTGACCTCAAACTCATGAGTGCAGGGATTTCAGAAGCATACCACTAAACTGGGCCGGAAGGAAAGACACTCTTTTTTAAAAAAGAGATTTATTTATTTTTATTGTAAAGATACTGTACAGAGGGGTTGTAGTAATGGGTAATGTGATGAGTGTATTTCCTATAGAGCATTGTTAGCACCTCTGTTTTTTTCCTACTATCCCTTCCCCTCCCCCCTCCAAGTTGTAAAGTTTGTTTCAACATAGTGTCAACATGGAAAGACACTCTTTAAAAGCATGAATTTACATATGAAACTTTAACAAGATGTTTTGCTTTGCTTTCTGGCCCAACAAAGAAAAGTCAACAGAATGAACATACAGCCTACAGAATGGGAGAAAATTTTGTCAGGATTCATCAGACAGAGGGATAACTTCTAGAACTATAGGAGTTCAAAAAGGTAAACAATAAAAGAACAAGTAATCTAATAAAAAATGGGGAAACGATCTGTATAGATACTTCTCAAAAGAAGCAGTGTAAAGGACCAACAACTATGTGAAAAAAAATGTTTTAACATTTTTAGCCAAGAGGAAACTACAAATCCACACCGAGATTTCATCTTATCCCAGTCAGAATGGCTACTATCTGGGTAAGAAAAAAACAACAACAAACACTGGTGAAGTGGTGGACAAAAAAGAAGCCCTAAACACTGTTGATAAGATGTAAATTAGAACAGCCCTTTATAAGTCTCAGTATGAGAGTCCCCATAAAAAAACTAAAGGTAGGACTGTACCATTCCTGGGTTTATACCCAAAGGGGGGAAAAAAGCTAGCTGGATGCCGTTGGCTCATGCCTATAATCCTAGATACTCAGGAGGCTGAGATCTGATGATTACGGTTCAAAGCTAGCCTAGGCAGAAAAGTCTCTGAGACTCTTATCTCCAATAAACAACTAAGAAAAAGCCAGAAGTGGTGCTGTGGCTCAAGTGGTAGAGCACTAGTCTTGAGCACAAAAGAGACTGAGGGACAGTTCCTAGGCCCAGAGGTCAAGCCTCAGGACCAGGGAAAAAAGAAAAAGAAAAAAAGCCAGCAGACAACAGAGAAACTGCACACCCATGTTTATGGCAGCCCTATTCAGAATATTCAAACTTTGGAATCAGTCTAGGTGTCCACCAACAAATGAATGGATAAAGAAAATATATGTATGTGGGGTGTGTGTGTATGCATACCCCCACATACACACACAAAACAAAAAAAACCACAACAGAGTATCATTTACCCACAATAAATGAAATCATGTTATCTGTAGAAAAATAAATGGAACTATGTTAAGTGAAATAAGTCAGATGCAGAAAGACAAATGTACCATATGTCTTTTCATATATGGAAGCTAGAATGGAAAAAAAAGACAACCTGGAAACAATAGAACTACTAGGGAAGGTTAAGCAGATTGGGGGTAGGAAGGAAAAAGGAGAGGGTAAATTGGGAAAAGGGTACAAGAGTAGTTAGGAAAATGGATACCACTGACATATATCAACTTATAAAAATGTCACATTGAAACCCACAACTGCACAAATATTCACCAATAATTTTTTAAAAAGCCAAGCACTGAATACAAGCTCAATTCTAGGTTTACTTTTCTGGGCCTTCCATACAATTCAGGAGTCTGTTGCTATGAAAGGGACTTATGGCACAACTGCTTAGGAATTATGATGATGGTATTTACATTACCTACTCTCATAGGAAGGAAAAATGGTGTAATATAGAAGAGAGGACACAGAATTTGAGGCTTTCTGATTGGATTATCTAAGGATTTCTAGTTATATACATATTACGCAGAAGACTAAACATGACAAAAAACCTAATACTGAGATAATTGTTACCCCAAAAATGTATACAATGTTTATGGAGCATATTGATGTAGCATATATATACATAAGTCAATCCACTGAATAATCATCAAAGACTCAATATAGAGTACTATTTAACTCAAATGAATTTTGCCTTTAATATATACTAACTTACACATCACTTAGGAAAGTGGCCTGACATTTCTATAAATGGCAATACAATTAATTTTTATACAGATGGTACAATTGATTTATCAATAGCCAAATGAACTATGTATTTCTGAAATGAGAAACTATGTCTTTTCCCAGCCAACAATATAAAATATTTTTTGCATGAATACTTACTGCCAAAGCAATCCATATGTGCAGTTGTGTGTGTTCTTGTTTCAGAATACTGATAACTTCATCTCCCTCTGGTAACTGATCGAAGTCAAGTTCAATAACCTAAAACACAAAATGGGGTAGGCTTTACCTCTTCTTTTTTTTTTTTTTTTTCCTGTCAGTCAAAGGACTGTGGGCCTGGGCTCTGTCCTTGAGCTCTTCAGCTCAAGGCTAGTCTTCTACTACTTAAGCCACAGCACCACTTCCAGTTTTCTGGTGGTTAATTGGAGATAGGAGTCTCAGGCACTTTCTTGCCCAGGCTGGCTTTGAACGGCCATCCTCAGAACTCAGTCAGTCTCCTGAACAGCTAGGATTATAGGTGTGAGTCACTGGTGCCCAGCTCTTATTTCTTTCTAAGACTCATTTTTTTTCCCATCCTTTGCTGCTGCTCTTCTTCTTT
This sequence comes from Dipodomys merriami, assembly GCF_024711535.1. NCBI lineage: Eukaryota > Metazoa > Chordata > Mammalia > Rodentia > Heteromyidae > Dipodomys > Dipodomys merriami. The sequence goes on along the minus strand of NW_027203937.1, from coordinate 24,714,860 downwards.
TTTTTCAGGTCCTGGGGCCTGAACTCAGGGCCTGGGTGCTGTCCCTGAACCTCTTTTGTGCTCAAGGCTCTCTTACTACCACTCAGCTACAGTGCCACTTTGGGCTTTTTTGAGTAGTTTATTGGAGATATGAGTCTCACGGGACTTTTCTGTTCCGGCTGACTTCCAAGCACGATTCTCAGATCTCAGCCTCCTAAAGTAGCTAGCATTACAGGTGTGAGCCACCAGCACCCGGCTCTTTGCTGCTTTTCTTAAGTATCAGTACACAGGTGCTCACTTTCAACAGACAGAGCTAATACACGTCAGTACTTTGGAAACACATACCAAATGGTGTACTGTATTAGTAAACTAAACGCAGAGAGAAGCAAACAAATCCTGCTAGTTGTCTCCCTATCACTAGTCCCATGAAACTCTGCAAGTCAAATCACAAAATCCTACTTAACCTGTAGTTCAAATAAAAGTGTCTTAAGAATCCTGAAAACAGATGCCCTGGGTCTGCCACTTTGAGAAACATGATCCTAGAGGCCATGCAAACTCGAATGCCAACTGTACACATCAATCACGGGCATGATTTGTGTCACAGGCAATCCTGAATGTGGGCACACACGCACACGCACACACTCACACATAAACGAGAACATGTTCTGGAAATCAGATAAAGGTAATAGTGAACAGACTCAAGACCACTCGGTGAATCATATCGCAATATGACGTCTCAAATGGGCAAAAAGTAGAGTCTGAAATAAGCAAGAATACTTAACATCAAAGCCGAGGGCGCTACTCAGACAAGGCCACCTCAGGAGGAGGCTCTGGTACTATACTGAGAGGGGGATTGATGCCACACAGTGCTAGTCGCAGCGGTATCTTCAGCTCCGTGCGAAGCTTTAGGATACAATTTCCAAGGCGGGGTGGGGGGCGCGATCTCCTGGGAAAGGACGTGGACCCCGGCGGGGGCATCAGCGTCCACCTTCGCCATCCAGGAGGCGGCCCCTCTCACTCCACGGCGCCCGTGGATTCCGAGCCGGCGGCGTGTGGTCAAACACGAGCGGCATGCGTGTGTGTGCGTGTGGGGGGGAGGCGGTGGGAAGACCTGCGGCGTCGGGGCGGGAGGGCGGGGGGGGGGGGACACTTGGAAGAACTTCCCCGCTGACCCGCACGCGGCGGCAGGACATGGGGTTCCCGGCCCCGGAGGGCGCGGGGGCCGAGGAGGCAGCGGTTCGGTTCCGAGCATCGCCCGCGAGTTCCGATCAGGGGCCCCCGAGGAAGGACGGTCCGAAGGGCTCGGGGTCGTCCAAGTTCACGGCCTCCCCCCGCACTCCCGCCCGACACTCACCTCGTCAGTGTCCCGGAGGGGAATCTCGATGGATCCCCGCGACATGATGGGACCGGAGCACCAGCGGGCGCCTCGCCCCGCTGCTCTGCAGTCTACAGTCTTCGCTTCGGGCTCACCCGGAGCTCAGCCACCGCTCGGGATCCGGCTGCGACCGCCGCCCCGCGGCGCCGCCGGAGCTCGGGCTTCTCCTTCCAGTCAGCCGATTAAACAACGAACGAGCGGACGGAGACCGGCCACTTCCGGGGCCCCGCCCCCTCCGCCCCGGAAGCACTGCCCACGGGAGGGCGCGCCCGACGCGAGCTCCACCTGTGGCTCTGGTGGTTCCCTCTTTGGAATGACTGCTCCAACCCTCGCAGTGCGTAGGATGCAGGTGGCGGGAGAACGTTTGGGACTTTACAGTGCGGAAGAAGGAACTTAGCGCAGTCGCGGATTCATACCCGAGCTCGGGAGGCGTAACTGCTCCGACCCAGTGGGCGGGGCCTCCGACGTGGCCGCAATGGGCGGGGCCTCCTACGACATGGCCTCAGTGGGCGTGGCCTGGCCAGCCTTGCTGGCTTCTGGAGCTGGAAGCGGATAATCCGGTTCTGTCATTTTTGAAAAAACATTTGTTGTAAAGGTGATGATCAGAGGAGTTACAGTTACGCCAGTCAGGTCATGAGTACATTTCTTTTTCAACAGTATCCACCCCCTCCCTCATGTTCTCCCAGTTTTTCCTCTTAGCACCAGTCCTTGGTGCGAATTGTGCCGGTGATAAATTCGTGATCACTTTAAATCGCATTGCGGCGAATGCCGTGATCACGGTGTTAAGACTCGAATTTTTTTTTTTTTAGGTATACTTCTTTTGAAACACATTAAAAACAATCTACTGTATTTTTAGTTTAATCAAATTGTGGAAGAATTTAATTACACCTAGTCAATGTTCTGATTAAATTCTAAAATTCGATTAAATTTTAATCTGTAACTTGGTTAAATTGTAGGAGAGCATGCTTAAATTATATCAGTGTCTTTTTCACTACATCAGGGAAGAATCTTATAAACAAATTTGTTTTATTTTCCAAGTGTTCAGTGAATCCCCCTCCCCCCCCCCCTTTTTTAATGCTCATTACCTCTAATGAGCCCAAACCACCCTCATCACTTGTTTGGTTCACTGCAATAGCGCCTGTATTTACCCACATTTCCGTCCAACTCTGGTCCCAAGCACCAATCCAGCATCAGCCATGTTTCAGACTGGTGGTTAATTGGAAATTAGAGTCTCACAGACTTTCCTGCCCAGGCTGGCTTGGAACATCAATCCTCAGATCTCAGCCTTAGGAGCAGCTCTGCTTACAGGCATGAGCCACCTGCAGCCAGAATGGAACCTATTTCTTTGTGGACAATGTCACCCCTCCCCTTCCTCTCTCCTTGTTTTTCCCTCCCATTTCCACCTACAAGTTGTGTAGTTTATTTTCAACATAGTATCTACTGGGCATCACTGGAGTATTTGCTTACCTTTTGTCGGTTTATTCCTATGCCTCCTCTTACCCACCTAAAGACAAATAAATGAACAAACAAGACAGAAAGAAAAGCAATAACAAAGAGAAAACCTCATTTCCATTTTCTGGAGTTCATTTCAATATATATATATATATATATATATATATTTTTTTTTTTTTTTTTTTTTTTTTTTTTGTCGGTCGTGGGGCTTGAACTCTGGGCCTGGGCGCTGTCCCTCAGCTCTTCAGCTCAAGGCGAGTGCTCTACCACTTGAGCTACAGCGCCACTTCCGGTTTTCTGGTGGTTTATTGGAGATAGGAGTCTCACAGTCTTTCCTGCCCGGGCTGGCTTTGAACCGCGATCCTCAGATCTCAGCCTCCTGAGTAGCTAGGATTACAGGCGTGAGCCACCAGCGCCCGGCTTCAATATATATTATTGTATATGATCAAAAATACATAGGTGTTGCACCTTTGTGCTCCTCTCCTAAGAGTATGCTCCTTTATTCTCATTGTATGTGAACGCCTAAAGTCCTGTATAATTGATCATATCGTGGGATATTTTTGACCTAGATTCCACATGTATCATTTGTCTCTCTGAGCTTGCCTTACCTCACTTAACATAGTTTGTTCTACAGTCCATCCATTTCCCTGCAAATGACACAGTATTTTTCTAATGGCTGTGTAAAATTCTATTGTGTACAGGTACACATCTTTTTTGATCCATTCATCTATCGTAAGGCATCTGAGCTAATTCATAACTTGGCTGTTGTGACTAATGCAATAATGAACATGGATGTACAAGTGACTTTATGGTATCCTGGCTTCTGGGTAGATGCCCAGCAGTAGTAAGGCTGGGTCATAGGGAAGATCAATGTTTAACTTTGTGAGGATCCGCCGGACTGCTGTCCAGGGTGGTTGTACTAGTTTACATTCCTACCAGCAGTACAATAGGGTTCCTTTTTCCCACATCCCCGCCAACATTTCTTGTTCGAATTCACAATGTTGGCCAATCTAACTGAGGTGAGATGGAATCTCAGAGTTGTTTTGATTTGTATTCCTTTATGGCCAGGGATTTTGAGCATTTCCTGAAATATTTCTTTGCCATTCTTTAGGAGGGGTTGGTTCCTTGAGTTTTTGTATTTTGGTTTTTACTGATTCTTAATCCATCCTTTTAATAAACATACCACTGTATTCTGGGACTTGCTAGAGCAGAGAAAAAAAAATGCACTCCAGTGAGAATTCTCTTCACTTAGCTGATTTTATGCTTAAAGAAGTATAATTTAAGAAATTCTTTCCTAACACTCCTATCTATTTATCCCCATAATTTGTGTGGAAAATCAGCTTGGCTGTGTATTTGTGGCTGGTGAAATTAGTGGCTTCAACAGGATGCAGAACTTACCTGGTTGATTGGTATGTTTGTCTGAGCAGGTCTCCAAGGCAGGTCTCCAAGGCAGGTCACAGCTATGCACCTGGGGGCTGGGGGGGCGGGGGGAGGAGGGTGCAGCTGACTCTGTTTACAGAGGGAAAAAAAGACATTGGATCAAAATGTCAGCATTATTTTTTATTTGAAGTCCTTTTGTTTTGTCAGGAAAAATTCTTTTCCAGTAGAAATAGCATTTTAAACTCGCTTTAATTTAGGATGGAATAAGGGAGAGGTTTTCAAGTTTCAGAGACAGAGCCATCCCTTGAGCAGTACTCCTGAAGCTTTCTAGTGTTGGAGACATCTCCCAGAGATGAAATTAAAACTGATTTCTGGGCCTCTTCAACATCTGATTCTCAGGTGTGGGGCAGGGTGGATAGTTTTCATTTCTATGGAGTTTGCAACTGAGGGCTCCTTTGGAAATCACTAGTTAGAGAACTCAAGGTAACAGTAGCACAGATTGGGCCAGAGCAAGGGAAGTTCTAGTTGTTTAAACACTGTGTCAGATGCTGTCATGTCACTTTGCACACATTCTATTTAATTGGTACAACACCCTACATGCTGCCTTTACTTCTAATGGACACTTTGAAATTGGCTTTTATAAAAATTCTGCCAAGAAGATTCCTGTCTATCTATACCAAAACTAAATTCTTTGCTATATGAAAGGATCTGTGCCTTTTCAGGCTTGTATGTTTGTCCTGGGGCTTGAACTCAGGACCTAAGCTCTGTGCCTGCACACAAAAGCTCAAGGCTGGGGTTCTCCTAACATTTAAGAGTCCCATGGTCTTTCCTGTTCAGGCTGGCTTTGAACCACAGTCCTGAGATTTCAGCTTCCTAAATAGCTAGTCAGCCACTGGCACTGGGCTTGCCTTTCAGTTTTGATAGTTTAACCTGCAGTAAAATTGTATGTGGGACTGGGGATATGATTCCATGATTGAATGTGTGCTTAGCATGAGCAAAGCCCTGGGTTCTATTCCTGGTGGGTAGAATTTCTTCTCACTGGTTTCTTGTGTGTGCACGTTCCAGTACTGAGGCTTGGACTCAGGGCCTGGGCACTCTTCCTTAATTGTTTTGCTCAAGGCTAGTGGTCTTCCAATTGAGCCATTTCTGGATTTCTGGTGGTTAATTGGAGATAAGAGTCTCACAGATTTTCCTGCCCAGGCTGGCTTCTAACTTCTGTCCTCAAATCTCAGCCTCCTCAGGAGCTAGGATTACAGGTGTGAGCCACCAGAGCTGGCTCTCCCTGTCTCTTATTGAGAGCAGGTAATAATAACTATGCCTCCCTCATATCCCAGCCTAGCACTGAAGCACTTTTGCCAGCTGGATAATGTTATTTACAAGCCTCTGACTATTTTAATTCGCACTTCTTTAATTACACCTGTCTGAAGTAGAGAATCTTTTTGTATATTTACAATCTCTCATATTTTTTTAATGGAACATTCTGTCCTGGGTACAATTTTCTATTGAGTTCTTTTTTTGTGTGCTTATTTATGCCAATTCTATTTAAGTTAAGGAAAAGAACTGTTTGATAAATATGCTTTCAGTATGTTTTCCTTATTTTTGAAGTTAAGGTTTTTATATCATTTTTTTTCTTTTTGTATCCAAGTTTAGATAGCTATTTATATGAATTTATGAAGGATTTTTTATTTTTATTTTTTGTTGATCTTGGGGCTTGAACACAGGGCTTTGGCACTGTCCCTGAGCATTTTTGCTCAAGGCTAGCATTTTACTACTTTGTGCCACAGTGCCACTTTCAATTTTTTGGTAGTTAATTAGAGTTAAAAGTGTCTTGGAGCTGTGCGCTGGTGGCTCCTGCATGTAATCCTAGCTATTCAGGAGGTTGAGATCTGAGGATTGTGGTTCAAAGCCAGCCCAAGCAGGAAATTCTGAGACTCTTATCTCCAACAAACCACCAGAAAACCAGAAGTGGCGCTGTGGCTGAAGTGGTAGAGTGTTAGCCTTGAGCTGAAGAGCTGAGAGACAACGCCCAGGCCCAGAGTTCAAGCCCCACAACCGACAAAGAAAAAAATAAATAAATAAAAAAGAGTCTCATGGACTTTCCCAGTTCAAACTTTGATCCTCAGATCTCAGCCTCCTGAATAGCTAGGATTACAAGTGAGAGCCACTGGGCTGGGAAGGTGGTTCAGTGGTAGAGCGCTTGCCTTGCATGCATGAGGCCCTGGGTTCGATTCCTCAGCACTACATAAGCAAAAAGAAAAAAGCTGGAAGTGGTGCTGTGGCTCAAGTGGTAGAGTGCTAGCCTTGAGCTGAAGAGCTGAGGGACAGCGCCCAGGCCCAGAGTTCAGGCCCCACGACCAGACCCAAAAACAAAAAAAACAAAAAAAAACAAAACAAAAAAAAAAAAACCACAAGTGAGAGCCACCAGTACCTGTCTTTTATGAAGGCCTTTTAAGGCTTTTCAGTGTTTTATAGTCAAAACCCTGTACCTTTCTAGATTATTAACAAATTAACCCACATTTTAAGATTTTTTTATTTATTGTTTGTATTTATTAATCCAGAATGGCTGTAGGCAGTTATAAGGAATGAACTAGGAACTCAGCTTTGTTATCTCAATAGGCACTAATCTGTACTTTCAGCACTATTTATTTATATTATTATTGATTCATTGTTAATAATAGAAATACTTTTTAAATTTCCTGTAATAATCAAATTACTAGGGTTGGAACCAGAGGCCCCACACTTGCTAGGCAGGTGCACTTGACACTGTCCTACTATTTATTTATTTTTTTTAAAATTTTATTTTATTTGTGAACATACTGTACAGAGGGGTTACAATTACATGGGCAAGATAATGCATACATTTCTTACCAAGCATTGCAGCCTCCTCCTTTGTTTACCCTTCACATCCCTTCCCAGCCTCCCCCCTCCCCCCCATCGTTCCCCCCCCCCCCCCGCTCCCCCCCCACCGACATTGTAAAGCTCCTTTTTGACAGGACAATTTGTACTTCTCATTGTTGCAACAGAGTTCTACTATTTATTTACCAAGCTTTCTTTTCCCAGTTGATTTGAAACCCTACCTTTATAATACATTGAACTCTACGTGCATTTGAATCTATTTTTAAATTTTCTTTGGTTCCGTGACTTTTTTTTTTATTTGTACTTTTATTCCTTTCTTTTCTTTTTTTAATTTTAATTTTTTGTGAACATACTGTACAGAGGGGTTACAATTACATGGGCAAGATAATGAGTACATTTCTTATCAAGCATTGCAGCCTCCTCCTTTGTTTACCCTTCAATCCCTTCCCAGTCTCCCCCTCCCCCGCCCCCCAATCCCCCCATGCCCTCCCTCCCCCCCCCCGCCCTCCCTCCCCCCCCCTTTCCCGTGACTTTCTTTCATCCACCTTCTTTATTGATTCTAATTTTGGACTGTTTTGGCATTGGGATGGGGTAGGGCAAGGAGAGCAGAGGAGACCTGGCTGGCTGGGTGAGCTTAGGCTGACATCTCAAGATGGGCAGGAACAGCTCAGGTAGAGGAAGTACATGTGTGAAATCTAGGAGGTGGAAAGCAGCTGGGCCTGTCTGCAAGAACTGCTGAGACTAGTGTGGTGAATGTGGAACAAGGGCGAGAGGGATGGAAATGGGGTTGGAAGGATGGGCCACATTTTGTAGGACCCCATTGATTCCAGTTGGTCCCAGTTTCCTAGAGCATAACAAGGTCACTGTGGCCCTTATATAGAGGTTGGGTAGAGGGGAGTAAAAACTGTGTGAGGAGGCCAGTTCAGAGTTGCCTATGTTATGCTAGTTAGCTTGTCATGGAGAGCAAGGAAAGAAAGGACAGTTAAGACACATTCTGGCCTGGGGAAATGGCTCAAATGGTACTGTGTCTTATAGTTGCCTAGAAACCATTAGGATCTTGAGTTCAAATCCCAATACTACCAAGGAAAAAGAAGATACACTGTGGGTTGGGTGCATTGGCTCATGTCTATAATCCCAATTATTGAAGAGGGAGAAATGGGGAGGATCATGGGTTGTGGCCAGCCTAAGCAAAAAGTTAGCAAGACTCCCATCTCAGCAAAAAAAAAAAAAAAAGCTGGGCATGGAAATTCATACCTATGGTCCCAGCTATATAGTTTGTAGTCCAGGATGACTTGGGCAAAACCTAAAAGACACCACTTAAAACCAGGAGTAAAGAGGGATGGGAGAGTGTGGCTCAAGTGGTGGAGCACCTGTCTAGCAAATGAGGGACCTGGAGTTCAAATCCCAGTATCACCAAAGGGGGAAAAAAAAAGACACATTCTGGAGGTAGAATCAAAAGATTTGTTGATAACTCAAATGTAAGGTGAGAAATAAAATGGAGTCCTTGCTGAGTCCCAGGGGGCCTTATCATTTTGTACCTTTGTGGACCACTTGCATTTGCCTATCTTATTTATGCATACATTTTAATGGTAATGTTTTGGAGAGGGTTGAAGGGCTTAAAAACCCACCTTGAGGCTTATTTATATTGTAGTCTCAACAAGGAATGCCATTTGCTGAGATGGGGGAGATTTGAGGAAAAATAGAATCAGGAGTGAAGGGGTAGGGTGGGGTTCAATCAGTGCAGGTTGGAAGAGCTGGGGAAGAAAAACAGGAGGGGTGACATTGATCAAGCTACTTTATACTCACAAACTAACATGTTGAATTAAAACCCCTCTGTACTAAACTAAAACAAACAAAACAGTTGGAAGCCCAAAACAGCTAGAAAACTATTTCATATGTGGATCTGGAGCCGGGAGGTAAGGTCCTGGTGGAGGCAGTAGCCACAGAGGGATGTTCTTTAGAGCCATAACAATGAATGGGGTCTGGGAGAGGGCAGAGAGTGTAGACAGAGCAGAACAGAGAGTCAGGAGGAATCCTGGAGAAACCAGAGATGGCTGCAGGAAAAGGAGCCAGCCAGGCACACAGTGGGTAGGCAGGGTGGCACTGTCTCTAAACCCCACTCCCCAGCCCTCCCTCCATGGCCTGTGTTGCTCTTTGAGGACAAACGAGGTGCCTTTCCATCCTCTGAGCAGCCCTGCTCATGTCTGCTGGGCTGCTTTAGCTCTTCTGTCTCCCAGCCCCCCCATCACCTCCTTTGGTGGGTCTCCTATCTTCTCTGTTTCAAAGCACCAACCTAAACCCCTTTGTCCCTTGGGCGTTACTCATAGTCATTCTCAACTTGCCTCTTCTCCAGGCAGCACCCCATATTAACATTCCACCCCTGCATCTTATTTATTTCCTTCACTGTGACTCATCACTATATGTTTATTCAAAGCAGAAAGTTCCATAGAGCAGGACTGTCTCTTTTCTAATTCTTTTGTAACTCTAGTTCCCACACAGTATCAACAAACAGTAGACACACAATAAACATGACTCATGAATAATATGCCTTTTTAATCCCACTTTTAGACTCTATTTTTAACCTCCTCTCTCCCTTAAAAAAAAGGCAACTGAGGACAGAAGACTCGGAAGTAGGGGACTATTCACAGGTTCCAACATGGTGAGTAGGGGTGGGCAGATGTGCTCCAGCTGCCAGACCTAAGGGACCCCTGAAAGTGTCGGCTGGCTAAGAGCTCCCCTTCACTCCAGGTGCTGGGGAGCCCCAGGCTGTGCAGGCAAGGTCCCAGCAGAGGGCAGCAGAGTGCCACTCGGGACTGGGATATTTAGTTAGTGAGCAATTGGATTCTGAAATGATAAGGGTCATCTTTGCTGGACTCTAAAGTGGGCTGAAGGAGGACCTGAGCAGTTATGTTTCAGATGTGCTGATTTCCGCCACATAGAAGAACAGGGCCAGTGTAGCCTGTACCTGTGGCCCTTAGAAGTCCCTCCAAGGAGATAGGAGATGACTGAGGTAGGGTGGTCATTGGATGGAGTTTTAAGTACAAATGGGATTTATTTTTAAACTGTAGTTACGAGGGGAAAAAGCTCCTGGAGACTGTTTATGAACCAGGAAACTAGGTGGCATTGGCAGGGCCAGGCAAGTATCTGGGAAGGTTCAGGGGCCGACAGCACTTTGGAGAACATACATTGTCAGACTTCACGTTCTTCAGACTTCACGTCCTCTGAAGTTATTTCTTCTCTGTTCTCCTTTTTTGTTAGTAAAGTTGTGTTTTAAAAGATTTCCAACCTGCTGGGCGTCGGTGGCTCATGCCTGTAATCGTAGCTACTTAGGAGGCTGAGATCTGAGGATTGTGGTTCAAAGCCAGCCCAGGCAGAAAAGTCCATGAGATCGACAATAAACTACCAGAAAACTGGAAGTGGCGCTGTGGCTCAAGTGGAGGGCACTAGCCATGAGCTGAAGAGCTGAGGGACAGTGCCCAGACCCAGAGTTCAAGCTCCATGACCGACAAAAAAATAAAATAAATAAAATAAAAAATAAATTCTAGCTTATCTGTATTCTTGGGAAAGGTTTTTGCAATGACAGCCCTGGGTCAGAGGTGAGCACAGAGCCTCCTAGGGGACAGCAAGGTAGCAGCACCAGAGATTAGAGAACCCCACACAGAAACCAGGGAACAGACATACAGTAATAAGAACCACAAGTTCACACAGTTGTACACAACATAAATGCATCAGAGTAGACACACCTCACACAGAAGCTTACATAGACACATGATCTACATAACATACACACCCACTGATACATTACACATTCACACTGACTTACAAAACAGTCATGGAGCCACATTCACACTCATCAGGGCTTTTTGTACTAGAAATTGTGATTTCCTCTCCAGTGGCCATTTCAAATCCCTTCCCTTGCACTATGACATTGTGTATTGACACAATGTGGTTTAAATCTAGGGTCAAATCAATGCTTTGTTTTGTTCAAGAGTTGCTTCCCATTGGTCTAAAACTGAGCCTATCAACAGCATCCCCACCCCTTTGGCCCACCTCTATTTTAGGAGTGGGCATACCCTGTTCCACTAGGTGTGAACGAGGAAGCAGGCAGACCAGAAAGCCATCAACAGTCTTGTGATTTAAACAAAGACCAGTTTAGAAAAAGCTGAAGGGGATGTTTAGGTGAGAGAATTACAGACAGAATTATCATCCCTGGAAGTTAGGAGTCCCTAAACAGCCTGTGCCAGAGCCCAAACTAGTTCTGGATTTCAGGTTCTGTCAACCAACAAATAGTTATGATTGCTTAAGGCACTCAAGTTGGAGTTTCTGTTTCTTACGTCCAAATAGCTCAAAGTGAACCAGGTCCTCCTAGAACTCAGAGAACAAAATCTGGGACGCTGTGGTTGTCTCTCCCTCTTTCTCTTTTGGCCTCTGGGTTTGAAATGTGAAGTTCCTGATGCTTTATACATACAAGAAAAGAATAGTGTTTAAAATCCAGCTAATTGTAGCCTCTTTACCTAATAAGTGATTCAATTCAAATCTGTGGAGGAGTGAATCTGTAAATAGATCTTGTTTAGTGCAGAGGTTAAGATTCAAGCTAATAACTTTGGATTACATAAAGCAGGAAACCTTAGCTGATATCACACACACACACACACACACACACACACACACACACACACACACACACACACACACACAGGATTATAATAAGTGTGGCTACCTGAAGACTAAATCATCAGAGGCCATTTCAAAATGTCCTACCATGTTAAGGGAGCAGAGTAGGCACGTGGGATTTACTGAGGCCCAAGCATGTGTCTGAGCCTAGTAAATTCTCACAATAGACCTGGGAAGAGACTAAGCTCACTTACCTTGCTCACAAAAGAACATGGAGGATGGTTTTTGAGACATTAATGGTCATTTGAAAGACCCTCATCCATCTAAGGAAGATAATTCAGAGTGCTGTAAAAGCTGCAAGTCTGGCCCTGGAGTTGGGACTCAGAGATTAGTTAAGAGTGTAGCATGGCAAGTCACTGAGAGACAAGCCAATTTTAACTCCAAAGCCTCTGTTTGTGCAGTGAAGGTCAGCACTCTGTGACTAGTGAAGGGGGTCAATGGAGAGGTTGCTGTGGTGAGTTCCCAGAGGGTGGGGATGGATGGATGAAGCAGTTGCACACTGATGAGCTGGAGTTGTTGGTGAGGTTTGAGGACATAGTAAAGGTCTCTAGAACAGGGGGTTATTTGAGAAGCATCTTGGGTGCTTCCAGAGGGTAGTTATGGGCAGGTCAGCAGAACATCCCTTAAATGACAGCTCAGTAGAAGTGGCAGATGAGGCAGGTCCTGAGATGGTGGAGATGTGAAAACAGGAGGAGCTATGTAGAAGAACATCAATCAGGGTGGAGACATGAAGAACACAGGGATTGGCTAGAAGATGAAGCTGTCTCTGGCTTGCATGATCTGTTATGGGGACTTCTTTCTACTGTCTCAGGAGCATCTGACCCGACCTGACCACTGGCCACCGTAAGCCTTAGAGCCCATGCCTGGGGATAATACTACCTGAAGTGTGTTATAGGAGTTAAAGAAGTGACAGATACAAGTCAATAATTATACAGTAGTTGCCTAATAAAAACAAGCTCTTTTCCTTCTACCCCTTTCCTTCCTCCTCCCATTCAAAAGGACATGGTGTGGTTTGTACAGATACAATAAACGGGTAGTCAGCCTTCATTCCATCTGCTTCCTGGTGGGCTGTCCAGTATTGCGATGTCTGGAGAACTGAAAACAACCTTTCCTAGACCTCTGGAAGGGATCCCAATGCACTGTGGAGGATGTGGGCAGAAGCTAGCAGAAACCATGCATGTTTGTATTCCTGCTCTTGCTGCTGTCCTTGAAGTGGAGGACTGACTGGCTTTTCTCTGGGAACACCAGACTCCTGTCACTGACCTCTCAGGGACTGGGAGACAAGGAAGTCCATCCTGTTGGGGGCTTTTTGGTAGAAACAGCATTGGCTGCTTCCTAGCCAGAGGCAACCCTGGGGCTGTCTTGGTGGGCCAGGTCTCCTTTGGGGAGCCTTGCTTGAAAGCTCAACCTAAATCCTTTCTCATAGTTCTGTAAGACACTTAATACCTTGTCATAAATCCATGCTTAGTGACTATAGCTAGGATAGATATGTTTTCAACTAACCAATCCAAATGGGGCAGAGAGACTTTTAAATTTTATTATTTATTTATTTTGTATTGCTGGAATCCTCACAGATAACTTGGAAGGATGCCTGGTCATAACTTGTTACAGTCCTGGCCATGCCCTCACCCCCAGGCCTAAACAGCAGCTCACACAAATCCTTGGGGGAACTTTTTACAGTTGCTCCTGAGAAAAGAGAGGAACACAGACAAAAATATAGAGAAGGCAGAAGGACTCTAGATGGCCGAGGGCCAAACACCCCTGGCCCATGTTTTCCACTGCGCAAATACATGACATGGCCGACTTCTTTGTTTAGTCATTGAATCCATAGGAGTGGCTGAATTTCATGCTGAAGTGAAGGAGGTAGAAGGGCCTGGAAACCACAGGGTCCCCCAGAGAGCCAGGAGAAATCCTGGTGAGGATGTTGAGTTCTTCAGTCCCTTGGATTCAGAAGTTTATCTCATTGGAAGTCAAGCACAGGGTCCCTTAGTAGGGTTCAGAGTAAAACACAAATGGCATTTAGGACCAGTTCCTTCATTCTCTGTGGAACTCTTGACCTTTACAACCTCATTTCTGTCTCCCTAACGCTCAGACTATTCAAGTGCCTTAGAGCTTGAAGCAATGGTCCCTTTTCACCTGTGTGTGTGTGTGTGTGTGTGTGTGTGCCAGTGCTGGGGCTTGAACTCAGGGTCTGGGCATTGTCCCTGAGCTTTTGTGCTGAATGTCAGTACTTTGCCATTTGAGCTATACCTCTATGTCTGGCTTTTTGGCGGTTAATTGGAGATAAGAGTCTCACAGACTTTGTTTTCTGTAGTCAGTCTCCTGACTAGCTAGGATTACAGGTGTGAGCCGCCAGCACACAGCTCCCTTCTCGCTTTTACTTGCTGTCCTTGTCTACCTTCTCACAAGACAGTTGGCCCTTGGGAGAGGCCTGGGGTTGATTCACCTTTCAGTCTCTCAAGTTACTACTTGCAAGTGCTATGTGTTGTAGGTGCCACCATGCAGGATTTTTTTGGGGGGGGGGCTGGGGAGACTACCCAGAACTATAACCCTATCCTTGGAGGAGTTTAGGACCTAGAACATATTTAGAATCTGCACAAAGGGAGAGCAAGGGAAGGGGTGACAGTATCCAAAAGGAAATGTACTCTTTGTCTGACTTATGTAACTGTAATCCCTCTTTAGCATTTTCAAATAAAAAAAGAATCTGTACAAAGGGACCTTGTTGCTTTTCTTACATACCAAAAAAAAAAAAAAAAAAAAAAAAAGAATCATCTTTCTAAAGTGAAATCCATTTCTTCCTCATGCCAGACTTACATGGAGGCTTACATGGTGATCTCCAGCTTATAGGCCATGGAGGAAACCTAGAATTGGTGTCTGGCTTTAAGATGCATTCATCAAGGGCCATCCAAAGAGTGCGTGTTTATAGTTCCTTCCCCAGGACACCCTGCCCTGCTCTGGTTAACTGGCTAAGTTGATCCAGCTTGCTGTCTCTTACAAAACAAATATCTATTAAATGAAAATAGGGGCTGCAGGCTCCTGAGAGTGTCCAGTGTGCACGTGTATAAGAAGGAGAGCCTCATGTAGCCAGCATGTGATGTTGATGCCTCAGAGATTGAGGACACGAGCCATAAAACCCTATCATGAGACCACATCTCTCTGCCCATTCTAACTCATACATCTTGGCCCAGAAATCACAGACAAATACCAGTCAAGAAAAGCTGGGTCTCTGACAACTGCTGGGTTTGTGAACTTTCTCATGTTCCCCTATTTATTTCTTCAACGAATCCAGCAACACTTCCATTTGGCTGACAGCTTTGCCGAGGGGTGTGTGGATGAGGTCAGTGGAGGAGACAATAAGAGATTGCGGAGGGCCAGATGAATTTTTGTTGGCATTTTATGTTTTTTTTTTTCTTTCTTAGCTTGGAGTCATTGATTGGGCAAGCGGAATGGATTGAACTCTCAATTGTGGTTCTGATGCTCCAAAATTTCACCACTTCCAAGATCACCTACAGATGGTTGTGGAAGGGCAGCTCCTTCCCACTGAAGGCTAAGAAAGAGCTTCAGAGGAGACATGGGAGGAAGGAATTCACTGTCTGTGGGCCCTGAGTCTCCCCATTATTCTCTCAATTAGGTTCTGGGAGGGCTGAGAACTTTATACTCTCAGGTGTCAGTGTGTATAACTGCCATCATGGAGCCCACCTCCACAGTCTCCTCACACTAGTACACCCACGCTTCCTCTGCACAAAACAAATGCTTGAATGCTGGGGCCACTGCCGCCTGTGCTGCAGAAAAAGCAGATGTCTCCTTGTGAGCAGGAACAGCGTGAGAGATAGGAGCTTGGCCCTCACCTGGTCTTGTTTTAGCCCAGATTACTGGTAGAACCAAGATCTTGCGCAGGGGGTTGCCTGCTAGGAATCTGGAAAATGTAGTTTTATCTTATCAGTTTCTACAGCACAGAAAGTACACTAGAGGAGGTTGGAATGAGTCTTGAGCACCTTCCAGCTTACCTAACACACTCCTACTCCTATTCCAAGACCCATAGGAAATGCCCCTCCTCTGTGATCCTCTCCTCTCTATCCCCTCCTCCTCCTGTAGATAATACTCTGCTCTGAGATCCCCAGTTTATTGTCCAGGAAAACATGTCTTCTTTTTAAGCTGAGAGTTTCTTTTTTTTTTTTTTTTTTGGTCCGGTCATGGGGCCTGAACTCTGGGCCTGGGTGCTGTCCCTCAGCTCTTCAGCTCAGGGCTAGCACTCTACCACTTGAGTCACAGCGCCACTTCTGGCTTTTTTCTTTTTGTTTATGTGGTGCTGAGGGATTGAACCCAGGGCCTGAGGCATGCAAGGCAAGCGCTCTACCACTGAGCCACCTTCCCAGCCCAAGCTGAGAGTTTCTTTTTTTTTTTTTGTCGGTCGTGGGGCTTGAACTCTGGGCCTGGGCGCTGTCCCTCAGCTCTTCAGCTCAAGGCTAGTGCTCTACCACTTGCGCCACAGCGCCATTTCTGGCTTTTTTCTTTTTGCTTATGTGGTGCTGAGGAATTGAACCAGGGCCTCAGGCATGCAAGGCAAGTGCTCTACCACTGTGCTACCTTCCCAGCCCCGATACCTTCATTTTTGTAAAAGAGATTCATCTTAATAAAACCAACATGAAAATAAGCATTAAAATGTTCTATGTAGGGTTGGGAAGGTGGCTCAATGGTAGAGTGCTTGCCTTGCATGCATGAGGCTCTGGGTTCAATTCCTCAGCACCACATAAGCAGAAAAAGCCGGAAGTGGTACTGTGGTTCAAGTAGCAGAGTGCAAGCCTTGAGCTGAAGAGCTGAGGGACAGCGCCCAGGCCCAGAGTTCAGGCCCCAAGACCGGAATCCCCCCCCCCCCCCGCCCTCCCCAAAAAAACTGACTCACAGAACTGGGACTAGGCCTTCCTGTTCTCACACAAGGTCACTGGTTGTGGTTAGGCAAGGAAGGACATCAGCAGTTCATAGTCCTCTCACTCTCCTGCTCAGAGGGGACCCTGTGATCAGTGAACCCAGAGTCTTTGACTTAGAAGGGAGCCATCGAGGATCAGTCTTCAGGCTTGGACCACCACGGTACTGGCTGTAGGAAGGAGGCTTGGAAAGGCCACACCAAACATTATAACAGGTCACTGCCCAGCAGTAATGTAGGAACATTGAGTGGAAGTGCATCAAGCAACCCTTCCAACAATGCCTCCCAGTTGAGGGAGGGTGAACAAACACCTAGCCTCACCCAGAAGGTCAGCTGAAGGTTAAGCTTCCTTCTTTGAGAAGGTGGGCCCTTGACATTTCTTGGCTAGCTTTGCCAAACTGAAATCCTTGATCTTTTAAAAAATTGTATAATTAATATATTTGCATTGCAAAAACTATTTCCAGCCCAGGCTACAAGAAAAGTTCTGCCTGGACTACTTTGTGAGATTCTGTTTCAAGAAAACAGAAAAATCTTATTTAAAACTACGGTTGTTGTTTCATTGTTGTTGTTATTGTTGTTCTGTTAGCACACATCAATAGTACAAGGGAGTTTAGTTGTCAAATAACACTGTTATGTGGAATAAAAAATATAAAATTCAAGGTTCGTATGTAAAAAATGAATTTGTTAACTTTAGGTAGGGTTGGGAGAGATGGGAGAGAATAATGGAAGAGGAGACATTGATTAAAATTGTTTTCATAAACTGACATGTTGAATTGAAATCCCTTTGTAAAACTATTTAAAGCTGCTTTTTTTTTTTAAGGGAGCCAGGTGCTGGTGGCTCATGCCTGTAATCCTAGATATTCAGGTGGCTGAGATCTGAGGATAGCAGTTCAAAGCTAGCCTGGACAGAAATGTCCATGAGACTCTTATCTCTAATTAACCACCATAAAGCTGGAAGCGGAGCTGTGGCTCAAAGTGGTAGAGTGCTAGCCTTAAGTGAAAAAGCTCAGAGACAGCACCCAGGCCCTGAGTTCAAGCCCCACAACCAACAATAACAACAAAAAAGAGCAAATGCTCTCCTCAATCTCTTTTCTCCATTATAGGTAACAGTTGTGACTAGCCAGACCTTGTGAATATGCAAGAATTCTGTTTACATACTGACCTGTAACTTGGTGTTTTTTTCCCCTGCATTTGACAAAAAAAAATTCAGACATCTTTTTCCATATCAGGCCATACAGACCTAGTTTCTTCCCTGTCTGTTTCCCCTGTCTCTCAGGGAAGAAAGAAATGTGTGAAATAACCTGTCTTGCCTTCCATGGAATGGAGGCTCTGTACAGCTGAGCCCATGGAAAGCTGGGGTGAAGAGCTGAGGAGGGCTGGGTAGCATTTAAAATATGCCTTAAGCCAGGCATAGCTGGTGTGGAGGGAGAACAGGGGAAGTAAGAGGTTTCTTTTTTGTTTTTTGAAGAGGTTTCTGACAAGATGGAATATGAGTGTTCTTTTATGTGACCCCTCCCCAAAGCTGTATGTCCTCAGTAAGCTTATCGTGACAATGGAAAGTTTCCTTAGAATGACATCAACAAGATGTGATGGCTGGTTGAAGGGTGGGAATTTCTCTGTGGCTCTTGAGACATTGTTATCCCAAAGAGCTGTTAGAAGTATGCCTCTACTTCAGTTTCCCTGTGTGGGGAAAACCCCAGTTTAAGATGTACGTTTAAACCAGGCATTGGTGGCTCAAGCCCATAATCCCAGCTACTCAAAAGGCCAAGATTTGAAGATGGAGGTTTGAAGCTAGCCCAGGCAGTAAAGTTGGAAAGATTCTTAGCTCCAAATAACCAGCAAAAAGCCAGAAGTGGAGCCATAGCTCCAGTGGTAGTATGCCAGTCTTGAGTCAAAAAGGGAAGGGAGAATACAAAGCCTGGAGTTCAAGTCTCAGGAACAGTGCATGCGTGCACACACATGCGCGTGCGCGCGCGCACACACACACACACACACACACACACACACATTTCTAGAACCTGAGAATTGAGATGATTTGCCTGAAGTCTATAGATCAACACCCAAACAGGGAACCTGTGATGTGCCAGTTTGTGTGCTTTGTTCCGATGCCAAGGAGGTGGAGCTGGCTCTAGTCTCCAGCTTAGCTCACAGGTCAATGGGACTGCCAAGCTTGGAGGTCAGGACTTGTGGCTAGAGAGTGGCTGTGACATGAGGGAAGCCACAGTATGAATGAATCTGTGACTTACTCTCCATGTCCTCACTGCCAGTGTTCCTGACTGGCTAAGGAGTATTTCTGGCTGAATCCAGAAGCTTCCCCAGAATCATGCCTCACTAAAGGTAGGCATACATACTTGAGAAAAACATGGTATGTTGGAAAGCTGGGTGAGCAGAGCTGAGAGGAGAAGGAAGTCCTTTGTCTGCGGCTTCCTGAAGGCTGGCCTCAGCCTCATCTGGTGATCCTGTAAGCTGGTATCTGAGATCCCCACACACATGAGGAATCAATGGCAGCCAGCTGATAATGACTGGAACTCTTGGAAAGTGGCTGGGGACTTTTGAAGGGCCTGTTGGTGTGTTATCTGGCAGGAACTCAGGGGCCCAGAATAGAAGAGAAATGAAGGGAGGCACATTTTGTCTAAAAGCAGCTAAAAGTCTTGACTGATCCTCTTCACTTCTTTTCCTCCCTATCTTGTCTCACCAAGGTCATCACCTAGGAACTAGCTTCTGACACAGTTCCTTCTGATTTTGGGCCAGCATCTCTACCCTTCCCCCAACCTACTAGCCAGTGCTGCTATAATTTTGACTTTGAACTGAAGCTTCAGAATCAGGGACCCTGATTCTACATTTTTGCCTCTTCTGTTTAACGATTCTACCCCAGGCTCTATTCCACAGAATTGCCCATCTGTTTCTGGCTTGCCCTAGATTCTCCTAGATTCCCTTCCTGCTCAGGGCTGCATTCTATCTGTTGACTTGCACAGTCTATGTATACTGACTTTACCATATTCTCTCTTACTGACACCCTTTACTGGCCTGCTGGCCATTCTAGCTCCTGTGCGGCTCTCTAGGAACTGTCACACTGTCCTGTGTGGCATGAGCAGGAAGCCCATTTGTGTTGACAAGTATACTGAGCGAGTCCACACAAAGAAAGTGATAGGAAAGTATAGCACACTCAAGTTTAGGGCACAAAAGTTTGAGGCAGAATAGGTGGTGTAGAGAAAGGACCAGAACAGAGGTGCCAACATGGAGGAGCAGAATTCAAATAATGGCTTGGGAACTGTATTAGTCAGACTTTTCTTTGTCTCTGTTATAAAATACCTTATAGAACAACTTAAAATGAGGAAAGATGTATTTTGCTTCATGGTTTCAGAGATTTCGGTTATAGTCGCAGCTCTGTTGATTTTGGGCCTGTCATGAGGCAGAATATGGTGTCAGGATGTGGGGTGGGGGAGGGAGAGGGGCAAGCTGATCACTCATGGTGGACAGGAAGCAGATAGAGAAAAAGTAGAGAAAGGCCTGAGACAAGACACAGCCCTCAAGGGAACACCCCTAGTGATCTACTTCCAGCTAAGTTCCACCTCCTAAAGTTTCCAGAACCTCCCAAAATAGCACCACCAGCTGGGGATCAAGCCTTCAAATAACATGAGCTCATGGGAGACATTTCATATTCAAACTGGAACAACCACTTAATACCTGGGCAAGTTTCTTCACCTTTCAGAACTTTAGATTCCTTGTTTGGAAACTGAGGAACAAATAAAAGTATTTCTATAAGGATAATTAAATCAAAATAAATAAGCATGATTTGTTCTGAGGATTTTTAACATGTATTAGGACTATATTAGAGCTGACATAACCACAGGACTTTGTTGCCTTCCAGTTCTGAGGGCTAGAAGTTTGAAGCCAAGATATTCCAGATTTTGTTTGTTTGTTTGTTTTTGTTGTTGTTTGTCTTTATTTTGTGCTACTGGGGTGAGTTCAAGGCCTCCCATTTTCTAGGTCCACTTCCACTTGAGCCATATCTCTAGGCTACCTGGACTATTTTCTTTTAAATTTAAATTTTATTTTTATTTTTGCTGGTCCTGAGGCTTGAACTTAGGATCCAGGCATTGTCTGTGAGCCTCTTTGTGCTAAAGGCACTATGGCTACTATGTGAGCCATAGTGCTACTTCTGGCTTTTTCTGAGTAGTTTATTGGAGATAAGTCTCATGGACTTTTTTGCCAAGGTTGGCTTTGAACCAGGATCCTTAGATCTTAGCCTCCTGAGTAACTAGGATTATAGGTATGAGCCACCAGCGCCTGGCTTCTGTTGTTGTTGTTAACATATATGTTTAATTGTTATTGTAAAGGTTATGTACAGAAGGATTACAGTTTCATAAGTCAGGCAGTGAGTGCATTTCTTTTTGGACAGTGTCACCCCTGGACTGTTTTTTTTTGAGACAGGGCTTTAACATTTTGCTTTAGACTGTCCTTGAACCTTGATCTTCCTATCTCTGCCTCCTGCATGTTTGGGTCTACAGAGGTGTGCCATTGCACCTGACTCAAGTTTGGTTCATTTTAAGGGAAGGTTATGTTCAGGCCCCTCTGCTTCATATGTAGATGGTGTCTTCTGCCTGTATCTCTTCACATTGTACTCTTGCTGCATGTACATCTCTGTGTTCAAATTTCCTTTTTTAACTAATACTTATACTGGATTAGGGCCCACCCTAATGACTTCATCTAACTAATTACATCTGCAAATCTGCAACAACCTTATTTCCAAATAAGGCCACATTCTCAAGAATTGGGGGTTAGGAATTCTACACATGAGTTTTGGGGTGACACAATTCAACCCATAATAGTATATGATCACTATTTGTCAGAGGTTTCCATGAAGCCCTGGTTGTTGGTGGGATTTTAGTGGAATTAAGTGGCAGCCACATGACCTTCTTAGTGAACTGCATTCTATTTGATTACCCAGTAACTTAGCTACACTAGAGTGTGTGGGCACTCTACGAGCCTCCTAGGCCATGTGTAGAAGCCAAGTCCTGAAAATGTTTTTTTTTCCTTTTTCCCTAAACAGTGAAGACAGAGTGGGTCCCAAGTATCTTGAAGACCACTCCTGAGCCAGGTATCTTGAGTAGCTAAGGCCTAAGGCTGGGCCACATCTTGACCCTGCCTACCTCCTTCTCACCTACCTCCAACACAAGTCCCTCTGAAGAAACTGAGCCTCACAGCAGATTCCAACACCACCAGTAACTGTTTCCCAAAGACCCAAAGAGGCTTCCACCACCTCCCTGTTTGGAGAGAAGCTAGTTTTCAAGGGAACAGGAGTAGGAGCAGGGGCCAGCAGCTGACAGTAAGCCTTTTTTATACCACATCAAATGAAGGGGAAAAGGAAAATGCCTGAAGGATTTTGGGGTATGTTGGACAGAGCCAAACTTTGATGACTTCTTAGACTTGACACTGGTAGTTGAAGCCTATGGCCATGGCAGATTCTCCCTGTCCCCTGCTCAAGGGGAGCCTCATTTAAGAAGGGTCTGCTCCGAAGGTGGGGAATGAGAGCCAGACACTCAAGTGTCTGGATCATGCACTGGTGGCATCAGTGTGTAGGCAACTTAGCACCAAGGTGACTTGTAGTTTGGACACTTTGTCGTGTGTCAAAATTCTGCCTGACTGTTGTTTCATTGCAACTTAATACCCCAGATACCCCAATGCAAGGCTGGAGACAGCTGGGGATTAAAAGTGAGCCCTTGGGGTGCAGCCAGGTCTAGAGACTCCACATTCTTCACCCTCAGCTCATTTTTGAGGTTGAGCAGGTTTTGCAGAAGACATATGCCTAGGCCTGCTCTTCTAAAAAATGACCCTGAACTTTACTTCCTAATTTTATTTTCTAGTTCAGCTCAGATCCAGCAAAGATTTAATAACTACGCACATCATGTTGGCAGTTGCAGCTGAATAATAATGCATGATCTTGATTTCAAGGAGTTTACATTCAAGAGAGGGTTTAAAATGGGACAAACCTTACTGAAGTACGGAGCTATTTTGAGGAAAGCAAGTACAAGAGGTAGAGAGAAAAGAGCTGCTACTTCCCACTGAGGTGTCTCAAAGGCTTCATGGAAGAGGTGGTATTTATCTTGGATTGCAAGGAATGATGGGATTTCAATGAGTACAGAGGGGGATGGAGGCATGGGAAGAACAGTTTGAGTACAGGCAGGAAGTTAGAGTGTGCCAGGCTCTGGAGATAAGCAGGCATTTGGTGTGGCTTGAACACTGGATGACAGCAGGATTCATGAAGGGTTTAGGTGGGTGGTGAAACTTGAAAGGTGTGCCTGGATCTTGTAAGAACTTGTATATCTTTCTTGAGGGATCTCAAGTTTTCTCTGTAAGCAATAAGGGTGACCGTGAAGAAGTTTAGACTATGTTGACAATCTGATCAAAGTTATGCCTTAAGAAGAAGATTGTTCAGGTAGCATTATCCGGTAAGTGTAGTGGAGGCTGGAAGCAGAAAAGCCAAAATGGAATCTGCTACTACAGTCAAGGAGAGAGATGAGGTATGATTTGTGATAAGCTGCAGATAGCTCACAGGTTGGGACTCAGAGTAGATAAACAGTTACCCAGCAGGAGAAGCAGGGTGTCTGGGGACCAAGATTAAACCCTCCTTACCTGGCAAGTACTAGACGATGGGACAGAGTGGCAGATCACCTAGAGAGTTCAGGCTGGGATAAATAGGGATCAGGTGGGGCCAGGATGTCTCATGTCCCACAGCATCATGGATATAGTAAGGGTAGACTCTCCCTAAATGGTGAGCATGAGCCTGGAGCCCAAATGGGCAAACACTAGCATTCCAGATAGGGAGCCTGGAGCCCAGCATTCTGTTGGGAACTCTGCCTCATTCTGTGCTTTTGACCTGCTGTTGTCTTCATTCTGTGCCACACTGCAACCTCTTTTTCAGATCAGCTATGGTCAGCTGTCTATGTCCTCTAGTTTAGGCCTTAAAGGGGTTTGAGAGCATTGAACCCATGACCAGAAAAGGACTGGTACTTGTGAATGCCTTAAAGTAAGTTGAGGAGGCATGGTGAGCATTGTCTGAAGCATACACATGTGTAGAGGAGTATAGACATCCCCTCCAAACTGGGGTGCCTTCAGCATCCCTCCTACTCTGCCTTCTACCCAGGCACATAGATGGCTGGTTGCAGCCCCAGTGTGTCTTTAAAGGGACCAGTGGGAGGGGGCTTGCCATCCCTGATCACCTTTGCTCTTCTGCACTCTGCTTACCACAGGCAGGCTGGGCGCTTTCTTTTCCCTAGAACACATTAATCTTAGGTTGTGGGGAATTAGTGTTCTTGTCATTGATCCCATGTTTAAATCACACTAACAGTCTTTTACACATATCATCATGGAGTATTTTTAAAGGGAAGTTATAGGCATTTGGGAGAATTCTAAAACATATTTCACATGAGCTAATTTGTCTTTATTTCTTTTTATTTTTGCTATTTAAGACAGTGAATCTCAAATTTCACTGGGAATGTTTTAGAAAGCTTGTTTCTAACTTTGAGCTGAAGTGGAGTCAGAATGTACTTTTTTTTTTTTGAGGGGGCAGTACTGAGGTTTGACCTCAAGGCCGCACACTTGCCAGATGAGCACTTTACCACTTAAATCACTCCCCAGGACTGTTTTGCTTTCATTATATTACAGATAGGGTCTCACATTTTTACCTCCAGGCCTAACCTGGGACCTTGTTACTTCTACTTTTGCTTCCTATGTAGCTGAGATTTTATATGTAGTTCACCATATCTGCTTGTTGATTGAGATAGGGTCTCAATAACCTGTTCAATAACCTGTTGCCCAAAAAGTTTCAAATTTGACCTGAAACTATCTTGCTTTCCAATCTCTGTCTTCTGAGTAGCTGAGACTACATGTGTGCACTACCATGCCTAGCCCCAGAATGTACATCCAGGATGCATCATAGGTAACCATGTGAGGAAATGACCTCACTATTGTACAATATAAGTGTGGGGGGGGGCGCGTGTGTGCATGTGTGTGTGTGTATCTGGATCAAATCCTGTCTTGACAGATAACTTGGGGGTCAGGGTAGAGTTTTATTTTTTTGTCTATACAACGGCTGTGCTGAATGTGAAACTAAGTTCAATATGAAATTTAGATCATTGGGAAATTTGTTCTTTAAATATATCTATAACTCAGAAAAGAAATCTCCTCCCAATCCATCTTCCTAAGTGAACTTTTTAGGCTAGTATATTTTTTCCCCAGAGGAAATGACTTACTTTCCAAATGTCAAGTGCTGGGTGGTGGAGCACCTTGACCATCCCAGGCCTACAAAGGAAAAACTTGGGTACTTGGAGTTTTCTCAGTGATTTTTGAGTCCCTGAGTTGTTCTTTGCTTCTTTTAGATGTTGAGCTTTGCTTTGTGAACAAGGAGGTCAAGTCGGCTTCTGGGGGTATGTCCATTGTTTTCTAGCTGACTGTCTGGTGTGGGGAGAGGGTATTGCCAGAGATGGACTTAGCAGGGAAGGTGCCATTGGCAGGTGGGGGAAGGGCATGGAGTGGAGGGCGTACAGAGCAGCCTTGACATTGAAGATGGTACTTTTGACTTTCAGGGGTAGAGATGGAGAGTGTGGCCCTTGGTCCCTTTGCAGAAGGCTCCTGGCAAAGCAGAAGCAGAGGGAGTGTCTAAGAAGAAAACAGAGATGGGAAAAGGGAAGTGGGAAGGGGCTGAGTCCATTCTCAGTTCATTCTCCTCTGTCAGTGGTAAATAAGCCCAGTGGCATTTTAGAGGTACCTCTGTGGCTGCCATGGGGAGTTTGGACTGGAAGAACAGAAGGATGTAGAGGAAAGCACATGTTTATTGAATGAATGAATGAATGAATGAATATTGGGCAATGAGTATTAAGTTATGGATTTTTGTTTCTGCTCTGGCTGATGGTCATTCTCTGCCGCTTAGTCCATGCTCTGTATATGTGTGGGGCTTCAGACTCCCAGAGCAGTAAAACCTTTCCCTTCTGTCTCCTCCACTCACCTTGAACCCCACTCTTGCCTTCCTGGGATATCCCTTGGCTTTAGCCCTTGAGACTCTGCTATTCTAATCTGTGTTTGGAGTTCAGTCACAAGTTGCTGTTACATCAAATTCTGCACTTTGGTGAACTCCACTTCTGCATATCTTAGGGTCTGAGTTGTCTTTTGCATAATAGCAAATTGTCTTGTATCCTGACTGATTCCCACCACTTGTAGCCACCCTAGCATCCCACATTCAAAGTATGATCTCAGGACCATGGGATGGTGGCTCACTTGCAGAACCAAGATGGCTGTGAAAAGCCAGGTATCTGCGAGAGGTCAACTGACTCCAGCTCAGGCTTTGCACCTCCTGGGGAACACATTGTCCAAGTTCTGGGCACTTAAAGGTTTTCAGTTCCAGGATGATGTTCATTTTGGGAAACATACTAGGGATCCCTTCTACCCAGGAAAGGCAGGAGAGTATAGCTTATGGAGAATCCAAAATGGATTAGATGCTTAAGGAAGATGACTTTTGTTTTCCATCCAGAAGGAGGGAATATCACAAAAGGCTCAGATCCAAATTGGATTCTTTTGTCTAGTACATGGTTTATTTTAAATGTGAAAGTCCAAGGTTACAAAAACAATGATTTGGATGGATATTTGTGAATTCCGAAGCACAGACATCTCTCCATGTTTGGAGGATGTACTCTGATGATGATTTGTTTGTACAAGTTTTGTCATTGCTGAAAGGAAAGGAAAGAGTACAATGTACTGAGATTGTACATTGTACTCATATGTGATGCTTTAGGGTCTAGGATCCCAAGGAGCCAAGAAGAGAAAATATGGCCCCAGAAGGGCCAGATTCCATTTAGAACAATTGTTTTCTGAAGCCCCAAACTGCATGGATTCACTCAGATAAATTTGCCAGGCAAACTGCTGTCAAGATGAATCTACTAAAGGGACCTACCTGGCTTTCATTATCCTTACCTTCCTTAGTTTGATAAAATCTTTTCATGAACTTGGCTTTACTGGAAGCTTTTAGGAATAGATTTCTGGCCTGGTTTGTGTGTGTGTGTGTGTGTGTGTGTGTGTGTGTGTGTGTGTGTGTGTGTGTGCAATTCTGTTTCACAACTGAAGCAGATCTTCCTGCTTTTTTTTTTTTTTTTAAAGAAACAGCATGGGGCTTGGGGTGTTCAGGCCCAGTTCTCTCACATAGCACTGGAATGAGCTTGGATGAGGAGCTTTATTCTCTTCACTAGAAAATGTAGCACAAATCCTTTTGGAGAGTAAGTACTGCAAGGTACCTGATGAATCTTCCA
The DNA here is from genome assembly GCF_024711535.1 of Dipodomys merriami. Classification (NCBI taxonomy): domain Eukaryota; kingdom Metazoa; phylum Chordata; class Mammalia; order Rodentia; family Heteromyidae; genus Dipodomys; species Dipodomys merriami. The sequence goes on along the minus strand of NW_027203937.1, from coordinate 24,687,919 downwards.
TACCTAAGGGGCTGTTTGACTTCTCCAATTTTTTAAAATGCTCAGCATGTTTGGGTTGTTGTTGTTGATGTTGTTATTGTTGTTGTTGGTGGTGGTGGTGGTGTGTGTGTGTGTGTATGTGTATATGTGTGTATGAGTGTGTGTGTCCTGGTACTGGAGCTTGATTGAACTCAGGACCTCCGACTTTCACTTGGCTTTTTTAGTCAAGGCTAGCACTTTACCATTTGGTCCACAGCTCCACTTCTTTGGTGGTTAATTGGAGGCTGGATTTGAATCACAATCTTCAGATCTCAGCTCCTGAGTAGCTAAGATTACAGGCATGAGCCACCTGTGCCACCAGGCTGAGGCGAATGGCTTTTTGTTTTGTTTTGTTTTTGTTGGTCCTGGGGCTTGAACTCAAGGCCTGAGTGCTGTCCCTCAGCATTTTTGCTAAATGCTAGTGTTCTACCATTCAAGCCACAGCTCTGCTTCTGGTTTTTTTAAGTGGTCCTGCCAGATTGGCTTCAAACCACAATCCTCAGATCTCAGCCTTCTGAGTAGTTAGGACTTGAGGCATGAGCCACCAGCACCTGGCTTCTGATGGCTTTTTGTACTGGGTACATAGAAGCTGTTGGAGGGTTGTGAGTAGGGACACGATCTAACATAACAGAAAAGAATTATTCTTCAGCACTGTGGGGACAGGGAGCATAGGAAGGGGAAGGTGTTCATTCCATTACAGGGAATTGTGGTTCTTTGACTGGGTGTGGTGATGTAGATAGGAGCAAATGATCAGATTCTGGACAAAGGTTGGACATAGGACCAACAAGACTTTTTCATGGCTTCCCCAAGGAAGGAAGGAAGTTAACAACTGATGCTATTTACGGGTACAGAGAAGGCAAGGAAGAGCAGGTATTGGGGTTGGAATGTGAAAAATTGCAGATGTCAAGAGACATCCAAGAAGAGGTGTCAGGTGACACTTAGATGTGTGACATGGAAGAGAGACCCAGGCTGGATATCAGCATGTAAGAGTTTTCTGAGCATAGATGGTATTTCAGATCATGAGCTTGGATTCGACTCTTGGCAGTGAGTATAGATAGAAAAGCATCCAGTGCTGATGCTTAAGCTCTGGAGCAGTGCAGTGTCTACACATCAGGAAGATGAGAAGAGATAAATGCATTCTCCCTCTGTTCCTCCTTTTCTTCTTTTATCGTTATGAAAAAACAATTCTGTTTTAATTCAGTTAGCTTTCACTTGAGCAACTGCTTCCTAAATTTCTCCAGGATTGGCTCTTTCACAGTGATATGTGCTCTTTGCAACTTCAAAGGCTTTTAGAAAGCAAAAGCAGCTCTGGGCTGGGGGACAAGGCCCCGTGGTGCAGGCAGTGACCCAGCAAGGCCACGCATCCTTTCGGGATTAGTGAGATGAAGCTTTTGTTAGCATTCATCTAAGGATGGAATGTCAGCTCACAAACCTCAAAAATCCTCTTCTGCTTCACATCTCTTCCTCTTTTTTCATCCAACAGAAAAAACCATGTGGAGCCAGAAGGGAGAATCTGAGAAAGGTTTTACTCTTTCTTTGCTGAGATAAACAATCTGTTGTGTCAGGGCACCAGTATAGAAAGCCTGTGTTGGAAGAACAGACTGAGACTTACCAAGAAGTGTTTGGAGAGGAGACAAAATAAGGAGAACTCAACCCCTGCAATAAAGACCTGAGGTTCTCAATAGACCTCAGCTTTTCAGTGAGCCCCGTAACAACATGGCTATTACAAACTCCAAAGAAACCAAAGTGATCTAGTGTCCCACCTCTAGGAAATCAGAGTCCCCTGAATGATTGGACAATGGCAGCTGTTCTGATGTTGTTTTGATATTGCACTGTGAGAGAGTTCTGGCAAATCTTGGTGTTCAATGGAGAGAGTGCAACATAGGACAAAGGGTTAGACAGACAACAATATTGAGCTTTGGCTAGAGCCAAGGGTATGCCATAATCACTGCAGATATCAGACGAGTTGCCAGGACAAGAAGGAGGTTGGCTCTGAACTTCTCCATAGGGAGAACTAGAGGAGGGAAAGTGACATACAACTTTGAGTTGAGTTGTCTTTCCCTGGAGGAATCAAGCAGGGGCAAGTAACTGGCAGTCAGAAATGCTTATGTGTAGAGTACAGACTTTCTGGATGGACCAGTGAAGTTTCAGGAAAGCACATGCCAAGTCATGGGGCATATGTGTATTTTTCTGGGAACTGGATGCATAGATTTTACCAGATTCCCAGAGGTCTGTATCTTCCATAGGCAGTGCCTCTCAGCTGTCAGGCTGCTTGACCTCTGCTTGGTCTGATGGTTCTCTCTAGCTCTGATATCCCCAAATCCCAGGCGGAGGGTCCAGTGGAATGTTGACCTTGTACTTGAACAGGCTTCAGTTTAAATTCTAGTCAGTTACTTCTTACATTGGCAAAATATTTAACATTTTTAAACATCTGATGCAAGCACCGACAATGAGTGTGCACACATCTTTCACACATCTTGTTCTAGCTGTTAGTGACTTGTCTGTAGCCATCAAGTCCTGGAGGCAGGAGTCAATATTGCTTACTCTGGAACCTCTCTGCCTAGCAGGGGCCCAGGTGCAAGGTAGATATACAGTGCATGCTATGGGACAAGTGAGTAAATCATGCGCTTCAGGCAGCATGGACAAGGTAGGTGGTGATTTTCTGGCATGTTTTCTCTGTTAAGGATGCCAGGACTCTGGCCTCTTCTTTTTATGTCCCTCACCCCAGGCCCTACTTCTAGTGACAAGAATACCAGGAACGTCTTTCTTTCTTTCTTTCTTTCTTTCTTTCTTTCTTTCTTTCTTTCTTTCTTTCTTTCTTTCTTTCTTTCTTTCTTTCTTTCTCTCTTTCTCTCTTTCTTTCTTTCTTTCTTTCTTTCTTTCTTTCTTTCTTTCTTTCTTTCTTTCTTTCTTTCTTTCTTTTCTTTCTTTCTTTTTTAGTTCAATCACAAGATGGCTTTTTAAAAGAACAAGGTAAGAGAAAAGGCCTTAAAACAAAAAGCCCTGTTTTTTTCACCAAGTCCCTACCCAAATCTGCCTTCTGCTTTCACAAAGTGTGTGTGTGTGTGTGTGTGTGTGTGTGTTGGTACCAGGGAAGTGTGTGTGTGTGTGTGTGTGTGTGTGTGTGTGTGTGTGTGTTGGTACCAGGGCTTGAATTCAGGGCCTGGGCCCTGGCCCTTAGCTCTTTTGCTTAAAGCTGGAGCTTTACCACTTGAGTCACAGATCTATTTTTGATTTTTTTTTGTCGGTCTTAGGGCTTGAACTCTGGGCGTGAGCGCTGTCCCTCAGCTCTTCAGCTCAAGTAGAGCATTATACCACTTGAACTACAGCGCCGCTTCTGGTTTTCTGGTGGTTTATTGGAGATAAGCGTTTCACAGACTTTCCTGCCCGGGCTGGCTTTGAACCGCAATCCTCAGATCTCAGCCTCCTAAGTAGCTAGGATTATAGGTGTGAGCCACTGGCGCCTGGCTATTTTTGATTTTTTTGAGCTTAACTGGAGATAGGAGTCTCATGGACTTTTCTGCCTGGGCTAGCTTCAAATTGTAATCTTCAGATTTCAGTCTCCTGAGATGTAGAATCACAGGAGTGAGCCACTGGTGCCTGGCTTATTATTCACAATCTGTTCGCTAATTTGCTCCATTCTAGAATGTGTGGACCTTATTTCAGAAGTGTGTACCCATTTATCAATGAAAAAGAAATATACTAAACAGTTGTCCACACCTGGAGTCCTTATCACATATAGGTTTTGGAGTCTAGCACTGAGAAGGCTCAGTGCTGTTGAACTCCCTTCTTGGTTCTAGACCTTGTCTGTGAAGGTTCAACCTTCTCCTCTTTGCTTCCTAAAGCAGCCCTCCTTCATCCTCTTCCAGCTTCTGGCAATGTCTGCTCATGGCCCTCCTCCCCATTGTCTTTGTGACTAGGACATCTTCCTTTTGGAGTTCTTTATTTATTTATTTATTTTGGTATAAAGTCTTACTGTATACCCTAGACTGGTTTCAAATAAGATCCTCCTCCTTCAGCCTCTCAAGCACTGAGATAACAGACATGTACTGCCATGCTAGGCTTAAATGTATTCTTCTTCCCACCCTCCCCTCTTCCCCTGTTGTGGGGCTTGAACTCTGGGCCTGGGCACTAACCTTCAGCTCTTTGGCTCAAGGCTAGCACTCTACCACTTGAGCCACAGCACCCCTTCCAGCTTTTTCTGCTTATGTGGTACTGAGGAATCAAACTCAGGGCCTCATGCATGCAAGGCAAACACTCTACCACTGAGCCACCTTCCTAGCCCCCCATGCATTCCTTTTTAAGGAGTCTTTTACTATCAGTGGAATGGGATGGTAGAAGGGTGGGGGAGAGTGAGACTATTTCCCATTGGAGAGAGAGGAAGTCTGAGAGCCTATGTTTCCAGCCTGCTCTCATGGAGTTTGATTCTAGGGACTCTGGAATCAGAAAGACCTATAATTGCAAACTATGAAGCAATGCCAAGCTCCTTGAGCTCTCTGTGTCTGTTTCCTCATCTTGGACCTGGGGTAGGACATCTGCCTCACATGGATTTGGCTAGCATGGCTTTAGTCTATGTATGGACAGTGGTTGACATGAAGCCTGGCACTGTGTTCTGTAAATGACACCTGCCATTGTTCCCTGGATGCCGTTCCTACTGATTTGGCCACTCATTTGTCCAGTTACTCACTCAGGGCCCACTAAGTGCTGCTGTGTCACAGAGTCCCTAAATATAAAAGGGACAGGGAAAGTCAAATTTCCAGTGCTGGCTGTATTCTTGGCAAGAAGCTTCCTCTCCCAGGTCCCAGGATGTGCTTTTGTTTTCCTAGGGCTTTTAAACTTCTTCCCTGGGCTCAGGTCACATGGCGTGGTGACAGGTTCCCAGAGCTGTGTGCCAGTGTGCTTCGCTGGCCACTGCTTTCATGCTGAGGACGTGAATGTCCCTGATGGGGATGAGGGGAGAGCTAGAGATCTGGGGAGAGTGAGGCCAAATCCCGGTATGGCTCCAGGAATGGGATAAATATAGCTGGAGTAATTGCTCATGTTCTTTTAAGGATTAAAAGTCAGCTTTCAGGCAAGCTGTGAAGCTCCATGACAGGACAGCCAGGGACTCAGTTTCTTTTTTTAGAGCTGTGGTCAGTACTCCTTGTGCATTGCTTAGCCCTTGGCCTTGGTGAAGTTGCTCTCATTTGACTAATGGGGTCACCCTCACTCATCAACCTGCTGTGAGGGCAAGGATGGGTAGGGGTGTCCCTCATATCCCACCAGCCAGCACTTTGCCTGCACCTTCAGCTCACTAAAAGGCCTCCACCAACACTTTTGAATGAATGAATGATCTTTGAGAAGATTGTATTTTAAAAATAACCTTCAGAATGAGATTTATAGTCTCGTTGACAGTAACATTCTAGTGCCAATTTCCTGGTTTTGAAATATATTGTATAAGAGCAATGTAAGATGTCACATTGAAGGAAGCCGGGTGACGGGTACATGGGACTCAGCACTATTTTTGCAACTTCCTGTGTGTCTATAATTACTCCAAAATAAAAAGGTTTCTTTTTTTTTTAAGTATACCAGTAACCTTTAATCAGGATCTTTTTACACTTTTGGACGAGGGAGGGTAGAAGATGACTTGATTAAATTCTTGTCCAAAGCAAAGCTTTTGTTTTGTAATCATTATTATTGAGTGTAAACACTTCATTTGTTCCTATGATCCAACACTTTAAATTCCTAAAGTACACAGTGGTTAACTCTTAACCAGGCTACTTATTTTCCTTTTCCATGGCACCCAACGTCAGTGTTACTCATTTTTGTGTTATTGCAGAAAGGTCATATAACTACATATATGCACTTGTGAGAGTGACATATGTATATATATGCATATAATACAATATATGCAAATAGGTCAATATATGTATACTTTCACCCCTATTGTAGCATTTGGTAGGCATTATTCTTTCATTTTATTGTTCCCCTGTAATGATATATCTTTGAGACTTTTCTATCAGTATACCAAGAGCTTCTTCATCCTTTGTTATGGCTGTACCCCATCTTCTTTTATTATCCTTAATTAGTGGACATTTATGCCACATCTAATCCTTTTGCTTTTATAAATAATGCTGCAATGGATAATCCTGTTCATCAGTCATTTCCCAAGTGTAGGAGTGTGTTTGCAAAATGAATTCCTAGAAGTAGAATTAGGTCAGAGGTTCAAGCCTTGTAATCTTGATAGGGCTAACTCATCCTCTATAGAGCATATTTCATGTTATACCCCCACCAGTGTATGTTCTATAAAATGCTTATAGAAATATAATGATTTTTCAAAAAAATTATTTGGTGGCCCTATTGTGAGTGTGGTGAAGGCTGTAGCCTCTATTCCAGAAAACAGTCACACATATAAGTACAGCTGGCTCAGAGACACACAAGGCTATCCAGGAGCCCTAGGCTAAGAAACAGTGATAGAAGAGGCTGTTGTTTGGGATAGAGGGAAGAGTTTAGGACCAGACCATCTGGAGTCATGTCTCAGCTTTAATATTTCTGGCTGTGGATCATCAGGTAAGTCATTCTATTTCTTTGAGCTTTCTTTTCTTTTCTTTTCTTTTTTCTTTTTTTCCTTTTTTGGGTCTGCTCGTGGGGCCTGAACTATTGGCCTGGGCGCTGTCCCTCAGCTCTTCAGCTCAAGACTAGCGCTCTACCACTTGAGCCACAGTGACACTTCCGGCTTTTTTTCTTTTTGCTTATGTGGTGCTGAGGAATCGAACCCAGGGCCTCAGGCAAGCAAGGCAAGCACTCTACCACTGAGCCACCTTCCCAGCCCCGAGCTTTCTTTTCTTTTCTTTTTCTTCCTTCCTTCTTTCCTTTCTTTCTTTCTTTCTTTCTTTCTTTCTTTCTTTCTTTCTTTCTTTCTTTCTTACTTTCTTTCTTTCTTTCTTTCTTCTTCTTTTTCCTTCCTTCCTTCCTTCCTTCCTTCCTTCCTTCCTTTTTTCCTTTTATTTTATTTTTTTGCCATTCCTGGGGCTTGAATTCAGGGCCTGGACACTGTCCCTGAGCTTCTTTTGTTCAAGGCTAGCACTCTACCACTTGAGCCACAGAGCCACTTCTGGCTTTTTCTGTTTATGTAGTACTGAGGAATTAGACCCAGGGCTTCATACATGCTAGGCAAGCACTCTACCACTAAGCCACATTCCAAGCCTTCAGTTTCATTTTTGAAGGAAAGATATAATAAATCTGTCAGGCACTGGTGACTCACAAATGCAATCCTAGCTACTCAGGAGGCTAAGTTCTGGAGGATCAAAGTTCAAAGGCAGCCTGCACAGAAAAGTCCCCCAAACTCTTATTTCCAAAATAACCAGCTAAAAGCCAGGCTGGAGGCATGGTTCAAATGGTAGAGAGCAAGCATGAGGCCTTGAGTTCAAACTACAGCAAAAAGAAAGAGACAGACACACAGAGAGAAATATAATGATTCTATATCATAAGCCACTTAAGAGATACATACATGTTTTTATGTAAAGCATGTAGTGTAGCCCTGGGAATACACTAGGAAGTTAATACATATTTTATACACATAGGCATGTGTACATACTCGCATGCACACTAGGTATAGGTTTTACTTCAACTGTGCAGGCACACTGTGCATTTACTTCAACTTCTGGTTTCCAGGGGTCTCTGTAATACCAGCTGCTGGCTTCATAAAATCAACCCCTGGAGCAACATTCCCCAAAGTAGGAAATGAGGAGAATCCCTCCAACGGTCTGGATTTATAGAATTAGAACTTCTGGAAGAGGAGTCTAATAGCTTCCCACTAGGGGATTCTAATTACATTGAACTTTGGTGAAACAGTGTTAAAGAATTCAGTAAAGATCTACTTGTAATTATAGTGGTTCCTATTTCATGGCTCGGCAGTAGGAACTGTACCCAGAGATGGACAGTTGTGAACACCAAGAGAAAACATGTTAGTACACAAGGCAGCCTTTCTTGGTCTTATCTACAAAATACAATTGCTAATTGTATTCATTCTTATTCTTTTAATGGGATTGAACATGGGCTGGGAAGTTGCCTCATAGGTAGAGCGCTTGCCTTGCATGCCTGAAGTCCTGGGTTCCATTCCTCAGCATCACATAAGCAAAAAGAAAAAAGCCAGAAGTGGTGCTGTGGCTCAAGTGGTAGAGCGCTAGCCTTGAGCTGAAGAGCTGAGGGACAGCGCCCAGGCCCAGAGTTCAGGCCCCACGACTGGACCCCCCCCCCAAAAAAAAATGGGATTGAACACACACACACACACACACACACACACACACAACACGCACATACACAAACACACCTAGCAGAGATCTCTCTCACAATGATCCTGGGACAGTTCAGGACTACATCCTGGGGCTGGAGGCCTGGTAAGCCAGGCTCAGTGGAGAGCACTTGCACAGCTATGGAGGGGACTGTGCAGGTTCCTGCAGCTGTCACAGGAGATCATGAGGCTTTGGAGCTGCCATCCCTGCCATCTTTTCCATGGCTGGTCAATGTTCTCAGAATAACAAGTGATGGCCTGGGCTTAGGGTTTCCAGATTTAGTAAATAAAAATATATGATGCTCAACCAGATATAAACATCAGATGAAAAACACATAATCTCTTCGAACACTTTGTGTCTCATGCAATGTCAGAACATCCTTATACTGAAATAATGTTGTTTATCTGAAAGTCAAAGTGAAGGAGAATCCTGTAGGTCTCGGGCAATCTTACCCAGAGTTTCTCTGTGTTGCCTCAAATCCCAGAAAGCCTGGAACTCCCAGGTGGTTGTCTAGGCTTGGCACGCTATGATCTTGACTCTGGCTAGGCAAGGCACTCAAAGAGGGTAAAAAGCCAGTGTGGACAGAGTGTGGACTTCCAGGAGAGAGACAGCCCTTCCCACCCGGCTAGGTAGGGATGCGAGCTCATTTATGTTGACCTAGCATTCAGAGGATGCTGGCTCTATGCAAAACACTTGAATATTGTCTCATTTTGTGCCCCTGGTGACTATGTGAGCTAGGTATTAAAACTACTATTCCCATTTTAGAGAAAAGGAGACTGAGGCTTTGTGATAGTATGGCCACATGACCATTAGTAGAGAAAAAGGGATTGGGCTAGTGGCCGTCTGGGATTAGCCAGACCTCTCAGGCCCTTCTCTCTGGCAACCCCAAGAGTTTAAGGTGGGAGCAATGCTCACTCTCCAATCCCTGGGACAGGAAATATTCCTGGCATGTAGCCAGGCTCTCATGTAGGCTCCCATGCTTGCTGAAGATTTTAGGGTGGGAGGCGGATCTGCAGAGTCCCCTTCATCCCTCTGGCTAGGATAGTGTTCAGTGGCATAAATGGCCCATGGGCACTGCCATATACTTTGGGGAAGTTGTGGGAGGGGCCATGGATAAGTTGTCTCTCAGGCCCACCCAGTCTGCCCTGAGCTCTGAGGCCCACTGCTGGGCTTCTTCTGCCTTTTACGCCCCCAGAACCCAGTTGCAGGGGGCCCTGGAGGCATTCTGGCTCCAAGAACCAGCCCCTCTCAGGGGAGGAGGGTGGCCAGGACTCTGCAGCCAGAGGCTTCTCAGCTCAGAGCTCCAGAGCCAGATGTAACATTGACCTTAAATGGTAAAAGCTCCCCAGAGTGAAGAGAGGCTGGCCAGAGGAGGAAAGGGGAATAACTCAGTTTTAGGTAAGTCCTCTGCAATAGCCTAGAATAACCTGCTTCTTCAGCCTGGAGGGAAGCAGAGGGAAGGAAGCCTTCTTAAAGGTACAGGGTGCTGGGATGGGGGCGCTGAACTCTTAACGTTCAGGGGAGTTGGCTTGATGGGGTGGCATTTCAGCCGAATATTTTTTTTATTCTTGCTATCTTAAGTTGCAAATCAGAAGCGAAACTTTCCAGTCTTAACTTCAGGAAATTCTCCTTTCTTGCTCCTTGTTTGAAAATGTGCATTCATTGGGGTTTCTCACTGGAGATCTCAACCTCTAACTTTTGGTGGGGGGGGGCTTCTGTGGCAGAAGAGGGGTCCTGAGGCTATGCAACCTAACCAGGAGTGAATTTCTCCTCTCTATGTTTCCTGTTTCTCCCCTCTGCCTGCCCTGTACCCGTCTGCTTGTGAACTCTATACTGGTAATTGCCTGTCTTCATCCTTGCCCCTGCCCCTGTGTCTGTGTCTCACCCTTCTGGCCTGGGCGCTGGTCATAACCCCTATTTCAATCTCTGCTCCAACTTTTCTTTCTGTCCAAGCTTCCTCCACTTCTTTGCACTTTTGATAGTCTTCAAGGGGGATACATGTGCCGCCTTGGGTGCGCCAGCCCTGCTCCTGTCCAGGGGCTCATGTTGAAGTGATTCTCAATGGCTGAGCTATTCAGACTGGCTTTCTCCAAAGAGAAGCAGTGGGAACCCAAGGCTGAAGAGAGGCCCAGCTGCCCGGCTCCATCCTGCACAGTAAACAGTTGTAAAAGCTGGAGAGGCTCTGCAGTTTGTATAAACAGCAATGGGGCTGGGACCCCTGGTGCTCCCACCTCCCTCCCAGCAGCAGCAGCTGCTGATCTCCTAACACACTTCAGGCAGCTTTCTGGGTTCATGAAAATCCAGCAGCAGGGGCTGCTCTGGGCTGTGTCTTCTTCAGGGAGAAGCTACCCAGGACTGTCAGACAGGGGGCAGGAGAGAGGCAGCCACCCCCATCCGAAGGTGATACATGCCTGTGAGGCAGGTGGCTTCACTTACTTGTAACCCCAATACTTACATGATGGGAGGAAAGTCAGGTGAAGGGACCTGCCTAAGGTCATACCACCAAGGATAGAGCTAGGGCTTGTTCTAGGTCTGAGTGACCATGACCCTGGCTCCTGCCTTTTCAAACTGCTGGGAGTGCCTCCCATGGTGACTTGTGATTTTTAATCTGTCAGAGCAAACAGTGGTGCTTGTGTTTGTTTGTGAGGGTTGTATATCCATGTGTGTCAGGGGTGGCTGTTTATATTCATAACAGATAGCCCTTTTCGTATGCCTGATGGTATATGAAACCTTCTCACATGCTGCTAAGATTGCCTGGGAAAGATAACTCGATCCATTATGCCCATAAGCATATTGTCTAGAGTGGTGGAGAGAGAAAATACATAGTTCTTATGATGTGCTAACCACTGTTCTAAGCTCTTCTTGTGCCATAATTCATGACTCCTGGGTCACGGTTTCTTATTACCATCCTTGTCGTATAGCACAGAGAGAACACGCAGCTGCATTGATCTCAGGGCCTCTCTCTGGAGACTCATGTCTGCTCACTTCTGCTTGGTCCCATCTCTGAGCGGAGGGTGGGAGAAACACAGACTCTCCCAACATACTACATGTGGAGCTGCCTGTCACCTGTGGCGTCCTGTGTCCCTACAGCAGGGCTTGCAAGGCTGTAGCTGTACCTCAGTCTATAGGTGATGACATTGGCTGTTCAATGACTTGTCCAAGCATACCTCGCCATCGAGGGATGAAGCAATGGATTTAAATAGTATCTTGGGTTCCCTAGGGGCCCAGGGGGCTCATAGTTTGGGGGGTAAGAAGCTCTGTGAGTCTAAGAGAGGAAAATAGATTCCTTAGAGGATGGGCTATGCTGTATGGCGCAGGTTCTTAGAGGTCCAAACAGCCCCCATCTCCTCCTCAAAGCCTTTTGTGATGGTGTGGATGGATGTACTCATACCTTTCCTGGGAAAAGGGGGAATGGAGCACTGCAAGACAGAGTTCCCACTTTGTATAGGAATGCAGAATGATGCTGGGTGTCTTGTAAGTGCTCTGGATCAATTCTTTTTCTGGGGGTAGGTGGTGTTACTGGGGTTAGGGCCTTGTGTTGTTGCTTAGCTTTTTTCACTTAAGGCTAGTGCTGTCTATCTCTTAAGCCACTCCAATTGGAGTCTCTTGAATTTGTGTGTCTGGGGTTGATTGTGAACCTTGATTCTCAGATCTCAGTATCCTGAGTTGCTAGGATAAAGGTGTAAGCCTTCAGTGTCCAGCAGGATCAATTCTTTTTGGGTAAATAATTGGACTGGATGCTCCCAAAGTGTATCCTGGCTAAATAGGTAGAGTTTATTAAGCACATGTTCCTGATGATTGGTTACTTATGATTAAGTTTGAAAGGATGAAGATGGAGTCTCTAATCACCCACTCCCGATCACCTTTCCTAGGCAGTCTCACGGAGCCATTGGGCTGCTCTTTAGCCACCTTGCTGGGGCTAGACAGCAGAAGGGTTCTATTTGCCACCCAAGAGGGAGCCCAGGCCCAGATGTCTGGGGAGGACAGAGATCACAGCCCCAGACTCTGCACCTGCTAATTGGGAAGGGCAATGGAGAACTGAGTTCTGGCATAGTAAGTAAAAAAGGAAAGAGGGCAGGAAACTGCTATTAATTGGACTCCTACTATCGAGATCTCTTATTTCATTTACTCTATATAGAGTTCAGGATACGATGGTTCAAGGATGCTGGTGGTGAGTAGAGATTCTAGCTCAGGCTGTCTCAATCCAAAGTGGGCTCTTTCTTTCTTTCTTTTTCTTTCTTTTCTTTTTCATTTTTTTTCTTTTTGGCCAGTCATGGGGCCTGAACTCTGGGCCTGGGTGCTGTCCCTCAGCTCTTCAGCTGAAGACTAGTGCTCTACCATTAAAGCCCCAGTGCCACTTCCGGCTTTTTCTGCTTATGTGGTGCTGAGGAATCGAACCCAGGGCCTCATGCACGCAAGGCAGCCCCAAAGTGGGCTCTTTCTATAGTGGCTGTCACTTTGCCTCTAGTCAGTGACTCAGGTCCCAGAAACTGGTCTTTGAGTGTCACCATGCAACTGACTGGAAAATCAAGACCTGTGAAGTCAGACTCAGTTCAGATGGCAGCTCAAGTCAGCCTTACCTGATGAGCCTTTGGACTCAATGCCTTAGCAGAAGCGACCTGTGCTTAGGACCTAATATAGACCCTGCTTTCTCTGTCAGGGCCTTCTGTAAGGGAGACCGAAAGACAGGTTGTCACCAGAAACTCTTCATGGGCATCATCATTTTTTTTTAAAGGTTGCTAAGGCGAGGCTTAATTAGCAAGAACTTCTGAGGAATAGTGCTAACAACCATCCTGTTTTTCCTAAGTAAGTACTCTTTGGCAAGAGATATGTGATTGATTATGCTGTATATTTTTGAAAGTCTTATTTTGGCACTTGGATAGCCTCTGGCTTTAATGACTGTCATGGCTGAAAGAGACACTTTATCAATCAGGCTCCCAGTAAGGAACCAGCCCAGACCAGATGGCTCAAGAGATTTAGCAAATAGACTGTTTACTGCCATGTAGGAGCCCCCAAAGAGATGGCCACGCACCAAAAGGAGAACAGCAGGAAGTCATTATCAGCTGCAGCCAAGGGGCAAAGAGGAAATGGCCTATGAGCTCTGGAACGGGGAACAGGGGATCCCTTTAGGATGAGCCCTAGGTTTGGGGAGCCCAATGCCTACCAGAGACGAAGGGAAAGAGAGTGGAGAGGGATGCCAGTTCCCTTTCCTTGCTGGACAGTGGGACAATTCAGCCATCAAGGGAAGATGGCCAAGTGGGACTATCCGTGGGTGTCACCGGGGTGGGGGTGGGGGAGAGAGGAGCAGAGTGGCTCAGGCTGGAGCAGAGAGAGAGGAAGGAAGAGAAGGCAGAGGAAACTCAGCTCAGATATCTCCACCTTTTTGGATGAGATGCTAAAGTTTCAGTTTTATTCACTAGTTTGCAAACATTTCCGAAAGTCACTTGTAGCCTTAGTAAAAAAAATTAGCATCTTGACCGTGTGTGTGTGTGTGTGTGTGTGTGTGTGTGTGTGTGTGTGTGTGTGTGTGTGTGTGTGTGTGTGTGTGTGTCCTGAGGGTTTGAATTCAGGGTCTGGCTGCTGTCCCTGAGCTTTTTTTTGCTCAAGGCTGGCACTCTACCATTTGAGCTCCACTTCTGGCTTTTTGGTGATTAATTTTAGATAAGAGTCTCACAGACTTTTCTTGGCCTGGCTGACTTCGAACCAGGAACCTCAAATTTCAGCCTTCCAAGTAGCAAGGATTACAGACATGAACCACCAGCACTGTGTTTGAGTCCACATTTTAAAAGCACATGCCTATTTTATGATGGTTGGTTTGGTTCAACTAGGTAAATATATTTCACTAATCAACTTGGATGTATATAAGCTGTGTCATGCATCACCAAAAGCAAATGAATTCACTCGTGCTATGGTAGTACCTCCTTTAGCAGGGTGGAATTCCCACTGACTCAGGATATCTCATATACTGGATGTGACAGTGACCTTTCCATATAAGGCCACCACTGCCATTCCTCATATTAAGAAAGTTTACTTGTTCTTATTTTCAAATTAAAAATGGTAGGATGCCAATGGCTCATGCCTCTAATCCTAGCCACTCAGGAGGCTAAAATCTAAGGATTGTGATTTGAAGCCATCCTGGTCAGTAAAGTCTGTGAGATACTTATTGCCAATTAACCAACAAACAGCTGGAAGTACAATTGTGGCTCAAGTAGTAGAGTGCTAGACTTGAGCAAAAAAGCTCACTGTCTAGGTCCTGAGTTTAAGTCCCAGTATGGGTACAAAATAAATAAAATAAAACAATAAAAAGAGATAGGAGTTTCCAATTTTTTTCTACTGGACCATCTTGTATTCTTGGACATGTAAACCACAGTATAAGGACTGTCACTCTAGGGCACAGGCCCAACTTGGCCACGTTCTGGTAGCTTTTAATCTCTGTCTAAGTTCTTGGGAGAAAGATCTGGGCCTTGCATAGGCTCCATAGGTCAATTCAGAATCATAGGAAGTCATCCCATGTACACAAAGGTTTCTCAAGAAGAGGGAATTGATAACAAAGCAATGTCTTTAGTGAGGTGTGGCAGTTCATACTAGTAATTCTAACTACTTGAGAGGTAGCAATTGGGAAGATTTCAGTTGCAGGCCAGATTGGGCAAAAAAGATTCATAAGAAATCTGAGAATGGTGATGAGCATTTATTGTCCCAGCTACAGCAGGAAGCATTTAGGAGGATTGTGGCTCAAGCCAATCCAGGCCAAAAACGAGACCATTTTTCAAAAATAACCAGAGCAAAAATGGCTGAAGTTTTGGCTCAAGCAGTAAGACTGCTTGCCTAGCAAGCACAAAAACTCCAATTTCAAATCACAATACTGCCAAAATATTAAATGAATGTCTTTAAAGGAGTCATTACCTGTTCATGAAAATGGCCTTTTTGTCTCCTGTTTCTGAGGATCTCAGACCATCAAATCTCCTCTCCTCTGCATACACATGGAGAATTTCTTGGGTTACTTACACAGACAACTCATCATATTTATTGTGGGTTGATTCACCTTTTAGTATATTCAAGGACAGACTTACATTTTAGCTATTGTCTCTGTGTATGGCCAACATTCCCAACAGGTCTGGGGATTACAGGACATCCCCTAAATTGGAGTCAGACAGCTTCTCAGGTCCACTAAGCAGAATAGAGGATAATGAGAGTGGTTGGTGATAAGCCTCCAGGATCCAGCATCATAGACACAGAACCAGTGGCAAGTTGTTCCCTATGACCATAGCTACAGTGTAGAAAGCAGAAACATTGTCTAGGCACCCAAACAGAAAAGGCTCTGCTTCCTTGTCAGAGCCTGGAGGGAAAGATTCCATTTGCTGAAACCTCCATGTTTCAATGGCAAGAGTAACAGTAGGTATTTACTGAGTATCTGCTAAATACTGTGTTAAGTGATGTATTAGCTCATATTTTTGCAGCATCTTGTGAGAGAGGAAGTAATCTCAGTTTTGTGAGGCTGAGTCATTCACTCAGGATGACACAGTTGGAAAGTGGTAGAACCAAAGTCATCTTGCCCTTAGTATAAAGTGCATGCAGCCCATCAAGAGACAAACATTCACACGGGAAAGATGATGAGGCCAAGAGACAGGAGAGACAGGGCCAGCAAGATTTCAAAACCCTAAGTTCATCATGAGTTTACAGAGAGGTATTAAAGGAAGCTAGATCCTGGCAAATTTATACAAGGTTTTTGATGGATAGTGAGTGAATGAATGAATATGTGCATGGACAAATGAATGCACAAATGAATGACTAAATGAACCCTCCCAGGTTTGAAGGCAGTGAAATTCCATCCATGGTGCCACTTCCTGAGCTGAAATGAAGAAAGCATAGAAGTAGCAACCCCAAGTTTTGGCCTGGCTCTGTCTCCAACACATGTTGTGGCCCTGAGCAAATAAGTTCCTTCCTGAGGCCTGGGTTTCCTCAAACCATTCATTCCATAAGGCCAAGGATTTCATCTCACAGTCACACAGTATAGGCCATCCCAAAGCAGTATTTGTGGCAGGTATGGTGTCTGTGACAAGAGGGCCTGTAAGTTGTGTTAGATGAGACAGCTGTCACTGTTCATCCTCAGAAAGTCCTGGCAGTGCCTTTGGGGACAGCTGGACTGGCATCAGGTCCAAAGTAAATGCAAGGCTGTGTTTTGAAGGAAACATTAACTGCTGAAGGGACTGCTTATTCATTGTTTTGTTAGCAAGGCACTTGACTCATGCTGTAGACAGCCATTGCTCAGATGAGAACGGATGCTTTTGTTTTTGTCGCTAAGAAAAGCAGTTGTCAGATCCCTGGATCCCCTTCTTTCATGCTATATATAGGACCAGCTATGTTGGGGGCAGATGAGTGTGCCTGTGCGTATCATTCCTTCCAACGAGCTGAGCTCCAGTATGGATGGCTCTGCAATAAGCAATGTTTCCAGATGTCAGTCTTATCCATATAACCACACCCATTGCCCCACTAGCATTTCTGTAGGCTCCAGGCACTTGCCTTCATAGATACCTCCCTCTGTAAGAAAATATTAAGAATTTTAATTTTAAGGCTATACTAGAGAAAAAGAAATGTATACTAGCATTGCCTATTCAAATATTTTCTTTGACCTAAGTTTATTTTCTTCTGAATTTGGAATGGAAGTACTTTCTTGGGCCCTCATTCTAGTCCTACTTCACCTAAATGACCTCATTGCCCACAGCATGGGCTGATGATGCAGCACCAGCATCTCCTGGAAGCAGATTAGACATGCAGAATCCTGACCTCACACTCTGAGCCTAAACCAGCCTCCAAGTGACCATCTGTACATGACAGCTGAGATACCCCACTTGAGCATGGTTCCCGAGGACACTGGGACTAGCTGGATCACACACAGATCCTGGGGATCTCTCATGATTCCTCAAATCCTGACAGAAAATCTTTTATGGAGGAAATATCCAGCATTATATAGTTAGAGAAGGGACTGGAATTCCAGATGGCCCTGGACACCCTTTTCTTCCCTTCACATGCCAATGTGCTCCCTGCTCCCTTGCCCCCAGTGGAAGAGTGATTAGGGGAAGGGGAAGGAGGACTTAATTCTCTCCTGAGTTAATTCTCTTAGATTTTTTTTTCTAGGAGGTGTTACCTCTCAGTGTCTAGGCTCAGAGGTGACAATCTATGGGTCAGAGCTAGTGAGAGGGTTCCAAGCTACTACTCCTAGAACTATTGTTCACTCACCCCTTAGGACACCATCTAATCTAAAGGGATTGGGGACATCTTAGTCTTATGTTTTGCAGTGGACCCTTTGAGATATCTTGAAAAACTTTGGTCATCACCAACAACCCAACAACAATAGAAGGTTAGAAGACATTATTTCCTGTGTCTTCTCAGAGACCTACTGAATGTTTGCCTCCTAAAGTCTCTGAGATATCCTGTACTTCATGCTGTTATCTCCAAATGTAGGGACATATAATATCTTACTTCTCAGAGCTCTTCATGGCATTATTAGAACAAGCCTTGGGAAAAGCTAGCTAGGGACATTTGTGCTTAAATAGGGGATATGTTTCATAGCCTCTTGAAGAACCACCAAGGAAGGATCTAAATGGGCCAAGTCAACCCAGAAGGCTTCTTCCTGGAAGAGATACCAGGGGCTTGAGTTGGGGAAGTGTAAGAATTAGTGGTCTCAAGGCCTTGCTTGTTTATGCACTACTCTGCTACTAAGTCATTGCACTTCATTGCCTTACCTGCAAGATAGAATCTATGTCATAGGAAGTGAGGAGCTTGAGGAAGTCTTCCTAGCCAAAGCCTTATACCCACAGGATGTCTTTGGTGCTAAGGGGATGTTGTTATTATTGCTAATTGTCTTGTTTGCTTGTTTTCTTCTTTACAAGCTCCTGATTCCATGTAGGTCCAGGATTCTAAGACTGGAAGCTCCTAACAAGCAGGGTGGACACAATGCCACATTATCAGTCTGGAACTCATGTGCCTCTTTCTACTTCAAAGAGATCAGGGGCTCTCCCATTCAAAGACTGGCTTCCAACTAAGAAGGGAAAAGAACCTTATTAGGCTGAGCTAAAAGACAGGAAGAAATTCAGAACACTGAGGCTGAGCTTGTGGCCCATGTTCAGATTTGCCTTTAAAACCATATGAAGAGGAAATATTAACTCAAGATTCGAGAAAGTGATAAAAGACCCAGAAGTACAGGTTAGTCTTCTTGATGTGGGCTAGAATCTACCCCAGAAAAAAAGATGTATTATAAATGAAGTGATGGCTAGTAGAATATAAGTAGGAGTCTGTGACAGTACTGACCCTGCAAAGGTCACATCTAAACAACAATGGATCTGAGAATAAATTCCAGAAGATGATTAGTTTTAAATGCCCTTGAGCAGAGAGAGAATTCAAGAGAGGGTCTCTTGGTAGTGTGAAAAAGATACAGGGATGCCATGTCAGTCTTGGCTGGACCTCTGATAGCTGTGTGATTGTCCTAAGTCACTTTACTCCACTGCATCTCAGCATCTACACCTGAAAAACATAGAACGGCATCTACCTGGCAATACTGATCGTTGCAAGGGTAAATCTAATCTTGAATGTGAAATAGTGCAGGCAATGGAGGCTCTAAGCAGAGTTAGTGTGCAAAACTAGAAACAGCTTTCTAGGATGGCTATCACAATAAAATAGTTCCCTTTCACCATGCACCTGTGGCTTATGTCTACAATCCTACCTGCTCAGGAGGATGAGACCTGAGGTTTCAGTTCGAGGCCAGTCCAGACAGGAAAGTCCATGAGCCTCTTATTTCCAATAAACTACTCAAAAAAGCTGGAAGTAGAGCTGTGGCTCAAGTGGTTTGAGTACTAGCCTTGAGAAAAAGTGGCTCAGGGACAGTACTTAGGCTCTGAGTTCCAGTTCCAGGATCGGAACACACAAAATGCTTGCTCTCAAAAGCCAGTCATTTTCCCCAGGATGGGAAGGGTTGGTTCTCTTTCTCTGTATCACTCCTGCCTTTGAGCATTCCTAATCTCCACCCCCTCAAGGAACTGGGAATCTTGACTAGTGGGGGTGGAGGCCCTTCGCAGGGGAGTGGCCATTCAAAAGCATCTCACTGCAAATAAATTATTGAGTACCTCAACTTATCCCCTCAGCTCTTGGGCAAGTGTTGCAGAAGAACAGAGAAGAGGGAAGAAAGGGACAATGTTCTGTCCACACACAGGACATACCCAGCACTGAAGTATACTTATAAGGACTAGTCTTCATGATCATAACATTTCCAGGGATCCCAAAATAATTTTCAGAGTGAAAGACAGCCCCGTGGCAATGTCTCCCTTTGACAAGAGCATCATGAGGCCAGAGGCATGGGGCTGCCCAGGATTCTGCTTCCATTTTCAGCTTTGGGAATTAAATCACAGGTTGGTGAAGGGGCCATGTTTGCCCTTTTAAATCCTATGTTGGGTTAAAAGCCTTCAACTTGGTCACAGCAAGATGCAGGCATGAATCTTGATGCAGAGTAGAGAGGGAATGAGCAGGCAGGAGCAGGAGGGTTAACAGTGGCCAAGATTGAAATTGGGCCTGACATAAGGCATGCTGGGTAAATGGGGACATTTTAGAAATGTCTACCTTCCCAGGGGACTGGCCCAGCTCAGGATGGATGGCAATCTTAGATGTTCTGATGACTATTTTTGGAGTCTGAATCACATTAATTCATGACTTCTCCATATGGTGGGCAGCCAAGGAGACCTTTAGAAGCCCAAGGGCTGCTTCTGGGCCCAGTGCTAATGCAGCCTGCCCAGATTCTGCACACGAGTAACTACACTCTTTCTGCCCAAGGTTGCTATGCATTTCCTGTTTGTGTGTGATACCCAGCTTACAGAGCCCCCAAAGATTCCAAAGAGAATCTTTCATGAGCTAATAGAAAAAAAATGAATTTCTAATCTTAGGATGTGACTCACAGATTTCAGGAATATTCTGAAGCTTGGACTCTGGTTAAATCTGGAATTAGAAGACAGAATAAGAAATATCCACAATCTTCCCCAGCCTTCTCTCTCCTGAAGATGGCTGATTGGTGGAGATTAAAGTCACTTTTCCTACTGAGCTGAAATTCCCTTTCACGTACTGGTCCGTAGCGAAAGAGCTATAAGACGGGGCACATGTGTTACCCTTACTGGGGCACATCTAGAGGACTAAAAGGGCAGTGAAACAGAATGTGTTCTGGAAAGTTTCCAGCTGAAAGCCCAGAGGAGCTTGCATGTATGTAGTAGCTCATGGATCTCTCCATTCCCACAGTCAGGCCTTACTGCTAAGGGACAAACAGGCTGGAAACAATTCCTATCCTTATTTCACAGAGACTTCAGGGTAAGACCCACAAGATGGCATTTCTGCTTTTGCCCATGTGTATAAAAATGCAACAACTATTCGGTGTCTTTTTTTTTGGGGGGGGGTCTGGTCATGGGGCCTGAACTCTGGACCTGGGCACTGTCCCTCAGCTCTTCAGCTCAAGACTAGCGCTCTACCACTTGAGCCACAGCGCCACTTCTGGCTTTTTTCTTATATGGTGCTGAGGAATTGAACCCAGGGCCTCATGCATGCAAGACAAGTGCTCTACCACTGAGCCACCTTCCCAGCCCTCGGGTGTCTTTACTAGCAGAATTTCAAATGTCTCAGATGAGAAATGGTGCATCCTAGAAACATGATTTTGCTTGGCACCGGTGGCTCACACCTGTAATCCTAGCTGCTCAGGAGGCTGAGATCTGAGGCTCACGGTTTGAAGCCAGCCCAGGCAGGAAAGTCCATGAGCCTTGAATTTCCAATTAACCACCAGTAAACTGGAAGTGGCACTGAAGCTTAAAGTAGTAGAGCACTAGCCTTGGACAGCACCCAGGCTGAGTTCAAGCCCCACAATTGACAAAAAACAAAAAGATTCTACTCTGTGGCCTGCTGAATGTGTTTGTGTGTGTATGTGTGTGTGTGTGTGTGTGTGTGTGTGTGTGTGTGTGTTATGATATGCATGTATGCACACACATGTATGGACACAGGATAAACTTGTGAACTTCCAGTATAGAATCCACTGGATTTTAGTATATTCAAAATTACACAGTCATCACCACTATCTAACTAGAATTTCTGCATGGCAGCTCACATTGTCCATGCTTGTCCTTGGGTATTTCCTGCTCTGTTTCTTGGCTCTGAGCTGAATGTCTCCATCTGCCAAGCTCGTGATGGTCCACAGAGCTCAGCATTTGAGAGTGCTTGCTGAATATTTGCTTGAAGGAAGAATGGAGATATGGTGTGCACCTGTACCACCGTCAGCTTGTCTTTCTTTCTTTCTTTTTTTGAGTCTTGTCTCCTTGTGTCCATGTGTCTGTCTCTCAAAGCCCACATTTTGTTACTTCTGCTCTTACTATTTCTTCTCTTTGTCCTGTTCTTGATCACTTCTCAAATACCCCATCCTAGGCATGAATGTCCTCTCTTTTTCTCATCCATTTTCCTTGTATTATATATTCACAGGGAATTAGAGGTAAATTCATCTAGCTTAATTTCCACCTTTGTGTTTGAGAAAAATTGTGCCTACGGAGCTCACAACATGGTGAGGGCTAAAACTAGTATGCTCTCTCTCTCTGTCTCTGTCTCTCTGTCTCTCTCTCTCTGTCTGTCTCTCTCTCTCTCTCTCTCACACACACACACATTAATATACAATACACATAGTATACAACTCAACCACTTTAAGTGTAGAATCCACTTATGTTTGGTACATTCAGAGAATTATGTAGCCATCACCACTATCTATTTCTAGAACATTCCATCACCCTAAAAGAAATGCCATGCCTATTAACAGCCACTCCTTGTTCTATCCTAAGCAGCAGCCAATTCACTTTCTGTCTATAGGTTATCACCTTCTACTCTGGTCATTTCACATGCCTCAAACATGTAGTATTTCTTTGCCTGCCTTCCTTCCTTCCTTCCTTCCTTCCTTCCTTCCTTCCTTCCTTCCTTCCTTCCTTCCTTCCTTCCTTCCTTCCTTCCTTCCTGCTTGCCTGGCTGCCTCTCTCTCTCCTCTCTTCCCTCCCTCCCTCCCTCCCTCCCTCCCTCCCTCCCTCCCTCCCTTCCTTCCTTCCTTCCTTCCTTCCTTCCTTCCTTCCTTTCTTTCTTTCTTTCTTTCTTTCTTTCTTTCTTTCTTTTCTTTCTTTTTCTCTCTCTCTGTCTCTGTCTCTCTCTGTGTGTCTCTGTCTCTCTCTCTCTCTTTTGCCAGTCCTGAGGCTTGAATTCAGGGCCCAGACACTGTCCCTGAGCTTCTTTTGCTCAAGACTAGCACTCTACTACTTGAGCACAGTGCCACTCACAGCTTTTTTTTTTAATGTGGTACTGAGGAATTGAACCCAGGACTTCATGTATGCTAGGCACGCATTCTACCACTAAGCCACATTCCCAGCCTCAGCATGTGGTATTTTTGTGCCTGACTTCTTTCACTTCATCTATTGTTTTGGAGAATTGGTCTTTCATTTATTTCACATTTTAATATGCATTAGTACTTAATTTATGTTTGAGTAATATTCCATTTTATCAATATACTGCATTTTGTATGCTACATTTTGTTTACCTGTTAGACATTTAGTTTGTGTCCACATTTTGATTATTATGAAAAATTCTGCTATGAACATTATATATGTGGGTTGTGTGTGGACATTAGTTTTATTTCTCCTGAGAATACAACTATGAGTAGAAGTAGTAGATCAATATATCTGTTTAGCCATTTTTCTATTCTTTCTTTCTTTTTCTTTTCTTACTTTTTATATTTGTGCAGATACTGGGACTTGAACTCAGGGCCTCTTGCTTTTTTCCTCTTCATGATTTTTATATACAAGATCAAATCATCTACCAAAATGTTTTTACTTCTTCAAAGACAGAATCCTTGAAGCCAAGTCCCAAGCATTTTCATTTTATTGAAAAGATCCTAAAAGGAACGTTAGGGTTGGGATAGAAATTAAAACACTAAAGCAATTATTTCCCAAATTTTATTCGTCTCAGTATTAAAGATTAGGTGTGTGAAACAAATTGGAGTTTAAATCTGATAGAGATGAGAAAGTCTATCAATTGTATTTATTTGTTAGGGCTTTCACAGCAAAATACAAGACAGGTGGCTTAAGCCACAGAAATGTATTTTCTAATAGCTCTGGAGAAGGCCAAGATCAAAATGTCAAATGTCAACATGTTTGATTTCCCTGTTTCTTCTTCTTCCTCTAGTATTGGAAATTGAACTCAGACTCTTGTGCTTGGTAGACAAGGGATCTGCCACTTGGGTCACCTTTCCCAGTACTTTTTTTGTTTGTTTGTTTTTCAGATAGAGTGTTACACTTTTATCTTCATCTTCCTAAGTCAGGTTCCTCACTAGCTAGAATTTTCAGGTATGTACCATTACACTTGGCCCTGGTTTCATTTCTTCAGTGGCTGTCTTCTTCCACATTCTTACATGGTCCTTTGTGCG
The DNA here is from genome assembly GCF_024711535.1 of Dipodomys merriami. Lineage (NCBI taxonomy): Eukaryota > Metazoa > Chordata > Mammalia > Rodentia > Heteromyidae > Dipodomys > Dipodomys merriami. The sequence continues at coordinate 24,664,156 of NW_027203937.1, read as the reverse complement.
CATGCATCCGTGGTGTCTCTTGTCCAGATTTCCTCTGCTTATAAGGACAGCAGTGAGATTGGATCAGGGCCCACCCTAATAGCCTCTTCTTAACTTAATCACCTCTTTAAAGGCCCTATCTCCAAATACAGTCATATTCTGAAGTACTAAGGGTTAGGGTTTCAGCATAAGAATTTAGGGGGAGAGAATTCAGCCCATAACAATGGCCTCATGGTTTTCCTCTAATAGATCTGATCTCTGGTTAACTGTAACATTTGGGATGAAACACATCCCCTGCAACCACCAAGAGACAGGGATTGTAGAAAGCACTGCTTTTCATCTCTGAGCTAACAGGTCCTGGGCACAGTTTTGGTTTTGAATTTTTCTGAAGCTTATGGTAGTCAGGTCTGTTCAAAAGCCACATCAAGGAGGGTCAATGACTAGCTGTCAGATAAGCTCACAGCTACTGGAACCAGTATTTAAACTGTCTTTTTCAAAACTAATACAAGTTCTCTTCATTTCTCTTCCTCTCTGCCTCTATGTTTCTATCTCTGTCTCTCCCTCTCTTTCTTTGTCTTTCTATACTACTACCATGCCTACTGCAACCACATGGAGAACAGAGCCACCTATAAGCCAGGAAGAAAGACTTCACTAGAAACTAAACTGGCTAGAACAGGGCCAATAAACAAATAAAACAAATAAAAAAGCAAAAGCAGTCCCAAATGGTGATGTGCCTACTTGTATAAAAAGTCCTATGAAGTCTCTAAATGTAAAATCTCACTTTGATTTTGCTACCTGTAGAGCTAAAGGTCAGTTGGAAATTCAAGAAATAGCTGTCCCTTGCTCTACAGCTCCAGCATTGGGCTAAGTAGAAGGTTGCTGGCCTCAATGAGTTATGTCAACAGGAACTGAGATTTGAGATTTCCCTCTGGATCCTGGCACTGGGCGTTGTCTCTCCTCAGCATGGAGTTATGGAATTTGCTCCCTCTTTCCTCTGGTCACTTTTTAGTGGTATTTTTAACTCTCTTGGCCTTTGAGTGGATCTATAGACATCTAGCCACGAGCCCTTTTAGGAAGCAGGCAGGCATAAATCTCTCACAATGAAATCAAGTCAAGCTACAGTACAACTGATTCACCCCCAGATAACCAGGGTCCTGCAGGCTCAGGATTTTGGCTGCCAATGGGGATGCCTACAGAAAGGTGGAGAGGAAGGAGACATTTTAGCTGAAGAGAAGGGTGAATTGCTTGTTTGGATCTTCATCTTGCCTCAAGGGGGAGTTCAGTGCTTCCATTTCAGTACCAGTTTTCCACATGGGTGACTTCTTCATCTTTGGAAGATATGCTTCAGAGTTAGTGTTTTCCTGAAACCTCAAGAAATCCAGGACTGATGGCACATGCCTGTAATCATAGCAATGTAGAAGGCTGAGCTCTAGAGAATTACTCTTCGAAGCCAGCTGGGCAGAAAAGTCCATGAGACTCCATCGCCAATTAACCAGCAAAAAACTAGGCTGGAGGCATGGTTCAAGTGGTAGAGCATCCACAAGCCAGCAACCCATACAACTGCAAGGCCATCATTTCAAACATAAGAACCTAAAAAAAAAAAAAAAAAAAAAAGAGACGGGATTTCCATACTTGCTGGGGAGAACTACAGTGTGTGTCTTCAAAAACAGAGGCATAGAAGAAGCAAAAATCTATGCCAGGCTGTCTGTTGTCAGCCTGCTGCATGGGCTCACCAGGAACTGGAAAGGCCAGTTCTCTGACTAGCATACCAGGGAGTCCAAAGTCTGAAAATCATTGTATAGAAGCTGAAAGCCAACCCCAGAGAGGGGCATAATAGGCCAAGGTCAGAGTGCTTTTTCCACAAGGTATTTACTTTGCTCAGAAAATGTGAATTCATTGGTAGTTGAAACTAAACAAAATGTAAATCTGCCGAGAAAAAAAAATCAATTGGTTCATTTATTGAACACGGGTGGACAAAATTAATCACCGTAAAGATCCTAGGAGTTGTTGGACCAGTTGGACCATCCTTGACTGGGAATGGAAATCCACTAATTCTGTGTGTGTGTGTGTGTGTGTGTGTGTGTGTGTGCGCGCGCGCGCGCGCACACGTGCGCGTGTGCCCGCACGCGTGCCCGCTCTCAAACTGGTCACTGTCCCTTAGCTTTTGTGCTGCTTGGGCTGGCTTTAAACCTCAGATCTCAGATCTCAGCCTCCTGAGTAGCTAAGATTATGGCCATGAGCCATTGGTGCTTGGTGGAAATCCCCTGTCCATTAGGAAACACCATCCAACTTCAAGGGCCAGGATGCTGGGATTGCATGGTGGGAAATGATGAGACTAGTTTACTAAGGCCAGTACCCACTTTGCCACAGGTATATGTGGAACATAACTATTGGGAACACTTCAGATCCATGAAAACCTCTTTTCAATTCTTCTTCCCCAATTTCCCCACCCCTGGCCCTCCAGAAGACGTGCCAATCTTTCCTTCTAGAGATGTATGCTTTTATTATTCACTTCAAACTCTGCTTTAATTATACATCAATAGTTATGGATATAAAGATGACCAACACTGGATTTTGGAGCGTGAGGAGCAGTATGCCATGAAAACGTTTCAAGTCATAGCCAGATAGGGAACACCAATCTAAAAAATAATTGCAACCATGTTATATCAGGGTTGGCCAACTTTTCTGAAACAAAACAAAATAAAACATAAATATGTTTGTTTGATGGATTTGCCTGGGCTACTAAAGTGTCATTGTCATGTGAAAATAGCCATTGGCAATACACAAATGAATGGTTTTGGTTATATTCCATTAACACTTTATTTGAAATTTAGTCTATAGGTTGTATTTGGCTGGCAAACCATGATTTCTTAAATTCCGTGTTAGATGAATTCATAACGACATAGGAATAATAATAATGATAATAATAATAATAGCTACCATTATGATGGTTGCCTTGTGTAGGCCTATATTACATAATTTTCATACTTGTTTCTTTTTCTTTCTTTCTTTTTTTTTTTTTCGGTTGTGGGACCTGAACTCTGAGCATGGGTGCTGTCCCTCAGCTCTTCAGCTCAAGGCTAGCGCTGTACCATTTGAGCCACAGCACCAGTTCCAGCTTTTTCTGTTTATGTGGTGCTGAGGAACCAAACCCAAGGCTCATGCATATAAGGCAAACGCTCTACCACTGAGCCACCTTCCCAGCCACTTGTTGCTTTTAAAAAAAATCACAGTTTGTAAGGACATAAGTCACAAAGCTAGAAAGTAGCAAATAGAAGGTTAAAATCTATGTTTCCAGCTAAACAGTTCAAAACACCAAGAAAGCAATGGAGGCAGAGCAGATTAGTCCCCCAAAGAAGCCTGAAGCAGCTCCTATAGGAAAAGAGTTTTCTGTGATGGAGATTAGTGAGGGAGATGGCCAAGGCAGGAGCAGCACTGAGGTCTGACATGCAGAACATTCTGGAAACTGGGGCATTAAGTAATGAGGGTATATTGGTACTAGTGGCTAGAGGAAGTGAGAGGCTGTCAGGCTCAGAGGAGAAATTCTCACATGCATGCAGGAACTGGACTTCATCGGTACACCAGAGGTTGACCGGCTCAGGCCTTTGGGACAAGGTGCATCCGTCTCCAAGCGCTGTTGCCATGCAGATTTCCCAACCTATTCTCATATTGAGGTTCAGTACTGAACTGAGGAGGGCCAAGGAACCTGAGTTTTACCAAATACTCCAAATGAGTCTAGAGCAGGGGAAGACACTGTGAGTACAATCACGTTTCCAAAAGGCTATGTGGAACACTGATCACTTCACAGGGAGAACCAGTGTTTCCAGGGCCATTTTTTTTGGGCTAAATATTAGCTCATGGATCTGAGGTGCTCCCAGCAGTGCTCAGAAGAAGGGCCCACAGAATAGCTAGATTTAATTCATGGGGTGATCCAATAACCCCTGTCCAGCACCAGTGATTTCCCAGGGCCTCATGGCTGAGATTGGCTTGGAAAGGAGTCTGTTCCCCTGCCTGCCCTCCCCAGAATTGCCCTTGCAGAACTGGGTCAGGCATCTTCCATACAGCCCTGACTGTAACTCTCTCTCAGAGCTCCCAGAACTGAATTTTAGAGGCAAAGAAAAGCCTATCCTTGGCATAAACTCTAGGATGTTTACTAAACAGTTAACTTCAGTGGAACTCTTATATGTATAACTAGGTGCAGTATACAGACAGAAAAATGTGAACCTGATTGTTCAAAACAATACCTCTCTGTGATGAATTGATGAAAAGCTATACAAACCCCCTCTGGTCCTGAGTCAATATTTCTTAGGTGGTAGTTATTGTGGACATTGTTGATGTTACCGGTGTTTGGTTCTATATCATCCCAAATACCAGCCAGAGGACACTGAACAGAACCTGGGTATGAAGTCAGATGACCTGAGCTCAAACTCCATTTATAGTACATGCCTAGTAACTATGAAGCCTCAAGCTCATTATTTTACCTTTCTGAGCTTCCACTTCCTTGCCTATAAAATGAGGATTTTAATCCCATACAGAGCTGTTGTAAGGACCAGTTAAGACAAAGGATATAGAGTCAGGGAGAGCACTTGGTCTGATAAACATTGGTTCTGTCTTGCTTTTGCCTGGGAATTGCTATCATGCTTCCTTTTCCTTCCATGTGGAAACTCAGCTCCCTTGGAGAGTAATTCTTCGTGGTTTCTTCTTGTCTCATGTCATAAAGGAGCCATAGTTGCACGCACCCATCTAAGTAGTAGGTCACTGATATATAAGCAACTCACAGCCCCTGGAGTGTCTATTGGAAGGAGCTTTTCCTAACTCCACCCTCTATCACTCTGACCCCACCCACTTCTGCCATTTTTGCCAGTCTCTGCTGGAATTGTGTCTAAAGGCTCAGATCCTGCAATGTTTATATATCACCAAGGGGACTGCTTTGTGTACACACAACTGCCCCACAGTTCAGCTTGGGGTAAAGAAAAGACCCTGACTAAGATTCACAGCCGTACCCACTCCACCACTGGCCTTAGTAAGCAAGAGTCCTTCCCACCTGAAACCGTGGAGTCCCCATCTTAAACTTTGGGGCACTGAACTGAGGGCTGGTGGCCTGTTCTGTTGCTACCCTGGGCACATCTCAGGGTCTGCTCTTCTTGGGAGGGTTAGGAGTCAGAGATCTTCTTGCCTTGGTCACCATCAAGAAGCAACAATGTTTGAAAATCACTTGAGGGTTGAAATTTAACTCAGCAAATGTGTCTTGATTGATTTCCTGGTGTCTTTAAGACCAGAACTTGGAGGTGGGTCAAATCTAATCTTCTCTGGGCACTGAGAGTTTCCATGTATGTTTGTAGCACAGGGAATGGAGGCATTCTTAGCCCCATGGTTTGGGCTGGGATCTCTGGCAGGATATTGAGCCCTCTGACAGGAGGAAAAGCAGTTCTGAAGCAGGCTCTGTCATGTACGTTCTCTGAGAGTCCTGTGTGCAGAGTGGGCAGGACAGGATTCTACTAGTCCGTCAAGATTCAGGCCCAGCAAGTTGTATGATCTCATTGTCCTCTTTCCCCATAATGAGACCTTCCTTGAAGGAGGGAGTGATCCAGGTGCTAGGTTGTCAGGACCCCAAATGTCAGTCTGCCCCCTTATCAGTGCAGGAATTAGGCCACAAGTCAGGGTTTGGGTTCAGAGGCTGTGCCACCTTGCAAAGCCTCAGGGTATACAGGAAGGAGACAGGTCCAGGAGTACAGAGCAGCCAGCACCGGGCCACTTTTGAAAACAGCCCACTCACTGCATGGAGTATATTGGATGGTTTTTCAAGTGAATATGCAGGGACCGCTGGGACTGCTCTGTGACCATCGCTAGACTTACATTAAGGCCAGAAGTTCCACTCATAAATTAATCCTGCGGACTCCTGGTGGTAGAACTGGGCCTGGAGGGGTCAAAGGAGGAGGCCCTGCCCCTTGAGAATTTCCAGTGGGCCAACATCTCCACTGGAGGTGTGGCTCAATTGGTAGAGTGCCAGCCAAACAACTATGAGGCTCTGAGTTCAAACCTTGATGCTGCCCCCCCACAAAAAAAGGGTCTGTTATTTAGTAAGCAAGTAAATTATGTTCACTGTGGGAAAAAACACAGAAAAATATAAAGATACATATTTTAAATATGTTGAGTTAAAAAAATTCCATTTGAAGATAGCCACTTTTAACATTTGGGTTTAGGCTTCCTTGTCTTTGTTTTCTCCTCACCCCCATGGATACATAAAAGCTATTGATGATCTGTCTACACATACGTGTATTCCACATGCAATGTATATACATGAAATATGTATTTTATTTTTAAATGAAAACAGAATCATACAAATCACGCCCCTCCTTATAATATAAATTAAAACAACCAGCTCTCAGATCCTTATACAGCTGAACCATTTTGGATGAGGACATTCTTAACTGGAACTTGTCCTCTGGTCATTTTCCAGTAGCCAGCAGCAGAGCTTGGCTCCTTATGCCCACAGTGGCTGCACTGGGCTGACACCAGGAAGGGCTTCACAGCTGGAGAGGGAGAAGCCACCAGACTAAATGGGGCCAGAGGTCAGTGTGGCCTCTGTTTGTCAGAGCATGATAACTTCCTTGCTGTGGTCACGTCACTTGTTTTTCCACTGCTTTTTATCTGCGGTGGCTGGGAAATCAGAAATCCAAACCTGTGAAGTACATGGAAAAGAGGATGGCTAGGCTGTAACCAAAGTCCCTTGTTGCATGAAGCAAAGGTAACGTGCTGCCGATGTTTTTCTCTGAGATGAGTAAGGGTCTTAAGTGTATTTTCCTCGAGTTTCTCTTAAAATTTTCAATGATCCATGGAGAAAGGTATCTGAATCCTATCTCATGAATGGCAGACAGAGCCCTGAGAACTTGGTTGCTTTGTTAAGGTCACCAAGAGTCAGGTACAGAGCTGGAAAACTCAGCCTGGTCTATTTCCCTTGCATGTGTCTGCATCTTCACAGTGCAGCAGCACATGCGCACTGGACAGAACATACCTGCCTTAGCCCTGGGCTGGATTTCAGTTGACATTTTCAGAGACATGGCCATGGGACAGGTAAAGACATCCTGTGGTGTGGATCAAGGCTTGGCCTCCCATGAAGGATTGAAACAAGGCAAGGGGACATCATGGGCATCTTCTCTAGGCCCAGTCAGCAAGAAGAGACCCATAGGGTAACCACCCTGAATGCAAGACTTGTGTGGATGGACTAGGAAAAGCCAGGCTCTGCTCAGTTTTCTGCTTTCCCAGCAAGCCCTTGTAGCTGCTTCTGTTTATGAGGCTTGATTTAAATTAGATAAATTAGCAACTAAGGCCCAGAGGAAGAATACTTTTTAGGTATAAATCAGAGGTGGTAACTGGTGGCTGCAGAATGAATTCCCCAGAGTTGTGTTTTTCTGCATTTTTGTTTTAGCTTTAACATTTCTAAATTGGGTAGTTTTATTTTTAACTTAAGCTTTTGGCTTTTCTTGGAAATTGGGGAAGCTAGCCAACAAAAGGTGGTATTTCTTCATGACCTTAAAACTGATTAGAGGCTGTTCCAGGTAAATGACATCGATGCTCTCTTGTGTTCCGTGGTCTCCATCGCTTCATAGGGGCTCTGCCATTTGTCTCTCCTGCCCCAGTAAACCCATACCACCTCTACCTGAACTCTAGTTTCACAGAAGCTGTTTTAATCGAGGCAAAGCTCTCTTATCTGTTTATTAGAAATGTGGTGCCATTCAATTGTTTGTTCATTCAACGAGGATTTAGTGAGTGGCGGTTTGCATTTGACCTGTACTGAATGGAAGTCTTTAAGCTATGAATCTTCATAAAGTTGTTTATGACCGTATGAGTAAAGCACCGTTTCTGGGCTCAAGGTGTTAAGCAGCTGTAGCTGAGCAGAGGACTGTGCAAGTTGCCATGGAGAAGAGAGGAGTAGTCTCCCCACCCGGAGGTCTACAGTCCTGGAACTTGTGAATGTGACACTGCAAACAGGTTATGAATCTATGCAGGTATCATGGAACTGAGCATGCTTACACAGGGAGGCTACAATGAATCATCTGGGTGTACGCACTGTAATCTCTGGAGTCTACCTAGGAAGGAGATATGGTCAAAGGCCACGAGAAGGAAATGGGAGGTGGAAGCAGAGGTCAGAGGGAAGAGACAACACCAGCTTTCTACTGACTAGGAAGGTAGGTCAAGGGATCATCAACCAGGGCATGTGCCAGCTTCCAGCCTCTGGAAAAAGAAGAGATGGATTTTTCCCCTTGAGTCCCCAGGAGAAACACAACCCTGCTGACACTGGATTTTAGTCCACTGAATTTTGAATTACAACCTCCAGAATTGTAAAATAATAATTCCTGTTGTTGGTAGCCAGCAAGTTTGTGGTAATTGGTTATAGCAGCAGTGGGAAAAAATACAGGAAGGGAACAACTTTTCCTGGGGTGAAGTGGAGGCATGGATTTATGAAGGCGAAACTGTATGAACTGGGTCTTGAAGGTTGGATAGGAGTTTATGAAGTATGGAAAGAGGATGTATGTAGGTGGTTTGCTATTACAGTTTCCATTGTGCAGGAAGCAGTTATGTCAAGAGTATAGCATGGTCAAATCTAATAAAATAATTAGAAAGATGGTTAGTTGAATATCTATCTATCTATCTCTATCTATATTTGTAGTACTGTAGATTGAATTCAGGGCCTTTCACATGCAAGGCAAGTAATTTACCATTTAGGACCCAGGCCTTTTCCTTTGTTTTAAAATGTAATTTATTTAGTTTAAGCTTATGTAACTTGATTTTTAATAATGTCTATGTCTAACAATTTACAGAATTCTGGAAAATTGTACCTTTTACCCTTGTGAACTGTACAAGCAGCTTCTGCACATTACTGCAGAGGCTTATTCAAAGCACAAGGCAGAAAGATTGAGAAGTCCAGGCTCAGTGGCCCCAGGTCATCTACTTGGGGAGGGTAGAGAAAAGCCCAGGGCCCCGGAGGGCTCCTGATCCTCCATTTATTTTTAGTGAACCTTTGGGGGCCCTGATCTATTTGGGGGTCTCTCAGACCTAGGAATGTCATGTGGTCTTTGACCCCAGAGATAATGACTCATGTCACATGTAGTGAATGACTCAGGGAAGAAGCTATTGGATGACTGGAACAACGAAGAACTGAACAAGATTTATTTCTGCCTGGAGCTAAATAGGAGGCTCAGATAGTTGTCTGCTGTCCCAGTGCCTTTGAACTGCCTCTGATTGAGCAATTGCACATATTTCCAAGAAGAAAAAAAATGTTTTCAAGTGGATTTTTTTTTTTTTAAAGAATTGCTGAAGTGAACAAACTAGAAAGGAAACCTGGGGAGCTGTTTTGGCTTATTTCCTGGCAGGGAGGGGACAAAGGAGGTCTAACCTTAGGGGGGCCCTTTTTGTGTTTATGTGGGTGCTGGTCCTGGAGCTTGAACACAGGGCCTGAGCATTGTCCCTGAGCTTTTTGCTCAAGGCTGGTTAGTGCTCTACCACTTGAACCACAGCTCAACTTCTGGCTTTTTTGGGTGATTTATTGGAGCTCATAATCTCACAGATTTTCCTGCCTGGCTTTGAACTGAGATCCTCAGATCCCAGCCTCTTGAATAGCTAGGATTATAGGCATGAACCACCAGCACCTGGCATGGGTGGCCATTTTCTAAGGGCTATAAGACCTGGTACAGATATGTCTATCTTCCTTTTGCTCCAGGATAACGTTTGTTCTAAGGGACCTCCTGAGTGCCAGAGGATGATGTCCTATGCTCTTGGGCTGTGCTTGACAACCTGTCCATCAGTCCTGAGCTAGCAAGTGGCCACTCAGTCATTCTCAGTGAGTTGCAGCCCTGGGCCTGGCAATGCTGCTGTGGCTGCACAGAAATGATTGTGCTGTTCCCACCTACGGGACAATATTCAGGGCCCTGATCTATCTAGATAGGCCAAATAACTACTCTTTGGAGCTCTTCTTTGTTTCACGGCCTCTGAGTCTCCACCCCTCTGTCTCTTTCATCCCATAAGCCTATTAGTCTCTGGGATGAGAGAGTTACCTTACTTGGAATGTTTTCTTTGAAGTCCTTTTCCTTTTAGTCCTTTCTATCTGTTTGAGACCTACAAAGTAAGACTGGGTTCTGTTTCTCTGCCTCCAGCTGCTGTAATGGCTTGCCTAAAGGATAGGCCTTGGGGAAAGGAGAACCCAAGGAAGTGAGGGTCTCTTAGTGGCTGTTATGTCTATATTGGTGTGTTCCCTTTCTGCTCTAGGTGCAGGTATCCGGGCTGACTTGGTTCTTCCCAGGAGCTGCCCAGACTCTCCTCTTGATGCGGCTTGGTCCTGAGATGAGCAAGGCCCCCCTCACTCCCAGGACACCTGGCCCATGAAGCCCATAGTGATTATAGAAGGGGGGAGGAACTTTAGCTGGGGAGAAAGCTGGACACTGAGAAGACTTTCCAGGACCACAAAGGGGTACTGAGGGGTAAAATCCTAGGAAGGCCTTCTAGTTGATTATCCTGCCCTCTCTATTGTCCACAAGGCTTTCTCTCCACCTCTGTTCTCCTTCCACCTCTGCTCCCTGACTCTTCTCTGCAATACAAAACTGCTTTCAGAGAGAATACCCCCACCCGCAACAGCAGCATCTAGATGTAGCTGTTTAGGATAGCCCAAGTACCTGTGGGCCTGTCCCTCTTCTAGAAAGGGCCCATTCCAGTGTGTACCTGTTATTTGAAAATGGAAGCCTCTAACCTTTGAGACTGACTATCAGCATGGGGGTGACCAAAAGAACCAAGGCTCTGAAAGTAGATCCAATGTAGGGTGATCACAGCACAGACTTGGGACTGACCAACACAGGCACAGGACTGACCACAGCACTGCCCCAGGACTGACCACAGCACAGGGGCTGCAAGAAGAGGGCTGGGTGTCATTGATGCTCTCAGCCCTGTGCTCCTTCTCTCAGCCAAAAAACACTTGCAAAATGACTCCCAGTCCATTCCTCACAGCCACTGGCCACCCCCAACAGAGCAAGTGTCAGCGTCTCTCGAGGTCATCTCTGGGGTTCTACTCCATTTGTGCCTGGTGGTGATTTATCTGTTTGTACAGAGGAGAAGCCTTGGCTAAGCCAGGGCTGCGTCTCCTTGACTTGTAAGAACCCATCTGGGGATTCTGAGCTACCTGGGAGGCACACTGCTTGGGTTTTGATGCTGCCAGTGGCTGGGAGAGTTCCAATGCCTATTCAGGGCCTGGGTGGGCTAGAGAGTGTGTGCTGGGTGCCAGCACCTTGCATGTGCTCCTAATAAAAACCAATAACTGAAGAAAGTAGGAGCCATGAGCCAAAGGAGACTAATTCAACAAGGAAGAGACAGAGGGAGAGAGGCAACAGCTTCATCTGTGGAGCCCTCAAGTCTTCTTGCACTGTTCTAAGGTTCTAAGGCTAATGGGGATGTTCCTAGGCACCAGGCCTACTTCTGGGATACAGGACACAGTCTACAGTTGTCCAGACCCAGAGACCTACAGAGATGCCTCTCAAGACCTTAGGCTCATCTCTAATGTACTGGGCCAGGGTGGGCAGGGATGGGGATGCCCTCTCTCTTTTGAGGGAAGCCTAGAGGGGAAGAAAGATGGGAGGCCTTGCAACATTTGCTTATTCTCCAGTACAGATACCAGAATGCTGCCAGGGGCAGCAGGGTCTAGGGGGTTTGGGAGCCTGCTCTGGTGTTCCTCCCTCCCTCAGGTGTGGCATTGGTTAAGTTTTCACCTTTCTCTGGGCCTCAGTTGCCCTGGTCTGCAAAAGTGGAAGCAGGGGAAGCAGGAACTCTCCCTTTACCCCTGGATTTGCAAAGGTGGTAACAGAGGACATGCATGCAGTCCCTTCCACCCCCCCTCCCCCACCGCCTAGTCCCCTGCTCCTCACTCTAGCCAGGAGAGGCTAGAGTGGGTATTAATAGCAGCCTAATCGCTCTCACATTCTTTGAGTGCTAAATGAAAGCAACAGTCCCAAGCGGGAAGACTAAAACCCTCCTTTCTGAGAAAGAAGATTGAGTCACTCCACAGAGGTCAATGGAGGGGCTTAACCCTTTGATTCCCTGGCTGCTCCCCTAACTCCCAGACATTTACATTGGTAGATTGGTTGATTGGTAGATCCACACTGCATGCAGGCTGGGTTCCTGGGATCCAATGTCTCCTGTGGGGCTCGGATTTTCTCTGAACAGGTTACAAGGTCTAGGAGAGGTCTCTTCCAGCCAAGAAGACCACCCACAAGCAGCAGGCTTGGCCCAGCAGGGAGTTGGTGAGCCAGGTAGACATACAAGGATGTGTGGTACTGCCATTCATGGGCAATGTCTCCAGCCTCTTGTTTCCTGATCTGTAAAATAGGTCTAATCATGCTACCAATACCAGAACTTGTGTCACTACACCGAGGTAATGGCCAGAGTCTCTGTAAAGACCATTCATTTCTTCACACTGACTCCTGTTGACAGTCCCTCTGCCTGGTATGCTGGGGTACAGCAAGCCCTCAACTGGGGCTGTACCCCATGCTGCTACAACCTTCCCCACTGGCAGCTATGAACAGGTGGACATGTGTGCCCCTGGGGTGGCATGTTCGTGCACTCTGTCAGGACAGTCCTCTTCTGCCTTCCCTCCCAGACTCTGAAGCCTAAGGGGTCCTACAGCAGCTCTCTTGTGGGACTTCCTGGGGTGCGTGGTTAAATGAACAAACCAATAGATGTGTGTGTGAATGAAAGAGTCAGAAAGTAAGGGAGTGAACTGAGTGGAAGGACTGGTAGTGAATGGAAAGATGAATGAATGTACTTACCATACCACAAAGTATGTGTGTGGGTGTCTCTCAACCTTAGACTGTGGGTCCACTCTCTTGGCCTCAGAAGACCTTTGGCCCAACAATCAAAGTGTTGCTTTTGCTTCCTCTTCCTGCCCCTGGAAGTTCACACTCTAGGTCTCCCTGGGGGACAGAGGGCCTATGTAATGCTCTTTAGCTACACTCTAGGAGAACTCCTGATGGAGGAGGCAGAGGAAAAGAGGGGGAAGATGATGGGCTTTGCTCTCAAACTAGTCTAGGAGCTAATCCTTGACCAGACTTAGCTGTGTGATTTTCTGTACGCTGCTGAGTCTTTAAGAGCCTTAGTTCTTGATTAAGTGGGAGCAATCTCATAGGGGTTGAACAAGACAGCTCTTGAGGGTACCTAACATAGTGTTTGACACTTACTAGGCAGCCTGATGTTTTCTTTTTTAATTTTTATTATAAAGGTGATGTACAGAGGAGTTGTAGTTACATAAATCAAGAGTACATTTCTTTGTGGATAAGGTCACCCCTTCCCTTGCTCTCTCCCAGTTTTTCCCTCCCATCCCCACAAGTTATGAAGTTCATTTTCAACATAATGTCCAGTGAGTACCATTGCCATTGATGCTTTCTTTTTCCTTTCTTTCACAAGTAGGAGGAAGTTAAAACATTCAAGGATGGTTAGGGACTTGTAATCTCTTCAATTACATAAATGATTGGATAGTTATGCCACCAGAGGCCCTTGGGTAATTTGTACTATATACAAAGATAACTGGCTCAATCATGTTGTTTCCTTCTCTATACTTCAGTTTCCCTTCTTGGAAAGTGGGCCAGCTCTGGCTGGAGGCAGAATGAACAGAGATGTAAACCCTGATTGGCTCATGGGGCCTGACTTGTCTAAGGTGGGCTAAAGAAGGAACGTTGGGGATACCAAACATTACTCGATGTTTTCTCCTTTTATGGGCCTGTGCTCTAGATCACTGCTTCCTGGAGGTTGTATTCCAACCGATGGTGTGATGGATGTGAGGTCCGCGTGCCCGCAAACTCCAGCAGAACCCAGATGTCACCCTGGGGGCAGGACTGAGCTTCTACCTTGCTATTTTAAGCAGGGAGTTTATAATAATGGATGGGAGAGAAAGCAAACAGAGCAGGAACAGCATGGGAATGGCCCAGCAGGCAGGGTTGCTAGGACTCCTTCTCCCTCAGGAGTGTGGGTTCCATCTTGTCATGGGTAGGACCTCAGCCAGCATCCATTCTGTTTCCATCCTGCTGCAGCTGACATGGATCCTTGTGTTTGACTGACCTAGTTCATTACTGTTTTTGTTTCTGACTAGGGACTAGATAAAGTCTTTCTGGAGAGAGGGAGGTGGGGAAGGGAAGTGGAGGGTTAGAAAATCAGCTATTCCTGATGGGCCTTTGGAATACTATTGTCCCAGAAACCTAGGGTGGGAGCATCAGGTCATGGCTGGTTGTGTGTAGGAAGAGCTCAAGATTTCAGGAATTCCCAGGGTTGGCAAAGGTCCCTGAAGTGGTTAGATCCGTCTGACCCTGGACCCAGCCTTCCAGGAACTCTCCCAGGAACAGGGAGCACAGTACCCTAAAGATGGTCTTGTCTCATCTTCAGTTGGTTCCACCCTCTAGCAGGGTTCCTTTGCCTTCCTCAGTCTGTCCTCTTGGTCATTGGCTAGACACCTGTCCTTTGGAGACAACAGAAACCTGAAAGTTGTTCAGGTATCTGAAAAGGAGTTGCAGTTCTCTCTGCAGCTTCTTTTGTCCAAGTTAAAGGCCTCTAGCCCTTTCAACATAAATTCTTGCCTCCAACCATACTGCTTCCACTTCTCTAAACATGCTTCAGTTTGTCTGAGCCCTTCTTAGCCCATAAAATCCCTTACCTAAAGAAAAAGTAAAATGGCTACCTCTTATGTTTTGTATATCATATTCCCATTAAGACAACCTGGAGTTAGACCCACATCCCACTTACTTGAAGGAGGTTTCCTAAGACCTTTAGCCAACCAGGTAGAGTTGAAGGTTTGTAAATACTCTTTTGCTGCCATGGCTTCTGTTACTGTATACTTTATCTAGCCCCACTGGCCTTGTCACAGCTGAAGTCAAAGTAAAGATGATAGAAATGAATCCCAGAGCTCACCTTGCTGTGGACTTAGTTTACTCAGACAGTAGCTGCCTGGGATGAGGACATAACAGTTCCACCCCCAAGGCTGAATATATGCCCAACATGGCTTCTTTTCTTCCCATCTCATCTCCTACTTAGTCTCCAGTTATTCTGTTTGAATAAATTCAGTTCCCCGTTCAGTGTTAGGGTCCATATCAAACACTATTTGTCTTGATGCCTCTGTTTCTGTAGTTAGAGGCCTTTTTCTGAGGTCTGATAACGTCTCACTTTCAAATTATTTATCCAGAAATGCTACTTTCCAATAATCTCCCACCACTGGTCTCCTTGAGAGCTAAGATCACATCCTCAAACGTGTGTAGTAACAACGTGTGTAGTAGAGTAGTGTGTGCTTGTGGTGAAAGACTGGTTCAGTTCATGGGTGGTTCATTTGGGATAAGATTTCTCAAAGGTACCAGCAGGGGTCGCCCTATTTCAGAGTTGAGTGGTGTCTATTCCAGGCAAATGACAAATGCCAAGACTCAAGTTCTCTAGTTCTTGAAACACAAATCAACTACCATTTTTTTTATTGAATCTTTTGAATATCCACAATGAACTGGACATCCCACCTGCTTCAAGGATCCAGGTCCAGAAGTGTATGTATTGTCAGAGGATCTCTCAGTTGTGGCTGATGCCAGATCTGGGCTTGTCCTGTAGCACTCTGTCATTTGGGCCTTTCCACTCCTTTCTGTGGATAGGAAAAACACTTAAAGGCACAGGAAGTGTTGGAGCTTTCTTCTAGCAGTCAGCAGCACCTGGATTAGGCCCTAGGACACAGTAAGTACTCAGTAAATGACAGTGTTCTTTATTGTCTCTCTGGGGAGGAAGTCAGGACACTTAGCCAAGAAAGGCTGTGAGGTGCAGTGCAAATAGCCCTGGCCTCACATTGGGAAGATCTGGATGCAATTGCCTGGTTCTCTAAGTGACTTAGGATGAGTGGCTTCCACTTTTGGAAGCAGCTCCCTCATCTGTAGGGCAGGATTCCTAACATCTACATTATAGATCATCATATGGATTCAATTAGATGAGTTAGCAATGCTTCAAGTGGCTGACGCTCAATAGAACTCAATAAATGATAAAGAAATATCAATCTAATCCCAATGGAATATTGTCTATGAGTTATGGCTTTGAAGAGCCGGAGGCACTTTTTCTCCCTTCTAGAATAGCTGTGTTTACTGTAAGGACCAAATTAGATGCAAAAGGTCACCTCTGATTTTGTAAACAAAGCCAAAGAGCAGGAGGAAATGTGATTCTGAATGGCCGCTCCTAGCCTAGCTTGACCTCCAGCAGTGATGCAAACTCAAGCAAGCTCTCTCTGTGGCTCTTGGCTCCTGGAAATGGAACCCAGCTTGGGACAGCGATGGGAAGGAATTTGACTTGTCCTTTTGGCGTCTCCCCAGCCTGCGGAGCCCAGGCCTCTTGGAGCATCCTTGGGGCTGACGCAGCAGAGGTTCCGGGCCACTCCAGCCAGGAGGCTGCAATGCCCCACATTCCTGAGGATGAGGAGCCCCCCGGAGAGCCACAGGCAGCCCAGAACCCCACTAGCCAAGTAAGTGCCTCTTCTTATCCATGGCTAGCTTGGCTGGGGGCCTAAACATTGCCCTGGTCCGAGGCCACATCTCTCCAGCTGGCCAGAGAGTTGTGACAGTCAGTGCAGCTGTAGTAGGTGCTTGGAGAAGTGGGTTGCTTGAACATTGAGGAATTATTACTCTGAGCTTGCAGTGGGCTGAGATCTTGCACCTCTAGGCTATGTCTACTGAGGTTTCATGGGAAGTTTAAACACCCTGGCCCAGTAGGGTCCCTTCTGCACTGGAGAAAGGCATGGAAGAGAGAGCACAGTCATGTCATGGTAGTGGATACAGCCGAAAGTCCCCTCTGAGTGAATCCACTTAAAATGAAGGTCAGAGTTACAGCGTATATAGTGAAAAATTTCAGTGAAAACAGAGACTTGTTGAAAGGATATCACTGAGATTTTATTGTGCAAGTGAAATATGAAAACAGGCTATTTTTTTTAGCTATTTATATATTAGAAAGTACAAGGTTATGTTTTAAGTTGAACTAAGAATTAATCAAGTGTTGATGTTGATGATTTATTTTATTTATTTATTTATTTATTTTATTTATTTTTTTATTGTGAGAATACCATACAGAGGAGTTACAATTACATGGGCAAGATAATGAGTACATTTCTTATCAAGCATTGTTGCCTCCTTCCCATCCCTTTCCATACTCCTCCTCTCCCTCGACCCGGTCCTCTCCCCACCCCCCACCAAAGTTGATTTTTAAAAATACCAACATGATAGCAATTCTTCACATTATACTTTATGGCACCTTCGTTAAGAGACCATATAGTATGTAAGGGTTCCATTCATTTTCCCAAGGATCTCTTTAAATCTTTTAATATTCAAATCATTCCCTTTTTGAGTTTATTTTGTAGATTTTATTTATGTAAGCAGTTGTTCAAAGGAGTTTCAATTCATGATGTCACTGCATGAGTACAATGCATCTTGATTAATGTCATCTCTTTCATCATTCTCTTCCATCTCTTCTAACCCTACCCATCCCTTCATTTTTTCTCGTTCCATTTTCACATATATACATTGACTATTGTGTTTGCATTCAAATCATTCCCTTCTGAGAAATCTATCTTACCATCATCCCTATTGGATTTTCTCTTCATTGGCATCCATTCAGCTCCATTGTATCCAGAACTTGCACATGGAGCTTTCCAATGCGGCTTGCTTTGGCTTAGTGAACTTTGTTGTTGATTTGCGCTGAACTTGTATCATCCTCTTCTGTCTGTCATCCACACTGACTGGAGCCACATGGGCTAGAAACAGATATTTGCTCAGTGAAGGAAGAATGTATGTGTGAGCATTGTTTTTCCAAATGGGCAGATTCTTAGTGAACATTTTCATGTCATGATGATATTTGTTTTCTTACACATTATGACTGTGGGAATTTAAATAGCAACTACTTAGAAAAGCTCAGACCCTTGAAACTGTGTCCCAAGTTCATGAGATGCTGCAGAACTTTGTCCTACATGAGAGTAGCACAAGACACCACTCTCTGAAAACTGAAGCTCAAGCTTCGGTGATTTTGTTTGTTTGTTTTTAATATTCTACACCCATCCTGGGGCATCTTGGTTCATAGTGGGGTGCTTGCTGCTTGGCAGAAACCATCAAGGTTGCCAAGATCTGGAAACTTGGAGATTAATGAAGGAGTGACAATGTAGAGCAAAATACTCACAGTTAGATTCAGGTATGACTGCTCTCAAAAGCTTAGGCCAGGACTGGGAAGGTGGCTCAGTGGTAGAGCACTTGCCTTGCATGCCTGAGGCCCTGGGTTCGATTCCTCAGCACCACATAAGCAAAAAGAAAAAAGCCGGAAGTGGTGCTGGGGCTCAAGTGGTAGAGTGCTAGCCTTGAGCTGAAGAGCTGAGGGACAGTGCCCAGGCCCAGAGTTCAGGTCCCACGACCGGACCCAAAAAGGTTAGGCCATGACTTTCCTGGACTCTGTCTCACTCCCCAACCCTGATTTTCTCCCAAAGCTACCATCCCTGGCTTCTTCCATTTCATGAACAATAGTAGTATTCTGGAATTAGATTAGATGCAAACTCTAGCTCTAAAATTCTGTGTAACTCCCCAAAACATCTGCTCTAAGAATAAACCATTCCTAACATAGTACTAAGAAAAGACCAGTGAAGATGCAGCTCCATCACTTGCAAACACAGGTTTTTAACACTGAGTTCTGCTCTTAAAGAGTTAATTAAAAAGTTATTTTATGCTGGGAGGTGGACAATTCAACTGCCTCCTCTACCCTGCCTAACAATTGTGGGGTCCTGAATTCAAAACCCAGTTCCACAGAAAAGGTTCTTTCAAACTGTATCCTCTGGAGAATAAAACGAGACAACACGTAAACTCACGGACCCTTCCAATGCTCGATGCTCCAACACCCCATCACACGTAGGAACAACCTTAGGACAGAGTGAAGGTGAGATTCTGAGGGTGACAAGCATGAGCTGACTGTAAAGTGGAGGAAAGAGACCCCTGATTGGTCAGCACAAGCTCCCCATAACAGCTTGACACAAACTCAGTGTTCCCTGTGATCTTGAACCAGAACTCTCTGAAGGCCGTTTTAAGGCTACGATCTATCTCTGTGCTTATGGCACATGACAAAAGTCTGCAGAGTCCAGTGGCTTCTGCATTGCTAGAGCTCAGCAGGAGAAGGACATGTGAGGAATTCAGACCAGCTGGGACCCCAAGTCCAACCAGGAAAGAGCAAGCACAGCATGTAAGAGAAGGGGGACTCTGCAGTCAGACCTAACTGGTATCACCTTCAATCCAAGTTGCTCTGCATCCTGGTCCAGAGACCTTTGAAACCAAGTCTGTTCATGCCTTGCCTGCATCCGTTCTTCATGTCTTACCCAGGAAAAGCATCAGCTGCTGCCTCCTCTATCCTGTCTGTTAGCCCAGCACTGTCGGGCCGAAGGACCAAAGGACTAAGACACTATAGATCCCCAGAAGGCCCGTGTGATACTCACTATTCTTTTTACTCTCTATCCTTATTTCCAGGCCTCTCTGAGTTTTTGAGAAGTGAATCAGACATGGGCCCAGAAAGGATTTCTGCCTCTATTGCACACATTGGGCTCCTCAGGCAACCAGAGCCTCAGGGGAGGGTCAGGCCTCCTGAGCCACTCTGAGGTCTCCAGGGGCTGGAGCCTGAATCCCTGGGAGTAGTGGAAGCAAGGCAGCCAGGGAAGCGTGGCTGGCCGGGACGCAGCTGGAAATCCTAGTTCTGTGTGAATTCCCACTCTGTGAAGCAGTCAAAGAACAGAGCATCCTTCTGCATTTACAGCTCCCTGGGGTCCAGTCCTAGTTTTGGATGCTCCCATCCCAGCCCCCATTTCCCATCATTAAGAAGAGCGCTAGGGAAGGCCTCACACACAAAGGCTACAAGACCACATTTCTGCTGGCTCTCTTTCTCTCCGTTCCATCAGAAGCTGTAATTAAAGGCCATCAAGAAACAAATCTTCCTAACAATAAACTCACTCTGTCCAGCTATGTTCAGAGCAGTGTTCTCTTGGTTGGCTGGGACATAGGAAAAGGAGTCAAAGGAACAGTTTGTAGCCAAATAAGAGAAGCTATTAGAGCATATACCTGGGGCCTTAGGGGACCACTGTCAGAGGTAGATGATCCTCAATCACATCTAAGCCTCTACTACACAGCAAAGCTGTGATTCCCTAAACCAGTCACATTGGCAATTTCTGGACCCCAGATACCTGAGTCCCCCAGACCTACAACCTGGGAATCTCTAGGGGATGGTCTTGGGAGTCTCTATGAATATTTCCTTGACAAGAAGCTCATGGCCCACAAGGAGTCTACCTATGACTGGCCAGCTCTGTCCTGGGCCATGGAGGATCTGCCTCTTAGAGTTGTCCCTCCAATCCTGCCCTCTATAACAGCTTGTGGCAGGACAATTTCCTGCAGATAAAAGAGGCAACATCTGAGTCTTTTCAGAGCCTCCTTAGCTCCCCAGTCTCTTCTTCCCTACTCCTTCCTCAGGACACTTGTAGCCTATCTTCACTTCACTGTACAGCCCTCAACTCCAGAAGCAGTTTGACCAGTGCATTAGGTGATTTCTTGAACAACCATGTCAGGAAGCCAAGTCAATGGGACAGTATGAGCTCAGAGATGCTTGGCAAACTGGGGTGTGAAGAAGCTCTCATTAGCAGTACAAGCTTGATTTTCAATGGCTTTGGTCTCCCTGTGATCCTCCCTCCAATTCCCCTCCAGGGATTCCTAGAAGCTCCTAGGGACAGGTCAGTGTGAGCTCAGATAGACCTTACATCTTCATATTAGCAACTCTAGCCTCTCCCCCTAGCACCTAAGTCTGCCCCAACTCCACTGCCTACAAAATATGTGGCTATCCAGTGATCAGATCACAACCAACCAGGTACCATTTATCACTTAACTTCCAATCAGCCCTATGAGGTAGGTGTCATCATTTCTGTTTCATAGTGAGGAAACTGAGGCACAGAGAAGTTAACTACCTTCCTGTAAGATCACACGGCTAACAAGTATCAGGCCTGGGATTTGAACCCTGGCATTTGGGTCCTAGAGATAACAACTCCTATTTGGTGGCCTGTTCTGAGCACTGCCATTTTTGCCTCTGAGTCCTTTATGAGGACTCTGGGGCCTTGGCCAGGGGACATTGTCCTGTGCTCCTCAAGCCACTTTCTGAGAGAAGTGCAGATGTCTGTGTCCTCTGATTTCCAAAGCACTGCAGCTTGTGGCACTGGATCCTACTCACCCCCTCATCTTACCATTCCCTCAGGTGTGCAAGCCCAGGGGCCAGGGAACAGAACTCCTGGCCACACACTCTGCTAAGACATTTGTGACTTCCTAGTTCTCCCTCAGCCAGATATCAAAACAGCACAACATGGCACATGTAGATTCCTAAAAACAGACTGCCTTGCTCTGGCCTGTCTTAGGCCACAGCCAGGAGGGAGCTCTGTGTCTCCCAAGAGACTCCCTCTCCCCCCCTCTTTTTGTGCTGGCTCTGGGGCATGAACTCAGGGCCTGGGCACTTTTTAAATTTTTATTATTATTACAAAGGTAATATACAGAGGGGCTAAAGTTACATAAATCAAGTCATGAATACATTTCTTTTTTGGACCATGTCACCCTTTTCTTTACTCTCTCCCTGAACTTCTCTTGTTTAAAGCTGGTGCTCTACCACTTGGACCACAGCTTCACTTCCAGCTTTCTTTAGTAGTTTACTGGTGATAAGAGGCTCATGGAGCTTCCTGTCCAGCCTAGCTTTGAACTATGATCCTCAGAGCTCAGCCTCCTGAATAGCTAGGATTACAGGTGTGAGCCATTGGCTCCTAGCTAAGGTACTCCTCTTTGGTGTTCAGTTAGACATTGATGCTTAGTCCTGCTGTGCAGTATCTTGTGGCTTAAGATCATTATAGAACTCAATGAACCAACTCACCTTTCCCCATAGTTTGAGCAACTGAGTCGAGAATGGATGAATCCTAGAGAAACAGCCTTTTACATGTAGCCCTAAGAAGGGGCTCTGCCTGTGGATCCCCTAGACCTTTAGGCCAGGAAGCTATTGGGCTCCTCCTCTTTGGACTTACAATTGAAAACAAGAGGAAATGCCACCACAACAAACCAAAACTTTCCTTCCCTGTTGGTGGTAGTATAGTCAGAAGTCCATCCTAGCTTTATTCTCAGTCATTGGTCTGCGTCTGATCCAATCTTGGTGGTCTATCCTCTTAGAGGAGATGACCAAGCAGTGCTCTCTAAGCAGTTCCATGTACCTTCTGGAACCCCATGCCTGCTTAGAGCAAGGGCAGAAGGTACATGGAAATATTTCTGGGTTCTATATATACATATTATAGAAGCATGGAAGGGAGGGAAAGTCCATCCCACATAAATTATTCATCTTGTCTGTTTCTTATCTATAAGACAGTACGACAGTAATAGGGACCCTGTCTATTAGCTTACTCTTCCTATGCTATCCCAAGATAATCCAGGATTTAGTAATATGCTTTACTAGATAAACCAGTTTCTCTCTCACCTTCCTTGAGCTGTGAAGGTCCTTTCTTCACTGGCTGATAGATTCAGTCTGCATTACCCATGGCAACTTCTCCCTACTGGTGGTAATAGTTTTATGACCCAAAGAACCAATTCTGTATCAGGAATAAGGGGAAGATGAAATTCAAAATGTATATAGAACACCTACAACCTGGTAAAGGCTGTGTATAACAGCGTCTCTTACCTACCAGCAGCTCGCCCAGAGAGACCCCCTCAATACCATGCTTGGGATGAGCTAGACAGTCTTCTAAGCACTCTTCATGCAGTAACTTCACAATTCCAGCAAGCAGGTACTTTTAGCTTCCCATTTTAAAGGTGTGAAAATTGAGACAATTAAGTATGCTCACATCACCAGAAACCAGGGAAGGAAGTTCTTGAATATTCTATTTAGGGTTTTGAATTCATCTTCCCATAGCCATGGCTAAAACACCTGAGAACATCTTAAAGGGAGGAATTACCTGTTTGGTTACAGTTTTAATGTTTTCATTTCATGGTCCTTTGGCTCCATTGTTTCTGGGTCCCTGGTGAGATAGAACATGGAGGAGCCCATGTGGTAGAGCAAAGCTGCTCACCTTAAGGTAGACCAGATGCAGAATGCACAACAGGAAGTAGCCAGGGATGACATTCAGACCACTGCTTCCCCTCCTACCTACTCCTCCAGCTGGGCCCTACCTCCTAACGTTTCCAGCACTTCCCAAAATAGTGCCACTAGTTGGGGACCACGGCTTCAACTCACAAGCCTATGGGTGAACATTTCATGTTCAAACCATAACATCACATCCTTTATCCAATGAAGTCTCTTCAAAGAAGTGATCAGGAAAGCATTAGTGATGGGCAATGGAGGCTCATGCCTGTGATCCTAGCTACACAGGCAGGAAAGTCCATGATACTCTTATCTTCAATTAACCAAAAAGTTGGAAGTAGAGCTATGGTTCAAGTGGTAGAGTGCCAGCCTTGAGCAAAAAAGCTAAGGAATAGTACTCAGGCCCTGAGTCCAAGTCCTACTTCCAGCATACAAAAAAGAAAAGTTTTAGCATCTGGTGTATGAGATACTGGGGAAATCTGTTGGGTGCCTATTTTATCCTATCAAGGAATATTCTGAGCATGTCTATTTTGTGGATGAAAACACTAAGTCTAAGAATTTATGTGATTGCCAAAGGTCACATATATTGTGGTTCATGGAAATTCCAGCCCAAGTTTTCTGCTGAGGTATTCTGTCAGTTTGACCTCCTTCTACCCAGCAGTAAAGCTTGTGCTTTGAGCAGCAGGGGCCCCAGGTGTGGGGAACAGGTGCTGGATGTCTTATTCTCTATGGAAAGGAAGCGTGGGGGTGGGTCAAAAGGACAGTCATAGTGTAAGAATTGTGAGGCTAAAGCTATAGGGGTGTCTGGGTCAAAGAACAAAATGTTTCAGAGGTGTTTGTGGTTATAGACAGTCAGGAGAGAATATTAGTGACTTATTCCCACTTTCTTTTGCAAAAGATGGAGTAGCCTGCTCTTCTTTGTTCCTTTGTTGTCCACGTCAGACTGTGGTGAGCTACTGAGAGCCAGGGGTTGTGTCTTTCACATGTATGTATCTACTCTCAGCATAAACTGTGGGAGTGAGGGAAGGAAAGAAAGAAGGAAAGGCAGGGGAAAGGAAGGTTTGGATGGTTGTATGGCAGCGTAGGTACATGAATGATTGGTATCTTGGATGATTGAATAGCTAGACTGAGGAGAGGACAGAATGGAAGAAGCATTGGGAAGGGAGGATAGAAGATGATGATGGATGAAAGGCTCACTCACTAGCTGAATGACTCTCCACTGTCTCAGGTCGATGCTCCTGAAGTGTATTGGTATGGAGGAGAAAGCAAGATAATCTGACTACAGATTGCTGACTTCTGGGAATAGAATGAACAATGTCAGGGAAAAGGGTCCAACAGAGGCAGGCCAGGCCGTGGACATATGGAAGGATCCACAAGATAGACACTAGAGGCCTTTGAGGGGCAAGGGACTTGTTTTCAGTGCTTAGCAGGGAGGATTCCTATGTCCAATGGTCTTTCTCTCCCATGGCCTTTGGACTTGCTGCTGGAATAATGATTTTCTTGTAATTCCCCTGAGGGTCCTTTATCCTGTCCTAAGAGCACTGGAGTCGGTTTACAGCTGAGGCCTCTTTCTTCTGAGGCAGTCTTTGCCTGCCACCCCCTCGGCTCTAAGAAAGGGAAATAGGGACAAGGGGTAACCAGTGCATGCCCACCACTACCCCCCTCATGTTTATTATTATTGTTATGCTATCTGTTTTTGGCTTGAAAACAATTGGAAAATGTAATTTCTTTGCCTCATAGGATGTTTGAGAACTTCAAAATGGAGTAGTTGAGTAGTTTGCTGGAGTTCACAGAGTAGGATTTCAGTCTCTAGATTCCTGTGGGATACCCAACTTCTCTCCTATGCCACACTACCTCCCCACAGGGGCCCCCTTTCCTGGGGGTGTCATCCAAAGACCCTTCCAGGAGCTGCTCTCCCCAACGTCTGCCCCCTAGCTGGGGCTATTTCTTAGTTTCCTACCCCAGGCTGAATCATGTGATATTGAGGATTTGAAGCTAATATTTCCATCTATGACACTGGCCTATATTTATCCCTGTGTCCAGTGCTTAGGAAACTATTGTGCATTCCTGGGAATTTATGGGTGAAATAAACATTTAAATGTTTCTATAAGATTTATTTGAGGGGAACAAAATGTGACCTTCTGGCTTATAATTGGGTGAGTTTGCTGGGCAACAATCCAACCCCACAGTGTTTGGTTGACTCCAGGGAAGCGGAATGGACCCCTGGGGAGGCTGAGCCCATGGACCAGTAAGAGAGGTAGTGAGCAGACAGCACCCTCTGACCTTGCCGTCTCCTCTACGCTGTGTATTCAGTCTGGTACTGGCTTGAGGCCTTTCTGGAGGAAGAGGTACCTTCCATAAGGAACTAAAGGAAGAGATGTCAGAGGTCTGAAGGAAATCAAGAGCAGGGGAAGTAGACAGTTGGAAAGAGGCATGGCACTATGGGGGAACACAGCCTGAGTAGAAGCTGCACAACAAAGGAACAAGTTCGTTATGTGGTATAATAGGGATGAAAAGAGAATAAAGGAAAGTTATTGGTGACCTAGCGTGAGGTAGGTCACGTCATCACCATGTTTTATGAGATCAGGAGGCCTTAGAACCCCACTTTGTGCATGCATCTCCTGAGTCTCACTCAAAGGATTGCTACGAGGATTAACTGAGGAAACAAGAGCTATCTGCACAGGGCTCAGCATACGGGAGGCCTGCGTAGCCACCCCTTCCTTGCACTATGTTTGCCCATATTCATTTCTGTACTTCCTAATGTCTTTGATCTATGACCCTCACTAGGCACCGTTTGAGAAGCAGCTGCGTAAGAGAGGGGTGGAGCCAGTGAAGAGGGTCTTCTTGATGGGCTTTTGGGAAGTTATTGACCTGAAGGCTTGCATGGTGAGATATCCCAAGAGAGATGCACCCTTTCTGGCGCTATGACCAGAAAGGCTAATCCAATTCCCAATGAACTCTGACTCCAAATGGTTAATCAGGCCAAGAATCAGTTTCCTGAGAAGCAGGTGGCTCACTCCCAATGATAACAGGTAACTATAACCCCTATCACACATTGACCATTCACTGGGTACCAGGAGCTCATCTGTAGCTTTCCAGGCAAGGTAGATAGATTTGGGGAATGTAATACAAATGGATACTTGTATTAGTGGGACATACTAACACTAAAATGAATGCATTGTTCATTTGAAATTCAAATATCACTGGGAATCCTGTACTTATGTTTATCTGGAAATTCTATTTTGATAATAACCTATTTAAATCCTTACAACTTCTTTGTGAAATTTATAGTTATTTTGTAGATGAGTTAACAGAGGCCCAGAGAGGGGTAGTAAGTTGCTCAAGGTCACTCAGCTAGGAAGAGGGAAGCTATATCAGAGCACAGTTCCTGAGCCTGAAGCCTTGAATTTCCCAAGCCAGTATTTTGCTTGGCAGACTCTGTATCTAATCATGTGCTAACTACCTGAGCACTCTTTTCAAGGCTTTGTCTGCTACTTGGAGCTCAGAGTGGGAGCGGGAACAGTATTTACAGTGTATTAAATCCTGGCAGAATATACTGGAGGGGGTCCCTGAAAACTTCCTTCATTCTCTGAGATTACTGTCTTCCCAGTACCTGCTAAACTCAAAGGCAACCACAGGATAAGAATGGCCTCCAGCAGGACACAGTTTTACAGAAAACTCGACGTTGTCACAGCTTGTCCACCCATTCAGTAAGCTAATTAGGGAAAGAACATTGATTTTATTGCTTGTATATCTTGCATGAGTGCAGTGGAAGAAGAGAGGAAGGACTCCCCTCCCCACTTCCTTCCGGGATTTAGAGGATTGCTCCTGATGCTTTATGCCTCCTAGGTTTCGAGCAGTTTGGAATTGTGTGTGTCTGTAGTTACATGCGTGGCACTCATTATCCATGGCTTGGTTTGTTCTGCCCATCACTGTGGGCATATCTGCTCTATTCCTCCTATGAGTCAAGTGTTATACCAGGCAGCCACTGTCAGGGAGCTGCTCTATTAGAGAACTTTAGCCAGCAAACAATGGAAACTCCAACCAGAAAGCATCTCCCTCCACTGCCTTAAAGGCAATTTACCTGGTGTATGCCAACATGAGGAGGAGGACAGTGCTGTCTATCAGTTGAAGAGGGGCAGATCTGTCCACTTCCCTCCCTTCTATGGTGCTATGTGGAAGCATTGCAGAGGCCTGCCAGCTTCACCCTGGGCCAAAGAGCTGAGACCTGGCCACAGCAAGCATCCCATAAATGTTTGCTGGCAGAATGGCCAGAATAAGGGATAAGAATATGCAAGTGTTCACAGACTCCATCCTTTTCCTAGAGTCCAGAGAGAAGCCAGCATGAGGCTTTTTGTCCTCAGAGAAAGTTTTTTTTGCAAGACTTGTAAACTTGAGTAAGGCAGTCATGAAAGCAGAGGCTGAGAATATCTGCAGAGTCAACTGAGTGAAGCTGCAGAATTAAGAGCTGAAGAGGGCTGGGAAGGTGGCTCAGAGGCAGAGTGCTTGCCTTGCATGCCTGAGGCCCTGGGTTCAATTCCTCAGCACCACATAAGCAAAAAGAAAAATACCGGAAGTGGCGCTGTGGCTCAAGTGGTAGAGTGCTAGCCTTGAGCTGAAGAGCTGAGGGATAGCGCCCAGGCCCAGAGTTCAGGCCCTACTACCGGACCAAAAAAAAAAAAAGAGCTGAAGAGAGGGGGAAGAAAAGGAGAGAGAGACAGACAGACAGACAGAGAGAGACAGAGACAGAGACAGAGAGACAGAAACAGAGAAAGACAAAAGGAGAGATGGGTGGATGGACTCATGGTAGGGAGAGAGATGAATAGATATATAAAGATACCTAGGGAAGATTTGGGTAGGAAGGGTAAACAAGTAAAGAGTCATAGATTGTGGGCTATAACAAATGCGTGGGAAACAGTGAGATGTACAAGCCGTTAAAATGTACTCATTATCTTGCCCATGTAATTGTAACCCCTCTGTACAGTATTTTCACACACACACACATACACAAAACAAATGCATGGGAAAGATAATGAGGATGTGAGTTAAGATTCTGCTCACTTTTCAGATCTTTGAGATGTGAGAATAAGGAATGGAGTTCTTTTTCTGTTGTTTTTGTGTGTGTCTATGGTTGTTTAAAGCAATATTTGTCAGAGGCAAGTCCTCATATATAGCAACTTCATTGGACTTCAGGTCAGTTTGAGTTCAGTGCTAAACCACAGGTGGTTAGAAGGAGCAAGCATTTATTTTTATTTGCTATGGATATTTACATTTATCAAATAATTCACCTATGTGTATGGTCTCATGTTTTTATGCCTTCTATTTTATTACTGGTTACTTTGGATTGTTCTGGGAAGTTGGTAGTATGCCAATGAATTTAAATAAAATCTGTCTAATAATATTGATTTGTTAAACTCTTTGGAGACTTATTTTACCACTATTACCACATTTTTTTTCTAGACTAGAACAGGAAAAAAATAGTTAACACTTGGCCCATTCCATTCCTTTCAATAGATGTCATCCACCTGCTTTGGTGCATGCTGGGAATTCATGAAAGCTCCATCACAAGATTGCCAAAAGTCATGTGATACAATAAACATGAAAATGAAATTTTAGCCAATGTGCGTTTTTCCTGTTTCTTGGAGAACTCATAAAAGCAAGAGAGTCTCTAAACATGGGAAGTATGAAAAAGACAATTTTCAGAGCTGAAAGATTGAGAGTCAAAGTAAAATCTGCCCAGAGAAAGAATCCCATACTTACTTTGAGAACAGCCAAAGATTTCACTGGTGCTCTTGTGGCAAGAGTTATCATGAACAAAGATGACATAAGTGCACAAACTTCCTGCGTTCCAGAAAGCCAGGTGGGGGACGAGAATCTGGTGACACAGAGACAGCCATAAGCACTTTTGTTTTATTTTTATTTTTATTTTATTTTTTAATATATTTTTATTATGAAAATACTGTACAGAAGGGTTACAATTACGTGGGTAAGATAATGAGCACATTTCTTATCAAGCATTGTAGCCTCCTGCTTTGTTTCCCCTTCCCGTCCCTTCGTATCCTCCCCCGCCTTCATCCCCCCACACCAAAGTTGTAAAGTTTGTTTTTCAACATAATGACTTGTACATCTCATTGTTGCAATGGGTCCTCCTGTATCCCTGTTTTAACAATTTGTTTTTTCCCTTCCCCTCCACATATACCAACATCATATATAGTGAAAGCAGGGGTTGTACCATGGGGGAGGGACATACAAGGCAACAAAGACATAATCTTATAAATATGTTAGAAACAATCGCATGAAAGATCTCTCTCTCTCTCTCTCTCTCTCTCTCTCTCTCTCTCTCTCTCTCTCTCTCTCTCTCTCTCTCTCTCTCTCTCTCTCTCTCTCTCTCTCTCTCTCGTGGGGCTTGAGCTCTAGGCCCTGAACAATTCAGCTCAAGGCTCATGCTCTACCACTTGAGCCATCGCGCCACTTCTAGTTTTCTGGTGCTTTTTTTTTTTTATTGTGATTAAGTGATTACATAATTTCCTAAATTTCACAGTATTGTGGAATAATGATGCTCATTTAAAGTCACAAGCTCATTCTAACTTTCCTGGAGCAAATTGTCTATCATGGTCTATAACATATAACAGTGTACACATATACACCATACATGTGATCAGCAGCATGGGGATATTTAGTAGTGGTTGGACCGGATGAGTGGAAGTTCTTTGTTTCTTAAGTCCTGTTAATTTTGTCGTATCACCTAACATTTTGGATTTAGCATCCACTTATCAGGGAGACCATGTACCGTTTGTCTCTGCTCTTGGCTTACCTCGCTCAACATGATTTCTTCTAGCTCCATCCATTTCCTTGCAAATGCCATTATTTTGTCATTTCTAATGGCTGCATAATATTCCATTGTGTATAGATACCACAATTTTTGGATCCATTCATCTGTGGTGGGGCATCTGGGTTGTTTCCATATCCTAGCCATTGTGAACAGTACTGCAATAAGCATGGAGGTGCATGTGTCCTTGTATATTGGTTCCTGTTGTTCAGGGCAGATGCCTAGAAGTGGTAAGACTGGGTCATAAGGGAATCTGGTGACACAGAGACAGCCATAAGCACTTTTGAACCCAGCTATCTTCAGCAATAGGAGTAAGCCAATTTAGGACCATTGAGATTCCAGATTACTCTGCAGAATTGCGGGCCAAGATTGCTTGGTAGTTTGGTTTCAAGAAAAGCAGGTCATCTTCCAATTCTTCCGAGTATGAAATGTTGGTGACTAATTTTAAAACTTGTAATTGCTATTCCTAGGAAAAGGGCCCATGGGTCTTTAATTTATATCACATGCTTGAAACTATGCCCAGAGGATGTTCATTTTTTAATGAACATGCACGCAAGAGTTCATAGTAGAAACTCTTAATGATGTGAAAAGAAGTTTCTGGAAAAATTCAGCCCTTCCTGGTCACTAGAAATCCCACACAGTAGGGACACCCTTCCCCCTGATGTCTTTGTCTTCCCCAGCTCTCCTACTTAGCCTTATCTGCTGCCATGGTGCATTCTGCCACCTGAGACTGTGACCCTGCTTTCCTGTTTGGATCTCAGGAGCTTCCTGAATATTGTTCCACTGACCTCAGGCCCACACACCACTGTCCTGCTTCCCCTCTGTCTCTGGAAGTCCTCAGCCAATCTGCTGCTCACTGGCCTCTTCCCAGGGGAGCCCAGTGGGCAAAAGATGGAAGAACAGGTTCACTCAGGCTGGAGACACTGTTTGATCTTATAACAGTGATGACTAGAGAGGATCTGCAGGCCATGTGGCACTTACCAAAATGTCAATCATGAGTGAATTTTATTTTATTTATTTTTTTAAATTTATTGTGAAAATACTGTACAGAGGGGTTACAATTACATGGGCAAGATAATGAGTACATTTCTTATCAAGCATTTAGCTTCCTCCTTTGTTTCCCCTTCCCATTCATGAGTGAATTTTATAGCACAAGCTTCATCCAAGACAGAGAAGGCCTTGTGCCATTTTGCTGTTGTGGGAACTGGGAGATAGTGCTAGAAGAGGTTGAAACAGACTACCTCATCTTAACTGATATAATCCAGAGAATGGATGAAACTTTTTGGGGAACTCTGTAGGTGTGAATTCCAAGAGGAACCTTTGGTCAGTTTGGGTCCAGCCATGGGCATCATGATTTCTACTCAGCTTTCTTCCATCATCTTTACCCAGTTGTGGTAGAGATAATGCTTCCACATTTTCTCTGTTCTTTCTTATGGAAGCTATGTTTTTCCTAAGCTTAATTTTCAGGGTTTCCTGGCTCCAAATTCTTAGGACCAAAATTAGTGGAGAAGCATTCAAAGTCCCTCAGTACTACCTCAACTACTCACTCTAGCTTCAACCCCTTCTCTGTCTCACACTGCCTCTGCTCTGGCTCCAGCTGTATTGACAAATCCCTGACTCCCACTATAACTCTTGGTAATGTTATTTCCTTTGCTCAGGACCTCTGCCCTAATAACTGTTTCTTTCAAGTTTCTATTCATCCATCAAGACCTCTAGCTCCTGTGTTCACTCTGACATAGTCTTCTCATTTTTCTGACCTTGTAGTTTTCTTTTCTGTCTCTAAGATTTTACATGCTGTCCATCTCTTATCACCTTATATTGATCATAAGTATGCTACTTTCCTATATCTTTTGCTTGGCTGTGAGCCCTTGAAAGTCTTCTCTGCAACTCAAGAGGCTCCTGGTTCATATAAGAAAACAAGATGTGTTTGTTGGATAAAAGAGAAAGTAGCCAGGTGCTGGTGGCTCACACCTTTAACTAGCTATTCAGGAAGCTGAGATCTGAGGATCATGGTTGGAAGCCACCCAGAAAAGTCCATGAGACTCTTATCTCCAATTAACCACAAGAAGCCAGGAAGTAGAGCTGTGGCTCAAATGGTAGAGCACTAGCTTTGAGCAAAAGAGTTCAGCGACATCACCCAGGCTCAGAGTTCAAGACCCAGGAATGGCAAAAAGAAGGAGGAAGAGGAGGAAAAGAGGAGGAGTTGGAGAAGACGATGATGACAACATGACAGTGAAGTAGTCATTGATAGAAAACATCAATTGTGCTAGGTACTTTATTGACATTCTTTTTAATCTTCACATCAACCTTGAAAGTTAGACTTTATGATCATAGAGCACAGAAAGATTACATAACTTGCTTGAAGCATGACTCCAGTGCAGAGCACTTGCCCAGAAAGAGCAAGGTCCTGATTTCAAACCTCAGTACTGCCAAAATAAATAAAAATAATTTCTAAAATGATTGGCTGGGTGCAGGGGTTTACACCTGTAATCCCAGCTACTCCTGAGGTGAAGATGGAGAGGATCCAGGTTGCAAGCCAGCTCCAGTAAGAAGTTAGTAAGACCCTATTTCAGCCAAAAACTGGGCATATGCCTATCATCTCCTCTATGTGAGAAGTATAAGTAGAAGGTCATGTTGGGCAAAAAGGCAAGACTTTATCTGACACATAACGAAAGCAAAAGGGTTAGGGGTGTGGCTCAAGTGATGCAGTTCCTGACTAAAAAGTGGAGGCCCTGAGCTCAAACCCTAGTACCACCAAAATAACAAGCACTTAAATATAAAAAAGATCAGGTAATTTGCTCAAAGACACACAGCACATAAGCAAGGAGCAGACATTCGAACCAGATCTTTCTGAGCTTCCAATAGGCAGAGCTGCTTTTTGTTCCTAACTAGTGAAGTTCCTGTTCAAATTCCCTTTTCCTTTTGTATGTGGGGAGAATCTAAGTCCCCCACCCCCCCCCCCCCCGGCACCTCTCCAGCCACTGCAGCTCCCTGCACTGACTAAGATAAGAGCCTAAAGACCAGGGAACAACTTCTCAGGACTCTGGCCTTGGAAGCAATGTGATGCTCCCTAGAGGACTCTTACTCAGAGACATCTCCAGTTTGTGTTGCCTTAGATTTAAGGCCAAGGGAAGAAAGAGGCGCAACTGGAATGAGAAGAGCTGGGTTCACTGCAAGCTGTGGCGTTTACGAGGTCCACACAGCACTATACAGAACCCACTTAATATGAAAGCAGAATGAAAAGAAAAGAGGGGCTCTTTCCAGAACTAACACTGCACTGAGGGCTGGAGACACAGCTCTGCCTTGGTGTTGCCAGGCTGCAGCAGGGCCACTGGAGGTAAAGACCTGGGAAGGTGGGACTCACCTCCAGGGAAGGTGGCCATGGGCATGACCGATGCCATTATTCTGATGGAGCAAGAAGCAGAACCAATTGTGGAAGATAGTCTGCTATGCTCACAAGCACTAGGAACTGGGCCTCCAGCAGGAGAGTACTAAGGGCCTACCAGCACCTGGCAGTCAAACAGATAGAGAAGAAAAATAATAGGTACCAGTTTCATATGGTGGACATGTGAGAAAATGCCTAGAGTTTCCCAGACATACCTGGGAACAATTGTGAGATGAAAATATTTTAGCAGCTGGTAGGTAGTAAAAGAACTAGAAGGCTACGAGGTCTTATTGCTAATGCGGACTAACTTGTACCTCCCAGTCTGCTTAGGCCTGTTGAAGTACATCTTTATGGATCTCATTATACATCCCACAAACAAGCAAACACACTGCATTGGTGTCCTGATCAAGATGTGGTCATAATGCTGGAGTGAAAGCTGCCACTCCAGCCCTGGAGTGCTCTCTTAGCGAAAGCTTAACTCCATCTGTGTTTATGCTCGCCCAGGGCCCTCCCTCCGCAGCACTGTTTCATAACCCACCTACAATCATCCTGACGGGGGATGCCAGTTCACCAGAAGGAGAAACGGACAAAAACCTGGCCAACAGGTACACTTCCCAGGTGCCTGAACCTTGTGTTATGACAGTCAACCTTTCCTAGAACGTGGACATCAGATAGTGTATTTTTCAAAAGTGAAATTGTTATTATAAAGGTCATGGATGTACAGAGGGGTTCCAGTTACACCAGTCAGGTAAAGAGTACATTTATTTTTGGACAATGCCACCCCTTCTCTCACACTAGGAGTATATTTTACAAATAATTCTATTCTGAGTTTTTGATTCACTTGGTTGACATACATCATCAAGTGACTTTTTTTTTAAGTAGGAGACAAAACTTAGGACATTATCTTTCTTCCCCAAATGAGTTTTCTTCTCTTTGCATTATGCTTGATTTTAAGAAAACACAAATGGTCAGGGAAAGTTTTCCATATTAACTTCCCTGATACCTGCAGAGAATCAGAGGCAGAAGTGTTTCACTGTAGGATCTTGCCCTGTGCAAAGCGGGTCCCACATGGACACTGGTTCATGAGCACAGACATATCCCTGTTTTAAGCAGCATGGGTTTATGCATCAATCCAGCTGGAATGAGATTTGGGGGTATCATTTTCAAACACCTAAAAAAAGGAGACAATTCTCACACACATCCATTGTGATCAAATATCAAACAAAGGTTTACTCATTCATCACCAAGGGAAAGAGCAGGATAACAGGTCAGATTCAAAGAAGGAAATGAGAAGGAGGGCACACGTGTAGTGAGTGAGGAGGAGAACACTGATTCAAACGGCAAAGTCACAACTGTAAGAGCTTAGTGTTCATTCTCTTTGTCCCTCATATTTAATAATTTTAATATGAAATAAGTATAAGTAATCCAATACCATCATGGGGTGACAGACAAGGTTAAGCCAAAGTTCTCTCACCTACCCTCCACTTTTATAGGTTCAGATCGGCCTGGAGCCAATCAGAAATCATAGACTTCTCTACAAGACCACAGTTAATCAGATTTTGTGAGGTTTTTACATGTTAGCTGTTAGCTTAGAGTCTGGGCCTGAGTAGATAGTAAAATACTATAGTAAGAAAGTTACGTCTCCTTAGAGTAGTGACTGGAAAACTTGAGTAAGCATCAGGATAAATGGAAACTTGTTGAATGATGCCCCCACCCCCTGGGCCATTTCCAGGATGTCTGATCCTATATTTGAGGTGGGTCTTGAGAATTTCTAGTTCTAACAAGTTTCCCAGGAGAGAGGCAGAGGCCTCCTGCATGTGTTCTTAAGGCGATGCTCTAAGATTATGTGGAAAGACAATTCAGGTCTAAGTTGTTTTCCTAATGATCACTCTTTTCTGTTTTTCAGAGCTCCCACTCCCAACCGGAGGCTCTCTCACCGGCACTTGAAAGTTTCCACAGCATCACTAACTTCTGTGGGTAAGGGCTAGGTCAATCTGAAGGTGTCTATGAGCAGCTGGCATCTTGACTGGGTTCAAGGTGGCTCACTCTAACTACCTTTGCACCCCCCTCCCTGGTGGCAAGCAGTGCCCCCTAATGTTGGAAATGTGATGTCTGGTTTACATTTTGTCAGTTGAAAAGTCAAGATGGTGAGGGGGAGGGCATGAAGAGGAAAATGAAGAGAGCCAAAGAGAGAGAGAGAGAGAGAAAGAACATCTGGTTGATGCTTAGTTCTGGAGCTCAAAGCGTCCAGTCCTTCATTCTTCAAGGACTCAGCCTGGCTGGTGTGTTGAGTATAAGGCTGGCCAATCTGATAACCTGCTGGGTCTCCAGTTTTTCATAGTCTTTCCTGGGTCACTGGAGCTTAGGCATGACACAGACTTGTTCCCTGCCTTCATGCTGATCATAGTCTATAAGGAGACTGAAAAGTGTGCACACATATTCACAACGATATAAGACCCTTCATAGAAGAGCTTGGAAACCCCAGCAAGAGGGGGCCATTTTTTTTTCCAGAAAAGAATAATGTTGGGCAGGCATTCTAGAGGAAAGGTATTTGAGCTTCTGTCTCATTCCATCTCTCAAGTCTCCTTTCTTGTGTATTAGTTCTTCTTGGGCAGGCCCTTCATTCATGCTAAGTGGCTATTAGCACTTCCAAGCTTTCAAGTACAGAGTTCTTCTCCTTCTTCTCCTCCTTCTCCTTCTCCTTCTCCTTCTTTTGTGGTCGCGGGGCATGAACTCTGGGCCTGGGCATTGTCCCTGAACTCTTCAGCTCAAGGCAAATGCTCTACCACTTCAGCCACAGCACCACTTCCAGTTTCTGGTGGTTAATTGGAGATGAGTCTCATGGATTTTCCTTGCCTGGGCTGGCTTTGAACTGCGATCCTCAGATCTCAGCCTTCTGAGTAGCTAGGATTTCAGGAGTGAGCCACGGGCACCAGGCTGGAGTTCTTCTCCTTAATATCCCCTACACAATTTCCATGAGTGCCTCACATACCATCCTTGAGCCAATCTCTGTGGCCAATTGGATTGCATTCATTCAGAGACCATGGCTGGTATACATTCTTACTCTTGGTACTTGGGGGGGAGGTTGTGGGTAGAAATGGTTAATTCCTCTGAATTAAAGTTAGTGGTGAATTAGTTAGTTTTATCAAGTGAAATGAGGAACTAGTACCAGAGTGGGAAAGGAGGCTGAAAGGAGAATAAGAGCTGGAAGAAGCTTATAACAGAGGAATTGAAGTGGAGGGAGCTTGGAAGGAGTTTATGGGACCTGCAGAAGCAGATGACCCAGTTTGGATGTCACCATGATGAGCATGAGCTGTTCTCAGCAGATGAGGTCGCTAGGAAGTTCACTCAGAGAGGCAGTAGAGGATGGGATGGAGGATATGGTTTGAAAGCTGGATCAATTAGATGTTTGATAGAGTTATTAGGTAAGTGCTATTGAGCATTAGCTGAGGGGCAAGTTTCAGGTAAATGCCAGGTCTGGGTCAGGTGGTTGGACGTGGAGTCTGAGGAAGAAAGAAGTATGTAAAATGACACTTATGCTCCTCAGTAGCTGGTGAGAGATGGTGTCATTTAGTCAGCTTGTGCAGAGCTGCTGCTGGAAAGGGATGGTTTCAGGGAATGAGAATATGTGAATTAGGGGAAAAAGGGTTCAGAAGGTGGCTGTGGGATGTGATGTGTCTAGGACCCAAAATCTTTGGATTGCTCCCAGATCAGAAGAATGAACCAATCGGGGAAGCTGATAACATGGACAGGGGGCCCGGGCTGGCTTTTCTTTAATAGCAGGGTTTAAGGGCAGCTCTGGGAATCCAAGGTGGTTTCATGACTATGTGTGACAGAAGTTAGCAGCTACAAACCAGAAAGCAATCTGAGGAAGCTTCTGTCTCCATGAAACAGCCTTCATGCACAAGCACCTGGCTGCAGCTGCTGGCTGGGTCAGCTCTGGGTAGCATCTGGGCTGAGG
The DNA here is from genome assembly GCF_024711535.1 of Dipodomys merriami. Classification (NCBI taxonomy): domain Eukaryota; kingdom Metazoa; phylum Chordata; class Mammalia; order Rodentia; family Heteromyidae; genus Dipodomys; species Dipodomys merriami. The sequence continues at coordinate 24,626,857 of NW_027203937.1, read as the reverse complement.
TGCAGAGTGGTAGGGTCGCTCAGCCCAGGACCAAGGATGCAGTGACTCTCACTCCAAGCTTACTTTTCCCTCTGCAGACCCTGCGGGGCATGTCATTGACCTGGTAAATGATCAGCTACCAGACATCAGCATCTCAGAGGAGGACAAGAAGAAAAATCTGGCGCTGTTGGAAGAAGCCAAGTCGGTGAGTGAGCGATTCCTGACCCGCCGTGGAAGAAAGTCCAGGAGCAGCCCCGGAGATTCTCCATCAGGTAGGGCACGGGCAGGAGGGTGCAGGTGATGTCCCTAGGCCCATCCAAGGTAGGGGGGAGGCTAAGCATAGGGAGAGGATGGCCAGGCCTCACTGCAGTGAGAACCTTGCTTTCGGGGAGTGTGTGCTTCCCGCTTACCTTCTCTTAGGTCTCTTGGCCCCAGGAGGCCTGAATCTTATGAAGAGGATCCTGCCAGGAGAGGATGTCTTATTTAGCTCCAGAAGCCTAAAATCCCTACCCAACTCTAGCCCTGTGTGTGACTGTCATGGTGGCTTCCTGTTTTGTTAATAAACACTAGCCAGGATGATACACATGCCTCTGACTTGGGTCCCCTCTCTCCTCTAAGAGCTTCCATTGCTGCACAGAGACAAATCCTCTGTGGTGAAGCCATGTACACCGAGCCCTGGGTGGCTCTGCTTGATGGAGCCCTTCCCCAGGAGGCCTGGGCCTGTGGATACCTCTGCAAATATCAGAGGGAGTCATCTTGGGTTCCTGTGTTCTTCAGACATTTGGGGTTTGAAGACATGGTTTCCTGGGCACCTCAGCTATCCTCATGTTAGAGTCTTCTTCCTGAGCACAAAGTTGAAGCAGGTTTTAGACAAGTCTGAATATACATAGGAGGATAAGGGGAGTATTTGGAGTCAGCGCTATCCTGGGACATCTACTGTGTAGCCTTCAGAGATCCTACCTGTCGATCAGTGTCATTAATTCCTTTAAAAGCCTCGAGTTCAGGCTCAGCAGGCAGAGGAGTGTGACTCCCCCCTGTACCCTCTCATTACCTGAGAGCCCACTCTGTCAATACGGATGGGTGGGCTGTAGTAGGGGGTCTCATATGACAGTCCACAACTAGTTTCTGGCCCCAACAAAGCAGGCCCAGTTCCAGGGATGCGAAGTACTGGAAAGGATGGTTCTGTGAGGCTGAAGTTGTGACCCTTCATGAATGCCAGTTGGTTTGTGTCTGTCCCCACAGTTGCCTCCCCAGACCTCAGCCCCAGAACCTCTCCTGTACCTTCTAGAAGCAGCTCGCTTACCGTCTCCACCCCACCAGGTGAGGCCTGGCACCCAGGTACTTCTGCTCCAACATCTCCCATAGCGGGGACCATTCAGCCTGGCCTAAGAGGATGCTTCCTGTGACATTTCCCTCCCACCTCCACTTTGCAGCTTTCCCATTAAAGGTTCCTCCTGGGTTTCCCCTCCAGGGGCTCCCAGCTAGGCCTGGTTAAGTAGCCTCAGAGGATACTGATATACTGTTCATTGAGGTAGACCAGTGTAGTGAGGCAGCAAGAGACATGTTAGGGTGAGAATGGAGAGAAGGTTATGGGAAGGGTTGTAATGGGCTTTCTTTGCCCTGGGAGGACTCAGTGAGAAATCTCCATAGAGTTTATTTGGAAAGGCCTCTCTTATTTGGGCCTTCTTTCACTGGGCTGTGTCCAGAACTATACCCTCCAGCCAGCATAAACAATATTCTGTCTAGGTAAAGCTCAGGTTCAAGTTAGGAAGCCTGGGTTCACATCCCAGTATGGACACTTCCTGCCCTTGAGGTCCCTCTTCCTCAGTTGCTTCATATGATATCTTTGGAGAATCAGTGAGAACCACTGCAGAACCTGCCTGGAATTCACGAGACACACAAAAACACTGGTGTTTCTGGCTCTTGGGGCTAAGATTGCTAAGGGAAAATGGTGTGGGAGGGAGGAGGTTCTGTAGCAAAAGGCTACAGCTGAGGGTCTGGGTGCTGGACATCACTTCTTAGTGTTGGGACCATTCTAGGTTTGGATGCATGCAGCAGCCCACAGTCCCTTCTGCCCGGAGCACCACCACAGGTCTGTATGTGGCCCGCTGGTCTGTATCTATGCCACTAGTCCCTACTCTCCCCCTAATACCAGGAGGTCCTCTGTGACCCCTGAGTGAGGTGCCGGGGAGGCTTTTTGGAGGACATTTTGGGAGGGAGGCAGGTCTCCCCTGATTTCAGGCTGATCCATGTCTACTTCCTACAGCAGAAGGGCAATGAGGCCGACGTCTCTTCATCTCACCCTGGCGAGCCTGTGAGTCTGAGCTTTGTCCAATTTAGAGGATTTAGGTGTGGGGACTCAGCCTCTTAGAAGCTTAAACTGGTCTGTGTTAGCCTCTGTCTCTCTGTCTCTCTGTCTCTGTCTCTGTCTGTCTCTGTCTGTCTGTCTCTGTCTCTGTCTCTGTCTCTCTCTCTCTCTCTCTCTCTCTCTCTCTCTCTCTCTCTCTCTCTCTCTCTCTCTCTCTTTCCCTGTGGACAATGAAGGAATCATCAGATACTTCTGCCTTATAATGAGACGGAAGTGGGGTGTCCTTCAGAGCAGCCATGTTCTCAAGCCTCCCCAGTGAGGCTAGCAGAGCGTAGCAAACCCCCAGGTCTAACCCCTGGGCAAAGCAGCCACCACTCCTGTCAGCACCAGGAAATTTTCAGGAAAGCTCAACTCGCAGTTGGATTCTGCTGGAGGTGGCCAGGAAAATCTCATCATTGTTGATGAGAAAATCATAGCACCCCACATCTTGCTTGGAGTAAGGTACCCAAGTACCGCAGGTCATGCAGAGGGCAGGTTAAAATTCAGTCATACCTGGAACTGAATCTGGATTAGAATCTTCTAGAAGAGCATTAGCACTTACATAGATTCGTTCATAGATTCCCAGACACAGACTCAGTGTCCCTCACTAAGCAGGCTTCCTGAGGAATGAAAGAAGAACATGAATGGCAAAACTTCTGAGCAGTAAGATCACCTTGTCCGGGGCTCTTATTCTCTTTTGCATCATGGAGCTCTCTGAGAAATTCCAGAAGGCAATGGATGCTCTTCCCAGAAAAATATAACCCTCAACCCCACAAACATGCCATTTGTATACAATCTCAGAAGGTTTCCAGTCCTAGTAGGGAGAGTGACTCTCTCTAGAGTGATGGACCTTGCCAAGACTAGAATCTGAGCAACTGACTTGGAGACAAAGCTGTCTTATATCCAACTCTCCTAAGCTCCTAATTCTTGGGTTGGTTTGGCTGGTTTTGAATTGCTGGCCTTTTCTGTTTGTGTATCTTCTTTACTGGCTCAGATCTGACTAAGAGGCTGTCTGTCCCCTTGCTACCTGGCCCACTACACTCCCTCCCCACTTCCCCTCAAACACCAATGAGCCCCTGAACAAGGACTGTGTCACCTCCTTAAACTGTCTCCAGGGTCATAAATTTACTTCTTTTCTTCCAGAATATCCCCAAAGGGCTAGCTGATTGGAAACAGAATGACCAGAGGAAAGTGTCTCAGGGCAGGCTGATTCCTCGCTCTCCCACAGTTGAGAAGACCAAAGAGCTTGCAATAGAGCAAAAGGAAAACTTTGATCCTCTGCAGCACCCTGAGACCACACCCAAGGGCCCAGCTCCTGGTCCAAGCAGTGGTGGGAAAATGGCCCTGAATAGCCCCCAGCCTGGCTCTCCTGAGAGCGAACTGGGGAAGATGCTCCTGAAGACAGCTAAGGAGGGCAATCCTCTGCCAAGAAGTCCAGCCCAAGGCTCAGCAGGGGTGGCTTCCCCTGGTCCCCAGGGAAAAGGCTCATCTGGAGAGCCCCTGGGGTCCAAGGTTGGCACCAAAGCTGAACTGCATGCGCCCATACCCCGGCCCCCTCTGATACGGGGGGTCTCCTGGGACAGTGACCCTGAAGAGCCAGGTCCCCGGCTGCAGAAAGTACTTGCCAAGCTTCCATTGGCTGAAGAAGAGAAAAGGTTTCCAGGCAAAGCCATCAGCAAGCCGGCCAAGGTGCCTGGACTCAAAGACTTCCAGATACAAGTGCAGCCTGTGCGCATGCAAAAACTGACCAAGCTCCGAGAGGTGGGTCCCTGTGGGCCCGCTGGGCAGGGTGTGCATGCCATGTCTCCCCTGGGCTGCAGTTTGGACCTGATACCAGTCCCTGGGGTAGGGCAGCTGTGGGCCTAGACTTGGACTCATGAGGCCCTAAAGGTTTCAACCTGAATAGCTAGGTCCACCATTGTGGCCTCTCCATAACACCAGTTTCTGATACTATGATCACCTTTTATAATTGTTACTAGGCAGAGGTCAGTGTGGGATGTCATTGCCACATAAAGCCACATTTCAGGGGAAGGTGGGGGTGTGGAGGGAACATATAGGCCCTCAGTCCAGTCTGTTCTCCTCCTCCAGCTGGAGCTGATGGTTTATAAACAGGAGCCCTTGAGAGACTTCCTGGTCAGACCTACTACTGGGCAAGGTCAGGAGAAAGTAGGGTTTTTTTTCTTGTTGCTATAATGACATCCATTTGTTTACCATGGGCATTGGTGGGGGGAGGCGGCAGAATAGATTGCGAAGGACACAAGAAGTCCCCACCCAGAGGTCAACCCAGACAGGCCAAGGATTCCATGGAATCCTATGGAATCAGACTGGAATTCCATAGGATGGGGCCTGTCCCCCCTCCCACCCAGAGGGTATGTGGGGCAGGAAAGGAAGCAAAGTACACTAGCAACTCTATCGTGAGTGAGGAAGTTCCTTTGTTAACAGGATGTAGTCCAATACTGGCCCTTGTCCAATTCAGAAATCGTGCCTGGTGCTCTGAGGCGGAGGCTCAGGAGAAGCTGGCCCTGCCTGCTGATGTAAACAGTATACAGAATTTTTTACCCACAGACGGAAAAAGCCAAGTAACTAGTGGGTCACAATGGGGGCCTGGATCGATAATTATATCAGGCTAGGCCACAATTTCCAAATCTGGAGGAAGATAAAAGCAATTGGACCAGCCAGCCCAGGGATCTTCCCTCATGAATCTCAAAAGCCTTGATGACCAGCCATTCCCCTCCTACTAACCATAGCCTTGCAGGTTTCTCTCACCCAACAAATAAAGCTGGACAGCCGAGGCCCCTTACTATCAGCCTCTGGCCCTGATAGCTGAGCCTCTGGCCTATAACCCAGTCCAGTGTGCTGAGAGCTAAGGGGTTAGGGACTACTTGCTTGTCAAGAGGGCCTGGCTTGTGACTTCCATGCCTGATCACGAGCACCCTCTGCTGGTCCCTTTCTTTCCTTCTTTACCTATGGGCCAAATACTCAACTGGCTACCTAGGACGCTGGAAATCTATTGATGGCATACGTCACAAGGGATGGGAGTGCTGTCTCTCATCCAGGCATTTCCACTAGAGGCCTATGGTCTTGTGTTAATTGGTTTGGAACAAACTTGGACCACCTTGTGTCACATACGTGTAGTCAGCATGCCATCTCAGCAAATCCTTGCTGAGGCCCCACAGCAGCAATTCCCAGGTCTTCATTTGTCTGGAGGTGCCACTGAGGAGCAGCCCTAAAGGACCCTCCTGTACCTAAGAGCCTTTAACACTCCTGCTGTCCTGCAACTCTCTGCAAACCTCAGTCACTGTGATTGGGCTATTCATTTACCCAAACTTCTTTAACAAGCAGACCAGGCTGATGGTGGCTCAGAACTCAAGGCTTGTAGGACTAATGGTGGGATTTCAGGTTCCTTTCAGGCTAGAAGTGCTGGTGCACCTCACATCTTCCCACACGTCTTTGCCAGTGTACATGTGGTTCCCACCTAATGCTGGGCACAGAGCCACCGGAGGAACCAAGAAATGAGCCCAGCCTGGTGATACTCTCTGCAATGTGTCTCTCTTTTCCCCACAAAGGAGCACATCCTGATGAGAAATCAAAATCTAGTGGGGCTCAAGCTTCCCGAACTGAGTGAAGCAGCTGAGCAGGAAAAAGGTAAGTGTGCAGGGCTAGAGCTGGACTGTCTGCACTGTTCAATGAGGGTAAATGCATGAACCCTAGACTTCCTGTCAGCAAGCCTGACACTCACTATTTGCAGATGGTGTTTCCTGCCCATGCAGAACCCGTCTACTTCCTGCCAGCCTCCTCTGAGCACTGTTGGCAACAGCGGGTCTGGAAGGTGCCCCATGCCTGAACTTTTGACATTGCCTTTCTCCTCACACCCAGGAAGCTACATAAATGGACCAGTTCCTCTTTTCGGGTCCCCAAGGCCATCTCTTCCTAATATGCTGTCACCACAAAGTCCATACCCAAGACCAACCCCAATGAATGGATGCAAGTCCCTTCCTCCAAGCCACCTGCTCTCCACCTCCCCACCCATTTCCACCACATTCATCTAAAAATAGGAATAGGGTCCTGGCCCTCCTACACACTACTGATGGACCCAGCCCAACTCCCATCACCCTTGGCACTGTCCTCCGCTCAACGCAGCTACTGAGCCTCACTGCAAGTTACAACTGTCCAGCTAGAGTCCTGGCTCTGGCACTGAGCAGCCGTGTGGCCTGGGAAGGCTACCTGATCCCTTGGTGCCCAATCTTCCTCTTCCCTACTACCACATGTGAAATAGAGCTAATCAGTGTTGTTTCAAACATTATCAGGAGCTGGGCATGGTGATATATACCCATAATCCTGGTACTTATGAACTTGAGGCTGGAGGATCTAAGCTTTAGGCTTGCCTCTTCTATATATGGAGATTTTATCTAAAAACAAAAACAAAAACAAAAAAGTTGTCAGGGAGATAAATGAAATAAATAAATTATATTCACATACCTGGAACATGCTAGTACCTGATATAGAATATCTCTAGAGTAGAAGATTTTAAGGCCCAATTTGTGCGTTGGGTGTAAGAAGGTACACGCACAGGTGTGCATGCATGTGTATGCCTGAATGTATGTGTGCATGCGTGTCTGTGTGTGTGTGTACGTGCACACATGCACGCACCTAAGTGCATATGCCTGCGTGTATAGCTCTGCTTCCAAGGCATTCTGCAGTGTGTGGTGCTAGTAGGCCCTGAGATAGGATTTCTTGAATAAATAATAAGAGAAATTGTATAAAATGTGGCAGGGGAGACCAATAACTATATTTCCACAAGGAGTGAAGCTGTCTTCAGAAGGACAAGTCTCTTCAGGCCAGACTCTGTCCCTCCATCTTCCCAGAGGAGGACAGGCTCCCAGAGCCCACCAATCTGTAGCCTCTGTCATTATCCATGTCCTGTCTCCTTCCTGACCTATTGTCACTCCCTTCTCTGAATTATCCCGTTCTCTGGGTAAGTCCTTCGAGCTCTGAAACGTTCTCCTTTCCTTACTCTCTTTTGTATTTCACAAAAGCAGAATAGGATGTAGCCAGTATGCTCTGCTCCCTCTTTTGATATTAATTCTTGCCTATGGTAAATAGGCATAACAAAGTTTACTGTTTTCCTATATGAAGCATAGCATTCAGTGGCATTAAGTATGTACAGTGGCATTAAGTATGTGATGTTGTACAAACATTACCCCATCCTTTTTAGACCTTTCATTTTCCCATACTGAAACTTGGCACCCATTAAACACCAGAGCACCTTTATCCTTCCCCGTCCCTAAGGCAACCATTGTTCACTTTTGCTGCCATGAAGCTGACCTCTTTCTCTAGTTGCCTTATGTAAACAAGTCTTATAATATTTCATCCTATCTTTTGAAATGTAATCACATATATACACACCAGAGGCTAGTACTGGGCTTCCAGTTCTGTCTTATTCTGATCAACTGAACTATTTTAATCTCCGCTTTAATAATAATATTTCTTACTTGGCAATGGGGTTAGTTCTCCTTCATCGCTATTTTTCAGAATATTTGTTAATATTCAGGATATAGAGATTTAGTACAAAGTAATAGAAAGAGCACCTGGACAAGAAGTTAAGAGATTTGAGGCCCAGGCATGGTGACTCAAGCTTGTCATCCCAGCTACTTAGGAGATGGCTATCTGGAGGCTTGTATTTTGTGGCTATGCTGGACAAAAAGTTAGCAAGGTCCTATCTCAACCAATAAGCTGGATATGGTGGTTCATGGCTGTAATCCCAGCTATGATAGAGCATAGGTAAGAGGATTAGAGTATAAGACTTCCCCCCAGACAAAAACATGAAACCCTACTGAAAAAAGAACTAAAGTTAAAAAGGTCTGAGTTGTGGTTCAAGTGGTATAGTACCTGCCTAGTAAGTATGAGGTCCTAAGATAAAAATCCCAATTCTAACAACAACCAAAAAACCCACCAAAACAACAAAAACAAGTCAGATTTTAATTTATGTCCCAGCCCCAGAAACATATGAATGAATCCTTACATACATTCCTTAGCTTCTCTAGACCTACATTCACATTTGAAATTTATAGCATTTCAAACATTTAATTGTGGTTACTCTAACTATACATTGGATTTAGAAAGGACTGCCTGAATTTTGTTTGACAATTTATAGGCTTATAATTTTCAAACATTTACTTTTCATTCAGTCACATAGTTGGTCTTTCTGTTATTGTAACATTCCATTCTTTTAACTCTAAAAAATTGAAGGTATTTTGTTTTGTTTGTTTTTGAGTCAGACTCTTGCTATATAGCACAGACTGGCCTCTAACTCAAAATCATCTTGCCTCTACCTTCCAAGTTTGGATTCCAGGCATGCACCATCATATCTGGCTTATAGTCCTTTGTATATGTCTCATGTCTTATGGCGCACAGTCTGTATGATTACTACTAGTAGTATGATTATCACAACTAGAGTCATTACTAATGCCATACACTGTGCCAAGCACTTGGCACTATTGACTTAATGCTCATAATAACCTTGAGAATAGATTTAATACCTTCATTACAAACAAGAAATTTGAAGGTTTTGGAGGTTAAGATCATGTGTTTAAGCCGGGCGCTGGTGGCTCACGCCTGTAATCCTAGCTACTCAGAAGGCTGAGATTTGAGGATCGTGGTTCAAAGCCAGCCCGGGCAGGAAAGTCTGTGAGACTCTTATCTCCAATAAACCACTAGAAAACCAGAAGTGGCACTATGGCTCAAGCAGTAGAGCACTTGCCTTGAGCTGAAGAGCTCAGGGACAGCGGTCCAAGCCCAGAGTTCAAGCCCTACGACTGACAAAAAAATATTTTAAAAAGATCATGTGTTTATTAACTGCTGAAGCCAGGATTGGCATCCAGATGCATCTAACTTCAAAGGCTCTTGGCCACTTTGCAGAACACCTTTTCAGATTCACAATCACACCACCTGTCATTTCTTTTCTGCAATTTTTTTTAAATTGTGAAAATACTGTACAGAGGGGTTACAATGACATGGGCAAGGTAATGAGTACATTTCTTATCAAGCATTGTTGCCTCCTCCTTTGTTTCCCCTTCCCATCCCTTCCCATCTCCTGCACCCCCCTCCTCCCTGGCCAAAGTTGTAAAGTTCGTTTTCGACATAGCGACTTGTATATCTCATTGTTGCAGTGGTCATTTTTATTTTTTCCAACTCATCACTTGTTTTTGTTACTCTTTGTATCCATATTTATTTTATTATTGACACAATTAATTAATTTGACAATATGATAAAGAGAATATCACTCTTCTCTTCCATTCTCTTTCCTTGCCTTTTCCTTCCCTTCCCTCTTCCTTCTCCTCCCTTCCTCCATTTTGAGCCCCCTTCCTTCCCATACTTTCTTTCCTCCTTCCCTTCTCCTCTCCTTCCCTCCATTTTAAGACCAGGTCTTGTTATTTAATAAATAGGGTGGGAATTGGATATATCCCTTAGCTTCAATTTTGTGGATATTGACATAGTCTAGTGCTCTTAACACATGGTAAGGGAGCTGGAGGAGATGATTGCTAATTAGACAACGAGCTGTGTCTCAGACTGAGCTCCATTCATGTAGACAGATTTTGGTGGGTTTCTAGGTACCTTTCACATCATCTTTTTTGCTTAACAACAAACTTAAGACAATTTAACTTTTAATTAATATGGAAAGAACTTCTTAATTTTTAAATATATTTTCCCCACATATCTCTTATGAATTTTTTTCTTCTTTTTTGGGGGAAGGGGGGCAGTACTTGTACTCTGGGCTTGCTAGTTCATGACTGGTGTTCTACCTTTTGATTCCAGTCTGGTTTTTACTGGTAAATTAGAGATGGACTCTCATGACAGGGAAGACTTTCAACCATGATCTGGATTTCAGCCTTCTGAATAGTTAGGATTATAGTCATGAACCACTAAAGCCTGCCTTTCTTCTTAATGCTTATTTTGATTCTATTTTTTCTCTCTTATAAACAATGGTATAATGAACATTCTCCTATATGTGTCTTCACAGAAATGTGTTTTTCTTTTTTTCTTTTCATTTATTAAGTAGTTGTACAAAGGGGTTTCAGTTCCATGAGAAATGTGTTTTTATACAGGCTACTGTAAATCCAATTGGTTGATCAAAAGATATTTATCTTTAAATGTATACACATACTACCTAATCAGCTTATAAAATTATTCCAGTTTAGATATCCATTATCTACACACTATCAAATTTTAATAGAGAGTAAATTGAATCTTAGAAATGAAATTATCAGGTATGTGAATTTGACTGCTCTTAGCATCAAATTTCAAAAAGTAAATTAACCATGGTTGGTGTTTAATAAATGTATACTCCTTCCAATTTTCTTATGTCTAGCTAAGAGCTCAAGCTTCATTGTTTGCCAGCTGTAAAGCCTCAGGCAAGTTTCTTATTCTTTTGGCACCCCCATTTGCCCATCTAGATGGCTCCTACTTTGCTGGTGGAATGTTTTATGTGAAACTTGTCCTTAGATCAGCAAGAATCTGACATTCATTCTGATTTCCATTATGGAGGTTGTAGAACTCTATCTTGTCAACCAAATGGGACATTCTTGAACTTGGCACTCCACAGTGCACAGAACAGTGTTGAGGTGTGGTAGACAGCTAGCCATACTGTCAGACTACAGTCTGCAGAACTGTAACTTCCTTCTTTTACATTTTGAAAACCCTTTCCCCTTCTGTACCCAGGACAAACAAAAGCTTTGCAAGCACCGGGTGCTGGCCCAGACAGTACTTACAGGCTCTCCACTCAACAACACAATGAGCTCATGTGGAAAACTTCAGGCTTTTAGCATGTTTAGTGACTGTTCCTTTGGGAGATGGGGAAGATCCTTATCAGAACATTCTGGAGTCTTCAGAACTTTGGCTCTCCTTCAGTTTCTAAGCACTGGAAGGCCCTTTTACCCAAAGCATCTGATCTCCCCAACAATCTAACACTTCCTTTCTCTTCCCATTTTGTACAGTGTTTTGTTCTTTGTTTATACGTTATTTCAAGGCAAAGATGAGACTGATAGTGGCAAGCTCCCAGGCTGCGTTCTGGAAATGTAGTCAATCAAAACAAATGTTAAAGTCTCAAGCCCCACTGTCAAAGAGCAGGCCTTGTCCCAGCAGCCGTCCTGAGGCATTGCAGCCGTGCCCACAGCCTGCACTCTCAGCCCCCTCCCAAACCAGGAGCCACTCGGTGGCCAGAGGAGTCTCCGAAATGCAAATCTGTTTAAGGTCTTCAGAGTTTTATTCTGCTCTGAGATGAGGATGAGCACTGGAATGCTCAGTGGGATCTTCAAGGCCTTATGTGATTAACCCTCACCCAGCATCTTCTGGGACCATTCTCCACCCACTGTTCCCATTTTGGCTTTCCTTCAACAACTCATTCCTCCCCCTTTTTAGGCTTGGCACATGCTGTCTGTTCCCTCTACATGGAATGCTCTCTTCCTCGCTGCCTAATGGACTCCCATTTAATCAAATGTCACTTACCTAGAGAAGCCTTTCCTAGCACCTCCAGTACCTTCATGTCCTTTCTCCTTTGTCAAATCAGTCACAGTGTGAAACAAAGTGAGTTTTCCCCTGATTTAGCTCTCTCCTTTCAGATGACAAGCTCACTCTCAGAAGACTATAGCATCCCAGTTTTTCTTAGCGTTCTGTTCTTAGCTTGAGGCCCCGTGCTTGGGACATAGTAAGCATTCAGTAAATGTGAGATGAATTCATGAATGAATGAGCTCACTTTCACTGTCTCAGAGAGGAAATCACAAGGGAGACAAAGCCACTATGATACAGCGCAATAAGATGTTAAAAAGAACACAAAGTACTGAAGAACAAAGAGGAAGAAACAGCCGGCTCTGAAGGGTGAATCTTGGAAAGTTTCCAGGAGGAGCTTTGATTTGAGGGAGGGAGCGGCGCCTCCAGGCAGATGTAACAATAGGAACCAAGGAAGGCAGGTATCTTCTAGTACTTGGCATGTTTCAGGAACAGAAGGAATGCCATGTGTTCCAGACAGATAGGTAGCGAGGCTGTCACAGTGGGCTGGGATCAGGAAGGGTGAAAGCTTTGAGGGCCAATTAATGAATTTGAATTTCAATTAAGACCCTTTGAAAAGCCAGAGAACCCTGCAGGTAAGGATCATTTCTATGTTTTAGGAAAAAAAATTTCTGGCCGGGTTACAAAAGCTGCCCTTGCACAGGAGACACTGCGTGAGAGGATATGGAAACAACCCCGTCTTGGGTATGGTGGCTCTTGGGGAGGTGAAGGTTAGGAAGTTCTCCATTTCGGGCCAGTTCAGGGGGAAAAATTGTAAGACCCCATCTCAGCTAACAAATGGAGTACAACGGTGTGTGCCTGTCATCCCAGCCACACAGCAGGCACTGCCATCTGAGCCCACCAAGGCAAAATGTTGCAAGATCTCATTAAAAAATAATAATAAAGAAGAAAAACAGGCTGGAGGTATGGCTTAAGTGGCATAGCATCCGGATTCAAAACCCAAGATCACCAAAAGGAAGGAGGCACAGAAGGGAGGGAGAAAGGGAAGGGGAAGAACGAGCCTGGGGAGGGGGTGATGAAATGGAAAGAGAATATGTAAGGGACAGGATGATGAGCGCTGTTAGGAGGTAAGCTCGGCAGGGCATGGTGACTAGGGGTGGAGTTGAGGGGGAGACTAGGACGATCCCAAGGTATCTGTGTGCATGACTGTGTAGATGATGGTACATTAGTCAGGAACTGGGAACATGAGGGAGAGTCGGTTGAGGAGACAATGTGTTGCGTGGGACCACATTGCATACTTGTGGGAAGCAGCTGGGATTCAACTAGTCTGAAAGACCATCTTGTACACCCCAAGCCTACTACTAACCATTGGGGCCTGGGGAATCTAGCTGAGCATCATTGCGCCCCTCCCCCACCCCAGAAAATGATCTTAGTAATATTTACTTTGCAGGGTTACTATAGTGCAAGGAATAAACAACAAAGAGCATCTACTGTATGGCTAATACTCAGTGAATAGTAGATGTCTAAAGTTATGTTTATTTTCTTATCATATTAATAGTGTTTTAAGTGACAGTTATATATGTGTGTCTCCCTCCCCCCACTACCTCCCAGGGAGATAGATGTGAAGAAAGTTTATCCCAACCATTAGGCTTGTGTATTGGAAGAGCATTTCTGTCATCAGAGCTTGCTTAGCTAAAGCCCCAAAAGTTAGTTTTCCAAGTCCCTGAGATAACCAGAAATAATATTTCCCCTTTGGAATGATCTAGTACAGACAAATATGTTGAAAGTTTATTGTTTTTATTAGAAATGGTTTATGTTCATTATCAAAAATCTTGACTAATAGTGAAAACTGCTAAAGAATTTTAAAAATAGCTTACACCAAATATCCCTTCCTCAAAAATACAGAAGACTGGAAGAAGAGGGGAGGGAGATTATGCTTCTTTGAAGTAAAACAATCACAGTGTAATTGGTTTGGATTAAACTGAAGTGAAACTGTAGGGCTTGCTGAATTTTAGTGATTTCTTCCTCCAAAGAGGAGAAATTAATTTGACAATGTATTATGAAATACATTAAAGTTGGGAGATTTTTTTTTTTTTGCATCATATGTTTTAGTTTGGGTGATGGTTATAAGCTTTGTGTCTAGCCTTTGCTTTAGGTGGGTTTGGTAAGATACCCGACTCAGAACTGATTGTCATGAAGGAAGAATTTACACTCACTGATTTCTGTAATTAGGAGGCACAGTTCATCAGGAGGCCTACTTAGGAGAGGATGGTGGTCAAACAGGAGGCCAACGGTCCTAAAACCTTTACTGGGGTTTTCATGGAAAGGGGTGGGCTAGTCATGTGGGTCCTCTGTGCAAGTTTAGGATTCATCTGAATAATTTTACCAGGCACTAGAGTAGAGAAGAGGTGTGTAGTCTGATACTCAGTTCTGGGAGACAGTGTGTGAGAGATTGGTAAGAGAGATGCGTGGGACTGAAGCTTCTGGATTGGTTGATTTGTATGTGAAAGGTACACTTTTAAAACTATCTTTAGGTAGTTGTACAAAGGAATTGACATTTAACAAAGTAGTTTATAAATACAATGCATGTTAAGCAATGTCACCCCTTTCAACATTCTCACACATCCCTCCCAACCTGCCCTTGAAGGTATACTTGAAGGAGAGTTCTTCCCTATCTCCAGAAATTAGCTGTCCTTGAGAGGGGTGCACCAGGATTAAAGCCCCAAATCATAGAGATCAAGAATCCAGAAGATCAGAACATTTTTTTAAATTGTTGGTCGTGGGGCTTGAACTCTGGGCCTGGGAGCTGTCCCTCAGCTCTTCAGCTCAAGGCAAGCGCTCTACCACTTGAGCCACAGCGCCACTTCTAATTTTCTGGTGGTTTATTGGAGATAAGAGTCTCAAAGACTTTCCTACCCAGGCTGGCTTTGAACTGTGATCCTCAGATCTCAGCCTCCTGAGTAGCTAGGATTACAGGTATGAGCCACTGGCGCCCAGCAAGATCAGAACATTTTGTCACTACAGTTCTGCTTACTGAATTGCTGTGGGAAGAGATGAGACAGACAGCATTTTGCCTACCTCTGTATTTCTTCCTGACTTCCTTCTCTGCCTACACAGATTCAGGATTCTTTGCATATCAGCCAGGTTGTAACACTTTACATTCCACTCTGCAGTGATGGCTTCCACAGTTGCTTAGCCTTAGACTCATAGGTAAAAGGATTTCATGCTTATCACTAGTCCCTCTAGTGGCTTACTGCTCTCATTTATTATTTTCATTTATAATTTGTTTAGCTGGATTTCATTACCCAATTATTTTGCTATGAGGGAGCAGAGTTACCATGTTCCCTGAAATCTAACATGTTGGAAAATGTTGCCTTCTTCTTGAAAGACACCTTGCATGGTTATGAAATTCTTGAACAACTCTTCCCTTTGAAACTGTACATATTGATTCTCTGTACTCAGTGTTGATATCAGTTGTTTTCCCTTAACCCTCTTGTCTCCCTGTAGGTGTCTTTTTTTCCCTGTGAGAGTAGTTAGAGAAGCATTTCTTTCATATATAATGTGTGAATAGCCAGATATGGTGGTGCATGCCTATAATCTTAGCTGCTTGAGCGGCAGATATGGAAGAATCACAATTCAAGACTACATTGGCAAAATTTGTTAGTAAGAGCCTATCTTAAAAAACAAGGCAGGAATGGTAGCATATACTTGTAATCCCAGCTATATGGGATGTTATAGGTAGGACAAGTAAGGTTTAAGTTTAAGACTGGCCAAGGGCAAAATTCTGTTTGAAAAAATTGCTAAGGCAAAAATGTCTGGAGGTATAATTCAGATGATACAGTCTTACCTAACAAGCACAAGACCATGAGCTCAAACCCCAGTTCTGCCAAATGAAAGACAAACAAACAAACAAAAGACCAAATTGGGAATAGTGAAACAAGCCTTTAATCCCAGCTACTTAGAAGGTAGAGGTAGAAAGGCTGGCTTGAGCAATGGTGCAAAAAACAACCTGAAAGTAAAGGCACTGGGTATGGTTCAAGTGGAAGAGTAGTTGCCTGAATCCTTGAGTTCAATCCTCAGTACCACTAACAAAATTTTAAAAAGTAATTATGTCATCAAGTGAGGACATTTTTTTCTATTATATGTTTGAAAATATTCTTTGTCTCAGGTTTGCAATCTCAGAAAGGATACAATTTATGGAATGATCAATGGTGTCTCAAACCCAGGTCCATATTCCAGCTCTGAATACATCCATTTTTCTTTCCTTCTTTATACTCTTTTTGGTCAGTAAAGTTCTCCCATCCTCCTTACTAATTCAGTTTGAAGCTACATATGTTATATTCCTTTTTCCAATCTATTAGCTACTTCTATATTTTCCAGCTTCCTGATTAATTCTGTTATTTTGACTTTCTATTTGTTCTTTAAATACATGTCATCTTCCCTCTCAGGATGAAGGTTTCATCTGCATCCTGAATGCTTATTTTCCCTTTTTTTTCAGGTTCTCATTTCTCCTAGAGTCAAGCATTAGTAGTATATTTTTTACACAGGAATGCACTGTTGCATTTTTTTATGTGTGTCTTGCAGCCGAGTTTTCATCCTGACATCTGTCTCCTACATGTTTCCCTTTTTCCTCCCCTTCTACCTTCCTTCCCTCTTTCCTTCCTCTTTTGACCCTAGTATTTTTATATAGTTGCCATGTCACTTGTTTTCATTCTGTTTCCTTGTGATCTAGACATTTCTATGTAGATTTTCCATTTACTCTTATAATGGGACTGATTAATTTTCATCAATTCCTTCTATCTTGCCTGAGGTTTCTTCAGCGCTTTAGCAGAAAACTGGGTGTTTTATGTTTCTTTGTTTTAGTGCTGCCTGGGTAGAGGGTGGAGAAATGAGGAAGTTCATCTTAAGCTGTTGGTAAAGTGTTTATATAATTCATTTTGACTTCTTTCTTGTTTATAGTCTAAAATTTGAATTTATCATACCAAATTTGGGACATATATAATGGGGTTTGGATGGCTTCACAAATTTAGGAAAGAATTGTAAAGACAGCTTGCCTAAGTATTTCTTTTTCAAAAATACTTGATCCAACCTTTTCCAGAATTCACTGGTCCTTCTATTGAGCAAAGACGGAAAAGATGACAAAATTGAATGACGCTGGCTACTAGAAGTGAGAAGTGGGAGGAGGGCTTCAGTGGAGGCTTTCCATCTGTCCCCTGCCCTTTGCTCTAGCCAGAGGGGTTTGTTTTATTTGTTTTTCATCTTCCTTTCTGGTAAATTCCTACATGTTGTTCAAGGCAAGCAATTCTGATAAAAGTACCACACTATCATTCTGCCTAGAAAAGTGAAATGGCAACATGGGCATTTTCCCCCTTCTCTTTCGTCTCTTCCAAGGGCTGGTGTGGTGGAATGAAGAACTTTCTTTAGAGTAACTTTCTCCACAGGCTGCTGACTCGCCTCTATGTCCACTTCCCTATGAGTTATCACACTTTGTCAGAAGTGTTCCTTTCATATTTGCCTTCCAGAACTCATTCAGCGGTGGGATGGAAGCCACACAAGTATTCCTAATCATTTCTGTTTTTCTCTTGCTTTTTTTTTTTTTTTTTTTTTGGTCATGGGGCTTGAACTCTGGGCCTGAATGCTGTCCCTCGGCTCTTCAGCTCAAGGTGTGTGCTCTATCACTTGAGCCACTGTGCTACTTCCGGTTTTCTGAGTGGTTTATTGGAGATAAGAGTCTCACGGACTTTCCTGCCCAGGCTGGCTTTGAACCGAGATCCTCAGATCAGCCTCCTGAGTAGCTAGGATTACAGGTGTGAGCCATTGGCGCCCAGCTGCCTTGCCATTTTTTTTTAAGAGTATTGCCTTTTCATGTATTCTTGCTTACATATTTTTGAAAAGCTTTAAGTATTTTCTTGTGAATTTTGTTGCACTCAAGAGGATGGTGGTTTTGCAGTCTACCAAATCTGGGATCACTCTTCAAGTACCTATTTTAATAAGGCCAGAAGCCCTAACTGGTTGATTTTTTTACCCCTTCTTTCCTTCCCCAACTTAGTGGAGTTGAGGAGCAAAAGCTCCTGATATAGTGTCACTTGATGAACAGACTTCAGATGGCTCAATCAATCATATAGAGTTGTCAGAGTCTGCTACTGTCATATTTTTTGCTGAGTATGGTAGGGATATGGAAATATAGAGTGAGGCCAGAGGCAATTCAAGATTTGCTATCTGTCATGTGGAAATATCAGAGAATAATAAATGCCAGGACAGAACCCAAGAACTGACAAGTCACTAAGAGGACATCTATTCTACTCAAATTATACCTAGAGAAAGATGTTTGATTTCCCATCTCTAACAGATGATCCTCTAGCTTCTTTATTTGAATAAATATCAAGAAACCTAAAAGTACCATTCTATTATTGAAAAACTCAGTGGATTTAAAGATTTCTTTTCTAAGCATGTATGCCAGTATGGCATTCATGTCTGTTACTCTCACACTGGAGCTAAGCTTCCAATTTAGCTGGTTAATTGGAGATAGTCTTTCAAGCTTTCCTGCCTGGGCTGGCTTCGAACCATGATACTCAGATCTCAGCCTCCTAAGTAGCTAGGATTACAGGTATTAGTAATTGATGTCCAACAAAGATTATGTAACTGAATCCAGCTACATCTCTTCTTCTCTTTGCTTGGTCTCTCATGTGACTACCAGTTGTCTCAATTTAAATGATCATTACAACTGTGCTTATAGTCCTGACCTTCAGCCCTGGAAAATGACCATATAGGCCAGAAAGCTGCTAAACCAAAGGCAATGAGAGACAATAAATAGTAGATAAATGTAAATTATTTTAAAATATACATATATATATATATATATAAATTCTTGCATGTAAATGGGAAGTAATCAGTGTACATCATGAGGACACCTGAATTGACTAAAGAAAAAAACACCCATACAGATTTGGGGCACACGCGTGCAAGTGTGTGTGTGCGTGTGTGTGTGTGTGTGTGTGTGTGTGTGTGTGTGTGTGTACACGATGGGGTTTGAACTCAGGGCCTGGATACTGTCCTGTAGCTTTTTTACTCAAGGCTGGTACTCTACCACTTGAGCCACACTTCCACTTCCAGTGTTTCGCTGGTTATTGTTACTATTGTTATTATTATAATTATTAGTTTTGTCAGTTGTAGGAACTGGAGGCCTGAGCACTGTCCCTGAGCTTCTTCTGCTCAATACTAGTGCTGTGCCATGTGAGCCACAGTATCACTTCCAGCCTTTTCTGAGTAGCTTATTGGAGGTGAGAGTCTTATGGATTTTCCTGCTTTGGCTGGCTTCAAACCACAATCCTCAGATCTCAGCCTCCTGAGTAACTAGGATTAAGACATGAGCCACCAGCACACAGCTGAAAAATTCCTGTTTCTATTCCTGGCTACAGGACTATGCAATCAGACTTCTAGGAAGGATCTGGAAGATAGAACTTTTGAATTTATTTGAGAAAAATAATTAGGCAAGCCACTTCTTTTGTTTGTTTTTGCCAGTCATAGGGCCTGAACTCTGGGCCTGGGCATTGTCCCACAGCTCTTCAGCTCAAGGCTAGCACTCTACTACTATGAGCCACAGCACCACTTCCAGTTTTTTCTGCTTATGTGGTACTGAAGAATCAAACCCAGGGCCTCATGCATGCAAGGCAAGCACTCTACCACTGAGCCACTTTCCCAGCCCCGACACTTCTTAAGAAGCCTATAAAATAGGTTTTATTTTTCCTCCAAAATATTATAGCTAAATCACCTCCCAGTTTCCTGAGCCCAACAGCTGACTCCAGCCATAGCATCTCCTGTACTTGGGAGTCTGAAGCAGGCAGATCATGAGTTGGGCTACCTGGTGAGTTCAAGGGCAGCCTCAGCTATGTAGTAAGACTCTGTCTCTAAAAAATAAAGATGTGAAAAGATTCTGCTTGACACTGTGGGGGGGAACTATTATGAGAAAGAATTTTGAACAGATAGACCTTGTAAATGAGGTCTGTAACTTTGAACAAGTTATTTAACCTTGTTGAGCCTTGAATTACCTAGTTATAAAATAGGATGGGCAAGTTCTGTTCACTTGATCATAAAGTATGAAGATAATTATAAAGCCCCTGACCTATAATGAAGTGCTTATAAGTGTTGAAGGTCTTCCTGGCTCTCTGAAACAGTACTGTTGTTTTTTCAAACATATCCTTTATAAGGAAGCACTTTTATTTTTCAGGCCCCCCTTCTGAAGTGTCCCCAGCTATTGAGGAAGAAGAGTCAAAGAGTGGTTTGGATGTCATGCCCAATATTTCTGATGTGCTGCTACGCAAACTGCGGGTCCACAAGTCTCTCCCTGGAAGGTAAAATCTGAATGTA
This sequence comes from Dipodomys merriami, assembly GCF_024711535.1. NCBI lineage: Eukaryota > Metazoa > Chordata > Mammalia > Rodentia > Heteromyidae > Dipodomys > Dipodomys merriami. The sequence goes on along the minus strand of NW_027203937.1, from coordinate 24,606,660 downwards.
GGCTGCAACAGGTCCTGTGTTAGGTATCCTCTGGGCCAGATTCTAGGTGGAACACAGAAAACCAGTCTTGAATATTATCCCCAGAAAATCCAGTGGTCCAGGCTGGGGTAATGTAGCCAAAACAAAAAGATTAAGGAAGGGCCAGTCTGAGTGTTTCGAGCCCAAGAGCAGGTTGGGTTCAGAAGCAGGTGCAATCCTTGAGATCATGAGGGTTACCAGATATGCATGGTGGCAGACCGTCATGGGCACTTGGCCAGGAGATGTGGATTTCAGTTCAGAAATAGCATTTACGGGGCTGGGAAGATGGCTCAGTGGTAGAGTGCTTGCCTTGCATGCCTGAGGCCCTGGGTTCGATTCCTCAGCACCACATAAGCAAAAAGAAAAAAAAAGCCAGAAGTGGTGCTGTGGCTCAAGTGCTAGAGCGCTAGCCTTGAGCTGAAGAGTTGAGGGACAGCACCCAGGCCCAGAGTTCAGGCCCCACGACCGGATCCCCCATCTCCCCCCCCCCAAAAAAAAGAAACAGCATTTACCCATAATGAGAGATTCTGGAACTAATAACTGTGTGGAAAGAAGTGTAGAATATTTGGAACCGCATGAAGGCTTGCTTGGAAAACTTCTTTCACTCATGAGGAGAAAGTGCCTTTTCTTTTGGAGTTTCAGCTCCATTGCATGTACAATAGGGATCATGCGTATTCTGTCATTAGCAGTGGCGTGGTGCTGGCTAAATGAGATCAAGTGTAAGTAGGGATTTAAGGTAGTATTAGCACATAGCAAACAGGCCCTTGGTAACTGTTAGGTTATAAAGTGAACATGATGGAGGTTTGAGATAGTGAAGTGTCCAGGAAGTCTGTGAAATAGGGCTCATACAGAGAATGACGTATTCTCTAATGAGATAATAATTAACCTGAGATACACAAATGACAAAATGAAGTATCTGTGCAAAAATTCTGAGACCTAGATTTCACCAGCAAAAGAGTGAAGTTACTAGCCTACCTCACATAACACACACTCAGACTTAAAAATGAAAGATTAACCCTAGAAAACTCTCAGAAGAAAACAGGAAACTTTATGGCCCTGACTTTTAGATATGGCACCAGAAATATAAGCAGCAAGATTTTTAAAAAAATAGATGAATAGTACTTCAAAATAACCAAGTCTGTGCTCCAAACATTACATCTCAAAAATGAAATGCAGCCCACAGAATGGGAGGAAATATTTACAAGTCATTTATCTGATATGGGACTTGTTGCTAGAAAATATAAGGAATTCATATAACTCAGCGCAAATAGCCAGTTTCTCAGGATGGGCAGAGAATTGAAATACGCACTTGTTCAAAGATTTACAAGAGGTCACATGAAGACACCGTTCCTTTGGCAGCCCACAGCTCTGCCTCCCTGATGCCCACAGCAGTTTATAAGGTACAGCTCTGTATTAGGAATCAGCTATGTTCCCCGAGTCTTCACAGTTTTCAACACTCAAAACAAAAGAAAAAAAAAAGGTTGGATGTGTTGTAAAGCAAAACACTAGAATGTAAGTCATTGAAAAGGAAAAAAAATGTTTGGTTAATTATTTATGAAAATATGTAAATTTCACGTAAGAGCCAAACAAACCCAGGAGTCAGGCACCTCCATGTGCTCTGATAAATCATTTGGACCGTGTGTGTATGTTCTACATAACAGTGACTAGTACGCGGCCCTCAGTGTAAGGGCCTCTGGGTGGGGTTGTGACAGGAATGGTATGCATCAAACATCTTTGCAGTTGTTTATCCTGTGATGGCCACCGGGTCTTGCTGCTGCCTCATCCTGGCAGGAAGGCTCTCACTATCCCTCATGAAGGGTGAGAACCAGCCCCCTTGCAGAGATGGCTGACCCCTACCTTTGCTCTCAGGGTCTCTCTGCACCCGTCGAAGGGAGGAAGCTGTGTTTCCTGAGAAGCTTATTGATGGTGTGTTCTCTGGCCAAGTCCTGTGACGCTGGTCGGACTCCTCCCGGCCTCTCCACCCAGCACAGGAAAGAGTCTGAGCCATATTTACATTATCTGGGCTTTAAATGGGGTCTGCTTTAGTTACTAGCAGGAGCCACAGTGGCAGCCATACAGAGTGGGGGTGCAGATAAGAGGATGCTTACTGAGCACAGGCTGTGGGAACTGTACAAGAGCCTTCCAGAAAGTCACCTCTGCGCCAGCTGGGAGACTCTTGTGACTCTGATTTCAGTCATCAGTGGTTAACTAGGGAAAAGCCTCCAGACACTCTTTTCAACTCTGGCTCAAATAGACCTTTGCCACAACCCTCAGAGACATGGAAAAGCCAGCTTGTACAGACCTAAAACAGCCCCAGAAACACTAGAATGTAATTCAGATGTGTATGTATGTATTTATTTGTTTGTTTGTTTATTTATGTATGTCTGTTGTGGGGCTTGAACTCTGGGCCTGAATGCTGTCCCTCAGCTCTTTAGCTCAAAGCGAGCACTCTACCTCTTGAGCTACAGTGCCATTTCTGGTTTTCTTTTTTTTTTTCTTTTTTTTAGGGGGGCGGTCCAGTCACGGGGCTTGAACTCTGGGCCTGGGCACTGTCCCTCAGCTCTTCAGCTCAAGGCTAGCACTCTACCACTTGAGCCACAGTGCCACTTCCGGCTTTTTTCTTATGTGGTGCCGAGGAATCAAACCCAGGGCCTCGAGCATGCAAGGCAAGTGCTCTACCACTGAGCCACCTTCCCAGCCCCACTTCTGGTTTTCTAGTGGTTTACTGGAGATAAGAGTCTCACGGACTTTCCTGCCTGGGCTGGCTTTGAACCGTGATCCTCAGATTTCAGCCTCCTGAGTAGCTAGGATTACAGGTGTGAGCCACCGGTGCCCGGCAGATGTGCATGGTTTTTAAATGCACACAACATTAAAAAATCGATTCCTACAGCAAGCCTTCTTTGAGTGAATAGTAATGAATGTCTATTAAATCTGAATGTCACATAATGTCATCCCACAGTCCCTGTGGGGATTGGTTCCTGGACCCCAAGTCTCATCCTATGTACAGATGCCCAAATCCACAAAAGTCCTTTATATAACAAAGCATAGCACTTACATATGGCCTATGCATATCCTCGCATGCACTGGACATCTCTACATGACCTGTAATACCTGATACAGTTGACATGGAATTCACAGAGGTACTGGTGACACTGCTCAAGAAGTGACCTCGCAGCTGCCACACTGTCTCTGTGAAAGTCACTGTCTCACAGAGGACAGGGCATCCAAAGGGAACTCTGCATCATTTCTATCTCACCAGCTTAGCCCACACCATTTCTAGAGACACATGGTCTGTTTGTCATTCAGAGTCACGTTTGGTTTACCCAGTAGGTTGGATAAAGTTCATTTGTGCATTCTTGTCTTTTTCACAGTGCCCCGCCACTCACTGAAAAGGAAGTTGAGGTAAGTCACTCCCTGCTGGATGAAATACAGTGTCTGTGCTTGACTGAGCTTATCTAGAATGTTCTTCTTCTAACTTCAGCCTAACATTCTTTCTCAAAAGCTAGAATGAAGGACTATGGGAAAATAGGTTTTTTCATACCCAGGCCTACTGAATACTGAGATTCCTACTCCTGCCCCAGTTAGTGGAGGATCTTGACGGATATTATTCAGAGGTGAGATGGAAGTTGGAAATAAGTCTTTTTTCAAGGGCTGCCCATATTCTTTCAATGTAGACTTAGCTCCACAGTCAGCTGAGAGACTGCAGAATTGTACACATTTATTTACTTATTATTAGAAAGGTAGTTGAATTTCAACTTTAAACTTTGGTCTAGAGGAAGAAGGCACTCGTCTTTGGAGGGCTTCGGCTGCCAAAAGGCCAGCTAGGGTGACTGTAGCATTACCCCTGTCACAGCGTCCTCTGATTCGACCTTGACTCCCTTTGGGTCTCCTTGTCCCAGTATGGGTGGTGAGTGAGCAAAGAAGCTTGTGTTCCTTGCTGGTGAAGGGGTAGATTTACAAAATTCATACCAGAGGCAAGAGAGTGAGAAATGATGATCATTGAGGACCAGATAAGCAACGACAGTCAAAGTGGGGGAAGACAGAGACTCTTCATCACTGGGCTGTGAGTGAAAAGCTCACTCTGACATTGTAGAGACAGGCCACAGGTAGTTCATTTAAGTTCACATGGATACTAATGTGATCTGCTGTCAGCATGGTGGAGGTAAAACAGGCTTTGGAATCAGACAGTGTGAGGTTAAGTCCTGGCTTTGCTCCTCCCTGTCACCTTAAATATGTTAAAGACTTCTCTGGTCTCAATCTCTTTGCCCATAAAATCAGAGCAGTTTTCACTCACAGGGTTGCTATGGGATTAAATGAGGTAAAGCTCCTAAAATTCACAGTAGCTCTAGCATATAATAGATGAGCAAGATGGGGTTGTTTTTAGTATTGCCATCATCATCATCACCCCCATCATCATCATCATCATCATCATCATCATCATCATCATCATCATCATCATCATGGCATCTCTGGAGATGGCTCATTATGGGCTGCATTCTATGACCTTCAGAAGCTCAGGCAGAGTCAGTGACTACAGAATATAAATCTGATACCACTTAGCTCAGATAGGGCAGAGGAAGGCTCCAAAGTTGAAGGCCCTTATTTCTCTTTTTCTTATTTCTTTCCTTCCTGTGTGGAGTCCATCTGTCTATTTCTCCTCCCCAGTAGTTTCCTATTATTCCAAGAATCACATGTCTGAACAATACTGCCTTTCAAAATTCATTCAGGAATGCTAGCAACATTCTAGGCATGGAATATTTATTCCTGAACGTTTATTCTAACTAGATCATATCTGTCTTACTTCATCTCCTGGCAGCTACTTAAGGCTGCTATTAATGTAGGATTTTTGAGTACTCAGACTAGATGCTGGTTGTAGTTTGCTTTAAATCAACAAGGTTTAAATTTCAAATAGGATTTCTTTAAATACAGAGGTTTCATGCAAAAATCTCCATAATCCCCCATGCAATAAATCCAAACTGCTTAGACACTCAGCTGCAATAGCTATGTTTATCTAAACCCAAACACAGGATCTCTTTTTTTTTGTAATTCAGGGGAAAGTAAAGTGCTCCTCTCCCCGCCTCTCCTCTTTTCTTCTCTTCCCTTCCCTTCCTCTTGTCTCCCCTCCCCTTCCCTCCTTTCTGCTCCTTTCCCTTCCTCACCCCTCCCCTCATCCCCCCCTCCTCTCTCTGAGCAAAATGCGTTTCATTTTCTGGTGCTGGGGAGTACCTAGCCAAACCTCAAGTTACTGTTTCTCCACCTTTTGTGTGAGTTACCATGAGGTAAAGTTTTGTTTGCATATGGCTTCCTTGGGGACTGTTGTAATATGCTCAAGCAAGAAACCCACCTGCAGCTTTGTCCATGCAGGATCTCCTCCTAGCACCTCTCCCACATTCTTGTTCCCAACAGAACGTGTTTGTACAACTGTCCTTGGCCTTTAGAAATGACAGCTACACTCTGGAAGCTAGAATTAACCAGGCCGAAAGGGAACGCAACCTGACAGAGGAGAACACAGAGAAGGAACTGGAAAACTTCAAAGCTTCCATTACGGTAATTGTGGAGCCTGATGCAAGGAACCCATGGAGTACTGTCTCCAAAGGATATGACACGTGTTACACTTCACCAAGTAGAGTCTCTTGAAGTGAGAACAGGGGTAGATCCTAACAGAGTTTGCTTCAGCATTCTAGAAGGACCTAGGGGAGGGACTGGAAGGACCAGCTGTCTCAGAGCTGTGGGCTAGGCCTTTGAGTTTGGGGAGCTTCTCAGGAGGGAGATAGATACAGAGTGTCCAATCCTTAGAAGACATGTAACCTGGGCCATTCTGAGTCCTCTTCTTCCAGCTAGGATCTTCCCCAGGACTTGTCTTATGAGACAGTTGGATTTGTGAGGCCTGAGTCTCCTCTACCTTCAATCTTTACACCTTTCTTTCTCTGATCTCCTGCAATTCTTTCCCAGTATTCCATTGCAGAAACCCTAGCTTCAAACCATTTTTAAAAACCCACTTATTCCTTCATATTTTAACGCACAAATTTCTTTCTAGTTACTCCACCACCAGGTCTGGTCTTAGGAGAGCCACATTCAGGCTTGGTAGTTAGTTGTCTTTGCTTGAGATGCTATATGTCCTCACCTGGGTGGCCTGAACAAACATTTGTTTTTCATGGTTCTGGAAGCTGAAAATCCAAGCTCTGGCATGGTCAGGTTCTGATGAGACCCCTTTAGGGCTCGCAGACTTCTGAATTTTCATTCTATTTTGACATGGCAGAAAAAGGGCAAGAGCTCTAATCCCATTAAAAAGGGCTCTGCCCTTGTGACTTAATCCTGCCTCAGTGACTCCTTTTCCTAATACCCTCACATGGGGAAAAGTTAGGACCGCAGTATCTGCTTTGGGGGACACAGACAGCTGGTCTGTAGCACGATGCAAGAGCCCCAGGTAATGTTCCTTGTCACTCCGCAGTCATCAGCGTCACTATGGCATCACTGTGAGCACCGGGAGACCTATCAGAAGCTGCTGGAAGACATTGCAGTCCTGCACCGCCTGGCTGCCCGCCTCTCCAGCCGAGCTGAGGTTGTAGGAGCCGTCCGCCAGGTGAGCTGTGATAGCACCCAGCCTTGGCCAACTGGCTCTGCTCCACTATAGTAACTAGCATGGTGACACCGGCGGGGACAATAAGAGATTCCACCTAAGGATGACTGGCTCAAGGCTAGGATTCCAATTTAGGTTATCGAACCCTCTATGGAGGTATATCTTGGAAGAATTGTGTACTGCTATAGTCTTTTCTTGGAGATTTCTAAACATATTATTTTTGAGAATCCTATGTACTTTTGAGAAGCCCATGTATTTAAACTGAAGGAACTTCCTCCTCACAGAATTTGCTTACAAAACACCTGTTTAACTCACACGGAACTAGTCCTGGGCAAAATGTGCGTGGGGAAACACATTGTTGCATTTAATCCTCTGGTAACCCTGTCAGGTAGCCATCTTTTCCTAGATGAAGCTGCAGAGTCTAAGAAACATGTAAGTTGAATCACCCTGTTCTGCAAACAGAAAATGTTCCAATACTTTTAAGCACCTAAATGATAGCATAAGTGGAAAGTTGTACAACTCACAATCAAACACAGATGCACCAAAATATGTATAAAGCTACCTTCAGGCTGCATATGAAATGTATATAGAGAATGCAAATGAATTTCACATTGAGGATTAGGATTCTTCCTCCAAGATATTAAATTTTACATATTCAAGTATTCTAAAACCTAAAAAAAAATTATGCAAAATACAAAACACTTCTGGTACCGCCATTTCAGGTAAGAGATATTGTATCTGTAATAGCACCTAATGGCAAAGCTGGGGCTCAGAGCCAAACTCAGCTCCCTCTTGGCCACATTAAGCATCCAGAGCTCCAGTATGGTGGCAATGGGCAATTCTGCCTGAATTCCCACCCTACTTCTGCCCTTCCTTTACTGTGTGACCTTGGGCTCCTTAGAGAGCTTCCCTTTGGCATCCACTTTAGCATCTAGGCTAAAAGGATGATTATGGTATCTGCCATATATGGTTGCTGTGATTCCTGTAAAGCATGTGGATGTTATTTTAGCTGTTGTTATTATCAGAGACCTGTGTCCTGCTCTGCTGCTTGTGTGAGAGGATGATCTCTGGTACACCCTGGGCCCCTCCTGTAAAATGAAAGAAGGCCAAGCCACTGTGCTGACCCAACTCATGCCTTCCTGACTCTCAGCAGTGTAGCCCAGGATGTCACCCAGCTGGGAGAAGCAATACAGGAAGGATGCAAGGGAAGTGGCTAGTCTCAATCCTATATGGTTGTGGGGACCTTTACCAGGGAAATTGAAGGGAAAGTCCCTTTGAGGTTCATCAGGGCCTAAGCACACTCCTTTTAGGGACCTGGGGGCATGTGTGAGCAAAAAGAACTTCCTTATTGCGCTTAGCCCTTCTAAATGTGTTCTAGTTCTCTGTGTTATTAATTCTATCTTCATTATGCTGTCTTGTTTTTGTTTGTTTTCTAGCTTGTTTCCTTGTTTTGTGTGTGTGTGTGTGTGTGTGTGTGTGTGTGTGTGTGTGTGTGTGTGTGTGTGTGTGTGTGTATGTGTACTGATCCTGGGACAGGATCATGGCCGAGGCATTATCTCTGAGCTTTTTTGCTGAAGGCTAGTGTTTTACCACTTGAGCTACAACTTTACTTTTGGCTTTTTGGTGTCTAATTGGAGACAAGAGTCTCACAGACTTTCCTTCCCTGCCTGGCTTGGAACCTTGATCCTCAGATCTCAGCTTCCTGAGTGGCTAGGATTACAAGCGTGAGCCACCAGCACCCAGCAACTTGCTTGTTTATGAGACAGGGTCTCACTCTTGCCCAGGCTAGCCTTGAACTGGAAATCTTCCTGTCTCAGCTTCCCAAATACTGGGATTACAGGACTATGCCACCATGCCTGCTGCTCCCCCTTGTTTAGATGGCTCCCCAACATTGGCTTCCGCGTGTCCTTGCCTTCCTTTCTGTTTCCATTGGACTAGTTCATGCACTTGTCCTGGTTTTCCCTGTTGCTTTCTCTGATCCCTCCTTCCTCCACTCATGACCTGATTATGTCATCCTTTACTTGAAGATTCAATGGCTCCCCTTTTCCTTTGGAATATGTCCAAGTTCCTTCATCTAGAAATCAAGGTCCTTTACAACGCACTTCAAATGCGCTTGCTCTTCTTAAAAGCAAATCCATTTGCTTTCTGCTTTCTACATAAGTAACATGTATAAACCAGAAGCATAATTTTTAATGACATTCACTTTGACTCTCCAGAGATTACTGTCTGGACAATAAATCCTCACCTACATACAAGTTCTATGAAGTCTTACCTCTGAGAACTTGTCTTGAAGCTCTCTTGGCCTGTGCTCTTTGTCTCTCCTGACTACTTCTTTGCACCCGGGTGCTGCATATATCCTGCATTCACAACTTAATCCCCATCTCTATGGAGCCTCAGAGAACAGTCTCTGCAAGCAGAAATAAATCCCATCTTCTTCTTACCTCCTGCAGCACCTGATATTTGAGTTTGGGTCCACCTCTTCGCCCTAAATCCCATGCACTAGACTCTCATAACTGAGGCCTTTCTCTATCCTTTCCATCCTCACAATCCAGGGCCTCACTCAGAGTAGACAAGTGCTGCCTGTGTCTTTCTTCCTATAACCTCCAGCACTCACACTGTCCTTTCCTACAGGAAAAGCGCATGTCCAAAGCAACAGAGGTGATGATGCAGTATGTGGAGAACTTGAAGAGAACTTACGAGAAGGACCACGCAGAGCTCATGGAGTTTAAGAAACTTGCAAATCAGAATTCAAGCCGCAGTTGTGGCCCCTCTGGTATGGAAGTAGATCTTGTCCCCCATATTTGTCTTGCAGTATGGGTCCCTAATTTTCAGCTAGGACTAGAGAGATCAGGACAACCCCAACTGATTTCTGGTTGGGTAAGAGTTCCTGCTCCTCTGCCCCTTGAACCTGGGGGGCCTAGAGCTAGAAAATTCCAGTGGCCTCAAAGTGACCCCTAACTCCTAACCCAGCTAACCAGAGCAGCTGACTTCAGCCTACTGACTGTAAGAAACTTAATGTATACAGTGTGATAGTGATCCTAGACACCCCCAATCTTTGTGCTTTGGGACCTCCTTTTAGGTAGCACATACTGGGGAACTGGGGCTTTATTCTGGAAAACATTAGGGATCCCAACAAGGATTTCCATCAAGGCAATTGCATGTAGTTTAAGGAAAATGCATGCAGTTTACATGGGCTCCCTCTAATCACAATGAGTCACATTACCAGGGCAAACTAGTGCCAGGAGTTATTGCCTTAGTCCAGCTCTGGGATAAAGTCTAGGCAGCGGGGTTAGAAGAAGGGCCTGGATAAAGAAGATATTGCTGAGATAAACAAAACAGCAGACTCATAGGTAAAACTAATGTTTTTGAAGAAATATTTTTAAGTTTCTATACAGATGGCTATAAGAGCACAGAGAAGAGCTTGCCTGATTCTGCCTGAGACAGTAAAGGGAAACTGGCCAGAGTTTTAAAGTAAAATAGGAGTTCTGCAGTCAGGAACAGGAGATTCATCCCAGGTAGAAGAATAGCATGGAGAAAGGTGTGGAGGTTGGGAAGAAATGATAAAGCAAATGGTTTGGTGTGTTTATGTTTACATCCCTCGATTGTGATGGTGACATGCTGGCGTGGGGACTCAGTGGGTTAGACTAACCATCAGGCAATGCTAACACACAGACCTTTGTCCCTGAGCACAGGGAGTCATCATTGGTTGAGCACATGTCACATGACATAACCAGATTTTATTTTTAGAAGATTAACTGATTTCAATATGCAGGACTGATTACAGTAATGGTTGAAACAGGGAGAGACGAGCTGGGAGGCTCTTGCTCAGTCCAGAAAGGAAATAACAGTACTTTGGACCAGAATCTCTCCTTGGGTGCTGCCAAACTTGGGCTCAGGCTGAGTGAGGTGGCAAGCTGGGGAAAGTTGACTTTGTCACATCAGAAATCCCCGTGGAATGCAAACATCCGTGTTCCCAAAACAGGAGAAGGGAAAGTATAACAGATGGAGAAACCTTTATAAACAGGAGGTTTCACAAGTTTCCTGGGGAATATCAGTAACACTTCCCAGAGTCTAAAGGCAGCACACACATGCTGTAGGCTGTCTGCTCTGGATCTCAGCAGTCAGACTTCTGAGCCACAGGCCTCTGGGCCTGTTTCAAACCTCTCAGAAACAGTACTGGACGTGAGAGAAGTTGCTGCAGAAGAGGGGAATCCTACTACATAGGTTCTTGCTTTATCACTCTGCAAGGTTCGTGGTCTCCACTTTCCAACCACTTTTATGGAATGAAGCCTGGCACGGGGGTAACTACCTATAATCCCAGCATTTTGTAGATGAAGACAAAGTTGTGAATTTGAAATCCAGCTGTTCAGCAAGACCCTATCTTTTTTTCAAAAAAAGATTTATGTGATAAAGTAGCTTACCCATGAGTCCCATTCATGCTCCAGATATTTATTAAGTACCTTTGGAATGTCCTCATGTAATACTGGAATGTGAAGATCCACTATCCAGATTCAAGACATACACTCACAGATCAAATGGAGCTCCCAAGCTATGGGAGCCAGAGCAGCACAGCCCGGGCTGTGACAGAAGGAAGCAGACTTCTAGGGGCACATGTCACAGGGTCCACACTCATGCTGGGGAGGGGAGGATGAGAAAGGGGCTCATGGGAAAGGACAAGATGGCTGACTTGACTGGTGAGGGGTATTCTACCCCACTTCTGTTTTTCCAAGCTGTACATGCATTGCACTGTGGCTAAGGGAGTGAGCCCACTCAGCAGGCATGTCAGTAATGCTCTGACCAAACAGCCTTTGCTTTTTTTTTTTTTTTTTTTTTTTGGTCATGGGATTGATCTCTGGGCCTGGGCGCTGTCCCTCAGCTCTTTAGCTCAAGGCTAGCGCTCTACCACTTGAGCCACAGCACCACTTCCAGTCTTTTGGTGGTTAATTGGAGGGAAGAGTCTCATGGACGTTCCTGCTGGCTTTGAACTGCAATCCTCAGATCTCAGCCTCCTGAGTGGCTAGGATTACAGGAGTGAGCCATCAGCGCCTGCCACCTTTGCTTTGTTAAGCCTTTATATAATTAGTGATATATGGCTGAGACTTGAAGAGTACAGTGAAATGAACTATCCATGATTTCAAAAGTGATAGTACCCATTTACCAATTTTATTTTTTCCTTAATATATATATATTTTTTTTATTTTTTTTTTGCCTGTCATGGGGCCTAAACTCTGGGCCTGGGCACAGTCCCTCAGCTCTTCAGCTTAAGGCTAGTGCTCTACCACTTGAGCCATAGCGCCACTTCCGGCTTTTTCTGCTTATGTGGTGCTGAGGAATCGAACATAGAGCCTCATGCATGCAAGGCAAGCACTCTACCACTGAGCCACCTTCCCAGCCCCTTAATATATATTTTTAATTGCAAAGATACTGTACAGAGGGGTTACAGATCCATGAGCAAGGTAATGAGTCCATTTCCTACTAAGCATTGTTACTCCTCCTTTATTTTTTTAAATAAACCTTTTATAAATATACGACACACTGATTATCTGCAGTTCAGGTTCTTCCTTTAAGATTTCTCTTTAGGGGGCTGGGAAGGTAGCTCAGTGGTAGAGTGCTTGCCTTGCATGCCTGAGGCCCTGGTTCGATTCCTCAGTATCACATAAGCAGAAAAAGCCGGAAGTGGTGCTGTGGCTCAGATGGTAGATTGCTATCCTTGAGCTGAAGAGCTGAGGGACAGTGCCCAGGCCCTGAGTTCAGGCCCCATGACCAGCAAAAAAAAAAAAAAAAAGATTTCTCTTTATATTTCTAGAAATATAAAAACCTAGATCAGGAAAATACTTATTGTTAAATAACTCATTGGTAATTCCATTTAATTAATTTCTATTCCAAGGAAATAAGCACAATGAATTAATTCATTGTATCACTGAACATCATTCTTGTTCTTTTTTTTAAAAAAAGAGCTATGACTTTTATAGTCTCCCAATATTAATTTCTCATTTTAATTTGCATTTCCATGCTTTTCCAATTATTTATTAAACATACCTCTGCTTTTATCAATACTCTAAAACCTTTGCCCACTTGTAAAAAAGAATATCTTATTAATTTGTTTGAACTCTTGGTTTATGAAGAATATTTTCTGATTCTGCTATTCTGGCTGACTGGAAAACTTGAAAATCCCTTGACCACAAATATTTAGAAATTTCTGCTGGACAAAATAAAACTAGCAGTATAAAAGAAGAGCTGAATCCACAAGAAAAGAAATGAAATACGTGGAAACAAGAAAAGAAGAGAGAAGTGAAACCAAGCTGACCCTGCAGCTTGCCTGGGGACAGGGTGGCCTCAGTTATATGGGGACTGGTCCCTGGCACTCTGTATGAGGAGGACTTGAACTTCTCAACTATACTTGTAGAAAGAGTCCACGCTGAGAACCAAACAGAAAGATAACTAGATCTTGAGACTAGATCTTGAGATAGAATTTGCTTAAGAAAAAAACAATCACCAGCCAGCAAAGAAACAAGCTGGTCTCCTTCACCATAAGCTCTAGTAGGAAAAAATACTTTCTCCTTCCTCATAGGAAAAGTACTTGTCCAGAGTGACAGCGGTGATGATGCAATGTGCAGAAGGAATCAGAAAGAGCAGCAAGATGTGCCTCTGGAACACCATCAACCACTCTAGAGACATGCCACACCCAGGACACACAGATCCCTCTACATAAAGCTTTGATAAAGACAAGTGCACAGAATGAAATTATAGAATACCTTGGCGTGTGTGCGCAAGTGCACACGCATGTGCGTGCGTGCGCTCGCGCGCGCGCACACACACACACACTCAATCTACCACAAACCAGACTCACCAAATGATAGGATTATGTTCTAAGAACCTCAGACAGTAACATAATCTGAATGTCTTTAAAAATTAATGACTGACAAAAGACTTCTGATTTTTGCACAGGAGGATAAAGGGGGACAGACCCTTTAAAAATTACGCATCCTAACATTCTCTAAAATCGTCTTGTTTTGCAAAGCTTGACCTACAATTTATGTGTACGATGTCCAGGTAACACATATTTAATTGATTCTGTTCCCAAAGATAGTTCAATGAGGTCTTCCAAGCTATGAGATTTTTTTTTAACTTGTTTTCCCATCATACCATATTCAGTTATGTAGCTAAGATAACAGATGGAAGCTCATAACCTAAATTGTCAAATGTATACATATAAGACCATGTTACTGGGCTGGGAAGTTGGCTCAGTGGTACAGTGCTTGCCTTGCATGCATGAGGCCCTGGGTTCGATTTCACAACACCACATATGCAGAAAAAGCCAGGAGTGGTGCTGTGGCTCAAGTGGTAGAGTGCTAGCCTTGAGCTGAAGAGCTGAGGGACAGCGCCCAGGCCCAGAGTTCAGGCCCCATAACCGACAAAAAAAAAAAAAAAAAAAAGACCATGTTACTTAATACAAAAAAGCCAAAAGGAAAACAAATTTATTAGTTAATTAAAAGTTGAGTGTAAGCCAGGAATTGGTGGTTCATACCTGCAATCCTAACTACCTAGGAAGCTGAGATCTGAAGATCTCAGTTCAAAGCCAGCCCAGGCAAGGAAAGTCTGAGACTCTTATTTCCAATTAACCACTCAAAAACCAGAAGTGGTGCTGTGGCTCAAAGTAGTAGCACACTAGCCTTGAGCAAAAGAGCTCAAGGATAGTGCCCAGGCCCTGTGTTCAAGCCCCATGACTGACAAAAAAAAAGTTGAATATGGTAGAAAGCACCTGTAATCTCAAATATTTAAGTGGTGGAAGTTGGATGATTGTAGTCTGAGGCCAGCAAGGACAAAATTAGCTCAAGATCCTATCAGAAAAACAAACTAAAAGCAAAAAGGCTGGGTATGTAGTTCAAGTGGTAAAGGGCTTGCCTTACAAGCACAAAGCTCTAAGTTCAAACTCTCATACAACAACAAAATTAATTATTGGAAGCATAAAAATATGGATAGAAATATGGAAATGAAAGAATATAGTTATTAAAATAATGGTAAATGTGGTAGCTACTGGAGATGAGGTAATTTCTCAGTATTCCAGATCTCCTTCTTCTATATACTTCTCCATCTCTTTAAAGTTATGCAAGGCTATGTGGCAGTCTTTGTGAATGAAGAAGTGTCACAACTGAGCCGAGGCCCTTAATAATCAGTATATACTTCATGCTCTATTTCTTCTTCCTGAACCTACAGTCATCATTTCCCAGAATACTAGAAGGTCTATCTTGTCTAGAAGATAGACTTGAGATGGTTACTGAAAATGCAGAGGAATATAGTGATTATAGAAATAGAAGATACCTTACAAGACATGGGATATAGAGTATAGAGTGAGGAAGTCTGCAGTCCATTCATGAGGTGGTCTATAGAGAGAAAATTAAGGCCTGGGATCATTCAAGGAATAGCTGAAGACTTTATAGAACTAAAGAAATAGCCACATACTGGGGTTCAGAAAGCATAGTTAATTGCATGACGAAGAAATAAAAATAAAAAAATGGTAAGTGTAGAAGAGTAATGATAAAGTGAAGATCTTAAAAGTAACCAGAGAAAGAAGTTAATGTACAAAGACTGGCAAACACAATGAAAGTAATAATAGCATCAGAAAATACTGACGCAATCTCTTCCAAGATATGAGAGCAACCTAGAGACTTGATAAACCTAGAAATGACACTTCTACAGAAACTATTACACAAGGCTGATGGCTAGGTAAAGACATTTTGAGACAACCAATAAGAAAATTTGCCTTTCCCAGGTTCTTGCTGAAAGAACAACTCAAGGATATACTTAGGGAAGAATGCAACTGAATTCAAAAGAGAAAGTGGGATATAAGAACGAATGATTTTTTTTTAGGGGGGGGTCTGGTCGTGGGGCCTGAACTCTGGGCCTGGGCGCTGTCCCTCAACTCTTCAGCTCAAGGCTAGCACTCTACCACTTGAGCCACAGCACCACTTCTGGCTTTTTTTCTTTTTGCTTATGTGGTGCTGGGGAACCGAATCCAGGGCCTCATGCATGCAAGGCAAGCACTCTACCACTGAGCCACCTTCCCAGCCCAGAACGAATGATTTTTGTCAAAGGCATTGATAGGCATGTGGGTAGATCTAAGCTATAGAAACTATCTATCATAGTGAATAATTGTGGAGTACAACTAATAATGAATAGCTATTATGAATAACTTAGAAATATAAAACAAGGTGAAATAAAAATAGTGAAAGAATATAACTAAAGTCAAAGGGAATTATTGTTGTTTAAGGTCTACTCAAGAAAGTAATAGAAATCTTGATTCATTTAGAAATAAAATAGTATGTTCAAACATTAAAGGAATATATTAAAGATTAGAACTAAAATGGATAATTTCCAAACCAGTATTGGATAGGAGGATTAGAAAAACAGAATCAGTTTTTTAAAAAAATGTCAGTATCATTGATCAACAACACAGAGTTCCCACTCTGTAGGTAATCTCTCAGAAAGTGATGTGTCTATAATAATCCCTTGAAGTTCAGTTCAGACCCATGGATACCTTGTTGGAGCCTATTCTAAAACTTACATGAGTTCTCTTCTCTGTTCCTTCCTGCTGTAGAAGATGGGGTCCCTCGAACGGCTCGGTCCATGTCCCTCACAATGGGAAAGGTACGCATGTTCAAGGAACACTGGGATTGGCTCCCAGATTATGACAGAAGTTTCAGTGATCACGCAAGCAATGCTTCACTCTTGGTAACATGGGTGCCTGAGACCTCTACAAAGCTTCTATTACTAGACTAAGTAGCTTCTCACCTTTCTTGCTCATATGTAATTTCCCTGACTTCCCTTAAACAAAAGTGATATGATGCTTGAGTTTTTGCTGTCGCTATAGGCAGTTTTTATACATTATCTACAGAGTCATTTGGACACTGTAAGGAGGGATCATTTCCATTCTGTTACACAAAGATCTCATTGTCTAACATAGGAACATGTTGAGAGATTATTCATCACCAACAGAGTGAACACAACTCACTTTGGTTACTTTTTCCTACGAATTCCAAACACGATCACTACCCCAAAACCAAAATATCCACCAAATGTTAGGAACCAGAAGGCTTTTCCCAAGCTCTTTAGAACTATAATTACTGCTACCTCCAAGACAGCAGGCCCAGGTCACTTGTCTTCCCACAGAATATGCCCCGCCGGAGAGTCAGTGTTGCTGTGGTTCCCAAGTTTAATGCCTTGAACCTGCCTGGCCAGTCACCCAGCTCATCACCTATCCCCTCCTTACCAGTCCTGGTAAGTATGATTATACCTGTCTCCCAGCCCTCAAGTTCATGATTATGGAGAGGGCACCAACATGGGGGCAAGGCCACCAGAGGAGAGGAATTTCTAGCACAGAATTTGAGTGATGGACTAAAACAAAAACAAAAAACTCAATGTAGACCATATCACATGTATCCTACTGCTCTAAAATGGTCCCAGTCTGCTGGGCACTGGTGGCTCACGCCTGTAATCCTAGCGACTGAGATCTGAGGATCATGGTTCAGAACCAGCTTGGGCAGGAATGTCCATGAGCCTCTGATCTCCAATTAACCACCAGAAAACTGAAAGTGGTGCTGTGGCTCAAGTGGTAGAGCACTTACCTTGAGCTGAAGAGCTCAGGGACAGTGCCCAGGCCCAGAGTTCAAGCCCCACGACTGACCAAAAACAAAAAAGGTCCAGTCCCTTGAGTAGGGCTTAGGTAGTACAGAATGTGTCCTTGTAAACAGTCACACTTTTTTTTGGGGGGGGGGGTCAGTCATGGGGCTTCAACTCTGGCCTGAGCACTGTCCCTCAGCTCTTCAGCTGAAGGCGAGTACTCTACCACTTGAGTCATAGCACCACTTCCAGTTTTCTAGAGGTTTATTGGAGATAACGGTCTCACGGACTTTCTTGCCCAGGTTGGCTTTGAACCGAGATCCTCAGATCTCAGCCTCCTGAGTAGTTAGGATTACAGGCATGAGCCACCAACGCTTGGCCTAACAGTCACACTTTTATTCTTCAATTCTTTTTCCACTTTACAGTGGCTCTGAGTAGCTGAAAGTTATAATGTCTGGTGACTGATAGGGTACAGCTTTGAACCCTCCAATCCCAGAGCCTGAATTCTTAACCTGGTATTGTCCTCCCTCAATTCACTGTAACATTGTTTATAACAATGAAACACAGAAAACACCCAGTAGTGTTACTACAGAGTTCCTATGGGATAGAACTACTGTTAATAATTTATTCTGAATAAGAAGCATTCATATGTGTGTATATACATGTATAATTCCATTTTGTACTTTCAAAGAGTGTAGCTATGTAAAGACATAAAAAATTCTAGATGAATGTATGTAGAACTACTAAATAGTTATCTCTAGACAATGATATAGAAAAGGGAAATTTTTATCCTTTTTTGTCTTGAAATTTTATCATTGGTGTCTTTTTATATTTATTTCTTCTTACTTTTGTGGTCCTGGGATGTGAACTCAGGTCCTGTGCTTGCTAGACAGGTGCTGTACCACTTGAATAATTCCCCAGTCCAGTCCCCCTTTTGATATTTTTATAGGAAGAATGTATAATAAGAGAAAAAATATTCATTTCAATTTCTTTAAACAAAGACAATTTTTCTATGAGAAAAATGTCTCAGTGATGGGCTTTTGCAAGTGTCCCTCCCCTCCCCATCCCTGGGGGAACTTGGGACCTGTGTTTGGTACCAGGCTCACTGCTGTTCGTTCACAATCAAGAAATAGAACAGAGAAAAACTCATGGCTGTTCTTCAGAATGAGAGCTCCAAGTGTAAACGCTGCTCTCCACTCAAGGACATATAGAAGAGGAGAAGGAAAAGAACAAAGGAGCAAGTTGCAGGTCCCCCAGGGATGTGACACTGAGAACAGGGGCACAGGGAAAGCCTGAGAGAAGGAGGCACACATGGACTCTGAAGCAGAGTGGGAAAAAGGAGAGAGGAGAGGGTGCAGACAGAGGGGAGGGGAGGAGAGGGGCGGCATTGCCAGCGTTCTCAGAGCCTTGGCTTTCTTTGTTTCTCATCTTCACTTCCATCTCTTGTTTTCCTATCCAGTCAGAATCACCCAATGGTAAAGGAAATCTACCTGTCACCCCAGCACTGCCTGCACTTTTGGAAAAGTAAGTTCATTGAGTTTCCTCTTAATGTTAGGAATCCCTAAGGAACCTTTCCCCAACTCATCTCTCTTCCCATCCTCAATTCCAAAATGCACTGCAAAGAAAAGGAAGTCTTAGGGTAATGCATGGGACTGAGCCCATGCAGTCCAGCTCCACTTTGTAAAATTCTCAAGCCAAGAAGATGCTATGGATGAAGCCAAGCGCACCAAGTCTAAGTAGGGTCCAGGAGAAACAGAGTTTCTCTGGTGGTTGGGATTCTTTTGGTTACAGAAACAAAAAAGCCCCATTATTTTTGAACAGTGCTTAAATAATAAGTACTGTCCAATGTGGACAGTAGGGCTCCGGCTCATTATCTGCAGTTCCCTGCCCTCTAGCCACTTTCTGTGTTGACTTCATCAACAGGTTTATGGCAAATGACTGATATTTCCAGAGATTCCAGACAAGACAGTATCTAGAGGAAGATAGGCACCACTTCCTTCTCCTTTTGTTTCTAGGCTTGAACCCAGAAGGCTTCACAGTCTTTTCTTTTAGTGTTTTGTCGAACTGGTAAGATGCCCCTTTCTAAACCACCCACAGACTTGGGAATGGGCTCATGGTTATGGGCTTAAACTGCTCATGAAGTCATGGAGAGAGTCACCTTTCTCTGAAGCACAGAAAGTCCATGAAGAAGACTAAATTCCTGGGGGTGGGGGAAAATATGTGTTGTTAAGCAGTAGAAAGGAAGATGAGTGTTAGGAGAGGAGTCGATAGGATCTGCTTCGCGTGACTTTTGCTTGACTTTTCTAGGCATCTATGCAATTGGAAGGTCTTTTCATCTTTAGCCAGAGCAAGACAGACTGTTTCTATGTACTGAGAGGAATTTATAACTTACTTTTCAAATTCTTTCGTTTGCTTGTTGGAAAACATCTGGATCACAGCTGCTACCTCTCAGAACTTTCCCCTTGTGTCTTTCCTCACTTGGTGGACCAGATACCTTAGTCTTCTTTCTTGCCTTCAGGCAACTTTAGTCCATCATTTTCCATTGCTATTAGAAACATTTTATTTAACCCTACAGGAAATGCGTGTGCCCTATCAGTGCAGGTAAGCTCCCAGGCTCCCAACTCCCGACTGTATTCCTCCCTCACCTTTCCCCATGTTTCAGCCTCCTACTTCTCACTTAGTGACTCCCTGGGGTTAGTGGCAAGTTTGCCTGGTATGTAACTCCTTTGCCACTTGACTCTTAAAAGCTCACAGGTCCTTCATTATGTGATATGTCCTCCCCCTTCATCTCTCTTCTTATCACAGGGAAATTGTCAAAAGGTGACATTTAACCATGTAGAAGAAACGAAGGCCATGGAATCTTACCAAATCCCTAGAGCCATTGTGCCTACTCCATGGTCTCAGAATCTTTCCAGAAATTGTCACATATGTACTGAAGAGCTCCCTAAACTTTTCCTTCTCATCCCTTCCATTTCGGAGGGTCCCCTGAAGCCAGTCACTGCAGATCTAAGTCCCACTG
Source organism: Dipodomys merriami (assembly GCF_024711535.1). Classification (NCBI taxonomy): domain Eukaryota; kingdom Metazoa; phylum Chordata; class Mammalia; order Rodentia; family Heteromyidae; genus Dipodomys; species Dipodomys merriami. The sequence continues at coordinate 24,586,423 of NW_027203937.1, read as the reverse complement.
TGCCCAGCAGACTAATCATGCTGGGCCAGGGCCTGACTTGTAAAACTAATGTTCAGCAATCTGCGAGCTGCTGTCCAAGACAATGGATAAGAACATGATCTTAGTAGGAGAATCTAGGGTGCAAAGTTGGGGGCTTCAAGCAAAGCACCAAACCTATAATGTCAATGGATGAGAGTCACTGGTGACATTAACTTTCCATGGGTTTAGAATCAACAGAGGAAAGATCAGGGTGAGCATCAAAGCCAGTCACAGCAAAGGTTCCCAGGAGGGAGTATGAAGCTGCTTCCTACACCTGACCAGAAATCAGCATCAGCCATGTATGCTGAAACTGATTCATCTGTTGGGAATAAAACCAAATAAGCTTGACTGCAAAAAGGGTAGGGAGGACTCCAAGGAGGAGACTAGGGACTCCTAATGCATCTCCCGCTGGATTTACAAAAGGTACTAAGCAATTTCCATCTAAGTCTTGAAACTAGAAATATTTAATAGATTCCCAGTTAACAATAAGAAACAACATGAAAATGAATGAATATGTTCACAGTTAATGGATTCCAGCTACCCTATTCATAAGATAGAAAATACGTTACATCTTATTAAATTATATTACTAAACAATTACTATCGACATTGTGTTTTACACTGCTGCATTAAACTTCATGTTAAAAACAATTCTACATTTCCTAAGCATTCAGTAACTAAGCAGGGCAGGGACTGGCAATGACTGTGATAGAAGATCAAACAGCCTGTGGCTGGTTCACAAGCAAATACCAGGAAGTTCACTCACTGCCCAATGATTTATTGTAGAATTCTAAACCTTGCTCTCATAGGTCATTTTGTAAGAAATTGTTCTTCACAAAGCAAGTCTCCAGTATAGGAACTGGAGACTTAACGAAGCATATAGATAGAGAGTGATATCCAAAGTTACCTTGAAGCTTAAAACAAAGCAAAACTCAAGGGCAGTTCTACATATAGGAAGAGTGATATACTCTTTTAGTCTTCTACTCTTTCAACAATTATTCATTAAGATCCAGGAACATAGGACACTCTGAAGAAACTCTACTCTAATGGGAAAGGCAGGAAATAATCTTACTATTCTACAATGTCATAAATGTTAGTGTAAGTACAGGTTGATAAGGGAAACACACACAAGAAAATGAGTACCAAACCCAGAACAGGTGCAGGATGAGGAAAACGATGGCTCAAGAAATGATTTCCAGGGCTGGGAAGGTGGCTCAGTGGTAGAGCGCTTGCCTTGCATGCATGAGGCCCTGGGTTCGATTCCTCAGCACCACATAAGCAGAAAAAAAAAGTTGGAAGTGGCTCTGTGGCTCAAGTGGTAGAGTGCTAGCCTTGAGCTGAAGAGCTGAGGGACAGCACCCAGGCCCAGAGTTCAGGCCCCACGACCGGACCCAAAAAATAAAGAAAGAAAGAAAGAAAGAAAGAAAGAGAAAGAAAGAAAGAAAGAGAAAGAAAGAAAGAAAGAAAGAAAGAAAGAAAGAAAGAAAGAAAGAAAGAAAGAAAGAAAGAAAGAAAGAAAGAAAGAAAGAAAGAAAGAAAGAAATGATTTTCCCTAGGAACTTACTTATAAAATAAAACCTAACTTTATTTGATAAACTAGATGAGCAAGAGATTAGTAGCATTCCAGCTTTTAGTAAAAGGAAAAAAAAGGGTTGGGAATGTGACTCAGTGGTAGAGTGCTTGCCTTGCATGCATGAATCCCTGGGTTCGATTCCTCAGCACCATATAAACAGAAAAAGCCAGAAGGGGCATAGTGCCTCAAGTGGTAGAGCAATGTTTTGTTCAATGGTAGAGCCTTGAACAAAAAGCAGCTTAGGGACAGTGTCCAGGCCCTGAGTTCAAGCCCCAGGACTGACAAAAGAAAAAAAAAGAAAAAAGGTATAGAATTGTCAAGGAATAGTGACGATAATTACTGTTACAACTTACTAAACACTCACTATATGCCAAGTACTTTACTAATTACTGAACATTACAAGTCTTAACTAATCCTTGCAATAATCCCATGAGGTAGGTAGACTATTTTTTTCCTTTGGCAGTGTCGGAGATGTTCTTGCTTGCTAGGCAGATGTTCTTCATGAGCCACATCCCAGTCCTTTGTACTGTAGTTATTTTTCAAATAGGGTCTTGTATTATGCTTAGACCAGCCTGGCTTGTGATCTCCTTCTGACCCATCCTACATAGTTATGACGGCAAGCACATATCAGCACACACAGTTTTTTACTGGTTGAGACGATATCTTACAAACTTGACTTACTTGCCCAGGTGCTCAAATCATACTCTCAAATCACACTCTCTCAAATCACAATCCTGCAGATATTTACCTCCCAAATAACTAAGCTGGCAGTGTGAGCCACCATACCTGGCTGGAGGTAGATATACTATTAATCTCCTTATCTTACAGATGAAGAAACTAATGCTCAGAGACTTCACTTGCCTGACTTTGCACCACTTGTAGATTGTGTAGTTTATGCTCCTGATCTCTGAAAAAAGAATAGAAAAGTGGTGGCCTCAGAGAAGAGGATGGATTTAAGACCTCCTTCTGAAATAACATGGCCAATGGCTGCAGGGAAAGAATGGAGTGTTGGCAAGACAGGCTATGTGAGGCAAATAGTCATTAAGGGACCAGTAAAGCTATAACAGGATGACACCCAGGATAAGCTTCATAAAAGCAATCATTCTGCTTAGGTATCACAGTGAGATGTTGTTTATGATCTCTGACATCATAGCTACACTTTTGAAGAAGTCAAGGTAAATTGCTTGAAGATTTTAGAGGACACTAGATTTGTACAGTAAGTTAGTCTCCTTATTGATAATATTCGGAAGTAAATTTGTCCCCTTAAATAAGCTTTGCAGCTCCAGAAATGTAGACTGAGTAACAAGGAGGAAGAAGATGCTTTAGCTTAGATCTGTTGGCCAGGATTTGCAAAGAGTGAGCAGAGGTATCTTAGAAACATTGCTGAGCCAAGAGGTAAGATGTGTCCGTTGAAAAGGGCTGGAATCACTTTCAAATATTATTTGCTAGGTGGGGAAAATTCAATCTAGTATGCCTACCCAGTCAGCAACATAGTTTGACTAACTAGTCCTCATGTTACTAAGCACAATGAAAAACACTTTTGACTTGGTAGACTTATGAAAAAAATAACCCACATTTGAAATGAGTTACCCCACAGAAAGGCACAAGATTTCCCAGAAATCCCTAGGGTAGCCATAGGCTATTCTCAACGTTAGTTTACACCATCAAATCTGTATTACTATTCTCATTTTGCAGTAAAAGAATCTGAACTTCAACAGGGTTAGGTAATTTGCATGTGTGGAACCTAGGATTTGAACCTAGGTTTACCTCACGCAGGCTTTTTTCCTCTATAATATATTGTCCTCCTTCATGCTTGGTTAACATTAAGCCTCTAAAGTCAACAGCGATAAATAAAAGAAATTAAAAATTGTGATACCAGTATTTCATTTCTACTGTCTGAATGTATTTCATGAAGGAGTTCCTCTCCTTGCCCTTGGCTGCAGCTGTGTTTTTCTTCTCTTGCTCCAATCATTTTGACAAATAGGAAACTGCATGCACATTAGGTAAAGGTCACATGGAAGGGAGTGGATAATGTAACTTGCAAAGGGAGAAATGTTATGAATAGTTGGTATTTTTAGAGTGTTATCTTTCTTGTTCACAATGGGTTTTGACTTCCAGCCTGATGAAATGTAAATTTTCAAGGTCTGAGTGAAAACTAAGAAACAGAACACCTATGCCAAGAATGGGGAACAGAGTGAAGGCTCACTCCCAAGCCCTGCCCAAGAGGTCAGAGACAGAGGGCAGCTGTGATGTCTCAGCACCTGGGCTAGAAGGCTCTGCTCACACTTTTACCTTGTTTGAGGGCTCCTCCACAACCACATTACTCCCAGTGGGATTCTGGTTACCCAGGCGGGCTGCAGGATCTCTAGGGAAGGCATCTTGCCTTTGGCCATCAGGACACTTCCATCGAACCTGGGACCCATCCATATATCCAAGTGGGTCCCAGTATGCCCAGCCTTGCTACTAGAATTTTCTAGTATATTTATTTTCCTGCGCTGTACTTATTCCTCAACCTTCCCAGGATCATCTACCTCTCCACAGATGACCTTACCTTCCACAGAGAACATTTCAGTGACAGGGCCGATGTCTCATCTTCCTTCACCAATCCCCAGCAACTCTTCACTTTCTGCTCTTCGTTATAACCAAGGAGCAGTTCCTCTGTCTTTCTAAGATCTTGGCTTCTTTAGTCAAGGACATTGATTTTTTTGGCCATCCCTTTTATTCCCTCTGCTACATCCAAATGGGTTTCATCCTCTGATCCAACTGCTTCAGCTGAGTGTTCCCTCTGATATACCCCTCCATTTCCCATCTTTGTCATCTTCCCTTCCTTATTTAGTCTTTTCAACCACACTTGTACCTCAGCATTACCTCAGGATTCCTTGTGACCTCTCCATTATCAAGTCTAATAGTCAGTCACCTTGGACTCAGAAGAAAATGAGCAGCTCTCCCTTTCAGACACATATCCCTTTTGGTTCCCAAAGCTTTACTTTCTCCTGTCTTCCCTGTACCCTTTCAGCTGCTACTCCATCTCTGTGAGCTTCTCCTCCTGCTCCCTCCACCCCAACCCCAAGCTTAGTGCAGAGCTAGCTGGGGCTTCCTCTTGGGTCTTCTCATTTTTTCTCATGCTGTCTCTCTAGGCAATCTTGTCCATTTCCATAACATTGAACTTCATGTGTATCTGATGACACCAAATGAATATCTCGTGTTGAGAGCTCTCATCTGCCTGACTTGGGTATATCCACTTGTCCACTTGACAAGTCAGTTTGGACCCTTACACATCTCAAAGATTTACCCTGTCTAAGCCGTAACCCCTGCCAGACTCACACTTTTCAGCTTCTCAGGTTTCCCCACACTTTTGTGTCTCCAAATCTTTGTTACATCCTGCATTTCTTGTCTGGGATGACCTTTGAGAGACATGGATACCTCATTTTTCAGTCACGAGCTTCAAGCTCACCACCTGAGAGGCCTTTTCTGGCCATTCACATTAAACATATTTTCTCCTTGTACTTTCTTATCACTGTAAGGTTTCTTTTATGTATACTGTAATTTGTAATTAAGTGCATTTTTTTCTTCTCCTTGTTTTTCTTTGAGGATGAGTGGGAAATTTCTCTTCTAAGCACCACTTTGGCAAAAAAAATTCTTATTTCCCCTTTTTAAATTCCACATTACAATATGCTTATGTTTTTATTATACTTGGTAAATATTTGAAAGAATGAGCAGGAGTTGAGGCTCAAGATGGACTACATGTAAGGAATGACCCAGAACATTTTGGCCTGCTTGTGTTTTCCTCATCTCAGTACTGGAAAATTCCTGTCTTTCTACTCACAACACTTCCTGGAATAGGAATAAAGGTGGATTTGGGAGCATGAGGAAAAGGGGAGATTATGTGATATTCACATAATATCATGGGAGGATTCATGGACTAGTGCTTTTATAAAATTTTGTGTCAGGATAGAAAGAATTTTAAAAATCTGAAAATTCATTTGTAAGCAGGAATTGGGGCAGAGGCATGGTTCTGTTTGCAGACAATTAACCTCTCCCTGAAATGACACCTTGTACTTCCTCCTTCTCACTAGTGGAAAGACAAATGGCGAGGCAGATTGTGAAGCCACAGCCCCTGCACCACCTCTGAGCTGCCTGGAGGAGATAAGCCAGGAGACCAAGGCCAGGATGGAGGAAGAGGCCTACAACAAGGGGTGAGTCAGACTTGAGCTACACCAAAGGGCACCTGGCAGATCTTAGACAGTACCTTCCCACGGCCTCTCTTGTTTCTTACAGACATTAGGGAAGCAACCAGAGGCCCCAGAGCCTGCTTGGCCTGGAAGAAACTCCATAGGAAAGAGTGAGACTGTTCCAAAGGAAAGAAAGAAGGAAGCAGGGTCAGAGGGTGTGGTTGGACAATAACTAGACTACTCTCTTTTTAGGCTCAAAGCCACAAGAATGCCACTGCCCAGAATGGTCTGGAAATCAGGGGCCAGGGTAGGTTCCTCTTGGTGGTGCCTGAGACTTCCTGACACATGTGCATAGTGGGCGTGTTGCTGCCAACAATGCTCAGGGGCAGCTGCATCTCTGCTGCCTACTACTTTCCTGGCCATCCCTTCCTCCTATAAACTGGAGTCCTCCACTTCCACCCATCCCCTTGTCTAAACGAAGCAGTAGCACCTAGGACCAGCTGTTGGTCACTGGGTGACAAGATAGATCAGGACTTGGGCACAGACCTCTATGTGGAAAATCACCTTGAACATGGCAGGGAGCACCTTCAAAAGCTACAGCTTCCCATACATGCTGGTGGGATTGCCCAAGCAAAACTGCTGTAGCTAAAGACAGCTGTTGAACAGTGAACAGCTTGTGTTAAGGGCAGTGCTAGTCCTGGGGAGAAGGACATCAGAAAATGCCAGGAAAGCTTGTCTTCACATTCACAACTGTCATCTGCCCCCGGAAAGTGTGGGGGAAAACTCCTGTACTAGCTTTGTGAACGTTTACCAAATACCTCTCTAGGTCAAGCCCTGACATGTCTGAAAAACATTCTAGTATCCTGTGACACAGGGGCTGTTCTATGGCTGCATAGGTTAAATTCCAAGATTATGTGGAGAGGAGATGCAATCTTATCTCTATGGAATGTTCTATTGGACAAGAACCGAGGCAGGAGACCCTGTCCCACATTTTTCCCCTTGTCAGTTTGTCACATTGTCACATAAACAGGAAGGATGACTGAGGAGTGAGGGGAAATTGTACTGACATAAACCATGTTGGGGTTCAGTGGACCTTCCCAGCTTTTTCCTGTTGTGTGGAACCACAGGAAGTGCGTATCATTGGAGATGCTTGCTCCCGTCCCATCCCCCATGGACTCAGGAAAGGATGTTGCATGTCTGGCCATTCCAGACTCAGTTGTTCCTTTTTGTTCTCTAGATACCAAGAAGGTCTAAAGAAGACCAAAGAACTTCAAGACCTGAAGGAGGAAGAGGACGAACAGAAGAATGAGAGTCCTGAGGAGCCTGAGGAGATGGAAGAAACTGAGGATGAGGAAAAGGACCAGAGAAGCAGGTGGGAAGCCTGCAATTGGAGCCTGTGCCATTGCTGAAATGGTTTACAATTCACTTAATGGTTGACTTGCACAAATTCTCTGGAAATGCTAGTCAAGCACAGCAATGAGTCTAGGGCCCAAGTATGGAGCCATCAGAAACCAACAAAGCACTCATTTGGGATGAGGTAAAGGACATCAAGAGCCTAAATAATTCATGGTATGTTTGCAAGAGCCAAGCGGTCTGAGGTGTTTATGAGCAAGGGAAACAGCCATGGAGAGTTCTTAGGAGCTGAGAAAGGATCAAAGATGGTTAGTAGACTTGTTCCCAGCCATAGCACGGTCCGCCCATTACCCAGCCAACCCCATAAAAAGGCCAAGAGGAAGAGACTTGACCTGAAAACTGAGAGGAAGGTATATATTACAAGAATAAGAACAAGGGCAAAACAGAGGGAACACATGAGGTAGAAGACAAACTTAGATTACTGGCAAAGGTGTTTCCAATCAGTTTGGTCATCCATATAGAGTCTCTTATTTTGGACTGGAAATTCTTATCTTTTTATTTAAAGATACTTTATATTTCATGTGTATTTCTCCCTAAATTAGAGTAGAAGGTAGGGAATATGTAGATAAAGAGACTATAGATCCTGTTTCCTGCCTGGCCTTTAGAACACAGAACAGGTGATGTAACCTTGTCTAGTTTCAATATATCCTCAACCCTACTAGGCTTGGATTATCTCATAGAAAAACTTGTGCCAGTAGATGAATGGACCCTGTCCTTTATGTTTAATGACTGCACACCAACATACTGGATTTTCAGAACGGCCCAAACTTCATATATGCTGTGCTATGGTCTCTGTTAGCACATTCACACTATAAGCTTTGAAATTTTATTTATTTTTAATATAGTTATAGCAATGTTGGAACATCTCACCAAAATCTTTGTTTTTAGATTCTTGGGCCCTTCTGGGGTCTAGGGCAGTCCCCAGACAAAATGGTTATTTGATCTGCTGCTGAACTTGGGACAGGGGATGTGTCTGTGACTTCTTGCTGCTAAACTGGAAATTACCCACATGCAAAGGTAATCAATGAAGGTTAGAAGCAGGATGACTGTGCTTCAAAGCATGTAGGAGTCATCAATAGAGCCCACTAATGGAAGATTCAACCAAAGGTATAGTTCTTAACGTGGGGTTCCTTTGAGCCCCCCTGTTGTTCAGGGAAGAGCCATCCAGGAATTCTGGGGGTGGGAGGGAGAGAAACATTCCCATGGAGAGGTAGCCTGTGCTAGCATGACACCTCTCCTAATGAAAGACACTCAAATTGAACAAGCATAAGCCATACTCTAAGCAATTTGATCCTGTTCTCTTTAGGTTCCACCTCCCTGTTAGGGGTCATCTGCTCTTATGTTTCAGGCCACAACACAGCATCTTCTCCTTGACTGTCATCAAGCCCAAGCCTGGACAAAAACTCTCCCTTTGTCACTTTAAATACAGCTAAAATAAGCTAGAACTTCTAATGCTCCCAAACACAGAAAGAACAAAAGAGAAATAAACAGAGAGAGTACATGGAATATAAACAGTATGGTTTATAAAGCACAGGCCTTATCTAGCTAATTTGATCTTAGGCATTTGGCAGCTCCCACCCTTCCATAAAACTCCAGGGAAAGCCTTTCCTTTGTCCCTTTCTGCCCAGCTGGTCATCAGCATTTGGAAGTGCCCTTGGTCCTGCTGATTCTGAGAGGCCTTGATCAGTTTCCCAATCTTTTCTCCTCCTCAGACCTAACCTTTGATTTTGAGAATGTGTGTGTTCCCCGGGTGATGGATAGCAGGCAGGAGCAAGACCCTCATAGGGTCCTCAGCCTTCAGACCCAAGCTGTCGCTTCACCTTTTAAAGACCAGCTGTATGGAGCCATCTTCTTCATAGGGGTTGGCATGACTTCCCAGTCATGATCACCTGAAACCCAATGGACTGAACCCAAGAGTTTGTTATCTTCAGTACTGGGCAATGCTTCTCCATCCCTGAGTCTCTTAGACCCAGAGTTGCCTACAGCCATCTATCCTCAAACCCGAGTCCCCATGCAAGTTTGGCACTTCAGTAACAGGAAAGGTCTCAAATTAGTAATTGTTCCATGTTCTACTTAGTGTATCTTAAAAACATTTAGCTAAGCCCAGAAGCCAGTGCCTTATTTAAGAGTTTCAACATCAAACACTAAAGTCTTTGTGTCTGAATTTCCACCCTGTTATATGTAATATGTAATTTGCTATAAATATTGATCTCCAGAGAATCACTTTAAAGAAGCTTTGGGTGACTCAGCCCATCTGAGTAATAATAAAACAGAAAATGAAATCTTCTGACATTTACATAATACACTAAAGGAGTGAAATGCGTGAGCTGTGACATAAAATTTTTGTTTTTTTTTTTACCACCTGTTCAAACCTGTTCTACAAAGTTAAAATGATAGTTAGGCCGATGCTTTTAATTTTCCAGTAACTCTCAGAAAACAGAAGTCACACTGTGCTCGGACATTGCCAAATATATTATTTGGCAGCTGCACAGAGGACAGAAGAGTAAGAATTCTGCTTCTAACCTCTCCTAGACACTTGAAGTGGGTGACCAGACAAGAATCACAAAGTTGATCTTGATCCCATCCTTGGTCATCTATTAAGAGTGGGTTTAGAGAGTGATTCTTCCTGCTCCAGCAGTCTGCTTTGGAGCATGGAAATACAGCTCCAAAGAATGACTCCATTTGGGTATCCAACTATATTTAAATAGAACCTAGAAAGGTCTAGAAGAAAATAAGCTGGCATTTCCAGTCTCTCTCTTCCCAAAAGTTATTAAAATAACCAATGATTTTCACATCAGCTAATGTGTTCACTTTTATCTTTGCTTAATTGTACCTGAAATGAGCTGATGCACTTATCATATTGAGAAGAAACCAATCGCTCTTTCCTTTACTTAGCTTTAACATCTGAGGTAAGTACACTGAGCCTCTGGTGCCTTCCTAAGGAGGCCATTTATAGAGATTTTCATGCCATGGTGACTCATCTACTAGTTCTGTATTAGAATAACCAACTCTTCACCAATTGGCTAGCATACTGCAAGTATCTGTTTGCACCTTAGGGTCTATGTGAGCCTTATCTCTTTGGTTTGATAATCCCAAGTATTCTCATTTCTCAAAAAGTTTTAAAAATAGACAGGGCTTTGCCAGTGAGTTCTATACTGGATCTCTGAACAAATGTCTTTTCACCAAAGGTTAAAAAGTAGTTGGTAAAGAAGCAAAAAGGAAAGTGAGCAAAATGGAGGAATTTCTAGGTATAGTAGCAGCACTTAGAAGGCTAAGATAGGGTATTACAAGTTTTAGGCCAGCCTGGGCTATATAGCAAGACCCTGTATAAAAAAAAAGAGGGGGGGAGAGGTACAAAAAAGAGATAAAGGGAAGAAAGGGAGAGAGCAAGAGAAGAGGAAGAAATTAGAGAAAGTATAAAGAGATTGCTAAAATATATGAACTAGAAGTTGCTAGAGGCTACTCATCTTCTCATGGCCTTTGGGGTGGTTTGAAGTGACTCTTGCGGTTGGTCTGAACCTTTACCAGTTATCACTGGACATCAAACTCTTTCTGATTGTTTAGTATGATTCCTCCACTATGGACACAAAGGTGAACTGAGAGCAACAAATTACACATCTCAGCACTGAAGAAGATATCAAATCAGGGAGTAGTACACTAAGTGCAGGATCACTAAGTCAGCTAAGAAATGGTAATGGGTGTATGGATCAGCTAACCACATATCCTCAGGCTTGTAAAGTACAGTTTGAGTAATCATCCCATGAATAGGATAGGTATGAATCGGTAAAGGATCAGAGTTAAGAGTATTGTGGACCAGTAGCTATCAGTATGGCAGCTATGGGACTACAGTAGCATCAAAAATCACCTAAGGAAATTTGAGTATAGATTCCTATACCAAAGCTTTCTTGATTCTCATTCAGAAGACCTAGGGTATTTTGAGTAATTGCTGAAAATACCCCTAGGTATTTTCAGTAATATGCACAGCTCTGCTGAAAACCCTCTGCTGTTGACAGCATAGGAGATATCCTCAAATGGAGAAGCATGGGTCTGGGCATGATAATATGTATTCATTATATTAAACCCTCTACCTCTTTTATCATTGACAGTAAACTTGAAGAACTGGTCCATTTCTTACAAGTCATGTATCCCAAACTGTGTCGGCACTGGCAAGTGATCTGGATGATGGCTGCAGTGCTGCTGGTCTTAACTATTGTGCTGGGGCTCTACAATTCCTATAACTCTTGTGTGGAGCAGGCTGATGGGCCCCTTGGAAGATCCACCTGCTCGGCAGCCCAGAGAGAGTCCTGGTGGAGCTCAGGACTCCAGCATGAGCAGCCTACAGAACAGTAGAAAGCCTCATTCTCATCAAGCCCTGCTCCAGTGGATTCAGCTCACCACCCAGTCCCCAAGTATGGTGTGTCACATCCAGATGTGAACATGCTGCCACCCATCTCATCTTGGAATGAGGAGGGATTTTTTTTTCACACTCAACACCTATTTTTGGAGTAGAAATAGTGTGAGCTATTCACACACAGTAATTAGATGTTCTCGGAAGATTGACACAACTGTCCTGGGAGTGCATCTGGTGGATGAAGAAGTGACCTTGACCAAGGAACTCCCCTGTTCCCAGCTCAGGTGGTGAGGGAGAGCTGAACCATCTTCACCAGGGGGACAGTGAGATGCTCATTGTTGGCATTTTCCTCCCCGCAGTGGCTAACGGGAAGACATGTGCTTGACAGCTAATGCTGACCCTAAAGATCACATCTGGAATGGGAGTATCTTCCCATTTCCCATCTCATTTTCCATGGTTATCCTTCAGCCTCCCCTTCTCCCATTTGGAAGCATAGTTTCTTTTCACAGAGTAGAAAGGTTTCTCAGAAAAAAATATACTGTCTAGGCTGATAATTAGCTCAGTGCTTGAAATGAAATGGAAAGATGTAAATTAATATATATGCATCTATACACATTCAAAATACACATGACATGCATGTACACAAAGCTAACAACCCTCTGGGGTGTGTGATCTGGAGCAATAAGATACTTGTCAAGCCCATCCTTAGGCTTCCCTAAGTGCGGGACAGTCATGGGACACCTGTATTGTGTGTTCTCCACATGGACTAAAGTTTGACACTAAAACTCATGGCTTCAATGGCATATTTTAATGCCAATTCCAAGCTGCTGTACAGCACCTTCTGTTTTCCATGTGTTTCTTCACTTCAAAAGTGATTCTATACAGTTGGCCTTCCTCTTGGGTAAGCAAGAAGAAATGGTATGCACTCAGCTTTTCTCACTCTGTGTGTTTCAGGCACACCTTTAGACTTCAGTTCACACTAGATTTCCAACTCAAGTGGATGCTTCAAAGGGTTTCCTGGGGGATGGGAATGTGGCTTAGTGGTAGAGTGCTCACCTAGCATGCATGAAGCCCTGGGTTCGATTCCTCAGTACCACATAAACATAAAAAGCCAGAAGTGACCCTGTGTCTCAAGTGGCAGAGTGCTAGTCTTGAGCAAAAGAAGCTCAGGGATAGTGCCAGTCCCTGAGTTCAAGCCCCAGGAATGGCAAAAAGGGCGGGGGTTCCCCCTGCTCAGCATATACCGGAAGGAGCACATCTTCTTGCCAATTTAATGTCTCCCTTCCTGGTTTTCAGCTATTGTCTTCGCTTTAATCTTTATCAGTTTAGACGCTGCCGGTTTCTATGGGGTTTCTGTTGTAGTTGCTTTTGGTTTTGTTCTGATAGAGTTTGCTTTTGTTGCCAACACACATAGAACTTACTATGAGTCAAGCACCATCTCAGTATCATGTAAGCATTCATTTAGTCATCAAGAAAAAAAAGCAACCTCAGAGATGTATACTACTCTTCCCATTTTCAGATAAGGAAACAAGACACAAAACAAGAAAGTTGTCAAGCACACACGGCTTGATGTGGAACAGCATTCATAGAGACCTGGCTCCAGGGGCTGTGCCCTTGACCCCTCTGCTGTGTCGCCTTCTCCACTGGTCCTCTGGCTAGATGCAGTCCACACTGGCCTCACACCCCCAACTAGCCCTCAGCTACCCCAGACCATCTCTGGTTCTCCAAACTGTCTCTCTCGCTGCTCTGAACTTCCATTCCTGAGTTTTTCTCCTGCCAGTCTTTTTTCATCTGGCCAATCTTTTTTTGGGGGGGGGGGTCTGGTCATGGGGCCTGAACTCTGGGCCTAGGCGCTGACCCTCAGCTCTTCAGCTCAAGGCTAGCACTCCACCACTTGAGCCACAGCACCACTTTCGGCTTTTTTCTTTTTGCTTATGTGGTGCTGAGGAATCAAACCCAGGGTCTCATGCATGCAAGGCAAGCACTCTACCACTGAGCCACCTTCCCAGCCCCATCTGGCCGATCTTGAAGGCCAAGTGTAAACAGTTTGGTGACCTTCTTCCCCACTTCTACCATACCCAACATAATGGGTCACCACCTCTGTACTTTCCAGCATTTGTTAAGTATTTTCATTATTGACCTCTACCTATAGTTTGTTACCATAATTTATTTATGTATCTGTCTCCCTGGGCATTCTTCTTCAAAGACAAGAACCATATCTTACCCATCTCTTGGGTAGGTGCCTAACATGGTGGCTGAAGTTTGGGAAGGTGTCAAGAATAAATGAACAAATGTCAGACCAAGAACATGCAAGGTGGTGGTGGGCAGCCTGAGACAAATGATATTTTATGGAGTTTCCCAGTACCAACACCATCTCTTAGAGAAGTCACATCTTTCTTGTGACCTCAGCTTGTTCTAATAGTTCTTTAATCTAAGTGAGCACAGGAATAAAAAACAGATTAGCAGCTGAAGGACTGTGTTCAATGCAGTCACTCTCTTCAGAGGAACACCCACCCCTAGACAAGGGGTGTTCCATAAACAACATGTTTATTGAAGTGGGCATCTTTTACAATGGCTGGAAAATGACTGAAAGAGAAGCCTGCCAGAATTGCCCAAGGATGTGCCATTAAGGTGAAGAGGAGTAGAGATACTTAGGGGCATGAGTGGGTGGTTTAACTGGTCTCTTCCACAGGGACCAGACACTACAGAAGGAGCTTTAGTTAATGAGCCCCTCAGAGCCAAAGGCGGGCTGTGAATGGAGACCCAGAGAGAGAGAGCAGCTGTAGGCCAGGATTCCAGATGGCCAATGTCCAATCTCAGCCTACTTCAATGCAGACCAGGCTGAGCTGGCTCATTGTCCACAAGTTCCAACCCCTGTCCCTAGGTAAGATAGAGGCAAACAGCAGGCAGAATGAGCTTTTGCACCTCCAAATGGCCCTACAGGGAGGCCTGCAGGAGTACATCAGGCCTCGCCCACACTACTCCATTATGAGTAAGGGAGGTCAAAGAAAAGGCAGGATAAGGTAGTCATTTTGCAAGGGAATAGCTGGAAAAGTACTCATTGGTCTATGTGAAAATGAAAGCTCAACCTGAAGCAGTTGCAGCCTCTGCCAAAGCAGCTGTGAAATGGAAACAGACCTTGTAGTTTCACCGCAACATTGACCTGAAAAAAAAAAATTGCCTCTTGAACATGACATTTCTGTTTAGCCCTACAAGGCTGGTCACCTATGGTCAGTTGCAAAGTGATGTGTTGTTTGCATTGTGGTTGATGTCACCTAAAAGAACCTTCACTTTCTGGCTGCCACAAAATCATTTATTGTTCTCCTTGTACAGCGTGGCAGAAGGAATGGCGGGGGGGAGGCTGGATTTGTGGGTCACTGGCTCTCAGTCCCTAAGGTTAAGCCTCACAGAGGTGTGCCAGCATTGAACTGTAGTGTTACATACCTGAGTTTGAAAATAAAAAAAAAGTATTTCCAAACTTTGGACAGTAGTCAAATGACTCCTCATTCCATACAGTGGAGCCACAGATCGCTACAACCCTGAATTAGATGCCCTTGGAGATCAATGCTTCCAGAACCAGGGCAGAGGACCCCGCCAGTGGGTCACTGTTCTCTAGACTCCCTCACAAGGGCTGGAACAACCTTTCTTCATCCCTTGCCCCTCCCTGGGCCTCATTTCCCATACCTTCCTATGAGGTCTAAAATATAATACATTGTGTTTTGATAGACTATTAAGTTTTTACCAAATCCTATTTTCACAGTTCTCCTGAATTTTTGGTCTTTCTTGAAGCAGATACTGGGGAATGTAAATTTCTGTCTCTACTCCCCTAAAAACAAACTCATGCACAATACTCAGCATTTTCAATTTTTTTGGGGGGGGGGGGTCCGGTCGTGGGGCCTGAACTCTGGACCTGGGCGCTGTCCCTCAGCTCTTAAGCTCAAGGCGAGCGTTCTACCACTTGAGCCACAGCGCCACTTTGGCTTTTTTTTTCTGCTTATGTGGTGCTGAGGAATCGAACACAGGGCCTCATGCATGCAAGGCAAGCGCTCTACCACTGAGCCACCTTCCCAGCCCTCAATTTTTTTTTCTTTTTTAGTATTGAAGGTTGGATTCAAGGCTTTAGGCTTTCCAGGCAAGGCTATGACTTGATCTCTGCCTCCATCCATGTTTGCTTTCATTATTTTTCAAATAGGAGTTCAGTTTAATGCCTGGATTGACCTGGACCAGGATCTCCTTTGTGTTTTACTCACAGGCTGGGATGATAGGTGCGTGCCATAATGCCAAGCTTTCTATTGGTTGAGATGGGGGTCTCACACACTTTTTGCCCAGGCTAGCCTTGAATCTCAATCCTCTGGATCTCTGCCTACAGAGTAGCTTTGATTACAGGAATGAACTACCATACCCAGTCTTAACACTCTTTTTATTTCCTTCTTTGCCTACCAAAATCTGAGGATTCTGTTGAGATCTCTGAAACCTGAGCCAGGATTTTTTTTTCTGCCTAAGTCTTGAACTGGGTGCTGTCCCTGAGCTTCATTTGCTCTATCACTTGAGCCACAGCTCCATTTCCATTTTGGGGGGCGGTGTATGTGAAAGTTTAATGATGGTAAGAGTCTCATAGACTTTTCTGCCCAAGCTGGTTTTGAATCCTAGCTACTCAGATCTCAGCCTCCTGAGTAGCTAGGATTACAGGCATGAGCCACTGCTAGAACCAGGTGCCCAGCTAGAACCAGGATCTTCGACAGCTAAAGCTAATGAGATTCAGGAATGTTTGTGATAGCTGGGCTACTCTGACTAATATATATATATATATATATATATATATATATATATATATATATATATATATATATATATATATATATATATATATATATATATATATATATATTTAAGCCCCGAATAAGGACCTTTAGTTACAAGATCGCAAAATATGAGGAAGTAGCTTATCAGCTAAGTATCACAAAACTAATATTAGGAACTGGAAGGTCATGAACCATGTTGTGAATAAAACAAAATATGAAGTCTTGCCCACAATAACTTGAAGGGCCACCTATGGGCTGCCTACAGCTCTAAGCATGGTTGGAAGAAATCAGATGTTAGACTATGTGAACTTCTGTTGGTTGTTTTGATGAGATATTGTAAGAACTTGTGAAAGAATGAGCCACTGAGAAGTAGAAATGAAAGAATATAGAGAATCAGAAATTTGAGAGATCGAAGTATTAGAACACCTGGCTTCTTTTAAATTCCAAACACGTTTTGTTAAAAAAACAAACAAACTTTAAACAAAACAAAAGAACTGATAAAATGAAGACGTAAGTATTGGTCTCAGAGAGATTCAGGATCTAAGCAAGGATAGATAAACAGGATTGCTAACAATGCCTCCCAAAGAGGAGGCAACACCTGGAGCCTTTAAATATGAGCTGTAACACCTGGAACAATCTCATCACACTGTATAGGTGGCCTTAAGGATCATCCAGGTGGCCCCATGGGATCCTATAAGCCTTTATAAGCAGACAGTTTGCTCTGGTTAGAGTAGAAGTGGAAATCAGAGGATGAGGATTATGAGAAAGACTCAGTGTGCCGTGCTGTTTTTGTTGTTGTTTTTTGTTTTGTTTTGTTTTGTCATGGGGCCTGCACTCTGGGCCTAACGCTGTCCCTCAGCACTTCAGCTCAAGGCTAGTGCTCTACCACTTGAGCCATAGAGCCACTTCCTGCTTTTTCTGCTTATGTGGTGCTGAGGAATCAAACCCAGGGCCTCATCCATGCAAGGTAAGCCCTCTTCCACTGAGCCACTTTCCCAACCCTGCTGTGCTGTTTTGAAGATGGAGAGGCCTCTAGAAACCAAGAATCTCAAAAAATGAACTCTAGGCCAAGGGCTTGTAATCTAACTACTCAGGAGGCTGAGATCTAAGGAATGCAGTTCAAAGCCAGCCCAGGAAGAAAAGTCCATGAGACTCTTTTTTTTCTTTTTCTTTTTCTTTTTATTTGCCAGTTGTGGCGCTTGAACTCAGGACCTGAGCACTGTCCCTGAGCTTCTTTTGCTCAAGGCTAGCACTCTACCACTTGAGCCACAGCACCACCCTGCTTTTTCAGTTTTGTGATACTGAGGAATCAAACCCAGGGCTTCATGCATTCAAGGCAAGCACTCTACCACTAAGCCACATTCCCAGCCTCCGTGAGACTCATCTCCAATTAACCACCAGAAAACCAAAAGTGGAGAACTGTGGGCTCAAAGTGGTAGAGTACTACCCTTGAGCAAAAGAGGTCAGAGACTATGCCCAGGCCCTGAGTTCAAGACCCATGATCAACCAAAAAAGAAAAAATTCTACTATGTATCTGAATTAGTTTGCAAATACAGTTTTCCCCAGAGCCTCTAGGTATGAGTCTAGCCCAGCTGACACTTTGATTTTAGTGTGGTGAGAACCAGAGTTGAGGACCTAGCTGAGCTACCCAGACTTCTGACTCACAGGAACTAAGATTCAAAAATAGATGTTATTTAAAATTGCTTTCCAAAGACATACCACTCCAATCCTTTAAGGCACTAATTCAGTAGTAATGTGTTATGCATGGTTGTATTAGTCATAATACAACCTGGCAAAAAATCAATAAATAATCAACCAATACCTGTAACAGGCCCCCGATACTTTTTGAGGTGCTGAGAATTGAGCACAAGGTCTTGGGCATGCGAGGCAAGTGCTCTGTCACTGAGTTACATCCTCATCCCTTGCTTTTGTTAAAAAAATAATAAAAGGGAGAAGTGTGTCTCTATGAATCCCAGCTGGTCTTGAACTCATCAATTGTCCTGACTTTGCTTCTCCAGTGCTGGGATTACAGGTGTATACCACTATGACCACCTAAAAACAAAACAAGGTTTATTTAGCTCACAGTGCTAGGGATTCAAGAACATAGTTCTGCATAACTCAGTTCTGGAAATGGCCTCGTGGCAGCCTAATATCATGTGACCAGAAAAGTAAACTGTAGTGAAGTCCACACT
The DNA here is from genome assembly GCF_024711535.1 of Dipodomys merriami. NCBI lineage: Eukaryota > Metazoa > Chordata > Mammalia > Rodentia > Heteromyidae > Dipodomys > Dipodomys merriami. The sequence goes on along the minus strand of NW_027203937.1, from coordinate 24,567,903 downwards.
GTGTTCACCACATTGTATTTCCTTTTATGGTTAGCATGAAGCTAGATTCTTTGTAGTCAGGTTGAAACATGGGAGAAGGTTCTGGGCCAATGAACTACTGGTAGAAGTGCTATATCCTAAGCTTTCTTAAAATGGCAAACACTCTTTGGTAATATTTTCTTTATGGCTCTCCACTTCAGCTCTTATTGCTTGAGAACAGCCTAGTCATGGGTGAGAGAGTACCATGTGCCTAAACATCCTCACTTAACAAGACAGAGAGTTCCAATCCAGAATTTCTGAAGGAATAGTAATGGAGGATGTGAGTTTCATCACAGTATGTGAATGTATGGAAATAATCACAAACGATACCCCTTTGTACAATTAATATACACTGATAAAAATAATGATGAAAAATAATAATAAAAATGAAAAAGAATGTCCAAAGGGAAGTAAAGCACATTCCAATGATGACATCATTCAATGAGGATATAAAAATAAGATTGTTAGGCATAGGACATGGCTCAAGTGGTAAAGAAGTTTGCCTAGCTAGCATGAGGCCATGTTCCTAAACCCCAGTACTTCAAAAAAAAATTTAAAGATTGTTTCCACTTCCAGAAACTCATTATTAAGAATCAACACTATGAGGGAAACTCTCTTTATCCAGATACCCATCCTGCAGAATCAAGTGTCTTCTCATTTCTCATAAGCTATTTCTCCTGTGTTGCCACCCATGATCTATTTTTCTCATCCCGTCTTCCTTCTTTTTCTTTTTTAAAAAATAACTTGAAATCTAGTTTCCATTCATACATGGTGTTAGGCATTAGAACAACTATGAAGATAAGATCTTGCCTCTCTGTCTGCTACTATAATGTTAGAATCTTATGGGGTTTTGTTTGTTTGTTTCCCTAGGGCTTGAGCTTGGGGCCTCACATTCTCTCTTAGCTTTTTCACTCAAGGCTGGTGCTCTAACATTTAAGCCACACCTCCACTGCCAGCTGTATGCTGGTTAATTGGAGATAAGAGGTTTTCATATTTGTCTGTCCTGGCTGGCTTCAAACCTTATATTCAGATCTCAGCGGCCTGAGTAGCTAGGGCTAGAGGCATGAGCCTGTAATAATGTATGTAATTAAGTAGTCATCTATGTTTTTGAGGTACTGGAAGCGAAACTTGTGCTTGCATAAGTAATACAACATACAGTGGAGAGCATTAGGGGCTTTTCCCCTGGCCTCTTAGAAGTTCTTTGTGCTTGTACAGAACAGATTCTTTTTCATTATTAGTATTTTCTGCATAGATATATAACTTCATGATCAATTCCATTTATATAGACTAGAACTAATTATCCATACAGTATTCCTATGGAAGACAATCATTTTGGAGAAAACTCACAAACTGGTAGCCCTGGGATTTGAATTCAGAGCCTTATACTTGACACGTAGGTGCTCTACCCCTTGAGCCAAACCTTGGTCAAAAAAAAAAAATACTCACATTTTTTTAAAGCACTGTTCACAAGCCAAGATTCCATGATTACCTGGAGGGCAAAACCCCTGAAAATCTACTTGGGAAAACATAGAGAGTACACTGCTGTTTCAAGTACAGATATTCCTCACATTCCTCAAGGAAAAAGGGGAGTCTTAGCTGAATATTGGCCTGCCAGAACATAACAGAAATTATTAAAATAAAAATGATGAAAAGAACCCCTGTGGTGTTTATTATTGTAAAGTCAAAAAGTCTTTTCTAAGGTATAAAATGAGTAGCTTTTTAATTTACCCTCTGTGTTTTGTAAATATGAATTTTTATGTAGGTTTTTTGGTTTTGTTTTTTTGAGAAGGGAATTCCCCCATATTAGTAGTGAGATTTCCAACCTAGATAAAACGTCCCAGAGAGAGGCATTTGCTCTCAGGAGCTTTCATTTCTCCACATGTCACAGAGCAATGCAGATGAAGAGGAGAAAAACCATCACTGATGGTCAAAGGGGAAAGAAACACAGCCGGGCTCCATCTCCTTTAGAGGCAGAGAGTTTCCAAGGAATGTATGGGTGAATGGGTTTTGCAAACAATAACTGTGAATGGTGTGAGAACTGAGCCCCTGGGGAAAGCCAGTGTCAGGGAATTTGGGAAGTAGGAAAACCTTCAGCAGCTCACACTGTGCTATCTGCCTTCCTCATTTGTGTGTGTTCTGAGTCAGCATTAGCTGAATTTTCCAGAAAGCCATCCACAAAGTACAGCCTGGGCATTCAAGGGACGTCACTCATTTCCCCCAAGTGACCTTGACAAGTCAGAAGCCTGAAAGCAGGGAAATCCGGATGTCTCCATTATGAAGTGAAACAGTGGGAGCTTCAGCATATTTCGAGAACTCTCCATCCAGCCTGGTGATTGAGCATCTGCTTCCCTCACTGCCAGTAGCCATCTGCACAGCTTCCCTGGCTCTAAGGGGTTTGTACAATGGCCAAGTACATCTGTCTGCTGTGGCTTCTCGCCTCCATCTGGACCACTGGGCTCCTGGTTCAAGGCTCCATCTCAGTTCAAGGTACGTTCTTTTGCCATATTTCCAAATAAGAGACACAAGGTCTCAGCCCACTGTGCTCTTGACCATAGATTGCTGGGAATGGTGAGACACTCAAGGTCAGCTGAAGAGACTCAAGGTCAGTGGAACATCTAATTGGTAGCATTGATCCATCAGAAATGTTTCCACATAACATCAACTTTCCCAAATAAGTTGTATTCACCTTTACATAACTTTGGCTTTTATCTTTGGGTATAGTATACTTTCACTAATGCTATCTGGAAATTACAAGTGAGAAGTTACTCATTTTTCAGAGTATTTTATTCAAGACGCAAAGCCAGGGTGTGTGTGGCTCATGCCTGTTATCCTGGCTCCTCCAAAGACTGAGATCTGAGGGCCACAGTTCAAAGCCAGCCTGAGCAGACAAATCCAGGAGAATCTTGTCTGCAATTAGCCAGCAAAAAAAGAAGCAAACAGTGGTTGGAAAAACAACCATCAAGCCTGTGGGGAAAAATGGGTAACATTTCATAAATATTGGCCTATTTTATGTTTCTCAAAGTGCTTATATAATTACATTAATTTCAAGTTTACTATACTATAAAATGAAATGTGATTTTTAATTCACAGTAAATTTAATATGTAGTAAATTAACTGAAAGAATTCTGTAAAAGTTCAGGTTTGACAATTTGCCATTAGTCCCTAACCAAAGGAATGACATCCAGGAATTTCTAGGCTTTTCAAATGTCTACACAGAAGCCTCATTCTGCACTGTAGGCAAAAAGTGTAACCACAAATCACTTATTACAGCTCTAGGCAAGGAAGCCCTGAGTGCTTTCATTAAAGGAAGATTATCCTTCCTCTATTAGAAGATGCCCTGTGATAGAAATATATCAGGACAGACATTCAGAGTTGTTTCCTCTACAGTAATATTTTAATTTTTAAAGGGAGACTGGAGTTATATGGTTGCTTTTTTCCCACCAAATAGCAGAACTATTAATTTTTTTTCTTTTTTTCTGGTCTTGGGCTTGAACTCAGGGCCTGGATGCTGTCCCTGACCCTCTTTGTGTTCAAGGCTAGCACTCTACCACTTGAGCTACAGCGCCACTCCTGGCTCTTTTGAGTAGTTTGTTGGAGATAAGGGTCTCAAGGGGACTTTTCTGCTTGGGCTGGCTTCTAACTGCAATTCTCAGATCTCAGACTCCTGAGCAGCTATGATTATAGCATGAGCCACTGACTCCTGGCTCAGAACTATTACTTTTAAGTCATTCCTTAGAGACACTATTCCCATTTCCCAACAACTCTGCCATTATTCAAACTCTTTTGGCAGTCATACTTTAACAATTACTTCCTCACACCCTGCCCCATCCTCCACAATGGCAGTGTTTTCCTAAGAAAAGCAAAGGTTGGAAGAGCAGCAGGGTCCCCAGTCATGATAGTGGAAGAGTGGGGAAGAAGATGGGAACTCTTTTGAGGGCCTGTTATATAGAGATACAGAGTTAGGTGTACACCCATGGTTTTATTTAACTTAGCATTGAATTCTGTTCTGATTCTTAATCACATACTGCTTCAACTACACTTACTTTTTCCTTTCCTTCCCCCCTTTCCCTTCCTTCCTTCCTTCCTTCCTTTTCTTTCTCTTTCTTTCTTTCTTTCTTTCCCTTCCTTCCTTTCTTCTTTTCTCTTCCTTTCTTTTCTTTCTTTCTTCCTTCCTTTCTTTCTTCCTTCCTTCCTTCCTTTCTTTCTTTCCTTTCTTTCTTTCTTTTCTTTCTTTCTTCTTTCTTTCTTTTCTTTCTTTCTTTCTTTCTTTCTTTCTTTCTTTCTTTCTTTCTTCCATTCTTGTGGTACTAGGGCTTGAATACAGGGTCTTGTGTACTCTACTTCTTGAGCCATGGTTCTAACCCTTTTATACTTTAGTTTAGTTTTGTTTTTGTCAGTTGTGGGTCTTGAACTCTGGGCCTGGGTGCTATCCCTCAGCTCTTCAGCTCAAGGCTAGTGCTCTACCACTTGAGCCACAGCACCACTTCTGGTCTTCTGTGGTTTATTAGAAATGAGTCTTAGGGACATACGTGCCCAGGCTGGCTTTGAACTGTGATCCTCAGATCTCAGCCTCCTGAGTAGCTAGGATTACGGGTGTGAGCCATGTGCACCTGGCTGGGTTTTTTGTTTTGTTTTGTTTTGTTTTTTGATAAAGTCTCTCATTGTTTCCTCAGGCCATTCCAGACTTCAATTATCTTCCCTGTGCCTCCTATGAGCAGTGATTAATGTATACCACAATGCCCAGCTTGTTTGTAAATATAGAGTCTAACTTTTTACTTAGGCTGATCTTGAACTGCAGTCCTCTAGATCTTTGCCTCCAAAGCAGCTTGGATTATAGACATATTTGTTGTTTACATAGAAGTCTTAAGAAAGGAGTTGCTGGAGTACCCCCTGTGAACTCCAGCTTTGTATTACTATCTATAAACACAATAGGAGAGCTAAAATTAATTTAATTAACTGCTTTCTATGGATCCAGACTCTGTTGGCTAGATTTACTTAATTTAATTCTGAGTAAAAATCTGGGAAAATATAATCATCTATTACAGATAGCAATACTAATTTGTCCAACCAATTAACAATAGCAGAAATATCTAAAACCATATTTATTCTCTCAGAATAGGTACATCATTATTCTTTTTTTTTTTTTTAGATTAAGGCTTGCTATTGTCTTTCCTGCCTCAGCCTCCTGAATAGCAGGGGTTATGGGCATGAGCCACCACACTGGCTCCAAATAATATTTAAAGATCAGTGTGATAGCAAGAATAGTAAAACTGCTTTATAGTATAATAAATAAGCCCCCTCTGAAGCCAACTTCCAAAGAAGCACCATGAGCAATAGCAAGGCTCTGAGAGAAATCAAAATTCCAAGACAGTTACATGTGTCCTAATGGACAATTGTGTGTGTGTGTGTGTGTGTGTGTGTGTGTGTGTCTGTCTGTCTGTCTGTCTGTCTGTATCCCTATAGCATAGTAGTAGAAAACAGTGCAGAATCTCAGTTAAGAACTGAAGTTTTGGAGGCAGAGAACAGGAAGATCATAGTTCCAGGCCAGCATAAGCAGAGCAATTTGTGAGACCTTATCTCAAAAAAGAAAAAAAAATAGCAAAAAGCAGGGCTAGAGACTTAGGTGTGGTAGAATGCCATACTGGAAAGCACAAGGCCCTAACCTCAAATCCTAGTATTGCCATGAAGAAGAAAAATGAGAGGCAAAATTGGGTTTGTGCCCCTAATATACCTCCTAAATATCTCTATGTGAGCTTGGAGAAATGCTTATTCTTTCCTCGAGCCTCAGTTTTCTCTAAAAGAGGCCAGGTTAGGCACAGAGTGACATCAGTAGACCATAGGTGTTGGAGTGACTATGAGTACAAATCACAGTATTGCTGCTGGTCTGTCTTCTCACTTATACACCATCATTCCTACTGAAATGCTGGTGAGAGAAGAGTCTGGAAGCTAGCAACCTAATCCTGTGCCTCAGACACAAACCCCTTCCACTCCCCCCTGCTCCACAACACAGCAACAGCACACAGAGGACTTTGGAATGTTCTTTCTATGTTTGTTAGAAGAAACTTCCCTTAAATACCCACAAAAAGTTATGGAGGTGTTTAAGCATTGACTCCACAGAGTTTTCTGCACAGCAATTGCTGGGGAGATGGAAACACCCTGTGTTGGCTTTCAGTGGATGAGGCTCTGAGCTTCATTATAGTGTACTGTGGCAGTTTCATACAGAACTATAAATCCTGGAACCTGGAAGGAAAGGTTCAAAAGGTCTTCCAGGTCCATTAGATTGTGTGTAAAAAATATTATTCACATCCTTAACATTTCAACCACCTCCATTTCCCGTGGAAGACCAATCAGTAACTCACTAAATCCAAAATGCTCTGAAGATAACATATGATGATAGTTTGTCAATGCTTACTTATCAATGTCTATTATGCACCCAGCACTGGGCTAAGCTTTTTTTTTTTTTTTTTTTTTTTGCTGTTCCTGGTGTTTCAACTCTGGGCCTGGGTGCTGTCCCTGAGCTTCTTTGGCTCAAGGCCAACACACTACCACTTGAGTCACAGCACCACTTCAGCTTTTTCTGAGTTGGAGGTAAGAATCTCACAGACTTTCCTGCCTCGGATGGCATCAAACAATAATCCTCACATTTCAACCTCGTGAGCAGCTAGGATTACAGACATGAGCCACCTGCACGAGGTTTGGGCTAAGCATTTTTGTTAGAACTCTTTGGCTTAACCCTCATTCTCCAATGGGGTAGATAGTGTTCCTCTTTATATTACAAATAAGAAACAGGTTTAAAGAGATAAAGCAACTAGCCTACAGTTACAGAGCTAGCAAACAACACAGGTGACATCCAAGCACCAGATCTGATTCTAAAATTCTACTTCCTAGCTATGGGCCAGTGGCTCATGTCCTGTAATCTTAGCTACTCAGGAAACTGAGATCTGAGGATCATGGTTTGAAGCCATTCCTGGGCAGGAAAGTCTGTGAAACTCTTATTTCCAATAAACTCCCCCCCCCCCCCAAAGCTGAAAGTAGTGGCATGGCTCAAGTGGTAGAGCACTAGCCTTGAGCAAAAGAATATCAAAAGCAGCACCCAGGCTCTAAGTTCAAGCCCCAGGACTAGAAAAAATAAAATTCTCCTTCCTATATTTAGTTTCTCTACCATGCTTGAAAGATTGCCTGCTCACTTCCTCTAGGAACTTCTGAGTGAGCCTGCCCCCCAATGGCCAGACAAGACTTGGAACTAAAAACTCCCATTCTCTTCTAACAAGTACATCTTATCCACTTTCAGAAATGGTGGTGTCATCGACCACATTAGTTTGGAGTTATTGCTGGTATTATTAATTATCCTATCAATAAGAGCCTTGAATTTTCTCAGTGTCAGACTTTTACGGATTCTAAACAGGTTTGGAGCAACCTGTATTATCTAGATACCTCCCTCCCCTTCAGGAACTTGAAGGGTTAGCAAAATACCTTCATGAGGGGGATAGGATGGACTCTGATGGGTGAGATTTACAGTTTGAACCAGAGAAACACACTCATCTAACCCAATAGGCTCTCCTTGTGGGAAATTCCTGGCCTGTCTTATTATTCTAAATCCAGTCCAGCCACACAGACTTTACTACTGCATGGAGACAATGATGCTTTATAGGGTCTAGGAACAGACAGCAATAAGCTGAGGAACTATGTGCCTTTCTTTGCAGAACTTACCATCTCAGTGCCATGCAGAATTATGGGTGTCACTGTTGTGAGCAAAAAGGCAGATCTGCTGATGAATTTCACGGAAGCCAGTGAGGCCTGTAAGCTGCTGGGACTAACTTTAGCCAGCAAAGACCAGGTTGCAGCAGCACAGAAGTTTGGCTTTGAGACATGCAGGTGAGTAACAGCTGGATTGTCAAATGCTGCCAGAGCTCTTTTGGCAGTGTTTTTGTTGTGGTGGTGGTGGTTGTTTAGTTGTTTTTAGACAGGATCTCACTATATAGCCCACGCTGCCCTTGAACTTGTGATTCACCTATCTCAGCCAAGGGATTACATGCATGGGACACTAGGCCTGGCTTGGTTCTGTCCTTGTTCAACAATAGATTGGTCCATTCATCTAGTGTATGTTCTTTCACAGTTATGGATGGGTTAGAGAACGGTATACTGTCATCCCGAGGATTCTCCCAAACCCCAGGTGTGGGAAGAATGGGATTGGTGTCCTGACTTGGAATGCTCCAGTGAACCGAAAGTTTAAAGCCTACTGTTACAACTCATCTGGTGAGTCAAATCCTCAGTCTCCCCTGTGATATGTCTTCTCTAACTATCTCTAGCTCTGTCACCTGAGCAGCAGCAAACCTAACCTTAGCAAAGGTCATCTAGTCCTCCCAAGAAGCCTTCACACACACACACACACACACTTTTTCCCCTTCCCCTTATACTATTTTACTATCACAAACACATGATAATTTACTCAATGTGTTGCAACATATTTTATAATTATTGTTCATTTATTCTTTCAGATGCTCACATTGTCCCAAGTCATCAAGTCAGAGAACCTTCTACTTGACTTTCACTTTATCCTATTAGATTTTGAGTAATTCTTTGATTCCTTGCTTCCCAGAACTGTAATGTGTCCCAGATATGGAAATACTTGGTTCTACAAGGAGCCCAGTTTTTTTTTAGATGGGAAACTTTCATTAAAAATCAAGATCTGCAAGCTAATTATTTTCATTACCACTGCTTCGCAGTGGTGCTTCTCGGTTAGGTCAGGAAATGTGGGGCAAAACTGAATCTTTAAAAAGTCACTACCCAACTGGGTGCCCAATTTAGTACCCATGGGACTGAGAACTGGAGGGTCACAGTTCAAAGCCAGCCCAGGCAGAAAAGTCCACAAGATTCCACCTCAAATTAACTAGCAAAATGCCATATTGACAGTATGGCTCAAGTGGTAGAATGCCAGCCATGAGCCTTGCATGCATGAGACCCTGGGTTCGATTCCTCAGCACCACATAAGCAGAAAAAGCCGAAAGTGGTGCTGTGGCTCAAGTGGTAGAGCGCTAGCCTTGAGCTGAAGAGCTGAAGGACAGCGCCCAGGCCCAGAGTTCAGGCCCCACGACCGACAAAACAAAAAACAAAAAACAAACACAAATGAGAGTGTAAGGTCCCAGTTATCTCCACAAAAAAAGTAAAAAAAAAAAAAAAGCATCACTACCCTATGTGAATGTATTCTCATTTTGAAGTGCGTTGGTCTCATTTGCTTCTGGTTGTGATCAATTTTATGGCTTGTCTATTGTCCTATTTTATTTTATTTTTGAATGGGTAAAACATTTATATGGCTCAATGTCCAAAATGTACTTTTTAAAAAAGTAGTGAGAGGAGTCTTCCCTCTAGTCCTCCTGTACTGTTTCTACTCATGACTCACCCTTCCCACTCACTGCTGGTTTATCCCTCCAAGTTGTTTTGTGAATAAAGGAAGGGGGACAGGGAGTGTCTTGTTTCCTTTTCTTACAAAAACACTAGCATACCATAGCTAGTGCTTTGCATGTGACTTTTTTCTACTTCACTCCTAGAAATTACCCTGTATCAATCGATGGAGACAGCTCTCATTTTTTCAGCATCATTTTTTTTTTATGGATTCCTATGAATGGCTCTATTCTATTCAGCCAGTATTCCATTAATGGCTTTTTGTGCTGTTGCTAGACCTTCTGAGATCTAAATTTTAGGATCTGATGTTTCTGGTATCTCTCATTTCTATAAAAATATAACAATCTTCTTCTTTGCTCCAGAATTATATCCCTTCCCTCAGCAGCTCATCTTTCCTACACTTCCACTGGTAGTCACATTACTCCTCTGCTCCACAGCCTTGGACTACTTCCCATTTGAGAATTTATGTCATAAATTGTGAGGTCTTTTGTACATAAAAGTGAATGTATATGAAAACTTCCCTCTCTTATAGAATAAATTCCAAATTTGTTAACATGGCAATTATAAATTTTGGTCCTCTAGCACTGACACTCTCTCTCTTCCTAGCCTTGTTTACTTCTTACACTTGTTCATATTCTCAATCTCTGTCTGTCTCTGTCTCTGTCTCTGTCTCTGTCTCTGTCTCTGTCTCTGTCTCTGTCTCTGTCTCTGTCTCTCTCTCTCTCTCTCTCTCTCTCTCTCTCTCTCTCTCTCTCTCACACACACACACACACACACACACATACACACACCATTCAATCTGAACTTACTATATTTCTTGTCACATTCCTCATCTAATTCTACTTCCTAACTTCTGGGTTCTTGCCTCACACATTCCTATTGACTGGGATATCTTATCCCCTCTTTGATACCAAATGAGTTACTGCTCTATTTTGCCCATCCTGGCCTTTTTATTCATTGAATGGGCTCCGTTCATCCAACCTTTCTCTGCCTCTTGTACTTTCTGTTCCCTTTACTTGAAATGTTTTTGTCCTAGATCTTCAATGACTGGCTACTTTCCACCATTCAGTTCTCAGCTAAGGTGTCACCTCCCTGAGAGACCTCTTATCACCTTCTCCAAAGTATCCCTCATCATCCACCCTCATCAGTTTAATCCACTTCCTGTTGGTTTTATTTTTTTCTGGATTATTTTTTATTAGCTTTATCCTTCCAAATGCATGTATACCCCTTAAAAACAGGGACTCTAGGGGTTGTGGATTTGGCTTAGTGGAAGAGCACTTGCCTAACAAGTGCAAGGTCCTGAGTTTGGTCAGCTCTGCAGAACAATCAAACCAACACACACACACACACTCAGAGACAGACAGAGAGAGAGAGAGAGAAGGAGAGAGGGAGGGAAGGAGAGAAGGAGAGAGAGGGGTGGAGAATGGATTCTGTCTCCCTTGTTACATGTGCCTAACACCTCAAAAAGGGCATGAGTACCCCATAACCATTTGCTGCATAAACACACGGGTCCTCCATACTGGATGTAAATGCCTTCTCCTCTGAATCCCTTTTTTAAAATGCTTCCTTACACATTTTTTATGAGTACAGAGAAATTTGTTTTTCATGGATCTGATCCTGAAGTGGCATCATATGTACTTAGCATCATATGTATGGCTTCTTCATCTGCTCCTTTTTTCCTTCTTTATCCAATATTTATTGAGTATGTACTATGTGCCAACCACAGAGGATATTCCATGAAAACCAAGTCAGAAAGCTTCCTGCTTCCAGGAAGTTCAGAGTCCAGTGAGGTACAGTGTAACGAGAACTGCCATGAGAGAGGGTATGGAGGGACAAGAACATATGCCCAGGGACCCAATCTAGTCAAAAAGTCAGCATGATGATTCATAGTCTGACACTTGACATCGTCTACTTCACCTTAGGTAGAGTTAGCTAAGTAAAGAGCAAAGAGTTGTAAAGGTGAAGAAAGCATCGTGAAGAAGCCTGGGATGAGAGAGATGAGATGCCAAAGGACCTGAAGGGATTTCAACAGGGCAGAAGCAGTGAGAAAAGGCCTGGGCTGATGAGTTTCACAGAGACAGGGGGTGGACCATGTAGGGTCTTGTCAACCAAGCAGTCAAGTAACATGATGAGATGTGTGTTTTGGTGAGAGCTTTCTGGCTGCAGTGTAAGAGGCCTGATTGGTAGGGAGACAAGTGGGAAGAATAGCTGAGAGTTTCTTTATGACAATGTCTTGATTCTTCCCTCTCCCAACAGACACATGGGTGAATTCGTGCCTCCCAGAAACCATCACCACCTTTGATCCCATGTTTGACTCACAAACTGTGACGTACACAGCAGAGCTCACTATGGGCGACAGCACCTCTTCCTCCATATCATCCACTCACTCTACACGTGCTCTGGCTACCACTCCTGCTCCAGCTACCACCTCAATTCCACGGAAGACAAAACTGATCTGTATCACAGAGGTTTATACAGAAACTAGCTCTGCAGCTACAGAGACAGAACCAACTATTGAAAGTGAAGCAGCATTCAAGAATGAAGTTGCTGGGTTTGGAGGTGAGTGCTTTCTGGTTCTATGTTAGGTGTGGATGTGTGTGTTTATGTACTAAGATGACATATAGAATTCAGCCTGTCTTCAGAGAGGTACTCAAATGCAGCCAGTTATAAAGACATAATACGCACTCAACTTTCATAAAGTCAAATCTTAAGGAACAAGCTTCAGATTGTGAGTATAAAAGAGCTTTACTCTTGAAAAATCAAGTCTCTGGTAGCTTACACTTGTAATCCTAGCTAATTAGGAGGCTGAGATCTAGAGGATCACAGTTTGAAGCCAACCCAGGAAGAAAAGTCCAAGAGACTCCATCTTCAAAATCATCAGCAAAAAACAAGTATAGAAGTGTGGCTCAAGTGGTAGAGCACCAGCCAAGCAAGAAAGCTGATGAAGAACCAGGCCTGATTTCAAACCCCTGTACCACACCAAAAAAAAAAAAAGATTTAAAAAGTTTATTACTGGGGTTGGGAAGTTGGCTCAGTGGTAGAGTGTTTGCCTCACATGTGTGAGGCCCTGGTTTTGATTCCTCAGCACCACATAAGCAGAAAAAAAAATAAACAAACTGGAAGTGGTGCTATGGCTCAAGTGGTAGGGCGCTAGCCTTGAGCTGAAGAGCCGAGGGACAGTGTCCAGGCCCAGAGTTCAGCCCCCATGACCAAAAAAAAAAATATGTTACCATAAAGAGAAAAACCTATCCTTTAACTTCTAAGACTTTATTTCAGACACTTCTTTCTCAGGCAGGCCTGTTAACTAAATTGGGTCTTAAGGCCAGAGGAAATAAACTCAACTTTTTTATAGTTGAAAGGAAAATGTAACCTAGGCAGAAAGTAACCCAAAAGACCACGCTGACAAAAGTCACATAGAGGAAAAGATTCATTGCCAGCAGAGCTGAAGGCCAAGTTCTCATGAGGAAAGGGAGAAAATGGTACTGTCTGGCTCCTTGGAGGCCCTTTAATGTGGTCTGAGGCCAGAAATAGGAGGTGCCTCACCTACTGTGCAGGTGCTGCCATCGAGGGCGGAGCTTAGGTCTGCCAGGGAGGCGTTTCCTTACAATAGAAAGTACATAAAATAGAGAGAGCATGAGCAGCAAGGTCGACGGTTCTATAGGCAGGAAGCAGAGAAGTGAATGAGAAGCTAAGGGTGCCAGTGGCTCATGTCTATAATCTGACATGTGAAGATTAGGGTTTGAAGCTGGCCCAAGCAAGACCCTAATCTCTAACTAGGCACCAAGAAAAGCTGGAAGTGAAGTGGAACTTTGGCTCAAATGGTATAGTGCTAGCCTTGAGCAAGCCCCAGGACTGGGGGCAGGGGTGGAGGGGGGAGAGAGAGAGAAGGGGATGAGAGAGGGAGAGAGAGAGGGAGAGAGAGAGAGGGAGAGAGAGAGAGAGAGAAAGGGAAGGAGGGAGGGAGGGAGGGAGGGAGAGAGGGAGAGAGGGAGGGAGAGAGGGAGGGAGAAAGAGAAAAAGAAGTGAATGAGAGCCCCCATGTCATAAATGATTACAGAGGAGACTCTTCTCCTACATCATCTGTTGTCTCTATCACATGCAGAGTTGAGATGGGTCATTTAGATGTGCACACACCAATGTGTAAGTGAAGGACCAGCAGGCCTTGTCTATTTCCCAGGTGTCCCCACGGCTCTGCTGGTGCTTGCTCTCCTTTTCTTTGGTGCTGCAGCTGGTCTGGCAGTTTGTTACATCAAAAGGTAAGATTGTTGGCACATTGTTAGTCTTATCATCTTCTTTACCTCCTTGCCTTGTGTTCTTCTGAGGTTGTCACTGGCCTCTGATTGGTCAAAATGGAGGTGCTACACTTCTTACTCCATAAATCTCTCCTCATCTCACCCTCCCTCATTACCACCAACTATTTCAGCATAGCCATGTCATCCAGACCAAAGACATCAATGCTGTCACTTTGAAAATCAAGATATAAATGAGTAGATCACTAAGGAAATATATGCTATATTTGATTTTTGGCTTTGTTTTTGGTGAAAGAGTTGTGTGTATAGTTGTGCCTGAGGATACCATCCACTTTAGATTGATTTGTGAAGATGGGGATGTATTTATAAGCAAGTACAATTTATCAGGGCTCTGAAATAAAGGTACAGTGTGGGGAAGGGCTGTGCCAATACATGCCATTGCATTCCAGAGAAGCCTCTCACTGTCATTTTCTGTGTATGCTTACAGGTATGTGAAGGCCTTCCCTTTTACAAACAAGAATCAGAAGAAAGAAATGATTGAAACCAAGGTAGTAAAAGAAGAGAAGGCTGATGACGGCAATGCCAATGAGGAATCAAAGAAAACTGAGAAAACCTCAGAAGAGTCAAAGAGTCCATCAAAAACCACAGTGAGATGTCTAGAAGCTGAAGTGTAGGGAAGGAGCTATGAAGGAACACCTGAGGCTGGTTTCTTCCCTGATTTGTCCCTTGGCTCCAGGTGGGGAAACTAAAAGAGCCAAAGAACCAAAGAAAAATGTCTACCCTTTGGGTTCTAACAGGAAACAACTGTGGAGTTCTCCAAAGAGAGGGCTCTTCTTACTATAATCCTTCCTGGACCTTTCCTCCTACCTCCACAGCTTCCCACAGCCTTTCTAGCCTGACTATGTCCTAGTAATAGCCCAGTGATAGAAAGGAACTACCAAAGTGCCTAATGGAGTTCATCCCTACACATTCATAGATTGCCTGAGTTGAGGGCCAGAGACCCTGAGTCCAGGCCAGAGGCTTTCCATAACTGAAAAGGAAACACACCACTCGGCATGTCCTTGAGCCAGGCACAAGTAAAAGAAGAAAGGAAATATTCAGCAACTAAAGGCAATGGAGAGCCACATGACTTGAGACCTAATCCCTAGGAAGCAAAAATACAGTGTAGGAGGCCAGGATACTGACAGCAATGTTTATGATAGAGGCATAAACACAGGATCCAGGTATCCTTCACTGAGTAAGTTGATTGAAATCACTTTTTAGAACATGCACACTTTCTTTTCTCTCTGCTGCTGCTATTTTCTCTGGAAGAATAAACTTGGATAAGAAACAAAAGAAAGTACTCACAAAATTCTATTTCATCGGAATCACAGAAATTATTATTGAAGAACTTAATATGTTAAAAAGTAGTGAGATTTAGCCTGGTGCTGGTGGTTCATACCTATAATCTTAGTGACTGTGATCTGAGGATCACAGTTCAAAGCCAGTCCAGGCAAGAAAGTCTGCGAGACTCTTATCTCCAATTAACCCCCAAACAACTGGAAGTAGAGCTGTAGCTCAAAGTGGTAGCCTTCAACACAAAAGCTCAGGGACAGTGCCCAGGCCCTGCATTCAAGCCAAATGACTGAAACACACACACACACACACACACACACACACACACACACACACACACACACACACACACACACACACACACAAATCAGATTCAAAGAGTAGTTGCCAAATATCGCCTGCAGATGGACTATCCCTCCTCCAAAATGCTTGGGAGCAGATGTGTTTTAGACTTTTTTGGACTTAGGAATGTTGCATATATATAGACACACAGAGAGAGAGAGAATGTAATACCTTGCATATAGGCTCTGAGCCTTAAGGTATTTTTATACAATATTTTAAATAAGTTTATGCAAGAAACTGTTTCACGGTGTTGAAATTTCCATTTGAGGGGCAGTATATTAACACTCAAAATGTTTCCAATTTTGAAGCATTTCGGTTTTTGAATTTTTGGATTACAGATGCTCAACCTGTATATTTCAGGTGCTTTGTGAAGTATTTGTTCTATCATGAATATTATTATTCATCAAAAAATTGCTATAGTGGAGTGCTGTCTAAAACTAACACTTTTTTTCTGCTTTGATATCCCTAGCCTGTCTACTTCCAGAACTTTTTTCTGCTGAGACTAATTATTTTTTTCTACTGTAACAACTATTTTAACCTTAATTTATTATTAACATAACTAAAAAGTACATTATTACCTCTACATTCCAATAACAAATATATCACCAACTCTTGTTTCCCAGCAACAAGAGCCTGATGCAGAAATATTTGTGCCAAAACAGAAATTAAAACATTTAGAAATTTTCTTTGCTCTCTCATTTACATAAAAATTATATCTCCTGTGCAAAATTAAAGAAACAAACCACATTATATGCTTTTGAAAAGTAAAAGAGACACTTTCGGTTGCTCAAATATAAACATATATGAACCCAGTATTATATATGTTAACATGTGGGTTTGTCTTTGCTTCAACTGATTTTATTTTAAATTGGTCAAATACACACAAATTAGACCTTTAGGATGGGAAGGGGAAACAAAGGATGAGGCTACAATGCTTGATAAGAAATGTACTCATTATTTTGCCCATGTAATTGTAACCCCTCTGTACAGTATTTTCACAATAAAAAAAACAAATTAGACCTTTACTTGGGCCTCAGATGCTACATCTCAATGAATTTTCAGAGTTCAGAGGAAAGCCAGAGATTCAAGGTAGGTTATTTATCTTGGATCTCCATCTTTCTCTTACCTCTGTCCAGAATCCACACCTGCATTATCCCCACCCCCACCCTAGCCCCACATGCATAGACTATTAATTATCTTCCTCCCTCACCAGGGACTTCACCATCCTGTGGGTCCTTGTACTTGGGAAGACATAACCCATGGGATACTCTTTCTTGATTGCCCGACAATTAAATTTAGTTTAATTACCAAGAATTAAAACCAAGAGATTTTATGTACTTATATTTCCCTAGCTTCCCTTGCAAAAATGAAAGACCTAGAGACAAAGACCTACATTCTCTCAGGGCAATAATCAGCTGATGTTGAGTAGGGCCTGTCCCCCTTGAATGGGGTATGTTCTGTTCTTCTTCCACAATCCTCCTGCACCTTCATCCCAAAGGAAAGGTACCATTTCCTGTTATCTTTGTTATCCATAACTGTTACCTTCCTGACCCTGTAGGTGTGAGTCTGAAACTCTGCTTTGTTAGTCCATAAATTTTATTAGCTTCATCTAGTTCTCAGAAGTGTAAAATAAAATGGAAAAGAGCCAAAGTAGTGGCCCTTCCTCTGTGTTAGCTGAAAAAGAATCAATTCTTCCACACATCTCCCATCTTGTCGGCATCCCATCTTGTAGGATGCCATTGTTTCTTCTTTAATTTTGGACAACGATGTCCCTTACTCAGGGAGAAGAAATGCCCACACAGCTATAAACAGTACACAGCCCCACCTCCAAAAAGTTCTCTATCCACAAACACAACCGGGTAGATTGACATTTTTTTATAGAATGTATCTATAAAAACATATTTTTTCTTGTCGTTAGTCCCCTTAAAATACTATATGGAAACTGTTTGCCCAGCATTTACATTATATTGGGTATTAAAAGTAATTTAGAGATGATTTAAAGTATATGGTAGGACGCACAAAGATTAAGTGCAAATACTACACCATTTTATGAAAGGGACTTGAGCAATTGTGGATTTTGTTATGAGAGGGGTTATCCTGAACTTAATCCTCTGAAGAAACTTGGGAATGACTGTTATCACTCCATACTTCCACCATTATATAAAGGAAGAAGGGAAGGGAAAGGGATTAAAGAGAGGGGAAAGGACGAGAAAGGAAAGGAGGAAACAAACTTTTGCTGAGCACCTAGTAAGTTGACAGTCATTTCATGTTACTAAGTTTCATCTCCATACCTTCCTTGAGCAATAAGAATCATTAACTCCCATTTTTTCATTCACTCTAAAATCAGAATTTTATTTATTCATTGTTATTTTAGTAAAGATGACAAGAAAGTTTATTTCAAAAGAAATATGGCTTAGAGCTCAAAAAATTAAACTCTCAAAAAAATAAACCTTCAAAGAAACAACCACCCACATAATAAGTGGGCTGATGACAAAGAGAGACTTCTCAGAAGAAGTAAAAATGTCCATTGGACACATGAAGACAGGTTCAACATCTTTGGCCATAAAGGAAATGCAAATAAAAACAACACTGAGATTCTACTTTACCCCAGTTAGAATGGCCATTATCAAAACTAACGATAGCAAATGCCAGAAGGGAAACTGTCTATTACAGTGTTGGGTGGGTATGTAAACTTGTTCAACCACTCTGGAATATGCAGATGTTCCTCAAAATCTAGACATAGAACTACTCTATGACACAGCAATTCCACTCCTGGGCATTTATCCAATAGCGCACAAACAAGGCTTACAATAAAGCCATCAGCACAGCTAGCACTGTTTACCATAGCCGTCATATGGAATCAGCCCAGATGTCCTTCAATGGACAAATGGATTTTTTTAATGTGGTATATATACACAATGGAATTTTACTTTTCCATTAGAAGGAATGTGTCATTTGTAAGGAAAATGAAAGACTAGGAAAATTCTCGTGAAGTAAACCAGACCCAGAGAAACACAAGTTACATGGTTTCTCTCATTTGTGGTAACTAGAATGTGCCTATAAATCTATAAGTAAACACACAGGGTGGTATGCAAATGGTTACAAGTGAATTAACTGAAGTATAAAACTCTATGGAGAGCTCAAATAGTATAATTCTTTAGAAAGACCAAATCAAGCCCAACAGAATAACCACTAGGAAATATGTATTCCCAAGAGGGGGAAGGATGGGGAGATGAATGAAGAGAGGAAGTGGGGGAGAATGCAGTCAAATTTCATTGTATAAACCATAAAATTAAGAAAAATAAAGGAAGAGGTGGGTCAAAGGGGATGAAAATGTGTTGAAGGGGGTGACACACATCAAAATGCATCGTACTCAAAAACTGCTTTGTTAAATGGCAAAAACATTCAATTCAAGAAAAGTGAAGGGATGGCTGGATTGGGAAGGAGAAGTGAGAATGTTGAAAAGGATGGCATTGATCAAATCAGTTGGCATTCACAAACTGCTTTGTTGAATGACAAGTCCTTTGTACAACTACTTTTAAACAATAAAAAACATTTTTTGAAAAGAAATAGGTCAAACAAAGAAAGAGAACATGTGGTATGGGAGAAAATTGGACTTTTAGAAGAGTTAAATCACTTTCTGAGTCAAGGTCTTGGTAAATGGTAAAGGTAGGATTTGATCCCAGGCCAGGATAACAGAAGAGCCCATATTCCTTTCTCTATACCACACTTTTCTAGCAAATGATAACATAGGATGATGGAAGTCATTCCAATATTCAGTCTTGAAACTGAGCACTTGCCAAAAACAACAAGGAAAACAATTCAAAACTTCTGTGTCAACTTCAGGGACTCTTTCTTTCTTAAATCTGTGACAAGAAAAAAGGACCCAAGAGAAGCTTAACTCTTTTTTCACGGAGTAAAAAAACATAAAGCTGGGGCTAGGAAGGTGGCTCAGTGGTAGAGTGCTTGCCTTGCATACACGAGGCCCTGGGTTCGATTCCTCAGCACCACATAAACAGAAAAAGCCAGAAGTGGTGCTGTGGCTCAAGTGGTAGAGCGCCAGCCTTGAGCTGAAGAGCTGAGGGGCAGCACCCAGGCCCAAAGGTCAGGCCCCACGACTGTCAAAACAAACAACAACAACAACAAAAACCCTAAATCCTAATAGCACAGAGAGCTATGGTCAACCTATAGCTAGTCTAGCTCATCTAGAAGTCTCCTTCCTAGTCAAATTCTTTTATTCACTACTGAATAAAAAGAAATGAGAATACAAAAAGGCATCCTAATAAGATCTACACTCCAGCTTGCCAAAGTCAGTCTTCAAAAACTACAGGTAGCCATGTGATAATGTCTTCAGAGGGTACAAGGGATTTCCCTGCCCCAAAATGTCCTTCTGCATGCCTGCCTCCATGGCCCAAACTTAATAGATATAATTCTTTGGCCAAAGATACTCCATCCTAAGGAGGAGACTTCTCTGAAATTGTATGTTTATAGAAAGACCATGTCACTATGAAATATTAAGATTTCAGTGTGGGCCCAACAAGGACTGATTTGTAAGTGTGGAAAACTGGAGTAAGGCAGATGCTTGCACACTACTTAGTCTATAAATGGCCATTGGCTTGACCAGAATTGTACCACCCCGATTTCCACACCAAAGAATACCATATTGTCTTGCCCTTGTTTTGTTACTTACAATGAGTGCCCAAAGCAAAATCATTGCTTAGAGAAGAACAGATGTGTAAGATAATACCAATAACAACAACAACAACAATGATGTATGGTAACTAAATAAACCCTTACTAAGAAATGTAAAATCACTCATACCAAAAGGAAAATGCTTTAAGTTTCCCAACATAATGAAAGTCAGTTCTTTGTTAACTGAATATTGTTATTAAAAGTAAATAAAATTTAGTAAGTGTTCCATCATAATAGTTTATATGTGGAGTCAGGCCTGCTGAACATTTTAATCACACTAAAGTCAAATGGGAATTTTCTTCTATTAACAAAGAAATATCCAAATTTCCACAGTGCCCAAGTTATTGAAGATGTCCCATTTAATTTCTAGAAGATCATTTTACTTTTAAAATAAACTGCTGATTTCAGAAGTTTTAAATTTACACAATAATTGTGAAGATAGTTTCAGAGTTCCCATATACATACACATTTTCCCCAGTAATTACCATCTTACATTAGTAGGGCACATCTGCTACAAATAAAAAATCAACATGGATGCATTATTATTAGCTGTACTGAACACCTTATTCTACTTTCTTTAGTTTTTAATCTAATGTCCCTTTACTGTTCCCCGATATCCAGGATGTGGCATCCAGGATACCACAATGCATTTAGTTGTCATGTGTACTGAGGCTCCTCTTGGCTATAACAGTCTCTTGGGCTCTCCTTGTTTTTAGCAACTTGGTCCGTGTTGAGGAATATGGTCAGGTAATATCCCACTGAGATTTCTCTTTTTCTCATTATTTCACTGAGGTCAGGTGTTTGTAGAAGGAAGGACACAGAGATGAAACACAATTTTCATCCTATCATATCATGGTACACACTATCCATATGACCTACCATGTAGGCTCATTCTTTTCCCTCCTCCTATCCTGTGTTCTTCCGAAAAAAAGTCACTATACACAGTCACTACAAATATAGATGGCTTAGACCCTGCAAGGGCTTACATAAGTTACCTGGGATTTTCCTGCATTTGAGATTCATCTATTCTCACTCACTCATGTGTTTATTTATTGGTTTGTATTAGAATGGTCTCCAGAATACTTATTTCTACTTTATATTGTAGCCAATACTACTTGTGTTGACAATTGAGAGTTTCTGTTCCCATCCTCTAATTCTTATTGAAGCATTTTTTTTAGCTTTCTAGTCTTATAGGAAACTTTAAGCGCATTCTTTTTACTTTCTGTGTGTCTCTGTGTGTGTTTGTGTCTGTCTGTCTGTGTCTCTGTCTCTGTCTCTGAGTCTCCGTCTCTGTCTGTGTCTGTGTCTCTGTCTCTTTCTGTCTCTCTGTCTGTCTCTATCTGTCTCTCTGTCTCTCTGTCTCTGTCTTTCTGTCTCTGTCTCTGTCTCTGTGTCTGTCTCTCTGTCTCTCTGTCTCTCTGTCTCTGTCTCTGTCTCTGTCTCTGTCTCTCTGTCTCTCTGTCTCTCTGTCTCTCTGTCTGTCTCTCTCTCTCTCTCTCTCTCTCTCTCTCTCTCTCTCTCTCTCTCTCTCTCTCTCTCTCTCTCTCTCTCTCTCTCTCTCTCTCTCTCTCTCCTTTCTTTACAAAGTAATATGAAAAGCCAAGATCTGAGTACTAGGCATACTCTTGCTACTTAGTGGTCATTGCTTTTGAGCCCATTCTCAGCATCTGAAAGATGTCTATTTTACAAATCAATGATTCCTCTTTAACTTTGGGGAAAAGGAGCTGGAGTATGGGTCAAGTAGTAGAGCACCAGACAGCTGTAGTAAGCCAAGCCAGAAAACCAGGCACTGAGTTTGAGTCCCAGAACCCACACATACAAAAAAGTAAATAAATTTAAGGAACAACACAGGGCTTCCAGCTTTTGGATTTTATTCAAATGAAGCCATCTGAAAACTATACTGTCTAACATTACTATTGTTTTATGAAAACTAGTTAAAAAGAAAGGATCTGAAAATAAAATTTATGAAAAACTCACTTTCCAGATTCACTGATGCCCCACTCCCAGTAACCGGTGGCCAGATGAAGAATTACTCATTCATACGCACCAGTTAAAGGCTTACCATTTCCCAATCAACTAAAAAATATAACTCTTTGAGATGAAATTAGGATAAAGTGGACACATTGTAGTCAAGCCCCTATGATCAGGATCTAATTCTTTCTGCCTCCCCATTGTCTACCCTTTCACATTCTTTCTTCTCATTGTACTCTTGGGCTCTACATACACAGACCACCATTAAGCTACAAGAGATCATGTCAACTGAATTCTACTATTGCCTTGAAGCACAGACTATGGGAAACTACTCTCTAGCCCTTTTTCATCCCCTCCTCACCCTTGCCATAGTGCTGAAAATCTACTCAGAGGCTTGCTTGCACAAGTCCCAGCCCTTTTGCTTAAACAAAAAAAATCTATTTTAAGACAAGATCTTGCAAAAATATCCAGGCTGCCTCAGTCTCCTGAGTAGCTAGAGTTACAGGTATAGTTGGCCACTTCTGACTTTTTGTTTAATCTACAAAGCCTTCATAAAAGTGGCAATAGTTTGAGCTAGACCTTTAAGAATGTTTTTACAAGAAAAAAAATAATCTGAACTTTGGGTTATTGCAAAGGCACAAAGGTCAAACAATTAAAAACAGAAATGCTATATGACCCAGTAATTCCCCCTACTAGCATTATGTCTGAAAGAAGTGATGTCAGTACCATGAACTACCATTTTTTGTATTTTGCCAATATCCAAAAAGTGAAAACCTAAATTGCAATGTGTGTGGGCACCTGCACATACACACATACAAACAGGATACTATTCAGCCATAAGATGAACAAAATCCTGTCCTTTGAGACAACATGGTTGAAATAGGAAATAATCACTGAAACAAGTCAGGAATGGAAAGACAAGTGCCACATGATGTCACTCATACTTGGAACATATAAAAGCTGAGTGTATAATAGTGGATACCAGAGGCTAAGGGCAGTAGTGATGAGGGAGGGATGGAGAGGGGCTAATTGATGGTCTCTAAGTCATGGGAGATAGGAGTAAGAAGTTCTGGTGTGTTGTTGCATGATAGGATGATTACAGATAACGATTGTGCACTATATATTTTGAAATGATGACGGCTTATGGGGAGAGGTATGCTGCATTTTCTTTTGAAAGTGCTGTTCCTTCAGTTTCAGGCATCCTTGCTTGTTTCACTACAAAATAAATGACCTCAAACCCTAATGACTGAGAACATGTATTAATTCATGGGCTGAGGGTTAGGAATCCAGATATCCAAATGTTGGCCAAGGATAGAGTCATTTCAGGGCTGGATGGAGTTAGAAAATCACTCCCAAGTTCACTTAGATGGCTGTTGATTAAGTTCTTTGCTGCTGGCCACAGTCTTCCTTCTTCCCATCCCCCGTGGACATCTCTATTGGAACGTCTTATAAAATAGCAGCTTACTTCTTCACAGGCAGAGAGCAAGAAGAGCCAGAGAAAGAGTAGGACAGATAAGAGTATATTTTATCATCTTTTAGACCTACTGTTGGAATGACATGTTATTCTTGTTATACTCTCCTCAGTAGAGGTGAGTCACTATGTCCAGCTCATTCTCAGAGGATGACACAAAAGCATGAACACTAGGCAGCTGGAAGCTTTGGGATTTCTTTAAAAGGTTGTCTCACACCACATGAGTGAGTCTTCACTTTGCAATTTGTTTATATAGCCCTGTAGTATGTGCCATATTTTGTATTTCATGGAAAGATAGCATATACAAAATAGCTTCTTAATAAATATTGAGTGAATGTGCACTATCTTGTGATATTTCATGAACTGCAAACCATACCTATTTACCAGCTATTAAGTGCTAAGATGATTTAGAGATGACTGCTCTTGTACACTTAAGTTTCCTTTTTTAATACTGGCTTCCTCTTGTTCGACATACAGCTCTTGTAGAAGACAGCTTACTACTAGTCAGAAGATAACATAAAGTACATACCTTTGTTCTTTATTTACTCTGTGAGCTGGCCAGTAACTCACCTCTGAACATCCGTTAACAGGCAAACAATAGGATGTGTTTGGACTATGGTCAAGTCAGAAAGCTGAATGCCTTCAGCAATCACAAACCTAATAAACACTGGCAAAAAAATTGATTCTTTGGATTCTAGATTTTTATCCTTTAGGCTTTGAAGTCTAAGATGCTTTCTTAGTTATCTGGATTTCTATACTAAATGCCATCATTTTCTGGAAAGTAGAGCTCTTTATAAGCACTTTCAAATACTTTTTTTCTATTCCACTTAGTCTTCAGCTAAGTTGGCATTCTTTGGCAATCAAAGAAAAAAATTCAACTTAAAATAAAATCTTTAGGAATATGAAAAGATTTGAGTACTTTGCTATTCATCATGAAGTTCACCATTCAGCAGCAGTCAATATTGTAAATAATGATGGTAATAGCAAAGACTTAGATGTTGTAAAAATGCATAAAACTACAGCCTCAGGCCGGGCGCTGGTGGCTCACGCCTGTAATCCTAGCTACTCAGGAGGCTGAGATCTGAGGATCGCGGTTCAAAGCCAGCCCGGGCAGGAAAGACCGCGAGACTCCTATCTCCAATAAACCACCAGAAAACCGGAAGTGGCGCTGTAGCTCAAGTGGTAGAGCGCTCGCCTTGAGCTGAAGAGCTGAGGGACAGCGCCCAGGCCCAGAGTTCAAGCCCCACGACCGACAAAAAAAAAAAAAAAAAAAAAAAAAAAAAAAAAAAAAAAACTACAGCCTCAGGAACAAATACCTTAATATTGTCTTGTGTTTTCTCCATGCACTTGCATGGAAGGAAAGTGTCAGGGTCAGAGCTTAGAATGGCTTTAAACTATAATATAAGCAGGAGAATTTTCCCATTTCCATATGCCCCCTTTCCAGTTACCCTTTGTGGAAGGATAGATGCTAACCTGACTAAAACCAGGTTACTAGTACGGAATTCACACATTTTGCTGGGGGACAAAGTTAGATCTGTTAAAGCAGAAGTCTATTCTCTCAAAAGAGAGAGAGAGAGACAGACAGACAGACAGAGACACAGAAACCCTCCAAGCTTATCTAAAAACGGTTATAAATGTGCATATAAACCACTGAGGTTGCCTTCCATATGGCACTAACTTTTCTCCACTGCTTTCTGTGATTTTTGTCTCTATGAATCACTAATCTCCCTGGTTCACTGTCTCAAAAAAGCCATGCTTCTCTATATTCTTGACACTGGCACAACAAACAAACCAACACTGCCGAGTCTTTGATATAATCTCCTAGATGGCCTGTAAACAGTCAACAATGCTTCCTCTGATGAGATCTACTGGAGTCTACTGCTTGGTCATCCATCCACAGCAGAATTCTCCAGGTACTGTGATCTTTGCAGTCACTATTGCTGACCCCAACATCAATGCTCTAGAATCCTGATACCATTCTGATATGAAAATCTTTGCATTTGGTGCCATTACTAAGGCACATCCATTTCTATGGGTGCTATTCATTGGCAATATGGAAATGTAGGGTTGGAAGGCCAATGAAAGTTGGCAAATGGCAATGCAGACATGGAAATGACCCAAACACACATAATTAAAGCTATGAATGAATGAGCTTCCCAAATGTCTTCAAAATAAAAGCAGAGATGTAAGGGCAAAGCTTGAGTACAAGTAGCCAGAAAAGAAGGAAATCAATAAGATACAGAAAGTTTGAGTGTAGTATCCTGGAAGATGAAGCATTAACTTTGACTGTAGTGTAATGCTGTTCCTTTTTATCCTACACTGATAGTTAGTGTTAATACATTGTGAGAAAAATCACTAGATTGCAGACCAGAAAATCTGACTCTGTCTCAACTCAGTTACTTGCTCTGTAGTCCTTGAGTGAATTACTTTCCATCTTTAAATCTAGGTTACCTCATCTGAAAGAGAAGAATGTTGGACCAGATGATTGTTATTGACTTTAGGATTTTTTACAAGTGACATATAGGAAGTTAACAATGTTTCCAGTCTATTCCACTCACAGTCCTTCTCCAATATTCTCACAGTCCTGTCACAGGTGTTGAGTGACCTTACCAAAAAAACAAGAGATGTCATGCATTCCTTCCTAGAAAAATACATAGCATTGCAGGAGTCAAATCCTTTTGATTTTACTACAGGACTATATTTACTATAATTTAATTAAAACTTCCACATTAACTAGGAAATACCTATATAAACTATGAAATTCTGAATGCCCATGTTTTTAAAATATCTTTAAATAGTTGTATCAAGGGTTTCAGTTACCTTCACTTTGCATAAAAGGATTGAGAAGATTTTTGTCCTTAATACTGTTTATGGTTATAGTTCCCTTCGAATTATTTCCCTATACTTTTATAATATATAAGAAAAATAAGCCAGGGCTGGGAAGGTGGCTCAGTGGTAGAGCACTTGCCTTGCATGCATGAGGCCCTGGGTTCGATTCCTCAGCACCACATAAGCAAAAAGAAAAAAGCCAGAAGTGGCGCTGTGGCTCAAGTGGTAGAGCGCTAGCCTTGAGCTGAAGAGCTGAGGGACAGCGCCCAGGCCCAGAGTTCAGGCCCCACGACTGGACCCCCCCCCCAAAAAAAAGAAAAATAAGCCAGGCACTAGTGGCTCATGCCTATAATCCTAGCTACTCAGGAGGCTAACATCTAAGGATGGCTGTTCAAAGCCAGCCTAGGCAAGAAAGTCTGTAAGACTCTTCAATTAAATCACAGAAAAGCTGCAAGTGATGCTGTGGCTCAAATGGTAGAGTTTTAGAGCAAAAGGAGCTTAGGGACAGTGCCCATACTCAGAGTTCAAGCCTCAGAACCAGCAAAATAAATAAATAAAAGTTCCCTTATCCTGCTACAAAATAATTTCACAATTCCTATTTTGTGGAAGGTTTCTAATCTCATATTTCAGGATAATGATACTGTAGTACTCTATTTTACATTCACTATGCATATGCAAAGTTAAGAAGAAAGCTATTATAAGAAAAACCTTACTTCATTGTTGGTGGGAATGTAAACTTGTTCAACTACTTTGGAAAGCAGTATGGACGTTCCTCAAAAGACTTCACATAGAGCTCCCCTATGACCCAGCAATCCCACTTTTGGGCATTTACCCAAATGTTTACAAACAAGACCACACTAAAGCTACCAGCACAACTATATTTATTGCAGCATTATTTACCATAGCTAAGATATGGATCCAGCCCAGATGCCCCTCAGTAGATGAATGGATCAATAAAATGTGGTATATATACACAATGGAATTCTATGTCTCCATCAGAAAGAATGACATTGCCCCATTTGTTAGGAAATGGAAAAACTTGGAAAAAATTATATTAAGTGAAGTAAGCCAGGCCCAAAGAAACATAGGTCCCATGGTTTCCCTTATTTGCAATATCTAGTATATGTATGAGTCAAGCGGAAAAGGTCAGATAATGTGATGTTAGGAAAATGAACCCTTAGATATGTATTTTAATGTTTTTTTTCTTTCATGCATTAGTTTCTAACGCATTTATATGATTATTTCTTTGTTGCTTTATATGTCCCTCCCCCACAGTACAACCCCTGCTTTCACTATATTTGATGTCAGTATAACTTGTAGAGGAGATGGGGAAAAACAAGTCGTTTGAGGATACAGGTGGACCTGTTGCAACAATGAGAAGTACAAGTTGTCATGTCGAAAACGAGCTTTACAATGTTGGTGCGGGGGGGGGGGAGGGGGGGAGGCGGGGAGGTTTGGGGGGAGAGGCTGGGAAGAGATGTGAAGGGTAAACAAAGGAGGAGGCTGCAATGCTTGATAAGAAATGTACGCATTATCCTGCCCATGTAATTGTAACCCCTCTGTACAGTGTGTTCACAAAAAAAATATATATATATATATATATATAATTAAAAAAAGAACTATCTAGGGTTACTAGCAATGCTATTTTCATTCTAATTTCCAAATATCTGAATTGTGTAGTCTCCTTAGTCCCACCCTCATTGTCCCCACCATAACATTGGGTCATGACTGTAATATTAATTACTTAGGAGACCAGGATTGCAGTTCAAGGCCAGTCAGAGCAAAAAGTTATCTAGACTCTATCTCAAACAAGCAAGGCATGGTCTGGGTCTCTGGTCTCAGCTATTCAGGAGGCAAAGGTAGTAGGATTGCAGTCTCGGGCTGGCCCCAGGCAAATAGCTAGCTCAAGACCCTATCTGAAAAACAAACCAGAAACAAGGGGACTAGGGGTGTAGCTCAATTGGTAGGGCACTTGTCTAGTAAGTACAAGGCCCTGAGTTCAACCCCCAGTGTTGCCAAATGGAAAAAGGAGTACTGGCCCATTTTGTGAAACAGAAGCAATTTGCAGAGGGGATTTCCTGACAAGTCAGGGTTGGATCAACCACGTTAAGTAGCTAACTGCTTTTCAGTCATTTTATTGGCATACAATATGCTACACCTGATTATAGAGAAGGTTTATTATATATATTTGTGAAGTTATTACCTATAATCAAGAGAATGGGCATGGCTGTCACTACTCTTCACCCACTGCCCCCCACCCCCAAAATAAAAAAGGTTTCCTCTCATCCTCTTTGAAGGAATCTATATTGGTAGGGATGGAATCTAGGGCCTCAAATAAGCTAAGAAGTGCTCGACCACTGAGCTATTTGTCTCAAGTACTCATCCCTCATTATTTTTCCCTCATTGTTTTAACATTATCTTCTTTTTTCCTTCTATCCTCAGGCTGCCTAATCCCTAGGTAACCAACTACTGATGATTTACTTTGGTCACTAAAGATGTTTAGATTTCCTAGAATCTTACATAAATATTGTCACAAGTTTGTGCTTATTTTTCCCCTTTTGGCCTAATGTAATTACTTTAGACTCTTCCATATCATGGAGTGTTTCAACCATTCACTTTTCCTTATTGCTGAGCAGTATTCCATTGTGTGAGTATGCCCCAGTTTGTTTTCTATTCACCTGTTGATGGACACCTGGGTTATTTCAAGCTTGGGTCTACTAATAAAACACTATGAATATTTACATGCATGTCTTTGTGTAGACACATGCTTTCTTTTTTCCTTAGATAAATCCCTAAGGGTAAAACAGCTGGATTATGTAGTAGATATGTGTTAAGCTTTTTAAGAAATGGCTAAACACTTTGCCAAAATGGTTGTATTATTTTACATTCTCTACATCAGTATTTGAGAATTCTAGTTCTCTACTCTTCTCAGCATTTGGTACAATTTCTTTAATTGTACTCATTCTGATGGTGAAAGTACACAGCAATATCTCATTGCACTTCTAATTTGCACTTCCCTGATGATTCATAATGCTAAGCCTCTACTCATGTGTTTATCATCTATGAATGTGGAAAATTTATCAAATTTTTATTAAAAGTTGGATTTTCTTGTGGAGTCATAGGATTTTTTGTATATTTTAGATAAAAGTCCTTTGCTTAATATATTTTGCAAATACTTTTTCAA
Source organism: Dipodomys merriami (assembly GCF_024711535.1). Taxonomy (NCBI): domain Eukaryota; kingdom Metazoa; phylum Chordata; class Mammalia; order Rodentia; family Heteromyidae; genus Dipodomys; species Dipodomys merriami. Next base: position 24,538,409 of record NW_027203937.1, on the reverse strand, counting down.
ACGTGGTGGCTTATGTTTTCATAGTCTTCAGTCATTTGAAAGCATGTTTATTATCAATTAAGTATAGTTTATATCAATTTTTGTATCATATTTAAGAAATCTTTGTCAAATCCAAGATCATAAGATTTTTCTCCCTTGTTTTTTCCTAGAAGTTTTATAATTTCAATTCTTACATTGAGATCCATTTATAGGTAATTTTTATATGGTATGAGAAAAAGGATTTTTAGGGGAAGGGTATGTCATTTATAGTTTATGAGGAAAGGGTTGTTTATATGGTAAAAGTAAAAGGTTTGTTTTTTGTGTAACTATTCAGTTTTTGTTATTTTGTTTGCTTTATTTGTTAAAAAGATTGTCTTTTCTGCCACTGATTTGCTTTGCTGAAAATAAATTGATGAATTGATCACATAGGTGTAGATCTCTAGATTCCCTTCTCTCCTACTGTCACTACACAGATACCACAGTGCTGATTACTATCTTAAATCAAGCAGTGTAAATCCTCATACTGTTTTCCTTAATCAAAGTCTTACAAACATTAGGTCCTTTGAATTTCCATATGAATTTTAGAATCAGCTTGGTTATTTCCACAAAAAAGATCTTTCAGAATTTTTATTCAAATTACTTTGAATTTATAAATTAATTTAGACAGTAATAACAGCTTTAAAATATCGACTTTTCTAAGAACAAAATACTCACTTAGGTCTTTCAGCAAGAGTTTGTACAGTTTAGGGGCTGGGAAGGTGCCCAGTGGTAGAGTGCTTGCCTTGCATGCATGAGGCCCTGGGTTCGATTCCTCAGCACCACATAAGCAAAATGAAAAAAGCCAGAAGTGGTGCTGTGGCTCAAGTGGTAGAGCGCTAGCCTTGAGCTGAAGAGCTGAGGGACAGCGCCCAGGCCCAGAGTTCAGTCCCCACGACCGGACCCCCCCAAAAAATGTTTGTACAGTTTACAGTATGTATGTCTTTTACATATTTGGTTCAGTTTTCCCTAAGCATTTCATACTTTTTATTGCTAAATAGTATTTTTTATATTTTAATTTTCAATTTACTGCTAATTTATGGACACATGATTGGCTTTTGTTGTATCCTATAACTTCCACTACATGCACTTAGTTCTAGAAGCTTTTCCTATAATTTTATTTTTATGCAAATGAAGATTGCTATATCTATTTCTTAATCTAGATGTCTTCTGTCTTATTTTATTGTACTGACTAGAACCTCCAATATAATGTCCAATTTAAGTGAAATGTCAAGCCAGACATGCTGGTGTGTGGCTATCATTCCAGAAATCAAGAGGCCAAGGCAGGAAAATAAAAAATTGAGGAAAGCCTAAGCTACATAGTAAAAACCTCTCTCAAAAACAACAAAAGGCAATTTTTCCAAGGCTGGAGCTCAAGCTTGTAATCCTAGCTACTTGGAGGCGGAGACCAGGAGGATGTTGGTTTAAAGCCAGCTCAGGCAGAAAAGTTTACAAGACTCCAGCAAATAGCTGGGCTGGAGGTGTGTGTAGTTCAAGTGGTAGAAAGCCAGCTGTGAACAAGATAAGAATGGACTGAGGATTTGAGTTCCCTGAACTCAAGCTCAGTACTGACAAAAGCCAAAACGGATATTTTCTACAGAATTCGATTTCTAACTTCCAGGCCTAGATTTGGCTTAAGGACTTTGAATTTGTTGTTGTTATTTGGGAACTTACTAGATTGTTACTTATACTTTTATTTTTAAGCTCTTTGGCATTCTAGTGTTCACATATTCGTCAAACATTCAGAAGCTGCGGGGAGCTGGTGGCTCACACCACTAATTCTAACTACTTTAGACCTGGAGGATCACGGTTCAAAGCTAGCTCAAGCAGGAAAGTCCATAGATTTCATCTCTAATTAACCAGCACTGATGGCTTGGAATCCAAGCCTTAACCAAACCAGGGCTCACAGTGCAGCCTTTGTCACCAGCTGGATGCGCAGGCTCTGGAGATGAAGATGCCCAGTTCTGGAACAGGCGCCAGGAAAGGCGGGAATTGGCCAAGCCTTCTCCCCCACGCCACCCAATAAGCCCTTGCCTAGGCTCGTTTCAAGCCAATGGGCTCCGGCGTTTGGCCCGTCGCCCCTTCGTTATCACAAAGGCCTCCGGCGTCAGCAAGTTATCAGCCAGTAGGGCGGGGGCCGACTTTGGAAGGAGTTCAGAGCGTCGTCTCCTGGCAACGCCGGGAGGGCGGAGCCTTTGCGTCAATGAGCTGCGACCGTGACACTGTCCTGCCCGTCGCCGCCCGCGGATGCCAGCGGCGGGCCGTGGCGGCGTAGCTGCCGCCGGGAGCGCGATGGCTTGAACCAAGGGTGAGCTTCACGGTGCTGCTCCCTCCCCACGTCCCTTCTTCGCGCCCCACCTCTGTCGTGCTGGGGAGTAGACACACTGGCTCAGCCTCGGCTTGCCGAGCCGGAGTTCGGGAAAGCCGGGCCCTGCCCGGCCGCCCTGTCCAGGCCTCAGCGCGCGGGGCCGGTTTGGAAGCCGGGTCTGTGGATGCGCGTCGCCCACCCGGAGCTTCCCAGTGGCGGGCGCGGACGGAGCTGGTCCAGCTTTGGGGGTGTGGCTCTGGGCGAGCGAGGTGACGGTGTTTGTTTCTCCCGGAGCCCTGAAGCGTTCGTTTGAAAATGACCGCCGCCGCCGTCAGTCACTTGGTGACCGGGTTGAGCTGCTGGTTAGCAGTGCCTGGGGTTTGAGGAGGGGCCGAGGAGGCCCCCGGGGCTGCGCCCTGCGCGCGCGACACCCCACGTCAGGAACTGTTTGCCTGGGGCGTCACCCGGACAGGGCCGGGTCAGGTTTCTTGCTAAGCCCTACATTTCTAATTAGATTAGGCTGCTGTGCTGCCTCGAAGCCCTTGCCCAGCGCGCTAGCTGCTGCCTTTATATCCTTTTGCCAATAAGTGTAGAAGGAGCCCTTCGGGACAACACTCCTTTAGTTATCTCGAGTTTACAGAATATGGGTTTACTATTACTGTTATTGTTGAAATCTATCCCCCCCCACCTCCCTTTTTGAAATGAATGGCATATTTTGGCATCCTGACCCTTGCCCTATTTTAAGGTACTCAGCTTCCCCCCCCCCACATGTTCGTTGCTAAGGCTGAAAGTCACACAGTTGTTTAGAATTCTTCCAGCTTCTGCACCTCGTTGATTGTTTCTGTGCTCCACCCATTCTCCTAACTATAGATGAACTGCATCTATTCAGAATTTTGCCTGGGGCATGGACTGCCACTGACCAGAGATTCTGAATTTGTCCCCTCTGTGTGGAAATCACCCCTCTAAGAGAGTAGCAATGCTTTCTAAATGCAGAACTCAAATACTAGGCATTTTTTCTTCTTGCTGCCCCTAGAATATGACTTTCAAAAATCGTTCTTTTTTGGGGTATGACTTATATATTTGATCCCTCTTGATTCCTCTTGATTCTTATCTACACATTTCCCGCCCCCTTCCTAAAAGGCCAGAAGCTCCCAAGAAAATTCATACAAATCTATGGTATTATTTCAAAATATGGAGTGTATTTAGAAAACACTTTCTGATTAACATTTTTTATCCTAGAACAGGCATTCCAAATTATGTGACTAGCCTAATTATTTCACTGTGTATCTTAATTTGTTGTGTATATTCCTGTATTTTAAAACATCTGGGATAGTTAGAGATGTAGAGATTAAGTAAGCAATAGGTAAAAAGTAAATAGTATCCTTAGTAACCTAGTTATAGTAATTAATATTTACTACTGAGATAAAACTTGATCTGAAATTTGGTAGGGAATGGCTTTCAGAGAGGTCTTTAAATACTGCAGTACTTGGCAACTAGTCATCCTGTTGCACTCTCAGGCTTTTCCATTTGAATTTGACTTGGTCCTTTATGAATGGCTGGATTATGGCTTAAATTTTCAGGAAGTTTTTGTGGGGCTTTTTTGTAGTTATGTGTGATGTGATTGTTAAATTTTTTATAAGGAATATTTGCACTACAACAATTCGTCTGTACCACCCACCAGAGAATGTGGCATTTTTGGAATCCTTGATGTCCTTATGAGTTTCAAAATAACAATTCTTTATTTAGAAAAGTCCCTCCAATGGTTTTTGAAACCCACTCTGTCTTGTTGGAAAAGACTATGTTACAGACAAGATAGTAGTCTGAGAATAGAGTAAATCTTAAAACTACAGATGTGTCCTTTACTAAATTTTAGGCCAGTGGTTTACAAGTTATGTTCTTAGGCGGTGCTACTTCTGTTCAGTAATTTAGAGGGATGTATTTTGTTAATATGAAATCATTTCCCAGTTTATATGTTTGATAATGATCAGTTTTTACAGTTTTACATTTCTTTTTCTAATTCTCTCCTAGTTTAGTGATAATAGACAAGTTAACAAATTAACAGTAATAACATATATTAATAACCATATTAGCATACACACATGTATCTGAATAGTAACATTCAGAAAACATTTTGTACCTAGTATCTTCCAGAAAGGAGAAAACACCTAAATACAGACGTGCATGGAGGGGAGTGATCAAGTGATTTGACTGGTGATATGTGCAATCATAGCAGTAGGTACAGTCAGTCACCAAAGAGGACAAACTGAAAAATCTGTAGTGGGTGACTAAAGGATGACCTGGACAGATTGGTTTTGTGAATATGTTGTGGCTTTATATTGCATATAAATGACAAACATATTTTTACATTAATAGTAGATGTTAATATTAGTATTGATTTCTGTATAAAGAATTCAAGATTCTCCCTCAGATTTAGAACCACTGTGGCCATCAGTCTTGGGCAGTCTCTAAATAGATTGTGTTTTAATTCAAGGGGTCAGTGATGAGGTTTCCTGGATACCAAGTACAATGACAAGAAAACATGCTACAGTATTTTCACAATTAAAAAAAAAGGAAAATATAAACACAGAGAGAGAGAGAGAGAGAGAGAGAGAAAACATGCTAATATAGCTGCCACTTAAACCCTACCATTCAGAGTTAGGACACCAGAGCCAAACAATGCACAAAGAGAAATGAATATTTCCTAACTCAATAAACAGGCAACAAGGGTTCCTTTTTTTTAAAAAAAATATTGTTTTTAGTTTAACAAGGGCTGGGTGCAGGTAGTTCACACTGTAATCCTAGAAACTCAGAAAGCTGAGATCATAGGATCATGGTTCAAAGCCAGCCTGCATAGGAAAGTCCATAAGACTCTTAACTCTAGTTAACCATTTAAAAGCCAGAAGTGGTGCTGTAGCTCAGAGTGGTAGAGGGCTAGCCTTCAGCAAAAAGAGCTCAGGGACAGCACTTAGGCCCCCATGACCAACAAAAAACAAAAAACAAAAAATTTATCAAAGCTTCTTTTTAAATACAGTTTTAGTGAATAGTGTAGGGTATTAAAAATGGCATAGTTATTTTGAAGTTATTTTGCACTTCTAGATGTAGCAGATATAAGAGGTACATTCTAACCTTCCTTTTTCTTCTGAAAGCAAGAGATAAAACTCCCAGGTGAAAAGTTCAGGGGAAAGGAAAACATTCTTAACAATAGAGACAAGCAGACAGCATTGGAGTTAGGAGAAATCTGTATAAGCCTTAAAGTAACTGTTTTCCTAGTTTCCACAATTAGCTTGTCAACGTGATCGGATTGATGAACAGTTGGAAAACTGGTAAAGCACACTTTTGGGTGTGATACTATTAGGTCGTGAGAGCTCTGATTGGATTAATGAATGGATTAATACTTTGATCTTTTTTTTTTTTTTAACATTATGGCATTATTGGGAGGTGGTGAAAGGTTGGTGGTAGAACCTTGTTGGAGGAAGTAGGTCAATGGAGGCATGTCCTTGGGAATTATTCCTTGTCCTTGCCTTTTCCTGTATTTCCTCTTTCCACTTCAGTTATCCATTCTGCTCCACACCTGCCCATGATGTTCTGTCCAAGCGCATAAACTGAACCCTCTGAAACCATGAATCAAAATGTGTCCTTCCTCTCTTACATTTGTTTCTGCCAGGGAGTTTTGTCACCACAACATGAGAAGTACTTGAGAATGCAGTTCTCCAGCCCAAACCCCTTTGTCTTTGCATATTTTCATAATTTACTGTTTCTTGTCCAACATACCTCTAAGCCTTTGGCCCTATTTTGGGTCTTAACTTTCTGGTGAGGACGTCTATGCACATGTAAAAATTACAAAATAAAACTTGCATACCTTTTCCTATTTGTCTTGTGAGAGTTTAATTTTTTTTAATTTTTAATTTTTTGGTTGGTTGTGGGGCTTGAACTCAGCGCTTGGGTGCTATCCCTGAGACTACCACTGTACCACTTTGAGGAAAAGTGCCATTACAGTTTCTGGTTTCATGGCCTTTCCCATCTGGGGCTGGCTTTGAGCCATGATCCTCAAGTCTCAGCCTCCTGAATATCCAGGATCACAGGTGTGAGCCACCAGCATCCGGCTGAGGGTTTAATTCTTATATCCAGCCTCAGACCCTGAGAGGATAAAAATATTAGGTCCTGGACATATATTGATCAAATAATTATGAGTTTACATTAAATACTGAGACTGAATTATAAAAGTTGAGGGCTTTTTTCTGCTAAAATAGGTATGATTCCAAGTTTCAATCTAGTTTAGAATCCTACCTTTTGATTGAGTTGGTACAGGAAAATTAGAGGAAGGGTTAAGTTTCACTTTGAGAGTAAAATATTAGTTTAGAGATCACCTACTCCACTTTCCGCCCAGGCAAAACTCTTCCCTTATATTCAATTAGGTGAACCTCTAATCTCTACTTAAATGCTTCCATACTTTAGGAAAAGTAATTTAACATGTAATAGCCTTTTCCACTTCTGTATAGTATTGAAAATTTTCTCTCTAATCTAGCTATCTGCTCCTAGCAAGTGTTTAGGATTTGTTAAATATTTTTGATGTCTCTATTATATTGGCTACTTATTTTGATTAAAACCCTCAAAACTTTATATTTAACTGCTTTTAAGCCTATTTTACCTAGATGCTTTAAAAAATAATCAGGTGTCACTTTTTTCTGTAATAAATATAATTTACTTTTAACAAGTTAGTATTTTAATCTTGACTCAGTGGACATCATTTATTCTAGTTTTGGTCAGCCACAGTTAGAGAAACATCTATCTTCTGAACTCAGATGTTTGCTCAGAGATTTCTTTCCTAGCACAAGACTAGGTGTGTTTGAATTAGTATTTTTCATCCTGTGATTATATATTTATGTGTGTGACCACTGAGTCTTTTCCCTGTTGTATTGGGTGCTCCATAGGGGTAAGCAGTGTTTCTCACTGTCATATCCCTAGAACATAAACACCAGGCACATGACACTAGTTGGCAATCAATTGTTTCTAATGATTTCATATATATGTGTATGTAGTAAAGGTCTGGATAAAGTTGAGAATGTTCTATTTTCAAGTTCTATTAAAATTTTCTGTTAAGGCTGGGAAAGTGGCTCAGTGGTAGAGCGCTTGCCTTGCATGCATGAGGCCTGGGTTCCATTCCTCAGCACCACATAAGCAGAAAAAAAAAAGCCGGAAGTGGCGCTGTGGCTCAAGTGGTAGAGCGCTAGCCTTGAGCTGAAGAGCTGAGGGACAGCTCCCAGGCCCAGAGTTCAGGCCCCACGACCGGACCCCCCAAAAAAAATTCTGTTAATTTTATTGATTTTTTTGCTGGTTTATTTTTTGGAGCTGTCTGGCTTAAAATAAAAAATGTGCATCACCCTAGGTGGTTGAGATATTATTAACCCGTGACACTCTTAAATCATTGATAGTGCATGCTGATGCCATAGACAACTCCTCTAAGCTAGGATCTCTCATTGTTTCTCTTTGGATACAGTGGCTATAAATCTACTTGGCTTATATTTAAAATATATAATTTTGCCTTCAGAAAAAATTTTAGTAGCCTGAATCTTCCTTAATAACTCCTTTTCATTTATCTCCTCGATAAAATTTTTGCCAGCTAGGCTTTGATTCAAAACAGTAGTCATAGTTTTTCTTCCTTTTTTTTTCTTTGTACCACTATATTTTTCTCTGTCTAAGGTCATCGAGAGAATAAACTCCAAATGTGGTACATTAAATTTTGATAATCGTAAAACATATTCTTATTGTAACTCATCTTAATTTTATATGGCTTTATGGTTACTTTTTAATTAAATGATAAAGCAAATTTCTTGGCAAAAATTTTCCTATAAAAACATATCCTTTGGGGCTGGGAAGGTGGCTCAGTGGTAGAGTGCTTGCCTTGCATGCATGAGGCCCTAGGTTCGATTTCTCAGCACCACATAAACAGAAAAAGCCAGAAGTGGTGCCGGGGCTCAAGTGATAGAGTGCTAGCCTTGAGTTGAAGAGCTGAGAGACAGCACCCATGCTTAGAGTTCAGGCCCACGACCAAAAAACAAACAAAAAAAACAAACAAAAAAAAATCCTTTGTTACATGATATGGATATTAATTTTAGAGAAAAAAAATAGTCCTTTTTGGTTTTTTTTGCCAGTCCTGGGGCTTGAACTCAGGGCCTGGGCACTGTCCCTGAACTTCTTTTGCTTAAGGATAGCACTCTACCACTTGAGCCACAGTGCTACTTGTTTTGTTCTGTTTATATGGTACTGAGGAATTGAACCCAGGGCTTCCTGCCTGCTAGGCAAGCACTCTACCACTAAGCCACATTCCAGCCTGAAAATAGTAGTCTTTTATGTTAAATGAAATAAAGTTCTCTTGGAGATCCGGTTTTTAAAAATTGTATTTTCATACTCACATACTTCCCTCACCCCCCATATTGGGGATGGAACTAAGGACCCGTATGTGGTAAGGAATTGTTCAACCACTGAGTTACATCCCAGCTTCCTATCTTTGTTTTTAAAAACTAAGGAAAAAACCCTACTACTAACTATGTGACTTTGGGCAAGGTACTTTAAAAGTACATTAAACGCTTCTGTGAATACATATGACATGCTTAGAAGGATTGACACATAATGCCAGTGCCTTTATTAATGAGCATTTGTATTGAATAGAACTTGCCATCCCCACTTGTTGAGTGAATCACTGTAGGAAAACACTATTCAACAGCCTAATTTTAACCAGATGTTCAACTCTTACTATAGTGTAATAAATTACTTATCAAAGGAAAAGAACTATCTAAAATAAACACATCCAATTCTTTTCTAGTCATAATACATAGAAGTATATCTCTGAAGATTTTAGAGTAAATGGTTATTAAATGTTTTGTGGCTAAATTTTAAAGTGAGTTCAACAAATTATTGCTTAATTGATATATTGGTTGCAAATTACTAAAATAGTGATTCTACCCTTTTTTTTCTTTTTCTTTTTTGTTGGTTGTGGGGCTTGAACTCTGGGCCTGGGCACTATCCCTCAGCTCTTCAGTTCAAGGTGAGCAATCTAACACTTGATCCACAGCGCCACTTCTGGTTTTCTGAGTGGCTTATTGGAGATAAAAGTCTCACAGAGTTTCCAGCCCAGGCTGGCTTTGAACCACAATCCTCAGATCTCATCTTCCTAAGTAGCTAGGATTACAGGCGTGAGCCACCGGAGCCTGGCGTGATTCTGCCTTTTAACTAAGCATAGTCATATTTAGAAAACAAATTATACAAAATCTAAATTAAAAATACGTAGAGGAATTAAAGAACAAGAGTAGTTTTCAGCTGAGCACCAATGGCTTTCGCCTATAATTCTGACTATTCAGGAGGACTGAGATATGAGGATCACAGGCTGAGCAGGAAAGTGTCTGAGACTTTTATCTCTAATTAACCACTAAAAATCTAGAAGTGAAGCTGTGGCTTAAGCAGAATATATGGGGTTGTTAAATTATTATTATTTTTTTTATTTTTTGCCGGTCCTGGGGCTGGAACTCAGGGCTTGGGCACTGTCCCTGAACTTCTTTTGCTCAAGGCTAGCACTCTATCATTTGAGCTACAGCGCCACTTCTGTTCTGTTTATGTGGTATTAAGGAATTAAACCCAGATCTTCATGCATGCAACTAGGCAAGCAATCTACCACTAAGCCACATTCACAGCCCAGTTAAATTATTTTTAATGTTTAAATTATATCAAATTTTTCATACTAAAAATCTTTCATTTATATGGATTTCAAAATAAAAAATAGTACACATAAATGCAATAACATTTTAGCTGATATTATGAACCAGTATGGTATAATGAATATGAAAAATAGGAGCTCAAAGTTCACCTGTAGTGTATAGATAAAGTCACATAGCTCCATTTTCTTATCCATAAAATAGGGCTTTAATAATGCCTACCTTTTTGCAAGTGACATAATATCTGGAAAGCTCTTAGTTTGGAATCTTACCTGGTAAGCAGTCAAGAAATTGCTCTTAGGAAAACAAAGTATACAAGCTTCCTGTTAAATACAGTCACTTGAGAGTGTGTAGGTAGGTATGTGTGTATCTTATTGGTTTTTGACTTGGTAGAATTAGAGATTTATTACCCTCCCAATATCATAAGTGAATCCTACTTTCTCATTTAACTGTGATTCTGAAAAAAGGCAAATAATGTTTTACTTTAAGTATATAGGTATTTAAACAAATTCTTAGGTTCATGTAAGTATACCAAGCTCTCCTAGCTCTCTACTAGTTTACTCTTACTTGTTTTTGAAGAATGGGTATATTCATATTTTAATATTTAATATAAGTGACTTATATATTTGACAGAAACTATGAGAAGCAACACTCTTTCTGGATTCTAAAAGACATCCTTTCATCATGGGACAGCAAATTTCGGATCAGACGCAGTTGGTTATTAACAAGTTGCCAGAAAAAGTAGCAAAACACATGACATTGGTTCGAGAAAGCGGCTCCTTAACTTATGAAGAATTTCTTGGGAGAGTAGCTGAACTTAATGATGTGTAAGACTTGTTCTTTTTAATTTTTACTTCTTGATGTTTGCTCCTCGATGTCATTGCTATATAAGAAGTAACCAAAGGTATTTGTAGTAAAAGTTAATATTAATGTAGACTTTTCTTTTATAACTTTTTAAAATATAAAGTAGGAGCAGAAGACATTAAAGGATCTTAAAATGAAACTTGGAATACAGACCATGAGTATATTAAAGTAATTCTAGAATATAATACAATCCAACATCTCAACTGTATACTAACAGACTATAAGTTGACTCTTGTTTTGAATATACAGGGTGCATAATAGAAGGGAATAGGTCAGTTAGCTACTCTAGGGAAAGACTACAATAGGCAAAAGTAAATGAAAGGCTTGTGTATATCAATTTGTGTGTGTGTGTGTGTGTGTGTGTTCCCTTGTTTTCTTATTGATACATAATTTTGCCAGAACAATACATAGATGATAGTAAGCCATTTTCATCTCTCAGAAATAATTATTTCACTTCTTCTTTCTCATTAGCCAATACTTTTCAGTCTCTACATAATCCTAAATTTCTTAGTAAATCCTAAATTTCTCTACCTTCTTAACAAGCATACCTAATAAAAATTTCTCTTATCTTTGTAAATGTATTCTTTATTATATCAAATTTATACTAACCTGTATAAAATATAGATCTCTTTGTCCTTGCATTGGCTCAGATCACTACATTTTAAAATATTGTAGTTTGTTTTCTCCCATAGGGACGGGGATGGTGGGTGCTATTAAATATTAAATCTTCCTCTAACAGCAGCACTTCTACCTTTCTTTGTAGTGCATGTGTGGTGTGTGTGTCTGTGTGTCTGTGTATCTGTCTGTGTGTCTGTCTGTCTTCTGTCTGTCTGTCTTCTATCTGGGGAAAATAATTAAAATATATGTATGAAGAATTAAAATGTATGTGTAAATTAAAATGTACATCTTAAAGGTTCTCTCTTTAATGTCTTCAATTTAAGCAACATTCACTGAACACTGTGCAAACAATCATGAGGGTTGGATATTTTAACTGAGGCCTAAATTAATTACCAAAGTATTAAAGGCAGATCTAACTCTTTCCAAGCCTGAAGCTCTTTTTATTACCTGTCCTAGAGAAGTAATAAAAAAGTCACCTAGAAGCCCAGGACCACTTAGTATATAAATGTGTATAATGCATGTACCATTTTCCTGCACTTTATGACAATTATGTTGGATAAGAGACACCCTTTATCAAATATAATACATCAGGTAAGAAGGAAGTAGTAGTCTATATGGACATGGCTGGAGTCTACTGTTTTTAGCCAGGCATGAAGAATAAAGAACAGGTTAGCTGGGTGGCTCATCCCTGTAATTCTAGCATGGAGCAGGCTGAGATCTGAGAACTGCAGTTCAAAGCCAGACCTGGTAGAAAAATCCATGAAACTCTTAGCTCCAGTTAGCTACCAAAAAGCTAGAAGTAGAGGTGTAGCTGTGGTAGAATGCTACCCTTCAGTGAAAAAGCTAAGGATAGCAGCTCCTGAATTTAAACTCTAGTACTAGGGCACCAAAAACCAAAACAATGGACTAGAACACTTCAGATTAAACTATTCCTAGTGCTTGTTCTCTGGGTCAAGAGATAGTGAGACAAGAGGGCAGTGAGGGAGATTTTTCATGTTACTGTGTATATCTGTGTGTTGTCTGATTTTTTTCAATAAAATCTGTTTGAGTTTTAAAATTTTAATATTCTACTTTTATCCTATAAATCTTTTGCATAATTCTGTTTGAACCATTACTTCTGATATCGTCTTTGATGTATGTGTATATGTGTGTGCCAGTCCTGAGTCTTGAACTCAGGACCTGGGCATTGTCCCTGAGCTTTTTTTGCTCAAGGCTAGTACTCTACTTGAGCCACAGCTCCACTTCTGGCCGTTTGGTAGTTTATTGGAGATAAGAGTCTCATGGAAATTCCTGTTCAGGCTAGCTTTGAACCATGACGCACAGATCTCAGCCTCCTAAAAGCTAGGATTACAGACACTGAGCCACCAGTGCATGGTGTGATTTCATATTCTTTTTTAAAATTGTTATTTTAAAGATGATGTACAGAGGGGTTAAAGTTACATATGACAAATAATGAGTACATTTCTTTTTGAACACCTCAGACTGGATTTGAGGTTTTGAGTGGTTGATTTGGTTTTGCTGTCAAGGGGCCTTGAGTGTGCTCAGCAAGCACTTTGCCACTGAGCAACACCATCAGTGCATTCCAAACCAATTTCCATGAGTTAAAGTTGGGCCTTTCACAAGGGCAGCACTTTCTGACAACTGTAAAGTCAAACTTACAGAGAAACAGAAATCAGAACTAGAAACTCTCATAGCTGGATTCTTTTTACTGGCAGACTTTATTTTTGATCATCTCAGAGAAATGTTAACACCAATAAGGGAAGCTGCAATATTTAGATATGCCTTTGAACTGATTTAAATTAGTATAGATAGTGTGATATTGAGTAACCCTCTAAAAGTATTATTTATTTATTTATTTATTTTTGGTCGGGCATGGGGCTTTAACTCTAGGCCTGGGCGCTGTCCCTCAGCTCTTCAGCTCAAGGCTAGTGCTCTACCACTTGAGCCACAGTACCACTTCTGGTTTTCTAGTGGTTTATTGGATATAAGAGTCTCATGGACTTTCTTGCCGGGGCTGGCTTTGAACCGCTATCCTCAGATCTCAGCCTCCTGAGTAGCTAGGATTATGGGCATGAGCTACTGATGCCCTTCTAAAACTGTTGTTTTTTATATTTGAAGTCTGTGACTCTTAAAATTACTCAGCTACATTTAGTATTTCAAATCATTGTTTTACTTAGTCATACCCCAAATTGACTATAAACCAAATACTTTTGAAGAGTTATAGTAATGTGGTTGCTTAAGTAGGACTCAACAAAGAACAAAATACCTTGATAAGATATTTATACATATCTCAGCCATTAGTCAAAATTTAATACGTAAAATCATCTAAACTTTTTTCTTTAAGTACAAGGTTTCTTAGACTTGTTTTCCATGTCTTTAAATGAAGACAGTTGAGATGTTTTATGTTTATGTTTTAAACATTCTCTATACTGAGTTTTAAGAAGCTAGTATTCAATAATTAGTTATTGTCCTTCATATGATTTCTTCATATTTCCTTCTCTGAAAAAAAACCCCAAAACTTTAGCTTGTTTTTTTTTAAAGCAACTCTGGTGTTTGAACTCTGGGCTTCACACTCGCTAGACAAGTGTTGTTACCAATGAGCCATACTGCTAGCTGAAAGTGTGTCTTGAATCATAACTCTATTATTTTGTTTGACTTTTCATAAAATTAACAAATAGACTTGTCTCTTTTTAGAACTGCCAAGGTGGCTGCTGGCCAAGAAAAACATCTTCTCTTTGAGGTGCAACCTGGGTCCGATTCCTCTGCCTTTTGGAAAGTAGTTGTACGGGTGGTCTGTACTAAGGTAAAACTACTAGAGGCTTCTATTTCTAGGCTTAAAACATTTTGGTGGTTGGAACCATGGTTAATAATGTAATATAATGGAAATAAATGTTAGGAATTTGATGTCTTGTAAAGCATAATTTTCATACTCATATTGTCTTCTATCTGTTTGTTTTACTGGTTATCCCTACTTGCTGTGTAACAGCTTTTTAGAGTCAAGGAGAGGAATAGTAAACTAAATTATCCTTACTTCCCATCTCTCTTTTGGAGCGTTAGCTTACTATGGAGCCCTAAGGTCCAAAGGTAATACTCTGTTTAGGTCTAAGATGACACCTTAAAAATTAAAGTTATCTCAGGAAATAATTTATTTTAAAAACACTGAATTTCATTCATTTGAAAATCTATTCGAAAGGTGTGTTTGGGTTTGTTTTGGTGATTTTAAGTATGTATCATTAATGTACCATCTTTTAGTTTAGTCTTTACATTTCAGATAATTGAATCTATCAATTCTGCTACAAGTATAATGATATTTGTTATAGAGCATTACAAAGCCTCCTTCCTACCATACATGGGGATGCATGTAATTCCAGCTACTAAGGAGATGGAAGTAGGAGGATCATGGTCTAAAGCCAGTCTAGGCAAAAGTAGGACACACTATCTGATAAACAAACCAAAAGCTAAAAGGACTGGAGGTAGAAGCATGGCTCAAGTGTTAGCCCTGAGTTCAATCCCCAGTACTGCCAAAAAAAAAAAAAAAACCCAAAAAGCCTTATCCTCCCTCCTCTGACTCAATTCAAATAAACGTTCATTAACCTTTTGACATATACTGACCTTAGTATGAAAATGAAGGCACAAATTTTAGTAGGCCTTCTATCCCAACCCCTGTCCTAAAAATGAACGATGATATAATAAAAATAATCCATATGCGTATGTCATAAATTGAACATGAATGCTTATTCATGAGCATCTACATCTAACCAACCAAAATGTCCCTGAGTAGATTTTTCCTTTTGAGATCTAGGCTCTGGGGATTACCTAAATATCATGTCATATTTTCTTAGTGGGTTGTCAGTTTTATCTGTTATATTTCATTGTCATTTTGTTAAAGCAAAAACATGAGTGCAGGCATGCCAGACACTAGGAATACCATATAAGATGACTAAGATAAATTCTACATTTTCAAGGAGACTGTACTTAATGTTCAGGTCCCTTGTGATTCAGCTAGAATCTGTTTTAATCTCCACACCTTCAGACTCTTCTAATTTATGTTGCTGTGAAATAGCCTTTCTAAAGCACAACTCTCACCACCTCATTGCCTTGTTTAAAATTCCTCTACATTCCTCATTGCCTTCAAAATCTTTACTTCCTAATTCAAGGCCATCTACAATATAGCTACAAATTATTTTTTATGCTTTTTTTTCACAGCTATTTCCTTTTATATACTACATTTTTACCAGTCCTAGTGAATTAAACTGTTACGTTTCCATTTCAGTCCCTCCACTTAGTGAGTTCCCTCAACTAGAATGTCTATTATTTCTATCATTTAAGTTGACATCAACTACAGGTTACAAAAGATTCCTATTAAACTAGTTTAAACACAAACTATTTTCTCACTTATCAGGAAATCCTGATATAGACAGGCTTCGGGATTGGTTAAAGACCCAGCAAAGAAATACAAATCAAAACAACATTGAGATTCTACCTCACCCCAGTTAGAATGGCCATAATCAAGAACTCTAATAACAATAGATGCTGGAGGGGATGTGGCCAAAAGGGAAGCCTACTGTATTGTTGGTAGGAGTGTAAACTTGTTCAACCCCTTTGGAAAGCAGTATGGAGGTTCCTCAAAAGACTCCACATAGAGCTCCTCTATGACCCAGCAATCCCACTTTTGGGCATTTACCCAAATGATAACAAACAAGACCATACTAAAGCTACCAGCACAATTATGTTTATTGCAGCATTATTTACCATAGCTAAGATATGGGACCAACCCAGATGTCCCTCAGTAGATGAATGGATCAAAACAATGTGATACACACACACACACACACACACACACACACACACACACACACACACACACGCACGCACGCACGCACGCACACACACACACACACACACACACACACACACACACACTGGAATTCTATGGCTTCATCAGAAAGAATGACATTGCCCCATTTGTTAGGAAATGGAAAGACTTGGAAAAAATTATATTAAGTGAAGTAAGCCAGGCCCAAAGAAACATAGGTCCCTTGGTTTCCCTTTTTTGCAATAACTAGTGTATGTCAGATAAGATGATGTTAAGTGAAATGAGCCCCAAGATAGGGACACAAGTGGTTTTTTTTTTCTTGCTATTCTAACGTATTTATAAGGTACGATATGATTTTTTGTTTTGTTTTGTATGTTCCTCCCCCACCATATAACTGCTGTTTTCACTGTATTTGATGTTGGTATAATTTGTGGAGGGGAAGGGAAAAAACAAATTGTTTAAATAGGGATACAGGTGGACCCATTGCAACAATGAGATGTACAATGTACAAGATGCTATGTCGAAAAACGAACTTTACCATTTAGGCGGGAGGGTGGGGGGTGGGTGGGAGGGGGGATTGGAAGGGGTAGCTGAGGAGGTGGGAGGGAAGAGGGGATGGTAGGGAGGAGGAAGCAACAATGCTGGATAAGAAATGTACTTATTACCTTGCTCATGTAACTGTAACCCCTTTGTACAGTATTTTCACAATAAAAAACTTAACTTTTTAAAAAAAGAACAAGAAACTAAAAAAAAAAAAAAAAAAAAGACCCAGCATAACTCTCTGTGCAACCCATTGGTCAATGTTAAGACACCTGTACCCTGGCTGGAAGACTGTGCTTACCATGATTAGTTTTGGTTAGATTGACCAGATTGACTCTTGAATTAGTTAGAAAGTGAATACCAAAATAAAAGACTACTAGCAGCTAGGTGCCAGTGACTCGTGCCTGTAATCCTAGCTACTAGGAGGCTAACATCTGAGTATCACAGTTTGAAACCAGCCCAGGCAGAAAAGTCCATGAGACTCTTACCTCCAATTAATCATACACATACAAAAAAAAAAAAAAAAAGCTGGAAATAGAGCTGTAGCTCAAGTGGTAGAGAGCTAGCTTTGAGCAAAAAAGCTAAGAGAGAATGCCCAGAGCTGAGGTCAAGCCCCAGGACCAGAGTGCAAGTGCACAAGTGCACACATGCGCAAGAGCACATGTAATAAAGTTAAACCAGACACCCACGGCTCATGCTTCTAATCCTAGCTACTTATCTTCCACTACTCTTGATTTCTCTCATTCTATTCGTGCTTCTCTCCAGCTGCTGTTCACTTCCACTGAACAGCCTTTATACTTCTTATTCTCTGAGTCTGAAATGATCATTTCCCTTAAATGGCCACTTGTGACTCACTTTACTGTGAGGTCTCCTCTGTACCTCAGTTTCCCTTCTCTCTTGTTTCATCTTTATAACACTGCTTTTCATCTAACTGAATCCACTTTTTTTTTTTTTGGTCTGTCTCTCCTCCCTGTCATGAAACTTGATGGGGGGGAGGTGGTGAATACACTATGTTTTTAAGTACCTAGAGCAGTACACATAGTGCCTGTACCATCTAAATTGTGGGTACTCAATAACAGGGGTTCTATGATTAGAACAGTTATAGGGTGATAAACTTTACTAATATAGTACTAAGCTTGTATGAATTACTTATAATTTGCTCTAAATTACACAATTCTAAAGGAACTTCCCTCAACTATAAAGACCTATTTCAGAGCCTATGTAAATTCCTGTCACATTAAGAATGTTATATAGGGCTGGGAAGGTGTCTCAGTGGTAGAGTGCTTCCCTTGCATGCATAAGGCCCTGGGTTTGATTCCTCAGCACCACATAAGCAGAAAAGGCCAGATATGGTGCTGTGGCTCAAGTGGTAGAGCACTAGCCTTGAATGAAGAGTGGAGGGACAGTGCTCAGTCTCAGAGTTCAGGCCCCACAACTGGCCAAAAAAAAAAAAAGTTATATGTTTGCATCTTCACACAAATCTGATCTTCACAAAATTTAACCAACTTTCTGATTATTAGAGGTGATTCTCAAAAGGAATTTGGCTTATTCTTGATTTTTAATTGCTTTTTCCAATGCTAAAACAATAAATAGCAATAACAACTATTGTTTTTATTCCAAATATTTGTGTTACTGTAGTATCTTTTAATATAAAATCTGCTTGGGGAGGGTGCTGTCAGTCATGGGGCTTGAACTCAGCCTGGGTGCTGTCCCTCAGCTCTTTAGTTCAAGGTGAGCGCTCTACCACTTGAGCCATAGCACCACTTCCAGTTTTCTAGCGGTTAATTGGAGATAAGAGCCTCACAGACTTTCCTGCCCTGGCTGGCTTTGAACAGTGATCCTCAGATCTCAGCCTCCTTAGTAGCTAGGATTACAGGTATGAGCCACCAGTGCCTGGCTTGTTTTTAGTGTTGTTTTAACAACATTTTGCTAGTAAATTTTGTAATGTATTATTCTTGTTTTAGTTTAGAAGTTTTGCTATAAAATAGATCTTAAGGGTACTCAAGAAAGTATCCCATTATGTTAAGTCCTAATTAATAAATTATTGGCTGAGCCTGGAGACAAACACACCTGGAACCCAAACAATCAAGAAGCTGAAACAAGAGGATCATGAGTTTGAGGCCAGTTTGGACTATGTAACAAGACTGTCTCAAAAACAAGACAGGGCTGGGAAGTTGGCTCAGTGGTAGAAGCGCTTGCCTTGCAAGCCTGAGGCCCTGGGTTCGATTCCTCAGCACCACATAAGCAAAAGGAAAAAAGCCGGAAGTGGTGCTGTGGCTCAAGTGGTAGAGCGCTAGCCTTGAGCTGAAGAGCTGAGGGACAGCGCCCAGGCCCAGAGTTCAGGCCCCACAACTGGACCCAAAAAAAAAAAAAAACAAAAACAAAAAAAAAAAAACAAGACAGAATGAAGAGGGAAAAAAAAAATAAGAAATTAAAGTGGAAAAATTAAAGTGAGTTATCTCTAAACCTCATTTCTTAGCCCAGGAAAGTCATCTAATTTCATTAACACTAAACAAAAGGATTCCTAATCAACTTTTTTATGACTTAAAATTTTTTAAAATTTTATCTTCTTGTAAAGATGGTATACAGAGAGGTTACAGTTACGTCAGTAAGCTAATGAGTACATTTCTTATTGTTACCCCCTCCTTTGTTTTTCTACTACTATCTCTTCCCTCCCCACTCAACTTTAAAAGGATAATTTGAGTATCTATCTATCTAATGAGATGCATTTGTATACGTTCTTTGAACCCCACAATGAAGGCAACATGATATTATGCATTTATTCAGACTCTTATTTTTTAAGGTAGTTTACAAACCATAAGCCTCTATTGAGTATTGGATTCCTATTGAATCTTTGTTCCCCTTTTGTTTTTTCATTGTCTTTGTATTTTTAGATTAACAAAAGCAGTGGCATTGTGGAAGCATCACGGATCATGAATTTGTACCAGTTTATTCAGCTTTATAAAGACATAACAAGTCAAGCAGCAGGAGTGTTGGCTCAAACCTCCACCTCTGAAGATCCTGGTGAAAACTCATCCTCTGTAACATCTTGTCAGGCTAGTCTTTGGATGGGAAGGTATACAGTGCATAATTCCTATTTTACTTATTCTCCAATATGTAAGATATTGGAAAATCTGAAATCTCAGATCTTTTTGTTTCAGTTGGTATTATAGCCCAGATCAGCTTTTAGATTATTCTATCAGTCCATTCACTTTTGTTTTGGGGTTTTTTGTTTATTTGTTTTTTGTGCCAGTACTGGAGCTTGAATTGGGGCTGAGAGTTGTCCCTTAGTTTTTTGCTCAAGGCTAGCACTCTACCACTTGAGCCACAGCTCCATTTCTAGCTTTTTGGTAGTTAATTGTAGAGCAGTCTCTCATGGATTTTTCCTGTCCAAGCTGGCTTTAAACCACGATCCTGAGATCTCAGCCTCTTGCATAGCTAGGTGAGCCCCTAGTGCTTTGCTTCCATTCATTTTATATTGCCAAATTAAACCTAAACATAAGTGGCTCTTAACTAGACAATGTTTCTGTCAGCCTGATCTCCAGGAATCTACTCTCTATATGCTGACATTTAATGACAAAGAAGATATTAATACCCCCTTTTTAGTAAGTATTAGGTTCTTAGCCAGAATTATTTAAAGAGTGAAGTCCAAGAAGTTGACAAAGTCATTCCAAAAAGTGAATAATTGAAGGTTAACTATTTAAATATAGGATCCAGGATGTGGCAGTCCATTCAAGAATCAGCAAATCATTGGTGCATAGATTGCATGTACTAAGTTACCAAAAGAAAATTAAGTCAGCCAGAGTTTTCTGGAATGGTGCTTGTTTACTGAGATCTAATATTACATTATTATCTAACTAAACTTTCTTTTCCTTCTCTGTTAAGCTTTTGGCATGTGAAAGCTCCTACTTGTGGCCATTTGACTATCATGACACTAATTTAAACTTATAAATGTCTCATTGGAAAAGAAAAACTTAGGTTAGCGCAGACATGCTGACATCTTGTCTTACTGTCATAGCAGAAATAGCAGAAATCTATAATGACACATGTCCTTTAAGGTTAAGAAGTGTTTAACAAGAATTTCTCTTTTATTGCTTGATTTACAGTTGCATTTTCTAGTTCATTTTAGCCACCTGGTTTTCAAGTATTATGTTAGTTAAGTTATATTTTCAATTTATGATTTTCTATTAATCTTTAATAATTTTCAAGGTTTGGGCTAAACAGGTAGTACTGTTGACCAAATGAGACTTAGAACATTGTAGGCAGTATTTAGGCTTATCTATTTTGAAAAATCCATTTCTCAAAGAGATCTAATATTCATTTTTTCTACTCCCTCTTTAGACTGGTGAGATTTTTTTTTTTTTTTTTTTTTTTTTTTTGTCGGTCGTGGGGCTTGAACTCTGGGCCTGGGCACTGTCCCTCAGCTCTTCAGCTCAAGGCGAGTGCTCTACCACTTGAGCTACAGCGCCACTTCCAGTTTTTCTGGTGGTTTATTGGAGATAGGAGTCTCACAGTCTCTCCTGCCCGGGCTGGCTTTGAACCGCGATCCTCAGATCTCAGCCTCCTGAGTAGCTAGGATTACAGGCGTGAGCCACCAGCGCCCGGCTTGTTGTTTTTTTTTTTAAGTGTTCTAAAAGCTAAGGATGGTGTTTACCCAGATGTTCAGACCATATAGTGGCAAATGTTTTTCTTGTTGCAGTTACCTTAATGAAAGTGGCAAAAATATCTCTTTCATGTGCCCTTGATATTGGGAAACTCAGTGCCTGTTAAGACTGCTATGTGCCTTCATGTACTTTTTGGCTTTTAATGCAACTCTGATACACTGGTTAATAGAAAAAGACCTTTCAAATGGAAGAGGATTTTAGGAGGCCTTTAGGAAGCCCAGCTGTATATCTGATGCATAATTTTATTAATAGCTTATATTATTTTGTACTTTTACAGATTATTAAAATTATGATAAACTCATTAAATACAGTCCCTTGTGAGTAAAATTATTGGTCCATGTCAGGTGAAGAAATATATATATAGACAAATAAATATCATACCATATAATTAGAAATGGATCTAAGTAGGACTCACATTCAGGCTTCTCAATGCACTCATGTTCCAACCTCTGCCTTACAATTTTCTAGTTCATAAAGATCTTACAGTACTGTGCTACTCAGACTTTTAGTAGTTTTGCAGAAGAGCCTGAGATTCTGTCAAGCTCCAAGGTGGTGCAAATGCTGCTGATGCTTGGATAACACTTTGGGTGAGCAAGACTCATTCGTATTTTGCCATAGAGCCCAACTTGAACTTTGCAAGTTAAGACTACTGCTAGCCCCCCCATGCATGCACACAGTTATATGAGACTCACTACCACCGACAAGTGTGTATTCATGCTCAGATGATTCTAATTACTGTGAAGTTTTCCATTTTTGTCTTGTAATCATTAGTCCTCAGTATCTGGCTCTTTAATGGCAACACAAGCATAGAGTAGAACCAAGTTGTGTTCAAATTCTAGCTCTACTTTTGCCTCAGTTGATAAGAGATAGTAATACATCTGTGTATGCATCTGTAGAATGATCTCAGTGAAACCCCCTTGTACTATCAATATATGCTAATAAGTAAAATGTATTAAAAAGTTGAGATACTTAAGACTAAGCTAGTCCTTCATTTCTGTCAAGATCAGCATAGTAAGACCCTGATACAGGCCTTCAAGCAGCTTTTATCTTATATAATGAATACATTATGTGCTGGTTGAATTCATGTATTTAATATGATTAAAAGTGGGCCAACTTATTTTCAGAAAGACCTGAATATTTCCAGTTTTTACCCAAATTCTGTTTAACCAGTCTTTATGAATCTTACCTCTCCTAAGTGTTTATTTCCTAATGTATTTGTTATTCCTAGAAGGTAATACTTTTAGTCTGGTATTAACTTTTGCGCATATTGTGCTTTATCCCCTGGATGTTCCATAATGCTTTTAAGGCAATGAAAACAAAGTAGGAAGCATGGACAGAAAATATCATTGTTCCAGCTCTGTTTTCACATCACAGGGTGAAGCAGCTGACTGATGAGGAGGAATGTTGCATTTGTATGGATGGTCGAGCTGATCTCATCCTGCCCTGTGCTCACAGCTTTTGTCAGAAGTGTATTGATAAATGGTGAGTTATCTGCTGCCTCTGGGGGTAGGCAAAGAGTATATGGGACATAGTATATGAATAAACTTTGTTAGATATGAGAGATTCTTATTCTTTAGTATATGAAATTTTATGACATGCTTCTTTTGTTTTCTTACCTTTAAGTGGTTGTTCAAAGGAGCTGCCATTTAACAAAGCAGTTTATGAATATAATGTGTTATCACATGCTTCTTGTTACAGATATTTTTTATCTTTATACCTAAAGTTCATAAAATGTGGTCATATAGCTTGGCTTGATACTCCTGCTGCAAAGAATTTGTGCCTAATTTAGTCTAGTCTTTCCCTTTTTCTTCCTTTTTTCCTCTTCATTTCTATATTTATCCTTGGTATGTATTTAGAAGGAGTAAATCTTTGCTCTAGAGGGAATGTCAGAGATCAATTAGTCAAGCTCATCACTTTATAATAAGAATTGAGCACTCAGGAGAATTTATAATCAATATACAATAATTTAACATATACACACACCCATTAAAAACTATCATCACCATCAAGATAGTCAGCAATCCCACCTTCCAAATTACCTTGTGCACTATTGTAAAATGCAAAGCCTCCAAACACCCTATTTCTAAGGCAACTACTAATGGCTTCCATTTCTAAAAGTAATTTGAATTTTCCAGAATTTTTATGACAAGTCATACAGGATCTACTCTTTTTGTTGAGCTTTTTTTATTCACTAAAACTATCCTGAGATTCAGTCACATTGTAGATGTAGATAAATTACAAATGAAAGCTCCATTATACATTATGGACACATATTTTTATGATCATATGAGTTTTTCCCCTATGGTAACTACCTACAGGAATATGGTAAGAGGTTTAACATTACAAGAAATTATCAATTCTTTCCCAAAGCAGTTGTATCTTTTTCCAAACACTGTTATAAGCACTGTATAAGAGTTACAGTTGTTCTACATCTTTGCCAGTATTGACATGTTCCAGTCTTTGTAGTTTTAGCCATTCTAATCGGGTTGTAGAGTACCTCATTTATGATTCTAACTTACATTTCCCTGCTGACAGATAACATTGAAAAACATATCACATGCTAATTCACCATCTGTATGTTCTTTGGTGATATGTCCATTTAAACCTTTGCCGGTTTCTTTATTGAGAGTCCCTTACATATACTTTAGATACATGTGCTTTATCAGATACAGTATATGATTTACACATATTCCATTCTGTGGCTTATCTTTTCATTGTCTTAAGAATGTCTGAGAGCTGGGTGCCAATGCCTCATGCCTATAATCCTACTATTCAGGAAGCTGAGATCAGAAGATTACAGTTTGAAGCCAGCCTGGGCAATAAACTTTGTGAGACTGTCTCCAGTTAAGCAGTAAAAAGCTGGAAGTGGAGCTGTGGCTCAAGTGGTAAAATACGAGCCTTGAGCAAAAAGCTGAGACAGCACCTAGACCCTGAGTTTAAGCACACCAGGGAAAAAAAGAAAAAAATGTCTTTGCGAGAATAAAAGTTTTTAATTTTAATGAGATTTGATTTATTACTTTTTGATTTGGGGGTAATAAAAGTTAAAAAATGATTTGCATTCCTCTGCGTCATGACCTCTAGCTGCCTTGGGCTCTTGAGTGTCTGGGTTATCTCTTCAGCCCTGCCAGTCTACTAGGCTTTTGGGAGATTTCTTTTTCTTGCTCCAGGGCTGGAAACTCATCAAGCAGTAAGCTTGGGCTAATATAGGGCTTGCTTTCTTGGCTTTTCACCTCTTAGGACTCACTGTCTTTCTTGCTTGATGTTTTGTGCACCAAAGAGCATATTATCTTGTAAAATATCTTGAAAAATACATGCAGGCTCTAGCTTTCATATTCAGTTTTAGGATAAATTTCTATTTATGTAAAAACCAAAGAGCTGTTGATAAAATTTGATTACTTTAGTTGCAGATTGGGAGATGAGGAGAAAAACACTACACTTTTTCCTTACATAATGTACTTCTAGCTTGTTAGAATCCTTCATGACCATCCCAGGGGACCAAGCAGAGGCAGGCACACACAGGAGAAAGATTATTATAAGGTTTATTAGAGGAGCCTTATCTACCCTGGGAGAGGAAGCACATGGCATCTGCCCCTATTCAGGTGGCAGGTAGGTCTGGGGCTGGTAATGGGGTAGGTGTGCTTGCAGGTAGGTCTAGGCAGAAAGAGGGAGTGGCCAGCTGTATGGAACTCTAGGGCAGGGAGGAACTCAGGTCTGGATGGGGGTGGGGATAATGCTAACATAGCTCAAATATGGTATTTAAGTTTCCACATAATATTTGACCCAAAAAACCTTTAGAAAACAAAATTTTAGAGACCTCTAAAGCATAGTTCTATTTTTTGAGAGCCATGTAGATATTACTTAGAAAGTTAACTGATAAGGACTGGGAATATGGCTTAGTGGTAGAGTGCTTGCCTAGCATTCATGAATCCCTGGGTTCGATTCCTCAGTACCACATAAACAGAAAGAGCTGGAAGTGGCACTGTGGCTCAAGTGATAGAGCTCAAGCCTTGAGCACAGAGAGGCTCAGGAACAGAGTCTAGGCCCTGAGTTCAAGCCCCGGAAGGAAGGAAGGAAGTTTACTGATAAAACTCTTCCTTGCTGTATTATTCCCCTTCCTAGAGTAATGGCTTCCATTTAAATACAAAAATATTTACACTTCACACTTTGATCAAATCTCCATTGGTAAGAGCGAGTTGCCTTTTAGGATTCATAAGGAATTTTATTATAAGGGGAAACTTCATCTATTTGGCAACAGGGATAAGATTTAATGTTAGTGCTTGTGGTAGCAAAAGACGGGGAAGAACTGAAATATACTTCTATAAGAGACTAGTTAAATAATGAATGGCATGTCCAGATAGTATATGTTTTAAAAGAATAAACTTAAGCCTTGTGTGATGGTACACACCTGTAATCCTACCACTTGGAAAACCAGTTTGAACTACATAGAAAGACTATCTCAAGGGGAAAAAAAAAAAGAAAAAACTCTTAATATGTGCTGATCCATAATAGTCTACAAATATAGACAATATAAATGTCAGAAAGATATACACACAGACACACACATGTACATACACATATTTAAAGGCTTGATCATGTTTATTCTGTGTAAGAAACTGAAATTGAGAGGTTTTCATTGGATACATTTATGCTGTTTTTCTAAAGCCATGTACATGTATCATTGTTCTTTTTTTTCCAAAAAAAACCTTTTTAAAAAAGAGGGAAGGAAAACAAAGTGTTTTTGTTTTAACAGGAGTGACCGACACAGGAATTGCCCCATTTGTCGCCTACAAATGACTGGAGCAAATGAATCATGGGTGGTGTCAGATGCACCCACTGAAGATGATATGGCTAACTATATTCTTAACATGGCTGATGAGGCAGGCCAGCCCCATAGGCCATGACTTTAGGGGATGAGTTTCTCTGGATATTGTAGGCTATGAATACATTGGCAACATGGTGGGACATCATGGCACTGGTGCAGAAAAACTAATTTTCTCACCCTCCTATTTTTGCTATACTGAAAATATGCCCCATTTTTTAAAAAGTAAACTTCCTGTGTCTTCCATTTATGGTAAGCCAAAATTTGCTACTGTTTTAGACCATATTTTCCTATTATTTATCTGTTCTAATGTATATTGGAACAAATTGCTCTTGAATCCTTTGCTAACCGAAAATAGCAATATTTCCAGAGGCTTTTGATTCACTACTGTTTTTCAGGGAAGTATTCTGGCCCTTATTTAGAGTTAAAGTAAATTTGGAAAATTGCCGAAAAGTTGTAGTCATCTGAAAAAAATTTTTGAATGACTGAAAAGGTAAGCTACATCAAAGTGCAAACTTAAAAGCTAGTCTTTCTGCTGGAGACAAAGGAGTATGCCCCCCTTGTGGTTAATTATTGCTCCTTTAGTAGTTTTTACTTAAAAAGAGTCACAGTGCTTTCATAGCTTTAACTTCATCAGTGTATTCTGAAACACAAATTTCCCATGATGTATAATTTGGATAAAGACTGTAAAATTGGGACTTTGCTCTGTAAATGAATTTCTGCTGGAAAGTCTCTGTTGTGGAAATGTATTCTTAAAGCTGACTGTTTTGATTGGGTTTTGAAGGCTTGCTCATCTTGGGTTTTTCAGAAGGAAACTTTTCTTCACAAATACTTTTGTATTTTCAGATCATAAGTTATTTGATGCTTATGAAGGTTTCAGATTCTTCAGATTTATTAGATTAAAAGAAAGGAAAGTGAAGTGGTTTTTCTACCATATGTATGTATAGCATCTCTGAAAAATTGATGGTTTGGCTTCTACTGCTCCACTGTACACCTGTGAAAGTCTCTAAAAAGGATATAATAATATTTTCTGTAACACTCAACCATGTTTTTAGATTTTACTTATGAAGTAAAAATTTTAACATTAACGTTTTATTATATATTAAACTAGGCCATGATGTCGTCTTTAAAAAATATTTTAACACTTCACATACATTTTCTGACTTACTACCAGGAAGTTGAAAACACTGTTTTCCTAATACTAAGGTACACAATTTAAGTTGCTGCTTATTGGTAAAAATTTGGGAATACTAAGATTTTAATAGGTTTGTAAATAAGATAAAAAACTGTATCAAGAAAGAAAGATCTAATGGCATTCATGAGGAGACAGTAAAAGGTACCAAATAACTAAATACTTTCTATAGGGTGTTAATGCAAGCTGAGTATTTGGGTCTGTTGTATCAACCTTGCAACGCACTGGGTGATGATGTGAACTTGAAAGCCCCTCTTGGTAGATTCCTCCTTTAGAAGTTTTTATCTTTGGTTTTCACATTATTCCAGCAATTTTGCAACGTTTTTTGCAAGGTAATTTTTAGAACCCATATACACAAGTGCATGCATACACTCTACCCCCCATATAGTCATTTCATTCTGTAACCTTTATGTACACAATGACAAAATATTAAGTCAACCAATGAAAACATAAAAATACATGGGTAATATGCTATATATTTGAATTTTTGTCATGCAAAACCCCAAACTTATAATACAAGTTTTCATATCCCTGAATCCTCTCCATTGATTCTTAGTCTGCTGTAGGATATATTTTGAAAAATCTTGTGATAAGTGGTCCTCTGAAATGTTTTCCAGCTCTAAAAATTTGAATTGTCCTTTTGGATTAGACTGCTGAGTTTAATTCAGATTGCCTAAATTTAAAATGTTTCTGAAAATGAAGAACACAGATTTATAGGGTTTTGATCTTTAAAGCCAAGGGTTTTACTCCTCAGAATTCACCTTTGAAGGATTAAACAGCAAGTGCAGTGACTCAATATTGCCCACATCTTTTATCTTACAATATGAGCTCCAAGACTAACTGATCTACTGTGAATTATATAATTTTTATTATCCTTGTGAAATAAATGAACATGGTTGTTTGTTCATTAAACTGGGTGATAATTCTTTAGATGTATGAATATTAAGTAGGCTCTACTATATCTAATTATAAAAGTTGTAAATGTGTTTAATGGATAAAATGTACATTTTTTCTATTCTGTACAGCTTTGTCTTTTTAAAATATGAAATACTTAAATGCATTACTTTGATAGGAAATACGTGTGCCTTCTAGGACTGTGAAATGTTCTCATGTTTGTAAGTTATAGTTTTCCCTATCCTAACTCAGTAACAAAGGATTTCTCATGATGTAGTTTGAGAAAATGAGTTTGACTACATCCTGAATTTAGAGGTTAAGAATACTGTTCTCTCTTATTCTTAGAAAATGACAAATTGTTCAATAAATGATCATTAGCAAGTAAGTTTTACCTAATTGAAGGCCTTTATTTTACATTCTTTATACTAAATATTTATATTCCTGGGGGGGTTGTGATGTTTGTGTACTATAATTTGAAATTCATTTCAAATTGAGTTTAATTCCCATAGATCATATATGTGTATACATGTTTGGGTTTTGGGTTTGAGGTTTGCTTTGTTTTGTATTCCTTACTGAAGCTTACTTTCTTAGTAATAAGAAAATACTTGGAAGGTCTGAGGGAATGGTTTAAATGGTAGGGTTCTTGTCTTGCATGTGGGAGGCCCTGGCTTCAATCCCCAGTACCTCAAAGAAAAACAAAATGACTTGAAAATTAGGGAGATCAGCTGATCACCCACATTAATGGTGGGCAACACAATGACACTATAATAGAAACATTTACTAATAGACTTTTGTTATCATGTCTTCTTAACCTATTGGACAATTAAAAATGGATAAAATACTCCACCCTGTGGTAGTTTTGTGTTTTTCTTGTAAAATTGTTTCCATGATTTAAGAATGTAGAGAAACATTCTAGAATCTTAGTGCTAAGAGGAAAAAAAATGTATAAGAGTAAGAGGCAAGCCTGGTGACAGTGGCTCACACTTGTAATTCTAACCGCTGGGGAGGCTGAGATTTGAGAAATGTATTTCAAAGCCAGCCTGCTTTATCTCCAATTAACCACTTAAAATCCAGAAGTGCTTAAAGTGGTAAAGTGCTAGCCTTGAGCAAAAGAGCTCAGGGTTTGGATGCAGTCTCGGAGCTCAAGCCCCATGACTGACCCCAAAAAAGTGGGGGAGGCAACATATTCAGACTTGCTGATGGTTTGGGGTTGGTTGGGAGGGGGGTTGCTTTTTTGTTGTTGTGGGGCTTGAACTCTGGGCCTGGGCACAGTCCCTGAGCTCTTCAGCTCAAAGCAAGCATTCTGCTACTTGAGCCACAGCACCACTTCCAGTTTTCTGGTGGTTTGTTGGAGGTAAGAGGGTCACGGACTTTCCTCCTGGCTTTGAACAATGATCCTCAGATCTCAGCCTCCTAAGTAGCTAGGATTATAGGCATGAGCCACAGGTGCCTGGCTTCAAATTTGTTGATGTTATATCATCATTGTACTGTGAAAAAATTCACATTTTTATCAAAATTCATAAAAGCTAGGTTCTAGAGGCTCATGTCTATCCTCCTAGCTAATTGGGAGACTACAGAGTTCCTAGGAAGATTAGTTTGAAGCCAGCCTGAGCAGAAAAAGTTGCAAGGCCCCTTCTTAACTTACAGCTGGGTATGGTGGCTTGTTCCTGTCCACTTAGCTTTGTGGGAGGCTGAAACTGGGAGGATAAAGGTTTACCTGTTATCCTTGCCACAACAGGAAGTCAAAAAGTAGTTGGAACAAACCGGCACCAGTGGCTCAGCCACTCAGGAGGCTGAAATCTGAGGATCAAAGTTTGAAGCCAGTTCTGGCAGAAAAGTCTGTTACTCTCCAATTGAAATTAACTTCCAGCAAAAAGCTGGAAGTGGAGCTGGGGCTCAAGTGGTAGAGCACTAGCCTTGAACAAAATAGTTCAGGGACAGAACCCAAGCCTTGAGTTCAAGCCCCAGGACCGGCAAAAAAAAAAAAGTTGGACCTTGGTCCAACTTTAAAAACCCATGACCTCAACTTAAAATTTTCCATCGCAATAAAGGACTAGAGATGTGGCAGTAGAGCACCTGCCTAGCAAACAGGAGGCCCTGAGTTCAAAATCACCAAAAGGAAAAAGGGTGCTGATAAGGCCATATCTGTAATCCTAGCTACTCAGAAGCTGAGCTCTGAAGATCATAGCTTAAAAGCCAACCCAATAATACAAATTTGACTCATTTCCTATTAACACACAAAAAGCTGGAAGTAGAAGCATGGCTCAAATGGTAGAGCACCAGCCTTGAGCAGAAAAGTTAAGCAATAGCAATGAGGCAATGCAGGCAAGCCCTAGCACCATCTCTCTCTCTCTCTCTCTCTCTCTCTCTCTCTCTCTCTCTCTCTCTCTCTCTCACACACACACACACACACACACACACACACACGACACTTAAACCTTACATGTATTTTGTTAATCATGTATTTATTTGTAGTCTTACTATCTTGTCTTTCTCTTACTAGGAACCTCTTTAGAGACTGAGGGTACAAAAATTTCCAAGAAGCTGTTGTATATCTGTGACCTGTGTTCCTTTTATTGGATTTATACTTACCCTTTATACCAGTCACAGGTCATTCACAACATTTAGGTATACATAACCATCAGTGTACTTCATTTGTGTCTACAAGCCCAGGAAAAGATGAATATTGTTTCATCATCGGGGTACTCCTCAGGAATAAACAGTAAGCCAGCAGGATGTGCTTTCCCTCTGCTTTAATCCAAGAGAAAGTAAAGGTCTGGGACTAGGCTCTGGTAATTCCAACCCAGGATCTGCATCCTATGTTAGACAAAGAGCAATGCTGATTGTTTCCACAGTACATTTTGAACATACAAAACGAACTTAAGGCCTTTGGAGTAAGAGAGAAAACATTGCCTTGAAAACCATTTCTTTAGAAACCTGGGTCAATAACTGGGTGCCAGTGGCTTATGATTGTAATCCTAGCTACTCAGGAACTGTGATGAGGATCATCACAGCAAACCAAAGAGCAGAGATCATCTCACAGGCTCATAAAAAGTGATTTAATGAGAGTTCGAAGTGCTGGAGAAAAAGTATCTAGAAAGCTTGTAGGACAGGCAAAAATCACACAAGTTGGGGAGCCAAGAAGACAATAGCCAAAGGAAAATAAATGAAGATGGATGACAACTATTAATAGCAGAAGTTAGAGGTCAGTAAGCTTTGGCTTGTTTTCCTAGTGAATATCATCTATGCCTTAGCCTTAGTAAAAGTTAATTGTTATTAATAGTTTTCATTATGCTCAATTGCAAAGAATAAAAACTTAAAACACTTAAGACACTAACTTTCAATTGTTATAAATTATTGGGTCATAGTCCTAGTAATTTTATTTAATAATTTTTAAAAATATTTGATACAGGTAGAATGACAATGAAAAACTGTACAATTCTTTCTATGTTGGGGCAAATATATACAAATGGAGGCATTTCAAAAATAATCCCTAAGATGATGTCTTTTTATTCAATGTCACAAGTAGCTCTATAACATAGCATATATAGTTTCCCACTAAAAAGATGATATTTATACTTCCATATGCTACACTGACCATTGGAGGGGGAGGCATGACACAGGACAAGACAATCTGAAGTGAAGTAAGCATACCCCAAGCAAAATTGGGTGTCTTCAAATTCAAAATGGTTAGATAGAAGGTCCATGAGACGCTTGTTAAGTACTCAGAGCTTATATACTTGCTGAAAGAGAAATTAATCCAGTTATTCCATGTGCATTTGTTGAGCACCTACTATGTGCCAGGCACTAATTACAACAATGAAGAGTACATTGACAAAGCTTAACTTCAGACTGGACTTCAAAAATGCTTTCTACCTGGCCTGGGGGCCACTATTATCTTCTGAAGGAAATTTTATAGTGAAGAGAGACTTTTGCCTTTAAAATAAAATGTGCCATGTTACAGGTTTCTTATTGTTTTGTTCAGTGTAGTATTTGTGATGCCTAGCAGAATAGTGAGCAAAGAGTGAATTGGGAACAGGAAAACTGAGTTCTAATCCTGTTGTCATAAATTGTGTAACTTTAAGCAAATGACACTTCTCTGGCATAACTCTGAATAGGTAAAAGGCTAATTGGATTATAAATTGTAGGATACTGGAGTGAAAGGTACAGACCATATGGGCCCTGTGCTTTTCAGAATCCTTCATTCAAGTGAAAATATTAACAGCTCTAGTGTAAAACTGACAAGAGTCACTTTGACAGCCCCCTGAATCTCACTCACCCTGTTTCTTCCCTCACCTTGAAGAGGTCCATGAGGGTCCACAGAAAACCCTCACCCTCTAGTAAAGGAAATAACATAAAATAGGAGTGACTATTAATGAGCATATATGGCTTCCAACTAAAGAGGAGGGAGGAGGGCTAAAGAGAATAGGTTAAGAAATTCATTTTTTTAACATAAAATTTCCTAGAAGGGAGTCTTCTGTTTTCTCTCAAAGTAGGCCCTTTATGAAAGGGAACTTTGAAATTGTGTTTAAGGCAATCAGCCAGGGAGGGGCTGAAATAAACAACCAGCAAGTAAGCCTGCAGGACTGACCTAGGGAAGGTGGCAGAAAACACACAGACTTCATGTTGCCCGGCATTTGACCATGGAAAATCATGGCCCTGGCAATTCTAGCACTGGTGGTTACAAGAGAAATAAGTGGAAAATGAGGAACTGCAGACAAGTGCCAGATCCCTGAGCAGAAGCTCCCATCTCTCACTCAGACATATTAATACAAGGCTGGGTACCAGTGGCTCACATCTATAATCCTAGCTACTCAGGAGGCTGAGATCTGATTATCACAGTTCAAAGCTAACCCAGGCAGTAGAGTATTTATCTCCAATTAACCACCAGGAAACTGGAAGTGGCACTGTGGCTCAAAGTGATAAAGCGCTAGCCTTGAGTAAAAAAGCACACAGATAGTACCCAGTCCCTGAGTTCAAGCCCCACAACTGACACACACCCAAAAAAAGTGAGCATATTTGATCTTAAAGTGAGCAGTGCAAATCACAAGTTAGAAACTTCTTCAGAGGCTTCTCTTCACAGAGAAAGTCCTATCTTGGTATCTTGTCGACTAGCCCCCACAGACCTGAAATTAAACCAAAAAGTGAATGTGCATGTTGAATGATGGACCTATTTGGTCAGGGCTGTGATCTCTTCAGATTTCATGGCATCAGACAGGAAGCTAAGCTCATTGCATAAAGTCTCATATCGGAATGCCATCCGAATCTGAGCCACGTTTGTCTTTCGGATATCATTTCCTTCAGGTCCTTCTTTATAATAGTTCTCTCCCAAAAACTTCTGTTTTTCCTAGGGAACAAAGAAAATAGAAATGAAATAGTATCTACGCAGGCAGCTTTGATTTTAGCCCCAGCAAACAGATTGGTTCCCCTGAAGCAGTTCCTCAATCAGGACATCATCCATAGCACTCAAAATCCTTCCTGGCCTCCATGTCCTTGAGGATGTCACCTGATCTCAGTCCCTTCATGCCTATGACTTCCTTGACCAGAAAGGAAAGAAGCTGCCATGGGTAGTGAGGTCTTAAGACTAATTAAGAATCCCTCCTGAGGTGACAAGGGCAGAGAGACAAGTTTCTGGGGAGGACAAGTCACAGGAGCAACTACATAAAAACTTAAGCTTTAAAAATCTTCCCTGTTTTGACTCTGAGGTCTCTGATCCATTTGAGTTGATTCTGGTGCAGGGTGATATATAAGGATCTAGCTTTAGTTTTCTACAAGTGATTTACTCATTTTGCCAGCACCATTTACTGAAGAGGCTGTCTTCCTTCCATTCTATTTTTTTAGCTCCCTTATCAAAGATTAAATGGCTATAGGTCTGTGGGTTCATTTCTGGGTTTTCAATTCTATTCCATTGATCCTGAGGTCTGTTCTTGTGCCAGTACCAAGCTGTTTTGATTACTGTGGCTTTGTAGTAGAGTTTGAAATTTGGTATTGATATTCCTCCAGGACTCAAATGTTTTTTTCTTTCTTGCTATTGTTTCTAGAATATTTATAAGATATTTCTTTGTTGCTTTATATGTCCCTCCCCCACAGTATAACCCCTGTTTTCACTGTATTTGATGTTGGTATAATTTGTGGAGGGGAAGGGAAAAAAACAAATTGTTTAAATATGGATCCAGGTGGACCATTTCAACAATGAGATGTACAAGACGTTATGTTGAAAAACGAACTTTACAACTTTGGCACGGGGGGGGGGGGGGGGGGAGGGAGCGCCGCGGACCGTGGGGAGGAGATGGGAAGGGGAAACAAAGGAGGCAACAGTGCTTGATAAGAAATGTACTCATTACCTTGCTCATGTAATTGTAACCCCTCTGTACGGTATTTTCACAATTTGTATATTAATAGGGTTTGAGGAGTATGTCCATGTGAAGTTCCGTAGGTGAGCCATGCCTTACCTGATAAAAATAGCTATTACTCTGTGACTTCATTGAAACTTTGAATCTCAGAGTTGCATAATTAAAGTAGACATGTGCACTGAGGTAGCTCAATGAATCCAACAGAGACTTTCTCTGAATAAAAATCCTAATTATTTTTTTAAAAAAATCCCTGTATCATCTCCCACCATATTACTAACATCCCCAAGGGAAGTACCCAAGAAGCAGCCAGAGAATGCTCCCACTACCAGCTCTATGTCAGAATCATGCAGGAAGCTATACAAAAAAATGCTGGTGCCTGCTTCCCATCTATTCCAGAGGAACAGCGTGCCTGCTCTTTGCCAGCATGATTCTAGTCTACGGATAAAATGTGGAACAAGCCCCAGTGCTCAGCTTCCATTCTAGAGAGAAAGATGTGCACGTATTGTCTGTAGTGATAAAAGCTATGAAGAAAGGCAGAAGGGGATAGAGGAGGAAGACAAGTGTGTGTCTGCTTTGGAACAGATGATCAGGGAAGGCCTCTTCAAAGAGGTGACCTTGAGTACAGCTCTGAAAAACTTGAGTGAGCAGCCATGAAGTTCAGGTGACTCCTAAGGATTGTCCCTGGCCTGCCTGTCTATGCTCAAAGGCACTGTTTGTTCTGTCTCTCATGAATCCTAGAATTTAGCAGACACCTGCCACACAGTAGACACTCTTCGCCCATTTGTTAAAAGGATGGGAGGGACGAACAGCCCCATCATGCACCATACCTGATGTGAGAGGCCGCTCTGCAGCACACTGTTCCTGGCAATCTCACACAGGTCACACGTGCTCAGCTTCCATACTTGAGCTGCAATGGCATATTCCTCCATCAGTGCTTCCTATACCCTCCCCCAAAGCACACGGATTAGACAGGAAAACGTCCACTTCCAAACTTCACAGATCTCCCAAGCTAAAAACAATGTACATGGCATCTGGATCAAGCAAGATCACACCTAAAATTGCCAATTTTTAAGATCTTCTCATGTGAGTTCATGGTTTATTGGAAATAAAAGCACACTTATTTATGCCTTTCATTTGTTTGTTGACCAGTATTAAGCAGCTGTCCTTTTGAAACCTGATGCCTGTCATTGGGGATGTCAGTCTGCTCCCCCTGACAATCTAGGTGGTTTTCCTTGTGCCAGTCAAAGCCTAAGCACTGTCCCTGAGGGTTTTTTTTTTCTCTTATTTTCCTCAAGGCTAGTGCTCTACCACTTGAGCCACAGTTCCATTTCCAGAGTTTTAGTGATTAATTGAAGATGAGTGTCCCAGTCTTTCCTGCCCACATTGGCTTTGAATTGCAATCTTCAGATCTCAGGACCTCCTTTGTAGGTAGGATTCCGTGCATGAGCCATGGGCACCCCTAGGATTCCATGCATGAGCCATAGGCACCCAGCTTTCACTCAACCTTTTTTTTTTGGTGGGGGGTCCGGTCGTGGGGCCTGAACTCTGGGCCTGGGCGCTATCCCTCAGCTCTTCAGCTTAAGGCTAATGCTCTACCACTTGAGCCACAGGGCCACTTCTGGCTTGTTTCTTTTTGCTTATGTGGTGCTGAGGAATCGAACGCAGGGCCTCAGGCATGCAAGGCAAGTGCTCTACCACTGAGCCACCTTCCCAGCCCCTCACTCAACTTTTTTGCTCACAGCTGTTGCTCTACCACTTCAGCCACATCTCTAGTTCTAGCTTTTGCTGGTTAATTGGAGAAAAGAGACTGGTTGGCTTCAAACTGCAATCCTCATATATCAGTCTCTTAATATAGCTAGGATTATAAGCACAAGCCATCAACATCAAGCAGAGTAATTCCTGTTGAAAGGGATTTCCCTAGGTCAATTAAATTTTGCTCTTTTACTCAAGCAAATCAAAACAAAAAAGACTTATAAATGGTACATTTCCCTGAAGCAGTACAGTCTAAGAACTAACCAACCACATGATCCAACATCCTTTAAGGAAAAACCAAAGTGAGGAATAGGAATAATGTAATTAGCAATAGTTTAATGAACAAGTATATTGGTTACAGCTTAGTTAATTGTAGCTTAGTTAATTAGTTCCATGGCCTCCAATAACCAATCAAAACAGTTACTACTAGTAGTCCATATTGGTCTGGTCTGTTGGGTCCAGACTATGCAGTCTTCTACAAAAGTTTAACACCATTCTAGACAAGCTTATTTTTGGTACCAGCTCTTCAGCTTTGCTTTTTTTTAACTTACTACAATGTTTTCTTAAGATTGTCCAAAAGTCGGGGCTGGGAAGGTGGCTCAGTGGTAGAGCACTTGCCTTGCATGCATGAGGGCCTGGGTTTGATTCCTCAGCACCACATAAGCAAAAAGAAAAAAGCCGGAAGTGGCACTGTGGCTCAAGTGGTAGAGCGCTAGTCTTGAGCTGAAGAGCTGAGGGACAGCGCCCAGGCCCAGAGTTCAAGCCCCACGACCGGACCCAAAAAAAAAAAAAAAGATTGTCCAAAAGTGCCAGGTGCTGGTGGCTCACAGCTGTAATCCT
Organism: Dipodomys merriami; assembly: GCF_024711535.1. Lineage (NCBI taxonomy): Eukaryota > Metazoa > Chordata > Mammalia > Rodentia > Heteromyidae > Dipodomys > Dipodomys merriami. The sequence goes on along the minus strand of NW_027203937.1, from coordinate 24,501,025 downwards.
AGCTACTCAGGAGGCTGGGATCTGAGGATCAAATTTCAAAACTAGTTGGGGCAGAAAAGTCTATGAGGCTCTTATCTCCAGTAAACTACTCAGAAAAAGCGGGAAGTGGTGCTGTGGTTCAAATGGTAAAGAGCTAGCCTTAAGTAAAAAACTCAGGGACAGCACCAAAGCCCTGAGTTCAAGCCCCAGGATTTGGGGGCGGGGGATGATTGTCCAAAAGTAAAAGTTAATGTGAGTATAGTAAGATCAGAGATGGAAGATTATGAATGAGAAATGATCTTAAGACCCGAGGCGAAATAATGTAATCCCAAAGGGGCTAGGTTGGGGCTGTGGTCCTATTTTCTCTTGTGTGATGTGAAATGTCTATCATGAATCACCAACTTTCCTCTAATCTTTTCCCCATCTATCTCATTGCCTCCATCTTCTGGATCAGTATTCTTAAAATGTGGTCCAAGGACTTGTAGACCTAAAGACCTTTTGAAACTTAACTCTCCTTGCCAACTATGTATTTTTGCTAAGCAAGATTATTTTCAGATGCTTTATCAACAAATTATAGAATTAGACGTGAGACTCCAGATGTCTTCTATTAAGTAAGACATTAAGGAGATTTGCAAAATTGAAAAACAATGCTACTCCTTGGTATTTTTGTTTTGAGAAGTATTTTTCATTAAAAAATGGTATTTATTTAACACTTAAGTTCACTAATAAATATTTTTAAATTTTTCATTAGTTCCTAACATAGCAAATATCAGTAGATATAACTTGTATCAACTATAACTCTTTGAGGGCTTCAACTCTTCAGAGCACAAAGGGGTCTACAGACCAGAAACCTGGATAAGCTTGGTACTAGACAACTCCAGTGTTTGTATTTTTGCTAATTAGTGACTGATCTTGTTAACATCAAAATGTGCCATTAAGCTCAAAATAGCGGCTTAAGCCTGTACTTCTGGCTACTCAGGAGACTTAAGTCAGGGAATTACAATTTAAAACCAGCCCAGGTATAAAAGTTTGATGAATCACCGGGTGCCGGTGGCTCATGCCTATAATCCTAGCTACTCAGGAGGCTGAGATCTAAGGATTGCCGTTCAAAGCCAGCCCAAGCAAGGAAAGTCCGTGAGACTCTTATCTCCAATAAACCACTAGAAAACCGGAAGTGGCACTGTGGCTCAAGCGGTAGAGCACTCACCTTGAGCTGAAGAGCTGAAGGACAGCACCCAGGCCCAGAGTTCAAGCCTCATGACCGACAAAAAAAAAAAAAAAGTTTGAGCAATCTACACCTACCCTCCCCAATTCTCAACCAATTGCTGAGTACAGTGGCACAGGCCTGTAATTCCAGCTGCTACAGGAGAAGTACAATGGCTAGGCACAGTGGCACATATTTGATTTCCCCATAAGGGGAAGGCACAGTAGGATTGCAGGTCAGGTCAGCACAGACAAAAAGTGAGACCCACCATCACAATAACCAATGCAGCCGGCGCCAGTGGCTCACACCTATCATCCTAGCTACTCAGGAAACTTGAGATCTGAGGATTGCAGTTCAAAGCCAGCCCTGGCAGGAAGGTCCATGAGACTCTTATCTCCAATTAACCACCAGAAAACTGGAAGTGGTGCTGTGGCTTAAGTGGTAGAGCATTCGCCTTGAGCTGAAGAGTGCAGGGACAACCTCCAGGCCCAGAGTTCAAACCCAACAACCAACAAACACAGCAACAACAAAAACCTGCAGACAACAGCTAGAGGTGTGGAAACAGTAGGGCGCCAGTCTAGCAATGCAGGAATACTTGCAGCTGGTTCCCATAGATGACATCGCCTTTCTTTTTTCTTTCCCCCAGAGATCCCAAGTGTAATAATATTAATGAAAATACACTTCATATTCATGCTAAGTACAGATGTTTTAGCCCCTGTTATAGTAGATTCTAGCTCATTGTTGTAATGAAGGCAGAGATCATTTTATGCCTATTTTATAGATGAAGAGGAATACAATACAGGTTACAGGGCTAGACATACCAAAGGGAAAATGGAGAAAGGCAGAGATGAATAAAACTACCTTCAAGAGCTAAGGACTCCAAAGTGGGTTATGGGAAGAAAGACATCTTTCCTCACCGGCCGACCCCTAAAGCCAACCTGAGCCATGGCTTGTTCTCCCACTGAGAAAGGACAGGTCTGGACTGAGGCCTGCTGGGACACCACTGCCCTCCCCACAGACCCTCACCTTGGTGTAGTGGAACTGCATGGGGTCGTCGGTGGAGAGAGAAACGTGCAATCCCTTGTGCAGGAATTCCCGCAGAGGGTTCTTAGAATATTCCAGGAATAGGCTGTTGTTGCTAAGAGGAGACATGGCAATGGGGATCTGAGCAAGGTAGTAGAGATACTGCAATACCGGACTCTGCAAGAAAACCACCATCCGCTGTGACACGCACCATCATGGAGGGAGGGCAAGCATTCATCAGTGGAAACCACAAGTTGGGCAGTATCTGTACAGGTCCCCAACTGAGCCAAAGTTCCCCAAAGTCATACAAACCCTTTCCCTTCCCCTCCCCCTGTGTTCCTCCCATTGCTGCATGCTAGCCCCATGGGCAATGGCCTCCTGCCCAGTTTGAAGTACCCACTCTTGGCTTCCAATTGGAGGCACAGCTGGAGGAAGGAAAGAAGGGGGCCTCGTTTTTCATCTTCTATTCACCTCCCTAAAGTGCTTTCCTAAGGCGCCATGCCATGAGACCTGCACACGTGGAGTTTGTTGTTTGATGGGAAACATCCTAGATGAGACTAAATAGTATGCTCTCAGAGATGAATCATGAAGAGACTAGTAGGGGCTGAGCTGGGTGGGCTACAACAGGTATAATTTGCAACATAGCCCATACTGAAATGAGAACTGAGGGTGGATCCACCGGGACTGTGGCACAGGGGCAGTTTAACAAACTGTATTCCTATGGGAAGACTGACACCCAGAGTCCATGGTAGAATGATTGACACAGCAGGAGAAGCTGGACAGCTGCTGACACCACCCCACCCCTCCCCCAACCAGGCAAGTGGCTTATAGATGAAAATGGCATTGTTCATCCACAAGGCCTATAACATGAGGAGCCTGGGTGTTATAATGTAGTGCAGCAAAATGTGATTCTGAATTCTGTGTTTATTGTGTGTTTTGTGCCAGTTTGGGGGCTCAAACTCGGCGCCTGGGCACTGTCCCTGAGATTTATTTATTTATTTTTTACTCAAGGCTAATTGTACTCTATCACTTGAGCTACAGCTCTAGTTCTGGCTTTTTGGTAATTGGAGATAAAAGAGTCTCACAGACTTTCCTGCCCAGGCTAGCTTCATACTACAATCTACACATTGCAGCTTCCTGAGCAGCCAGGATTACAGGCATGAAACACCAGCACCCAACCATAATAAATGTTTTTAAAATATGCCGTAGATGAAAGAAAGATGAGTGTTGGGATTGCTTTAAAAAAAAAACTAATACAGTTCTTTCTATAAAGTGATTGCAAAGAGATTTTCATTTCTTTTGGGGAAATTGAGATGTGTCTGGTTATATGACTTTCATAATTAAAAATGAATCCAAGATAACTATAGATAGCCTGATCCAGAAAAAGACTCATGATCTACTAGAGGCTTTCAGCAGTAGGACGGGAGCCTCAGAGGACCCAAGGCAGACCCCTGTGCACCCACTTACCTTCTTGAGGAGTAGTCCATGGGAAATGTTGTCAGCAGTTAGGAAGGCAGACACCAGGTGGGTGATGGAGCCAGCCTCCCCACAGTGAGGCCGGAACAGAAATGTGCTCAGGCCTCGCTCTCTGTAGGAGAAGGGAGGCTCCGGGTCAGAAAGCACTCTTGGTTCACAGCCTGGGGCCCACACTCCCAGCCCAGAACCTACTTACTCCAGAGGAGACATCACCACAGCACAACTAAGCACAACTGGCCCCTAGTGCACCCTAGAAATGACTCCTAAAATGCAGACTCCCTGGCCCAGAGCCATTCAGAGCCAAAAGACATGATCTCCCAAGCAGAGATAGAGCCCATCTGTCAAGGGCGATGCTGGCATCTCTACCCACCTCCTCTCCAGGTCTGCGTCCCTCACTCAGAGACCTCAGAGCCGGACACAACACGAAAAACCAGCAAGTCCACCCTCTCTGTTATAGAAATGGGCAAACGAAGACCAGGAGAGAGTGAGATCTGAGCTCAAAGCTACTGAGCAGGTCAAAAGCAAAGCTAGAACCTCAGCTCAAGATTGCCTCTACCCCAGCCCCAGGCCTCTTCGCTCAGCTGCAGTTGGTACCTTGGGCTGTGGATATGACAGTAGGGTGTGTACACGTGAGGCTACTTGTGCGAGTTGAGTCTGTTTGGTTCTTTGTCCAGTGCTTGGACAGTGCCTATCTCACAGCAGCATGACTCACGTCGAAAGCGCCAAATGCAAGTGTTCACATTGCATTCGTTGGCAAGTAAACCTGCATGTCCTGTGTTTCTACTGTCTCGGGGCTATACAGACCACACGGAGATGTGTGTTGGTGAGTATGTGTACATATGAACATGTGGGTGTATGTGGTGGTGTGTCACGTCACTGTACACGTCTATATTGACTTGGGTGTTATAATAGGCATGCCTGATTGTGATTATGTGATACGTGCCTTGTGTAGTTTCCTGGCAAATATCCACATGAGCACACGGACAGGTGTGTTGGCTGAAGTACACACAGACACGTGGGAGTGTGCTGTACAGGAGAGAGGTGCTCTGCGTACAGGCAGGGAGGGGTCATTGATATAGGCCAGTAGCAGGTGGCACGCCTCACCCACCTGCGGAGGTTGTTGAGCACCATGATGTTGGCATACATGTAGTACAGGTAGTAGCTGTACGGGGGGTTCTGCTCGCTGGTCCAGATGTCTGGGCTGGGGCTCTTTTCTGAGAACATATGGTCACTGTGCTTAGACTCATCATCCACGCTGTCGAACCCTGTTACCTGTGTAAGGGGAAGATCCTAAGCATCAAACCAAGGTGGAACAAGACAGACTCAGGCTCTGCTCAGCATCCTGTGGCCCAGAGCTGAGCTGCTGGAAGCCTGAGTCCAGGAATTCACACCTCAGCTGGAGAAGGCCGCATTCCTCCCCAGTCTGCAGCCCCAAATACCTAAACAGCCCCTCCCCATGCCCTTGTCTCTCTCTCTCTCCCTGCCATCCCTCGCCTTCCTCCCTGCTCTCCCCTTATTGTTGGCAGGAGTCTCCAAATGATACACCCTCCACCTTCTATAAAGCCGGACACCTGGGAGCATCTGGCCTTTTCCCTCCTGCTCCCTCCAGTTTTTGCTCAGGTCCAGTTGAGTCCACACCAGTCCCTTCTCTCCAAGCCCACTCCTGCCCTGCCCTGCCCTGCCCTGCCCACCCAAGGCCTCAGGCTGACTGCCCTACCTGGGAGGCAATATGTCATGGAGTTGGGCTCTCCTGCATACGAATCCCACATGAAGGGCTGTCAGTGAGCTCTGTTTAATCCTCACAAGAGCCCTGCAAAGTTCCTAGCTTCTTGAGGAGATTAGGCACAGATATTGCCAAGCGAGAAAGTGGTAGAACTGCTCTGCTGCTTACTAACACATCAGAGATTAAAAAACAAAAACAAAACAAAACAAAAGCAGGGTAACTGTGAGGCGGACGTGACCCTGTGGTGTACAACTGGGCAGGGCAGCAAGACGTGTGGCAAATGTGAGCTGCATCCCTGGTCCCGGTGGAAGCCACATTCCCAGGGGACTTCCATCCTACAGATGCCCCCTTAGTTTAGAGAGTCAGCTTCTTGGGGCTGATGACTCCATAACCCAGGATACAGGGCTCCATAATCTGAGACAAGAAGCCATAGTGTGTGTGGGGGGGGGGGGACAGGAAGCCTGACTAGGCCTACGGGGAAAGCTCTGCAACACTGAGCTTGCCTAGGCCCCCACCCCACTTACGTATTTGAGGAACAGGTGAAGCTCCCGGTGATCTTGGGGGTTGATTGTGGCCTTGAAAAGGGGCAGAAAGATGTTCTCCAGCATCTTCCCAAAGTTTGGCAGTAGCTTCTTTGACCTAAATATGTCACTGGAAGGAAGCAAGACTCATTTGTTAGGTGGATCCCAGAGTGCCCCTGGCTTGTCAAAGACTGGCCTCTGGGAGTGAAAGTAGTCAGCTGTAGCCTTCCTCCTCCGCTGTCAGAAACCTCTGTAATACCAGGCAGCACTTTACAAACGTAAAGTGCCTATCAGGGGCACTGTCTCAAGCCAGAGGCATTGTGGGAATGGGTTGGTGGGTTTCAGGCTGACCAAGGTATGAAGGTGGAGTCCTTAAATTTCCCAGTAAGCCAGGGTCTGTGGCCTCAGCTCAGGTCCCCGGTCTTCTCGGAGGAGAGAGGCACTCTGAGTGACAGTCAAGGAGGGGTCAGTGATGTAGGCCAATAACATATCACTTCATAGCTCCCAATCTACACAAACCTTCAGTGAGAAGAAGGCAAGGGTGATCATCCCCCACAAAGCCTTGGCACACATATACACATGTGTTCTTCAAAGAACAAGAGTGGAAATCTCATGCCAATCACTCCTCCCTAGGGAAAGGAGGGAGGCCAAAGCTGGCACAGGAATAGGCCTGCCCCTCTCTAGTGTGCACAGGTGCCCATGCAGGACAGACAGGATCACCTCTCTAGAGGATTCGGGAAGATTATGCTTACTAGATCCGGGGCACCTGGATGATCCAGCGCATGTTGGGTGAGTAGACCTTGTGCTGGATAAACCATCGGGCTAGGTTGGGCCATTCTTCGGGACTTCGGCCATAGATGGAGAGGCGTGGCTCTGAGTACTGGTACTTGCTCTCTTCCAGCTCCCGGGCCACCTCCTGGTACCAAAAAGAACCAGGTCAACCCAAGAGCCTCCCAGCTACACAGGAGACCCAGCCCCCAGTTGGGCTCAAGGCTCACTTGGCCAACTAGCTGAAGGCAGTCAGGCCGGTAGATCTATATCCCCCACGCCGCCATGTAGGTACCCACCCCCAGCACAGGTTCCTTCTGGGATGAAAGCTGTGGGTCTGCATCTTCACCTTGTGGAATCAGGCCAGGCAGCAGCCATGTCTATACACAGCCAACCCGCACCCTGCCAAATTCAAGCTCCAAACAGAAATGGCAGGGTACCAGAAGGCTGTGAACTCTTCCAGGATAGATGTCCTCCCCTCTTCCCTGAAACTGGCAAGCGCAGCACTGGCTGGCTGCCTATGCTGAGGAACAAGGCCCAAAGACTTGAGCACATGGGCTCCTCAGAGCTGGCCTCAGCTACTAAAAAGGTGACTAAAGATGCATTTGGGTAAGGGAAGGGACCCCAGGCTATGCAAGCTCCCATTCTTTACAGCAGATGCCATCAGGTGTCTGAGGAGGACCTGGAGAGGCAGAGGACTCACTCACCTTGACCATTCGAGCAAAGTACTCTCCGCCTAGGTAGTTTTCAGTCTTCAAATACAAGTCACGCAGCTCACTGGCCCCCACAGGATTGTATTTGGAGTTGAACTTGTCAAATCGATGGAATGTCTGCCGACCCTGGAGGAAGGAGACTGCTCATAGCTGCCAAACACATTCCCCTCTGCAGACTTACCAGGCACCCTTATGTGTGTCCACACTGAACAGTGATCCCCGTGGCTTCATGTATGAAAGCCTGCAGTTTCTGACGGCCAGGACCATATTCCCTCAGTCCGGGCCTTTGGAGAGTGCTCTATGAAAGTGTATCCAAGACCCTGTGCTCCAAGGAACCCTGGTGAGGAGCATGGCCAGCTGTGAGAGCAGATAATTTGAGGCCAGTGCATCACCAACTATAAAAGACTTCCATCTTTTTTAAGGCTAATATTCCACTGTGTGTATATCTACCACATTTTGGTTGCTCTTCCTCTGTTGAGCACTGGGTTATTTCCACCTTTTGGTTACTGTGAGTAGTGCTGTGTGAACATTTGTGTGAAAGTGTGCACTCCAGTCCCCGCCTCTAATTCTTTGGAGTGTGGGCCCAGGGTTGGAAGTCCTGGGTTATATGGTATTTCTACAGCTAAATTTTTGAGGACCTGCCATATTGAATCACCATTTTATAGGCAAGGAAATAAAAGTTCAAGTGAGTTGCTTAAAAGCATATAACTCGAGGGGGGACCAAGATGGCGACGGGGCAGTAGGGAAACGCCACAGCTCTCTCCAACCAAAAAGAGAGTTCGAGTTCCAACGCTTAATCTCCCCAAGAGACCTACAACAACAAAAAGACGAACACTCAGAGAAAAACCAGAGGCGGAGAATAACAAAAAAAGAAAGAGAGGAAAAGAAGAATTTCAGAACAGAGAAAAGCGAAGACCCCTCCCCCAACCTTTACTGGCCGTGCGGCAGTGCGCCAAGCCGCCGGCCAGCCGGCCCGGCGGGGGCTGCGGGAGCCCCAGAGACACAGCAGAGACACAGGGGGCCGCTTTCAGATCATCAGGTACTGGTTTGCAGAACAGCAGATCGCCAGGAACAGAGAAACCTACCAGCCGGGAGTCTCCACGAGGATCCCACCCCCACCCCTCACTCTCCACCCGAGCAGAGAGGCTCCATCCCGCCAAAGCCGCTTGGCATCAGCAGCGCGACAAAGGGACCTGTCTGCAGACCACCCGCCCGCCCGATCACGATCGCAACGACCCGGCAGGGCCACTCGGGCCCCAGAGGTACCGCGAAGAAGCTGCCTGAGCGTGGACACTCCTGACCCGACAGCTTCAACAGAGGCAGAGACAGAAAAGAATCACACAGAGCGACCACCGCCCAACCCAGCCCAGATTGCAACAACAACTGACGACCTACACCACACAGAAACAACCAGCTCCAGGGTGAGTACCCCACAGGGGAAGTGTATCCCTCAAGGGAGACCAGAGCTGGAGGGAATCCCCAGACCCTGACCTAGACTCCCTACCCCAACACCCGGACCACAGGACCCACTAAAACTGGGAACTGTTTGAGAGCTCCACCAGACCGTGGAGCACACTCAGCTGGCCAGGCTAGAGCAAGAGCACCCCTGGAAGGGAGCTTAAATGCCCAAGCCAGGAACAGCGCCCCTGGGTCAAGACTACCAACAGTAGAAGAAATTTGAACTGTGTCCCCCAGGCTGTATAACCTAGGTGGTATACACATCAGCACAGGCCTAACGAGTGACGAGTGCGCTCCAGGCTGCATAACCTAGGTGGTATACACATCAGCACAGGCCTAACAAGCGCGCTCCAGGCTGGGGCCGGAACCAGGCCCGGGGATCCGGCGCCTGAACAACACAACCAACTCCTCCCAATTGAAGTAAAAAGCTGAGCATACGCCTCAACAGAGGGGAGAAAACCAGGAAACAACACTCCCCAGGAAGCACGCCTGTGACAACAAAAGACCTGGAGGCCCAGGACAAGAGAAGCCCAAACCCCACCAAAACTCCACCCATATACCCTAGACTGGGAATTGGGCAACACAGGCTGCCAGCACCTGATAGTAAGCAGGAGCTCAGACTGTTAAGGCGGCTCAGCAATAGAGTGATAGTCTTGGATGTATGAGGCCCTGGATCTGATTCCTCAGCATCACAAAAGCAAAAAGGGTCAGAAGTGGTGCTGTGGCTCAAACGGTAGGGTGCCAGCCTTGAGCTGAAAAGCTGAGGGACAGCACCCAAACCTAGAGTTCAAGCCCACAACCAGCCCCAAACAAACAAACAAAAACACATCAGGAGCCCATAGCAGACTCCAGCATTTGGAAGAGTGCATCCAGAGCATCTGTTCTTCACAAGAGCACCCGTAGGAGCAAACACAAGCAGTCTAGGCTGCTCAACCCTTCCAAAGGCGGGAACTGCCAGCAATCTACAGCAGAGAGCTGAGAATCCTAAGTAAGTCAGAATAGCAGCTGGAAATAGGCTCCCAACAGAACCCAGATCAGGCACAGACTCTCTCTACCAATACAGAATCAGCAACCAAGCAAAGACAGACACACCAAAACAAAATTGAAGAGCAGTCTCCTGAACCTCCATGCGAAAATCACAGAGAAAAATCACAAGGTTTACTACCACCCAGGACAGCAAGCTCACCTCAAAAGCCAGCCGCCACACGGGGGAGAGCCCCAGTGGGAGCAAAGCAGGAATGGAAGACAAAGGCTACTTCCAAGGGTTGCTGGAGGCAATGACTCAAGAAATAAAGCGAGAAATTGATCAGAAATTGAAAGAGCACAAGGATGAACTATCCAAAGAGATACAGGGTATCAAACAAGAGATGCATGCAAAAATAGAAGCTGCACAAACCTCAGTAAGAAGTGAGATAAACGCCAAATTAGAGGTAATGCATACCTCATTGAGAGGTGAGATCAGTACTCTGAGAACCAACATTGAATCCATAAAGGGATCCATGTCCTCCATGCAAACCACAATAGAAGCCACTGTCAACAGAGTGAATGAAATGGAAGGTAGAGTGTCAGATACAGAAGACAGAATACACCAACTGGACCAAAAAGTGACAGATATGGAAAAATCACTCAAATTAAACCAAAGGGATATTCAAGAGCAAGCAGATAATGCTAAAAAATTTAACCTTCGCATAATTGGAGTGGACGAAGGTGAGGAATTCCAGAGCAAGGGAATGCAACACCTATTTAACAATATAATCAATGAAAATTTTCCCCACCTCAAAAACGACCATCTTAACTACATCACAAAAGCTTATCAAACACCCAACAAGCAAGACCCCAGGAGAAACACTTCTAGACACATTATAGTAAAAATGATAGATCTGAATAATAAGGAAACAATCCTGCATGCAGCAAAAATGAAGAAGGAGCTATACTACAATGGGAAAAAAATAAGAATTACTGCAGATCTCTCCACACAAACAATGAATGCAAGAAAAGCCTGGGAAAGCACCATACGAGCCCTGAGAGCCAATAACTGCCAACCCAGACTGATCTACCCGGCAAAGCTAGCATTCACATTCGATGGAGAACTGAAAACTTTTAATAGCAAAGAAAAACTAAATGAATACATAAACATTAAGCCAGCATTACAAAGAATTCTAAGAGGGGGGACACAACCTGAAGAAAGCAGCCAGGAACTGGGGCCTGCCCCAAACAGGCGTTACTCAAAGTCTAACTGAGCAAGCACAGGAGGAAAGGAAAAAAGAAAAACTTAGGAAAACAGAATGGCAGGGACAACAATGCATCTCTCTATACTTTCTCTTAATATAAATGGGCTGAATTCGCCAATTAAAAGAAAACGAACTGAGGACTGGATCAGAAAACAAGACCCATCCATCTGTTGCCTTCAGGAGACCCACCTCTCAGCCAAACATACAAACAAACTCAGAGTGAAGGGGTGGAAAAGGATCTACCAATCAAACGCCCCCAGTAAGAAAGCAGGTGTAGCTATCCTGATATCTGACAAAATAAACTTTTCATTAAAATCAGTACAGAAAGACAAGGACGGACACTACATATTAATAAAGGGAACAATCCAAAAGGAGGATATAACCATCATCAACTTATATGCCCCAAATATTGGTGCACCCAGATATGTCAAACAAATGCTCTCAAACTTACAGAATAAAATAGATCCCAATACGATAATACTAGGAGACTTTAACACACCACTCTCACCAAAGGACAGGTCTACCAACCAGAGGATTGGCAAAGAAGCTACCGAATTAAGAGAGGCCATACTTCATGCGGAATTAACTGACATCTACCGAGTATTTCACCCCAAAACAACACAGTACACATTCTTCAGCAGCTCACGGAACTTTCTCCAAAATAGACCATATCATAGTTCATGCAAGGAACTTAAGCAAATACAAAGGGATTGACATAATCCCCTGTATCCTATCTGACCACAGTGGAATCAAGCTAGCTCTCAATAACAAAGCATACCGCAGAAATTTCTCTAATACATGGAAATTGAACAGCACACTCCTTAACAATGCCTGGATAACAGAATAGATCAGAGAAGAAATAAAGCATTTCCTACAACTCAATGAAAATGAAAACACCTCACAAAGAAACTTGTGGGACACAGCAAAAGCAGTCCTGAGGGGCAAATTTATTGCCCTCAGTGCCCATATCAAGAGAATGGAGACAGACCAAGTAAATAATCTCATGTTGCAATTAAAACAGCTAGAAAAACAAGAAAAAATGGGACCTAAAGCTACTAGACGAAGCCAGATAACCAAATTAAAAGCAGAGATTAACCAATTAGAAAATCAGAAAACCATAACCAAAATAAACCAAACAAAAAGCTGGTTCTTTGAAAAAATAAACAAAATTGATGGCCCATTGGCTAGATTAATTAAAAAAAGAAGAGAGGAAACCCATATTAATAGGATTAGGGATGCCACGGGAAACATCACCACACGTACCCAAGATATCCAAACAATTCTAACAGACTACTTTCAAAAGCTATACTCTCTAAAGGAAGAAAATCGGGCAGAAATGGATGCATTTTTAGAGAAATACAAGTTGCCCAAACTGAGCAAAGAAGAAGTTAACCAATTAAATAAGCCAATATCCTATAATGAGATACAGGAAGCTATCAAAAGTCTTCCAACAAAAAAAAGCCCAGGACCAGATGGATTCACAGCAGAATTCTATAAGACCTTTAAACAAGAACTAATACCCATAATCCTCAAGCTCTTCAGAGAAACAGAGAAGGAAGGAGCTATCCCAAACTCATTCTACGAAGCCAATATCACACTCATCCCCAAACCAGGCAAAGACCCAACCAAAAAGGAGAATTACAGGCCAATCTCCTTGATGAACACAGATGCAAAGATCCTTAACAAGATTCTAGCTAACAGAATCCAGAAACACATAAAAAAAATAATTCACTATGACCAGGTAGGCTTCATCCCAGAGACACAGGGATGGTTTAACATACGTAAGTCAATAAATGTAATCCAACATATCAACAGAGCCAAGGTCAAGAATCACATGATTATCGCTACAGATGCAGAAAAAGCCTTTGAAAAAATTCAACATTCATTCATGCTAAAAGCTCTGGAGAAAATAGGAATAGAAGGAACATTTCTAAAAACAATAAAAGCCATTTATGACAGACCAATAGCCAATATTATACTTAATGGGGAAAAGCTACAACCAATTCTCCTAAAATCAGGAACAAGGCAAGGATGCCCACTGTCTCCACTCCTCTTCAATATAGTCCTAGAACCCTTAGCCAGGGCAATAAGGCAAGAAAAAGACATTAAAGGGATCCGCATAGGGAAAGAAGAAGTTAAACTATCCCTTTTTGCAGACGACATGATACTATACCTCCACGATCCCAAAAACTCCATCCCCAAACTCTTAGAAATCATAAATCACTTCGGCAAAATAGCAGGATACAAAATAAACCCACAAAAATCAGTTGCCTTCCTATACACTGATAATGTACAGGAAGAGAGGGAAATAAAGGGAGCAACCCCATTCACAATAACCTCCCGAAAAATAAAATATTTAGGAATTAACCTAACCAAAGATGTAAAAGAACTATTTAATGAGAACTATAAAAAGTTAAAGAAAGAAATTGCAGAAGACACTAGGAAATGGAAAGACCTCCCATGCTCCTGGATAGGCCGACTTAATATAGTAAAGATGCTAATACTTCCAAAACTAATATACAAATTCAACGCAATTCCTATTAAAATCCCAATGACGTACATCACTGAAATATAGAAAACAGTCCAAAAATTCATATGGAACAACAAAAGACCTAGAATAGCCAAAACAATTCTAGGGGATAAAGACAATATGGGAGGGCTATCCATGCCGAACTTCAAACTCTACTACAGAGCTATAATAACAAAGACAGCATGGTACTGGCACAAAAACAGACCCGAAGACCAATGGAACAGAATAGAAGATCCAGAAATAAATCCACAGGCCTACAGCCAGCTGATATTCAACAAAGGAGCCAAAGACATACAATGGAAGAAACACAGCCTCTTCAACCGCTGGTGCTGGGAAAACTGGGCAGCCACATGCAGAAAACTAAAAGTGGACCCCAGCCTATCACCACGCACCAACATCAACTCAAAATGGATTAAAGACCTTAACATTAAACCTGAATCTCTGAAACTACTGCAGGACAGAGTAGGAGAGACTCTTGAACTAATAGGCACAGGAAGGAACTTCCTGAACAGAGTCCCAGGGTCACAACAAATTGGAGAGAGACTTGATAAATGGGACTACCTTAAAATAAAAAGCTTCTGCACAGATAAAACTATCGCAACCAAGCTAGAAAGACAACCAACTAATTGGGAAAAAATATTTACCAGCAATATATCAGACAAGGGGTTAACATCCTGTATATACAGGGAACTCAAGAAACTAATCCCTCCCAAACCTAACAAACCAATTACTAAATGGGCAAGGGAACTAAAGAGGGACTTCTCAAATGAAGAAATAAAAATGGCAAAAAAACACATGAGGAAATGTTCATCATCCCTGGTGGTGAAGGAAATGCAAATAAAGACAACCCTGAGATACCACCTTACCCCCAGTCAGAATGTCCCACATCCACAAATCAGCCAACGACAAATGCTGGAGGGGATGTGGAGAACGAGGAACGCTATTACACTGCTGGTGGGAATGTACACTCATACAACCACTTTGGAAAGCAGTCTGGAGGGTCCTTAGAAAGCTAAAGATTGACCTCCCATACGACCCAGTCATACCACTTCTAGGCATCTACCCTGAACAACAGGAACCAATATACAAGGACACGTGCACCTCCATGTTTATTGCAGCACTGTTCGCAATAGCTAGGATATGGAAACAACCTAGATGCCCCACCACAGATGAATGGATCCAAAAATTGTGGTATCTATACACAATGGAATATTATGCAGCCATTAGAAATGACAAAATAATGGCATTTGCAGGGAAATGGATGGAGCTAGAAGGAATCATGTTGAGCGAAGTAAGCCAAGAACGAAGAGACAAACAGTACATGGTCTCCCTGATAAGTGGATGATAAATCCAAAATGTTAGGTGATATGACAAAACTAACAGGACTTAAGAAACAAAGAACTCCCACTCATCTGGTTGAACCCCATGCTGCTGATCACATATATGGTATATAACATATGAGCACCGTTATATATTACAGACTGTGATAGACAATTTGCTCCAGGAAAGTTAGAATGAACTTGTGACTTTAAATGAGCATCATTATTCCACAATACTGTGAATTTCCGGAAATTAAGTAATCACTTAATCACAATCAAAAAAAAAAAAAAAGAACCTTGGGGAAGGGAGGGAGGGAGGGGATGGTAGGGGGAAAACAATGGAGGGGGTAACAATGTTCAAGAGGAAGTGTACTCATTACCTCACTCATGTAACTGTAACCCTCTGTATAGTATCTCTACAATAAAAAAATTAAAAAAAAAAAAAAAGCATATAACTCCTGTGAGGTAGAAATGAGATTAGAACTTGGACCCCTCTGACACCAGGTCATGTATTCCTCCTCTGTCCCACAGTCGCTCCAAGCCCTGTTAGCCTCTGATATCAAACTCCCTAAAGTCCCTCCATAAACAGAAAGAGTTGCTTCTCTAGCTGGTCACTCTCTAAGCGCAACATGGCCCTTTCTCCAGGGGCCAAATTCCCAATCCAGGTGCTTTCTGCTACAGACACCCAGGGCAGAGGCTCACTCACTGCGTGGACGTCCAGTGAATCCACAGTGAGGTCGTAGGGGTCCATGTGCAGGCTGTCAAACACCTGCCGAAGGGTGATCTTCCGGCCTAGCTTCTCAGCCACAGTCCTGTCGGGCTCCGTCTGGTATGTGTGTTTGATGAAACGCAGCAAGTGCTTCTGGTTCATGCAGGCTGCTGCGTGGATGTGCGTGTCCACCTGGAACACAGTGCCCACGGGGTGGTGAGCCAGGCCACCTTCCCTGGCAACAAGCCCTCCATGTGGAAGACATAGCCTCAGCACCATCTGGGCCATGGACACACAGCACATGCCAATCCAGGATGCCCTCAGTTTGACCCTAACCTGAGCCTCTACCAAGCTTCCTACTCGCAGGAAATGGCACATCTGGCACCCAGCTGTTCACACTAGAAACTCTAGGAGTCCTTCTCAACCCTCCCCTTCCTCTTCCACCCTCCCTCCACAACTGTCAGGCCCATCAGTTCTCCTTTCATACAGATCTCAAATGTACACAGCATTCTCCAACCTCAGGGCTACCACACAAGTCAAGTCTTCAGGCTCTCACTCCTGAATCCACAATGAGCGTGTAACTGGCCTTGCTGCTTCTGCTGCACTGGTTCAATCACTCTCTCCACACAGAAGCTAGAAAGGATCCATTTTTAACCTAATTTGTTTCTGTTATTAATCTTAGGGTAAGGGCCCTGCTGATACCTGGTCCCTTCATTTCCTCAGCCCGCTCATCCCTACTCACTCTTTTCACTGTGCTCCCCTCCAGGACAGCCACCTGGCTACTTTTTTTTTTTTTTTTGTCAGTCGTGGGGCTTGAACTCTGGGCCTGGGCACTGTCCCTCAGCTCTTCAGCTCAAGGCAAGCGCTCTACCACTTGAGCTTCAGTGCCACTTCCGGTTTTCTGGTGGTTTATTGGAGATAGGAGTCTCATGGTCTCTCCTGCCCGGGCTGGCTTTGAACCACGATCCTCAGATCTCAGCCTCCTGAGTAGCTAGGATTACAGGCGTGAGCCACCAGCGCCCGGCTCCACCTGGCTACTTGAGGGTGGCCTGACGTCACTTTCCATGAGCCCAAGTGGCCTAAGAGAGGCCAAGCACTGTTCTCAGCCACCAGCTTGACTATCAAGTTGCTGCTGTGGCTGGCGGGGCTCTCTGCCAGGGCTAGGGTGAAGCAGCACTGTCTTCAGGCCAGCAAATGCTGTCCACAGCTGGTTGGTCATCTCTTAAGCATGCCAAACCAGATATTTGATCTAGTGGACCTCTGTGTGCACTATCCCAGCCAGCCTTTGTCAAGAGACACTCCGCTCACTCATCAGGGTCCTTCCTACCATTAGCCCTGCCACTCTTCCCAGAAAGTCAGACTGCAGAAGCAACTCCAAGCACTGGAAGCTAAACTATTCCCAAAGGCTGCAGATCTCAGGGACGAGGCTGAGCTCACATGGGACACCCTAGCTTAGCTCAACAGGATACAGTCTGGCCCTACTACCTCAGCACGACTCAGCACATTATGGGCTTCTGGTTGTGGCTTCTAGCTCACCCATGACACACCACAGGGGTTCACACTGTCCCTACCCCATGAGTCACAAGAGGAAAACAACTAGACAATCCAGGAAGCCCCGAAACTGAACTTCTGAGCCTCAAAGGTGATTACTTTTAGGGAAAAAAAAAGTCAAAATGGCTTTCATTGGCCAGGCACTGGCATCCCATGTCTATAATCCTAACCATTCAGCAGGCTGAGATCTGAGGATCACAGTTCAAGGCTAGCCTAAGCAGGAAGGTCTGTGAGACTCTTATCTTCAAGTAACAACCAAAGATCTGGAAGTGGAGCTTTGGCTCAAGTGGTGGATGCTAAAGGTTAACAGAGAAACTCAGAGACAGAGCCTAGGCCCTGAGTTCAAGCCCTATCTCTCACACACACACACACACACACACACACACACACACACACACACACACACACACACACACACACACACACACACACACACACACACACACACACACACACACACACACACACACACACACACACACACACACACACACACACACACACACACACACACACACACACACACACACGGAGCTTTCTTTGGCAGTCACTGTTTTTGATCACTACAAGGTCTAAGTGCATTCCCTGCTTTCACCCAAGATGTAGCATTTCCACCCTGAGCTGGCAGGTGCCTGGGACCTGAGCTAACAGGACCCACCCCAGTAGCACCAACAGCCACCTGAGAAACAGGAAGCTCCCCTCTCCCCGCCACACTGGATTTTAGAAAGCCAGTCCTCCGCCAGTAGGCTTTGAGAGTGAGATAAAGCAGCCAGCACCCAGGATGCTCCTCTATCTACAGGGGGGGGGGCGGGGGAGGGGGGGGAGGAGGAGGGGAAGAGGAGTAAGCATGGGCCTCACTCAGCAGCCCTGGGCCTTGTTTATGGACTGACAATGGTGGTGACAGAAAAGAGGCTGCTGTGCCACATTGACAGTGTCAAGGTCATTCCTGTCCACCGACACTTTATTAACCCTCAGGAAACCTCAAGGATTGGTTGTAATATGTAACCACAGCCCCACATTAGGATTCTTTCCCCCACTGTGGCTGGGGAGCAGCCGAGACTGGCCCCAGCCACCTCAGAAGCAAACAGTGCAGGAGCCAGTGCTGAGAGCAAACTGCCCGGCTCCAGGCAGTAGGAAACAGGCAGGCCCAGAACATTCACACCTGCAGAGGGCAGGGCTGCACTAGGCTGGGTGAGAATGTTCTTGGGATACCTGCCAGGGCATGTGCTGGGCACAAGGCTGCCTCAGGCAGGGCTGAGAGGTTCTTACGGTTACACAGGTACCCACCTATATCTACACGTAAGCCTCACAAAGAAGGAGCAAATGGTCCTCATGGTGAAAGTGTCAGGCTGCCCAGGAGGTGGCATCTAACACATGACCCCTGACACTTCCAGAAGCTTCTCAGAGCCCATGAGCCAAGCTCTCATATCTGAAGGCTCTTGGTCCCAGCCAAGTGGGAGTCTATAGACCCTCTTTCTCTGAGAAGCCTACGGGTCCCCACATGATCTAGAACCTTCCATACCTCTGCAGCCTCCCCCACACCTTCCTTTTCCCTGACACCTGAAGCTCCAGCCACCCCCAGTCATGTCCATGGACTATTCAAACTCTATCTGCTCTCTCCTAGCATTTGTCCATGCAATGGCCTGCCATGAGAACACCGCATTTCATCCCCTATTCCTCCTTCTATCTACAACACTTAACCTGCCCTTTACCACACACTGAAAGTCTCTCCTGTCATAATAGCTATCCCTGAGGTAACAAGCAAGAAATGCCTCTTGCTCATCATCAAATGCTCATGCTCAGCCCTGACCCTGTGCCTCACTGTGCTGCTAAACTGCAAGAAAGTGGAAACGCTGGAGGTCAAGACCATTTGTACATACCTGGCTTGCTGCCACTCTAGCAGGTGGGGGAACCAGAGCCACTCGGGCACTTGGTACGTAGAAAAGGGACAGAGATAGCCCCATGGTAGCTTTTCTTTAAGGCACCTGATTCCCAAGGATGCAAAACCACCAACTCCCAAGTCCTGAGGTCCTAACAGCTTCTTCCCTCCATGATGAATCTAACACATCTCCTTTCCTAAAGCAGCCTGTGCTCAACTGCTCTGAGTCATTAGCAGGCTATATACCCTTCACCCAAGGAAGAAGATGAATGACGTGGCCCTGGAGAGGTACCAGGCTGTCTGAGGCACAGCAGCAGGAGGGCACACATCATCTACACATCATGCTCCTCCTGCCCTCAGGGCCACCTTAGCCAGGAGCCCTGATGTTCACCGTCACAGGGCCCTGGCCCCAGAGCAGCAGGGCTGCCCAGTGAGTGCCTTAAGCACTGGCTGTCACGAACCTTTCTCACATTGTAGAAGTCTCGGTGAGGGTTACTCTTCAACTCTTTGAACTCAGACATTTCATTTAACATCTCATGAAGGCTGAACTTGGATTCTAGAAAGTTCAATCGCCGGTGACAATAGGTTTTCCTGCAGAATGGGGAGAGAGAAACAGTTGAGACATTCCATCAAACTCTGTTTGGAGACCTCCAGGGTAGGTAAGCTTCCAGCTTTCCATGGAACCAGCTGAGCTGGCCAGCATTTCATTGTCATCAGAGTGTGAGCAGGGAGTCAGCCATGGAGCTGACTTGTAGCTCTGTGTATTTAGGCAAATGCTCATGAGCTTCCACTCACATTAACAACTACCTGATGAATATATACGAAGAAGGCAACAATGCGGGCACTAGTGGCTCACGCCTATAATCCTAGCTACTCGGGAGGTTGAGATCTGGGGATCAAGGTTCAAAGCCAGCCCAAGCAGAAAACTCTGAGACACTTATCTCCAATTAACTAGCAAAATGCCAAAAGTAAAGCTGTAGCTTAAGTGGTAGAAATAGAATACCAGCCTAGAGCCAAAAATCCAAGTAAAAGAACAAGGTCCTGAGTTCAAGCCCAGTATCAGCAGAAAGAAAGAAAGGGGGCGGGCAGGAAAGAAGGAAGGAAGGAAGGGAGAGAGAGAGAAGGAGGGAGGAAAACAAGAAGGGAGAGGGAGAAAGAGAGGAGAGGGAAAGGAAAGAAAGAATAAATGAACACACACACACACAACCATACCCCAGGCTAACTTGGTGTGGGCCTGTGAAAGGGCCTGACTCTTAGCAGAGTGGGACCTTGTTAAGTCTCCCTCCTCTATCCACTCCCTTTTTTCCCCCACCCATCCTCAGGGACCTTGAATCCCTTAAAGAAGGAATTAATTGCTCAGAATCTCAACACTACGATCAAACTATAAGGCACACTCCCCTCCCTGGGGATACCACCATCCCAAGGCTAAATTTCCCCAATCCCAAGGTCCTTTCAACACTAAGGCTTCAGGGAAAGAGGAGAATATTCTGAATCAGGGACAGATTAGGAGTGTAGTGTGTTGGGCACTGAGACAGAAATCGCTGTGAGGTTCAAGCCTCTAGGCTCCTACCTCCTGGGAAAAGGTACCTACAAGTAGAGAAGTTTTCTTACCCAGCAAAGGTAGGGGGCTCACTGTTGTGGCTACAGCCTTATGTCTGAGTCCACCACCATGGAACTGATCACAGTTCATGTCACCCTGCTTCCCCATGCAACCAGCAGCTGCTTCCCCATCTGGTCACTTAGGCCTTCCTATAGAACAACCACTAACCCACAATAGTGCCATGTCTGTAGGCTAAGCCAGGCCCCAGGACTTTGTGTTCTTGACAACCACTTCCCACTTGCCTGGCTGAGGAGGGTCTCCCAGAAACCACCCCTTCCCCTTCCAGTTCTTAATTCAGCCCTAAGATCAGCGCAGACTAAGAGCCACACTGCCTGCCTACCTCAGGCCCAATCAACCCCTGCAGACCAGTATCACGCTATTCCCAGAAAAATAAAAAGTCAGGAGCATGAAAGGAAGAAGGTCCACAATGTGACAGTGCCCTCCCTTCCCAGACTCCCTACACACACACCTGGCACAGCCACCCCCAAAGCCACCAGGGCACAGATGATCCCTGAACCTCCATCACTGATTGGCTCAAGTGCCCACCCAAAAGTGAGCAGTCAATGCAGCTGCCCACCAGGATGGCTCAAGCCCTCGGCTCCTGTATATGACCCTCCAGAAAGGAGAACTCAAGACCTGACGCAAGAGTCCTCATCTATACCCACTCTGCCTCATTCAGCCTTGCCACCAGCTGACAGCTCTCTGAGAGGCTGTTAGCTTGCTGGGGCCGGGAGTGGCAGCCACTTTAAAATACACAAGTAGCCGCCAGCAGACAGAAGCTCCACATGTATGCATGAAGAAGGGACAGGCAGTAACAACTCCAATAATACACCAGCCCATGAGGGAGCCTGCTGCTATAACATGGCAGCCACGTAACTGCAGGGGAGGTAGGGAAAGCTGGCTTACGTGGGGCCATCTGTGATGAGCGCCAGGATGTGGCTCATGTCCACAGTGTAGGTCTCCAGGTCGGGGTAGGGGAGGCTGTGGGGCTCCTGGCGCTCCAGCATCTTCTCATTATCATACACAAAGAGGATGCCCTCCTGCATTCGGACCAGGTAGCCCAAGTTGGGGGGTGCACCCTCCAGGCAGTAAGGGTCTTCCTGGGGCTGAGGCGGAGGGTGGAAGTCTGCAAAACAGGACAGAATGAGAACCAGGCATCCGTGACCTTGTAAGCTTCCCTAAGCTCAAAAGCAAGTCCTACCCTGGTATCTAAAGTCCAGTCTCCTCCTCTGTCCTGCTCTATTCTGTCTTCTTACCACTTAGCACTGTTAAAAGAATATGTGTCCCACCTTGGGAATTACAAGTCTTCTCTACTCAGCATGGAGGTGGATTTGTGTTCACTGCTGTGTCCCATGACCCAGAACGCTCCTGAACACAAGGCTACACTATATATATATATGTATATGTATATGTATACACACATATATATAATTTTATTTATTTATATATATAATTATATATTTATATATATAATTTTATTTATTTATTTATTTTCTGTCAGTCCTGGGACCTGAACTCTGGGCCTGGGCACTGTCCCTCAGCTCTTCAGCTCAAGGCTAGCACTCTACCACTTGAGCCACACGACCACTTCCAGCTTTTCCTGCTTATGTGGTGCTGAGGAATCGAACCCAGGGCCTCATGCATGGCAAGCGCTCTACCACTGAGCCACCTTCCCAGCCCACTTTTTTTTTTTTAAGTTTAACTGAGATAGGTTTCAGCTTCCTTTGCTCTTTAGAGATCCCCAGGAATATTCAAGAAAGTGTCTGTGTCTTCTCTCAGTAAGAGAATAGCAGATGCAGGGACTTCTCATTGTCCTCATTTGCATGACTTAAGACTGTGCTGCCCCCAGCCTGTTTGTAGGCTAAATAGACACCCGACCCCCTCCACAGCTGCCCTGCCTTCTCCTGCCCTCCTCCTTGAAGCCAGCAGCATACATGCAGCCACCATTTATTGAACACATGCTCATAAGGGGCCACAGTTGCACCAGTACACCGAACACCCAGCCCAGGTGGTAGGCATCATTACTAGCCCACATTAAACTGAAATATCTTGTTTAAGGTCCAAATAATTGGCAGAGCCTAACTATGAATGCAGGTATGTCTGACCCCACAGCTACTTCCCTACCCTGGGAAACAAGTACCTGTTCCCATTTGACCCATCTTCCCCACTATACAGCATTTCCGGTTGGAATGCATTGTTTTAAACTTCCCTCAGGACACTGCCAACCTCCCTGGCAGACTCCATAAAGAGGGACTGTCCTTCACCCCTCCCTCTCCACACAGGGCCAAGCACAGTGGACACAGAAAACCAGTCCTGTGAGAGGGACAGCAAACATCCATGTAGCAGAAGCCAACACCAAAGCCTCAACCTAAAAATGCCCCTGGGGAAAGCAGCTAACAAAACATTCTGGTCAACCACTGGGCAGGAACCACAAAGGATCCCACCTCCAGCCACGATTCCATACCTGGGAGGACTTCTTCTGGGAGGGCAGGGTCAGCTCGCCGATGACCCAGGTACTGGGCTGTGGTCCTGGGGAAGCGATGGTAAGCAAGGCGCGCATACTTCTCCCGGATCACCAGGGCCTTGGCCAGGCTCTTGGCAGCCTGCTCATAGTCCTCCACAGTAATCTGCAGCAGGGGGATGCAGGAGAGAGTTCACACAGCAAACCAGAGACTGCCTTCCTTTTTGAAAGATTGGCCTTGGCCAACACCTGGTAACCTGGATTTCAAGAGAGAGTTCTCACCATTCCCTAACCAATGAGAGTATAAACTGTCTAGACAGTATTGTTTGCGCTAGACACATGATGTCCTACAGATGGAATCTGAGGTTGTGCAGTTATATGAACAGACCAAATAAAAATCCTTGGGTGCTGAGGATCTAATGAGCATCATTCGACACTTCACATGTGCCGCGCCACTGGATGGGTGCTGAGAGTGGCAGATTCTGGTGAACCCACTGAGAGGCCCCTCCAAAGCTTGGCTCCTTCCTCTGGACATCACAGCTGGGGCACAGCTGGATGCTGAATCCTGGGAGTCTTTCTAGCAAGTCACTGAATCTGAAGGTAGTCTTGGGGGGCCCCATATAGAGACACAGAGAATTAAAGCTTCTGGGAGGAGGCAGACCCCACAGGCTTCTGGTTAAAATGAAGGCCTGCTGCTGCACCCAGCAGAGGAAAAGACAAAAACCTGGACCCCATCCCTGCTGAGGATGTGAACCCTAACTTTCACACGAGAAAATCCAGAGCAAGCCATATTCTTTCTTTTTATTGTTTGTTTCAGAGATCTCAAGGTATAAATAAGTCATCACAGATAAATTCCTGCAGATGAGAGGAAGTTGGCATATGTCTTTCCTCCTCATGCACGTTGACCAGGGTCTCTTTTGGTCACGTGTCCCTCCCAGGAGTGTGCTCATTTGTACCTTCCAGAGGATGGCTTCTGAGCAGACACAAACATCTTAGATGATGGTATGTCCCTGCCCACTAACAGAGCCATGGTCAAGGAGTTCAGAGAGGGTGCTCAGGATCCCAGGGGTACAACAATTACATCAAGATTGTGAGCATTGTAGACCCCTGCAGGCAGGCACACACACACACACACTGAAATCTACAAGGTTAGCCTGCTTCTTACAGTCAGGCAGCTCTCTGGAAAGGAACTTCATGGGTGAGGGATTTCTTCCCTATTATGCACCAGACTAGTAGAAAGAAGTGTGGAAACTCTCCAGGCTAATGTCTCTCATTCAGCCTGTAGTCAGCCCCACCTCCACTCTCCCTTTCCAGCTCTCTGTCCACCTGCCCGTGGTGACCAAGGCCTGGTCAAGATGCTAAACTTCAAACAAGGCCTGTATTGTTTCTCACTTAAATTCCCATCCGTGGGAATGTATCATAAATTGGGTAGAATACAATTCACTCATTAAAAAGTACAAAGAAGTTCTTTCTATATTGATATGACATCTCTAAAGGTGGAGGGAAGGGAGAGGAGTTTGATGACTTTCTAATTGAGTCAACTCTTCCTAGTTGAGGGGGTTTAGTCTGTATTTAAGAATAATGACTCTGGCCGGGAATGTGGCTCAGTGGTAGAGTGCTTGCCTAGCATTCATGAAGCCCTGGGTTCAATTCCTCAGTACTATATAAACAGAAAAAGCTAGAAGTGGTGCTGTGGCTCAAGTAGTAGAACCCTGAGCAAAAGAAGCTCAGGGACAGTGCCCAGGCCCTGAGTTCAAGCCTCAGAACTGGCAAAATAATAATAATAATAATAATAATAATAATAATAACGACTCCACAGGAATGGCAGGAGAAAGGGTAAGCAAATGTAGTCATTATACTCAATGCACATGATGTAAAATATGAACTGCATAACTTGAGAATAGAAACAGGAGAGGAAAGATTGTTGAAATGAAAAAAAGGTAACATTGCCCAAGAAGCATTGTACTCATAACCTGACTTATAGAATTGTAAGCCCTTATACAACTACTTAATAATAAAAAATAGAATATTGTCTTGATACTGTTAAAAAATAAAAAAAGAATACTATATGAAGCCTGTAATAAGAGCTTAATCAGCCATAATTGATTTCACACAAACTAGCCAATGACTGAATCTATGGGACAAAAGAAACACTAAACAGCCCAAGCTGGTACCTTTCTCAGTGAGCTACTAGTGAATATGGCAGTGTTCTGGCCTTCAGAACACATGGAATTTACAGTCCACAGGCAACATACCAGCCTGTAGTCCTAGGCTCTCCACATGGAGATGGGACAGTCCCCTAGACACACACACCACAGCCTGTGCTAGGATGCACCTTCTCTTCAGACTCCTACACCTCTTCTCCACCATCTCCTAGACGTTCACAGGCTGTACCAAGCCTCAAAGATACGAGCCAATGGTCCAAGGGCCCCTGGCCACCCCACAGAAGGCCCATAACACATTCCCACACTCCTTACCCCAGCACAGTAATCTCCACTGATGGTGACCCGCTGATACTCAGGCATAGCGTAGGGTGCTGGTGTGAGCTGGGAAGTGGCTCCAGGGACAGGGGCAGCAGGAGACAGGGCCGGGCTGGCCACTGGGGGACCCTTCCAGTCTTGCTGCACCGGCATTTGCAGAGACAGGGACTGAGACCGGATCATTTTGAAACTTTTCTTTCTAAGAGCCAAGGACAAGGAACAGTGGGAGATATCAGTAGTGAGTTGGAGAGGCAAGTGGTGACGGAGTCCACAAGGTACATGGTACCCATGCTTAATCACTGCTGCTGGCCAGAGACCACTAAGCAGTTTCTAATTACATATACCTTCTTCTTTCCCATGTCTCTGCATGAGACACAACATAGCACTCCAGACACACGCACTGCAGTCACTATGATCTGCTGTGGGCTGTTTGCAAGGTATGTGGCACATTAAACAGATGCCAGCAGACACAGAACACACTGCAGGGGTTCCAACAGCTCACAGAAGTAAGGATGGCACCAAGCCACATTATCATTGAGGGGTGGGCAGCCTTCTGTCTTCAATAACCCAAACTCAATGCCTGACATATGAGCCAACATAGGAAGGTGACCCAAGAGAGTCACAGAGACAACTACATTATATTCCAGAGAGTCAGGAACCTGGAGCACTAGAATGAGAAGAGACGGGTCCAACCTTCCCATTTTACAATTAAGTATCAGAGACTGGGACTTGGGGCCCTAAGAGATGAAAAGGCCATTCTGCAGAGCCACAGGGCAGTAGATGCTCTCCCCAGCCATCCCCCATGTAGCGCCTTCCCCAAGCCCCATGTTGCCACCCAGGTAGCAGCTGTTGGCATGGGACAGATCTGTATCCCTGTTACAGGAAAGGGCTGCTCAGCATCAGTCTCAGGCCTGGACTCTGGGCCTGTCACCCTGGCACCAGAAGATGATTTCATTCCTGCTGGGGCTCAAGGCTGCAAGCTCATGCTAACTTGCAAATTGATTTGTGATGACTTTGTCTTCCTCACTAACAAAACAGTAATGCTTCAAATGATGTCACACCAAGTCCTGGAGTCCCCAGGAAGGAAATTCCTCAGCACTAGGCGTGGCCACCAGCAGCCCTTCTGGACTCTTTCTGCCTCCTGGGGAATCCTGCTTCCAGACGGTTAAGTCCAGTGCCAGAACCTGGCTGGCTCCTTGCCCTACCTTGTGCCACAGGGGCCAGTAGCCTCCCAGGTATTTATTTGACCACTGCCAGCCTCCAGCAAAGGACCCAATGAGAGCCATGAGCCACCAGAGCCCATTGAACTGTATACCCCTTCTCCAGGCCCTGGTGACACTTACAGGATGAGGAACAATCCACTCATCCTCAGATGGACCTCAGGCCTCATGTTCATCCAGAAGCATCTGGCTTCCTGTCAGCCCTGCCCAGCTCTCCTCACTGCTTTAGGAACCATGGGTTAGCTCTCCTGTTCTTCCCTCTTGCTATGACCCTCTGGCTCTTAACCTGCCTAAGGCAAAGACCGTTTTTTGTTATGGGACTTGAACCTTGAGCTTGGGTACTGTCCCTGTGCTCCTCAGCTCAAGGCAAGCACTCTACTGCTTGAACCACAGCGCCACTTCTGGTTCTTCTAGTGGTTTATTGGAGATAAGAGTCTCACAGACTTTCCTCCCTGGGCTGGCTATGACCCGTGATCCTCAGATCTCAGCCTCCTGAGTAGCTGGGATTACAGGTGTGAACCACAGGCCCAGCTGGCTGTTTACTTTTACAAGATGGAAACTGCCTCTCCTTAGGAGTTTTTCTTTGTCCCAGCCTTGCACAAGAGGCTGCTTCAGGAAACGACCAGCACTCCTGGAGTCCCCAGCCCAGGTTCCCTAGCCTGCCATCTATCAACTGGAGCTGGGTCAGCATTCTGACCCAAGGAAGATATCAGCACATCCCAGCCAATCATTCCTCAGCAGCAGATCCACTCCAGAGCCTGAACTTCTGTTGCATCTTTTGGCTAATCATGCCTAAAAAGGAGCCATGGATTTGGGCTTCCTTGTATCCTCTGACAGGCTCAGTTGGGTCCCATGGGACTCTAAAGTTTCTGTCACTGTCATATCTGTCAGTCACTGTTTTTATCTCTAGGCAACTTCATCCCATGATGCCTAAATTCTCATCCTACTAAGGCCAAGCAACAAGTGATTTTTCAGGTGAGCAACAAGTAAGGTTAAAACAACAACAACAACAAACCACACACACCCACAGGCTAAAGCTGGAGGGCTGCCTATGCCAAGGGCCTCTGAGGCTTGTCCTAGAATGTGGACACATCTACCCCACCGAGGAAGCCAGTTCACCAGCTGCTGCCCAGAGAGCTCTCCTTACAAATACTCCTTATGACTCCAGCCTTGGTTTTCAGTTCTAGCTCCAGATTGTTACGTACAAATGTCCTTAGGCTAGGAGCTCAGACTTTCAGGCCCTGGGGCATGGTGAACAACCCCATACCAACTCCTCAGGGCCAGTCACCTCATGCAGAGACTACAATCACAGAAGCCAAACGGAACCTGCATATCAAAAAGTAGGAAAAGCTATCATCTATTGCTGCATCAAATTGCAACCAATTTAGTAGCTTTAAACAGCAGCCATTTATTAGTTCATGGTTCAAAGGTGAGAAACCTGGCAGGCTCTGCTGCCTGTGTTTATAGCATCAAAAGTCAAGAGGAAGGTGTTGGCAACACTGTGCTCTGGTCTGGAAACTGGGGAAGAATCTGATCCCAAGCTTTCATTCATGTTGTTGGCAAAATCAGCCTCATGTGGCTGAACAATTGGGTCCCTGGCTCCCGGCTGGCTGTTGGTCAGCAGTCACCATACCTCCTAAAGATATGCAAACAGCCCTCCGTCTTCTAAACAAGGAGTGCTGTGTTGTTCTGAGACCTCCAATCTCTGACCTCCTCGCTGCGGTCTGTGTTGAAGGGCTTGTATAATAGATCAGGACTGTGCATAGATCTTCCTCTCTTAAGGTGTTGGGTCCTCCTTCCTCCTCCACAGTAGTGTTGAGTAACAGCTCAGTGAGGACAGGGGCATTTTAAAAATAGGGCCTGTATCTAGAGTCCACTCGATACTACAGAGGTAGAGAAAGGTAGCTAAGTGAGTGTGTAGCCACATGTGTCTCCCTTCCCCTCCCCCATGTCACAAAAAAAATTTTTTTAAGTTACCATAAGGCCAGGTGCTGGCTCACACCTGTAATCCTAGCTACTCAGAAGGCTGAGATCTGAGGTTCAAAGCCAGACCAGGCAGGAAAGTCCATGAGATTCTTATCTCCAATTAACCACCAGAAAACCAGAAGCAGAACTGTGGCTCAACGTGGTAGAGTACTTGCTTTGAGCAAAAGAGCTCTGGGACAGTGCTCAGGCCTTGAGTTCAAGCCTCACAACTGACAGAAAAAAAAAAATTACCATAAGCTTGAAGGGATGGATGGGTTTAGAGAGATGAGGAAGAATGATGGGGGAGGGTGACATTGATCAAAATGCATGGTATTCATAATCTGACATATTGACTTGAAACCCCTTTGTAAATGTTTAAGGAAGATGCCATAGGCTCTTTGGAATTATAGAACTATGAGGTCTCCTAGATGGGAAAGGCTATACCCCAACCTTCTCCCTACACTACAGCAGCCTTTGCTTGGGTGTGTGACAGACTTAGATTCCCAAATAAGACATCAGTACTCATTTGCTTATTCAGTAGGTGACAAAGCATATACTCAGCCCTAGGCCAAAGTTAAACACAACACACAATCTTTAGAAAGCAATCCCTCATGATAGGTTATCTGCCTTTGTCTGGTCCCACCTGTCAGAGCTTGTGCTAGCCCCTGAGGTACCAGGGAACGCCAGTTCACCCTACAACAGCTGGCCCACCCCCTCCTTCCTCCAGCCACCTGGCAGAATAGCACTGATGCCAAGGAGCTGTCAGGGTGTGGGCTGCCAGGAAAACAGCTCCAGGCCAAGCTTGAAGCAGATCTGCCAGCGACCTCCAGTCATCCCCCAGATAGCTGGTCCTCCAGGGCCACAGGGACCTTCCTGCTTGCTGACCAGGCCTTCAAGACAAGGCAGTGATGATGGTTATGGCATCTCATCTTCTATCACTGGTACAGTGTCTCTGCCTTCTCTTGTCCACCCCCACCCCCAAAGCCTTCCTATAACATCCGATCCTTATGCTAAACAAACTCTGGGAGTCTTTGTTGCTCTTCCTCCTAGAGAATAGCATCCATCTTCTCAGGGGCCTTCCAAAGCCCTATCTGTGAGTCTGTCTAGGGTGAGTCAGCCAGGCAAGGAGAGACAGTAGCAGGAATCTTCAACCAAGCTTTCAGAAGTGTGAGCAACAGGGGAGGGGGAGGGTCACACATGGACCCCGCCCCTTCATTCCATAACCCCTCAGGGACTAAGCCCTAAGAAAACAGGTAGCTCAAACTTAACCTGTGACTCAGGAGCTCCTGCTGTGATGATGGCAGAGCAAGACCCACACAATTCAACAGACCTGTCAACATACAGTGCGGTCTGTGTAATAATATGCCCAGGATATTTTGGGATCCCAGAGGGACACCTAATCCAGACTAGGGGTGGAAACAATGAAGCCACATGGGGGGAGCAGGAGGGGAAATTTCAGAACAGGAAATATCCTGTTTGAACCCCTGCTCCCAGCTGGGGTGGGTGGGAGGTATGAAGAAGAGTCATTCTGGCAGCCCCTCTACTTCCAGCTGAGGAGCAGCAGGGGGTTGTTAACATGCCACTGAATGCCACTCCCAAGGCCCACCACTATTATTGTTTCTAAGGTCACTGTCTAGATTTACATGGAACTGGGACCCCTGGCTCAAGGAGAGTAGCTGGAGAGCTGGCACCTGGACAGAGGGTCCCGCCTTTCAGGAAAGAAAGTAGAAACAGCTGACCAGGATGCGTGCTGCACACTGGACACTGCAGGGGGGGAATCTAACAGTAGGGGACTTGCAGGGTGGGGGTGGGGGTGGGAAGAGGCACAGAGACCCCATAGTCAGCTGTCATGGTCAGGTCACCAGTAGCCTGACCAGTAGGGTGTAACTTTAATTGGCACACCTTGAAATCCATCGAGTGAAAAAGACCACAACCATAGCCTCTTCTCCCTTAGCAATAATAATCAAATGACTTAATAATGTTAGAGCTGTGTTATATTCAACTCCTAACAAATACCTGTTTTACGCCAAACATTCTCTGGGAAGTAGCTATTTTGGACAGCCAAATTTTTCAGATAACAAAGTCTGTTCCCCTTATATCCTAACTTAAAATAATGTCGATGTGGCATTTTCCAAGTGCAATGTGCAAGTCTTGCATTCTTAGCAGAGCAAGCCGAACATAATTTGAAGTGTCTCCATGACTCAAGGTCATTGCTATACTATCCAGTCACCATCTCAAGGGCATTTTGTCCCTAGACTGCTATGCTCTGGAATCTTGTGTCTGCTTTTCATTACTCTGTTTCCACCCTCACTGTTGACTGTTAAACAGTAACAATAACAACAACAAAAAAGCCTCAATAAATATGCTCCAAGCTCCTCTGAGCATTTCCCGTGTTTGCTCATTCAGTTCTCACAAGCCAGGTCCTTTCATTACACTCATTTTACAGATTAGGAAACAGTTAAGTGGCCTAACCAAGGCCATTCCAAAGTTATCACTATAATCAGCACAATTCACTTTGGGACCCTACAGACAGAAATCTTTTTCCTTGTTTTTAATGTGCTTCTGCAAATCTCTGACAGGCTAAACACTAAGACAAATAAGCTTTTTAGAATTCTGCTAAAAGAAAAGAGAAGATGGGATGAGAGGATTGGGGAGTGACAGTTAAAGGATACAGAATTTCCTTTGGAGAAGCCTAAAATGTGCTAAGGCTGGACATGATGATATGTGTCAATATTTCCTAACACTGGGAAGATTGAGGCAGGAGGATTATTAGTACATAGGACAGTCTGGGTTATATAGTAAGATCTTGTCTCTAAATAAATAAAAATTTAAAGCTGAGCACAGTGACTCAACCCTGCAGTTCTAGACACTTTAGAGGCAAAATCAGTTTGAGGCCGGCTCAGGCATTAAAAAGGTTGTAAGACTCCATCTCAAACAATGAATGGCTGTGTGCAGTGGTATACAAAGCAAAGAACAAACAGGACTGAAATCCAGGCTAGCCTGGACTTGAAAATAACCAACTCAAAAAGGGGCCAGTAGAGTAGCCCTTACTACATAAAGCATTTGCCTAACAAGCAAGAGGCTAAGTTCAACCCCAGTACCGTCAAAACATAAATAAACATTTTAAATGATAAAATGTTCTAGAATGGTTGCTAACCCTCACTTAATTATACACTTTAAGTGGCTAGATTATAGCCAGGCTCTGATGGCTCATGCCTGTAATCCTAGCTACTCAGGAGGCTGGTATCTGAGGATTGTGGTTCAAAGCCAGCCAGGGCAGCAAAGTCCATGAGACTCTTATCTCCAATTAACCACCAGAAAAACCAAAAGTGGTGTTCGAAGTGGCAGAGAGCTAGCCTTAAGCAAAAGAGCTCAGGGACAGCCCAAGCCCTGAGTTCAAGCCCCAAAACAAAAAGGCTCTATGGTATATAAATTATTTCAACCAAGTTGTAGGAGAAGAAGGGGAAGAGGAAGAGGAAGGAAAAGAAACAGGAGACAGGAAGGAACCCTGTGTGCACTCTGGTTGATCAGACATTTTTCATGTTGTGCTCAGTGTTAGTTAAGTCTGCATGTGTACACATGCAGATGAACCTTGCTATGTGACACAGGCAAAACTCAAACCAGGGTTTTCCAGTTCTCTCCTTGTTCCTAATGTTGCCTGCACCGACAGCCCACCCGAAGCGGAGGCCCAGACAACTTCTTCTCCTCTCCATCTGGACCTGGCCCGTAAAATGAGGGTCTCCTCGAGCAGCCCCGAGGTCAGCGCTCAGCCCCACAGGCCATCTTGGCAAGCAGCCTGGCCCTACAGGGGACAATCCCATACCACAAAATTCCAAGTACTAGGAACTCACCTTTCTTGCTCACAATCAACTTGTTTTTCTAAGACGCTGTTTTACTACCATAATTCTTGCTTGTGCTTCTACATTAAACATAAAATGGTTGTGGGTATTTTGTTTGGATTTGGGGGTGGTTGTAAATAAAGGAGATACAGAAATTATAAAGAAAACCCTTCTCTGAGTGCCTGGGTCTGGTGGCTTTTTTTCAAACCAGAAGCCCCACCTCATGGTCCAGATCAAAATACAGACACATAACCCCAGGGGTCAGCAAATCTGCTTACTGCTTTCTAGATCCTGTGAGCTCCTTTTGGGAAGGTGCACTTCATCATCTTTACCAGAATGTCAAGGAGGGCACATAAGTGGAGAGGGATTTGGGGAGGTATCCTCCATAAAAATATGAACCATGTATTCACATAAAGATACCTTTCATCCAGCAGGGAAGTTCAAAGACAACCTTGGGTGTACATAGATCCAGAGGTCATGGCAGATCTGACATGTGACCCCAGGATCAGGCTGTATTTTCAGAAAAGAAACAAATGACACAGACAGACTTATATCCACCTTCCTTCTCTGTCACTCAGGAACTGGCATGGACTCCTTGGGAACAATACCTGGTGCTATTTTAGTGATGACACTGGATCAAGCCGCTAAGACTCCACCCCTGCCTGAAGACAGGAAGTTTCCCAATTAAGATGTGGCCATCTAGATTGAAAAGATATGCACTGTCACTCACTGACTATGTGTCCTGGTGCAAGCACATTCAACTTCCCTGGGCCTTCCTTGCTTCATTGCAAAATCTAGATGCCACAGGCACCCACAGTGAGCTTAATGTGCAAACGAAGGAACAAGCAAGCTAAGTGGCCCAGCATGCAGCTCATGTGTGCCCTCAACCCTCCAAGGTGGCAGCAGCTGCTCCAGCATCCCACCCCAGCAGCAAGAAAGTAGGTACATAAGTGTACCCAGATCACACAAATCCTAAGCCTTTTACATATGCTAATCCCTTCATTTCCCACAATACCCCATAAAGACAGCTACTATTAACATGCCCACTATATAAGCTGAAGAGGAAGCTGGGGAGCTAAGGTCACCGAGTATGCCAGTGAGTAGCAGAGCACTCACTGATACAGTCTCTGTGAGGCAGCAACAGGGAGGCAGGAAATCTGCTAGATGTCTACCTCCCAGAAGCATGGCTAAGGCCTACGGTGAAGCCTGGGACACAGATAAATGCTGATGAGGTCAAATGGGGGCAAGACCAGGATACCACATCCGAACAGGAAGGGAGACAAAATTTTTCTGGAGAGGGGTTTACAGAGGAATGTCTGAAATGGCAGCATACCACTGGGACTGAGAATAAGAAAGCTTCTGCGTTGCCCCTCGCCTGAGCTGTGGTCTAAAGACCACAGCCCTTTCCTAATTTTTCTGCAGATGTGAGGCCTGAGCTACTCTAATGGAAACTCGCCTCAGACACTTACTGTTCCTGGTAATAAAAATGCCAGGACTCCTTTTCCTCTCATTATGAAGGGTCTCAAATGCCCAATTCAGAGCACACAGAAAAGCCTGCAGAGCAGTCAAGTCCCTGAGATCGGCCTTTCTGCCAGACTGGCACCGTGTAGACAAGGGTCTCTATAGTCAAGTTCTTACTTTCCAGGCCTGAGTATGTCGTGGAGCCTGGCCCTGCCCACCTCGCCTAGCACAAATTGGCCCACAGCCCTCTCACCTTCTCCCTCTCCCTCCTTCTCTCTTCCCCTTCCTTCCCTCCCTCCTTCCCTCCCTCCTCTCTCATTACTACCTTAAAATAGTTATACTAAAGGGTTCTAGTTTAATAAGTCTATTCATATGTACAATGCATCCTGATCCTATCACCCCTGTCATCTTTCTCTCCTGCTCTCCCATCTACCCTATCCCAACAGTCTTCTTGGGTTTCCTGGTTCCATTTTCACATATGTATTCACATACGAATATTATGATTTACCCACCATTCGTATTTCCATTAACCTATACCGCTGCTCCTTAATCCCCAACCCCTTAAGACATGTTTCAACTTCCCAGTATTTGTTTTATTTCACTGTCTGTAAGGGTTCAAAGGGGATACAGCATGGAATTTCACCTCTACATATACCATAATCAGTCTGATAGGGTATGTAAGCATACTGGCCCATGACCTTGAAAGCTGTCTCCTCCAGGGGTTCACAGTCCCTTCTTTCGGGGACCCACAGCCTCCCTCACCAAGGAAGGTGAGCACTGATCTTACAGATGGAAAGCTTCTGTTCTTATTTTTACACCAGTAATTAACTTCTTAGTTCTTCCCAGACAAGTCAAGGAAATGCTGAAATTCGGTACTGCCAGGAAAAGGAAAAGACCTTTCTGTAAACACAAGGACCTTGGGAAGGGTCTGATCTGTGAGTGGGTCTCCAAGAGGCTCAGAGTCCCATGGCACTGGCTGACAAGGTCTGCAGTGTGGTAAGCAAGTGGGGACCCCACAGCAGCCCCATATCCCAGGTGAAAGGTGATAACTTCTTCGGCACTTAGACTGAGCCCTTAACTTCTTATCAGGGAGCAGAAGGCCTGTCTGATCTGGACCCTGCCTAACCTCCAGCTGCAGGACCTGGCACATCTCCCTTCAACAGACTTCCAACTACATCAGTCTCCTTGAGGTACTTGGAGGCCTCTGCCCTGTCCAACTCATATGCCTGTGAGGCTACCACCAACTCCACCCACCGGTGCTCCTTTGTACCCCTCAAGTCCATACTAAAATGTTATCTCTACAAAGAGAGTACCCTCAACTGCCCAATCTAACAGAGATGAACACCGCTCACTTCTCTGTCCCTCCTTTATTCTCTTCCCCAGCTTCCTTCCCACCCTCATTATTCACTTCCTTCATAGCATTCATTGTGCCAGTCCTGAGCCTGTTTATCCCCATATCTGTTCTTCAGCCTCTCTTCTGTTTCCCATGGGGTGTCAGATGGCATGGGTTCTCCCAATGGCAGACCCTGAGGGACCTGGAAGTTACAGAAAGGGTAAATCCTCCTGCTTTTAGTTCTGTACTGAGCTCTAGTTTCTACTGAGAAGACCTCCAGACTTCCAACTTGCCCAGAGCAACCATACCCCAGGCTCCACTACACCACCTCTTTCTCTTGTCTTACCAGCCCCTTACTGTGCCTATCTCTTCCCCCCTATTTGGCTTCTCAGCTTCAAGACCTATGTAACAAATTCCTTGCCTGAAAATCCTATTTCCAACATTCAAATGGTTTCTGTTGTTTGATTTTTCTGGGTAGACCCCAGCGGATCCAGGATTTGGCATAACTTATAATTCTTTTATTAACTTATCCAGTTGCCTAATTTTTGTCTCCACCCACTGTGAGTTCCACAATTGATCCAAACTGAATATTGTTACAACAGGACATTGTCCCAGCACATGGTAACTAATACAAATGTAGATGAGTCATGCCAACAAGTAAAGCTAGTGCTTCCCCAAGAAATCCTCAAATTCCCAACATGAACAGGGAAGTGCTATTTGGAAGTGGTATGTATTTCTGCATGTAATCTGTTGCATTTAAAACATCAGGAGAGAATGGGGTTTGATCTTTTCAACCAAACACACCCTAAGACATTCTTCAGGAAGTAAGTGGTGAGTTAAGGGGTCTTGGTTAAGAAATGAACAGTCCCAGGGATGTGCTAGCCCTCTGAAGTACCCCAGCTCAGGACACAACAATACTACACACATAAAAGCCAAGTCCCAGGGACAAACCTTTTAGCAGTTTCCACAGACTTCTGCTCAGCCAGTTCCTTCTGCAACTCCCGCTCCTTGGCTTCCTTCTGCCCAATGGGACAGTCCTCAGGCACGGTGAAGAGGGAGAGGGCATCTTTGCTGTCCTCCTCTCTGAGCACTTTAGCAAATACTTTCTCCGCCAGGAGTCGAACTTGCTCATCCACTTCTGAGATGCTCAGCTTGGGGAATTGGCGTGGCATTTCGGCTAGCAAAGAAATAACAAGTGTGAGACTGCGTGCTTTGGTCCCAAGTAGATATATTCTAAGTCCCTGGAATGGGAAGCAGGAGGCCTGGCCTCTACCTAGTCCTTCGCTCAGCTATCGATTCAAATGCCAAATTTCATAAGTAATCAGGTATGAAGTACATAAGATCACTCACATTTCATTGAGAAAGGAAATGTTCAGAAGCCAAAGAATGAACTGCTCAACCATATGTTTCCATTTTCTCATCCTTTGGGGAATGTACAGCATAAAGTAGCTCCGCTGCCTTTGCTTCCAACACTGAGAAGGGTCAGGAGAGAGTTCAGAACTTCCCCCTCTCCTCTTCAGGAATGGTGTGAGGGCCACAACATGAACAAAACCTTCTAAGACCTTAGCTTAGTACTCTGAAAGAAGCATTGAGCTTCAGGCCCACAAGATTATAACAAAGCCCTGGGAAACACGTTTGCTGAAAGAAGGAATCTGTGATTACAGTTTTAAGGGACCCCTCAGTCTTCAAGAATCATTTAACAAAATAGCTAGCAAATACAATGAAGATTTTGAACTGAGATACTGTTTACTTAGCTGAAAACTCACTTTGTCAAAGAAGCTTTGCCTACCTACCTCTCTGCATCTTGGAAGCTGTATTAATCTTCCCTCCTTCCCTCCTTCCTTCCCCCCCTTTCTTTCCTCTTTCCTTTTTCTTCTTGTTCCTCTGTGTCTCTTTCTTTGCAAACACTTGCATAGCACTTACTGTACACACTATGCAACTGTTAAAGCTCTGTTACTCTTACTGTTCCCATTTTCCAGATGAGGAAATAAAGGCATACAGACCAAACTCACCCAGAGTCCCACTTGCAATAGGTTGGCAGAAGTCTATGCTGTTCTCGGCTTTTTTTTTTTTTTTCCTTCCTGGCCCTTTCCTCACTGAGTCTCTACTTTGGGAACCTGAACTGGGTACCCAGTTCCACATCTGTGCCTTAGTCACTACACCACGTTACTGAACTGTGTCCCTTTGGGCCCAGGACAGGGTTTTCTCACAATATCCCTCATAAACACAACACTTACAAAATGGGTGCATATTGCCACCTTTTCTCTAAGAAGCCTCCACTGGAAACAGCTCTGGAAGAGAGGTTCCTGACCACCTGTTACCACAGTTTCTTTAAGGCTGGTTTAAGAGACAAATGGTTTTGCTGACCATTTTGTTGACCAAGGAGAGACGGTGCCTTGTTACAGTCTAGCAGAGAGAGGAAGCAATTACAGGGGTGGGGGCTCACTGGGCCATCTTAGGACACTCATTCCCTGACCTCACAATTTTCTCATCTGTGAGATTAAGTTATGCTACTAAATGATCTCAGAGGCCCTGTCAGTTCTGAGAGGCATAATTCTAGGTGCACAAGTTTCCGGCGCCTGAGGCTCCCTGCTCTGTTCTTCTCTGTGGTAGACAGGGCTAATTGATGACACAGGCAGGAAGGAGGAAAACAGGCTAGTAATGGGCAGTCAGAGCTATGTCTGTGGGCCTTGACTCTGAAACTAATTTCCCCCTCCCCAGGTACCAGGACCATGCTTTTCCTAGACATCTTTTTCACCCTCAGGGAGTCGGATGGGTGGGATCTGGTGAGGAAGAGCCAACTCTACATGCAACCATGCCCAAGACAGCAAAAGCCTGGCCTCTACAAAGAGGAAGAGGAACAAAGCTGGCTGTGGAGATTCTGTGTCCTGATGATCATCAGAATAGAGACTCAAGAAGAAGGTGACGGGAGAAAAAGGTTGAAACAACTTAAAAAAAAAAAAGCAAGAATCAGAAAGCATGATCAGGGCAGAACAAAGCTAGACCCCATCCCCAACACCAAATCGACAGGTTCAAGAGCATGTCATGGCTCTGAAACAGGCTCAGGTAAAGGGCAGCAAAGGCCGGAAAGCACCCCATAAGGTACCTCATTCTAGAAATCTAAAAAAAGTATCCGAATGAAAAAAAATAGAAGTGTTTGCCTGCATTCTTTACATCAAGAGCTTTTCAATATCCAAATGACTGCATACCTACTTGCAATGAATTTTATAATTATGATGATGTTGCAACCACATCTCCTAAAACAAAATATGCAATATACAAAACCACAGCATGCTTTGACTACAGTGATCTGGAGACGCATTGCTTTATGTCCAGGGGCTGTGAGAGAGACACACTCAAAGCAGATATCATTCAGCCATCATGCCATTTTTACATAAATAAAGAATAACAGGGAAACAGATAGAAAATGAGGGAAAAAATAAACCAAACTCCTTAATTCCAGCAGTTTGGGGCAGTTAGGACCCACACAGAAAGAGGCCAGCACAAAAAGAATGACATCACTGAGACACACACCCCCTTCCCCCCCCACCAACACACACACACACACACACACACACACACACACACACACACACACACACACACACACACACACACACACACACACACACACACACACACACACACCTACAAAGAAATGGGAGTCCTCAGAAATGGGCATTTGGGAGAGTCCTTTATATCACACATGGGAGTCCTCCATCTTGGATTTTTTAGCACTACTACCTTGCTCAAGTCAACCAAACATACTTTTCAGTATACATCTTTAACTTATATAGCTTAAATCAACCATCTCAAACTGGATCATAAGAGACACTGATTGCTTATTGTTGGTAAAAACAAACAAACAAACAAACAAAAACAACCTGTGATTCATTATGGGGGAGATGTTGTATCTCACATCCCCCTAGCCCAGGTCCACCAGGTGCATTGAAGACCCCAGCATTATCATTGTACAGTTTCTTTAGAGAATTCACATGAATCGCCTACAGAACTTCAGCTAGTGTGTTAACAACTGAGGAAAACTTCAACTATCCTCAGGATGGACTCTGTGATGCAGGTGGGAGTTGAGCTACCTCTGTGGATCTTGCATATCTGTTGTCTTCTGGCCATCCTAGACACAGAGTTCCCACCTTCCAGTCATGCCCTGCTGTGCTACTCTCCCCTCTCCAACACCTGGCAGGCCAGGCCTGCCAAGGAAAGCCCACTCTGCAAGTGCCAAGAAGAATTCAGTTCCAGCTGCCTGGTCATGTCTGCCTTTCAACCATTTGTCAGCCCAAGCCAATAGGCTTACCAGGCTTAACTATGAATTCTCCAGCATCAGTCAGTTGGTAATACAGCTTATCTCATTGTTACAGGCAGCAGGGTCTGATGAACATCGAACAAGCATTCCCAGGTCAGAAAGCTCTAAAATGCCACCAATTTCAACAAACAGTAACAGTCTCTCTAGAAAGGAAGCCCCGTGCCACTGAAATCCTTCCTCACACAAACAAAGCTATTTCCTGCTCTTGCCAGATGCTCACTGACAGAACCCATGACACAGACCTGAGCCTGGCGCTGGAGGCTCCATGATGACTCCTGAGATTGCCACACAGACGACGTGCTCCAGCCAGATACTGCCTGCTGCCCGGGAGGCTGAGCTGAGTCAGTGTAAGAGCAGCTAGCTGGGTCCCGCCTGCTGCTGCAGCTGGGGTGGGAGGTCTCTGCTTTGCCTATCCGTGAGCAGGAAAAGTCTTGGCTGGAATTTCTCCCATGACTATGAAACACAAGTGGAAAATTTCCAAGAGTCCTAATGCCCCAGGTGATGCTGGTTATCCAAGGCAAAATGGCTGTGGTATCCTGAACACCATGTCCTGGCCTTGCTCCCAGGCCTCAGAAGAAACTAAAGTAGCACTGCTGGCCAGAAGAGCAGGAGCAACAGCAGCAGCAGCAGCAGCAGCAGCAGCAGCAGCAGCAGCAGCAGCAGCAGCAGCAGCCGCACACTGCGCTATCCTGGGAGCCACAGAGATAAGCCATCCCACCCTCCAACACCCAGCTCCTGAAAGCCAAGCACAGCCCAGCAATACTATCACCTCTGCTGCTTCCAGTGTGAGTCCCACTTAAGCCTTAACCTGACCACCAGTTGTTTTTGTAATCCATTTGCTTGGCTTCTGGGTAGAAGTTGGGACCAGAGAGCAATAAAGTCTCCTCATCAATGGCATAGCCAGCTCTACTTCCTCTCAGAAGACTCCCCCGCCCCCACCAGACACATAAAAGCACCCCTCCTGAAGCTGTCTGAAGGCAGAACAGGAAGCTCTTGGTCCAGTTGCCAGTAACACCCTCTCTCCTCCCCTCCCCTTCCCCTCTAAAAGAGGAAAGGCCCATGAACCGCATCCTCCTTGTCCAGAAAAGAAATAAGACTCAAGGGGAAGGGATGGCCTCGGGCAGATGGGGACAGCAGATAGGGCAGTCCCCTCCTGGGCCTTCCCTTCTTGCCACACATCACAGGTAACTAGGCAGACTGGCAAGCTCTCCCGGACCCCTCCCCACTACACCCACAGAAGTTCAGCCTGGCCCACCTAAGCCCACCCTTCACCATCCCTTTCTTACTGCTGCTCACATGGGCCTCCAGTCTGAGATCCTCGGGAACAAAAGCTGGACTCCACCGCCCTTCTGCCCCAAGTGACACCCAGAGGCCAAGCAGAGTGGATTACAAAATCACAGGCACGTAACTCTGTGCCCTTGAGAATAGAAAGGCTCAGAAGAGACAGGCAGCCTCCAGTGACTTCCACAAACTGTGTAGGTCTGGGAAATAATAATCATGAGCAAAATGGCTATTTCAGTAGCACTGCAAAAATCCCATGGAGAAGAGTCCAGAAAGGATGGGTCAGTTGTTTACCAGGAGGCTAGTTGTAGCCCTGTCTTGGCCCTGAGTCATCTCCTCATGTCCAATCAAGAGGCTGTACCTTGCTGAGCCCACATCCTAACTCTTATGAACACGGAACAGGATTACACCATTGACACATGATCTTCAGCTGGGCTTTAGCTACCCAGAGATTACAGTCCACCTGTTCACACAGCTGTTTCATAAACAGTGTGATCAGCAGGCTACAAGTAACCTAGAAGGAGAGCAATATGTATTCATTAAATAATTAAATGGATTTACAGCATAAAAGAAAAAATAATCCAGCCTTTTGTATTGTTCAGCCAGATGGAAGGGAGGATTCATGATTTCTTCCACTGGTATGTTAAGGATTGGTTGGATAGGAGAGCAGTTGGGGTATCCTAACCTGTGGATCTAAGCCCAGTACACTCAGTAATTCTATTCTCCACCTTGAATGAGATCCTCAATAGCCTTAGTCTAAATAAAGTGCAGCCTAGAACCTAAAAGGACAGATGGCCTGAAAATACTGCTTCCTATAGTTCCTCATGTGGAGATTCGTCACAATTTCTACTGATTGATCACCTGAGAAGTCTTGCAGTAAAGAAATCTGTTTGGGCTGGGAAGGTGGCTCAGTGGTAGAGCACTTGCCTTGCATGCCTGAGGCCCTGGGTTCAATTCCTCAGCACCACATAAGCAAAAAGAAAAAAGCCGGAAGTGGCGCTGTGGCTCAAGTGGTAGAGCGCTAGCCTTGAGCTGAAGAGCTAAGGGACAGTGCCCAGGCCAAGGGTTCAGGCCCCACGACAGGACCCAAAAAAAAAAAAAAAGAAGAAGAAATCTGTTTAACTTTGTTCAGCCCAACACATATATTTGACCATCCCACTACTGCCAACTCTGGGGGTTGGGGGAAACACCTATTAACCTATTAATAGCTTATGGATGGGCATTGGGCAACACCTTCTACTTTGTCTTCATTTCCCAGCGGAGAGAAAGCTGCCTTCCTGGCCTCACCAGATGCAGACAGAGATAGGCAACCGCCCTGCTCAAATGAATCTCTGCTACTTAGTTGCATGATCTTTGGCAAGTGTCTATGCTTTATGGTAGTTCAGTTCTATTCCTATAAAAGCAGGGTAATTAAAACACCACCCATTACTATGTCATGGGTTGCCATGACAAATTAGCATAGGAAAAGTGCTTAGATTCGTCTCTGGCTTGCAATATGTGCTTTAAATGTATTATCTGTCAACACCACTATCTCCACAATCAAATAACCGCAGTTCAATTGGGAAAATGAATGTGACATTACATATAGACCCTGGATCCTCTTATTCAACATTATTTATTAAGAACCATATAGTTCCTACCAGGATACATGAAGAAGGCAGCCATGTTGAAATGGAAACCCAAGATCAGAAAAAGAAACAGCTGTCTCCTCTATGAATGGAACCTCTTTCTGGCTGTACAACCAGGACTCCAGCTCCAACCGAGCCCACCCTTCCTAAGCCCTAGTCTGTTCTTCATGCTCTATATGAAAAGACAAAGCCATTGTCTCTTGTCTTAGAAATGCAGCAGGTACTTGGAAGAACTAGATTAAAACCCTTGGTAGACCAGAAGACCAATAAAGAGCTTTAGGGGAAAAAAAGGATCTGCTTAGCCCAAAGCCTGTTCTATCTACCCACGATATTATCCAGATATGGGACTGGTTTTGAGACCATTTGAAAGGTGATCCAATAAATATAAAGGAAAGAAAGACAAACTTCAAATCTCCAAGAATTTTGTGTATGTGTGCACATGTGCCAGTCTAGGCGCTTGAACACAGAGCCTTGTGTACTGTCCGAGTTCTTTTTGCTCAAGGTTAACACTCTACCACTTGAGCCACAGCACTACTTCCAGTTTTTTTTGTTGTTGTTTTTTTTGGGGGGGTCCGGTCGTGGGGCCTGAACTCTGGGCCTGGGCACTGTCCCTCAGCTCCTCAGCTCAAGGCTAGCGTTCTACCACTTGAGCCACAGCGCCACTTCTGGCTTTTATTCTTTTTGCTTATGTGGTGCTGAGGAATCGAACCCAGGGCCTCAGGCATGCAAGGCAAGCGCTCTACCACTGAGCCACCTTCCCAGCCCCCTACTTCCAGTTTTTTGAGTAATTTATTGGAAATAAAGAGTCTCACAGACTTTCCTGCCTGGGTAGACTCCAAACTGCAATGGCATGAGCCACCAGTGCCTGCTCCTAAAGAACTTCTTGATGTAGGTAGGTAAATGCTGCTCACCCCTTATCCAAGATCTCCAATGGTGGGCTAAGGATGAGGCTAGGAGTAATGGTGGGCTAAGGATGAGGTTGAGAAGTCACCCTCTCCCAGCAACCCAACCACATAGAACCTTTATTCTTGAAGAGGGCAGTACCCATCCCCCATCCTCTAAGACAGAAAGGCTCCTCAGAGTTGTTGCCAGGCCAGGCCAATCACCCCAATCCTGCTGTCAACCGCTCTGAGAGGCGGGGTTAGCCAGGCTGTGTGGGAGCTGAGGAAGGCTCTGTCTGCCAGGCTTCATGACTCCACTACTTAGTAGTATTGATGCTTCTGCCAGGGGAGGAATTTCTCCTAGGAGATTCAGCTGCAGTCAGCTTTTCCCTGAAGGTGGCCAAATGTTGGTCCCTCCATCAGAGTAGCCAACAGGACTCAGGCCCTTTCTGACTTCTCTCCTAGTCGTGCTGCCAGCTTTCACCCAGGCCTTTTGTTCACTTGTCCTCAAAAAGCTCCCAGCCACACATACAGTAGGAGCACTCAGGACTTGCAAAGGCTCATCCCAGGCCTCTGCCAGCCTACACCAGCCATTAGCACCTCTATTGGCAAAGCGGCTACCAGGAAGTTCAAGGGCAGAAAGCAGACTACTAGAGCAAGACTGTACACCTCCCCCTGCCCAGAGAAAGCTAGAGGCGGGGAATAGGGTATCAAAGTATTCCTGATCCTATCATCCTGGCCATGCCCTTGCCTCTAGCCAGGCAGGCATCTGACTCAACTGGCCACAGCAGTCAGATCTCTAGCACCTA
The DNA here is from genome assembly GCF_024711535.1 of Dipodomys merriami. Lineage (NCBI taxonomy): Eukaryota > Metazoa > Chordata > Mammalia > Rodentia > Heteromyidae > Dipodomys > Dipodomys merriami. The sequence goes on along the minus strand of NW_027203937.1, from coordinate 24,456,662 downwards.
GAAACTTGTCCAGGTGCTTAAGAGGCAGCGTGTCCCTTCATTTCCTTAAATCTTGCTGATTCAATCTAGGCCTCCAGGAAGCCGGAACATGGTACTGCTTGCTGCCTCACCTGAGGCCGCTGGAATCCAGGCTCCCACCCCCGCGTCCTGCCCCGGAAACGGAGGCCTGAGTCTATGGAATCACGGATGAGCCTGCTGGTGGTGGGGTTCCGCGCTGCCGAGGTTCGGACCCCCAGAGTTTCAGGACTCCCCGCTGGGGCCCCAGGGCGCGGGCCCACGGTCAGCCGTGCAGCATCGCTGGCACTCACCGGCTTCTGAGGACAGGGCCATGCCGTGGGCCCGAGGGCGGCTGCAGGGCTGGGAGCGCAGGTGACGCGCGGGGCAGGGCGCACGGCGAGCGCCGCCGAGCGGGGGCTGCGGAGCGGTGGAACCAGCCTGAGCGGGGCCGGGGCGGGACCCCGCGGTGCCCCCAGCCCGAGTCCGGCAGCGCCCGGCGAAGCCCCAGCTCCAGAGCCCCGGGGCGGGCCCGGCGGGAAGGAGCGGGCGAGCTGTGCACCACCCCGGCACTGCCCTATCTGGGCGCCGGTGGGGCCGCCGCCGCCCGCCCGCCCAACCGGGTGCCCACCAGGCCTGTCCGCCGCTACCTGAGGCGCCGGGCCCCGCCGCCAACGGGAAGCCGGAGAAGCACCGGGCCCGGCGGCAGCCAGGCCCCCCGGCCGGAAGCGCGCCCGGCGAGGGCCCGGGACGCAACCGCCGGACAGATGCCACCCGGGATCCCCGCACCTCGCCTCCGCCGCCGCCATCAGCTGGGTTACAACACCGCTCCTCTGCGGGGTTCACGTTTGCCGGATCTCCTCCCCTCCCTCCCCGCTAGAATTGTCCCCAAGGCAAGATTCGGGGATGGGGGGTGGCGGTGGTCACGACCCCTCTTACACACAGAGGTGACTTACTCCCTGGAGTGGAACCGGCCTTCAAGCATCCGTTTTCTCCCAGGTGTGTGTGTGTGTGTGTGTGTGTCTGTCTGTCTGTCTGTCTGTCTGTCTGTCTGTCTGTCTGTCTGTCTGTCTGTCTCTCTGGTCCCTGTCCCTCGTTCTCCAACCCTCTGCCGCCTGGCTTCTGTGCCCGCCCCATAGAGTCCGGAATGACCTTCTAGTTGCCAAAGCCAGTGGGTGCCCGCCTTACAGCCTGGCTTGCTCACCTCTTCCCAGCTGACCACGCCTCCCTTCCGGGAATGTTAGGAGCACAAGGTTTCTGAATTTAGCACCTGGATCCCCCCTCCGCCACCCCCCACACACACACTCTCTCTATCACAAACACCCGGATGCCTGTTGTGGCTCTCCGGCCTCCAAGGCCAGGCTTTTCCTTGTTCTGTGCCCGCCCAGGGCGGGGCGGCTCACTGTGCACCCCAGCTCACTCCACACACCCACTCTGGGGATCCCCACCCCCTCACGAGGCTGTAGCAGCCTCCTGCTTGCTAATGCCTCTTGAACCTCATCAGAGAATGGGGGGGGGAAGGAGGGGGCGAAGGGGGGGTGGTCTTCTCCACCAGAGATTCCTAGCCCTATGAAAACACGTCCATATTCGAACTCCCTAATTTCCACCCCCAAGAACGTGCCAGAACCTGCTCCTGTGTTTCTGGTCTTGGCAAAGACCCGCTCCCCAGGCCACATTTGGGAGCCACCCACCCTTCACTCCCAGAGCCTTTTGCCAAATTAGTCCTCAAGGAGGGAGGAAGGAAGCATTCATTTTATTAGTGAGCACAGCCAGCCAGGTGTAATTAATCCACTTTCACAAGGCTATCCTTTTAACAACCAAGCTCTGTTCCTTCTGTCTCATAGCCTGATATTTATAACTCATTTCTTTATATAAATGGTATGTTTATAAGACTATGTTAATATATAATAAAAAAGCACACTAAATACCATAAAAGGATGTGATAAGAGTTAAAACAATCATTTTCTTTTTTTTTTTTTGTATATGTGCCAGTGCTGAGGCTTGACATCAGGGCCTTAGCTTTTTCCACTCAAAGCTAATGCTCTAAAACTTGAGTTCTACCTCCAGCTCTTTGGTGATTAATTGGAGAGAAGAGTCTCATAGACTTTCCTGCCAGGGGTAGCTTTGAACCTTGATCCTCAAAACTCATTCCTGAGTAGATGAGACTACAGGCCATCAGTGAGCCATCAGTGCTCAATCAACCATTTTCAATCATTTTACTTATCGTGAATGGAACAATATACCTTTTCTTTTCACTTTAAAATTGTTTACAATCACCTATATAGTCACAACATGGCTAAAATAGGTTTATTAAATCTTAGGAGATGAGAAAGTACGCTTCTAAATTCAATTAATGTCAATACTTGCTACTAGGGGCCATTGTTGTTATTTGTCTTAAAATGACAGCTACATAGAAACACACACACAAAAAAACAAAAATAATAGAATGCAAGTTTTAAATTGCAATTCTCACTGTTTAAATCCCCTTTACCAATTCTGCAATTGTGAAATTCCACAGGACACTTTTTGCCCATGAAGCCAGAATTTTCAATGAGGTTTTTATCAATTGTTCTTGCAAATATTTTTAACAAATAGGGTTTTTTTAAACTTAAGATTGTAACAAGGTTTTAATACAGATGTTAACTCTGCAGACTGTGAAGGGTGAAGGTGACACTGACATGTTTTATGTCAGCACTGACGTCACATAATGAGACCTTTTTTCAATGTGATACTTTCCCCATGACCTTTTGTTTCTCTTTTTTTTGTGCCAGTACTGGTGCTTGAATTCAAGGCTTCTGACTCTCCCTCTTTCACAACTGGCTCTCTACCACTTGAGTCACAGCTCCAGTCCAGCTTTATTTTTTTACTGATTAATTGGAGGTGGATTCTCTTGAACTTTTCTGTCCTGGCTGGCTTCAGACCAGAATGTTGGGTCTCAGCTTCCTGAGAAGCTAGGATTCAAGGCTTGAGTCACTGGCACCCAGCTTCCCCATAACATGTGTATATGTGTGTGTGTGTGTGTGTGTGTGTGTGTGTGTGTGCATGGGTATGTGTGGTCCTAGGGCTTGGTCTCAGTCCTGGACACTGTTCCTGAGCTTTTTTGCTCAAGGCTAGCACTCTACCACTTGAACCATAGCTCTACTTCTAGCTTTTTGGTAATTAATTGGAAATAAGAGTCTTTGGGAGTTTCTTGCCCTGCTGACTTCAAACTGTAATCCTCAGATCTCAGCCTCCTGAATAGCTAGAATTACAGGCATGAGCTATAATGCCAGCATCCTATAACCTTTTAAAGCATGATTATTTTCTTAATTCATTATTATATTGTCACCTTTACTTGAAAGGACATAGTAAGAACGTGTGTGTGTGAGAGTGTGTGTGTGTGTTTCTTTCTTCTAGGTAGCACTCTTGTCACATTCACAGCCAGCGAAATTTGCCCTTTATCTAAAGAAATTCCTCTTTAAGGGGTTGAGATGTTGTGCAAATGGTAAAATGCTTCCTTGGTAAGCATAAGACCATTAGTTCAAATCCCAGTACCACCTGAAACAAAAGTTATTTTTAAATTCCACAACTTGCAACTTCATTGCCCTGAGATAATCAGTAAATCTGAATCCTATAAAAGATTTTCAGTGTTGCTCCACATTTTATTATAAAGTATCATAAATATTTCATTCGTTTTTTTAATAAACCATGTTATTCACATCTTGTGGTAGTTTGCACCCTTCTAGCTGCAACTAGAAGTTGTTGTAACTTGTAAATGGAAGAAGCCTTAATGAGCTTCACATGTCATCCCTCTGCCTTGTATTCCAGAAAGGGCAGCCAACCCACTAGTGTTACATAAAATCCTCATACATAAAATCCACAGCGGTTTTTGCTGAAGAAGTCACTCACTGCTGTGAACATATCCTTATTTTGTAGATCACAGAAAGTATTCATGTGTCTCTTCCTGAATATTATCATCAAGAAGTATGGCAGAGCTTTGCACCAGTGGTTCACACTTATAATCCCAACTACTTGGGAGGCTGAGAGCTGAGGATCCCAGTGCAAAGCCAGACCAGCAGAGAGATCTATGAGACCCTTAGCTGCAATGAACCAGCAAAAATGTTAGAATTGAAGGTGTGGTTCAAGTGGTAGAGCACCAGCCTTGAGCAAAAAATTCAAGTGAGAGCTTTAGACCTTGAGTTCAAGCCCTAGTGTACACACACACACACACACACACACACACACACACACACACACACACACACACAACCACCATTCAAGATAAGCATGGCACTCTTCAAATACCCAGTTTCTCTGTCTCTTTTTACAATCCTCTTGGTTACAGGAGTTGGCCCGGGAAGGGTTCTGCTTCCAAGAGTGCTTTACCAATGCCCATTCAGTACAGCTCTTCTCCAACATGGGGTGCCAGGGGGACTGCTACTAATTAAGAGGATGAAACCATGGTATATGGTCTGACAGAGCAAAAACAGGACAGCAGGAGGACACAGTAGCTGAAAGGAAAGTACCCAGGACAGTTGTCCCAGCCCTGGCACGAAAGTCCATCAGAGCCCACCCTGATGCAGTTAGACCTAATTCCTCCCAGCTTTCACTCCATGCACTCAGCCTACCTGAGCAAGCTGGAGTCTGACTGACAGTAGGCATTGTAGTCTCCTTACTGTTAAGAAGAGGTGGTTCCTCCTTTTGGGAAATGGGGTTCTAGAAAGGAGGTAATAAATCCTGAGCACTTTGGACATGAGCATGAGAGTTAGGTACTAGTCACATGTCACATACTCACAGGATTGTAGAAGGCAAAGAGGGGGATCATGAGAGAGCTCAAGAGAAGGTTGAGTCTGGGTTGAGTCTTTCATGGGCAACTGAGGACCTTGGGTTTAGGTCCCTTACTCCTCTCTGCACTGGGCAAAGGAGGGTCTGTAAGGGAGGATTTGAGGCCTACAGCCCATAGCTGAAAACCACAAAATGCCTTCTTCCTAGTCTGAGAGCATGGTGGAGGCTAATGCTCCCACCTGTCTGATAGGCATATGGCATCTCTAATTAGATTGCAGTCTGGGGATTGGCAGCCCTTCCCCATCTGAGAAGGGCCTGCTGTCTCTGCCTTCCCTCCAGAATGGTGTCTGGCCCTGGTCCTCTCTTCTGGTAAAATGCGATGACTTCTGGATGGGAATCACACTCACACAGCCTAGCTGGCACTGTGAGACTCCCCCAGGCCATCTCCTTCATTCCCCCCCCCCCCACACACACACACACAATCTTTTGCCTTATGATTACAAGGCCAGGAGACCTTTGACTCCTGGAGATGCAGTGACTCTGTCACCCGCCACCCCCCATCCCACCCCAACTCACCCCTATGCTCATGCATTCTCCTTAGGTGACACCAGTTCCCAAGGTTGCTCCTAACATTCCAGCCCCAGGCCATATTCCTCCCTATGCCTGGTTTGATTAGCAGTGAAACGCCAAACAGGAGAAGGAATATGTAGCTATCCTCTCCACAGTATTGGCATCTGAGTTGAGTGGAAAGCTCTGGAAGGCTGGCTACCATTAGTCCTTCACCAGTACCAAAAACATCCAAAATATCCATAGCCCCGTGGATTCCACCAGGGGCCACTGGAAGAAAGCCACAGAGTTTCCCTCATGAAATTATATGTAAGAAAAGAACTACTAATATCACTGGTCAATGATATTACAGAGCAGCTCAGAATGCCCAACAACTTGAGAGGTACACTTAGCAGGATCATGGTTAGGGGCCTGCCTGAACAACATTAGTGAAATACAGGGAAGGATTTTTTTTTAAGTTCCTCAACTTTTGTAGATTGAGCTTTTTAACTCACTGAAGATAAACATCTCTGGGAGGAGGAAGAGAATTCTACTTAAGAATCTGTTGGCTGATGGGCTGGGAAGGTGGCTCAGTGGTAGAGCACTTGCCTTGCATGCATGAGGCCCTGGGTTCGATTCCTCAGCACCACATAAGCAAAAAGAAAAAAGCTGGAAGTGGCGCTGTGGCTCAAGTGGTAGAGCGCTAGCCTTGAGCTGAAGAGCTGAGGGACAGCACCCAGGCCCAGAGTTCAGGCCCCATGCCCGGACCCAAAAAAAAAAAAAAAAAAATCTGTTGGCTGAGCCAGGCACGAGTGGCTCACGCCTGTAATCCTAGCTATTCAGGAGGCTGAGATCTGAGGATCTCCGTTAAAGCCATCCAGGGCAGAAAAGTCTATGAGACTCTGATTTCCAATAAACCACTAGAAAACTGGAAGTGGCGCTGTGGCTCAAGAGATAGAGCATTTGCCTTGAGCTGAAGAGCTGAGGGACAGCACCCAGGCCAAGTTTAAGCCCCACAATTGACAAAAAACAAAGAATCTGTTGGCTGAGAATGTGGCTTAGTGGTAGAGTGCTTCCCTAGTCCCTAGCATGCATGAAGCCCTGAGTTTGATTCCTCAGTACCACAGAAACAGAAAAGGCCGGAAGTGGTGCTGTGACTCAAGTGGTAAAGTGCTAGCCTTGAGCAAAAAAAGTGCCCAGGCCCTGAGTTCAAGCCCCAGGATTGGCAAAAAAAAAAAAAAAAAAAAAAAAAAGTAGATACATGAAGAAATGCTCAACCTCCCTAGCCATAAAAGAAATGCAAATCAAAACAACATTGATATATCACCTCACCCCAGTTAGAACGGCAAAAATCAAGAACTCTAACAACAACAGATGCTGGAGGGGATGTGGACAGAAGGGAACCTTACTGCATTGTTGGTGGGAGTGTAAACTTGTTCAACCACTTTGGAAAGCAGTATGGAGATTCCTCAAAAGACTCCACATAGAGCTCCCCTATGACCCAGCAATCCCACTTTGGGGCATTTATCCAAATGTTTACAAACAAGACCACACTAAAGTTACCAGCACAACACTTCCCATAACAACTCGTCTAAAGGACAAGTCTTTGGGAAAGAGAAACAAATCAGAAGTCACTGAGATCTATCACCTGTCAACTGTTCACACACACACATAAAAGCCCAGGACTGGTCATCTGTATAGTTCATCTACTCAGATTCCAGATAGTTCCTGCTCCAACCTAACTTCCAGTCACCTATGGCAAAAAAAAAAAAAAATCATTTCTAAATAAAGCAGTCCAATTGAATGTTTGTGGTATAGCAATAATTTAAAATTTCCCAATAGATTAGTTGGGATTAAGCTCAACAGAGACCTGAAATGAAGTAGCCTAGACATGAAAAACTCAGAAGCTGAAAATTATGAGCTTCTCCACAAATCTAGCAGACTCCTTTCAGCTGCTGATTTACAGCCCTCAGATGTGGCTGGCGCTCGTGCTTATAAAAATTAGAAGTCCTTTTTTTTGGCTAAGGAAGAGCCAACAGCTTAATCTTCACCCATGTCCATGTTTCACAAGGCACACAGGAGAAAGGGATGGAGAGTCATAGGCAGAAGGCATGGGTGAAACAGTGTGTTTATTTTTTTAATTCCTTTGGTAGTACTAGGGTTTTAGCTCAGAGCCTTGTGTTTGCTAGGCCAATGCTCTACTACTTAAGCATGTCCCTAGTCCTTTTGACTTTAATCATTTTTCCATTAGGCTCTCATTGTTTTTACCTGGAGTCAGTCTCTGACTGTGATCCCCCTAATCTTTGGCCTCTCATGTATCTGAGATGATAGACACAAACCACCATATCTGGTTTGTTTATTGAGAAGAGAGTTTCACTTTTTTTTTAAACCAGGCTGGCCTCAAAATACAATCCTCCTGATCTCCACCTCCCAGTTGTTAGGGATTACAGGTGTGAAACTCCTTGCTTGACCTCCAAATATATCTTTTTTTAATTTTTTAAATTTTTTTTCAGAGGGGTTACAATTACATGGGCAAGATAATGAGTACATTTCTTATCAAGCATTGTAGCCTCCTTTGTTTCCCCTTCCCATCCTCCCCCAACCCCCCATCCAATCCTTCTCCCCCCCCCCCCCACCAAAGTTGTACAGTTTGTTTTCGACATAGCAACTTGTACATTTCATTGTTGCAATAGGTCTGCCTGTATCACTAGTTAAATGATTTGTTTTCCCCCTTCCCCTCCACAAATTATACCAAGATCAAATACAGTGAAATCAGGGGTTATACCGTGAGGGAGGGACATACAAAGCAACAAAGAAATAATCTTATAAATGTGTTAGAAACAATCGCATGAAAGAAAAAAACATTTGAATACATATCTTAGGGTTCATTTCCCTAACATCAACTTATCTGACCTTTTCTGCTTGACTCAGATATACACTGGTTATTACAAATAAGGGAAACCATGGGACCTATGTTTCTCTGGGCCTGGCTTACTTCACTTAATATAATTTTTTCCAAGTCTTTCCATTTCCTAACAAATGTGGCAATTTCATTCTTTCTGATGGAGGCATAGAATTCTATTGTGTATATATACCACATTTTCTTGATCCATTCATCTACTGAGGGGCATCTGGGTTGGTTCCATATCTTAACTATGGTAAATAAGGCTGCCATAAACATAGTCGTGCTGGTAGCTTTAGTGTGGTCTTGTTTGTGAACATTTGGGTAAATGCCCCAAAGTGGGATTGCTGGGTCATAGGGGAGCTCTATGTGGAGTCTTTTGAGGAACCTCCATACTACTTTCCAAAGTGGTTGAACAAGTTTACACTCCTACCAACAATGCAGTAAGGTTCCCTTCTGTCCACATCCCCTCCAGCATCTGTTGTTATTAGAGTTCTTGATTATAGCCATTTTAACTGGGGTGAGGTGGTATCTCAATGTTGTTTTGATTTGCATTTCTTTTATGGCTAGGGAGGTTAAGCATTTCTTCATGTGTCTATTGGCCACTCTTATTTCTTCTTCAGAGAAGTTTCTCTTTAAGTCTCTAGCCCACTTATTATTGGGCAGTTGTTTCAAATATCTCTTAATGAAATCATTATATCACCTTTGTCATTGGCCATTCCAGGCTGCCCTGTACCATCACTAACATTAGTATTTCTTTCCTTGAATATAAATCTACCAAGGCACACCTTTCCTTTTTGAATATAGCTGCCATTGGTTTCCTGGCTCATGTTACACCAGGCCTAGAATCTCTCACCAAAGAGAATAGAGAAAACTATCAAGACAGCACAGTTTAGAGGCCTTCCCCCTTCACCTACATTTCTCCAAGCTGGCTTTGTGTTCCATAATATTCCTATTAGCCACTGCAAGACCCAAATACTCTGAGTTAATAGCAGACCTTTTGACTACTTCTGGGAAATCAAAAGAGCTGTGGGAGGAACTTTGATCATATCTAAGTCTTCACAACCCTTCCTTATGAAGTTCTGATATCTGCAGGTACTATGTGAATACACACACTCCCTCCTACTAGCAAGGTTTCAGAAACATACCTTTACACAGAGAAATGAAGGTACCATAGACCCACTGTTACTAGGATAATAGCCAAACTACCAGCAGAAACCCACCTTCAGATGTGGGAGAGCCATGAAGAAAAAGTACATGTGCCCCATCAAAGCCTAACAATAGCGCCTGACCTTCTGAAGGAAGGAGGAAGCAGAAGCCTCCAGACATTGGAGATGGCACGTGCAAAGACCCTGGGAAAAATTACTTGAACAATACCTGATTCATTTTTTCCCACTACTTTATTTTTTTCACATATTTGTGACTGGACATTCTGTTATGTTTACACAATACAATTTCAGTTTTTTCAATGTGTATAAATTCCTAACTTCATTTAGAGGAAGTACCACATGGCCCGGGTAAATAAAACCAGATTGAGTGCTCCAGGGTAGTGTTATTTAAAAAAAAAAATTAACTTTTCCAAAATCCTGTCATTTTTCCAGCATTTCATAAATTTATAACAGACCTGCTTTAAAATTCTTCATGCCCAGTCTTCCCCAGCCCCTTGTATTTTCTGAGTGCTTCCAGCCCTGTCTCTCTCAAGCATTCCTCTCCTGTGAATACCCTTTGAAAGCCATTAGATGAACTGTCTTCACCCCTACAGCTGTTCTGTAGGCGCCTCTATTCTTCCTTTGGAGTTACAGAGATGTCCACCCCATCTTCAGGGGGTTCTAACAGTAACTACTCATCCACCCTGAGACCCTGGCCTTAAGTCCAGAGAACAAGCAGGAAGGATCTGAGTGAGGAAGCAATCTGGCTATGGACTCACTGTAGCCTTCCTGCTTCTTAATGCTACCTATCACCCATCCCCAAGAATCTAATCTCACCCAGCCCAACGGCTAGTCCAATTTTTACCAGAGATTTCCAACGAAGATAGGAAGACCCCTTGCTGAGGGGATGTTGTACAACTTGACCTTTTATCCTGTGCAAGGCATCCACCCTCAAAACCCCTGTCCCACCGGGTGTGGGTGGCTTATACCTGTAATCCTAACTACTTGGAAGGCTGAGAGCTGAGGATCGGAGTTCAAAGCCAGCCAAGGTAGAAAAGACGTGAGACTTATCTCCAGTGAAGCACCAAAAAGCCAAAACTGAAGCTGTAGCTCAAGTGGTAGAGCATTATTAGCCTTGAGCACAAAAGCTCAGGGGCAGTACCCTGGATCTAAGTTCAAGCCCCAGGAGCAACACACACACACACACACACACACACACACACACACACACACACACACACACACACACACACACACACACACACACACACACACACACACACACACACACACACACACACACACACACACACACACACACACACACACACACACACACACACACCAAACCTGTCCCTACCCTTCATCCCCAGAGCTGTTGCTTAGAGCCAGAGTCCCAGGGGGCCCTTCCAGTGCAATGGACAGGATGGCCTTTTTATCATTAGGGGGACAGCAGCAAGCAGATAATATGTTATATTAGAATCAAGAATTTAAGTGATAATTTAATAAAGGGACTACTAGAGACATCACTAATGGAAGGTAATTTAATTCAGGGCAACTTGAAAATAACTGATTTAGTAACTAATTGGATAGAGGGATTGTTTGCAAAGGTAGAGAGAAGCCATGAGGAGTTGGGCACAACTCAAGGGCTGGTGACAACAAGGCTGTGGCTCTTGGGACCTGAAGGAGCAAGGCAAATAGAGCAGCCATGCCCGTCACAGCCAGGCCACCCAACAAGCCAGACTCCAACGTATTTATTTACTGATCTTAGGTTGCCTGGCCAGCTCCTATAGGGCTGGTGGACATTTCTCCTCACAGCCCTCTTCAAGTGTCTCTTTAGGCCCCTCCCAAGGAAAGGAGGGTAGCCCTCAGCGGGAAGTCTTCCTATCTCTTACTACAAGCTTCCTGGTGAACCAGATAGCCATAGACACCTGCCATAGACTCCTTTTCCTCAGCTGAAGACCTCAGAGCATTGCAAACGGTCACCACCTTTGCCCTCTGACCTCCTTTGCCTTATTTCAGCTGGTGACTGCTAGTAGACTGATCATTGAAGTTATAGCCAGGTCCAGAGGCAGTCCAAGGTGGAGATCTTCCAACCTCCTGCTCCAGGCCAGGGGAGTTTGGTCCAGCTCATGGCTTAGGCAACTGAGTTTAGTCTGTTTCCCAGAGTTTTCCCACCAGGAGGGGGAAGGATTACCACCTACCCCCTCCACTCCTGTCTCCTGTGGTCATTCTTATGGAGAGCACAAAGCAGAGCAGGCATGTACTGAGAATTGCCCAGTTTTGAGTCATTTTTCATTGCAGCCTCCCCCTCCAAGGCTGAGTGTCTCCCAGGAGGCTCCCAGAACCTTCTGTAAATAGACTGCTACCCACATCCAAATGCATCTCAATCTGTCCTGGTGCCGAGGCCCCAGGCTGTCCCAGCAGGACCATAGCTCTGGAACAGTTTGGCAAGAAACAATTCTTTCCAAGCAGTCGCCTCATGGAAGTATTCTGTCTTCAGCTTTCAGTCTTATTGAAGTCACACAACTCAATTTGTCAGGGAGTTCTTCTCCTTCTTATGCCCCTGAGGACTGACCTTTGTGTTTCTAAAAAGAACATAGAAAAATAAACACATAAAAGATGTGTATCCCTCCCCAAAAGTTTATCAGGATCATATAACAATATAGTAAATGCTTATAATAGGACTAATTAAGCTATAAAAGAGCAAATTTTAGTATAAAAGAACAAAGTTTCAATTGTGTAAAGAATTTTAAAAAGGAAGGGGGAGCAGATGAAGAGAGACAGGGGGTAAGTCTGATCAAGATACATCGTATCCACACATTAAAATGTAGCCCCCTGGGGCTGGGAAGGTGGCTCAGTGGTAGAGCACTTGCCTTGCAAGCATGAGGCCCTGGGTTCGATTCCTCAGCACCACATAAGCAAAAAGAAAAAAGCCGGAAGTGGCGCTATGGCTCAAGTGGTAGAGCGCTAGCCTTGAGCTGAAGAGCTGAGGGACAGTGCACAGGCCCAGAATTCAGGCCCCATGACCGGACCCCCCCCCCAAAAATGTAGCCCCTTTGTACAACTGACTGATACTAATAAGAAAAATAGGGAACTGGGAATTAAAACAAATGAAAAAGTCAATAATAATATCTGACTACGTGTTCGGGGGCTATAACGCAGTGGTACAGCACCAGCTTAGTATGTGTGAGGCCCTGGGTTCTACCCCAGAAACACACACACACACACACACACACACACACACACAACACACAACACACACACACACACGCACACATGCATGCAACAATAAAGTGAAATTTAAAAGTAGTGCTATTTTTTAAAGAAATCTCAGCTTATAAATAAGTGGCCAAAAAATAAAAATACAAGTCTGAGTTCTGGAATAACACTTCTCAGCTTAGGAAGGCTGCTTTGACCTTCTATCAACTGCCTATAGCCTCATCTCCACCCTCCATGTTTTACTATGCTTTGGTTGGTGAAAAGAAGGACTTGATCTTTGATTTTATCCTTCCTTTTATTTCTCTTCAGAGAAAAAATGGGAGAGCTTTGGGGGCTCTGGAATAAGAGGATGGGAAGAAGGAAGAATAAGAGACTGCAGGACTGTGAACTATGGGCTGATGGCTCATGCCTGGAATCCAACCACTCAGGAAGCTGAGATCTAAGGATCACAATTTGAAGCCCACTTGGGAGAAACATCCCAGTATCCCCCTCTTCAATTAACAAATCAAGAAGAGGAGGAGGGGGGGAGAGGAAGAGGAGGAGGAAGAGGAAGGAGAGGAAGAGGAAGAAGAAGAAGGAGAAGGAAGAGGGGAGGAGGAGGAGGAGAAGGAGAAGAAGAAGGAGGAGGAGGAGGAGGAGGAGGAGGAGGAGGAGGAGGAGAAGAGGAAGAGAGGGAGGAGGAGGAAGGAGGGGAGGGGAGGAAGCTGCCACCACCAAGGTGGATGAGCTAGCAAGCTGAGCAAAAGCAAGGGCCTGACTTCAAGCCCTAGTACCAGAAAAAGAAAGGAAGGAAGGAAGGAAATCTCAGTATTCAACATCAATTATGTGTCTTGCTCATATCACAAGCCAGTGCAAGGCAGGCAGCCCTGCTGTGTGGCTGTCCTCTGAATGGTTACTTGGAGGTTCATGCAGGTTCCAGCCACCACTTGGGAATGGAGGTAGTGTGGCCTAGAACACCACAAAGGCAGTGCCTAAGAAGAAACTTAAACCTTAAAGGCTATTATTTAAAACTAATGGCCACAGCAGCCAAGGGATTTTAGGGAGGAGTGCCACTTCCTGTCAGAGGTTGCTTTAAGGCTTAACTAATGGATGTGTGTTTTTCTTACACAAGCTTGTGGCATCTTTGGCAATTGTTTCTGCAAAACAATCGGAGAGCTTCTGATTTCTTTGTATCTAGTCAGTTCTGTTTACTAATAACCATGCTCAGTATTACTTCTGGAAAACAGAGTTTTCAGATTGTTTTGTCTTTTGCCTTTCTGCCCCCAGGACTCGTTTTCAGTCACCGAGGAACCAGCCAGAGGAACTTTAATCAGATGTTTTCACGATTCCATTTAGTCACCTGGGATTTTGTCGTGCCAAGCCTTCCTTTGGACTTCCCATCTCTTGGCATTTACGAACTGGAAGCTGCGATCCTTCCAGTCCTGTGGGTCTCGATGTTCTGGCCTTTCTCTAGTCCTTTTTAAAACTTTGTTTACAGTTCTTGCAAAAATTATAGTGTGTCCTAACTTACTGTTATTTTTCTGATAGTTTTTTTTTAAATCACTTTCTCTTGAAAGATACAACAAATACAGGACTACTGAATGTCTATTTTCAGAAGAAACAGAAATATGTATTTAATACACTTATGTAACAGAAAACTAAGTCACACAATACAAAATGCTTATATCTAAATACATAAGATTTTATTGGTGTGTGTGTGTGTGTGTGTGTGTGTGTGTGTGTGTGTGTGTGTGTGTGTGTGTGTGTGTGTGTGTACTGACTGAATTTTTGTTGGTTTGGTTTGTTTTTTTGCTTTGAACTTACAATCTCATACTTGCTATACAAGCACTCTATCACTGAGGCATGCCTCCATTCCTGGTTTTTGTTGATCATTTTTGACATAGAATTTTGCTTTCTGCCAAGGCACGCACACTCTCCCTGCCTGCTCATTTTAAGCTTTCTATGGTTGGCTAGAATGAGAAGCACATGCTACCATGTATAGTTTCCCTCCATTGAAATGGGGTCTTTCAGACTTTTCTACCCAGGTTGGCTTAGAACCGTGATCTTCCCAATCTCAGTCTCTCACACTCTACCTACCCCATGGAAATCTTTTTTTTGGGGGGGGTCCGGTCATGGGGCCTGAACTCTGGGCCTGGGCGCTGTCCCTCAGCTCTTCAGCTCAAGGCTAGCACTCTACACTTGAGCCACAGCGCCACTTCCGGCTTTTTTCTTATGTGGTGCTGAGGAATTGAACCCAGGGCCTTGAGCATGCAAGGCAAGTGCTCTACCACTGAGCCACCTTCGCAGCCCCCCCATGGAAATCTTTAAGCTATTATCTGTCTGTAGTATGGATTGCCTATTCTAGATATCTCAGATAATGAAATCATATAATATATGGCCTCTTAGGTCTTGTTTCTCTCATATAGCTTAATGTTTTCAAGGTTTATATAGGTCATAATAAGAATCATTTACTTTATGGCTGGATAATATTTCTTTGTATGGATATACCATTTGTTTATTCATCTGTTGAAGTATGTAGGAGTTATTTCCACTTTTGAGCCAATATAAATAATTCTGTCTGAACATGTCTACATAATATTATTGTTTATGTTTATTTTATCACTCCTGGATATATACCTAAGAACAAAATTGAGAGATCATATAGAGACTCTGTGTTTAACATTTTAAGAAACTTTCAATCTTTCTTCCAGAGTGGCATACCATGACATTCCACTGATGTTCCAATTTCTCCAACTCTTCATCACCACTTGTTATCTTTCCTTTATTTTGTCAGTCGTGGGACTTGAACTCAGGGCCTGGGTGCTGTCTCTGAGCTCTTTTGCTCAAGGCTAGCACTCTACCATTTGAGCCAAGTGCCACTTCCAGTTTTGGGGTGGTTAATTGGAGATAAGAGTATTATGGACTTTCCTGCCCAAGCTGACTTCAAAACCTTGATCCTCAGATCTCAGCATCCTGAGTAGCTAGGATTATAAGCATGAGCCATGGGCACCTGGCTTCTTGTCTTTCTTTGATTACAGCTATGTTAGTGAATAGGGAGTAGTATCTCACTGTGGATTTGATTTACATCTCCCTGTCAATTATATATCTTATTTCAAGAAATAGCCATCAAATCCTTTGCTCATAGTTAAATTATGC
Source organism: Dipodomys merriami (assembly GCF_024711535.1). NCBI lineage: Eukaryota > Metazoa > Chordata > Mammalia > Rodentia > Heteromyidae > Dipodomys > Dipodomys merriami. The sequence continues at coordinate 24,440,951 of NW_027203937.1, read as the reverse complement.
TATTTCTCCTTTTATTGTTAAGTTACAATAGCTCTTTAGATATTCTAGATACTAAGCTTTTATCGTAGGCTTAGAATGATACACAGATGATATATATACACATAGCATATTAATAAATATTTTATCCTCTTCTGCAGATTGTCTTTTCACTTTCTTTTAAGTGCCTCTGAAATACTTTGAGATCCTTTAAATTTTTTTACTTTCAAATAGTCTTTATTAGCATATATTAGTTGTAGAAGGAGAAGGTTTTCATTTTGACATTTCTAAACATACATAAAATATACCCTGATCAAACTCACCTCCTCCATCCCTCTTCCTCATTCCCCCTCCTCCTTTCTTAAACAAGTCAACAGGTTTCAGCGTTCTATTATCATACAAGACTATGGATATCCATGAAATATATATGCATCTGAAACACTTCATCCACATTCACTCTCATTTGTCCTCTTCATCGCCTTCTACGCTCCCACTGGCACCTACCCACCCACTCGGTTTACTTCCTTTGATTCTTTTTTTTTCAGTGCATATAATTGTACAAAGGGGTTCTTGGCAATTCGCATATATTATCATTTAGATTAGCCTCATCTATTGCTTTCTCTTTCCAGTTCTCCCTACCTCCCTATTGTTCAACAGATTTCAATAAGTTTTCTTAAATGTGGTATATATACACAATGGAATTCTATGTATCCATCAGAAAGAATGACATTGCCCCATTTGTTAGGAAATGGAAAAACTTGGAAAAAATTATATTAAGTGAAGTAAGCCAGGCACAAAGAAACACAGGTCCCATGGTTTCCCTTATTTGCAATATCTAGTATATGTATGAGTCAAGTGGAAAAAGTCAGATAATGTGATGTTAGGAAAATGAATCCCTAGATAGGTATTTTAATGTTTTTTTTCTTTCATGCATGTGTTTCTAACGCATTTATAAGTTTATTTCTTTGTTACTTTGTATGTCCCTCCCCCACAGTATAACCCCCACTTTCAATATATTTGATGTCAGTATAACTTATGGAGGAGATGGGGAAAAACAAGTCATTTAAGGATTCAGGTGGACCTGTTGCAAAAATGAGAAGTACAAATTGTCATGTCAAAAAGGAGCTTTACAATGTCGGTGGCGGGGGGGGGGGGGGAAGGGGGGGAGCGGGGGGGAGGGGAGCGGGGGGGGGAAGGATTGGGGGGGAGGGGGGAGGCTGGGAAGGGAGGTGAAGGGTAAACAAAGGAGGAGGCTGCAATGCTTGGTAAGAAATGTATGCATTATCTTGCCCATGTAATTGTAACCCCTCTGTACAGTATGTTCACAAATAAAATAAAATTTAAAAAAATAAGTTTTCTTATACCATCTTCACACATAAACACAATGAGTCCTTAAATTTTGATGGCATACTTTTCTTTTCTTTTGGCATCATATGTAACAAATCATTGCGTAATTCAAGGATGTGAAAATTTATACCTATGTTTTTCTTCAAGGATATTATATACTTTTAGCTCTTAAGTTTAGGTCATTGATCAACTAAATTTTGCATCCAGTGTGAGCTAGTATTCCAACTTCATTCTTTTGCACAGATATCCATTGTTCTCAACTCTATTTGATGAAAAGATGTTTTCTTCCCATTGAATGATCTTGACATCTTTGTTGAAATTCAGTTGACTATAATAAACATATGGGTTTATTTCCAGACTCACAAGTCTATGCCATTGGTCGATATATCTGTCCTGATGCCATACTACACTTTTTCTTTTGTTAGAATGTTTACAATTTATAAAATAATAGTTATCTCTTCATATATGAATAAGATGTCCTTTAGTCACTCTTTTGTGTAGTTTGATTATTAGAGTTTTGTAAGTTTTGATTCTGAAGCCCTGGCATTTCCACATGAATTTCATTAACAGCTCAACAATTTATGCAAAAAATATAGCTGAGACTTTTTTTATAGGAATTATATTAATGTGGATCAGTTTGGGGAGAACTGTCATTTTAACAATGCTATCTTCATACTCATGAATACTAACTGGAATACTTTTCTTCTTGGGTCTTCTGTTCTTTCAACAATGGTCTGTCATTATCAGAGTACAAGTATTAATACAGAGGACAAGTACAACATACAATTAAATACTTTTTTACCCATTCTGAAAGTCTCTGGCCAATTCTATTCTGAGCTCATCTTCTAATAATACTTGACAAATGTAGAAATAGCCAGTACAAATTGTTCTGTTTTTTAATTTCTTTTTCTAGAGATTACATATATAAACACAGAGTCTGCCTCCCAAGTTAGAAGGTTGGTAACATTTGAGCCCAACAGAACGTGCATTGACATATTGCCAGTGTCCAACTTTGGTTTCCCCCTAACACGTCACTAGGTCATTAAGTCGTTAGAGCACTAGCATACTTCAATGTACTAATACCTATTTTAATACAATATTTTTGTTACTCAGAGACTGACAAGCTATATTGTGATAATAAATAGACCCACCACAGGTATCTCCTCACGTGTGATGCCATTTCAGTGTAGGTTTGGTAACTACTGCATGGCTCTCTCTAAGCAGAACTGCTTGTTTACAGGGCTGGGAAAGTGGCTCAGTGGTAGAACCCTTGCCTTACATGCATGAGGTCCTGGGTTCGATTCCTTAGCACCACATAAGCAAAAAGAAAAAAGCCAGAAGTGGCGCTGTGGCACAAGTGGTAGAGAGCTAGCCTTGAGCTGAAGAGCTGAGGGACAGCGTTCAGGCCCATGACCGGACCCCCCAAAAAAAATTTTTTTAAAAAGAACTGCTTGTTTACATCTAGCCACACAGAGCCATGTGGCTTCTAGAACCATGGAAAAGGGAGAAAGAGTTCTGATAGTGCCAGCAGGCTCTACCTACATTCCAAAATGACACTTACCACTACTTCTACCATCTAAAGAGCCACACATAGTTACATAGCTCAAACTCAGCTACAAGGTAAGTGGGAACTTTGTAAGAACACACGGATATCTGGGCATTAATTATGTCATCTTTGGCCCCTATAAGCTATAGTTTCCCCGTCTATATAGTGGGAATTAAGTATTGCCTACCTCCTACACTGATTGACAAGGTAAAGTGAGCTAATCTATGGCCAACAGTGCAGTACCCAGCATACAGTAAATGTCTGATAGAAATTACCTTTCTTGTTTATTTCCATTCTACCCTGAATTCAGCCCATCTCTTCAGATCTCAGAGGTTAGCCAAATAGAAAGAAAATTAGTGAACAGGAAATAAGGCCACAAGGAAAACATCATTACTGTTAATGACATTTCGCTCTGCATGACTGATTGGCTCCAAGTAGTGGCAGGAAAGTACACGGCCAGACAGATGAGGCGCTAATGGGCCTGTTTATGTGAGATGGACTGGCATCTAATGGTATTAGATCACACAATGTGTGGTCCAGGCCTGAGAGTGCTCCCCTGAGGGCTGAGAGAAGAAAGGCTTAATTGAAGTACAATTTAAGTCTCAATCAAATCACATGGCTCTGTGACTCCCAGGGGGAGGACCTGGAGGGAAACCAGCAAGTGTGAGTCTTCCTGCCCAATCTGAGGAGGCTAGACTCGAGGCTCTTGCTGCTGTAGCTGAAAGGTGCCGTTAAAAGGGAACCAGAGAGACAAAGTGAGCAGTATGGGATCATTCTGATGTCTGAATTCAGTGTCCTCATCTGCGAAGTGATAGAACATAATGATCTAAACTACAGGTTCCAAAGTCTTTTCCTGAATTGACTGTGTAAAGCCGAAGAAGGCATTATCTCCTTCATAAATTAGGATACATTGTTTGGGCTGACTTCTATTTGCCTTTCCCTATCCACTCTCCAACCTCCTCTACCCTGACCTATGTTCCAGGAGACTATATGCAGGTACTCCTTGGCCCTCTGACTTCTACTTGTACCTCAAAAATGGGGAGGGTAGAAGGAGAATGACATTTGGCCCATATAATCTCCATGAAAGCATGATGGATCCCACATGGCCAGTTGCTAAGGGTTGCTGGTGGTCCTTCACCAGTGACCATAGCTCCTTTCAGGCCTTCTTCTTACAGTTCTCCCATAGGTTCCAAAAGCCATCACTTCCTCTTTCCTTTTCAGGTCTGGTATGGTAACATCCCTTGTTGCTGTGCCTAAACTCTTTGCACTTAATTCCCTTGTTAAATGCTCTCCAGTTGTCACTTTTCAGGATAACATGATCCCAAATGACAAAAATATGGGTTTACCCTTTGGTTAATTGATACATACTGAATCTGTTTCTCTGAGAACAGTTCCTATCTAAATATGAGGACTCCCAGTGGCCATATCTGGCCTGCAGGGTCCTGCAACCTGACTGGTCCAGGGATAGATACGTATGACTTAGGATAAGCCAATCAGATCCTCTCTCCCAGGAATGTGTTATTTGGGAGAGAGATAATAGGAACCAGGAGCTACTAGGAATGCCCTGGATTCACTTCCAAATTCACCTGCTACCTACAGGATCAGACAAGAATGGGCTTTTGCTTTTCCAGTTGTGATTGTTCAACTCTTCCTCTGATAGGTACCCACAAGGTTCTATAATCTTTTCAGTTACATTTCCTCTTGATTTAGTAGTTGTTCCTGTTGCTTGCCATCTGAAGAGCCTTAATAACTTTAGCACTGCATAGAATTTGTATGAGCTATAGATAGTTTACAGAATTGCTCAGGGTATGACAAGCTCTCAAGAACCATTAGCTTTTGTTATCTGTGAAAGCAGAGGAAATGTACTTGTCTTAAACATCTTGTGAACATTAAATGAGCCCATTTATTTTCCATTAAAGCTTGATGGATTTCCACTGGACTCAAGTCTGGAAAATTACGTAGCGGTTCTAAATAATCTCCTGATTCTAAAGTCCTGAAAGAGGTAATATTTAGGGGAAAAACAAAGGAGGGGGTAACAATGTTCGATAGGAAGTATACTCATTAGCTTACTCATGTAACTAGAACCTCTCTGTACAGTATCTTTACAATAAAAAATATATTAAAAAAGAGGTAATATTAATGGCTCAGACTAACATAGTTCTTAGAGTAGACATGTTATTTGGTTTGCGTTTCCTCATGTGGAAACTGTTCTTCTCTTCCCTGCTTTCAAGAGAGGTTTGTGGGAGCAAGGGGGCAAATAATCAAGCTGGATAGACATGGTGCCCACCCTTTGGGATGGCCAAGAAATCCAAGCTAGAAGTCCTCTCAAGTACTGGTTGGGTTACTAGAAGAAATCTCTTTTTCTGAGGTCCTAAAACTTAGAGTCTCTGGAATTTTTTTCAACATATAAGGAAAGCATGCCAGAAAAGAACTCCACCATAGAGGATAAAGTAGAAAAGAAAGTTCTTGACAATTTTTTCCTGTGTCTGCCAGTGCTGAGGCTTGAGCTCAAGGCCTGGGTGCAGTCCCTGAGCTTTTTATTCTTGCTCAGGATAATGCTCTACCACTTGAGCCACAGCTCAGTGGCATCACAGTTCCACTTTCAGCTTTTTGCTGGTTAATTGGAAATAAGAGTCCCATGGACTTTTGTGCCCAGGCTGGCTTTAAACTGAAATTCTCAGATCTCAACCTCTTAAGTAGTTAGGATTACAAGCAGGAGCCACCAGTGCCCAGTGTTTGAAAAACAATTTAGTTCTTTGAACGAACTATGCCTGCAGCTCAATCTGGAATTTTCAGTTATGAGAGCCAATACACTCCTTTATTCTGTCCAGGCCAATTTACAATGGAGCTAGTCCTACTTATATACACTTTCCTTCTGAAAAGTTTAGACATGCTCAGAATCATTTCCTTTGCTTTGACAATGGGTACAATAAATGAATATAGATGTTTTTCTTCCTATTTTTTTTTAGGTAGAAAAATCTTACAAGGGTAAAAAAAAAATCTTAGCCAAATTTACATAGTCAATGTTGTTGCCTAATGGCCAACCAACAGGTGGGGAATCTGTCAGGGCCACAGACACTCTTAAAAATGTTACAAGTGGCTAGCCTAGAGACATGGTTCAAATGGTAGAATATCTGCTAGCAAGCTTGAGGTCCTGTGTTCAAGTTCAGTACTCCCTTCACCCTCCCTCCAAAAAATAGGGCCCAAATAAGGCAATAAAGAAAGAAGATGCCAAAAGAATCAGGATAGGGATGATGTCCTCAGCCAGATCTAGCCATGGCTATCACAGCCTCCTAGAAGAGAGGGATTTGAATCAAAAGCTAAACAGCACTTCATCTGTTTGCTGGTTACTTGTGTATATTCATATGCGTAAACTCTTGTGTACCCCCTCATATAGAGCAAATGCAGTTTCATTCCTAGGGAAAAACTTCCACTCTGAATATGGTAAGGAAAGAAATCTGTTATACTAAAGTAATACTGAGGCCATCTGGATTCCACTGACAGTCATTGAATAGATCCTGAAACCTAGAGTGACCAAACTAGGTAACGGCTATCTCCAGCCCCTTCAAAACTGCAAATGAAGCAGGATGCTAGAAAACAAGTCTTGAACATGCCCCCATGTGAGGATGTGCCATGCAGTACAGAGCTCATGGGTTAATTAATACCAAGAACAGGACCAGACAAAAGGGGGCCAAGGAACAACAATAACTAGAATGTGGTGTGGGAGCCTGCCAAGCAGTAGGGCTATCAGGCCAATAAGAACATGTTGGGAGAGATGCCAAGACTCTGCAAGATGAGCGAGCATTTCTCACTAGCTGCCTCTTCCCAGAGACACCAAGGGAGTGACAGTCACAGCTTTAGGCAACAGGGAGAGAAGAGGACCTTGCAGAAGTGCCCACCAGGGCATGCCAGGTTCTGGACCTCCCTGGGGCAGTTCTTCTTCCCATAGAGCCTGCAAGGCTTTGGGCAGTGGTAACAGAGAAGGATGCTCAGTGCTCACAAGTGCTGGCCAGGAGGCCCTCCTTAGCATTCCTGGGAGTGCTGAGATCCCCGTGGGGCTCCATTCACTCATAAAGGAAATGTTCTCAGGCGCTCAGCCTCCTTCTTTCTGCTCTTCAAAAAGCCCAAGTTTATATCTCTCTCCCTCTATTTTTGTAAATACACTGCTATTTCTGTTTGTTTTCTTCCTCCAACACTAAAACCTTCAATAACCACAGAGAAATGCAAAAGGAAACTGTGCTACACAATCCTTTCCCAGACTCCAGTCCAAACTCCTGGAGGAGAAAAATCAAACATCTCATTTTCTCCCACTGTACACTCACAACTCCGATGGCTTCTCTGACCCACCAGGTATGGGGGTCTTTTCCCCAGCAAGCCACCAATCCGCTGGGCCACAATCACCCACCAGAAAGTCCTGTAATCCAGCTCTGATACCATCTACCTGGAGAGAACATCAGTCCTCGGGACAGAACCCTCTAGCTACAAACTGGAAAATCCACACTCCCTTCTTTGGGGTCCATTAATTTCCTAGAGGGGCTCACAGAACTCAGAGGAACATGTGTATTGGTTTATTATATAAGATATTTTAGGACTGGGAAGGTGGCTCAGTGGTAGAGTGCTTGCCTTGCATGCATGAGGCCCTGGGTTCGATTCCTCAGCACCACATAAGCAGGAAAAAAAAGCTGGAAGTAGCACTGTGGCTCAAGTAGTAGAGTGCTAGCCTTGAGCTGAAGGGCTGAGGGACAGCGCCCAGGCCCAGAGTTCAGGCCCTACGACCGGACCCCCCCCCCAAAAAAAAGATATTTTAGCCAGATACTGGTGGATGACACCTGAAATCCTAGCTACTCAGGAGGTTGACATCTGAGGATCACAGTTCAAAGCCAGCTCAGGCAGAAAAGCCCATGAGACTCTTATCTCCAAGAAACTACTCAGAAAAAGCCAGAAGTGATGCTGTGTCTCAAGCAAGCACAAAGAGGCTCAGGGATAGTGCCAAGGCCCTGAGTTCAAGCTCCAGGACTGGAAAAAAATGAAAGATATTTTAAAGGATACGAATAAGCTGCCAGATGAAGAAATGCAGAAGGTGAGGTCTGCAAGGGCCCCAGTGCAGGAAGTTCTATCCTAGTGCAGTGTATGGATGAGTTCTCGCTCTCCTTCCTGTGAGCCTCCATGGGCTCAGATGTCCAGAAACTCCCAGTCCTGCCCTTTGGGTCCTTTGTTGCATTAGCATTATGGAAGCATGGACTATAGCATGGAGAAAATGAGCTAATGCTAATGCTAATTAGCATAAGCTACTTCCTGAGTGGAAAACCCAGCAGTGCCCTGTTCAGAATTTTGGTGCCAAAGCAATATTCTTCCTTCCCAGGTATGGGGTAGCACACCTTCTGAAATGAGAGGTAAGATCTATTCCCAGTCACACATGGCAGCTCAAGCCTGTAACTCTAGCAACTTGGGAGGTGGAGATAGGAAATTGCAGCTCAAGGCCAGCCAGGGGATACAAGATCTCAAGAAACCATCTCAACCGATGGCTGGGTTCAGCAGTGTGTGCCTGTCATTCTCAATGACAGTAGGAAGACCACAGTACAGGTTACCAGAGCATGAAGCAAGACCCTGCATCAAATATAACCAATGGAGAAAGGACTTGGAGGGTAGCTCAAAGGGTAGAGTGCATGCCTAGCAAATGTAAGGCTCTGAATTCAAACCCCAACATGGCCACAAGATTTATTGTCAAATAAGGTAGGTCAGAGGATTTCTCCATGGTCACCTGGAAGATAGAAAGGCAGAGAAAATAGAGAATAATTTTAGATGCTATAATCTGCCATTAAAAAGAGAGAGTTTAGTTTCTAGGGCCTGCCTTGGGGAGAAAAGGGAACCAGAAGCAGAGAGTTTTTACTTTCTGAGAGTGTGTGTGAGAGCTAAGGTACTCCAACAAGAGTGTGCTGTGCGTACTAGTAGGAGAGGGTCGGATTAACAAGGCAGTGAGAGAAGATGAGCACTATGGAACTAGAGTGTTGGCAGCCATGAAAATAGAACACTGAAACCTGTTGAAATATTTTTAGAAAGGGAAAAGAGAGCAAAGAGAGTGACAAGAGAGGGTAAGGTTGACTGGAATATATTGCAAACATAGGTGGAAAGGTAACAGTAAAATCGCCAAAGTAAGCTAATAAAAGCAAACAAGCAAACTTTTTTTTCTCCTTTTTTTTTTTTTTTTTTTTGGCCAGTAGAGGGGTTAGAACTCAAGGCCTGGGCCCTGTCTCTTAGCTTTTTGACTTGAGGCTAGCACTCTACCAGTTGAGCCATAGTTCTACTTCCTGCTTTTTGCTGATTAGCTAGAGATAAAAGTGGTCTTCAGATCTCAGCCTTCTGAGTTGCTAGGATTACAGGTGTGAGCTACCAATGCCTAGCAAACAAATTTCTTTCTTTCTTTCTTTCTTTTTGAAGTCTTTCTGCCAGGTGCTGGTGGCTCCCACCTGTGATCCTAGCTACTCAGGAGGCTGAGACCTGAGGATCACAGTTGGAAGCCAGCCCAGGAAGAAAAGTCTGTGAGACTCTTATCTCCAATTAATCACGGAAAAAAGCAGAAGTGGTGCTGTGTCAAGTGCTAGAGTGCTAGTCTCCAGTGAAAGGAGCTCAGGGATAGCGCCTAGGCCCAGAGCTCAAGCCCTAGGACTAGCAAAAAAAAAAAAAGGCAGTTTTTCACCTTTTTATCTCTGAAGTAGTTCCAGGGCTGTCTAGGAACAAAGATAAAAAGGTCTACTACTTTATGTTGTGTATCACTAAGAAGTAATAGTCCGGCAGTTGTAAACTAGGAGCCAGATGAAAGCCGTGTGTGACAGAATCACAGCTCCTTTACCCACTCCCCTTCAAAGAGCCATTGGCGAACAGCCAGGGCCTTCCCACATAGAGGAGACTGCCAACACACCCCGAGTCCTCCTCCCCTAGCTCCACTCTCCCAGCCATCCCCAGTTCCTCTCCTCAGGGTGGCACTGGATAGGGCTGGCTGACCACGCGGAAAACTACCCCCAAAACATTGTGAAGAAAATAGGCATGGAAAGTCACTGAGTGCTACAATGAAAAGGCTGTGTCGTTTCTGGGGCAGAGGAACAGCGCAAGGCTTTTGCATAGGCTTGCTGCCTGCCTAATATCACTTCGTGTGATACTCTGGCTTGGAATGTGATATGTTTAGGAATGCCTGTTCTGTCCATATCACCAAGCTATCCTTGCTGCTAGTCCCTTCAGTTTAACCCATCATTTATTCGCTTTTTGTAAATGTATTTATTGAGCACCACTTACTATATTCCAAACAGTGCTGTTGGTGAGAGGCAAAAAAATGAACAAGGCAGAAGAGGACCCCCTTTTCTCAAAGTTCTAATTTGTGAGTGTGTGTGTGTGTGTGTGTGTGTGTGTGTGTGTGTGTGAATATTGAGGCTTGAGGCTTAAACTCAGGGTTTCAAGCTCTTACTTGGTAGGTGATCTACCACTTGAAACATGCCTCCAGCCTAGCTCTTTGTTCATTGGAGATAGAATCACATAGAGTTTTCTGCCTGGCCTGATTTCAAACTGTGATCTTTCAGCACTCAACCTCTTGAGTAGCTAGGATTATAGGTGTGAGTTACCAGCTCCTGGCTTCAGATTTAATTTTTTAACAGGGAATAGAGGATATGCAAGTGAACAGATATATGAACAAGGTAACTTTGAATAATGATTCCTACTATAAATGCTTTTCAAACACAAGCAAAATGATTTGGGAAAGCCAGGTGCTAGTGGTTCACACCTGTAATCCTAGCTAGTCAGGAGGCTAAGATCTGAGGATCTTGGTTTGAAGCCAGCCCAGGCAGGAAAGTCAATGAGACTCTTATCTCCAATACACTACTCAGAAAAAGCCAGAAGTGGTGCTGTGGCTCAAGTGGTAGAGTACTAGTATTGAACACAAAGAGGCTTAGGGACAGTACCCAGGCCTTAAGTTCAAGTCCTGGGACTGAAAAAAAAAAGTGATTTGGGAGAAGGTTAGCCCAATCAAAAACAGGAGACCCTATCATCAAAATAACTAAAGTATAAAACAGTGGTTGAAGGGCTTTCCTAGCTAACACAAGACCCAGAGTTCAAAACCCTTGTAACACCAAAGAAGACAAAGGAGGAGAAGGAAAAGGGAGGAAAAAGTAGCCAGTAGAGAAGCAGACAAATCAGAAGGATGTGTTGTAAGGAAGAGCAAAAGAAAGTCTTTCTAGAAAGAAGCTGGGGTTGGAAGCATGGCTCAAGTTGGTAGAGTGCCAGCCAATTATATATATATGAGACCTGGAATGCTGCTGAAAGACTAGATACTGTGAGGACTAAGAAGCTATAGGTGACCTGGCGACCATGGCTGTCCTTCACAAGAGCAGTAAGACTGGGACCTGCAGGTAAGCAAGCCAGGGGATGTGGGGGTGAGGGAGGGTTAAACATGGTGGATATTTCCTGTATTTCCTGACACTTACCAAAGTAACAAAATGAAAATATTTTAAAACAGAGCTCACTAAAGCAAAGAGAATGACATGAAGTGACAGAGAATCGGGGGAAAATCAGTAATTATTGGAAGAAACGTTGGTAATTAATTTGCCAAACACGGCAGCTGGAACCAACAACCCACGTGCTGAGGAGGAATGCCAAGAGGAATGCCGTAAACTGGTTCCAACCACTCACCCACAAAGGCTTCTGAGTTGGAGCCAGATTGAGAAATGGGTAGGAGAATGGGGCCAAAGTCCTTATAAGGAAGCGTTAATCTCCAGATACCTCCCAGCTCTGAGCTGCCAGGAAACTATGGGGAATCATTTCTGCAGCCACTGATGCAGAGAGAAGGAAAGGAGGGGCAGGAGGGGAAGCTGGAGGCATCACTTGGTGGAGACTCCCCCATGCGCCCCAAAACAGCAGCCAGCCGAGCTTCCAAACCTCTCTGAACCAGACTTGGGTGACATTCTCTGGGGCCAGTAGGCAGGTTGACTTGTGTAGGCGGAGGAAGCTAAGTGACAGGGGAGAGGAAGAGTAGAGAGGTGAAGGATATGATTACCCTAAGAGAGACAGGGCCAGTTTTGGGTGCTGGCCAGAGGCCAGGACCAGAGGAGTCTTCCAAGCCCAAGTCTGGAGGTTGCCAGTTGTCCCCACACAACATGTATCCTCTTCAGGAACTCTAGCATGACCTAGAAAAAGGCCAACTGCTAGGCTGGAGGTTCTGGAAAGACAAACAATGGGCCTACCCCTGTCATCAGAGGCCAGGTTGTCACAGATAGGGAAGGCAGAGCCAGACAGAAAGGTGTCAAACTTATAGCACTTTACTATCATTGATGTTATTATGCGGCAGTACTGAGGGTTAAACTCAGGGCATCAGGTTTGCTATGCAGGTGCTTTACCACTCAGCCATACCTCCAGTCCCCCAAGTTTTATTATTAAAAGAGCTGCTTAAAGATAAAATCATCCTCTCTTGGCTTCTAACTCTTTCCACTGCCCCAGTCCCTCTCAAGAGACACAATTGATTGGAAATATGATGTGATGCCCAAAATTACCATTCCTAGGGCTCTGCTGAAACACAAATACAGCACACTCAACTGCAGACTCAATATTGTGATCCATTCTCACCCCTCATTCTTAGGCAAGTGACGGACCCTTCCCCAACCTCATTGTCCTTATAAGCAGGCCAGGGCAGTGCCAACATCAGAGAAAAGAAGGCAAACCCCAAAGATCTGGGAGCAGCCCCTGGTTATGTCTTGAAATACAAGGATCTATAAGGGTTTCCTGCTTACTTAAACATTTAAGCAGTTTTCTTTTTATTCCTACTTGCACGTGTGTGAGTGTGTGTGTATGTGTGTGTGTGTGTGTGTGTGTGTGTGTGTGTGTGTGTTGGGGCTTGAATTTCACTCAAGGCTGGTGCTCTACCACTTCAGCCACAGCTCTGCTTCCAACTTTTTGCCAGGTAATTGAAGATGAGAGTTTCACAAATCGGCTTTGAGCCATGATCCACAGATCTCAGCCTCCTGAGTAGCTAGGATCACAGAGGTGAGCCACCAGCACCTGGCTCCTACTTGTATATTTTTTTGTAAATAACAAAATTGGAGGTGGTATATTGCACTGATACTTTCCTCATGGATGCTCCAGGAAAATGACCAGTATTTATCCTGACGGCTTATCCTTGACATACCCTGCTGCTACAGAGCCTTCTTGTAATGTCCTTTTATAAAGCAAAGAGCATATGAGTTCATAAAGCAAAGAGCAAATGGTTCAGCCAGAGCTGCAGAGGGCTGTACGGCTAGCCCACTGGGTATCCAGGGCCTCATGGGTGTTTTACTCAAAGCACAAAACACTGGACCCTAGAGACATCCTCTTCCTGCTGATTGCCATTCCCCAGGACAATTATGTCCTGGAGCACACAGGTGAGGAAAGCTGGGAGTTGGTTGTCAGAGCCCATGGGAGGGAAAGCCTGGCTTTCTAAGCCCCACAGTTAGTTCCCAGGGGTGCTAAAGGAGTCCGTACCTGCTGCCACTCATGGCTGTCCCCTGAGGCAGTTGGCTTCTCTCCATGTTCCTCAGGAGACAAGACCAAGGCTGGTGTAGAGACCTCCTGCTCTCTGCTTCTCTCTCTCTCTCCCTCCCCCCTCCCTATCCCTCCCACGGCTCTGTTCCTGAACTTCATCTGTACCTTTGTCAAAGTCCCTTTCTTGGAACTTCTTGGTCCCCATTCATCTGGTCCCTTTGGTGTCTAATGGCTAAGGATTGCCTTCTTAGACCCCATCCCAGTCCCTCCCCTGGGCTGTCTGTTAGTAAACACGACTGAATGGCAGGCAGAGGGCCCTTGAGGACATAGCAGTAGGGGCTGGCTACAACTCCCAGTTTCCGGCCAAGCCTGGACAGATCCCATAAATGAACTGCTGATTCCATTCCAGTCAACAGATATCATCAAAGCCCACTTTGGGCCCAGCCCTGTATTGGATTCTGGGTGGAGAACTAGGGGTTGACACGACATGCCCTAGCCCCTGAGGAGAAGCAGGCCAAAGGCCTATAATTATATCCACTGGGTAGACAAAGACAGAGAAACACCTGGTAAATGAAGGGCAGAAGGAGTAAGGGAACAAAGAAGAAAGCAAGGTAGCCAGGTCTCCCAGGGCCACACCACCCCAGTATCTGCTAGGGCCACACCACCCCAGTAGCAAGTCTGCCTTAACATGGCAGACCAGAAAGTAGGGCCTCCTGGCCTGGGCCTGGGGAGCGATGAAAGGAACCAAGGATGTTAACCCAGCTTAGCTATTCCTGAGCCAAACTTCCATTTTCCCTCATTCAGTTCAACAAACAGTGAGCCCAGGGGAACCCTCTCCAGTGACAATGGTGAGAAGGTCAGGTCTGACCAACAGTACAATGGATACCCAAAGTATCCATTCCTGTTTTCAACTGAAGCCACCATAAGCAAGACAAAAGGAGAGTGAAGGCTAACAAGGAGAAGGAAAAGGGAATTATGGAAGGGGGTGCAGAGATGCAGAGAGTGACTTGCAAGGCCCAGCAGGAAGAAGACAACAATGAAAAGCAAAGTCAGCTGTGGATATCTGTGGCATGATCTGAATATTGGGCCATTCAGTGCTGGTACTCAGCATCATGTATGCCCAGAGAGAGGCCTTATACCAGCCTTTCCTGGTTGGCCTGTGTTCTGGGTACCAGCAGAATTAACCATGGATACTTGGTCCTCCGTCAAATTAGCTCCTTATAGTGGCACCATGGAGGCTTCTTACTCTGGACCTTATTCAGGTAGCCACCTGATGTGTGCCTTTTTATTTTTGTCAGTCATGGGGCTTGAACTCAGTCCTCTGTGCTGTCCCTTTTGCTCAAGGCTAGCACTCTACCACTTTGAGCCACAGCTCCACGTCCAGTTTTCTGGTGGTTAATTGGAGATAAAGAGTCTCATGGATTTTCCTGCCTAGGCTGGCTTGGAACCATGATCCTCAGATCTCAGCCTCCCCACTGGCGCCTAGCACATGCCTTTCTTTCGACTTTCAAAGTACAGAACTTAGCCTGACACAGCAGCCCACACCTGTAGTACCAACACTTAGGAAACTGAAACAGGAGGATCACCTGAACTTAGGAATTTGAGACAGCCCCAGAAACTAAAGCAAGACTTTGTGGCAAAACAAACAAAAACAGAATTTGATTATTTTATGACCCTTGTTTTTTGCTCAAGAGTGTCTGCAAGGGTTCATGTGTTTGGAGCTTGGGCACTAGTGTAGCAATGCTGAGAGATGGTGGGCCTTTTAAGAGGTGAGACCTAATAGGAAGCCCTCATGCTCTCTAGTGAAGATTTTGTGATTTTTCTCCTTCCATGTGTGCTCACCATTGGTATCCCTCAGCCATTTGATTTTCATAAAAGGCTGAACCAATGAGGTCACCCCATCTTGGACTTAAACCTCCAGAAGTGTAAGCTAAATAAAACTCTTTTCTTTAGAGAGTTAGTCTGCTCCCTTCTGTTTTGTTACAGTAAAGCACAACAAACCAATACACATTTTTACATCAATTTATGGTCCTCTTTCATTATTTTATTTTAGTCGTATCTAATGGTTTCTGAAAGCTTATTTGCAAGTCAAATTGAGATGACTGAAAGTCAACAGTCCGATTGTGTTATTGATGAGGATTTATTCCAGAGGCTGCTCAGCTTCCTCGGGCTCTGGTGAGACATCTGGGTTTCGACAAAACACAGAAGAACCAAAAGGCCCCAGGAAGGCTGAAGGTCATGGCACTTTCAGCGATGCTGAAACCCATCCCTTTGCAGAAAGCCCTTCCACTCTTAGGGCTTCCACACTACATGATCTCTCCAAGCCAGTAGTTGGCAAGCTAAATAAAACCCATCACCTGCTTTGTAAGGCCAATGAACTAAGAAAGGCTTTTACGCTTCTTAATATTGGGGGGAAATCAAAAGAAGAGTAAGATTTTGTGATACATGAAGATTGCATGAGTTTAAATGTTAGTATTCATAAGTAAACTTTTATCGGAACCTAGCCATGTTTGCACATTATGTATTGTCCATGGCTGTTTTTTATACAACAATGGTAAAGTTGTTTCAACAGAGACTCTGTTACCCTACAAGGCTAAGATGCTTATGTAAAAGTTTGCCAATACCTACTTTACACCAAGGTCCAAGAACAAAATTAACACCCAAGCCGGGCGCTGGTGGCTCATGCCTGTAATCCTAGCTACTCAGGAGGCTGAGATCTGAGGATCGCGGTTCAAAGCCAGCCCGGGCAGCAGAGACCGTGAGACTCCTATCTCCAATAAACCACCAGAAAACCGGAAGTGGCGCTGTAGCTCAAGTGGTAGAGCGCTCGCCTTGAGCTGAAGAGCTGAGGGACAGCGCCCAGGCCCAGAGTTCAAGCCCCACGGCCGACAAAAAAAAAAAAAAATTAACACCCATATTATGGAAACCATCTAACTCACTGTTCAATGTCCAACCATTCTTCCTTCTCCTCCTTCCCCCATCTCAAGCTCTGTCCTTCTCCCACAATGCCCTGCAACCAGGAAGTGGCCATTTGTTTATTTCCTTATGTCTGATCCCCCCTCCTTTCTCACTCCAACCTATTCCATTCTTAGGCCAGCATTTCCTGGTGGAAGTGCTTCCAATGTGCCACAGGATTCAGCAAAATAGTGATGCCCTGGCCTTCAGGTGAAGGACTAGCTGTAGAACACAGCCCATCACAGCTGGGCAGAGCCTTACCCGCAGTTGCTTGGAGGGCAGCTGAGAGCAGGCCCCATCAGATTGGAAGGCAATGATCTTCCCTAAGTAGTGAGGGATGTCATTACTATCCAGATGTGTCCTTCAGCAGACAGCTATACAACATGCCATTGCCATTGTAAACCAGGAGGCCAGAGGAACCATAGAATAGGTGGTAGTCCCATGCATCCAAGCCATCCATGGCATAGGTCAACAGGGATGGGGGCCAAGGGCAAGGAAAGCAGGAGGGGATACGGGTGGCCACAGTATCAGATGATTACCCTGGATCTCCATCTTCATACTTATTACAGAAACCATATAACTCACTGCCCAAACACTCTTTCTCTTTTTTAAAAAATCAGTTTTAATGAGGTATAATTTACAGACAATAAGATACATCCATTTTAAACCAGAAGTACAATGAATTTTCACAAGCATATATATGGGCAATCCATCTGTGTAACCAGTACCACAATCAAGATAGAAACTCTTCCCATTGTCTCACTAAAGTTCCCATGTGCCCCTTGGCATTCCCCACTTCTTACCCCAGTCTCCCACTACACCAGATAATACATCTGCTTTCCCTCACTACAGGTCCATTTTTCCTGTTCAACAACCTCAAATAAATGGAATCGGTTTGTACTTTTTGGGGTCTGGTGTCTTTCAGGCAGGATAATGCTTTGAGGCCCGTCCCTGTGGATTGTACTTCTGTTTGTCTTTGAGTGGAAGAAGGCACTATAGTGAGTCATGTCAGGTCAGCAGGAACACACCAGAATTCCTCAGACCCGTCAGGACAGCGCCACTTGAAACAGGACAATGGTCATTATTCAGGATACATAAGCTATTTCTGTCTTTCATAGCACATGAGCTTTTTCAGTCACAGTGACAGTTCTAGAAATTCCTGCATTTTCTATAAATCAGTGTATTGCCATTATTTTAATAAACTTGAAATGAAATGATTTAGTGAGTGCTAAATCCAGTGCCTATAGAAAAATTACCATAGTTTAGTTGTCAATAGGGAACAAAAAAAGAGAAAACTGTTATAATCTTCAAATGTAATAAATATATATGTGAGTGATTATAAAGTTGCTTGTAAATTTTTATTATCAATTTATTTGAGCAAAATTCCTTGTCTCTGATGCTTATGGAGAATTCAAAGAAATCATTTAAAAAATCAGAGATTTCGGGGCTGGGAAGGTGGCTCAGTGGTAGAGCACTTGCTTGCATGCCTGAGGTCCTGGGTTCGATTCCTCAGCACCACATAAGCAAAAAGAAATAAGCCAGAAGTGGTGCTGTGGCTCAAGTGGTAGAGCGCTAGCCTTGAGCTGAAGAGCTGAGGGACAGCGCCCAGGCCCAGAGTTCAGGCCCCATGACCTGACCCCCCCCCAAAAAAAATCAGAGATTTCATGATACTATTTCAAGGATGCAAATAGATATGAAAATTGTAGCAAGCTCATGGTTTTGTTTGTTTGTTGGGTGGTTTGGTTGGGGTTTTTTTGCTTTTTCTTTGTTATTTTGCTTTTTTTTGTTTTTTTTTGGTGAAGTCCTAAGGCTTAAACTCAGGGGTTGGGTGCTGTCATATAGGTTTTTTTTTTTCTCAAGGCTGGCTAGCATCTTACCACTTGAGCTACTATTAAACTTCTGGCTTTTGGGGTAGCTAACCTGACGATCAGAGTCTCATGGACTTTCCTTTCCAGACTGGCTTCAAACTACAATCCTCAAATTCAGCCTCCTGAGTAGCTAGGATTATAGGCATGAGCCACCAGTGCCTGGCTAAACTTACGTTTTGTGGCCAAAATGTTCAAGATTATTTTATTTGGAATTTTATACAAATTTAATACCTAAATTTTTCCTTTACTGTATATTTTAGTATACTGGACTTAATGACATGATGGAAAATTTGTGGATTTTTTCCCACTAAGCTCCATATAGGAACCCTCAAGTCCTTCTGTTTGCTTCTCTCCATAAGTGAATTGCTTTTTCTTTGAACTGGGCATGGTGAGGCAGCATTTCCCACAGACTGAGAGAAAGGACCAGATCTAGCCAGAAAGCCTGTATTACTAAAGTAGTCTCTCCTGCCCCCTAGTGACCATTTTTATAGCTGAGTCTCAAAGGGAAAAGGTGATGTAAAAGGTAATCAGTTTTGTTGTTGCAAGGTCATCATCCCTATTCACAGGTATTGTGTTTGTATGGAGCCTAGGGAGGTCAATACTGTGGCTCCCTTTCTGCTCCCACCATCCTCTCTGTCCTCTTCACTACCACATTGGCCAAGCTCCCGCATGGCCTGGCCTGTAAGATCACCCTTGCTGTCACCTAAAACCAATAACCACTTGATTCCCTTCTCTGACCTAATAGAGATAAGGATCTTAGAGAGGAGACTGAATTACAAGTCTTGGAAGAAAATATCCACCAGTCCAGTAATTTGACGTCAACAGGCAAACTCCAGCTTCCAGAGGGCTTGGGAAGCCTTTAACACCTTGAAGGGAAAGGGTACCTTGACCATAAATGCTTCCTCCCTCCTCCTCCTCCTCCTCCTCCTCCTCCTCCTCCTCCTCCTCCTCCTCCTCCTCCTCCTCCTCCTCCTCCTCCTCCTCCTCCTCCTCCTCCTCCTCCTCCTCCTCCTCCTCCTCCTCCTCCTCCTCCTCCTCCTCCTCCTCCTTCTTTTGGTTCTAGAAATAATTTATTTTAGTATAGCAAACGGGGAAAGGGAGGACAGAGGGGGGGGGGCAGGGGAGGAGAGAAACATTGCCTACTTCACATGCAGGAAATAGGAGTCAAAGATGCCCCATAAATGCTTCTTGTGCTCTACTACCTAAGCAAAAACTCAGCTTTTCTCCCCTTTCTCACCAAGAGCTGATAAAGTGTCCATTCTGAGGCATCAGTATATAATTACAGATGTGAACATTACAGGAAAATTATATGGACATTGAGACACATCAAAGTTGAGAATTACTTATACAGACAAGAAAACTGTGGAGACAACTGTATTTGTTTCTGAAATGAGAACTTACAAAGCGTTTGCTATTGAGATCACTTCAGTTCAAGCTCAGAAAACTGCTAGCTCTACATAGTATGCTCTGGTGTTCAGCTCCATACCTTAGGCCCTGAATTCCATCCATATCTAGCTCTGTCCTCCCAGGCAGAGACACACAAGTCCACTTTGGGAAGAAATATCACAAAAGTTCTAATCAGAAGTGGCAGCTTGTACTGTTATGACATTAGAGGACCCAAGATTTCTCTCCCAGCCTTTGTTTTTTAGTGGGACTTTCAAAAGCACCCTCCTCCCAGAAGTTCTGGCCAAGTTCCAGTCTTGGTGTCTATGGGAAGAGACTATGTAAATAGACTTGCTTTGGGCTAAAGAACTCAATCCTATCTCTAATACCTGTGGGACAATAAAACAGATGTGTTGGTATTCAGGACAAGATCTGGTTGTTCCTGATGTGGAGTTATAGAGCAATCATCTTGGGTCTCCAGGTCACTGTTGTCAGAATCAGTGAGGTCCCTATGGGATTCTGCACAGACCACTGGTATCAGCAGATGAGCCCTTTTACTACTGTGGCTTAAGTTAAAAAAAAAAAGTCCTATGGCTCACACCTGTAATCCTAGCTACTCAGGAAGCTAAGATCCGAGGATCATAGTTGAAAGCCAGCCCAGGCAGGAAAGTCCATCAGATTCTTATCTTCAATTAACCACCAGAAAACTGGAAGTGGTGCTGTGGCTCAAGTGGTAGAGTGCTCACCTTGAGCTGAAGACTTGAGGGACAGCGCCCAGACCCAGAATTCAAGCCCCATGACCGACAAAAATAAAAAGGCCCCGTGAAGCTAAAATGTGCCAGGAATGGCTAGCATCATGCAAGGTACATACCAAATTCTAAAGCTGACAAAATGGCATCCCTGAGTCTGCCTCTGCCTCTTTCCTGCTCTCCTCTCCTCCCTATTAAATTCCCTGTCCAATTTCACATAGAAGGAAAATGGCTACCTGCAGCTCTAAACTTCATTCCCCACAGACACAGGAAAAAGAATAAGTCCTTTCTCCAAAGGTCCTTCTTAAATCTTGGAATTTACTATGAGAGACCATGCAGGGCTATACATAGTCCCTGAAATGATCACCATATTCTTAGTGATGGCACAGGACACATTCCCAAACACAGCCAGGCTGTGCTGACCTCTAAGCTTTGACAAACTAAGGCAGTAATAACTTTGGCCCCCATTTCTGAATCAGACCTACCTGCCTGTGGTCACTTACATGTCTCTCCTGGTCTCAGATTCCACAGAACTTTGTCCGCCCACCTCCCTTCTCTGCTTTGGCTATCTACTCAGAAGCCTACCCAACTGGGCCTCTCTGGCCCTGTTGACCCTTCCTAGTTCTCATTAGAATCTGCTTCTCCCTGCTCTTTCCTTTGAGAGCAAAACTCAGGTACTGAGAGAGCTCCGTCCAAACCTCTTAAATCCTTTAGCACAGGCCTGAAGAATTTCCAGGAATCTTGGGTGTGACAGAGCTTCTTGGTGCCCAATTGCCCTGAGTGTGCCTGTTCCAGTCTGCAAGGTATGCAGGAGACCAAAAAATGCTCCAAGTGTGGTATCTGAAGGTCAGGGAAGGTAGAGCACAGAACAAGAGTCATTCAGGAAGCAAAATCTCTCACCCAGATCCCTCCTAGGTGATTCCAACCTAGCAAAGGGCTGTAGAATGCACTACCAAGGGACTTTATCCTATAGAAGAGGAAGAGTAATCAAAAGGCTTGTTGGCTGGGTGAACAAATCAGTGAATAAATAAATGAGAGCCTGGAGAAGAAAAGTGATTTGTCTCATATCACAGAGCAAGCAAGTGGCAGACACAGAGCAAACTCCAGGCTTCTTTATGCCCATCCCAGATGTTGGCATCTCCCCAGGCTGCCTCCACCCCAACAGAGCTGTCCAGGAACCCTGGAGATTATCAGCCATGATTCCGTGTCACAAAGAAGCTGGACCTGTGCTCCTGAGCAACGAGGAAAAGCAGAGGCCTGGGGATTAGATATGTGGACGCAGTCAGTCAAACTAGCACCTGGGAACGCTCAGGCAGGCTCAGGCTGTCGCCTGGAGTAGAGACTGGGGAATCTGGGAGATGTAGAATCTGAGAATGAGAGTGAGACAGAGGAGAAAGAGAAGAGCCAGCCCTGAGCTCAGCCACGCTTCACTCCTCAGCAGACTGAAGACAGCCCATCCCTGACAAAGCCCAGAGCCCAGTGAGAGACCACACCTAATAGAGGAAGACAGGAAGATAGGGGTTGCCTCTAGTCTCTAAAGACCTTGGCAGTGGTCTGTTGAGCCTGGCATTTTGCCCCAGGGCACATAGCTGAATTGAAGAGAGCAGGAAGTAGGATCCAGATGAAAAGAATGAGGCCTTCTGGCTTCTGACTGAGGACATCCTGAAACTAATTTAAAGCAGAAGACAGAGTTGGGCACTCACTGGTGGCTCATGCCTGTAATCTTAGCTACTCAGGAGGCTGAGGTTTGAGGACTGTGGTTCAAAGACAGACAAAACTACAAGACTCTTATCTCCAGTTAACCAGCAAAAACCAGAACTGGAGGTGTGGCTCAAGTGGTAGAGTATCAGTCTAGAACAGAAAAAAAGCCAAGCAAAAAGCCCCAGTACCAAAACAAATAATTAAGGACATCAGAGGTGAAGAAACACCCAAAGCCCAGAATTTCCTGAAAGCAAGAATCTTGCAGTATAGCTCACCACTATACCCCAATGTCTGAACAGAAATTGTCATGTAACAGGTGCTAATAAACTGTCAAATAGTGGATCCTGCAGAAGGTTTTTTGTTTGTTGCTGTTTTTGTTGGTTGTGGGACTTGAACTCTGGGCTTGGGCACTGTCCCTCACTCAGCTCAAGGCTCAAGGCTCAAGGCTAGTGTTCTAGCACTTGAGCCACAGCGCCACCTCCACTTTTCTGGTGGTTTATTGGAGATAAGAATCTCACAGACTTTCCTGCCTGGGCTGGCTTTGAACCACAATCCTCAGATCTCAGTCTCCTGAGTAGCTAAGATTTCAGGCGTGAGCCACCAGCGCCCGGCCTGCAGAAGGTTTTAAAGACATTTACAATTTCCTTCCTTACTGAGCCGCCAAAATGTAATAAAAAAGTCTGGGTGGGGCCAAGTCAGCACGTTTACAGTGGTTGTTGAGAACTTGCTGTTCTCATAGTGGCTGCCCACCCCAAGTGGAACATTTCATTTTTGCCCTCATCTAACATGTGGAGTGGGTGTAAAAAAACACTAGGCTGGAGATCAGGACATTTTGGTCCTGGGAACTTATCAAGGGCAGATGGGGAAAAAAAAAAAACATTTTGGAGAACATGTTCACTACTGATCTATTATTGTCCCCATTTAAGAGAATATGAAAATGAGGTTGGGGCTGGCACTAGATCACACAGCCCAGACATGTGGTGCTTTGGTGCATCTGCTTGATGTCCCCCAAGAAGTCACTTTGCTACTAGAAGAGCTTCCTTACAGACATAAGTTTCCCCTTACAAACTCTTTTCTACTGGCCCTGTTGAGGCTTTCAAAACAGCCTGGATCTCCTGCAGTGAGGGGAGGGGGGGAAGGAGAGCATCTGCATATCTGGAGCGTTCAGGCCTAAAAAGTGCCTAGCTGTCCCTCAGGACACTGGCCCCCTCCTGAAACTCATACAGAGGACTTTGTCAACCCCACCGCACCCTCCCACACCACCACCAAGTGAGTGTCTAGTGAGTGTCCAGGGGCTGCTTGGGTCCCACAGGCCTGAGGCCACCACCTGCTTCAGATCCTTCTGTCACCTTTTCCTAGAAAAGGAAATGGAAGCATTAGAAAGGATGCTTCCATGGAAGTGAGGGATTAGGAGAAACTGAAGGGGAGGGAAAAGGAAAGGGTACAGGAAGACATACAACAGCTGGCAGGTGCCAACACATCACTGGCCACAAGGCCAGAGCACAATGGGCTCACTGTTAGGGTGGCCAGTATCAGAAAAGACAAATGATAACTAGTGTAGGCGGGTGCGTGGAGAAAATATGACCTTTTGAAAAAGAAAATGAGAGGTGAATAATTTTGAAATGCCAAATTGCTACTGTGTCTGAAGACAGCATAATGAATCTCAACGAATGCTGTTGGGGGACAAGGAAAGAGAAGCAGGCTGTGTTGAGGGGATAACTAACAGTGCCCAGAGGAGGAATAACAAGGAGGAAGAGAATGAATGAAGATGAATAGGATCCAGGCAGTTTGTATGCAAGTAGAACAATAGAACTTATTGGTATTGTTTTAGGGAAGGGAGGAGGGGGAAGGAAGAGTGGCAGAGGGGTAAGAGTAAGGAATACATTGTATATATGAACAGAGATGTCACAGTGAAATCTCCTTTGTGTAACTAATGTATGCCAATAAACCTCAAATAAATAAACACATAAATAAAAGCCTCGTAGCCCAAAAGAAAAAAGAATACCCTTTGCACACTTTTAATGGGGTTGTAATTTAGTACAGTTATTATAAACAACAGTGCCTCCAAAAGTTACAAATAGAACCACCAAATGATCACTACTTGACAGCCACATCTCTGCTCCCAAATTCATAGCCTGTGTCTGTCAGTAGATGAATAAAGAAAATACAGTTTGTGTGCACAATTGAATACTATTCAGCCTTTCAAAAAGAGATCTTGCCCTTTGAGACAACATGGATGAGCTTAGAGAACATAATTTTAAGTGAAATAAGGCAGACAGAAAGAAAACAGTGCTTGATCTCACGTATATGTGGAATGAATTTATAGAAATAGAGGAATGGAGGATAGGGGGATGGGAAGGGATCGGAAGGGGAAACAAAGGTGGAGGTAACAATGCTTGATAAGAAATGTTCTCATTACCTTGCTCATGCCATTGTAACCCCTCTGTATGGTATTTTCACAATAAAAAAAAGACAGAGGAATAGTGAATGGATGGGAGATATAAAGCAGAGGATATAAAGTCACGGCTGGGGGCTGACTAGAGGGAGATTAGTGTATAGCAAGAGGACTATAGTCAATAACTTGCTGTTGTGTACTAGAAAGTTGTTAAGAGAGGGAGTTTAGGTATTCATTTTGAGAGTTGAGAGGGGAGAAGTGGGGAGGAGAGGAAAGGAAAGAGGAAGAAGTGATGGGTGAGGGAGAACACAGTCTCATCCTCCCTCCATGTCCTTGCTTCTAATCCTGCCCTTAAGACTCGAGATGACCCTCAAGACCAGGCTCTGTCCTACCATGCACCCTCTGGCCTCCCTGACTGTCAAGCCACCAGTGAGATGACTCAGAGACCCAGGGATGTGGAGCCAGACTAAGGCTAAGCCAGAATAAGGTAGAAGGAATTCTGGCCTCCTTTCTTAGTCCCTCCTTATAGCGCCCTATGCTTGTGACTGCTACATCAGGACCTTACCAGAAGCATGAATGAGCCCAAGCCACCTCAGCAGCTCCTCCTGGTTCTAAAATAGACTGTGCCTATTGCTTCTAGGGTGGGTCCCTGGGACAGGCAATTCTCTAAGCTGGGTTATGGTGACCAGTTGTTCAATCAGATACCAGTCCAGATATTGCTGTGAATGGCTTTTTTTAAAAATAAAATTAACATTTAAATCAGTAGAGTTTTGATTAAAACAGCTCATACTCCATATGTGGTGGGCATTGTCTAATTGGTTAAAGTTTGTTTGCTTATTTTTTGGTTGGTGTGGTGCTTGAACTCAGGGCCTGAGTGCTATCCCTGAGCTCTTCAGCTCAAGGTGAGCACTCTACCTCTTGAGCCATAGAGCCACTTCCAGTTTTCTGTTGGTTAATTGGAAATAAGAGTCTCATGGAAGGCTGGGAAGGTGGCTCAGTGGTAGAGCGCTTGCCTTGCATGCATGAGGCCCTGGTTCGATTCCTCAGCACCACATGAGCAAAAAGAAAAAAGCCGGAAGTGGCGCTGTGGCTCAAGTGGTAGAGCGCTAGCCTTGAGCTGAAGAGCTGAGGGACAGTGTCCAGGCCCAGAGTTCAGACCCCACGACTGGACTGACCCCTCTCCCCAAAAAAAGAGCCTCATGGACTTTCCTGCCCAGGCTGGCTTTGAACCATGGTCCTCAGATCTCAGCCTTCTGAGTAGTTAGAATTACAGGTGTGAGCCACCCATGCCCGGCTAATTGAAATTCTTAAGCATGAAGACTGAGCTTTCTGAGCCAGAGTTTGGTCTCAAGACTGCAACACAGAAACTGCCTGAGTTTGCATCCCAGTATCTTGCCCTACAACTTTTCAAATTTGCCAGCTCCCACAATTGCATGATGCAGTTCCTTAAAATAAATTTCTCTTACACGCACCAGCAGCTCACATTTGTAATCCTGCCTACTCAGGAGGCTGAGATCTGAGGATTAAAATTCAAAACCAGCCCAGGTAGAAAAGTTCATGAGACTCATAATTCTAACAAGTCAGCAAAAAATCTGCAAGTAGAGTTGTGGCTCAAGTAGTACAGCATCAGTTTTGAGCAAAAAACTAAGAATAGTACAAAGCCCTGAGTTCAAGCCCAGGTACTGGCACACACACACAAAATCTCTCTTCATAAAGATCCATAGGAGGCATACACATATGCATGTCCAGTCTCTGAGACACCTATTGCAGACACAAACACACAGACACCCCCTCACACACATGTACCCAATAGAGTCTGTTTCTCTGGGGGATAAAGAATGGCACAGACTGGATTTCCTTCTAGGGAAAATCAGTAAGTTGCGTGTGAACTAACTGTGGAAGCCTTGGCAGTGCCATGGTCCTCTCCTCAGACATCAAGGGACCAGGGCACTGGGTCTAGCACTGGCTCCTGGCAACCCTTCCAGGAACAACTTGGCTCGAGGCTGTATCCTGAGGGGGTCCCTGAATTGATTTAATTTAAAGAAAAATGTTGATACATGGGACAAACATTCACTCGGGCAGAAGTGAAGAGTCACCCAAACCTCCATTCTCATCAGATTTAGTAACTCACTTGCTCACTCAACAAATATTTATTGAATGCTTCTATGTGCCAAACATTTTTCTCAGCACTGGGGATGAGGCAGTAAACAAAACCATTACATGTAAGCTGCAGAGACAGCAAACAGACTGAGCTAGAACACACCAGAGCTAAGAGGAAAGATGGAGCCTGCTTGGGGTGGGGGAAGGGAGCCAGGTGATGGAGGGGAATGTGTAGAGAAGGTCTATCTGTGAACATGGCCTTTGAATGGAGGCCTGAGGAGGTAACAAGTGGGCCAGGAAATCCAAACAGAGGGCTGGGAAAATGCAGAAACATTGGGGTGAGGTGGGAAAGCTGGCAGACTGGAAGAGCAACAAGGAGGCCAGAGGCTAGAACAGAATCAGAAGAGAGAGTAGAGGAACGTAGTGGTGGGAGGCCAAGCAAAGACTATCTCAGGCTCATGGTAAGAGTCGTACTTGGGTTTTACTCTGAGGAAGCTGGGAAGCCATTAGAGGTTTTGTCCGGGGAGGGGGTCTAACTCTGCCACAGTCACCAGAGGTCTGGAGATGTAGCTCAGTGATAGAGGGTATACTTAGGGTGCATAAAGCCCCGAGCACCCTCTGACCCTGTCACTCTGCCTCTCTCTGTCTTTCCATCTCTTTCTCTGTCTCTCTCTGTCTTTTGGTCTCTCTCTGTCTCTGTCTGTGTGTGTCTCTGCCTCTGTCTGTCTCTGTCTCTCTGTCTCTCTCTGTCTCTGTCTCTCTGTCTCTCTCTGTCTCTGTCTCTGCCTTTCTCTCTCTCTCTCTTCATTTTGCTTCTCTGTGTATGCTTCTAGGCTCTGTCATTAGCTTTTCCACTCAAGGCTGACACTGTGCCACTTGAGCCACAGTTCTAGTTCTGGTGGTTAATTGAAGAGCCTCACAGACTTTCTTGCCTGGACTGATTTCTTTTTCTTTTTCTTTTTTTTTTTTTTTTTTTTGTGTCTGGTCATGGGCCTGAACTCTGGGCCTGGGCGCTGTCCCTCAACTCTTCAGCTCAAGGCTACTTCCAGCTTTTTCCTTTTTGCTTATGTGGTGCTGAGGAATCGAACCCAAGGCCTTATGCATGCAAGGCAAGCGCTCTACCACTGAGCCACCTTCCCAGCCCCACATGAACTGATTTCTATTTGCAGCCTCTCATCTCAGTCTCCACAGTAGGTAAGATTACAGGCATGAGCCATGGGTGCCTGGCTCCTAACTCTAGTCTATAGCAATAATGTCATATCTAGAGGCCTTTAAGTCTCAACATTTTCAGAATAGCCAAAGAACCATCCTTACAATCCTTTGTTCTCTAATAGTCATTGACCTCCCCAACCAGGGAATTTTATGCTGCTTCTGTCACTCTTGGTGACTTCCTAGAGAAGACCCTTCTTCATCTGGATGGTGAGGTAGGGTGCATAGGGAAGTACATAGGGGAGAATGAAAGCGTTATCTTGCTACCACACATGGCTTCTTTCTTAGATAGTGAGCTGTTAGGGGCAGGGATGTGCCCTGATCCTTCCTGTTCCCCATGCCAACCCCAGGCTTTGTTACAAGGTCCAGCAAATGCTAGAGGAGATGTCGGGAAATTCCTGAAGTTCAGGCTTCTTCCCTATAGGCAGCCCTCTTTCCCCGCTGGCTGCAGCTGCTGTGATTCATTTTTATTCACTCTTTAGCAACATTCACAGCTCTGTTCACTCCCTCTGTGCCAGAGAGCTCACTGGGCATGGACTACAGACTGTGCAAATCTCTGTGTCTCACCACAGGGCACTTCCATGTCACTCTGGAGAAACTAGGTATGCCAACCCTTGTCCTACTGCACTGCCTTCTTAAGCTAGGATGGAGTTACCCCTAGGCATGATGGGAGCTCAGAAAAAAGACCTCAGTGCAGACAGGTGGATAGAGAGAAGCTTGAAGTTCTTTCTAGAAGTTTAAATTCTTGGCCAGACATAGAGAGGATGAGCGGAGCCAGCAGAGAGGGAGTTTGCCTGCAGTGGGGCCAACCAGAAATCTTGGCAATTTTCACCAGCCTCTGGCCAGGAAGAGGAGTGAAAAGCCTCAAATGTAGCGTTGACACTGTTTTTCTTTCTTCTGGAGCGCTGCCACGTGCGCCACAGCGAGCATTTCACGGGTAGATGCATATTATTGCAATGTGTTTATCTAGAAAACCCAGAGCCCAATTCCAGCATCTGGTTTTCAGCATAATCCTGAGTGAAGTCCAATTTTCCAGTTGGGTTAATAAAAATAAAACTTGGGAAGTTGTAGGCTGACTACATCAGGGGTTGCGTCCTGGCCTCATGCAGGGTCACAGATTGCAGAGCCGGAAGGGCTCAGGCAGGTCATGGTTCCATTGTGGACAGCCTGGCAACAGGGAGAGAGCGTGGAGCTGCAGGCTCCACTCCAAGAAACGGGCTTTGTAGAGGAATGATGTCTTTGAATTTTCTGTGTTGCCACCTGATATGAACTGATGGAGCAGTGCCTGCGACCAGAGTCCTGGGTTGTGTCATGGGATGGGATGAGATACAGATGTGAACCAGAACCTGAGCTGAGATGCACAAAGCAGGGATGGAGACACCTGAAGGACAAGCAGGACCCACACTGATGAGCAGAGCCCATAGACCTCATTGGGAGGCTTGGAGCCAGATCTGCCCCCCAACCCATTAAAGAATGTGTGTGTGTGTGTGTGTGTGTGTGTGTGTGTGTGTGTGTGTGTGTGTGTGTGTGTACACATGATTGGGCTTCTTGAACTCACTTTGCTTTTTCACTCAAGAATGGTGCTCTACCACTTGAACCACACCTATACTTCCATCTTTTTGCCCATGAATTAAAGATGAGCATCTCTTGGGTTTGTCTACCAGGGTTATCTTCAAAGTGTGATCATGATATCACAGGCTTCTGAAGAGCTATGATTATAGGCATAAGTCACTAGTGCCTGACAAAAGAAGGTTTTAACCCACAAAGTTCCAGTCTTTATAAAGACCTGGGACCTAGAACTAACAGTGCCCAGGTTGTCTCTGCCCCTCATGTCCACCAGGCTTGCTTATTTGCTTCCCTTCCTCCCTCATTGCAGATGAGTCCTCCACTCTCCATGTGGTATGCTAAAAAGCATAGTTGTCCCGTAGCTCCTGAGTACACACAAATGCTTTTCCTGTCTTCAGTCTCTCTTTCTTTCCCATCCAAAATTCCTTGTTGCAAAGGGTTTATTGGCCCTGGTGTCTCACTCTTGGCAAAATCATCTATGGCCAGGGCATGAAAATCACATATATACATGTGGCTAAGGGGAGCTTACCCTGAGATCCCATGCTGGGGGGATCTTGTTCATGGAAAGTACCCAATAGTTAAAATACAAATCACAGTCAGCACCTGTTACCTGAAGTAGACAAGGCAGGAAAAGGGGGACCACTTGGTTAGTTAGTATCTAGAGAACCAGACCCAGGTCTTCTGACTCTCAGCCCCGTGCTCTTTTCATTACACCCTGTTCCTTTATCTTGATGTGAAGCCAGTGATTGCAAAACACATCGTGCCTATGCAGTTTTCCCTCTGGAGCAGCTGCCGAATGAGCAGCTTGATTAAAGAGAATTTTGTTGGCAAACTTTGGTATGGACTGAGAGCCAAACACTGGTGGTGTGGCTAGTTGTGATCCTTTGGGAAGTTATTATAGGCATATGTCATATACTCTGACCTTCCACCAGATGCTGTATTCTGGGGAGAAAGATAAGCACTTACTCTTATCTTCTTTATGTAGGGGCACCTGTGGCTCACACATATAATCCTAGGTACTCAGGAGGCTGAGATCTGAGGAGCCTGGTGTTTGGAAGTCAGTCTAGGCAGGAAAAACTGTGAGACTCCAATTAACCACTAAAAAGCCAGAAATGGAACTGTGGCTCAAGTGGCAGAGCACAAGTTCCCACCTCTAGTCCTTCCCCCAAGAAATAAGTGTCCCAGTGTATTAGTAAGGAATGCTGACATTGCAAAACCACGTCTGTCAGGGAGCCATGCCCCTGGAGAATTGTGAGTCATCTGGCATCAGTTCATCAACCCATGGGACTGAGTCCAAGCAGCTCTACCCCAAGTGAGGAAGGAGAAAAGCAGACCACATTCTTCATTCATTGGCTCTTAATTCTCCCTCTCGCCATGCAAGCGTTTCCTAAGCACACTTAAAGATGGCCTTTCCTGGTCTTCCTCATCTAGGTCTCAAATGTCTTTGTTTCTAAACTTGAACCTATATGGTTCTTGTTCTAATCCCCCTCTCACCGCCCCCCCACCGCCGCCTTTCTTCAGACATGGTTTCTTTTGCTCTTTATCTAAGACTGAAATTCCCATTCAATTACCCACTCATCCATCTTTCCACCCACCCATCCATCCATCACCCATCCATCCATCCATCTACCTGCCTATCCATCTACCTATTATTAACAATTCATCCATCCTTCTATCTACTACCCATTCATCTATCCACTAACTTATCCATCATTCATCCATCCAACCACTCACCTATTCATTTTTTTTACCCTCCACCCATCCACCCATCACCCATCTACCTGCCCACCATCCTTCCACTTACCCATCTTCCCATCAAGCAATTTATTACACATCCATCCATCCAGTCACCTATTCTTTTTGTTGGTGGTGGTGGTGGCCATGGGGCTTGAACTCTGGTCCTGGGTGCTGTCCCTGAGCTCTTCAGCTCAAGGTGAACACTCTACCACTTAAGCCATAGCACCACTTCTGGTTTTCTGGAGATAAGAGTCTCACAAACTTTCCTGCCTGGGATGGCTTTTAAGTGCGATCCTCAGATCTCAGCCTCCTAAGTAGCTAGGATTTAGGTGTGAGCCACTGACGCCCAGCACCCATTCATTTTTCTACCCACAAACTCAGCCATTACCCATCCATCCACTCACCCATTTATTCTTCCACCCACCCACCCATCCATCATCCAGCCACACACTCACCCACATATCCATCTATCCACCATCCACCACTTATCCCCATTCATTCATCCCCCATGTACTCAAATAGTAGATGTTCTGGCAGGTTCTATGATGGTCACTGGGGACACAGTATAAAACATAGTTTCTTCTCTTAAGGAATCTTACATCTTGCCTCAATCCCTATCTCTGTCTCTCAGAACCCACCAATGCGCCTATCTCCTGCCCAGGCTCTTTCTTGTAGGGATGACAGACAGTATTAGGAAGACTCACATATAAACATAGAATTGTTTAAAATGTATTAACTATTCTTGGGCTAAGTATCATATAGGAAATAAATGGAATAGCAAAAGAGACCAAGAAGAAATTAAAGAGAACTTCCTAGAGAGTGTGTTGAAGGTATGTGTTCTAAGGAGGTGTTTAAGAAGGATTAACAGAGGGACAAAAGGCACAGCAGGAAATTTAAAAAATACCACAGCCTGAGGCAGAAAACAAAATATGTTCCAGTCTGGGGCTCCATGTGCCTGAAGAACAGTAATAGAAAGTAGCATGATGTGAGACCAGGGAGATGGCAGGAGACAGAGGTAAGGCAAGAGCTAAGTAAGGCACAGCTTCTGGGTCATGAAGAGGAAGCTGGGAAGGAGGGGGCTTCAGCAAAGACTGATGTCATCAGATTTAAAAGATTGCTCTAGCTTCTATGAGGAAAATGGCTGAAGGCATTATAGTCAGCTGAGAGGGGATGGTGGCTTGGTCCGATGTGATGTTCTGGATGGTGATTACTAGTGTCAAGTAGGAAGCTCAGACAAGGGCAAGAAGACTTCATGGCTAAATCTCACATGGCTGGCTTGAGAACTGGGTGAACAGCAGTATCTTCACCTGCTATATATGGGGGTCTCTAACCCGAAGCTGGGTTGGGGCATGTCAAATGTGAGAGACCCCCATAAGCTACTAGCAGGTCAAGTAGACCGTGGAATAAATGAGACTGGCACTCAGAAGAGGTTTGGCTGAGGACTAAGAGGCCACACACAGGGATACCCTGGGTGTGTTATCCATGGCCTTTAGCCAAGGTCTTTCATCCAGGCTGAAAACAGAGCTTAGGAGTTGGAGTCGTAGCCTGTCCTAATCTGAAGGCACCCAGGACCCTGCAGGGAAGGGCTGTGCATCATTAGGACCTATTTGGGGCAGGGGAATTTCCTTTACTTCTAAGGGACTAACCTTCTCAAAGACTGTTCTAAATGCCACTGATTCTTTTGTTGTTGTTGTTTTGCCCTGGAAATGGCCACCCTTTCTGTAAGCCTTCAGAGAAAATGACAAATGAAGGAAACATGCTTTTGGACTTGGACTCAGCCAAGGCCAAGAGGGCACCTCTTGCTCTGGGGTGTGGAAGCCAGGCCCAAGAATGTGGCAAGGACAGAGCCACACCGCAGGAAAAATGGATGCAGGTGGCTGGCTGAGTCATGCATGGCCCAGCTCTTTACCCAGAACCTCATGTAGTGTGAGGGAGGGGAGCCCTCCATCCTCTCTGCCATTCCAAGCAGGAAAAGGAAATTGGAAGAGAGGAAACATCATTTCTGTAGGGCCAGAACACAGTGTGCCTCTCTCCCTTCCCTTAGGAATTGAGGCTTGCTGAGGAGTCTGAACTCTTTCTAGGGCTGAGCTCTCCGGGAAAGAAGAGGCTGTCAGCGACCCACGGAGGGGATCTCTCAGGATCTCTCTTCCAAGTTGCTCCTGCCGCCAGCATTCTTGGCTTTGATGCCACATTTGGGAAAGGAGAGTTAGAAGTTCTTGTCTGCTCAACTGGAGGCACTGATTCCTGGGGTACTTCTCATTGGGCCTTAGCTCCACACCTCTTGTCCCCATTTACTCAACTGCCATCTCGATTTCCTCATTCTCCTCCACTTGGTGGAATGATTGGTGAGCAGAGGTTGATAGAGTGGCCAATGCTGTGGGATGCTGTGGCAATGCTGGAGGCATGGAAACCTACCAGGGAGAGTAAAGAAGCTTCTGTGTACACTGACTCCAGCAGGCTATGGCACCCAGAATCAAGGAGGAGAGTCATGATGAGGGTCAGTGTGTTGATGGGCCAGGAGAAGAGGAGCAGCCATTTCTTTGGGTCGTTTTTAAGGTGATATTTGACAGCTGTTATTATTACAACGAAGAAGATCGGGGGAAGTAGTGTTGAAGGCTCATCAAATTGTGGGAATGGTGGTGGAACTGTAGCTCCTCATGGCCGTCTTCCCTCATTGATCTGCCACTCTCAATGCTTCACCTTGAGATTAAAGCCAGTGCCACCTCAGATAGGACAGGGTAACTGGGAGGCCAGGCCACGGGTGCTCATAGCTTATTGGGGGGGGCTCTCTGGGAAGATTGTAGCTTTGGATAGATAGAAGACAAACTGTCTAGATAAACACTAGATAGAAAACCAACTGTCCCTTTGTTTTTCCCATCATTTTTTTCTCTTCACTCTCTCACACACACAAAGAGAGAGACACCCACAAAGGGAGACACGCGGAGACAAAGAGAGACTCATGAATACACAGAGACACATACAGAGAAAAAAAGAAAGAGACAAAGAGATACAGAGAAACACAAAGAGAAAGCTAGAAACAAAGACAGACAGACAGACAGACACCAGACAGACAGACAGACATACACACACACACACACACACACAAACGCACACACACACACACAGAGACAGAGAGGGACAAAAAGAGGAACAGAGAGGGGCTGGGAAGGTGGCTCAGTGGTAGAGCACTTGCCTTGCATACATGAGGCCCTGGGTTCGATTCCTCAGCACCACATAAGCAGAAAAAGCCGGAAGTAGTGCTGTGACTCAAGTGGTAGAGTGCTAGCCTTGAACTGAAGAGCTCAGGGACAGTGCCCAGGCCCAGAGTTCAGGCCCCACAACCAACCAAAAAAAAAAAAAAAAAAAAAGAGGAACAGAGAAAAACAGAAACACACACAGAAAGGAAGAAACATACAAAGAGAGATAAAGAGACACAAAGAGAGACAAAGAAATACACAAAAGAGAAAAGCATACAAAGAGGTAAAGGGAGAAAGACAAAGAAACATGCACAAAAAAATGTAGAGACACAAAGAGAGACCAAGAGAGATGAAAGAAACACACACAAAGAGAAACACAAAAAAGACACACACACACACACACACACACACACACACACACACACACACACACAGAGAGATAAATCCAGAAGGAATTTGTTGTATTAACTTGCACAAAAGTTTTCAATATTATGTAGTCAAATCCACTGACAAGAATTTTAGTGTCTTATGCCATCCTCCCTGCCCCAAGATTTAAACAATATTCTTCTATACAGTAGTCTCCACCCTTTTATCCTCAGTTTTACTTTTCACGGTGTCAGTTACTTGTGGTCTACCCCAGTCCCAAGAAACAAAATACAAAATTCCAAATATAAACCATTCATAAAATGTTTTAAAAAAAAACCTTTTGTTACAGCATATTGTTCTAATTATTCCACTTTATTCTTATTGTTAACCTCTTACTGTGCCTTTACAAATTAAAATTTGTCACAGGAAAAATTCCCACACAAATTGAGCTCAGTGCTATGAGAAGCTTCAGACGCCTGCCAAAGGTCTTGAGACACATCTCTAGTGGAGAAGGGGGACTTGCCACTTTGTTCTAAAGCATGACAGTTTTTGTTCTTCAGTATGATTGTCATAATCCATTTGCATATTTTCACTTATATGAAAAAAGGAACTTCAACTTAACTTTTTTTTTCAAATAGCTAATGGCATGCATGGCTTACTGTATAAATGACCCTTACCCCACTTCCCTCTGCCTCACATTTCAACTACCGTATTTATCTTGTACTAAGCTCCCAATCTACTCTGTTTGATTAAAGTTATTTGTCTATTCTTGTGCCAATCCCACAATGTTTTAACTACTGTAGCTTTATAGTATATTTTGATACCTCATGGGGCAAATTCTTCACCATTGTTTTTTTTTCCCCAAAATGTTCTTGGCTAGGCCAACACATGTTCTATTCCAGATGAACTCAAGAATCAGCGGTCATAAAAAGTTCAAAGCACACCAAAAATCTTTCTAAATGTTCCTCCTTTTCCAGTTACTGCTCTGATTCTTCTCCTCCCCACCCCCCATTTCCTTTAAGCAGTACAACTGGTCCACAGCAAGATGTTCCTATAATTCTAGGAATTAAACTATGACATTTTCCATTTCATAAGTAAAATTAGAAGCATGTAAAGGGACTATTCCTAGGGTCAGGAGTAGGAAGCACAAAATAAAAACCCTCTAGTCTTATTTGATTTACAAGCCTTTTTTTCCTATAGAAAAAGAGGAGATATTGATTAGAGACACTAAATGCCCAGTTCTAAACCAATCTATCACTCATCACTGAAGAGTAGCTGACAAGTAGTTCACACAAGTGTTTGCCAGCTTTGACAGTGAA
This sequence comes from Dipodomys merriami, assembly GCF_024711535.1. Lineage (NCBI taxonomy): Eukaryota > Metazoa > Chordata > Mammalia > Rodentia > Heteromyidae > Dipodomys > Dipodomys merriami. The sequence continues at coordinate 24,405,040 of NW_027203937.1, read as the reverse complement.
ACCCTTTGTGTGGAAAATGGAGCCACTCTCAGGATTGACAAAATTGTGTTTATAAGTCTACTAAGCTGAGAACCAGGCTCTGGCCAAAGAGACTTTCCAAATGCAAAGACTGCTGCACTAGGTATCCAATGGAGGTCCACAAGCCTTCCTATCAGCAGTTGACCTGGCAACATGCTTTTAGGCTTAGATGGCAGTGTTTCGTTTCTATTCATGGAAACAACAAATGACTCTACACATTTTCAAAGCTGTCTGCTCATTCTTGGCAGGAAAATCTCTGCATACTCTCAAGGACTTGGGAGCCCAGGGTATGCACAATGCCAAGAGCTTATTTCCTGTTAGATTCCTCTCTTCTACCTGAGTCATTCCAGACAGATGGCTATGGACATGATATTAATAATTCTGGATTTTTCTGATGCAGCCCAGATTTCAAATATTTTTAACTTTAGCATTGTCATTAAAATATCCTTGGAATTCTAAGATTTTCATGTCCAACTAACCTCTCCCATATTGCATTAACACTGGGAAATAGCCCAAAACAATGTTGCAAGATGATATGTCCTTGATATTAGTTTGTTTCTAAAAATCCTGTTACAAAAGATTCCTAAGCTATGACATTCACACATCCCTGAACTCATTCTAACTCAGTCACTTGGGTTCCTATATTTAGCCAAAGGAACCTTTTATTTGGATTGACTCTATTTCTTTTCATACATAAATCTTGTATCTTAAAAAATAAAACCTTTTGAACTAAGACACCCTTATATCAACATAGATTAGGAAGAAAGAAAGAGAAAGAGAGGATGGAAGGAAGGAAGAAAAGAAAGAAGGAAGGAAAGTTTGGCTCATAGCACCTCAGTAGCACAATGGCTCCACTAAGATTCAGTGGTTGCTGTGGAGCTGTCCACCAGGGAGGTGCTGACAATATTCTAGAGTTGGACAGGGGCTGCCTTCCAGAGTTATGAGTCCCTCCACACCCCTATCATCAAGTTGTTCCTAGATAAACGTAAAGTACAAGAGATTAGGAAACATAGGCCATGTTCCCCTGTATCTTCTGCTTCTCTCATTGGCTCAAATCCAGACATAAGATCTGCCCAGCTAGAACTTCATTGCTCTCATTCTGAAAATTATGAGCTATAGATTCCTCTAGATGGTCTTGCAGTCCCTGGAGAGGCTAATTCTGGTCTACTTGGTAGAAAAACAGGACTAGCTGCTGACAATGGAAAGGTTGTAGCCCTAGTCCTTTATCCACACCCTAACATTCACTTTCTTCTTCTTTTCCATCCCCAGACCTACTTACCTCCTCCCCTACTTATAAGATGTGGAAGAAAAGAGTACTTTTAGAGGGACAGTCATTTGGGCTTTGATGCTCGTGGCAGACTGGCTGAGTCTGAATAAGTCATTCTTCCCCTTCTCAAATGCAAAACAAGAACTGCTAGGGTCTCTGAACCTGTTCCCTTTCTCCTTGTCCTTTAGCTATCCTTCCTCTTGTTAGTCATATGTCTCACTGAAGACCACAAAGCCCTTGATATTCAAGTCCTTTGGCACTAATGACCCCTGATGTGAGTTCTAGAGCAGGAGTTTGGAATAAGACCATCATAAGTAACAGGGGATTGGATGAGCCTGGAAGCTTTGCACCTGTAAGGTGTACACAAAGGGAGGGTGGCAAGATTAGGAAAGCCTCAAATGTTTGGGGGGGGGATATCCAGGAACATATCTTCTTTAGGATATTTTATTTATAAAAATGTTACATGTTTATTATAAACAATTCAAGCAATATTGATGAACTCAAAAAATTCAAACTTTGAAATACTATCACTCCAAAATAACCATAGGTGACACAAGAAAACATATTGCAGATTTATTTAGTTAGTTATTCCTTTCTCTGTCTCTCATTTTATTTGCACAGTAGATAACTAAGAAAAAAAGACTGGACAGGGCTGGGAAGGTGGTTCAGTGGTAGGGCGCTTGCCTTGCATGCATGAGGCCCTGGGTTCGATTCCTCAGCACCACATAAGCAAAAAGAAAAAAGCAGGAAGTGGTGCTGTGGCTCAAGTGGTAGAGTGCTAGCTTTGAGTTGAAGAGCTGAGAGACAGCGCCCAGGCCCAGAGTTCAGGCCCCACGACTGGATCCCCCCCCCAAAAAAAATGACTGGACAAATGAATGGATGGATGAATATAAAGAAATGGTTTTTAAAAGGATCATTAGGGGAGAGAGAAAGAGAGAGAAGAGAAGAGAAGAGAAGAGAAGAGAAGAGAAGAGAAGAGAAGAGAAGAGAAGAGAAGAGAAGAGAAGAGAAGAGGAAAAAAGATATAAGGAACAGTTTGGGGAAGGGAGGTTCCAGGAAGGAATAAGAAAAGAATGATGGAGAGATTATGTATAAAAACAGAATAATAAAACCTGTTAAAAACTTGTTTAGAAAGGTGGAAAGGGGGAAGTGGCGCTGTGGCTCAAGTGGTAGAGCGCTCGCCTTGAGCAGAAGAGCACAAGCACAGCGCCCAGGCCCAGAGTTCAAGCCCCACGACGGACAAAAAAACAAAAAGAAAGAAAGGTGGAAAGGGTAACAAGAAAGGGCAACAGAGGAGGTGAATTTGGAAATATCACAATGAAATCATTCTGGACAATTAATATATTCTAATTAAAGTAACTAATTAAAAAGAAAATATATAATGAAAAATATTTTTTTAAAAAAACAAGACTCCTCATTTGGGCATGGTTCTATTTTAGGCAGTATCAATTGACTGGCTGCTAAGAAAGATAAGGAAATTAGCACTCGTAAGCTTCCTCCCATCTCCCCTCCCCCATTTCCCGAAGATTATGAGTAATACTGTTTTTTTGCCTATTTTTGTCTCATAATATGAGTCATTTCAAGTGCATGTGATCAGGATTAAATGGTGCATATAACAGAGAAATGTGATGACATAGATGTCTGTTATAGACACCAAAGTGTACCAATAAAAGAGAAACTTTTTAAGTGTTATTTGGCTACATAAATGTAATAATAAATTCAGCTATTTATGCAGACCACTGACCTTGTGTGCCTAATTGCTATGAATCACAAGGATAATTATGTATGATTATCATCAAATATCAGATTTCTTAGGTAATAAAATGAGTGAACAAAGTGGATTATCTTTAATTCATCTTCCCAGAGATCCTTTGGAGCAATCCCTACTGGGGATCAGGGGAGACTTGGGTGATGACAGTCAGATTTGACAATAAAAGCAACAATTTCCAACATTGCTGAATACTCTCTGCTTGCCAAGCGCAAGGCATTTTACATATATTGGCTCATTTAGTTTCCCAACATTCTGATGACAGATGTACTATACTCCTAATTTTAAAAGTAAAGGAATAAGCCGGGAGCTGGTAGCTCACACCTATCATCCTAGCTACTCAAGAAGCTGAGATCTGAGAATCACAGTTTAAAGGCATCCCAGGGAAGGGAAAATCCATGAGATTTTAACTCCAATTAACCACCAAAAATATGGAAGTGGAACTGTGGTTCAAGTGGTAGAGTGCCAGCCTTGAGCAAGAACAGTTCAGGGACAGATCCCAGACCCTGAGTTCAAGTCCCAGCACTAGCACAAAAATAAAATAAATAAGGAAACATAACTAGTGAGTTATGAACCTCAGATTTTCACTATAAGTAGTAGATCTGTGTTCAATACTTTGTTGTCCATAACAGCCTAACTGTGTAGCCTTGGGTTACTCACTCATCCTCTCTGGGCCCAGGACAACTTCTATAAGTGAATGACTAAAAAGGACTTTCCTACTGCCACCCAGAGCTTCACTAGGACTCAAGCAATGGTGCTTGGGACAGAGCTTCAAAAAACAACTGGCGGTCTTCGTCATGCCTCAAGCAAGTGATTCTTGCCTGTGTTGATGGAAAAAAAAACATTACCAGGAGACCACAAAAACAAAACATTCTCCTGCCAGAAGATAATTCGAAGGGGTGGTGGAGAGTTCCAATGGCCATGAACACTTTAGCAAGTTCAGGTTCAGGGTGAATTCTACCCAGACACTTTTTGTTCCCAGTACTCATTATCAAAGTACTCTTTGATAGTGTCTCATCAAGGGACTATCAAAAGGTCCACTGACTGTTGTCCCCACTCCTTTAGGCCAGTATTATTCTCCTAGGCCCTGAGGGCTTGTCCACTCTTGGAATAAACACTTGATCGGGCTGTTACCAGCTTGTCTTTCTAGATATGATGCCTAAAAGGTGAGGGCCACAAAAACCTCAGCCTGAAGGAGACACCCAAGCCAGCATTCAGAGGGCTGAGGTCTCTGTGAAGGAAGAGAAACTGACTTCTGGCCCTAATTCAAACCCATGACTTGGGCAAGTCCCTGGTCCTCTTGTGGGGGGTTTGTTTTCTCATCTATAATACAAAGGTTTTCTGGATGTTCTCCCAAGGCCTGTCCAACTTGCCTTATGTTGTCTATTCTGGGAGAGGTACAGCATGATGTGACTGGCTGTGATTTATCTGGGAGATTTCCAGAGAGAAGAATCCAGCAAGAATCTGAACACAACAGAGTAAGATAAACCACAGTTTAAGAAAGAACCCTGGGCCAAAAGTGCAAAGTTGCAAATCCATTATGATTTGGAGAGCAAAAAGGAGGACATAGCACTGGGATTTGTATGAAAAGCACAAGGAGAGATGGAGAGAAAAAGAAGGTACAGAAGGCCCCAAGATCAGTCAGCTAAGGATCTGCCTTTGTGGGGGGGATTATAGCCTATGACATTAAGATCACTAGATCCTAAGCCAGAGGAGGAAATGAAGGGAATGAGATGGGCCATTTGAGCTCACCGTGCAAATCATACCTTTAATTTGGGGCTTGGGTAGCGTGGTCAAAGGTGTTGATACTGTCTACCTGAAGAAAAGTAGGCTTGCAGAAGGGATACTACTAAATAGCACCTCTTAAGCCTTAAAAAGTAGACTCTAAAAGAACTAGAATGTCAGATCATCCTCAGGTTTCACATCTCTAAGATAAGATGTAAGTATCTGAAGGCCTTCTAATTCTCATTCAACAAAACCAATGACCACAGCACCACTCCCAACTATCCCACCCCAACATCCAAGGTCTCCTACTTTTCAGAAGAAACCAAAATTCCAAAACTTGTCCCCAGACTCTGCACATACCTCCTGTCACCAAGCCCAGGAGCCTGCAGGGGAAGCTGGTCCATGGGCAGAAAGGAGGCTGGATCTTTCCACTAGATTGTCAAGATCCTAAGGCTGATTGTGCCTTGCTGGCTTCCTGTGCTCTGCTGCAGGTGGATGTGCAGTCCAGACAGACAGGAACAGGGGCAGCTTATCTGGGATGTCCACTCAGCTCAGGAATGATAACTAGCCAGCCAGCAAGTCTGCTGGGAAGCCTCTAGTGAGAATCTGAGAGGCCTCTGTGACCCAGGGTTTTGTAGCCCATCCCATCATGTGTGTCGATTTTTATTCGCATACACATGTGTATACCCAGACATAGAATTAAGATGTATATACACGCATATAGTGGGTGCAAATAAAGTAAAACCATGGCCACTCTGAGGATTGACCTAGAATTAGCAATTCAGCCTTCCTCAGCAGAATGGAATTAGCTACAGTAGTTTCACAAACTTCCTTTTCTGGATGGGACTGTATGTCTGCTCAGTCACTTGTCCATTTATCCAGATCTCCATTCTACATGGGTCAAACACTTCCTTCCCCAGATGCCAGTTACTAGCCGATGATGATTCTCTGGGACCTTTTTTTTATTTCTGTATTTCACTGTGGTTAACAGACACACACACACACACACACACACACACACACACACACACACACACACACACACACACAGCCCATAACATCTGCTACTGTAACCAATTTTAAGAGTCTACTTTAGTACCATTAAGTATACTCATATTGCTGTGCTCCACCTCTCCTGTTGCAGTTACCTAAAAAAAGTCTTGAAGTGAGAGAATCCTCTCTCCTGACAAGATGGGTTCCAGGAATTTGACTCCTGTGCAGCTCTGTGTAGAGTTCAAGTGCAAGAGGTTCATACTTGACCTCAAATGCACTCCACTAATGGCTATTATAAATTATCCACACGTTTGCTGACTCCACAGATAAAAGAAGGTCACTGCCCTCAGCCAAAAGCCTTGGGCTGGGCAGTGGCATGGGCTTCCTTCCAGGGAACCTGTCTCAGAAAGGGGCAGAGTTACATGTACTTATAACACAACCACAGTTGGATTACCCAGGTCAGATGGGGGCACCAGAGGACTGTGCCTTTCATTTTGGTCAGTCTCTGGCTGTGTGGATTTGCTTTGACTCTTGGAGGAAGCTCTTGGAAGTTAGCAAGTTGTATAATGTTTAACTCCTCATTTGTGAAATGCAAATAATATCCATCTTTAGATTATTTCAAAGCTGGAAAATATGATGAACCAGAGCTATTTTTTGCAGGGTGCCGGTGGCTCATGCCTATACTCCTAGCTACTCAGGAGGCTGAGATCGGAGGATCACAGTTCAAAGCCAACCCAGGAAGGAAAGTCCATGAAACTCTTATCTCCAATTAATCACCAGAAACACAGAAGTGCCTTGAGCTGAAAAGCTCAGGGACAGCACCCAGGCCCAGAGTTCAATCCCCATGACTGACAAAAGAGAGAGAGAGAGAGAGAGAGAGAGAGAGAGAGAGAGAGAGAGAGAGAGAGAGAGAGAGAGAGAGAGAGAGAGAGAGTTATTTTCTTTGAAGACAGACATATAGTAAGTGCATTTTGTTAAATTTAATTTTCCAAAATCATTTTTATCTTGTAGTATGCTATATCTTGTATGTCCACTTTTTTAACTGGCAAAAAGGTATGTACATTGGTGGTATACAGCATGATGTTGGATGTAGACATGTACTGAGAAATTACTAAATCAAACTAATTAACCTCATTACCTCCCATACTTACCAGGATTTTTGTTGTTGTTGTTGTTGTTGTTATACTGGGGTTCGAACTCAGGACCTTGTACTTGCTTGCATGGCTGGTGCTCTACCATATGAGCCGCACCTCCAGCCCAGCTTTTTGCTGATTGTTTTGAAGATAGAGTCTCCCAGACTTTTCTACCCAAGCTGGCTTCAAATGGAAATCTTCCAGATCTCAGCCTCCTGAGTAGCTAGGATTACAGGCATGAGCCACCAGTTTTCAACTCTTTTTTCTTGTTTGTTTGTTGTTTGGGTTTTGAGGTAAAAAGCAGTTTAAATCTACTACTGTATTAGGAATTTGCACACATCCTACTGACTCTAGTCATAAAACATATCTTTCTCTTAACTAAACCTTGTATTCTTTGACTTACCACCCACCCCCATGGTAATTGCTTACTAAGTGGAATAACAGTGTTCATTCTTGTTGTTGTTCTTATTTATTCACCAGTTTCCTCAAATCCTGAAAGCCTACAAGCACCAATGCACAAACAGTAAAAGCACAAACAGTACTTCTGAATTCACTGACTCACACTCCCCTTTAACACCATAAAGTAACCACTAGTGAGCTATGTCTCACAGGAGGTGTCTTTGCTCAAAGTGGATCTCTCTGTCTCTCTGTCTCTCTGTCTCTCTGTCTCTCTGTCTCTGTCTCTGTCTCTGTCTCTGTCTCTGTCTCTGTCTCTGTCTCTCTCTCTCTCTCTCTCTCTCTCTCTCTCTCTCTCTCTCTCTCTCTCTCTCTCTCTCTCTCTCTTTCTCTCTCTCTGGGACATCCACAGGCCCTAGTGTTTTAAGCTGCTCCTCACACCCAGAACCACCAAATATGCCAAAAATCATGATGATGTCACCCAGGCTCTCTTCCTGTAGTTATACCAGCAAAACTATCTTCAAGAAATGTGGATGGTGCACCAATATTTTACATTCTTTGTAGAATGGCTTTCAGTTTTTATTATAGGCTGGTGGTGACTATGCTGCTTACCCAGCATAAGGCTCTGAGTCCAAACCCCAGTATGACTAAAACATAAATAAATCAAACTGTCAGTTGTCAAATATCTTTGACTATGAGAAGTCCAGGTGATGACTGGCAGTCAGTAGAGGAAAATGCTGTGTCTGTAGGCATCATGGAGTCACTGTACATACCCTACTGAGATGTGAAATGCTCTCTTGTCCATAAATATAAGCTTACATGTTAAAAAATTAAATTTAAAAAGAACTCCTTTAGTACAAGACAAAAGAGTCTTGGAACTCAAGAGACATTTTTAAGAGATGGACACCAAACTCTGTTCTTATTTCTCACCACTTCTCCACTAGCAGAAGTACTAATACTCAAAACCATACACAGAGACATCTGGGAAGCTTGAGCATGGTCACCAGCCATGCTGTGATGGACAAACTTACCTCAGAGCCAAGAACATACCTAGACTGAGTAGAGATCTATCACCATTCTCCTAATGCATTTGTCATCTCTGATACCATCTCCCAAACAACTGCCCTGTATTAGGTATTTACTACTGTATAACAAGTTACTCTAAACTTAGTAGCTCAACACACCACATATTTATTCTGGGGTCAGGAATCAAATGCATATTAGCAGGGTCTCTCTCAAGGTCACCATTAAAGGATCAGCCAGGCTGCCGTCATCCGAGGCCTCCCTGGGTCCAGAGGACCCACTCTCCAAGGCTCACTCTCATGGCTGTGTGTAAAGGCTTTCATTACTGGCTAACTTCTTATCATGTCTTCCTGCAGAACCAATTATCTATGATGGAGAGAAGAGCAGCCTTTCTTAGCCAAGTCTTAGAAACCACACATACCACTTCTGCAGTGTTCTATCCATCATTCTGGTAGTGGGGGTGGGAGTGGGGGTGTAAGGAGGAAAGACCTCCCCAGGGCTCCACAGGCTTGCCTGAGGGAAACTTGGCTCTTCTCAGGGGACTTTAAGGTCCCTAAAGGTAGAGCTAAGCAATGACAAGTTCACCCTAGGACTAGAGATACTTATTTGAAGGCCAGTAACGAAGAAAAGAAAGTGCAGAGGGGATAGAAGTAAAGCAGTGGACAGAATTTTGAAGATAGAAATTTTGAAGACAGAAAAAAGTATTTGTGTGGGAACAGATGAAAGAGACCCACATCTTCAGTGGTGTAGGAATGATAGAAACACAAGTATTCTAACAGAGCCGTGTTTCCCCCTCACATTGCTGGTCCATGAGTTTGTTCCATATCCCTCCCTTGAGAAAGCAGCCGCCATCTTGGACACTGCCAACACCATTGGCAGAGTGTCTTGGGGAGCTTGCATGGACAATGAAATTCTCTGGCCCAGAAAAGATACATGTCCCCTCTATGCACAATCACTCATCATATATTGTCACTCTGATTCCAGCCAGCCGGAGGGAGCCAAGAAGTACAACCCCATCACATGCCTGGAAGAGGAGGAAACTAGGAATATTTGGCAAACAGCACTCGTGATTCCTCAGTCTAGGAGGTACAAAATGAGAGAAAGGTATGTTCCTGGGAGTTAAACTACTAGGCAAAAATGAGACTTTTCCAGGCCTAAGATCTGAGACTCTGAGGCTTGTCCAGTTACTCCCTTACTCTTGGGTCAGGTATCTTGCTACCTCACAACAGCCCAAAGAGGCATGAATGTTCAGGGTTCTCTAGCATAGTCTTCTGAAATTCTCTGGCCTCCCCTTATATTGTACCCCTTCCAATCCCAACCCTTTAATCCAGGGGAAGAATGTCTAGACTCCAGGTCACATGTACACTGAATTTCATGTTTTGAAGCCTGGCCCAATCCCTTAGGATTCCTTGGGGTAACCCCCAACCCACTTCCCAAAGATAAGTAACCCTAATCTGATCACCTGACCACGGTTGTCAATAGATAGAATTAGGTAGAGCTCTCATTAGCCTGAGAAGTGCCTAGCTCTAGATTTTTTTTCTTTTTGACTAGAAGCTCATTTCTTAGGAATCTCAGGTTTTTACATCTTAGTAAGCTGGCACAACTTACTCCACCCAGGCCAAAGAGAAGCCATCACCCCAGATGCCTTTCATGGACATATCTGGCAGTGGCTGAAGAACAATACACTTTCATTTATATTCTCACATCCAATAGCTGCTTAGTTTACAACTGGTTATTGGCCAGGCCTCAAGACCCCACTTGATCCCTTATAGACTATAACCATGATTAATTAATACACCCAGTAACCATCTGACCCCCATGTCTTACTCCCCACTCCCTAATTAAGAAATGCAAAGCTACTGTCCCTAAGTCTCACAGCTAGTAAGTAGCAGATTTAGGATTGAAACCCAAATGGGTCTGACTCTAGATGTCATATTCTTAGCCACTAGATATTAAATGGTAGCCAACAAAATGTTTACAAAAATACTTTGGCCTCAGGTGGCATCAGAAGAGATGTCAAGGGAAGGAGAAATTCACTGTATTGCCAAGGCCTTGCCATCTTCCTTATGCCTAAAATTGCCTGTGACCTGGAGTTCAGGCGTCCTCCTCCTTCTGCCCTCTTCTCCCCAGATTAAAAGGCTGGATAAAGAAGGGGTATAGTATTAGGTGAGGTCAAAAATCACCCTAAGTCTGAACCAGACGGTGAGACAGGACATACAAATTGTCTCAAGTAGTAGTGAAGGGCAGAACAACAACATGGCGGACAAAGGTCCACAGTGAATATGATTCCTTCCTCCAAGGCCACACCAAGCACCAGTCCTTCTCTAAAGAGCTGTCTGTGGGTAGACATGATATCCATGCTTCCCTGTAGGAACATCTAGGCTTTGGGTCTGCTCTGTCATCCCTTTTCTTTGAACAACCTTATTGTAGCCTGCCCCCTCCCCTACACAGACACACAGACACACACACACATACACACACACACAAACACACACACACTTCAAACCAGTTGCTCTTGGGAACTTCCCAAGATCCTCAAGACATCTGCCAACCTGTGGAACTGAGTCCCATTCTCAACACCTATGGCCCTGAGAAGCCTTGACCAGGATGAATGTGGTGACCACCGGGCAGGTGAGGGCAGCAGAGAGCCAGAGGCAGAAAGCCCAGGAAGGAGCTACTGCTCCCAGCTGGGAGAACTCCAGGAGGAAGTGGGAGGAGCTTGTGGAGAACCTTCATCTGCCAAGGAAATCCCCTCCCCTGGGTTCACACAGAGGCCAGTTCAGGTTGAAGCAAAGATGCTGGGGTGCACACTGGGAAGTCAGACCAGAGAGCAGTAGAGGGATGCCAGAGACAACAGTACAGAGAGGCCAGAAGAGCGCCAGCAACTTGCTGGAGGTCAGCAAAGGTCCCGGAGCAGGTCTGAACACAGGCCAGCCTTGTCTCCTCCAGGCCAGAAGAACAGAGAGGAATTTGGACAAAGAAGCAAAGACAAAAAGCTGTTCCGTTCATTTTATGAGATCATCATAACCCTGATAACAAAACCTGTCAGGAACAGTACATACACAAAAAGAAACAACAGACCAGTACCACTTTGGAATATGGACAGAGGAAAACTGTGACATTAACATAGTAAATGTAAACACTTAAAAAACAAAAAATCTCCCATGAGAATCAAGAAGGTTCATTCCTGCCAGGTTAAGGTGATATGGTATTAGGAAATGTCATTCAATTATACAGTTTATCAGTACTAATAAGAAGAAAAAAATAAAAACTTGGGACTATGTTCTAAAAGCATTGACTAGAATTTCACATCCCTTTCTTTTGTGTGTTTTTTTATTATTTAACTTTTAAAATACAAGAAGACAAGGCCAATTTTATGACACAATAAACAATAGCAATGTCTTACTTAAAAATGAAATCCTGCCAGCTGCTAGTGTTCACACCTGTAATCCTAGCTACTCGGGATGCTAAGATCTGAGGATCACGGCTCAAAGCCAGCCCAAAAGTAAAACTATCACTGAACTACCAAAAAAGCTCAAAGTGGAGCCATGGGTCAAGTGATAGAATACTAACCTTGTCCAAAAAAAGCTCAGGGATAGTGCCAGGCCCTGAGTGCAAGCCCAAGGACCTACACAAACAAAAAAAAAAAAAAACAAAAAAACAAAAAAACAAAAACAGTGAATTTAAGCAGCAGACACCTTAAGTCATTTACCAACTAAAATCTTAATGACCAAAATGTTTAAGAACATGATGCTAGGTAAAGTGCTCTTGCATATTGCAGCTGTCATTTGTACAGGAAAATCAAACCATTTCTTCTCTATATTCCTATGTTCTTTGCAGATACCAATTGGGTGTCCTATAATTTAACTCAATTCCGAGCATAATTGTTCAATTAGTTAAAAAAATTGTTCAGTTAGTTTTTTTTTTTAAATTAGACATTACAAGTTACAGGCTCAGCCTCACAAGCTGCTCACCATATCAGATACGGGTTTCAAGTAGTGATTCACCAGGTTAGGCATACTTCTAACTGAGCTACAAATTAGGGGAGAACCTCTCTTCTCATGTTAAATCACTTGTTATGATGGCTCACTGAAGTCAATTGTCACCTCTACTTATTGGTTTATTACTTGATGAAGGAGACAGATGATGAGGTACATGGGGTCAAGTGCAGGACACAGAAGCTTCTGTGCCTGTGGAGCTGGGGTGTGTGCCATTGATGCATTCACTTTACGAGCAGCTCTGCAGGCCTTGTAACTTTCAGAATCTTTTCTAGATGCTTCCTCACATAAGCATCATGGGTTATCAATTCTGTCTCCAGCTTCTCTTCCTTCCCTAGAGGATGGTGTGGGCTAAAAATGGGTTTCCTCTTGTAGACAACACATAATTGGGTCTCTGGGTCTTTTGTTTTGTTTTGGGTTGTTTTGTTTTGTGGTGCTAGGCATGGAACATGGAACCTGGTATGTGCTAAGCACATTGCTCCAGCATGGAGCTATACCCTCGGCCTTGGATCTCTATTTTTAATTGCAGTATATTAACCAGATACTTACTAGCTCTTGATGTGATTATCTATTTGGTTAGACCTAAGTTTATCACTTTCCTATTCATTTTGTACTTGCCCTGTTGGTTCTTTGCCATTCCTGTTTTTCCCCTATTATCTGAATTATTTTGGATTAATTGGTTGTTTTTCTTTTCAGTATTCTATTTTATGTCTACTTCTTTAAAATTAAAATGTGGCTGCAGGGGCTGGGAAGGTGGCTCAGTGGTAGAGTGCTTGCCTTGCAGGCATAAGGCCCTCAATTCGATTTCTCAGCACCAGATAAGCAGAAAAAAGCCGGAAGTGGCACTGCGGCTCAAGTGGTAGAGCTAGCCTTGGGCTGAAGAGCTGAGGGACAGTGTCCAGGCCTAGAGTTCAAGCCCCATGACCTACAAAAATAATGTAGCTACAATAATTTGGTAATGTGTATTTTTCCTTTTCTTTGCTTCATTTTATACACAGTCTACCTTCAAGTAACATTATATCTCTTCATATAGAAGACTTTACACTGTTTCTACTATCCCTCCCTATATTTTGTGTTGTGAGTTCACAGACTTTCTTTTTTTTTTTTTTTTTTTTTTTTGGGTCCGGTCGTGGGGCCTGAACTCGGGGCCTGGGCGCTGTCCCTCAGCTCATCAGCTCAAGGCTAGCGCTCTACCACTTGAGCCACAGCACCACTTCTGGCTTTTTTCTTTTTGCTTCTGTGGTGCTGAGGAATCGAACCCAGGGCCTCATGCATGCAAGGCAAGCGCTCTACCACTGAGCCATCTTCCCAGCCCCACAGACTTTCTTTTATGTATGTTATAAATGCCCATGGAACATTGTTTTTTCAGCAGTGAATCATCTTTTAGTAAAAAATTTTTTTTTGAGGTACTGGGGTTTGAACTCAACCTTACAATTGCTAGGCTGTTGCAAAACCACTGAACCATACCTCCAGCCTTTCTTTTAATGAAAGTTTAATAGTTGTCTTTAGCATTTCCTACATTCTGCTTCTCTTTGTGTAACACCAAACTTCTGTGTGGTATTATATTTCTTTAGTGTGAAACATTTCTAGTGGCTCAGAGGTACCAGGCTTACCTACTTTCCATGAAGCCCTGGGTTTGATCCTCAGCATTGCAAAAAAAAAAAGGAAAGAAAGAAAGAAAGAAAGAAAGAAAGAAAGAAAGAAAGAAAGAAAGAAAGAAAGGAAGGAAGGAAGGAAGGAAGGAAGGAAGGAAGGAAGGAAGGAAGGACAAACTTTCACTGAACATTTTCATAGTCCAAATGATGTTAACAAATCTCTCAGTTTTATTTGCCTAACACATCCTCATTTTACATTTTTTTCTTTTTTCTTGGGTTGGGGGACTGATCCTGGGGCTTGAACTCAGGTGCTGGGTTGTTGGGTCATCGTCCGGGGGTCCAAGGAAAGGTAAGTGCGGCGCTCTCCCGTTCCCCAGCCTCCCTCACCCGGGGAGACAATCAGACACAGCGGGGAGCCAAATCCAGCAGGTTGAAAACTCATTTATTAACAGAGAGCAGGCCTTTTTAAAGCCAAAAGGGCAGGTGGCATGGCAGCTGGGGAAGAGGAACCAATCACTGTCAGGGTCACACCCCCTCATGCACCTAAGCCTTCATGGGCTGGTTACGCACTGAACATAAAGCAAATTGGGCTCTGCCCACTCAACTCTCTCTCAGCGCCATCTTTGCCGCCCATGTGCTCGGCAGATTCCCCCTTTTTTTGTTTTAATGGCAGACCCATCTCCCACTTAGTTATCCTTTTCCCTCCTCTGTAAAGGTTGTTTTAACAGGATTACATTGATAAGGATAGCATTGGCTATGCAGGGGGTAGAGGCAAGTCTGGGGGTCGAGATTTGCCAGACTAGGATAGGGAGGACCTTGTGCATGATCCAAGAGCCCGTCCCTATTACCTCACATCCCCACCTAGCACAGTAATAAACATCAGTCCCACCACAGTTAGAAATGTCTGAAGCAGTTCAATTAATTCCTGGGCACCTGGTGTCTTTTAAGTAAGCCAGTTCCTTGTACTGCCTTTAAGCTAGCACAGGGGTCAAGATGACCTTTGAGCTTTACTGTCAGCTCCCAATGGCTCCCAACATCACTGGGTGCTATCCCTAAGCTTTTTTTGTCAAAGTTAGTGTTCTACCACTTGAGTGACAGCTCCACTTCCAGCATCTTTGGTGCTTAATTGCAGATAAAAATCTCATGGACTTTCCTGCCTGAGCTGGCTTCAAACCACATCCTCAAATCTCAGTCTCCTAAGTAGCTAGGATTATAGGCATGAGCCACTGGCACTGGCTTCATTTTATGTTTAGTCTTAAAGGATGGTTCTTCCATGTGGGAAGTTCTAGGTTGACTGATTTTTCTTTTAGCCCTTTAAAGATGTTAGAAATAAGGGCTTGTTTGTGTAGTCATTTTTAACTTGGTTCTTCTTTAACTTTTGATTCTTCTTTTACTTTGGCTGGTTTTTTTTTCTGTGTTACTGACTTCCAAGAATGTCATTATGTTGTTTCTTGGTATGGTTTACTTTATATTTATCTTATCCCACTTGGGGTTTGTTGAACTTCCTGAGTATGTGGATTTATAGTTTTATCAAATATGGAAACTTTTCTGCCATTTTTTTGCCTCCTTCCTTTAGGATGCCAATTATACATTTTTATATCACCTCTTATTGCCCCATGGATCACAGAACTCTAAACATCTTCCCCCATCTTTTTCTCTTCTTTTATTTCAATTTAGATAGTTTATGTTGCTTATGTTGCTTCAGTTCACTCATCTTTTCTGCAGTACCCAATCTGCCTATTAAGCATATCTAGCGAATTTTTTGTATTATGTATTTGTTTCCTAATATCTGTCATTTTCTTCTGGTTAGGTTTCTTCTTGCTGTGTTCATGTTATTTAAATACTTGACCAGGGGCTGGGAAGGTGGCTCAGTGGTAGAGCGCTTGCCTTGCATGCATGAGGCCCTGGGTTCGATTCCTCAGCACCCCATAAGGAAAAAGAAAAAAGGCAGAAGTGGTTCTGTGGCTCAAGTGGTAGAGTGCTAGCCTTGAGCTGAAGAGCTGAGGGACAGCGCCCAGGCCCCGAGTTCAGGCCCCACGACCGGACCCAAAAAAAAAAAAAAATACTTGACCATACTTACAGTAACTTTTAAATTTTATTTTATTATCTTTAAGTAGTTGTACAGTTGCCATTTAACAAGCAGTTTAGAAGACAATATAATCTTGATCAATGTCAGTCCTTTCAACTACTGAACCATTTCTCCCCCACTCCCCTTTCCTTGCTTTTTCTTAATTTTGTAAAAGATGCATTAGATTCTTTACTCCTCTTCGTTTGTCTATCCTGTCCACTTGACACCATCATACCCCTTTTGAGTTCCTGTTTTCTGGTGTTTTATTTTGCTGAACTTTGATTTTGCTTTTCTAAAGAATTACAGTATTTGAGTTCTCCCTTGAGAACTTTTGAAGTTTTCTGTTAATTCCTTTAACATCTGCATTTTCTTCTATTGACTCATTCTGCTTATAAATAACATTGCTTATTTCTTCTCACATCTAGTAATTTTTTGAATGCTAGGCATTGTTGGTTGTGGCTGTATATGTAAGTAACTTTGCATCCTGGAATAGGAAAAGGACATTAGTTAAAATGTTATGAAATCTAAATAGAGCCTGTAGTTTAGCTAACAATATTTTATAAATGTTAATTTCTCAGTTTGGACAAATATACCATGATTATATTAAAGTTAAATAGGAAAAAGTTAAATAGGTAAAGATTATTCAAGAACTCTCTGTACTATCTTTGTAACTTTTCTGTAAATCTAAAATTATTCCCAAATCAAAATGTTACTTGGGGGAAACAGGTAATTACTGAAGCTTGAACTTACTCTCTCCATTTTCGCTCAGGGCTGGTGCTCTACCACTTGAGCCATACCATCAGTTCCAAAAAGTTATTTTAAATTCCTCCATTCTCTATTTATATTAAAGCACTATTTATTGTTTCTCTCTTACATTTTGTTATGATTTAGGCCTTATTTCTAAAGATTTTTTTGTAATTCTTTTAATCTGTTATCTCATTTCTAAATT
The DNA here is from genome assembly GCF_024711535.1 of Dipodomys merriami. Lineage (NCBI taxonomy): Eukaryota > Metazoa > Chordata > Mammalia > Rodentia > Heteromyidae > Dipodomys > Dipodomys merriami. The sequence continues at coordinate 24,388,107 of NW_027203937.1, read as the reverse complement.
TTTCTAATTCTAATTTATACTGTCCTTTAGTCTCTCATTTGAAATAATACTATATGGTATTTCTTTTTGAGGAAAAAAAATGACATTTCAATCTTTCCTACAGCTCATTGTCTGCGGCTGTATGTTACAATACAGCTTATTCTTTTTCTTCATAGAATTTCTCACCTCAATACTTTGTGCTGGTTACTTTGGTATGAGTTTGGGTTTTATGCTTCTTAATAATATTTTTGATTACTGCTGATCAAACCACTTCTATAATCTCACAAAGCTCCTTTCCCTGATATTTTCAAGTAGTGTCAAAAAAGAAAAAAGGACAATCTGCATTCTAAAAGAAGTTTTCTTTTTAACTGCTTTGTTTTTTCCTAGTTCTTTTCTCTTCTCTCCTTTTGATCTGAGCCTTCTCTGTTTCTTTTGTCTTTATCTTATTGGATTTCAATTGCTGTCCTAGAAGTTTCCCTTAGGGTAAGCCAGTCTTCACGTGGTACACCGCAGACTACTCATTTTCAAGATTTCATGTTCAAATAGGTCAGAGTGCCCCAGTCCCTTTAGGCCTAGCCACAAACCTAGTGCTCTCATCCATCAGTGAAGTAGGGAATGTTCTTCCCATTTGCTACCGTTCTAGTGTTGACCTTCTGTGCTTTGGATCATCATGTCTGATGTCTTCATTCTAATTTCTCAGGTCCCCCTATCTACACAGATGCCCAGAATTTATGATAAATGATGCTTTTATTTTGTCACCTCGTTTGATTGTTAATGTTGTTCTGTGGTCTTTAGTTTTGCTAACTAGTTGCTCTTTTTTATATGATAATTCAAGTCAATTTACATACTATGTGGTCTGCTGCAGCCAGCTTCCCAGAATTCCAATATGTAGCAGTTTTTAACCTAAAGCCAGGATGAGAAACATTAGATTTTGTGAAGCACTTTTTCATATTCCCTATGGAATTTAAACACTATGATAGCAACTTGGAAAAAATTAATCCGTTGAGATAAAGAAAACTATTTAATACCTCTACATTAATAATGTATGTGTGTGTCCCATACTTTGTTTTTAACTAAGCTGTTTATTACACTTAGGTTATATTTGCTACACAGTGTCTCTTCACAGTGTCCATTCTGAGGGCTGTTAGATTCATGGTTGTTTCTGTTTATCTTTTTATTCAGGGAGGGAACACTGGTTTGAAAGCCTTTGTACATGCTAGGCAAGCGTTCTACCACTTAAGCCATACCCCTGTCTTGTTTCCATTTTTTCAGAATATGTGAATGATGCTGTCATAAATATCTTTGTGCGTTTGGTTTTATTTTTGTTGCTTTCTTTATGACAGAATTCCAAGAGGAGCATGACTGGGCTAAGGGTAGGAATATCTCCCTGGCTGGGCAATCTACTATCTGAAATGTGTTTTGAGAATTCTTTTTCTTATTATAGGAGAAAGGTTGAGACTTGGTTGTTAATGGTGAAGAACACAAGAACAAAGCCTTTTTTCCCAGGATCACTATTAATACATGTCCTTTCTCCCAGCCACCAGCTATTCATTTCCTTCAAATTTCACTTAAATAACATTAATGGTGGGCCTGCTGTGTGAACCTGCTATGGTTTCTCTGCTCATTACTACCCTGAAGTCCCAAGTATGTGTGTTGTTCAGATCAAGGACCAATCCAACATACATGATGCAGAGGGACCCAGTCCAAATGAGCACTACCTATTCTCTCTAATCTCTCTCTTTATCTTGGTATCTTGATCCAAGAAAACCAGAAAACTCCAAATAACCCCTATGATCTCCTAGTCTGCCTCCAGTTACTTAAAGTCACTCCATACACTTAACAAGCCTTACTTTCCCTTGGCCTGTCTTCCTGTCTCTCCCACCCTACCCCCTACGGAATCTTGTCTTGAACTGATTCCTCTTAGCTTGCTTTTGGGTTGTGGCTCTGAGTTTCTGTCTACCTTGGGCTACATCACCCTACCTGTGGACTGGAGACTGCTCCATAACACACAGCTACTTGTTGAATATGTATGTTCAATCATCTGGGCACTGAAAATCCAGTGCTGTACTTGTCTCTGCTTTCTGCTCAAGGACCACCATATTTTACCAGTTGATAGACATTGCAGTCATAATTCCTTTCCCAACCTGGCTTAGAATTCATGACACCTTTATAGCCCCTACCAAGACCATTTGATTTCCTGAATTATCATGTTATTAAGGAGCCTGTATAAGTTGTACCTAAGCTTGTTGACTTAATAATCACAATGTTTTAAAGATTAGGAATTCAAGGACCAGAGAGTAAATATAGCTTTGCAAAAGGCAAATAGCAAGGCCATATCATATCTAGGCCTAGAACGCAAGGTCCCTCACTCCTAGAAGGAAATAAGTAGATAGAATATCAGAGAAAACAATTTAAAAATAGATTCCAATGCAGAAATCCAATTACAAGTTCAGATTCTTCCAGGATAGGAATGGAAAAAAAAAAAAAAAAGGTCCCAGGATTTGGGACTAAAATAGGTCCTACTTTTCAAGCAGGGCGGGATGTCAGGAAAGTAAGAGCTGCAGGACTGATTCTAGGTGGGGCCCTAGATCACCACGCTGAATCTACTTAAATGTTTTTTCCCCACAAATCCTGAGGACTTGGAGCAGAGATGGGCCTGTAGGTTCAGGTCAGGGCTTCACATTTATAGGCCAACAGAAGAGAAAAGAAGTAGAAATTTGAGAAGGGAGAAACTAGGCTGAACCTCATACTTGTTCAGTGCTCAGATAGCCTTCCCATTGTTTGAAACCTTCCTCCATCATGAGAATTAGGTAATTATTGCTCAAAATACACATCACCTTGGACCATCAAAATCTAGAACATTTTTGAGGACTTCCATAAATATGCAGAAGATAGGTATAGATACAGATATAGACATATACACATGCTGGCCTTGAGTATATTCTTTGAGTATACTAGTCGGCACTACATCAATCAAAACAGAAAATTCATCCCTTTCATGGAAACAATTTTAACACATCAGGTATGAGATGTGTGGACTTTGCTAAAAATGTTCACAGGAAGCAGTTTTCTCTCTTGCTGTGCAACAGGCAACCTAAATGTTCTACTAGTCTCTTCAGTCCTTGTTAGCTGCTACATCTACCATCACAGTGTCCATCCTGATCCTATCTTCCTTCTTCATTCTCTCCTCTGTTCTTTCCTCTCCCGCTAATCTCTCCAATGTCAAACATAAATTCCTCTTCTTAACTATGCAAAGAGGCTATGGGAGAGGACATTTTAATACTCTGACGGTTTCTTCTTTATCAAACATTTTTCCAGCAAAGATACTTCCCACCAGAGAGGAATTCTAGTGCCAGATGTTCAAGTAATTCAACATCTTTCCACCTCACTACACATGTACAAACAGAAAGGATCCAGAATTATTCTGATGCATAGTTCATAACAGACCAAGCACTATGATTACCTTATTCAACATGGACTAATGAGAAAGTTTAGAATGTCCTATCTGATTCAAGAATATGCCCTTGGCCATGTCAGCACAGCTGAATGCCAGAACTGAACCTAGGAAAACTTGATTTTTCTTGTGCCCCTTGAAGGCATAAGTTGTTGCTACACTCCAAATGGAGTTCCGGGATTTATTAGATGAGCCAAAAAGTAATGCTTAAGGTAAGCAAAACGTTTCATGGTTAGTTTTGCGGTTTTTTTTTTTTTCCAAAACCTATATAGACTTTTACATTATTCTCAGATTGCAAAGTTTATGCTAAAATGTAATATCAACTCAGTTGCAATATTGTTCAATGGGTATTTCATGTCATTAGACCAAGTGACTAGGAGAGCAATGAAGCTTCGAGATGCATAGCTTACAACAGTTACTAGTAAGTAGTATAAAACAACCTCTGATGTATTAGTCTCAAGGGTTATATGGGTCAGGAATTCAGAAGAGACACCTCTTATTTTCTCTACAATATCTAGAGCTTTATTTAGCTGGGAACTCTCAAGGGTTTCTTAATGTCTGTATATTGGAATTATTGGAAGACTCCTCCACTCATGCATCTGGTGTTGATGCTGGAAAGCTTTCTCATAGCATGATGGTTACATTCTGTGGTAAGAAGCCTCTATGATTGTCCTCAGTGATCTCTACCTGCTGGAATTCATGGCCTTGTGTAATCCCATCCCCTTGAGTAACTCATGTCTGACCAACAAAATAAGGCAACATTGAGTTTGATCTTTCTTTCATGATTAGATTACAAAAGATTGTAATCTGTTTCTCACCCTCTCCTTCTCTCTCTTCCTGATGTTGAAGAAGTTCACATGGTAACATCAAGTGAGGAACTGGGGGGTCTTCAACCCAACAACACTTAAAGAATTGAATCTTGCTCTAAAACCATATGTATAATCTTAAAATTAGATCCTTTTCCATTCAAACTTTCAAATGAGACCTTATCTCTGGCCAGAATTTTGATCACATCTGAATCAGAGGACTCATCTAAGCCATGGGCAAACCTGACTCAATAAAATTATTGAATGAGCCTAGCATAGTAGCTCAACCCTATAATCCTAGCTACTTGAGAGGCAGAGATCAGGAATAAAGGTCTTAAGGCCAGCTTGTTCATAAAATTTGTCGAGACTCCATCTCATTCAATGGCTAGGCAAGGTAGCACAGAGGTGCACACCTGCCATGGTGTGCACGGTGACACGGGGAGGATCACAGCCCAACCCATCAAGGGCATAAAGTAAGACACTACCTCAAAAATAACCAAATGCAAAAAGGGCTGGAAGTGTGGCTTAAGTGGAAGAGCAACTGCCCAGCAAGCTCAAGACCCTGAGTTCAACCCCAGCACCAAAAAAAGAAAAAGAAAAAAATGTGAACTGATAAAAATAATGTTTTAATCTCCCATGTTTCAGGATAATTTGTTACATACTAATAGCTATCAAGGGCTGGGAAGGTGGCTCAGTGGTAGAGTGCTTGCCTTGCATACATGAGGCCCTGGGTTCGATTCCTCAGCACCACATAAGCAAAAAGAAAAAAAGCCGGAAGTGGCGCTGTGGCTCAAGTGGTAGAGTGCTAGCCTTGAGCTGAAGAGCTGAGGGACAGCGCCCAGGCCCAGAGTTCAGACCCATGACCAGATCCAAAAAAAACAACAATAACAACAATAATAGCTATCAAAATACAAGTTTCAAAGAAAAAAACCAGGCTCACCATGTTAAAGTCCTGGGTTCCATCTCCAGCACTAAAAACACAAATCTCATAATTTTATTTTTCCCAAAGTCACAAGACTGCCCAGATTTAAGAAGATATATATATAAATAAACAAATATAAATATTACTCTCAAAGGGAATATATAATGTCAAAATATCATCACAAAAATAGGAGACAGGACTGATGTTGCAACCACCTACTGGAAATTACTCTCCGCCATATGGCTTACGACTGTTCCTTTAGCATTGTCTGGGCTGTTCCTGTGTAGATTGCAAGAAATATGTATATTCTTTTGTTATTTTGAAACTTAGTTTTTGTTTATATTCCTCCTGATGTCATCTCTGCTTATAAGAAATATTCAATTTCTCAGCATGTCACAATATAAATGGGAGTTTCCCCTCCGGCCATCAAGAAGACCTCAGGACCATAATTTCCAAGAATGTGACTATCTGAAGTACAAGATTCTCTCCACTTAAGAAAGACTTCTAATGGATTACAACATTGCTCTGGCTTCATGTTCTGAAACATCCCAGCATTGCCCCACACTCTGACAGACAAGGAGAAACAGAACAGTGAATAAGGATGAGAGGAGACTGATGGACACTGAGGTTAGGCTGACTCCAGTAGTGCTCCTCATACCCCACAAACTCATAGAACTTCTGAACAAGGAGGCATCTTGGAGATGGATCCATTTGTCTTGTACTAGTAATGATAGTAGCATCTTCTGGTGAGACCTACAGGGATAGCACTTCTTCAAGCAGAATAAAGTCAATTCCAGTATCTTGATGTAACACAGATACGTCACACTTCACCATCACTCTGTAAACTCATACTTCTATTGAATGCTATCAACCTTGATTTTGAGAAATGCAGGCATGATGCCTCACACCTGGAGTTCTAACTACTTGGGAAGAAGAGATCTGGTTTTGAGGCCAGCGTGGGCAAGAAGTTTGTGAGACTCCCATTTCAACTAATAAAAGAGGGGCATGGTATGCACTTGTCATCCCAGATATTTGCAAAGAAGGAATAGGAGGACTGCAGTCCACCCACCCCCCAAAATAAAACTATTTTAAAAAACAAACAAATAACTAATGCCTGGCCCTGGTGGCTCACACCTGTAATCCTAGCTACTCAGGAAGCTGAGATCTAAGGATCAACGTTCAAAGCCAGCCTGGGCAGAAAAGCCAGGTTAATCTCCAATTAACCACCAGAAAGCCGGAAGTGGTGCTGTGGCTCAAGTGGTAGAGTGTTCGCCTTGAGCTGAAGAGCTCAAGGACAGTGCTCAGGCCCAGAGTTCAAGCCCCATGACCCACAAAAACAAAACAAAAAACAACTAAAGCAAAAAGGGCTGGGGTATAGCTTAAAGTGATAGAGTCCTGCATAGCAATTGTAAGGTCCTGAGTTCAAACCTCAGTAGAATACAAATAAGCAAGAGGGGAGGCAGGGAGGAAGGAAGGAAGGAAGGAAGGAAGGAAGGAAGGAAGGAAGGAAACCAATGGACTTATTAAAAAGAATTGACAATTTTGAAAGAAAAAGAAATGCAGCTTTGATTAAATTTCCCTACTTACATGATCCAGGCACTTCCCACCTCTGCCCACATTGGGGACTCCATGTGAGGGCTTCTTGTGGCTAAGCACCTGCTTTTTTCAGGGTCCTAGTGGGTCCTAAACCTACTTCTGTGCCTAGCATAAGCTGCACAGACTCCTCTACTGTTCCCCATTGTAGTAACTCATTCTTGGAAGTGTAGAGAGAAGATAATTCCATCACCGAGAAACTTGAAAGCAAATTCTTGTGCTTTGATTCTCTGCGGCCTCTCTGCCTCTACATGCCTCTCTGCAGCTGCCACTGAGCAAGAGCTAGCTCCCACCCCACAATGGGACCATTCTTGATCCCCCCAAATCCTTAAGGTCATTATCTTCCCACACTCCAACTTATGGCCTATGTCTTAGACCTTTGTTTCCTGTCTTAGGATTGATCTTGTTCCAGGTAGCTTGAGAACTGAAGGGTCCATTTCCTGGAAATCTCCAACTTCTAAATAACACCAAAGCAAGCATTATGGCTTCAGAACACTACAGTCCAGTCAGTGCTGAGCCCCATAAGACCCAGTGAAGTTCTGTTCCTCATTCTCTCCTCTAACATGAGTCTATACCTCCTTCTAGCCATGTGCATTGGCTAGCTCTTGAGCTTCTATGACTGAATAGTTGAAAACAGTTTCAGCTGGATGCCGGTGGCTCACACTTGTTATTCTAGCTACTTAGGAGGCTAAGATCTGAAGCCTGAAAGATTCTTACCTCCATTTAACCACCAAAAAGCTAGAAGTAGAGGTGAAGTTCAAGTGATAGAGTGCTAACCTTGAGTGGAAAAGCCCAGTGAGAGTGCAAGGGCCTAAGTTCAACCCCAGTTCTGGCACATAAAGGAGGAGGAGGAGGAGGAGGAGGAGGAGGAAAAGGAGGGGGAGGAGGGGGAGGGGGAGGGGAGGAGGGGGAGGGGGAGGGGGAGGAGGAGGAGGGGGAAGAGGAGGAGGAAGAGGAGGAGGAGGAGGAGGAGGAGGAGGAGGAGGGGGAGGAGGGGGAGGAGAGGAGGAGGAGGAGGAGGAGGAGGGGGAGGGGGAGGAGGGGGAGGAGGGGGAGGGGGAGGAGGGGGAGGGGGAGGAGGAGGAGGAGGAAGAGGAGGAGGAGGAGGAGGAGGAGAAGGAGAACGAGGAGGAGGAGGAGGAGGAGGAGGAGGAGGAGGAGGAGGAGGAGGAGGAGGAGGAGGAGGAGGAGGAGGAGGAGGAGGAGGGGGAGGAGGACTTGTAAGAGCAGACAGATAGCAATCTAAATAAATACTTAAGAAATAAACACATACTTCTCCAAAAGGAGCCGTTTGGAAAGATCAACTCTATCTTGATAGAATGATAACATTTGCCTAGTTCTGCCAAGCTTTTCAGGTTCTTGGATCCTCTCCCTTCCAGGGAAAGATTTTTCTTTCTAATTTGTATTATGCCCCTAGGATGCATTTTTTTTTTTTTTTTTTTTTTGGTCCGGTCGTGGGGCCTGAACTCTGGGCCTGGGCGCTGTCCCTCAGCTCTTCAGCTCAATGCTAGCGCTCTACCACTTGAGCCACAGTGCCACTTCCAGCTTTTTTCTTTTTGCTTATGTGGTGCTGAGGAATCGAACCCAGGGCCTCATGCATGCAAGGCAAGCGCTCTACCATTGAGCCACCTTCCTAGCCCCCCTAGGATGCATTTTCCCAGACATTTCAAGCTTTTTCGGAGGCATAAAAATGTAGGCAAAGTAAAGTAGGCTATTTTTTCTTGGCCTCTACTGAAAAGTTTAAGTCCACTCTCACCCAAGTTCACCTCACATAACTCACTTTTGCACAGAAATCGGGGCTCTGTACAATCCAGCCATCTCAATTGCAGTTAGACGATAGAAAGGTTACAATTTAGGATACAAGCAGCACTGGATGGCCTGCCTGGCTCTTGCTACTGTACCAGGCTACACTTGAACTGGAAGGAAATGTTACATATCACAAAAACATGCTGTGTGAAGATCAGCCAAGCATGTAACAAATGGATCCCATTCAGCTTGAGATTAAGCAGGACAAACAATGGAGCAGCTTTCAAAAAGAACTTCCGTTTCCAGGATGAGAAGGAAACATAGGGACAGAAGCTCGTAGGAGACACCTGCAGGGAGCAGGGATCTGTGCCAAAGACAGGGGGTCCAGAAGAGCAAAAAGAGAGGACTCTGAGGAAAACACCACACTGATTCTGGTATCAGACCAATTTCTCCTTTGTGCCTGACTCTCTGCTGAGCTGCAGGCATATAGTGATGAAGAAGTCTGAGCCTCCTTCTCTCTGGGTCTCACAATATGGCAAAAGCAAGATATAAACTAATATAGAATTTGCCTTCCTCTGATACAAATGAAAGAGCATCCTGATGATAATACCCGGGGCAACTCTGACAATACAGTAGAAACATAAACTGGCTGTCATTTCCTCTGTTCTACCAACTCTGTAACACCTGAGGCCCAGCCCTGTGGGCACCTAATGTAATCCCTTCAGTGCACTGGTGTAGTTAGTACCCTTGAAGTCCTTTCACCCTTGAATGTCTCAGCCTTTGAGGTATAATGCGTGACCATGACCATTGTCAACAGGCGGTGACACAAAACACCTGTAGTTTTTGGCAGAGACCAGCTGAACAAATGCTTAAAAACTCAGAAGCCTGTTATAGTTTCTGTAAAAACAAATGACATCAGTGCTTACCCAGAAGTCTCCCAACCAGGCTAAAGACTGTTTTCTTGCGAGAGTATGCATATGACAGCTGTGTCCCAGCTCACGTGGCGGAAGGAACTCTGCAAAGAGTGAAGTGGCACAAAAGTGAGCCCTTGGAAAACTGCTTGGCAGGGAGGCCAAGCTGAGGAGAAGTCTCGGCATGCAAAGCCAAGAGGTCAGCCAAGGTCATGGGCTGCCAAGGAAATAGACCTTTATTGAATGGCTTCCAGACACTGGATACTGGGCCGGAGACTTCATTCACCTTTCACATTTACTTAGAACTCATGTGTACTCAGTCCTCTGCTATTACTCTGGACCTGCCTCAAAGCCAGTGCTTAACAAAGCTACTTCAAAAGTGATCATGAGTAATATAGATTTGACCACAGATTCTAGGGGACACAAAAGAGATGTTTACATGGCAGACTGGTAAATCTTAATCTTCAAAACATCTATTGCACAACATGACTATAGTTAATAACAAGGTATTGTATCCTTGAAAGTTGTTAACAATAGATTTTTTGTCTTCAGCACAATAAAATAAGTATGTGAGGTAATTCATATGTTAATTAGCTCAATTTAGCTAGTCCACAATGTATACACATTTCAAAACATCATACTGTACATGATAAATATAGTCCACCCTTCATACTCACATGTTCTACATCCAAAAATTCAACTGACTGCAGATAGAAAATATTAAAAGCTAAAAAAAAATGAACACGGTGGCACATGGTTATAAATCTTAGTGTTTAGAAGGCTGAGGCCAGAAGATTTGAGTTCAAGGCCAGCCTGGTATATAGAGTGAGTTTGAGACTAGCTTAGACTACATAGCAATACTCTTTTTTTTTTTTTTTGGTTGGCCATGGGGCTTGAACTCTTAGCCTGGGCGCTGTCCCTCAGCTCTTCAGCTCAAGGCTAGTGCTCTACCACTTGAGCTACAACACCACTTCCAGTTTTCTGGTGGTTTATTGGAAATAAGAGTGTCACGGACTTTCCTGCCTGGGTTGGCTTTGAACCACAATCCTCAGATCTCAGCTTCCTATGTAGCTAGGATTACAGGTGTGAGCCACTGGTGCCCATCTCCATAGCAATACTCTTTATCTCAAAAGAAAGAAGGAGGAGGAGGCAGAGGAAGAGGAGAAAGAAGAGAAAAGAAAATACTTGAAAAAAAAAGTATCTCTACTAAATATTACACACTTTTTCTAGTTATTATTTCATAAATAATACAATAACACAATTTGCATAATTTTTACATTGTATTAAATATTTAGGTAATTTAGAGATTATTTAAAGTATATGGAAGGCAGATATTGGTGACTCACATCTATAATCCTAGTAACTCAGTAGGCGGAGATCTAAGGATCTGAGGATCTAAGGTTCGAATCCAGCCATGGCAGAAAAGCCCATGAGATTCTTATTTCTATTTAACCACTAAAAAGCTGGAAGTTGACCTGTGACTCAAGTGGTAGCACACCAGCTTTGAGCAAAAAAGCTGTGACATAGACCCTGAGGTCAAGCCCCAGTACCAGCACCAAAAAAAAAAAAAAAAAGTTGATGGATACATGTAGATTTTATACCATTTTATGTAAAGTGCTTGCACATCCAAAGATGTGCGATCTGGGACAAATCCCCTATAGAAACTACATGGCAACTGTATATGTAATTTTTGTCAGTTAGATAAATAAATTAGAAAAAACATTTTGGCCAATCTCTCCTCTCTATCTTTCTGTCTCTGAACCTTTCGCCATTTCTCTCTGCTTCTCCATATACACAGCTTCTTTAGAAAACCTCCCCATGGCCCGGTGCTGGTGGCTCATGCCTGTAATCCTAGCTACTCAGGAGGCTGAGATCTGAGGATTGTGATTCAAAGCCAGCCCCAGGCAGGAAAGTCTGTGGGACTCTTATCTCCAATTTATCACAGAAAAAGCCAAAAGTGATACTGTGGCTCAACTGGTAGAGTGCTAGCCATGAGCAAAAAAGCTAAGCAAGAGTAAAAAGTCCTGAACTGAAGTCCCAGTACCAGCACACACACACATTTAGCTTCCATAATTGCTATAGCAAGCTATTTTTGGGGGGCTAATTGATCTCAAAAAGTCAGACATACTTTGCCAAGGGGCAAAGTCTAGCCCAGGAAAAGAAGTGGTCAAGACCCAAACAGGCTTTTAGGGGCACAGTAGTCACTCTGGGATTTGTGGTGAGAATGGATACCTGGAGCTTGGAGAACTCAAGAAAGAGACTCAAGTTACAAATACAGTCCTTGGAAACAAGCAGGTCTGGGGTCAAGTTCTAGCTCAGCTACTTACTTTGGTTGTTGCTTAATTTTCTTAGTCTTCATTTTCTCATCTATAAAATGGGGACAAAAACATAAACCTTATAGACTGAAAATATAATACACACGTGCGCAAACTCATTGAATTCTCACAACTTTATGCTGTGCCAAACACTATATGTATATAGTATCTAGCACAAAAATATCAATTTTAAACATTAGTTATTATTTATCTGTTCATTTACATTTGTTATTATTACTGAGTGGAAGAAGTAAACCAAACTTTATCATTTGTCAACCCATGTGTACTCTTTCTGGGAACTGACCTTTCGCCGTCACCTCCCTACCATCCTCAGCTTCCTAACCCACCAAACCCTACCTACACACCAAGTTTCCATGGAAGCCACATGCAGGTTCAACAGGACCCCTCTCCCCAAGCACTTAACTCAAGCTGAGGTAATCAGAATCCTTTCCCAGGAAGTTGGCAGCTGCAGCAGTAGAGAAGTGAGTCTTTGTGTGGCTAAAGTTGTTCCTATGGACCATGTGATTTAAGGAGCAGAAAAGTCTGCAACACACACAGAATAAAACTGACTTGCAACAAGTAGAGATAAATGGTAGAGAGCTGTGCCAGCATTTGAGGGCCCGGTTCAACTTCATTCCTGAGGGTCAAGTACAGTCTTGTCCTTGAATTCTAGGGAAATATTCTCTAAGTAAATGCCTTATTTCTCTCAACCTGGCTTGATCTGGGATTGTATTCCTTGTTTTTGGTGGGTCATAACTAAATACAGGTCAAATCCAGGGGACTTGGTTTTGATATACAGGTCATATAGATGCCCAAGGTTAATGTTCTAAAGAGATTTCCAATTTCCCCTTAATACTTGGAATCAATTAACCCAAACTAGTGTGGTGACCTTTTCTTTTCCTGTGACCCACTAGTGTGAGGAGCCCAATGTACCCACATGGGAGTCCTCACTCACATCCTTATTAATGGGACCCCTACTGTGTTCCAGGGGGAAATCATTGCTCCCTTGGGAAATGAGACTTCTAGACTAGCAGAGCCTAAAGTGGTAGAGATAGGAAATAAATATCTTCACAGTGGATCATTAAGTGTAATAATAAGAAGAAACTATTTTTCTTTCTTTCTCTCTCTCTCTTTTTGTTGTTGTTGTTGTTGTTGGTTGTGGGGCCTGAACTCTGGGCCTGGGCGCTGTCCCTCAGCTCTTCAGCTCAAGGCAAGTACTCTACCACTTGAGCCACAGTGCCACTTGTGGCTTTTTCTGATTATGTGGTGCAAGGAATCAAACCCAGGGCCTCATGGCATGCAAGGCAAGTGCTCTACCACTGAGCCACCTTCCCAGCCCATCATTTTTGTTTTTAAGACAGAGTCTCACTTTTTAGCCCTGCTGGCCTCAAACTCACAGTCCTCCTTCCTTAACTCTTTTTTTTTTTTTTTTTTTTGTCGGTCGTGGGGCCTGAACTCTGGGCCTGGGCGCTGTCCCTTAGCTCTTCAGCTCAAGGCGAGTGCTCTACCACTTGAGCTACAGTGCCACTTCCGGTTTTCTGGTGGTTTATTGGAGATAGGAGTCTCATGGTCTCTGGTCTCTCCTGCCCGGGCTGGCTTTGAACCACGATCCTCAGATCTCAGCCTCCTGAGTAGCTAGGATTACAGGCGTGAGCCACCAGCGCCCGGCCTTCCTTAACTCTTAAGTGCTATGATTATAGGTATATGTCAATGTAACTGGCAGAAAGTCTCCCTTCTATTCCCTGATTCTTACCCATAAAACTGCCTTTGGGAAGCACAGCAACACATACTGGTCTCAAATTTGGGGCATAGTCTACATCCTAGAGGACATTGCTCCACTTCTGCAAGTTATTTCCATCTAGCTGGTGACTAAGTCTCTAAGACATCATTCTACTACTTTAACAGGCTGAACTGTTTAAGGTGGTAGAGGACATTAAAAGACTGGTGGATTCTATGAGTACAGGCTTATTGCCACACTTTATTTACTGTGAGTTCCTCTGTCAGAAGGAAAACTGTGAAATACCATGTGAGTAACACAATCTATAAATTCCTCAGTAGTGGTTTTGGTTGACATATCATGAACACGAAAGACAAACCTGTATCCCAAGTATCGGTAAAAACAAAGTCTGCCAGGTATCTGTGGCTCACACCTGTAATCCTAACTACTCAGGAGGCTGAGATCTGAGATCACAGTCAAAGCCAGCCTGGGGAGAAAAGTCCCTGTGATACTCTTATCTCCAATTAATCACTCATAAACTAGAAATGCTGCTGTGGCTCAAAGTGGTAGAGCAGTATCCTTGAGCTAAAGAGCTCAGAGACAACACCCAGGCCCTAAGTTCAAGTCTGGCCACCAGCACACACACACACACACACACACACACACACACACACACACACACACACACACACATACACACACACACACACACACACAAAGTCAGACCCTTCCATCATAGAAATGATCTTTTGAAAATAACCTTTCACCTGATATTGGGCTTCAGCACACACACACACACACACACACACACACACACACACACACACACACACACACACACACACAAAGTCAGACCCTTCCATCATAGAAATGATCTTTTGAAAATAACCTTTCACCTGATATTGGGCTTGTACTTCCTAGGGATGGAACCCTATTGAATGATGGTCTCTGGTGTTGACAGGTTGAACATTAGTGATTGAAAGTCCATGTTGCTGAGCCCCTGAGTAACCCAGGGAATCATTCTGTCTAGCTGTCATTTGACTAAGACAAGGATGGTTGGGAACTGGCTAATATAACAGGTACTACCATCCACCGGCTCCTAAAAATCCCCTTTTTGTGGATTACGGTAAGATTACTGTCTGGTGAGCACTCACATTCTTTTCAAATTCAGAAACTTCTTCCCACAGATCACTTTCTCAGACCTCCTAACTACCAATTTTCTAAACATGACTCTTTTTCTTTATCTTTTTTTTCTTTGTGCTGGTCCTGGAGTTTAAACTCAGGGTCTGTCCCAGAGCTCTAGTACTCTAAGTAATTACTCTACCACTTGAGCCAAAGCTCTAGTTTTAACTTTTTGGTGGTCAATTGGAAATAAGTCTCAAGGGCTTTTCTGCCTGGGCTGGCTTTGAACCACAGTCCTCAAATCTCAGTCTCCATATAGCAAGGATTACAGGCTAAGCCACCAGTATCCAGCAGTCAATCATGATTCTTTTAAGTCTCAAATGTCCAGCCAATCTATTAGCTACTGCCTCTAATTCAATGTAGATACATACTACCCACTGAAAGTTCCTTCATCCTATTTTTAGAAGCTATTCCATAGTAGAACTACACACTACAACCATGCAATTTGGGGAGAGTGTAGGCATATTTTACAGAACCACTTTTAAATGAGTTCTGGAATTTTTCCTCCTCGGCTAACTTGTCACACAGAACTACTGATACCCAGATGTGGATAGGTAGAAAGAGGCCGTGTAACAAGAGTATGCATGGGCCGTATGCGTCTGTGCTACTGATTTGCTCAACTTACTTACTCCTTCAAGACTTACTGGAGGGGCTGGGAAGGTGGCTCAGTGGTAGAGCACTTGCCTTGCATGCATGAGGTCCTGGGTTCGATTCCTCAGCACCACATAAGCAAAAAGAAAAAAAGCCGGAAGTGGCGCTGTGGCTCAAGTGGTAGAGCGCTAGCCTTGAGCTAAAGAGCTGAGGGACAGCGCCCAGGCCCAGAGTTCAGGCCCCACGACCAGACCAAAAAAAAAAAAAAAAGACTTACTGGAGCCTGATCTCATCCAGATTTTCCATTCCATGAAGGAATGCTGCTGGGAATGGTACTTTGTGGCTTGGAGAGTCACACGATACCAGTCCATCATGGACATCCTAGGTCACCTGATAACTTCATGACTCATGTTCAAGCATTCATGCTCATTCTCCAAGATGAGCCTGTCATGGGGAGGTATTATTATTTCAAACCCATTTACAGATAAATAGTCAAAACCACAAAGATGTTCATACACTGGTAGAGAGCGGAGGTAGGATTTGAATCCATGATTTAGCTTTATCATCACCTTATCACAGGAAGACTGGTGGCACTAGATTGCTTGTTTTGCTCTGGTATTCACTTTTTAAAAAATTTTTATTGAGATTAGGTGATTACATAAATTTCACATATTTCACAGTATTGTGGAATGATGATAGTTAAAGTCACAAACACATTTTAACCTTCACAGGCAAATTGTCATTATCATGGTCTATAAAGTTTGTGAATTCTATGAGCTTTGATAATACAGCTATTTCTTCCACATCAGGTGATATTTACATTTCTTTCCTTTTGCTTAGTGTAGGCTGTTCCCTCTTTCCCTCTCATTCCCTCCCTCCCATCACTGCCTTTGAGTTGCTTAGTTCATTTTCATCTATGTCCAGTGCAGCTGATGGGCCCCTTTGTTGTATGTTTTCCCATTTCCCTCTGATTCTGTGTCCTCCTCCTAGTTTCCCTCAGTTGTGCACATATATATACCATATGTGTGGTCAAGAACATGGAGTCATTCAGCAATGATACAACAAAATGAGTGGAAGACCTTTGTTTCTCGAGTCTTCTTTACTTTGTCATATCTCCTTGCATTTTGGCTTTAGCATCCACATATCAGGAAGACCATGAGCCATTTGTCTCTTTGCTCTTGGCTTACCTCACTCAAAATGAATTGCTCTAACTGTTCGCAATAGCTAGGATATGGAAACAACCTAGATGCCCCACCACAGATGAATGGATCCAAAAATTGTGGTATCTATACACAATGGAATATTATGCAGCCATTAGAAATGACAAAATAATGGCATTTGCAGGGAAATGGATGGAGCTAGAAGGAATCATGTTGAGCGAGGTAAGCCAAGAATGAAGAGACAATCGGTACATGGTCTCCCTGATAAGTGGATGATAAATCCAAAATGTTAGGTGATATGACAAAACTAACAGGACTTAAGAAACAAAGAACTCCCACTCATCTGGTTGAACCACTACTAAATATCCCTATGCTGCTGATCATATATATGGTATATAGCATGTGAGCACCGTTATATATTACAGACTGTGATAGACAATTTGCTCCAGGAAAGTTAGAATGAACTTGTGACTTTAAATGAGCATCATTATTCCACAATACTGTGAATTTATGGAAATTATGTAATCACTTAATCACAATCAAAAAAAAAAAAAAAGAACCTTGGGGAAGGGAGGGAAGGAGGGGATGGTAGGGGGAAAACAATGGAGGGGGTAACAATGTTCAAGAGGAAGTGTACTCATTACCTCACTCATGTAACTGTAACCCTCTGTATAGTATCTTTACAATAAAAAAAAAAAGAAACCAAAAAAAAAATGAATTGCTCTAGTTCCATCCATTTCCCTGCAAGTGCCATTATTTTGTCCTTTCTAATGGCTGCACAATATTCCATTGTATATAGGTACCACAAGTTTTGGATCCACTTATCTGTAGTGGGGCATCTGGGTTGTTTCCATATCCTGGCTATTGTGAACAGTGCTGCAATGAACATGGAGGTGCATCTGTCCTTGTATCCTGGTTCCTATTGCTCAGGGTAGATGTCTAGAAGTGGAATGTTTGGGTCAAAGGGGAGGTCTCTATTTTAGCTTTCTGAGGTACCTCCAGACTGCTTTCCAAAGTGGTTGTATTAGTGTACATTCCCACGAGCAACGCAGTAGGGTTCCTCTTTCTCCACATCTCCTCTAGAAATTTCATTTGCTGAATTTAGGTTGTGGGCCATTCTGACTGGGGTAAGGTGGTATCTCAGTGTTGTTTTACTTGCATTTCCTTTACAGCCAGGGATGATAAAGATTTTCTCATGTGTTTCTTTGCCTTTTTTAGCTCTTCTTCTGAGAAGTCTCTTTAGCTCCCTTGCCCATTTAAAGATTAGCTTGTTAGATTTGGAAAAGATTAATTTCTTGAGTTACCTGTGTATAATGGATATTAGGCCCTTGTCTGATATATTGCTGGTAAATATTTTTTTCCCAATTAGTTGTCTGTATTTCTAGTTTGGTTGCTATTTCTTTAGCTGTGCAGAATCTTTTTATTTTAAGGTAGTCCCATTTATGGAGTGTCTCTCTAATTTTGTGGTGACCCTGGGACTCTATTCAGGAAGTTCCTGCCTGTGCCTATAAATTCTCCTACTCTGTCCTGCAGTAGTTTCAAAGTATCAGGTTTGATGTTAATGTCTTTAATCCATTTTGAGTTGATGTTAGTGCATGGTGACAGGCTAGGGTCTACTTTTAATTTTCTGCATGTGGCCTCCCAGTTTTCCCAGCACCAGTGGTTGAAGAGGCTGTGTTTCTTCCACTGTATGTCTTTGGCTCCTTTGTCAAATATCAGCTGACTGTAGGTGTGTGGTTTTATTTCTGGATCTTCTATTCTATTCCATTGGTCTTCGGGTATGTTTTTGTGCCAGTACCATGCTGTCTTTGTTATTATGGCTCTATAGTAGAGCTTGAAATTTGGTATCATGATCCCTCCTGAATTCTTTCTTTTGTCTAGAATTGCTTTGGCTATTCTAGGTCTTTTGTTGTCCCATATGAATTTTTGGATTGTTTTCTCTCTTTCAGTAAAGTATGTCATTGGTATTTTAATGGGAATTGCATTGGATTTATATATCAATTTTGGCAGGATGGCCACTTTCACTATATTAATTATATAAATTAATTCTGCCTATCCAAGAACATGGGAGGTCTTTCCATTTCCTGGTGTCCTCTATTATTTCTTTTTTTAGGCTTTTATAGTTTTCATTAAATAGATCCTTTACATCTTTGGTTAGGTTAATTCCTAGATTTTTTTTTAGATTATTGTGAATGGTGTAATTTCCTTGATTTCCCTTTCTGCTTGTACATTATTGGTGTACAGAAAGGTGACGGATTTTTATGGGTTAATTTTGTATGGCATTCACTTTTAATCTAGGCCATGTAAAAATATATCAACCACTACAGAAACTACAAAAGAATTAGCTACCACATAGGTATTCTGTTCCCAGAAAATTTCGGATGAACATGATAAGTTGTTAGATAGTGATCATACAAACCTTGTCTTTATAAAGCATTATCTGGTGCTCGCTTTGGCAGTACACATATTAAAATGGGAATGCAACGAGAACATTAGCATGGCCCCTGCGCAAGGATGACATGCAAATTTGTGAAGCATTCCACATTTTTTTCTCTTTACCAAGTAGAGCATAAGCACAGTGAGGTGGAAGGTTCTACCCAGTATAACACTTTATCTAAAGCTCTTGGAACTAAAGAATTTGTTGTACTGAAGAATTTGTTGACTGAGTAAATAAATTTCATAAAGCATTATCTGTAGTCCTGCATAGTGGATGAATATGTATCCCTGTACAAAAAAGTAATTTCAACACAATATGATTAATTGCAAAGGTGAGAAAAGAATCCAGCTCTATATAGAGAACACATAGAAGGATGAAAGTCAGAAGTGTTCTAAGAGGAAGTAATATTTGAACAGTAATGTAAAGCATTAATAAAAGGTAAACATACAAAGTAGGAGCAGGGAGAAGGTGGAAGAAAGGAGAAAAACATCTAGGTAGAGAGAATAATAGTATGTGCCAGAGAGCAAGATAAGCCAAGCTCAAAAGCCAAATAGTATATTTCACTCATATATTGAAGCTAGACATAAGGCATACATATTCATGGACATGTTACATGTTATATATCTATATATATAAATTTATATGTGTATATAACAAATAATATGATTCTAATTATGGGATTACATAGAAGGACAGGGGAAGGAAAAATGGAGAAAGAAAGAGAGTTGCTGGGCACTGGTGGCTCACATCTGTAATCTTAGCTACTCAGAAGGCTGAGATTTGAGACTCAGAATCCAAAGCCAGCCCAGTCAGGAAAGCCCATGAGACTCTCCAATTAACCACCAAAAAGCTGGAAGTAGGGTTAGGAATGTAGCTTAATGGTAGAGTGCTTGCTTAGCATGCATGAAACCCTGGGTTCAATTCTTCATCACCACATAAATAGAAGAATCCAAAAGTGACTCTGTGGCTCTAAGTGGTAGAGTGGTAGCCTTGAGCAAAAAGCTCAGGCCCTGAGTTCAAGCCCCAGGACTGGCACATAATTTTGAAAAACAGTACATCTATGTTTGAAGATGGCATAACGAACTCCAATGAAAATTGTGATAAACAGAAAATGCTGTACAGAGAGATCACAGT
This sequence comes from Dipodomys merriami, assembly GCF_024711535.1. NCBI lineage: Eukaryota > Metazoa > Chordata > Mammalia > Rodentia > Heteromyidae > Dipodomys > Dipodomys merriami. The sequence continues at coordinate 24,368,160 of NW_027203937.1, read as the reverse complement.
TACATGAACAAGGTAATGAGTACATTTCCTGCGGAGCATTGTTGCCTCCAGAGGGTTATTCTTGAAACAGCATCTTTAGACTCTAGGCCTAAATAAACTCCATGTGTCCAGCCAACCTGCCCCCAGAGGCCAAATAAAGAGACATGATGAAGGGCAGAAAAAGGAGGTTTATTTGAAGCCTTAGCTTCAAACAGACGAAACTGGGCAAGGGGTGAGAAAGATATGCATAGTTAAAATCATGACAAGTGACAAAGTGGCCTCATAGCTCCTAATCTTGTTCTTTGTCTCTGGGTTTTCATAGAAGGTGGCATTGTTTTATCCTGACAGGAGCAGGCTCTAGCCAGTCACAAGTGAGTCAGAGTTAGTCAGCTGCTATTACCTGAAGGGTCTTCTATAACTTTTGGCTACTCTCTTCCATTGAAGTGGTTTCACCTTAAGCTGCAAGATGATTTAAAAAAAAAAAAAAAAAGGCATTGCTCGTCTGGGATATTTTGAGTTTTATTGCAAGATGTTTCCTGTCCTTCCGAAGCGCAAGGTGGGAATGGCTTCCATTAAAGGACACAGATGCCAAGTGGGGGATGTTGAGTGGCCAGCTTTTATGCACCCAACAGAAGTAGCTTTTTTTTTTTTTTTTGTTGGTCGTGGGGCTAGAACTCTGGGCCTGGGCGCTGTCCCTCAGCTCTTCAGCTCAAGGCGAGCGCTCTACCACTTGAGCTACAGCGCCACTTCCGGTTTTCTGGTGGTTTATTGGAGATAGGAGTCTCACGGTTTCTCCTGCCCGGGCTGGCTTTGAACCGCGATCCTCAGATCTCAGCCTCCTGAGTAGCTAGGATTACAGGCACGAGCCACCAGCGCCCGGCTAACAGAAGTAGCTTTTGAATAACTGTTTTGTTTTTGGACTTTGGCTTTGTTGTTGTTGTTGTTGTTGTTTTGGTCAGTTGTGAGACGAACTCTGGGTCTGGACACTGTCCCTGAGTTCTTCAGCTCAAGACACACTCTACCACTTGAGCCACAGCACCACTTCCCAGAAGTAGCTTTTAAGTTGCTTCTTACATTCTGAACAAAACATAATATAATCACATCTGAAACATCATAGTGGTGTAATTAACGCACACAAGAAAATGGTGAATGAGGAAGTGGCACTGTGGTTCAAATGGTAGAATGCCAGCCTTGAGCACAAAGAGGCTCAGGCACAGTGCCTAGGCCCTGAGTTCAAACCTCAAGACTGGCCAAAAAAAAAAATGGTGAATGACAGGTAAGACAAGGTGGGGTATCAGGGGGATAAGGGGCTAAAAAAGAAGGCAAATAAGAATAAATAGGGTCTCTCAGACCCCTGGCAGCTCACACCTATAATCCTAGCTACTCAGGAGGCTCATCTGAGGATTGCAGTTTGAAGCCAGCCTGAGCAGGAAATTCTGTGTCACACACACACACACACACACACACACACACACACACTGAATATAGTCCAAGTAGTTTATTTGCTTGAATAAAAGTAGAACAATGAAATCTGCTAAAATTGTTTTAAGGGAGAGTAAGAGGCGGGAGAGTGATGGAGGGGAATACACTGCTTACATTGTGACATGGAAATGCCACAATGAAACCCCTTTGTACAACTAATATATGCCAATAAAAATAATAATAAGGGCTGGGAAGGTGGATCAGTGGTAGAGCACTTGCCTTGCATGCATGAGGCCCTGGGTTCAATTCCTCAGCACCACATAAGCAAAAAAAAAAAAAAAGCCGGAAGTGGCGCTGTGGCTCCAGTGGTAGAGCACTAGCCTTGAGCTGAAGAGCTGAGGGAACGCACCCAGGCCCAGAGTTCAGGCCCCACGACCAGACCCCCCCCAAAATAATAATAATAATAATAAGTTGAGTGCCAGTGGTAGAGTACTATCCTTGAGTGAAAACGCTCAAGGACAGTGCTCAGGCCTTGAGTCCAAGCCCTAGTTCTAGCATATTAATAAATAAATAAATAAATTGAAGTATTATATTTTTTAAAAGTTATCTGGTAAGGCACTATAGTTCATGCTTGTGATCCAAACTCCTTGAAAGGTGAGGATTGGGAGAATAACAGTTCTAAGCCAGTTGGGATAAAATGTTGGAAAAATCCCATCTCAACACATAAAACTGGGTGAGACTGAGTTTCAGGTGTATAACCCCAACTATGAGAACTATAGGTAGGAGGATCACAGTCTAAGGCCATACCAGGCAAAAACACAAAGACTACCTAAAAAAATGAGCTAAAGTGAAAAGGGTTATATTGTAGTTCAAGTGATATTGATAGAATACCTGCTTAGCCAACATAAGGCCACAGTGCTACCAAAAAAGAAAAGAGAAAAAAGAAATCAGGATCGCTTTCATCCTTCCGCTGCAGCATTCTGTGTGTGTGTGTGTGTGTGTGTGTGTGTGTGTGTGTGTGTGTATGTGTGTACATGCATATCAGTACTAGGGATTAAACTAAACCCTGAATGCTGGCTCTTAGTATTTGGGGTCAAGGCTGAAGCTCTCCCATTTAAGCCACATCTTTACTTCTGGCTTTTTGCTGCTAAATTGAAGATAAGAGTTTCATAGACTTTTCTGCCCCAGGTGGCTTCCAACCATGAGCCTCAGATCTTAGCCACAATAGTTAGTATTATAGGTGTGAATCATGGACACCCTGCTAAGCTCTGTGTGTGTGTGTGTGTGTGTATACTCATACTATGTGCACACACACACATACACACATGCACTGTCCCTTGCTCAAGGCTGACACTCTACCACAGTGGAGCCACAGCTCCACTTCCTGCCCCAGCATCTTAACTTCCATTCTCTTGGTAACACAACTGCTGTTACAAGCACTAGATTGAAGCTCCATGCTTGAAGAAAGCAGAAGGACAAGAAGGCTGCTTCTCACAGACTTGAGTCTTCATTCAGAATTACCTAATAACTTCAAGTACATTACATGGCCACGTTAGGCTGGAATGAAGTCTGGGGGTTTATGTGAGAGGCTCCAAAGCTTTTGCAGAAAACAAGGGAGGAGGAGGCAGTCAGAATGGGCACTGGCGAGCCAACCCACAGTATCAGTCAAAAATGAATCACTTTGTGTTGTAACTCTTTTAAGAAAATGTAAAATTAGTCTATAACTATAAAGAAACAACATATCTTGGAGCAATTTCATCCTAACCTAGCATTCCAGATTATTTTCCATTCACGTTACTCTCTGCTACTTTGTTTAATCACTATTAATTAGCTAATACAGCAGCTTTTCAAATCTCCACTTTTCATTTGAGTAGCAAAGCAACAGTCATTATCCTAAGCTTAGAGAGTGGAAAGGCCACAAAAATCCTCCCCAAAACTCTGGCCTCCTTTTGCCTGATAGTCTCCAAAATAAATTTCATTTCTTTGCTGACCTGAAGTTCACATTAAACTATCGACTGCCAACGGCTTGAATTACTGCAAATATGCCCCTGGGGTTTATCCCAGTTGAATTAATAATCAGAGATCACACCATAATCTCTTGTTTGGCAATTTGTTCATATTCCAATCTCCTCCCTGAATTTAAGATTTATGATGTCCAACTTCCTCCTGGACAGACACCTTGCTATCCCACAGTCAAATCCAGCCTGCCATGTCATCATGACCTCATGCTGGTCCCGCCAGACTCCCATAGTTCTCTATGAGTGATGTAGCCTTTTGAATTACAGTCTCGGATCTGGACTCAAATCCTTTTTTTTTTTTTTTTAAATTTCACAGATCCACTCTATCCTATCAAGTCTTATCTGTCCTTTCTCCTCCTCCTCTAATTCACATCCAATTCATCTTCTATCTGGACCATAGAGCAAAAACGACTAAACTGTCCTGAAAGTAGCTAACCTACACCTTCATAAAAGGAAACAATGACAGTAGTAGGCTCAGAGCAGGAAGACAGAGTCGGGAGATGGAGTCAAAGTAGCAGACTGAGTCAGAACATTGCAGGGTTCTGTAAGCCATATTAAAGAAGTGGTTTGGAATTGTGGTATCTATACACAATGGAATATTATGCAGCCATTAGAAATGACAAAATAATGGCATTTGCAGGGAAATGGATGGAGCTAGAAGGAATCATGTTGAGTGAGGTAAGCCAAGAGCAAAGAGACAAACGGTACACGGTCTCCCTGAGAAGTGGATGCTAAATCCAAAATGTTAGGAGATACGACAAAATTAACAGGACTTAAGAAACAAAGAACTTCCACTCATCTGGTCAAACCACTACTAAATATCCCTATGCTGCTGATCACATGTATGGTGTATAACATGTGAACACCGTTATATGTTATAGACTGTGATAGACAATTTGCTCCAGGAAAGTTAGAATGAACTTGTGACTTTAAATGAGCATCATTATTCCACAATACTGTGAAATTTGGGAAATTATGTAATCACTTAATCACAATCAAAAAAAAAAAAAAGAACCTCGGGGAAGGTAGGGAGGGAAGGGATGGTAGGGGGAAAACAATGGAGGAGGTAACAATGTTCAAGAGGAAGTGTACTCATTACCTCACTCATGTAACTGTAACCCTCTGTATAGTATCTTTACAATAAAAATAAATAAATAAATAAACTTTTAATGTTATAATGAATCTTACCAAAAAATAAAAAATAAAGAAGTGGTTTGGAAGTGGAGGTATGGCACAAGTAGTAGAGTGCCATCCTTGAGCTGAAAAAAGAGAATAAGGGGTTTTGTTCTTTAAATAATTATGGTTGTGTGCCATTGCAGAAGTTAAAAATGGAAAGAGTTACCAGGCACTGCTGTCTCATGCTTATAATCCTAGTTACTTAGGAGGCTAATATCTGAGGATCCTGGTTCAAGGCCAGCCAGCCTAGGCAGGAAAGTCCATGATTATCTCTAATTAACCACCAGAAAACTGGAAGTGGTGCTGTGGCTCAAAGTGATAGAGCACTAGACTTGAGCAAAAGCGCTCAGGGACAGGGCTCAGGCCTGAGTTCAAGCCCCAGGACTGGAAAAAAAATGTAAAGAATTAACAATAATATAACAAATATAATCTATTTTACTCTCTGTACCTGTCCCATGTGCATTTTCCTTTAGACTTTCCACCCATAGCTCGCACTCTACCACTTCAGCCACATTTCCAGTTCTGGTTTTTGCTGGTTAATTGAACATGAATCTCTCAGATTTGTCTACCTAAGCTGGTTCCAAATATCAGTTTTGAGATCTCAGTCTCCTGATTAGCTAGGATTATAGGAATAAGCCACTATACACAGTTTCCATACCACTTTTATAAAACAGAGGTCAAATTGTACTTTAAAACCCATAATATCTACAACCCCAGTTTAGCCATGTGAAAAACATCCAAAAAATTCCAATAAAGGGGCCAGGCACTGGTAGCTCATGCCTGTAATCCTAACTACTGAAGAGGCTCAGATTGGAGGGTCTTGGTTCAAAACAAGCTCAGGCAAGAAAGTACCTGAGAGTCTTATCACCAATTAACAAACAAAAAAAGAAAAAGAAAAGAAAAGAAAAGGAAACAAGAAGTGAGAAGTAGCTCAAGTGGTAGGGCGCTTGCCTTGTGCAAAAACATGTTCAGGGACTGTGCACAGACCCTGAGTTCAAGCCCTAGGACCAGCACCAAAAAACAAAACAATAATTCCCACAAAGGGGCATTCTACAATGCTCCTCAAAACTATCAAGGTACAAGGTGCTGGTGGCTCACACCTGTACAGCTAGCTACTCAGGAGGCTGAGATCTGAGGATCACCATTCAAATCCAGCCCAGGCAGGAACGTCCGTGATTCTCTTATCTCCAACAAACTACCAAAAAAAGGAAGTGGTGCTGTGGCTTAAAGTGGTAGAGGGCTAGCCTGGAGCTAAAAAGCTGAGGAACGGCACCCAGGTCCAGACTTCAAGCCCTGTGACAAAAAAATAAATAAATAAAATTTTTAAAAAGCAAAAAATAAAAAATAAAAAAAAACTTATCAAGGTTTCAAAGAAAGAAAAAACACATGAGATGGAAGTAAGGCTCAAGTGGTGGTAGAATGCCAGCCTTGAGCAAAATAAGCAAACAAGAGCCCAAGGCTCTGAGCTCCAGTCCTAGTACAAGCATCAAAAAAAAAAAAAAAAAAAAAAAAAAAAATTTGAGAAACTGCTGTTTAAGTCAAAAGATGCCAAGTGAGACATGATCATCAAATGTAATGTAGTATTCTAGATGGGATCCTGGAGCAGAGGAAGGATGGTTAGGTTAAAAACTAAGGAAATCTAAATCTACTATATATTTTAATTAATAATACATCAATACAGATTAGCTGGGTATTGTGGTGCATGGCTATAATCCCAGCTGCATGGGTGGCTAAGGCAGGAGGATTGTAAGTTCAAGCCCAGCCTGGACAACTGGGTGAGACCCTGCATCAAGATTTTAAAAATTAGAAAGGTCTGAGGATGTAAGTGAGAACCTGGGTTTGATTCTAGGTACTGCAGAACACAAGATAGAGAAAATAAATGTATTGATTAATTGTAATAAGCCTACTTAATGTAAGACCATAATAATAAGGAACACTATCGGTGCTCAGTGGGAACTCTGCACTGTTTTCTATTTTTTCTCAACATACAAAACTTTAAAAAAACTTGCAAATGATTTTTTTTTAATTTGTTTCCAATCTCTACACAGACATAAAGAACAAAACCTTCAAGAGACACAGGGCTATCTCTTAGGTTGGTCCTGTGTAAATCACTATCACTATCCCTTGGGTTAAATAGAGATAAAACTGCACATAACTTTTCCAAAGAAACCTTCTTAGCAAGTCTATTCCTGTTTAAGCATTTGGATATGGTAAGGAGTTTAATGATGCATGTTAACAGTTTTGCATATCTTCTTTGAGTGCCTACAGACTGGCTTGTTTTGACACTTGCATTTGCTTTGGTAGCAGATACTATGTCCCCATGGTTCAGCATCACTTCCCTTGTGCCTCTTCCTATGCTATGAAAAAGTCTGTTATGCTTCCCTGGCAGCTAGAGTCCTAGATTCACTTAAGTGCCCTCACGGGGCGGGGGGCGGGGGGGGGGGCCGCAGGGAGAGGAGGGGAAGGGGGGAGGTTGAAGGTATATGTGAGATGGAAGGCATTTTCCTGCAGCCATTTTCCCCTGCCAATCAAGGTACAAGCTACTCTAAGCTTTTCAATGACTGCTCACCAGCTTCCTGGTTGTTAAGAGGCAGCGGTGGTGGCCAGGACAGAGTTAACAAGGGAGGTATCAGCTTTATTCCATGCTCACCAGATCAAACTATAGCAGGACATTCTTGAGCAAAGTAATTCTGCTGACTGCTCTTGATTCCAGCTATCTAACCATTCAATTACTCTGAATGTATATAACTTCCTATACTAAATCCTTCTTACTTAAAATACCCAGAATAGTTTGTATCCCTGTTGGAATGCTAGGGTTACATTAACAACTGGGTGGCTGACACAGCAAAAAATTCTTTTTTCACCATTATGGAAGCTGGATGTGTAAGATTAAGGTGCTTGGCAAGTGTAGTTTCCTCTGAGACCTCTCCTTGCCTTGAACATGGTCATCTTTTACTGTCTTTACATGGCCTTTTCTCTGTATGCACCTTCCTGGAGTCTCCATATATCTCAATCTCCTCTTAGAAGGAGCCAGTCAGATTAACTGCCTTGTTTTAGTTTAATTTCCTCTTTAAAAATCTCCTCTCCCAATACAATCACATCCTGAGAGGTTCTGAGGTTTAGAGCTTCAACATATGAAGTTAGTGATAAGAATACAGTTCAGGATACAATACCCTCTCTGAAACCTGATTGATATGTTTGTTTGTTTGTTTTGCAAGTGCTGGAAATTGAATCTGAGGCCTTGATAATACTTAAGCAAGTGCTCTACTACTGAACTAATCCCAAACCCCTATACATATCTTGATGGCTTTCCATACCTCCAATTTAGAAATTTTTACAAATGAATTAATGAATGAATGAAATGTATAGCTGTGTATTCAAAGTCCTTTCTCAAGCTGGACGTTAGTGGCTTATACCTGCAATCCTAGCTACTCAGGAGGCTGAGACTTGAGGGTTGTAGTTCAAAGCCAGTCCTGGGCAGAAAAGTCCTTGAGTCATTTTATCTCCAATTAACCAGCAAAAAAAATACCAGAAGTAGAGCTGTGTCTCATGTGGGAGAGTACCAGCTTTGAATGAAAAAGAAGTCAGTTGAGAGGCGGAAGCCCTGAGTTCAAGCTCAAAAATTACAAAAAAAATAAAACTTTCCCTAGTCATTTTCTTCTCTTCATAGAGATTCCTTTCCAACATCTCTTTTTTACACTATTTTTTCTCCTGACATTCTTATGAATAGCAAGAGACTAACCACTGTCATATTAGTTATTTGTTGACTACCTAACAATATTTCCATAATCAGCACATTTTTATTATATCAGAGTTTCTGTGGTTTAGGAGTCCAGGCTTAGCCGGATTCTCTGCTGATTGTCTCACTGGGTTATAATCAAGCATCAGCCAGGGATGTGGTCTCACTCGAGGCTAGTTTGAGGAAGGATGGGTTCCAAACTTACTCAGAATTCAGTGGTTTAGTTCTTTATGGTCATAGGTCTCAGGATTTCTGTTTCATGATGCTTGCCAGCCAGTGACCACTCTCAAGTTTTAGAAGTTTCCCACAGTTCCTTGGCACATGGGGCTCCCAATATGGCCATTTGCTTCCTCCAAGGCAAGAGAGTAGCTTGGCAAGATGAGACTACAGCCAGGTGTGACATAATCAGTGCTCACGTGTATTTCATCTCCTTTACTGCACTCTGCTAATTTGAAATCAGTTACCTTCACACTCAAAAAGAGAGGATTTTTGTGCAAACTGTGAGTACCAAAGATTAAGTTCATGGAGGTTACCTTAAGAGTCTGCTTGTCCCAACTGGCTTTTGCTTCCTTGGCTTTTTTCTCTTCGTCCCTCTGTCAGATCTCAGTGATCAGGGCCCTGTGCCTCGTGGATGACCACAAAAACAAGAAGCATGGAACCCTCATCCAAAAGCATCTCTGTCTAAAAGCAGTCTATCAGTTTTGCTTCCATAGGTCCAAGAGGGGCAGTGATGACAGTCTCAGCCACCTGGACATTTCATGGCTCCTATGTCAGTCTCTCAGGAGACCCTCAAAGAAAGAGCATCTTTCTCTGAGCATTTATCTACAGCCCAAAGCACACATGAAACACTCCTCTACAGTGGCTCCTGACACCCAGAGCCTGTTCCATCACCAAGAGCAGACTTATCTTGTGGCCTGAAGATCCCAAGCTTCTAGAGGGACAGGGCCTCTCTCAAGGCTTATTTTTAATCTCTCTCTGTTCTGACCCAAGATACGTATTCTGTACAATATGTGTTCTAAATGGGTTAGGAAGAATGGATTGACTCCATAACTTGAAAACAAATGATAGCTACAAGCCAGAAGCTAGAGAATTTGTTAAATACTTAAAAGAGAATACATCCATCCAACTACATTCTACCAAGACCTGAAAAGGTAGTCAAAATAGATTCAATGAGAAATGAAGTTATAAGTGATTATAAATTACTTTTTTTTTTGTCTGTCGTGGGGTGTGAACTCTGGGCCTGGTCACTGTCCCTCTGCTCTTCAGCTCAAGGCAAGTGCTCTACCACTTGAGCCACAGCACCACCTCTGGTTTTCTAGTGGTTTATTGGAGATAAGAGTGTCATGGACATTCTTGCCTGGGCTGGCTTTGAACTGTGATCCTCAGATCTCAGTCTCCTGAGTAGCTAGGATTACAGGCATAAGCCACCAGCACCAGGCATAAATTATATTTTTATAAACATAAAACTTATTATAAAAAGTATTGATGATGATAATTGGCATTGATGATATTATTGATCAGCCTGCACTTTATGTTTCTGTAAGGTATGATTTTTTTTTCTATTTTCAGGTGTTCAGGATCAAACCTATAGCCTAGTGCATGCAGACAAGTAATCTACCACTGAGCTACACTCCAAGCCCCATTTTTATATTTTGATTGAAATTCGCACACACACACACACACACACACACACACACACACACACACACACACACACACACACGATTATCAAGAGTATTAGAAGGCCAGACATCATAGAAAATGCCTATAATCCAGTACTTGAGAGGCTGAAACAGTATAATATGGATTTCTGAAACCAGTCCTGGCTACATAGTAAAATTTTGTTTTATAAAGAAAAGAAAGGCCAGGTGCCAGCAGCTCACACCTGTAATCCTAACTACCTAGAAGGCTAAGATGTGAAGATCACGGTTCAAAGCCAGCCCAGGCAGAAAAGTCCCTGTGAGACTCTTATCTCTAATTAACCACTCAAAATCCAGAAGTGGAGCTTTGGCTCAAAGTGGTAGAGCACTATCACTAAGCAAAAGAGCTCAGGGACCATGAGCAGGCCCTTAGTTCAAGTCCCATAACAGACCAAAAAAAAAAAAAAAAAGAAGGAAAGAAAAGGACACTAGAAACCTACTTAGTCCATCAATGAATTATGCATCACTTCCTTTTTGTAAATACATGGTTATGATATTGATGAGTCACATAGTCAATTTAATTCAACAAGCATTTATTGAGAGCCTACCATGTGCAAAGTATTGGATCCAGGCCAGACTTGAGATGGGTCAAGGGCCATGTAATTTCATTTCATCAGGTATCTCATGATCCATTGATGGCTGAAGACAGTGATATAAAAGTACAGAGAGAGGGCCTTACAGCTGGCTGGATAGCTAGCATCCAAGAGGATTAAAAAATAAGTGAATGTTCATCATGAGGAAGCTTCTGCATGAGTCACAATAGCCTCTCTTATATACTGCCCTACTTAACATTTTTATATATGCTTCAAGAAAGAAGGAAGTAACATAATAATACGTAATAGACAAAAAGAAGCAAGCTGCAAAATGATCTAAATGGCATGAAATTCAACAAGGTTCATTGTAAACTAGTGTTTACAATCAACAGCCAGATTTATAGGGATTCCTGGCTTGGTAGCAGTTCATAGAAAAACAACTGGGTTTTTAATTGACCACAGATTCATTCTGAGGCATTAATGGAATGTGAGTGATAAAAACAAAGGCTAGGGCAATGCTTGACCACAGCTATAAATCTAGTGTCCAGATAAGAGGCTGGCAGCTCAATCCTGTTCTAGTCAGACCACACTAGAGTTCTTATGTTCACTTTGAGGCAGCCATTTCACTGTTGGAACAGGGCATCATTGACCCATTTCTGTAAAGTCACGTTTTTATAAGTCACTCACATACCTTTCTCATCCTCGTTCTTGCTTAAACTCAAAAGCAGGATGCTACAATGGTCAGAGAAGCTCAACCCTTCTTTTGTGGCAAGATGACACAGCAAGAATGACGTGAGAACCAGGTCCTTACAGAAATTCCGACCATGCTAGCAATCAAGCTAGCTCTTTGTTGACCCACTCTTTCATTGTAGTCTCCTCTCTCTTGGGACGTAGGCTTAAATCTAGGGATAATGAAATGACTGGAAATTGACTTAGCCCTATTATGTGTGTTTCAAACAACACCCTCCCCTGCCCTTAGTCACAACTATAATATATCGTTCTTGAACCAGGATGTTCTCTCCAGATTTTTATTCTTCCTGCAAAGGCACCAAGAAACTAACCTTGCTGAACTCCTGTAAGGATCTAAATCTGTCATTTAGTCTGATAATTAGGATCCCTGCTAACTTAAAGGAAAAAAAAAATCTTTTCCAGGGTAAGATTGGAGAAGCATTCTCTGTCTTTCCAGTAAATACTTCTTTTCCCTTGCCAGGGATCTATCCCAACTCTCACTTCCTCTTCCTTCAAAGTCCTAATGAGAATTGAGAGTAAGGAAAAACTACAAAGAAGAATAGACAGGAGAGGGAAAAGGATGGGGGTGTAACACATTGGGAGAATTCCTGACTAGCAAGCATTCAGGGCTCTGAGTTTAAATCTCAATGTCACACCAAAAAGAAATTTTTAGAAAGAAAGAAAGGGAAAAAGAAGAAAGAAAGAAAGAAAGAAAGAAAGAAAGAAAGAAAGAAAGAAAGAAAGAAAGAAAGAAAGAAAGAAAGGAAGGAAGGAAGGAAGGAAGGAAGGAAGAAAGGAAGGAAGGAAGGAAGGAAGGAAGGAAGAAAGAAAGAAAGAAAGAAAGAAAGAAAGAAAGAAAGAAAGAAAGAAAGAAAGAAAGAAAGAAAGAAAGAAAGAAAGAGGGAGGGAGGAAGGGAGATAAGGAGGAGGGAAGGAGGAAATCAACATTGATCACAAAGATGGTTTCTTCTTTTATGCTCCAGCAAATCATGGTTCTCTCCTTTCTTTGTTCTTTGTTCCCCAAACCTCTTCAAATTATACCTGGTCAAGGGCTAGGAAAACCTCAGACTTACAAGGTCCGTGCCTTCTAAAGGGGTTGATCCTAAAAGTAGACTCAGTCCAGAGGGCACATCCTCTCTTTCCAAGCACCAAAAGCCTGAGAAACTGGAATCTTCCACTAAAGCTCTTGGACTAGAAAGGTGGAGATTATATCTGTAGCACAGTTCTGTGTTAAATACCAGGAATGCTTAATTTCATTTAAAATTCACAGTAAATCCTGAGTTACCATACACAACCAAGGTGTCTCCCATTACAAGAAACAAGAAGCTCAACTCAAATAGCATTGATAGTGAAAAAGATTATTGGTTTACACTCTAAAAGCAATAGCACTAGAAACAGCTTCCAGATAGAGTGATAGGGGAGTTCAGTGACTTCATTAAGGAATCCTGTCTTCTCTCTCTCTCTCTCTCTCTCTCTCTCTCTCTCTCTCTCTCTCTCTCTCTCTCTCTCTCTCTCTCTCTCCCCTCTCTCTCTCTCTCTCTCTCTCTCTCTCTCCCCTCTCTCTCTGTCTCTCCTCCCCTCCCCACCCCATGCTCTAGTGATGCATAGTGAGACCTTCCATCTTGGGCTGCCCCTGCTTTATTCTCAGAGTGGTTTTTCATATCTCTATTTGGATCTAGAAAAATTTGTATGTATTTGTATCTAGAAAAACATGTTTTGTTTTTGGTTTTGGTTTTGGTTTTCTGGATGCAGTCACTAAACTTTAGAAAACTCATTGACCTGAGTTAAGCCAGAAACTGAGACAAGGTCTATAATAATGGCCGGGAAGTTGAATTATTCTAGGCCTGAGTCTTAGGAGTGGAACTGATTCTAGGAGGCTCCGAGGCTCTCTTAGAGGCTATGCAGCTGTATAATGGGAGAGCCAGGCCTCTCACCCTCCAACGTACTTGGAGCAATTAAACTAAGAATGACCAGAATGGTCCTCCCTTCACCTTCACCTGAAGCATATAGGTGAGAAAAGGGAGCTGTAGCTTCCCGAGGCTAGAAAGATCTCACTAATCCATTATTAAGTCGAGTACCCTTATATTGCTGAGGTAGCTTTGAATCCACACATCACCTGGTATCATGCAGAGCTCAATAAATATCTATAAACTGAAGAAGCTACGAATGTATTGCCAATGATAGTGAGTTCAGAGCACTGCCATCCAAGTCCAGCCTGGCTTTGGTCAGTGAAATGGGCTAGCCTGGGAACCTTGCCATAACACATAACTTTGCTATTCCTGAGGAATGTCTTCCAAGTTCCAAAGGACAGATTTGCAAATAGACTTTTGGAGCATAGCCCTATCACTGCTGGGAACTGCCTTTGTTGAACTTGTTTATTTGGGAGAGCTGCTCTGGACTTTCACCCAGCAGCTGCCTGGCAGAAGGTAACCTATCTTTAGCCAATAGAGGGTGGGGCTAGCAGCCGAGTAATGCTGATAGTTGCTGCCTGGTGCTAACTGGGCACCATGATATATGGCTAGAGGAAAGAAAATGATTGACTAGCCTTGGTGCAGTTGGTCTCCAACAGAGCACCTCACTTGAGAAACAGGAGTTACTACTTCCACTTGAGGGAAGGAGAGGCAAGGTTGACTCACCAGGTACAAAAGGCTTTTGTAATTTTCAAGGGCCACTGAGCATAATCTTTTCTATAAGCAGCTGCTCTTTCTCTTTCCCATTGAGGTCTCTCATGAGGCACATCAGAGTTGAGGGTCATGCCCTGCCAGGGCCACACTGGCCTTGAAGATTGCTGTATTCTATTTTGAGCGATTTTCACTGCTTATGGTCCTGGCAAACCTATCCATTTTCTGACAATATTTAGAGTCTGAGGTAAGTGTGAACGAGATAATGACCTTTCAAGTCATGGCACAATGTTCTGTTTAAAGCTTTCATTTCTTCCTCATAGCATCTGCCAGGTCTTTTGACTCTACTGCAGCTTCCTCCCCCTCCCCCCTTCACCACCACCCCAGTTTCTGTCCTCTCATGTGTGGGCGGGTAGGGAAGGTGGCCGATGATAGGCAGAACCGTCATGTGCCTGGCATTGTAAAAAGAACTGGACCCTGCAGAGACACTTTTTGCTTCTTTGACTCTTGTAGCTGGTTCTGAGATGCATGGTGCTGTCCAGTTCATCTGAGGCATTTCATTCTCTCTGAACATTGTCAGATCATCCTCAAAACACATTTGAACACAAACCACCACCACCCTCTGCCCCCAATGAGTGGCTAACATTTCAAGCCTGCCATGGCTGAAACAATACCATATCTGCAGCTTAGCTTTAGGTGACTCACCAGAAGAGCTATTTTAAACAGAATTTGTAGCGACTAAGATTACATTTGTTCTAGGAAAAACAGACTGAAGGGACAAAAGGCTAATGCAATATTTTTGAAATGCTCTTGTAAGTTCAAAGAAGCTATGTTGTATTTGCTAGACAGCCATCCTATTAGAAGGAATAACAGGAGAGGGACCAACTGATTATCTAAAATGCTCAAGAAACAAATGGGCCTTGACATCAACCAGGAGCAATATGTTCATCAGAAGTCAGGTTTGCTGAAATAATATTGACCTTGTCCACCTACTTACAACATTGCATAATCCATATCCTTCCAAAGTAACATTTATAAGGCTCTGGTAGTCACCTGTGCTATCTCTGATCATCTTTCTCTCCGCAATTGCTATCCAGACTGTCTTCCTCACCCCGAAGCAGATTAGAGCTTTCTTTGACTTTTGACTGAGACAGGGTTTCAAGGGGTAGGTTGGGAGGAGGGAGGTAGAGCAAGGAGCAATCAACAGATCTAAGCCATGGTTGGCTCCCATGAGTCTCAAGTATTCAGGTAAGCACCAACTTCATTAGTCTGAGAAGCTGCTTCCCTTCCTGAAGAAAAGAAAGAAGAAAAAAGAAAAAGACCAAACAACTAAACAAACCCAGAATCTTCAGTGCCTAACAATTGTTAAGCTCAAGAAGTAAAGGGAAGCATTCCATTCCTCTACTCTGTGCAGTCCTCCTTGGGTCTTGGGGGCTCTCACTTCACTTCCTGTTGCCATGAGCACATTAACTCCTCCAAAAGATACTCTTTCTTTTGTGTTATCCAAACTCCTTCTTTGAACTCTTCCTTACATAGCAGAGACAGGCTGGAACTTTCCCAAAGCCTTTACAAAATTCTAAGGGAGAACAACAGATATAAACAAGAAAATACATGAAATGTAAACATAGTGGAACTTGTGTAATACATTAATAATTATAAGATTTAGGGAATGAGACATGGAAGGGAGGAACTTTGTATGTTATAACTTTCTTGTTTGATTATTTTTCAAGAGTCATATTTACTTTATAAGTAATAGATGTGTATTTTCAGTATTAGTTTCAGTCTTTCCATAGCATTCTTGCTCTCATGGTCATTCCACATGCAGAATTTCCACCTGATTGATTCTGGGACTCTCCCTTCTTGTCATTTCTGTACCCATCCCTCCCCATCAGGTCTCAAAGACCTGGGGAAGACAATGAGTGATAAGTTAGATTGTTCATTCAACAAATGTGTCACTGTGTGCCTGCTATAGTGCCAGACACTGCATAATAAGCCATCTGTTACCTTTGTCTTATCACTGCCATACAAATACCTTTTCTGTGATAAAAGAAAAGATTAAAGGTCATTTCCTTAACACTTCATTTTTTACCTCTACGGAAACCATCCCAGATCTTATATTTTAAAATAAATAAATAAAGACACTCAGAATTATATAAAAAAGACACTTAATGGGCTCATTTGTTTCCTCCAATAAAAAGATCATGGTTGAAAGAATTCCCAAATTCAACAATGACAACAATGGAAAGGAATTCATTTACATACAAGTGCATCTTCCTGAAGACTGCAAAGAGGAAAATCCCACTTCATGGAATTGTGGGAGCAGCTACTAATATAATCAAAATAGGTGATCTCTGTCCCCTGGGTACCTCCAGCCAGATGACTAACAGCCCTTATCAGGCCCATTTAAGCTTACAACAGTACTTTTTACTTGGGCTTCAAGGAGTCACTATTTCCTCCCTCTAGTAATCTAACCTGAGCTTAAGTATTCCCACTTAGGAGTGATTCAAATCAGGCTGGTCTTCACATTCCTTGGACATCCTCTTCTTCAATCCATCCCAGTTTCTCCAAGAAAGTCAAAGATAAAACATTCGGAAATGTCACAAATAATGCTCATTCTCAGCTTCATGCCAGTTCTACCGAAGGAGAGCATGTCCAGTGGGCACTGCCAAGGAACACTCTCAACTGACACGCCCTTCGGAGAACAGTCTGTGCTTGAAACTTGCTGTGGCGCATTGCCTATGGCTCGCATGATATCATTGGCCCATGAGGAAAAGACATTCAAACACAGAGGCTTTGTGCAGGGGTCTCATTGATCAGAGCTCAGCATGCCTTTCAACAAAGCCTGCCCTTCCCTCCTGAGTCCCAGCAGTCTTATTCCAATAGATCAAGAAGGCAGAACATGATGGCCAGAACGAGAGCAACCATTAACAGTGTATCCTAAGAAATGGTAGGCCAGCTGGTACAGAAATATATAGATATATACTCTCAACCCTCAAATTCCTCAAGGCACTTAACTAAAATAAACTAAGAGACAACCATTGTGGAAACATTTCAAGAATTTCTTCCAGGGCTGGGTAGGTGGCTCAGTGGTAAAGTGCATGCCTTGCATTCATGAGGCCCTGGGTTTGATTCCTCAGCACTACATAAGCAGAAAAAGCCAGAAGTGGCACTGCGGCTCAAGTGGTAGAGCGCTCGCCTTGAGCTGAAGAGCTGAGGGACAGCGCCCAGGCCCAGAGTTCAAGCCCCACGACTGACCAAAAAAGAAAAAAAAAAAAAAGAATTTCTTCCAAAGGAAACAGCAGGTGGCAGCAAAGCTATATATATATATATATATATATATATATATATATACATACATACATACATACACAAATATATATACATATATATCCCTTTGGATTTGAAGGAAAAATAAAATGACAGAGAATAATCTTATCTCTGAGTCATGATTCTGCAAGTCAAGCAGGAAGCCACTGCCACTGGATAGCCAGATACACAGGCTGTAGCCCTGAGTCTCATGGTCAGTTGGCCAGAGTCAAGGTGTTGCTCTTTTTTTTTTTTTTTTTTTTTTTTGGTCGATCGTGGGGCTTGAACTCTGTGCCTGGGTGCTGTCCCTGAGCTCTTCGGCTCAAGACTAATGCTCCACTGCTTGAGCCACAGAACCACTTCTGGCCTTTTCTGTTTATATGGTGCTGAGGAATCGAACCCAGGGTCTCATGCATGCAAGGCAAGCACTCTACCACTGAGCCACCTTCCTAGCCCCAACATGTTGCTCTTATATAGCTTGTTCACAATCAAGTGGCGCCCAAGGAAACCTGAGTGTGAAAGAATGGAAGTATGCCTAAAGATTGGGCATCTACCTCCAGGCATTTCCACCATCTATTATGACACAATCAGTGCAATCTGTGGCAAAAATGTGAAGGCTGAGAAAGATGGAGGGAAGAAGGGAATTAATCAAACCTATTTCTAGTGCACCTAAGCCATATAGGGACCTTGGAATGCTATATCACTACTCCATACTGCTGTAGCTCTGGGCTCTGGACAAGGAAGGCTAATGCCAAGACCACTGTCCAGTTTGGCCTCAGATGTTTTCCTTGCCTTAGTATTATGCATGGTTTCAAATTTCCAGTTAATGCCTGGAAAGTCTCCACCACCGCAGCACAGTCCTGGAGTTCAGAACCCACACTTTTGCTAAATCATTTTGCAAGGCAAAACCAGATTTGCCTTTAAGAAGTGACTGAGCAGTTTATTTCACAACAAAATGGTGTTTTGAACTCTCTTTAGATTGAGCTGCTTTATTTTCATACCAGAAGAACTATAGTAAAGTAGGGAAGGAAAGATGGGGCGGGGAGGGGAAGGGGGGGCAGTGAAGGATTCCAAGATATTTTTAAGGTTACAAATCATGTTAAAGGCAGTAGGGGTGGGTGAGACAAAAATGAAGATCTTGTTCCTACGATCCTATATAGACTTTGCAAACATGTCCTGGGGGTTTTCTTTTTGGAAGCAGAGGTAAGAAAAGATTAACTCTGGTCTCTTTTAAGTTACATAACCGAATTGCAGCACCAGCAGTCACTGGTGATGACTGAGAACATTCCTGAAAGGAGCCCTGAAGGTGTGAGACCTTCATTTATTTATGTAACATGGAGTTTTGATTCTGAACATGAGAGTTTTCCTTTCCTACAGAAAATACAATCATACTCTGACAACTTGAGGACAAACTTCCCAACTCTCTGCAAAGAGACGATTGCTTAAAATTATCAGCTAAGAAAAGCATTCTACAATTCCTTTGACTGTAATAAAGCATATCTTTGGGGGCAACTTGTAGCAAATGTTCCAGAATTCATGTCAACCTTTAATTCTCCCTCTGTGTATGTTCTACGCTCCTCAAACATGATGTTAAATCAATTTAATGCAGAAAATTGACAGCACCAGGAAAATATTTGGATTGACTGTCTGGAGTTGCCATTATTGGCTTTAATTATGACCTACTAGCTCTTGGGTCCTGAAGCAGCCAGAAAATGAGACTTGTGTGCCAAAATATTCATTAGAATTCCCTTCTCAGTCATTGTTCAGAAAGAAAAAGTTCCCTTCTGGTTTCCATCTTCAGAATTTTAAGTGGAGTCATTAATATGCCAGATTTTTTTAAGGGATTTGTCAGAAAACAAGGTTATGTGCATACCTTGTATTTTGCATTTTTAAAAAATCTTGAAAAGGTCAAATGTCTCTTTGCTCTCATTCTGTTACTCTGAAGAAAGAATGAGTTTTGTAATCATGAAGCTAACTGGTATTGTCCACCCAGGCTTCCTCCTCCAAGCCCTGCTCTGTTGAACGGACTTGAACAAGCCATAGAACAGGAAGGTCTACCAAGCACACTAGTCTCCAGAACAAAATTCAGAAAGATGGTTGAGATTCCTCTGTTCTTCATGGTCACCTCTCCCTGAATAGGGGGCTTTGAATGTGGAAATCCAAGGGGAGGAATCTTATAGACGATTGATTCTATAATTTCTTTTTTTTGTTGTTTTGTTTTTATTTTTGTTTTGTTTCCTCTGTGTGTGTGTATGTGTGTGTGTGTGTGTGTGTGTGTGTGTGTGTGTGTGTGTGTGTGTGTGTGTGTGTGTGTGTGTGTGTGTTTTGGTTGTGGGGCTTAAACTCTGGGCCTGGATGGTGTCCCTCAGCACTTCAGCTCAAAATGAGCACTCTACCACTTGAGCCACAGCGCCACTTCCAGTTTTCTAGTGGTTTATTGGAGGTAGAGTTTCCTGGACTTTCCTGCCCAGGCTGGCTTTGAACTACAATCTTCAGATCTCAGCCTCCTGAGTAACTAGGATTACAGAATTTCTTGTTTTATAAATGACTTATCAAAGGTGAAATGGTATAGCTACCTCTTCTGCCTTTCAGTCTGCCTTGGAAAAAGAGGATGTTTTGATTTTTTGGCGCTGGTCCTGGGCCTTCAACTCAGGACCTGGGCTCTGTCCCTGAGTTTTGTTGCTCAAGGCTAACACTCTACCACTTAAACCACAGCTCCATTTTCAGGGTTTTGTTTGTTTGGTTGGTTGGTTGGTTTGGTTTGGTTTGGTGATTAAGGAGAGATAAGAGTTCTCACATCAAACTGCGATCCTCAGATCTTAGATTCCTGAGTAGCTAGCCACCAGGGCCAAGTTTTGATTTTATTTTGATTTTATTGTTAAGGGGATGTACAGAATGATTACAGTTATATGTAAGGTAACAAGTACATTTCTTGTCAAACATTCTTACCCCCTCCCTCATTTTCTCCCACTTTCCCTTCTCCCCCACCCCTCCTTCCCCACAAGTTATAAAGTTCATTTCCAACAAAGTGTCTTGTGAGTATAGCTGTTGCATTGGTTCACCTTTTGTCTTTATCTCACCATTTTGTTACTCCCCTTCCCTTCCCCAAATCAGATAAACATATATACAAGCCACAGCGAAAACAATGACAACAGGGGATAAACCAAAGGGGAAAAAAATGAAAGAAAAAGAAATAATTTCATACACTACAATAAATAATAATCATAATAAACCTCTCATTTCCATATCTTGGAATTCATTTCAATTAGCATCATTTTATATGCTTATATGTGCATAACTATTGAGCTATTGTGATCTTCTCCTAGGACTATCTTAGACATATACTGATTATGAAGGAAACCATATGGTATATATACACAGTGGAATTTTATGCTTCCATCAGAAAGAATGGCATTGCCCCATTCATAAGGAAATGGAAAGACTTGGAAAAAATTATACTAAGTGAAGTAAGCCAGACCCAAGGAACATAAGTTCCATGATTTTTTTTTAAGTCAGGACATGCTTAGTTGTCACTATTAAAAAGAATTACCACTTAATGAGCATTTTCTACACTGCAAACCAGGAATGGTGCTTTCATATATGTTGTGATACAACAAGCCTATAAGGTAAATATTATTATCCCACTTCATAGCTAATGAAACTGAAACTGAAGTTAAAGGCATTTTACTCACAATTACAGGGCTGGGAGGAGGGAGAGTCCCTGTGCAAACTCAAGGTTGTCTGACTTCAAAGCCTATATTCTTTACTAACCACCACCACCAATGTCCTCCTCCTACCCCCAAGGAACAAAGGCCAGAGTGTAAATTGGTTGGAATATCTTGAATTCTCACATGGCCTTAATGTTGAAAATAATGAGGTGAAGGAAAAGCCCTTACTTCATGGTGATGAAGTGGAGCCCATGCCTGCATCCAAGTAGCCCCTGACCAGCATTTGTGAAGAGATCAACAGAGATCAATCAATACACATGCAACTCTCTCATTATCATGCTGTGTTCAGTTTGATGCTTTTACTCTAAAGCTTTCGAAAGACTTCTCAGCTTTTAACCAAAGTTGGCTGGTTCGATGTTGACAATTTGTCTTTTATTTAATTTAAAAAAAAAAATCATTGGGGGGGGGCCAGAATCTGGGACAGATGCTTATTTTGGGAAAAATAATCTGGAGTTTTGTTGTGTTGGTTTTGTTTTTTATGCTCAAGGTCAGGCAGGGCTGGGAAGCAGATGTGGTATGAATTAGGAAAGTTTATCTGATTGTTGTCTACAGTGGCACAGAGATGGGGTTATTGCCTGGAAACGTTGTTTCCCAGTGAAACATTGTTTGGGAAAGAAACGTTGACGTTTTAGAAAAACTAATAAAGTGAAGATAAAGTTGGAATGTTACGTTTTAAATTAAAGAGCATAAGATGGGGACATTCAAGAGAGGCCTCTAATTTGTTAACCTAGGTGCCCATGGAAACTATGGACTCTGAAATTTTACTTCCTCTCAAAGAGAAAAATCATTTACCTGGAGGAGTTATAAATAACTTGCCTGGTTGTGGCCACACAGTTCCCTCTACAAACAAATGAGGTCACTCGAAGCCCTCTGAAGTAGCTTTGTACGTGGTCAGAGCAACTTCAGGAGCTTCATCTATGTGTTGAGCTTTGGGGTCCGTGCCAACCTCCTATCTTCTCTGGAGATGGCGCAGTATAACCAGTGCCTGGAACAGGACCCAGCACACATAAGGTTGGTGAACCAAAATATTGCTGACTGAATGAATGAATGAATATAATCGTGTTCACCCTAAATCACAAACCCCTTGTTGACTCCTATGGTGTAACCAGTGCTGAGACCCAGCCATGACACTGTGTCCCTAGGATGGCAGCCCTTCCCTGCTCTTGCCATTCCCTCCAACAGGTATGTATCCATTTGTTAGAACTTCTACAACAAACTACCATAGACTGGTGGCTTACACAGTAGGAAATACACTTTCTCACAATTCTGGAGGCTAGAAATCCAAGATGAATATGTCAGGAAGTTTGGTGTGTTTGAAGACTTCTCTTCTTGTCTCGAAGATGGCCACCTTCTCTCACATGAACTTTTTGTAAAGACACAGTCAGAATCCAGCCAGGTATAGTAGTATATACCTAGTCGTAAAAATATATACATATATACATATGTATATACATATAAATATATATACATATTTATATGTATATACATATAAATATATATATATACATATGTATGTATATACCTAGAGATCCCAGCACTCGAGAGGATTGTGAGTTGTGAGTTTGAGGTCAGTCTAGACTAAAACTAAATAAATTAAAATTAAAAATTAAAATTTTAATATATTGTTTTTAAATAGTTATACAAAGTAAATTTTTAAAGACAATAAGATTAGGTTAGGCCTACACATAATTATCTTATTTTAATTTCCTCATTAAAGGTAGTTACATTCTCAAGTACAGGGATTAACAGTTTCGCAAGCAGAGCTGGGAATATGGCTTAGTGGTAGAATGCTTGCCTAGTATGTATGAAGCCCTGAGTTCAATTCCTCAGTACCACATAAATAGAAAAGGCCAGAAGTGGCACTGTGATAGAGTGCTAGCCTTGAGCAAAAGAAGCTCAGGGACAGTCCAGGCCCTGAGTTCAAGCCCTGTGACTGGCAAAGAGAGAGAGACAGAGACAGAGAGAGACAGAGAGTTTTGTGAATGGCAGGGGCATAATTTGGCCCATAATGGGTGATAACTTTTGTCCTACAGCTGCACCTCTTCAGGCCCTGCTTGCTTCTAGACTATACATTGGGTCTCACTATATACCCAGTGTTGGCCTCAACTTGCATTTCTTTCTGCTTTAAGCTTCAGAGTCGCTGGAACTGCAATGCCCAGCACCACACCCAGTGTTTCTGCCATTCTCGGTGCCCTGTCATGTCCTGTTGCTCCTCCTGGATGCCAACATTCGCCAGCACAGCCACCTGTTTTCTGTTACCTCACCCTCAGCTGGCCTTCTTCCCGCCTTTGCAGCTGGCCTTCTTCAAACACCTGTCCTCTGGCTGCAGTTAACCCTTCTACTTCTTACTGGATGCAATCCTAAAGCTTAAAGCAAACAAATAAATAAATAAGTTCTTGTTTTTTGTCTGTTATGACCACTGGTGTGCATTTTTGAAATAGTTTAAAGATGGTAATGTGTTGGCTGAACAAAGTTGAGTAGATCCACAAAGATAAAATTTTATGAACAATCGATCTGTGGCATTATACCCAGCCCACAGAGCCATAGTACATCTAGTCCAATTACTTTAGAATGGAGCTCATATCAACATTTCTTTTTCAAAGCTCACCCATGTGATTTTTTTTTCTTGTCCTAGAGCCTGGGTGCTGTCCCTGAGCCTCTTCATGCTCAAGGCTAGCGCTCTACTACTTGAGCATAGCACCACTTCTGGCTTTTTCTGAGTTGTTTATTGGAGATAAGAGTCTCATAGACTTTCCAGCCCATGCTGGCTTCAAACCATGATCTTTAGATCTCAGCCTCCTTAGTAGCTAGAATTACAGGCATCAGCCACCAGTACCTGGCATCCATATGATTTTAATTAAGTCAAAGACATTATTGCATAGAGTACCACTGTTCAAACTGGCCTCTATCAAATTGAGATGAGATTACCAACTTGACTCATCTTGAGCATAGAAATAGTAAATGGCCAGGGATCTGGTGCTATATGTGATTTATGAATGCATAGAGCATACTCCCTCTAGTCAAGTGTCACCCTTTCTCCAGCTTATATCATCCATTGGTATTTCATGCTCTATCCTTTGGTCTAAGAAGTTGGGGTGGCTCAGTAGTGTCCTCTGCCAATGTGGGGCAATCAAAATGGGGCTCCGCAACAACTCTGGACACAGGCAAGTGTTACCTATGCTGAATAATGACTTGCAGGCCTGTGCTCTTTAAATACTCCTCAGCAGGGGCTGGGAAGGTGGCTCAGTGGTAGAGCGCTTGCCTTGCATGCATGAGGCCCTGGGTTCGATTCCTCAGCACTACATAAGCAAAAAGAAAAAAGCCAGAAGTGGCGCTGTGGCTCAAGTGATAGAGCGCTAGCCTTGAGCTGAAGAGCTGAGGGACAGCGCCCAGGCCCAGAGTTCAGGCCCCACAACCGGACCCCCCGCCCCCCCCCCAAAAAATACTCCTCAGCAGTGGTCACCAGAACAGCTACTGGCAACAGCAGGGGGTGGCCTCCAGGAATTTGATTTGTCTCCAAAGGTGGCTGGACTGAGCTACCATTTCTGCCCTGGGTACACCTCTCTGGGAGAGCTAGCCCCAGGCCTCTCACCACCTCCTGCTTACCCAGAGGACTAGGGGCTAAGTCTTCTTTCCTCTACCTTCTTTCCAAAGTGGGCAAAGCTCAGTCCTGGGGCTTCCGGCTTTCCCTTTTGATTCTCAAGGGCCTTTTCTTTTCCCAACAAAACCTGCCTCTCGGCAAATAAAAGGCTTTGGCTTTCAAAACCATTGTTTTTGATGTGGGCTTCAAGAGGCTATTTTAAAAGTCAGAATACTGAACATTGACTGTTCTATTCTGACTGTTTCTTTCTCTTTGCATTGGGGTTGTACCAATCCTAGTTCTCCTCAAGGCAATGCCTCTGATTTACTAGGGGAAAGGTCAAGTGGAAAAAATATAGCAAGGAAAAGCTGGAGACTGACATTTCAAGATCCTCTAGGTTTGCTCCACCTGCCCCACTCCCAGCCACACCCCAGCAATGGAGCAGACTCAGGAAAGAGGAAAAACTTCTAAATTGCAACTGTGAAACACAGTTGTCTTCAACAAGTCAATGGCATGAAAACAAAAGGGAGGGGCTTATTTTCAGATTAAAGAAATGTTCTACCCGAGATATAACATTTTTTTGGAGTCTGTTTGGAACAAATCACTGTCAAAATACGTTTTTGAGACAATCAGGCAAATCTGATTGTATACTAAGTACAAGATGATACCACAGACTTGCTGTTAATGCTAAGTGCTTTGGTTATTTATTAGAGAATTTTAAGTGTTTGTTTGTTTGTTTAACAAATGCATACTAAAATAAGTAAAGGTAAAATGATAGGAAGTCTAGGCAAGAGTGAAGGAAGAAAGGGAAGAAGGCAAGGAAAAGGAGGAAGAGAAGAAAGGGAAAATACTCTGGAAAGAAATCAGAAAAGAGGGGCTGGAAAGGTGGCTCAGTGGTAGAGTGCTTGCCTTGCATGCATGAGGCCCTGGGTTCGATTCCTCAGCACCCCATAAGCAAAAAGAAAAAAGCTGGGAGTGGCGCTGTGGCTCAAGTGGTAGAGCGCTAGCCTTGAGCTGAAGAGTTGAGGGACAGCGCCTATGCCCAGAGTTCAGGCCCCACGACCAGACCAAAAAAAAAAAAAAAAAGAAGAAGAAGAAGAAAGAAATCAGAAAAGAAAAAGATAGGCATGTGTGGCAAAAATCATAATTATTGGATTTTAATAATGAGTAAATGGATACACATTATCTTATCTCTATCTTTTAGGGTAAGTTTGAAAAGTGTACAATAATTGTCTTTTCCCCCTGCACTGGGCCTTAAACTCAGGGCCTCAAACTCTCACTTGGCCTTTTCCACTCAAAGTTGGTGCAAACCCGGCGCTGGTGGCTCACACCTGTAATCCTAGCTACTAAGGAGGCTGATATCTGAAGAACTCGGTTCAAAGCCAGCCTGGGGCAGGAAGGTGAGACTCTTATCTCTAATTAACCACTAGAAAACCAGAAGTGGCACTGTGGCTTAAGTGGTAGAGCACTTGCCTTGAGCCAAAGAGCTCAGGGACAGCAGCCAGGCCCAGAGTTCAAGCCCCATGACTGAGAAAAAAAAAAAAAAAGTGGCACAAAACCAGTTAAGCCACAACTTCATTTCTGGCTCTTTGAGAGGTATTTGGAAAGAGTCTCATGGACTTTTTTGCCTGGGCTGGCTTTGAACCTGGATCCTCAGATCTCAGCCACCTAAGTAGGTAGGATTAAAGGCATGTGCCACCAGCATCCAGTTTCCATAATAATCTTTTAAACTATTAAACGACTGCAGGAAAAGAGTAATAAAAGAGAATGAGAATAAAGTCTAGAACAGGTCCGTTCAGGCTATAACCAGGCCCAGGGAACAGTGCACCAAGTCAGGGTCAGCCACTTACCCTAACATAACAGTTAAAGAGAGGAAGAGCGGTGAAAGTCAGAGAAAGGAAATTTATTAACATGTCCAGAATACACAGGAAAAGAGGAACTAAAATTTTCAGCTCATCTTCCAGGTACTGACATGAGTTTTAGAAAGAGAAAGAACTGGAGAAAGGGGAGGAGGTAAGAAGTAGGCATAGTACTGCAGTATAATTCAAAGTGTAGTCCTATTGATCATAATCTCAGGGTTGACCAGGCAGGGACTTGTCCCCATAAGAAAGTCATCAAGGTGGGGGGGGGGGGGGGGACGCCGGGAGGATGGGAAGGGATGTGAAGGGTAAACAAAGGAGGAGGCTGCAATGCTTGGTAAGAAATGTACGCATTATCCTGCCCATGTAATTGTAACTCCTCTGTACAGTATGTTCACAAATAAAATTAAATTAAATTTTTAAAAAAATGTACTCATTATCTTGCCCATGTAATTGTAACCCCTCTGTACAGTATTTTCACAATAAAAATAAATAAAAATTTTAAAAAAAGAAAGTCATCGATTCTGGGAGTTCCACTTTTGTCATAAAATGTTTATCCATTAATCCTGTGGTTCCTAGAATCCAAGATGACTGCAGGAGACAACAGCTCAGAGCAAAGGAGACAGGTGCATCTGTGGGCCCACAATGCTTTGAGCAAGAACAGTTTCTAAGTACCTGTTATAGGACCAGAAACAGATTCAAATGTACACTGTTCATACATCATTATATTGTTGAGTTACAGACAGGTGCACCCTTTCTTCAAACAAAATCTGACACTGAACTGCAACATAAAAAGCTAAAAGAATGGGCCTGTTCTAATGGTAGCTGGAGAAAGAGCCTGGCTTACTTTCTCAGGGAACATTGGAAGTAACTCAGGAGATTCTTTAACTCTATGGAACAGTGCTTGAAACTCTGTGTATTAGTCAATGAGTATATTGAACAAGTGGCCAAACAATTTAGAGGAAGAATAAAGTTAAATCCCTGTTGTACATCATGTAGCAAAATAAAGTCCATTTTGCATTAAAATGTTTAAAGTATGAAACCAAATCATAGAAGTATTAGAAAAAAAATGGATCTACTGCCAGTGGACCAGTGGACAGGATGCTTTGTACTTCTTTGAGTGTATATCTAAAGTCAATATGATGACCCAGGTGTAAAAGAAGAATCAGAATAAAAGCTGAGCACCAGATTCTACCTATAATCTTAGCTACTCAGTTGGCTTGGATCTGAGAATCATGGTTCAAAGCTAGCATGGGCAGAAATGTCCATTAGACTCTTACCTCCAATTAACCATCTAAGAGCTGAGAGTGAAGGTGTGGCTCAAGTGGTAGAGTGCCAGCCTTGAGGGAACAAGCCAAGTGAGAGCAGAAAGCCCTAAGTTCAATCCCCAGTATTGGGATTTAAAAATTAAAAAATAAAAAAGAATAGAAAGATAGCAAAGTGAAACTATACAGTAGGCAATTTGGATAGGATTCTACTACCTCAAAGTCTTCAGGGCTTGCAGTTTTTATTATCCAGAAGGGTGGGGTAACTAGGTGGCATAAAAGTAGGATCCTTCCCTATTGGCCTTCTGAATGGTTTGATGATTGCCAAATAGCTGCCCAGGTGTGATAAGTCATAAGACTTCCATTTGAGAGGGTGTCAGCAGGCACCTATATATGTTATCTGTTTTACCCTTCCTGTTTTTTTTGGGGGGGGGGTCTGGTCATGGGGTTTGAACTCTGGGCCTGGGCGCTGTCCCTCAGCTCTTCAGCTCAAGGCTAGCGCTCTACCACTTGAGCCACAGCACCACTTCTGGCTTTTTTCTTTTTCTTTATGTGGTGCTGAGGAATCGAACCCAGGGCCTCATGCATGCAAGGCAAGCGCTCTACCACTGAGCCACCTTCCAGCCCCTACCCTTCCTGTTTTAAGTCAGTCATTAGAAGGTCATGTAGTAGTCCTTCGGACCCTCATACTGTCAGTATGCTAGATAAGGAAGATGTAGAGCCATTATTTTAATTGTTGGTCCAAGGTGTGGCCCATCTGGGATTTTATGATTCTACTTCTGTAACACTGGAATCTTGTTGCCAGGGGAATTTCCTGGTTCCTGCTCAAGTCTAATTAGCTGCCTACACCAACAGATATTCTAAAATAGTGAGATGAAAAAAGACCTTGTACCAGACGCTAGTGACTCACGCCTGAGATCTGAGGCTCATGGTTCGAAGCCAGCCCAAGCAGAAAAGTCTGTGAGATTCTTACCTCCAATTAACCACCAGAAAACCAGAAGTGGAACTATGGCTCAAAGTGGTAGAGTAAGCCTTGTGAGTCTCAAAGGGCTACCCCCACAGCTCTGGTTCAAATGTATTTGTGCCTGGTTTATGGACATCAAATCAAGAAGCAAATACACAAAATGATCCCAGGCTAGTAACAACCCTGGGGCAATTAGAAGAAGAAAGCTTACTGGAGGACTCACCTCAATCCAGTCCACACAGAATCACCAAACATCAAACTGTAATAAGATGAGCTCAGACTCTAAATTATAGGAATTAAGAGGAAATAAAGCACAATGAACCAGAGTCAGCTGATAAAGAAAAGTTATTGTAACTATAAATATTTTTTAAATTACTAACAATATAAAGTACAGTATCAAAAGCATGAGAAAGAAATAAAACTCTTTTGTTTTTACATAATAGGAAGTAGAGCCAAGTTCTATGGCTTACAATCATAATTCTACTACTCAGGAGGCAGAGATTGGGAGGACTGAGTTTCGAAGCCAGCCCAGGCTTCATGAGACGACATTCATGAGAACCCCACCACCACCATCTCAACCAATAAAGAACTTATGTGGTTATACACTTGTATCATCCCAACTACTCAGGAAGCATAAATATATGGAGTTCAGTCCAGGCTGCCCCCAGGCTTAAATAAATATGAGACCCTATTCCAAAAGATATCTAAAGCAAAAAAGACAAGGGGCATAACTCAAGTGGTTGTACCTACCTATCAAGTACAAGCTCCAGTAGTGCCAAAAAAAAAAAAGCAATAGGACATAATTTTTTTTACCTATCAGGTGATAAAAGTGAAGAAAAGAAGGGGTTGGAGGTGTGGCTTAGTTGGTAGAGTGCTTGCCAATGAGCAAAAGCATCAGCTACCAAGTTTGAGTCTTGGTCTTAGACCAAACCAAAAAGGATTGCTAAGGATATAAGGAGATGGATATTTATATAGTATTTGTGGAAATAAAATTGATAAAATGCTTTCAAAACTAAAAAGAACATAACCATTGATCCAACAATTTCTTTAGAACAATTTCTAAAGATTTAGCCTAAAAAATAGCCATAAAATTACCCAAGGATGTTTATTAGGGACTTTCTATTGGTAAAAAAACATAAAAACAACCTTATTGTATACAGTATAGGAATGGTTAAACAAAGATGAAACACTTTGCAGGAGATAAAATGATTTTTTATATAGCTGTGTTTGTTGGCATTGAAGGATGTCCAAGATATACAAATGAGTGGAAAGAAAGCAAACGATCCAGCTTATTTTTAATTGTCTAGCCCATTAGGGAAAGTTCACATGACCAAGGGATTGTCATGATTCATTAGTCATGGAAATTTAAACAATATTATTTATTATTTTATTTACTTATTTTGCAGTGTTAGGGATCAAACCCATGGCCTGTGCTTGGGTTTGATCACCTGTTAGGTGATCTACCATTGAAGCACACTTCTAGCCCTATATAATATTATTTTTATTCCCATCAAGGTGGCACACATGGGGAAAAATTCATGCTGTATTTATCAGGGTTGTCCAGAGAGGCTGAGCCAACAGCAGACAGACAGACTGATAGATATTGAATTGTATGAGCCAATTTCAATGCTATACTAGACAAGAAGATATAGTGTTAGAATGTATACTAATTTATATCTCTTAACAATTTATATCTCTTGGGGCTGGGAAGTTGGCTCAGTGGTAGAGCGCTTGCTTTGCACGCATGAGGCCCTGGGTTCGATTCCTCAGCCGGAAGTGGTGCTGTGGCTCAAGTGGTAGAGCACTAGCCTTGAGCTGAAGAGCTGAGGGACAGTGCCCAGGCCCAGAGTTCAGGCCCCACGACCAGACCCCCCCCCCAAAAAAAAACAATTTATATCTCTTGTCTAGAGATATCTTTTGAGATACTGAGAGATCTATCTCGAGATACAGCACTGGAATTAGCTCACACAATTATGGAAGCTAAGAAGTTCCAAAATATGTTGTCTACAAACAGAACCAGGGAAGCCAGAGTATAATTCAGTCTGAGTACAAAGGCCTGGGAATCCGAGGCTGTAACTTTCAGTCTTAGTAGGTGAGGTGCTGCCAATATAAGTCCTAGAGTCTGAGAGAGTACCAGAACAGAGGAGGTCCAATGTCTATGAGTGGGAGGAAATGGATGTCCCAGATCAAAAAGAGAGAGGCAATTCACTCTGCTTCCTCCTTTTTGTTTTATTCTGGTTCTCAATTCTGGTTCTCTGCCTGCTTGCCGTGGTGAGGACAACCAGCATTTTAAGTTTACTGATTCAAATGCTAATTTCTCCTCTGGAACACACTCTCAGACACCCCCAAAAGTGATGTGTTACCAGCTAGCTGGGCCTTCCTTAGCCCAGTCAAGTTGACACATAAAACACATACGTCATTCAAGGTTGGCAAGGCTTGGAACCAGTGGCTCATGTCTGTACTCCTAGCTACTCAGGAGGCTGAGATCTGAGGACTGCAGTCCAAAGGCAGCCTGGGCAAAAAAGTCCATGAGACTGTTATCTCCAAGTAACTACCAAAAAACTGGAAGTGGCACTATGGCCCAACGTGGTAGAGCGCTAGCCTTGAGCTGAAGAGCTCAGGGACAGCATTCAGGCCCAGAGTTCAAGCCCCACCTCTGATTTAAAAAAAACAAAAAAACAAAACAAAAAACAAAAAAGCCAAGGTTAGCAAGGACCTGGAGAGATGGAAACTCTCATGCGCTGCTGGTGAGAATACAAACTGGTACAGGCATGTTGTTGAGTTGTGCTTTGCTTTGCTTTAAGACAAGGTCTTATTATGAAATCTGAGTGGCTTAAAATCCACAGTCCTCCCGCCTCAACCTCTGGATTGCTGGGATTAGAAGCATAACGTATGACACCATTCCTGACTGGTGCAGACATTTTAAAGAGCAATCTCAGGTTAGAGGCATGGCCCAAGTAGAGGGCTGGTCTAAGCAAATGTGAGACCCTGAATTCAAATCATAATATTACAAAAAAAAAAAGTTGTAGATTTATGTATATATGTGTTGAATGAGAAAACTGGGAAACAAAAAATTTAACACAGTAGATTTAGTTGTGAAATAACACAACCCACAACTGACTTTACATGGCTATATATTTTCAAGTGCAGCTATCAAACATATTAAGGAATACTGCTATGCAGGAGACAAGAATGGGTATGAGTATGAAATCAAGGAGAAAAAAAGATTAAAACAATAGGGAAGCCTTGCATGGTCTTGCCTTAACTTTGTAATAAACTGATCAATCTGTTTACAGTAATTCAGCCTTCTCCACTGAATTCCATTTTTTTACAATATTGTATATATATATATATATATGTATTAAAATGTCTAAGAAGGTGGGCTGGGAAGGTGGCTCAGTGGCAGAGCGCTTGCCTTGCATGCATGAGGCCCTGGGTTCAATTCCTCAGCACCACATAAGCAAAAAGAAAAAAGCCAGAAGTGGCGCTGTGGCTCAAGTGGTAGAGTGCTAGCCTTGAGCTGAAGAGCTGAGGAACAGCGAGCGCCCAGGCCAGAGTTCAGGCCCCACAACCGGACCCACCAAAAAAAATAAAAATAAAAATAAAATGTCTAAGAAGGTATATGCTAAAATACTGGAAGAAACTATCTTTAAGAGTGAATCTTGCCCGGCGCAGGTAGCTCACACCTGTAATCCTAGCTACTCAGGAGGCTGAGATCTGAGGATCCCTGTTCAAAGCCAGCCCAGGCAGGAAAGTCCGTGAGATACTTATCTCCAATAAACCACTAGAAAACCAGAACTGGTGCTGTGGCTCAAGTGGTAGAGCACTCACTTTGAGCTGAAGAGCAAAGGGACAGCACCCAAGCCCAGAGTCCAAGCCCCACGACAGACCAAAAAAAAAAAAAAAAAATCTTCAAGCTGGGCGCTGGTCGTTCACACCTGTAATCCTAGTTATTCAGGAGGCTGAGAGCTGAGGATCATGGTTCAAAGCCAGGCTGGGCAGGAAAGTTCCTGAAACTCTAATTTCCAATAAACAACTAGAAAACTGGAAGTGGTGCTGTGGCTCAAGTGGTAGAGTGCTAGCCTTGAGCTGAAGGACCCAGGGACAGTGCCCAGGTCCAGGGTTCAAACTCTACAACCAAAATAAAAAGAGTGAATCTTCTATCTGGGAATGTGGTTTAGTGTAGGGTGCTTGCCTAACACATATGAAGCCCTGGGTTTGATTCCTCAGTACCGCATACACAGAAGAAGCTGAAAGTGGCACTGTGGCTCAAGTGGTAGAATGCTAGCCTTGAGCAAAAGATGCTCAGGGACAGTGCCTAGGTCCTGAATTCAAGCCCCAGGACTGGCCAAAAAAAAAAAAAAAAAAAAGAGTGGATCTTCTCTTTTTGCTACCCTGAATAAATACTAAATAAAACACATTTTCTAGTATTTTAAAAATTCATCCATCCCTCCCCCACAGTATAACCCCTGCTTTCACTGTATTTGATGTCGGTGTAATTTGTGGAGGGGAAGGGGAAAAACAAGTCGTTTAAATAAGGATACAGGTGGACCTGTTGCAATAATGAGAAGTACCAGTTGTCATGTCAAAAACGAACTTTACCACTTGGGGGGAAGGGGGGAAGGATTGGGTGGAGGGGGAGGGAGGACAGGAAGGGATGGGAAGGGTAAACAAAGGAGGAGGCTACAATGCTTGATAAGAAATGTACTCACTATCTTGCCCATGTAATTGTAACCCCTCTGTACAGTATTTTCACAATAAATAAATAAATAAACAAACAAAGAAAAAACAAAAAAAATTCATCCAACTACTCAGAACTACTTTTCTACCACTGAAAAAGTATATAACAACTTACTAAAGTCAGCTGCTTGTGTGGCCAAAGTCATTTTATTGTTTTTCCAAAATGTTCCAAAATAGCTCTGGAACAAGACCAGTGGGACCACTAGATAGCTATCTAGCCTCACCCTTCTCCCCATGCAAATGAAGACCCAGCCTCCAGCCCAGCTTTGGCAGTGGGACTCAGGATCACTAGGCCCTCTCCTGTTTTGCTGGAGAAAGGAGGGGCAGCCCTCCTGACTCCTAAGTCTGAGCTGGCTCTGAACATCCTCTGTAAAGCTTCCTTGACCAGCAGTTGCCAAGACAAAAGGTCCCACCTCAAGGGTGGAAACTCTATTTGCAGCTTTGTAGACACAGGTGTTCTTCCAGGCGACTTCGGCCTACAATATGGGGCTGTGTTTTGCCAAGAATAGCTCAGAAGGCCTTTCCCTCAGAAGCCAGCTCTTAGGCCTTCAGTGTATGTTCTAACTATATTTGGCAAATGCAAACCAAAGAGGTCAGTGGCTTAGCTCAGGGGGGGAAATGGTTATTCCTGATGTATAATCCCTGCTTCAAACCAGGACCAAGAATGCAAAATGCACTTCATTTATTTATATTTTGCATGTTATTGAGTGTACAGCTGCTGAAACAACTCTCTTCTAACCTACCAACCCTTATGCAAATCTTTTCAGAACCACAGGTGTAAATCACCTTGACTCAAGACACCCTGGTAGTCCAGGCCATTTGGGGACAACTGGCTTGAGAAACTTCATGTTAAAATTATCTCACTAGGGCTGGAAAGGTGGCTCAGTGATAGAGTGATTGCCTTGCATGCATGAGACCCTGGGTTCGATTCCTCAGCACCAAATAAGCAGAAAAAGCTGGAAGTGGCACTGTGGTTCAAGTGGTAGAGTGCTAGTCTTGAGCAAAAGGAGCTCAGGGACAGCACCCAGGCCCAGAGTTCAGGCCCCATGACCGACCAAAAAAAATTTTATGTTACTATTGAGGTACTGGTGACTCATGCCTGTAATCCTAGCTATTCAGGAGCCTGAGATCTGAGGATCACGGACAGGAAAGTCTATGAGACTCTTTCTTATCTCCACTTAAGCACAGAAAAAGCCAGAAGTGGTGCTGTGGCCAAGTGGTAGAGTGCTAGCCTTGAGCAAAAGGAGGTCAGGGACAGCACCTAGCCCTGGAGTTTAAGCCCCAAGATCAGCCAAAAACTATATATATATTTTTTACTTTACTTCTGTCTTCATAGCACCAAAATAGCCTATAGTACTTAAGTGTGAATTCAGGTCCCACCAGTTATTGCTACTGTGTGACCTTGGCTAAGTTACTTTATGTCTCTGAGGTTCAGTTTCCTTATCTACAAATAGAGACAATACCTATTTCATCAAGCTGCTGTAAGAACTAGATGAGATAAGGTATAGAAGTGGCTGGAAGAATATCTGACAGGAACCGAATGTTAAAACAAGAATCATTTGCAATTCTTCCCCTCCATTCTTAGCTGTTCCACCAACCTGTTAGGAAATTGTCTGGTACCCTCAGTTGATTACAAATGGGTAGTACCATTCCCATTGCCAACAACAGTAGCTGCAGTTAACACACGTGAGTACTTCTCAGCTGTGGACAGGTCAAATCAGCTCACAAATGACTCAGCTCTGTTGATAAATGATGAGTTCTTGGCATCAAGAGGTCCCTACCCTGATAAGCTTCAGCACCTTATGAAAAAAGAAATCAAAACATTGGTTGGACAGATGACAGAGTTTTCATGGTTTCATGGTGACCTTTAGTTAATCCTCAACACGTAACCAGGCTGGCCATAAGAGGGTCTCTGTCTGTTCAGGAATGTCTCCAGTCACAGGGTTGGTAGTGGGAAGGACTCCAGCTGAGCAGCTGCCTCTTTGCTCTCAGAGCTGACCTCTTTCAGCTTCACTTGCCTTAGATTCCCTGAAGTCATAAGACTCCCTCCACAGAAGGCTAGATGCCTGTTCCCTGCACACAGCAGCCTTAAGCTAGTGCCCAACCTGCCTTTGGCAGCTCTGTCTGGTGGCTGAAGTTCTGCCAGGGTGAGGTTTGGCTGGAGGGCTCTGTGGCTGTGGGACAAACCTCAGCTCAAGGAAAAGGGTGAGTGTTTAATCTTGAGCCACTGTCTGCAAGGTCGAAGTGAGCTCTCTCTGTAGTTTCGGTAGCCCCTTCAGACCACCCAGAAACCCCTTCTGGTACAGCCTTTGCATGGCTGGAGTGTCCCCCCACCCTTCACTCTTTCGTTCATCTATGCCATGTACCTATTACATGTGTGAGTATGGAATATTTATTAGGTGATCTTTCAAGGCAGAAAAGTCTGTTGCTGCATTTGTATCCCCATCTCCCAGTGAACCACACAAAATGGTGAAGATCAATGAACTATATAGAAGGCTGGCACTGTGGACAGCCAGGTGTCTCTTGTTGCTAGGCTTCCAAATCAGGTTGCCTTTGGATCCGGCCCTAAGGAACTCTTCCACTCTGCAGCTGCAGCTTCTTCTACAAGGAAGAGCCAGCCTTGCCCCTGAGGCCCTGTCACAGGCAATTGAGCAAGATGAGGCCACCAGGGAGCCTTTTCCATCTTCCAAGCCACCTTCAGACTTTCACTACCAGCAGGGCTCCTGAGAATCTAGAAACACTAACATTCCAGAGAAAGGCCAGAAGAAACTTCTTAAAAGACTGCCAAGAGTCTTCATCTTGGGGGAGAATGATGGCAGGGGTAATATTAATCAAGATGCATTGTGCTTATAAACGAATTTGTTGAACTGAAACCTCTTTGTACAACTACTTAAAAATAATTAAAAAATAAAAAAGATGAGTCTCCGTCTTAGCTTGCTAGGTAATTAACTGAGACAAATGCGGCAGAGAAATCAAAATCAGAGGTGCCAATGCCATGAGCAGATAGGTTGCCTTGCCTTACCCTCCCCTTCTGTCCTAATTATTCGCAGGCCCCAGCCTCTCACTCAGTGAGGGCTTGATGCTTAGCGCCTCTCACCAGAACTGGGGGTGGGGGTCGGGGTAAAAGGGGCGGCCTTCCAAGAGAATGAAGCATACAGAAAGCAAGGAGAAGAAGGAAGGAGGGAAAGAAGCGAAGGCCAGGGAAACCATGAAGAGGGCTCAGGGAGGAGGAAGGAAGAGGAGCGCTGCATGGAGAGGCGGAACAATGAAGGTCTCAGGCCGTCGGAGGCGCACGGTTCCGGCTGCACGTCCGTTCAGCCCGCCTCCGACCAGCAGCTGCACGCTGCGCAGCGTGTGGGCGCTGAGTCACTGTCCCAGAACAGCGAGCCGCCCGGCAGGTCTGGGGGAGGGGGCCCCGGTTGGCATCTGCAAACTGTTTTGTGTTTTTTTTTTTTTTTCTTTCTTTCCTCCTTCATTAAGGCTGTGTGCTGACTCCCACGTAGGAGAACTTATTAAACCGCACGTACTACCTCGGGGCTTGCGGCGCTTTTGGCAGCGGACGCCAGGGGGCGCTGCCACCCCGCGTATGCGCCCGCTGGCCTCCTGGACGCTCGGGCCCCGGGAAGGAATGGGTTGGCTTACTACGGGCTTCCCCCGCGATGCTCGCACACTTTTGCACTTCTGTACTTCACTTGCACACCCACCGAGGCAGGATGAATTGTCCCACTTTAGATAGTGTGGTGTGGGGGGAAACAGCCCCAAATTCTCCGAGGCGCGCCTTCTCGCAAGGTTCCACGAACAGCTCCTTAAAACTGGAACTCGGTTGCGCAACCCGAAGAACCCAGGCTGGTCCACCCGCTGGGTCTCACCCTACCCCGCCTAGCCGGGCCGCCACGCGAGGCGGTGACCCGGGGCGCCTCCGCGAAGGCCTGACTCGCCTCCGGGACACGCGCTCTGCGCCCCTCTGCCCTTCCCCCACACACACACACACAAACACGGAGGGCAGGGCTTGTGACCACAGAACCCTGGGGTCCCCATGGCTCCCAGGCCGACCAGGATCGGGACCAGGACCCTCCCTCACTTAATGCATGAGCCGAGAATGAATCAGCATTGACAGTTTATTTGGTTTGCTGTTCGCATATCACCCATTTTATGTAAATAGATTATACAGAGACACGATTTTTCCTTCTTCCACAATCAGGCACACTCCTTTACACACACATACACATACACACACACACCACGAACCAAATGTTACACCTCGCTTAGACATTCACGTTTTAAAATAGGGGGTGTGGGGGGGAAGAGACAATATAGTTGCTTTAAAATGCCCTTAATCCAATATATAACGTACAAAAATATCTCTATATATTTGAAGTTAAAAAAAATCTCGACAGCAACAAACTTAAATATTGATAGTTACCTCTGTACGTACAACACGCATTGCACTTTTCCTCTCTAGGTTTTTGGAAAGTTCAAGTAATATTGAGGCTTGCGGGCCCCAGATGGGGGTTGACACCCCGTTGAGAAAAATCAGTTCGTGAGTTCAGGCTCAGCCCTGCCTGGAGAGTCTCAAAAAGTTCCGTTTCTCCTCTTCCCGGTGGAGACTGGCACTCTGGTCTTCCTCTGCCCCCCCTCCCTGGGGCATCCTGGCGGATCCGGGCGAAGGAAACGCTGGCTTGAAGGGGAGGGGGGGGTTTCCCTGCAAAAAAAACAAACCAGGGCTGTGGCCGGCCGGTGTGTGTCTCCACGACTCAAGGTCTCTGCAGGACAGTCTTGGTCCCGATCCGAAGCCCCCTGCCTCAGGAGATGCCAACAGGACGCTTGAGCGATTGTTCAATGCTGCTAAGGCACCTAGATCCTAAGAAGGTCATCGGCCCCTCGGTGCACCCGGGAGGCCGGAGCCGAGAGTGCCCGCGGCTCAGAAGGCACCAGAGTCCGGCTCCGGCGGGCTTCGGGCAGGGAACGCCGGCGCCGGCGGCCGTAGCCTTGGGGGCTGATCTTGTTCCTGGGGGCGACGCCGTCCTTGTCCTTGTCGGTGAACTGGTAGATCTGGTGGGCCAGCTTCTGCACCGTGCAGGTCCCGAAGCGGCAGCCAAAGCTGCGCAGGCCCTGGGAGTTACTGTTCATGCTCTGGCGATAGCGCTTGACTCGGGTGCGAGCAGCGTCCGGACGGCTGGGGAAGAGAAGAACGCCACGTGAGACCCCCGACCCCATCAAGCAGGACTCTCGCCCTAACCACCATGGACCAGAGCCACCCGAACA
Source organism: Dipodomys merriami (assembly GCF_024711535.1). NCBI lineage: Eukaryota > Metazoa > Chordata > Mammalia > Rodentia > Heteromyidae > Dipodomys > Dipodomys merriami. The sequence goes on along the minus strand of NW_027203937.1, from coordinate 24,329,536 downwards.
CCCAGGGGAAGCTGTCTCATTGCTCCTGCTACCAGAGCTGCACTCCCGCCCGGGCGATCCGCAGGGCCAGGGCAGGGGAGAGGGAGCGCTCCTCCCGCACGCCTCCCGCACCCGGCAAGGTTACCTGGCCTGGGGGCTCCGGGCGTCGTCCTTCCCATCCTGGGGCGCAGAGAAAGTCTGGACAGACGCAGCCTGCGTGTCAGCAAGCCCGGTGGAATAGCTGCTGGACACTCGCAACTCCCTCTTTCCACGACTTAGAGCCCACTTATTCCATCTAGAAAACACAAACAGATCCAATGAGTGTCCGTCCAGGGGACGTCCCAGCGGCTGTTCCCGCTCCCGTTCACTCCTAACTCCTGGGGGGAGGGGGTCAAGGGCCCCGTTTCCCTGGTCTGCTAGGGACCAGGACTTAAGGGGAGGGCTCGGAACGGGGACTTACTTCTTTCGGAACTCCGAGGACACGTCGAGCCGCGCGGCGTCCGCTCCTAAGAAGGCCAGGGAGCCCAGGAACATCAGGGCGATGGAAACCAGCTTCATTCTGGCGAAGCACAGACTCTGGAAAGAGGAGAGAGAACAGCGGAGCATGAGCACCAGGGCCGATTGCACTGTCCGGGCAAAAAGCACGAAAGGCGGGAGGGGGGCCCCCAGCGCGGGCGGGCTCAGCCCCAGCTCTGCTTGGCTCAGACACTTATCTTCCCCCGGGCGCAAAGAGGCGCCAGAGGCGTTTGCACCCGCCCCGCGAGTGACAGGCCCCGCCGGGGAGGCCGCTGCAGAGCCAGGCTCCAGAGGTTCCCCGCTCGACTCTTTTTTTTTTTTTTTTTTTTTTTTGGAACTTAGCTTATGGAGCAGAGTTACTGGATCTGGAGCTCTAGCTGTGTGCATAAGCTGTACCCGAGATGGGGGGGGGGTGTTTTCCGCAGAGGATCCCCCCCACCCTAAAGTGGGTTGTTCCCCTCACCCAGCATTCCCAGTTTGGGGCCCCAGCAAAATCCTTACCCCACCCCACCCCCGCCCCCGCCCCTTGGGCCAGTCTAGCACCTACCTGCTGAAGGGGTGATCTTCTAAGTACTTGGAAGATAAAGTCCCAGACGTCCTTCTCCAGTCAGTGGCAAAAATCCCAAAGTCCAAGACTGACGGCGATGAGAAGAACCCAGAAGGGCTTAAAGGCTGTAGCTGCTCGGTATAGTGTCACCAAGAAACCACTGAGTGGCCAGCTCCAGTTCCTGAGCTTTATATGCGCTCAAGGGGCGGGGCCTGCTCTGCCCTCTCCCCCTCCCTTTCCTCGGGCAACGCGCGCGCCTCTGCCTTCGGGCGCGCGCGCACTGCTTGCCTCTGGTGGTGGGGTAAAGGGTCTCTGGTACCCTGAGGACTAGGAGATGGGCTCCAGGAAGCTGCCACAGGGCTCAGACGGTAAGCCAGGGCAGAAGGCCAACACAGCTTCTTTGGGGCTTCCCCCCCTCCCCGGGCACTGTACAACCCATAGTGCGCGTCCTCCTGGCATTCAGCTAGCTGCAAGAACCAACCGGTGGGGTTGGGGGGCTCGTGAATGTCCCAAGCCCCGGAGCTGGGGAGCCGTGGCCTGAAGTGGACCGCGCCCCCTGCCGGCTCAGCGCCTGACCGAGCCTCGACCCCAGACTCCCCTGGAGCCTCTCTGGAGTTGAGTACCCAGAGGAGTCCAGAGGGGTGGGACTCACCTGGTCCTTCCAGAGCTGACAAAAGCCCGGGGGTTTCTGGATGGGCGAGGACGATTTCTCCATAAGGGCAAAGCTCGGAATAGCTGAGTCGAGAATTGGGTCTTGGAAGGGGTAGTTATCTGAAGTTTCAGAACTCACATTCCTATTTGGAAATACAGTAATAACCAAAATTAGGAAGAATGATACCGTTTTATTTCCTCCCTCGTTGTAATCCAATTATGCCTTATAAGGTTATAACCTGAGTTTGACTGGCTGTGTTCTTTCACCCATTGTGAACGTGACAGTTGACTGCCAGAGAGCACACTAAGGCTTCACGTATGTTAATCGCTTTACAGTTTACAAAGCACAGCCACATCCCAGTCCCTTTTGATCTTCACACTAACCCGAGAGTTAAGTGAGGAAGCTAATACTACTTTTTTCCCCAGTCTCACCAAGTATGAAATTGAACTTCAAAAAGGGGGAGTATATCGCCCCAAATCACACTGTAGGTAAGAGGCAATAGACTCACTCCTAATTTGGCCAGGCAAACAAACACAGAAAACTGGGGTGCGGCATCCTAGATTCTTCTAGTCTGGGGTCACCGTGTTGTCAAAGGGGAAAAGGAGAGTCCCAGCCTCTGCTCGAGGAGATGTTGACTGTTCATGGTGAATCAGTTCAAACATGTTTGTCACCCGTTTGTGTTCTTCCTAGCAGATTCGTTACCTCCCTTTCTGTCTTCCCTTCTAGGGATAAAACTGGAGGGGGAAGGCACAGCTCCGGGGGACCTCTACTCCTGGGTATGGGTCTCCCCTGTCCTATAACCCTTTGGCTCATTCCGATGTCTTAACAACTAGCCACTGGAGAAGGACCACTTAGCAGCCCAGCTTCTAATGCTAACTCCCTGACAATTAGGACACGAGGTGAGTCATGTCCCCTCCCTAGTACCCCCATCTAGAATGTGTCCCCTAGCAGAACTCTAAGCTACCTCCTACCTAGTCTGCCATAATGGCTCTGAGACCCAGTGCAAGTGGCTGGGGACCTTGCCCATAGCTTGGTCTGGGTTGAGTACTGCTGGCTCAGCTGGCTCAGCAGCCTTTTCTCTCTGGGACCATGGACATTGCACCAGGGGAGGAAGTGGCTGCAGCGAGGTTATTTTTTCTGAGGACTTTTTCCCAGAGAGTCACCTGAGTAGACCTGAGTTTCACCTATGGGCGGGGACAGATTCCAGGCTCTGCTTCTGGTAAGGGCTTGAGACGCCGTGGATCAGAGGGATGCAGCGCCACGACTGGCCAGTGTCCGGCAGTCTGGCTGGCCACAGGATGGTCACCGCAGCAGACCAGGTCAAGAGGCTGGTCTGTCTGCACCGCGGATAGCAGGTACTACTGGCACACCTGCTGGGTTTCCAAGGGTCCTCCCCACCCCACCCGGCCCCCATCTCCCAGCTTAACTATTGTTTGTCTCGTCATTCTCTTTTCATTTTGTCCCCAGGATCGCCCTCACACGGAGCCTGTCTGCGACCGGCTGTCAGTCTCTCTGAGTATACATCCTACTACCTGTCACAGACTGGGTCCGTGCCAGATCCAATTTTACTTTCATTTCCCGGGCGCGTGCTTGCATGGGCCAGGAGGTCATAGACTGTAGGGTGTCTGTCCAGGAAAGTCTGGACACAGGCAAGTCTGGTGCTCTGGACTCCTTCCTTCCAGACCCTACCATCCCCAAGAGGGTTTAGGCTGCAGAGAGCTCTTCGGGAGTAACTTCTTGCTTCTTCATCTAATAGGAAAAGTCGGTGATTGAAGGAAAGTTAGCTCTCAGTAAGGAGCATGATTGCAAAGCAGTAGGCTTCTACAAGTAAAGCAAACAAACACAGGAGTGGAGAGAGGGTGACTCTACCAAGCTGCTGTGCCTGCCCCTGTGGTGTTTCTGCTGTGCCAAGAATTCCCACCTGAGAGCCTTGGCACGCGCCTTATCAGCCTGGGCACTCTGTCGCCCTGGCACTTGAGATCTGTCACCTGACAACAGGGCCAATTCTTTAGCTTAGAGGACTTTGCTAGAAAACTCATATTTTAGAAAGTGTGTGTGTGTGTGTGTGTGTGTGTGTGTGTGTGTGTGTGTGTGTGTGTGTTTGCATTTTTGTAAGAAGACTTTTTGCCAAATCTGGGCCTCTATTTTTCTTCCTGTGGAGTTGTCTTTCCTAGTTGTCATTAAAGGGGGGGAAAAACATGACTAGAATGGGTTTTAGGTTCAGCACTTCTATCTAGATGGAAACACCACAGTGGGAGTTCTGCTCCTGGTGATTTGTTACTGGTATTTCCTCCACTCAAGTGTAATGATTGTAGATTCACATTGAGCATGAACAGTGGAAGGAAGGAAGGGGCGGAGGAAGGAAAGGAAGAAATATCCTTAAAATCTTCCTGGTAAGTAAAGAGAAATAAAAATAGAAAAGAAATCTTGGCTAATGAAGATCCATTCTTGTGTGTCCAGGAATTTTAAAAAGTTGAGTCAAGTGAGGTGGCACATGCCTGTAATCTCAGCACTCTGGAAGCTGAAACAGGAGGATTGTGAGTTTGAGACCACTTGGGGCTATATCTCAAGACCTTGTCTCAAATTTTTTTCCCCTAAAATGGTGAGATTAAAAATATTCCCAAAGCACTGTGTGAATGTTCTAACATTATAGATATGAACATAAATACACATAAAGACTGGCTAAATAATGATGTTTGAATTTCTTCTGTGTAATCCAATTGAATTATTTTTAGGCCCTAAATCCAAGTCTTATTCTTAGTCATGTTTGGAGTAAAAAAAAAAAAAAAGTGTGTAGTGGTGGTTTCTCAGTTAACTCTGTGAACCCTGTGCACAAAGTCTCTAAAACTAGGATAATTACACTCAGATCTTTCAGAAAAGTAATGAGAAACAATAAATAATATCAATAACATTAATAAGAATAACTGCAATGTGAGCAGCTAAGTACTTAGCTAATCTCAGATGCCTCTTTCTACAAACAGGAAATTTTATGGTGTTCTTATTTTTCATGTTGCAGTACAAAATGCCTGTTAAGCTTAGGACTTGTTTACAAAGTTCCCTTGAAAACAAGGTTCAAGATGCATCCTGGAGTCATAACATCAAGTGGTTTACAGAAAGGACACAATCCGCCTTGCGGATTTGGTCTCACAAGGAAAAGTCAAGCAGGATATAAATCCCAGTGCATTTAGCGGACGGAAGGATCTCTGACTTCTCCAAGGAGCTGACAGAAATACAGATTATTTCCAGAAATCAATTTAACATAAAACAAGTTAAAATTTAAAATAACCATATAATTTCCAAACATGGACCCACTTAAAAACTCTGACACAAAGTCAAAAGCACAGCATATTTTATTTGTTTTCAATAGCATTCACCATTTAGTTCACAGCATGGCGCAAGCTCTGGTGAGGGCCCACTCTTAGCTCTATCACATCAGGACCTAAGCACATACAGCACCAAAAAACATTTTATGTCTTTTTTTTTTTTAATCCTGGTTTGAAGTAGAAACAAAGAGGACAGTTAACCCTTGTCAGTTATCTTTCATGACACAATATTTTCTAGAGCATCAGCATAAAGAAAAATAATGCTTTGGCTGTTTTATTTTCCTCCTCCTCTTCCTCTTCCCCTTCCTCCTCTTCCTCCTCCTTTTTCTTCTTTTGTGGGCTGGGGATCAAATTCAGGGCCTAATATATTGAGGCAAGTGCTCTACCACTGAGCTACATCCTTAGCTCAGTGCCTCATTTTTGTACTCTTGCACAACAGAAACAGCCATGAGAAAGGTAAAAGATAATTTTTCCTAAAGCTTCAAGAACGTAGATTGCTACAGGACAAATGAAAATAAGCACCAAGAAGGTAGTGAGCACAAGGAAGAATGTTACACTAACAACAAAAATAGAACAAGATAAAAATGGCTTCAAGAGAAATTCATAGCAATCACAAAGGGACATTAATAGATGATTAGACATTTGGGGCTATCTAAAACCAAAGAGAATGGAGAACAACCATCAAGTTACCTGCTTCCAGGTATGTTGCAGATCCTAAGGTGCCAGGAGCTGGCAACACATGAGCAAAGCCCGCTTCCCCCCTCCCCCCAAGCTATTGACTCCAACCCCCTGGGCTGCAAGTACTTGCCCTTTTATTTGAGGAAGTGTTTTTCTCAGCTTCTGGGCCTGGGGGCTTATCTAAGGGAGTATGGTAGACAAAGATTGTTTGAAATAGAATGAGAAAGGATACATACTATCTGCACTTGTTGGCTGGGTGGGTCCTGGAACAATGTGATGAAAGCATTTAACAAATATAGAAAGTATATTTAGCTGAGGCTTTTGCTGGAATAAAGAGTTGTGTGCCTTCAGCCTTTTCTCTGTCTCCATCAATCCCCTTGCCCCTAGGGAGCTGCAGCACAGGTGGGGATCCTGTACCATCAGATTTTAAAAACTATTGGAGGGCTGGGAAGGTGGCTCAGTGGTACAGTGCTTGCCTTGCATGCATGAGGCCCTGGATTCAATTCCTCAGCACCACATAAGCAGAAAAAAATGGAGTGGTGTTATGGATCAAGTGGTAGAGCACTAGCCTTGAGCTGAAGAGCTGAGGGACAGAGCCCAGGCCCAGAGTTCAGGCCCCACAATCGACCCCTCCCCCCCAAAAAATTGTGGTAACTGTTCCAAAGGAAAAACAAGACTAAGGGACCTAGAATTTCAAAAGGAGGAAACAGCATATGCAAAGACCCAGAGATAATGGGAAAAAGTAATTAGGAAAAATAAAAAGAGATGAGTTTGGTTAGAAGGTACTGAGTAAGGGAGAATAGTATGAAATGAGATTAAAGAGATCATCAGCTGGGTGCTATGGTTCACACAGGTAATCCTGGCTCCCCAGGAGGCTGAGATCTGAGGATCTCAGTTCAAAGCCAGTCTAGGCAGGAAAGTCTGTGAAATTCTAGTCTGCTATTAACTACTAAAAATCTGGAAGTAGGTCTCTAGCTTTGAGCAAAACAGCTCAAAGACAGTATCCAGGCCCTAAGTTCAAGCCTCAGGTCCAACTCATCCCCACCCCCCACCCCCATCGTGAAAAGACCATTAGAGTCCAAGTTAATAGGATTCATCAGGACACTTGAAAATTTATTCATTACATTAGAAGCTATTGACAAATTTGGAACTTATTTGCAATTCCGGCATTTGGGAGGCTGAGGCAGAAGGATCACAAGTTTAAGGACAGCCTAGGATACATAGTGAGACATGGTCTCAAAAAACAAGAATGAGAAAATGACCAAAAACTTCATTTGAGGGCTGAGTGTTCTTAGTGCTTATCATGTGCAAGGTCCTGGATTCCATCTCCAGCACTATTTAAAAAAAGCAAAATATCATTTTGAGCGTCGAACGCAGTGGATAGGTTAGAGAAACAAAGGAAACAGTGCAGTGATGGCATTCAGAAGAGATTAGAGAGAGTCTAATCCCCCTATAATCTCTATTATATCCCCAACTCACATACACACGGCCCACCTGAATGTACCAACACAGCCAGCTTCATGGCCGTGCATAAGAATGTTCTTCTACATTCAGAAGAACCTGCACTTTGGTAACTGCTGATGCTGTCTTGAAATTCTTAAGTCATGAATAGGAAATCCTACATTTTCATTTTTCATTGGATTCTGCAAATTATGTAGCCAGTCCTGCTCACCAAACCAGCAATCTAAGCAAAAGCAAATTGCAACTCCTCAAGTTATCTATTTATATTGCAGCTGCTACAGTCAAGGGTACTTCAACTGAATGTCAAGATTTAATCACCTCACATCACATATGAGGACCTCTTTCCTGTACCCCCAAATAGACACTCAAAATAAGAAATAGTGTACTTGTTGTACAAATTTAATTTTAAGATAGGTTTCATAGCCTGCTTTCCTGTCTTTAAATTCTACCTACATAGAAAGCCTTTAACCAATGAAGCAGCAAAATCAGGAGTCTATTGGCAATAACTAAGATAGGAAGCAATGATGGCTTGAACCAGCGGGGTAGTATGAGGGTGAAGTGGACATTTTAGGAATCAGGAACAATAGAATTGAGTGATGGCTATAGGGCTGAAAGACCAATAGCATTAAATTTCTTGCTTAGGCGATTAAGTGGTTGGAGATGTGGCAATGAGTCAAGGAATATTCCACCACAGCTCTTAGTCTCCTTTGTTTTAGGTTGATTTGAATGGCCTTAGTCCTGCCTTCTGATGTTTGGTTAAGTCTAACTCTCATGCTGCCTCTCTGAACTGCAGTGGCTAACCACAGGAAACACTTGAAATGACTGTACAGATCAACCGCTTACCCCATAGCTGCCCACTGCAGAGCACTGGAACTGAAGAGTCTTGCTTACTGGCAATCAGCCCCATTTTGTCTTCTAAGGAAAAAAAAAAAGTCTACCTTAGGTACACATAGTTATTGTGCTGCAGTCTTCCTTGCTGCTCTTGCCAGCCTTCAGTAAAACAAATCTGGGCTTTCGTTACTCTTTCACTCTTTAGTGAAAGATGATGGTGGTTATCTTAGGGAATGGTGTGGTCTTCAGCTGACCTCAGCAATCAGGCAGCCTTGTCAGGACTTATCAGTTGTAATAGTCTGGCAGTTGTTGGCGGAGAAAGCAAAGAACACCTTCAGTATATACTAAATATATTTACATGTAGATATTAAAACACCATGACTCTGAGGCTCACGCCTGTAATCCTAGTACTCAGGAGGGTGAGGCCTGGATGATTATGGCTCCAAACCAGCTTGGGCAGAAAAGACCATGAAACTTCATCTCCAAATTAACCAGCAAAATGCTGGACTAGATATGTGGCCCACAAAGTAGAGTGCCAACTGTTAGTTGAAAGGTAAAAGGGCTTACTCAGGAGGCTGAGATCTGAGGATCGCGGTTCAAAGCCAGCCCGGGCAGGAGAGACCGTGAGACTCCTATCTCCAATAAACCACCAGAAAACCGGAAGTGACGCTGTAGCTCAAGTGGTAGAGCGCTAGCCTTGAGCTGAAGAGCTGAGGGACAGCGCCCAGGCCCAGAGTTCAAGCCCCCACAGCCGATCAAAAAAAAGAAAAAAGAAAGGTAAAAGGGCTGAGTTCAAGCCATGATATTGGCACACCACACACACACACACACACACACACACACACACACACACACACACACTCTCCTATTATACCCTCCCTCCCCAGGTTATGTGAAAGTCACTATTCTACAAAAATATTTTGCTAATGGGTGACAGTCTATTTAACAGTGGTGAGGGATATTTTTCCTGCCAAGGGCCATTTGGAAATTTATAATATCATTCATGGGCATATAAAATTATTAATATAAGCAGACTGCATGATAGAAGCCAATGAGAAGCTTATGTGTCTGTATTGTAATATACCAAGTTATTATTTCTTGAACTTTATATGGACAGTGGGGTTGGATGTTCTTCACCCCTGATGACCTTAACAAATATAATGTACCTAAGGATGGATAGGTAGTGTCTGATTCTAGGCTTGGAAACAATTTTTTTTTTTTTTTGGCTGTTACTGGGACCTGAACTCAGGACCTAATGCTTGCAAGGAAGGTCCTGTACCACTTAATCTCAGTGGTATAGAGTTTGCAAAACATATGGGAAGTCCTGGGTTTTACTCTTAGCATGATGGAGTAGGGGGAGGGCAGGTAATGGGCAAAGAACTTGAAAAGACATTTCTCCGAAGTGAAGGGTAAACAAAGGAGGAGGCTGCAATGCTTGGTAAGAAATGTATGCATTATCCTGCCCATGTAATTGTAGCCCCTCTGTACAGTATGTTCTCAAATAAAATAAAATACAATTAAAAAAAAAAAAAAAGAAAAGACATTTCTCCAAAGATTTATAAATGGCTAATATGCACATGAAAGATGTTTAATGTCTTAAGTTATTGGAGAAATGTGAGATGCTAAGAAGATTCAGCTGGGGTTGCTGGGAAGGTGGCTCAGTGGTAAAGCACTTGCTTTTCATGCATGAGGCCCTGGGTTCGATTCCTCAGCACCACATAAGCAAAAAGAAAAAAGTTGGAAGTGGCATTGTGGCCCAAGTGGTAGAATGCTAGCCTTGAGCTGAAGAGCTGAGGGACAGCGCCCAGGCCCAGAGTTCAGGCCCCACCCCCCCCCCACCAAAAAAAAAAAAAAAAGATTCAGCTGGGTATGATATGATGGTACATGCTTGTAATTGTAGCACTCAGTAGACTGAGGCAGAAATATCATCAATTTGAGGTCAACCTGGGGCTACATAGTGAAACTGTCTTAAAGAGAAAAAGATGCTGATTCATACTTACTAAGATGACTACACCAAAGCAAAAATAACAGAAAAAAGAATATGTTGACAAAAATGAGTAAGAATTGCTCACGCCTGTAATCCTAGCCACTCAGGAAGCTGAAATCTGAGGATCGTGGTTCAAAGCCAGTCCGGGGCAGGAAAGTCTGTGAGACTCTTATTTCCAACCACCAGAAAACAGGAAGTGGCGCTGTGACTCAAGTGGTAGAGTGCTCGCCTTGAGCTGAAGTGCAGGGACAGTGTCCAAGCCCAGAGTTCAAGCCCCATGACCGACAAAAAAAAAAAAAAAAAAGAGTAAGAATTGGAAAACTTGTACATTACTAGTAGGATTGTAAGATAATGCAGCCACTGTGAAAACGTTTGTTGGTTCCCCAGAATTAAATTATTGAACGATCCAGTTATCCTACTTCTAAAAATTGAAAATGGATACTTTATATGCATGTTTATAGTGGCAATAACCACAATGCCAAAAGGTGGAAACAATCCACAAATGTCCATCAATGGATAAATATGGACTATTCACTCAATGGAATCTCATTCAACAATAGGAAGTACTGACTCTATTCCAAAGATAAAACTTGAAAAAATATACCAAACAAAACCCTTATGTACAGAAAATCATAGATTTTATTATTTAACTTATATGAAATATTCCTAAGAAAGCCAGGAGACAGTGGTTCACGTCTGTAATCTAACCACTCAGGAGGGTGAGATCTGAGGATTTCTGTTTGAAGCCAGCCTGGGCAAGAAAGTTTATCTCTAATAATCACCAAAAAGTCAGAAGTGGAGCCGTGGCTCAAGTGGTAGAGCACTAAGCCTTGAGCAAAAAAACTCAGGAACACCAGAGGCCCAGGACCCAAGCATATATGTGGAGCACACGCACGTGCCACTGACACAGACACACACACAATCCCTAACAGGCAACTCATCAAGACAGAAAGCAAATTGGTAAATTGGTGGTTGCCAGGGCCTGGAGGGTCTGAGAATTTTCTTTAGGTTGATAAAAATGTTTGTTTGTTTTTACCAGTCCTGGGGCTTGAACTCAGGGCCTGAGTGCTGTCCCTGAGCCTTTTTGTGCTCAAGGCTAGCGTTTACCACTTGAGTCACAGTGCCACTTCCAGCTTTTTCCGAGTAGTTTATTGGAGATAAGTTTCACAGACTTTTCTGCCTTGGCTGGCTTTTAACTGCCATCCTTGTATCTAACTTAGCCTTCTGATTGGCTAGGATTACAAGTGTGAGCCAATGGCACCGGAGATGAAAAAAAATTTTTTTTTTTTGGTCTGGTTGTGGGGCCTGAACTCTGGGCCTGGGCACTATCCCTCAGCTCTTCAGCTCAAGGCTAGCACTCTACCACTTGAGCCACAACGCCACTTCTGGCTTTTTTCTTTTTGCTCATGTGATGCTGAGGAATTGAACCCAGGGCCTCATGCATGCAAGGCAAGGGCTCTACCACTGAGCCACCTTCCCAGCCCATGAAAATGTTTTGAAGCTAGATAGATGTGACAGATGTAGCAAATGTCACTAAGCTGTACGTGATATATAAAAATTTTAAACTATAAACCTGGTGCCTTACAACTTATGACCCCAGCCCAATTTTATCCCAATTTAAAAATAAAAGGTAAAATTGGGAAGGAACAAGATCATCACCTTAAACATCTAAAGGGCTATCATGAAGACAGATTTTTTTTTTTCCTGCATAGTTGCAGACAACTGAATCCGGAAAGCTGGACAACTCTCTGACATAATAAGGAAGAACTTTCTAACAATAGGGCTGTTAAACAGTGGAATGGACTGCCTCTAAAGGAAGTAAGATTACTTTTTACTGAACAAGTTGGATGATGAATGAATTATAGAAAGTGTCTATGGGGTACATCAGAAGCCATTTTATTCTTTTTGGTTGAATTGTTTTCAAGATCAAGTTCTAGCCATCTCAGCAATGAAGCTGATGATTCAGTCTGACCATTGGCAACACACAAATGAAGCCAGAGAATTAAAGTATACCTCCAGCGTCAGTTCTGGCGCGGATCAACCTTCTCAATCCCGAGAGGAAGACTGTAGCACAGAAAAGGGAACTAATCAGAGTAAATCTCAGCCTCTAGGAAGCCAGCGCTCTTCTAGACTTGAGTTCAGTTTGTAATAGCCGCTTCCTGCTGGTAGTTGAGGGAGTTGCACGTCGAGAGTGATACATAGATGGTTTTCTAAGCTCTTCTATGTTATTGTGAGGGACTTGGTAAGCAACGTTCGTGGTCAGCAACCGCGAAAATGATTTCCTGAAACTTCGATCACTTGTGCATATTCTACCAAAATGTCACGAGATGTTTAGAGAACGAAGTATGTTCATCTAATTGTCCCACCAGAAGCAAAGAGATTTGGGTAATTCCTGGATTGGATAATGAGACTCATTCACTGATTTTTATTGCGTGTTTGCGCAGGAGAGTTGGAAGTTAACACCTGCTTTGGCTGCGAGAGTCCTGGGACCGCTGCAATGGAAGCAAGCCGAGGCGGGCGGGGCTCCCCCGGGAGAGACCGGCCCGTTTTGGAGGATCCCGCATTCCTGGGTGGAATAAACTCCCCCGGGCACTAGAGGGAAGCCCAAGCTGACCCCCCTCCCCCTCCCCTCCCCGTGACGAGTTTGCATATCAATGGCAACACGCGTAGACTTAATAATAGTTCACTTAGTTTATTTAAGCACTTCAAATACTATCCACACCAGTAACTAACTCGTAGGCCTAAGCGTGCCCCAAACCCAGGGAAGCTCTCGTGCCACGTCCCGGGACCGGAGGTCGAGGGGAGTCGGCCGAGGGTGTCCTCCGGGCTGCTCCGAGGCGTTGAAGGGAGAAGCAGCCGCTCGGACAGGGCGGAACCTTCCAGTGGAAGGTTCGACGTGGAGTCACCTCGCTCGGGGAGGTCGTCTCTCTGGGTCTCTGCTGCCCTGAGTTTTCATGTTTTAGGCTGGCCCTTCCTTTCTGGCTATGTCTCATTACCAGGGCTATGTTAGTGACAGCTTGGCTTCGGGTCAGGTCTGGTTATTGATGAGTGCGGAGCTGGCTTGCCGCTGGCTGAGTCTGGTTATCGATGAGGGGCAGGTTGCCTTGGGTGATGGCTCTACAGGCTCCCTGGGTGTGTTCTTATTTACCCACTCCATAATTCTAGCTTCTAGCTTCTAACTCCTAACTTAACATTTCATATTATTTCATAACCCACATATATTCAATATATTTATATTTAATAGCCTACCATGTCAATATTTTACAACACATTATGTCTATTTCATAGCACACTATGTCAACACTGAACAGCACAATGTGCCAGTACACACTATGTCAGTACACACTACGTTAATATCCAGTGACACACTATGTCAGTATTCAATCATATTCACTACAGCGGCCAACACAGCATTGAAATTCGAGGCGCTTCTGAAGATTGCGCAAAAACCCCTCCCTCCCCGGCCGGCTCGGAGACGTGTTCCTAAAATTCCCATCTGCACAACATAAACAGGAAACGTGCAACTCAAAAGCCCTGGCGGTGCAAATTCCAAGCTTCCAGCCGAGGGCGGAAGAATCTCCTCTTTGTGATGGTGGTGATGGTAGTAAGCAAAGGAAAGTGCACTTCCCACCCATCGAACCCTTTCAACCCCTCCAAACCCTGTCTTCCAAACCCAAAACGAATAGAGAAAGCGGAAGGAAGGACCCCAGCTCCGGGCCAACAGGGCAAGGGCCCGCCAAGCCACTGCCAAGGCCGTCGAAGAAGCACCTTCCCCGGCCCTGGCGACGGCGCTAGACCACAACGCGCCGGGCCGTCCCTTCCCCAAGGCTCCGGCGAGTCCGCGGTCCGCAGAGGGTGGAGCGGCCTCGCGCGCACGCAGCCCGGCTCCGAGACTCTGTGTCCGCTGGGGTGGGGGCGGGGACGGGGCGGGCGCGCGGCGCGGCGCAGGCGCAGAGCGCGCCACGGTTGTCAAACATGGCTGAAGTGCCGCCACTGCCGCTACTGCCGCTGCAGGGAAAATGCTGAGCCCTCCCGGGTCGGGTGGGTGGCGGCGTCGAGGGCGGCGACGGGAATCCGCGTCCCGAGCTCGGCGGCGGCGGCCATGGCTCGGCTGGCGGACTACTTCATTGTGGTAGGCTACGACCACGAGAAGCCAGGTAAGGGTGTGGGGCGGGCGCCGCCCCCGGGCCTCCTGGCCTCCGCCCCCGGCCTCTGTCCAGTGGGCTCCGCGCGGGGCCGGGCGTCGCGCTTGAGAGGCGGGGAGGCGGAGAGTCTCGGGCCGGGACGCTTTGGGCAGGGCCCGCAGGCAGCGGTGGAGCAGCAGCCGGCCGGCGTCGGGCCTTTGTGGCAGGATTGAGCCTCGGAGTGGGCGTGAGGGACCCTCACGGCGGGGTGGCTTGGGAGGGAGGCTAGGCCGCGTCGGCCCGGTTCGGGGCGGACCAGCTGGGCCTGCCGTGGCCGAGCCTAGAGAGGCCGCGACCCTCTCTCGTAGAGGTGGCTGGAGAACCCCGGGCAGCGCCCTCGTGCCGGAGGGTTTGGACTCAGGACTGCAGGGCTGGGAGGGCGGGAACCAACTGTGCTAAATTCCTCGGGAATAAACTTCTGCTCTGTATCCTGAGTGAGGAGTGACGCAGGGCGGGGGGCTGTCCTCTCCAAAAGGAAGTGCTGAGTCCACTAGCTACCTCTCCCCTGCTGTGTCGGCGGCCCGATGACCGCCACGCTTAATTGCGTGGTACCAGGAAAGGGAAAAGGATCCTTGCACCTTTAAACATTTGTGGGAGATGGTACCCGTTATTTCGGGATAGAGGTGAGGGTCGTCTTGTAAGCAAAGGTGATCAGCTGGCCGCTGCAGGTGATCTGGTTTCTCCTTAAGATGTTTTAGTTGTTCTCTTTATTGGTCATAAACATCTTCGCAAGGAGCAATTTGGCAGGTGCATTATATTTTATATGCTAATTGATGAGTATTCAGAGCTCATGCACATTCATTTTGTTCCCGTTGCATTACTATTTAGCTAGCGTAATAATAAATTGAGTTGGGAAAGCACTTGTATTTTCAGGGTAACTCTAGTCCCACACTTGGAAGGAATTTTAGACATCTGCTGTACTGCCTCTTCGTTTTTCAAAAGAGATGCTGAGATTGTGTTTTGTGATGGATACAGCCATGGGTAATGCCAGAATGCCATTGTTCTTCCCACACTCAGTCTGCTGCCTCTGTTATTATTCCTCTCGTGAGAACTTGCTTTTCTTCAGTGGGAATCCTTCATGCTCTTTCAACTCTTAGTAACTCATTGCCTGTTTAAGGTCAATTATTAAAAGAAGGGGTTGAGAATTATATTTAGAGTATCTTCTGGCTCTAGAATTTTATAGTTTCTAGTAATTTTGTAGAGTTCAATATTGCTTTCTTTCCTAGTTAACCATGTGAAGAGTCAGTTTGTTTTTTAACCTTGTTTAGTTTTCAGGTATATTGTTCTTTTTTTCCCCACTTTTAAACAATTCTGATACAGCCACAAACTTGAAAGGTTTCAAGTAATGTACAAAGTATTATTTGTTTCCCCTGAAGAGTTTGAGAAGAAGCTACTGATTTGATGCCCTGTCACCTTCGAGTGTGTTGGTGTACATTTTATTCAACCAAGATCATTCACCAACATAATCATGGTACTGTCATAAAAGTTGAAAATTTACACTGATATAGTTTAAGTTTTGCTAATTGTGCTCTTAATTTTTTTTTTTTACTGGCAAAAGGATTAGATTTAGAATTAGGTGTTGCTCTGTTTATCTATTGCTTTATTTATTTATATTTTGGTGGTACTAGGATTTAACCCAATAAGTTTTATTCTTTTACATAAAGCAGTGACTTTTTAAATGTTTTTTGGTGGTGTTGTACTTTGAACTCTTTACCACTTGAGCCATTCTCCTTGCCTTTTCAGTGACCTTTGACAAATACATACACAAGTGCAACCCCTGCCACAATCAAGATGTAGTACATTTCCATCCCTCTAGAAACTTCTCTTATACCCTTGCCCTTTAGCAGTCTATTCCCTCCCTAGCTTTTGGCAATCAGTAATCTCTTTTCTGTTTTGTCTTTTCTAGAATGTCATATAAATAGAATTGTACAATTTTTTTTTTTTGGGTCCGGTCATGGGGCCTGATCTCTGGGCCTGGGCACTGTCCCTCAGCTCTAGAGCGCAAAGCTAGAGTCCTACTTGGGCCACAGTGCCACTTCCAGCTTTTTTCTGCTTATGTGGTACTGAGGAATCAAACCCAAGGCCTCATGCATGTGAGGCAAGTACTGTACCACTGAGCCATCTATTTTGTTTTATATTGTTTTCAAAAATATTTTTCCATTGGCAAATAAAAATTGCTTATAATTATGATGTACAGTGTGAGGGTCCTAGGATTTCCTACGCTATTTATGGTCTAGAAGCTGACCTTCTGTGGCTTCTTAGCAGTATGTCTCCATCTTTCATTTTCTTTTTTGGTCAGTTGTGGGGCTTGAACACAGGGCCTGGGAGCTATCCCTGAGCTTTTGTGCTCAAGGCTAGTGTTCTACCACTCTGAGCCACAGCTCTACTTCCAGTTTTCTGGTGGTTAATTGGAGATAAAGTCTCATGGACTGGCTGGCTTTGAACCCTGAATCTCAGATCTCTGCCTCTTGAGTAGCTAGGATTACAGGTGTGAGCACTCAGCTTGTGCATTGGTTTTTGTTTTGTTAGTTCTTTTCCTATGTATATTGATTCTTTTTATTGTTATTATAAAGATGATGTACAGAGGTTTATAGTTTCTTAAGTCAGGTAATGAGTACACTTCTTTTTGGACAGTGTCACCCCTTTCTTCACTCCCAGTTTTTTCTTTTTTTTTTTTTTTTTTTTTTGTCGGTCGTGGGGCTTGAACTCTGGGCCTGGGCGCTGTCCCTCAGCTCTTCAGCTCAAGGCGAGCGCTCTACCACTTGAGCTACAGCGCCACTTCCGGTTTTCTGGTGGTTTTTATTGGAGATAGGAGTCTCACGGTCTCTCCTGCCCGGGCTGGCTTTGAACCGCGATCCTCAGATCTCAGCCTCCTGAGTAGCTAGGATTACAGGCGTGAGCCACCAGCGCCCGGCTACTCCCAGTTTTTTCTTACCCCACCTACTTGTGTATTTCACTTTCAACATAGTATCTAGTGACTACCACTACCACATTTGTTTACCCTTTGTCCCTCCATTTCATTGTCCCCTCTCTTGCCAAAGACAGATAAGTGAACAAACAAGACAAAAAGAAAAAACAAAACCCCCCAAGCCCTTCTTGTTCCCATTTCCTGGAGTTCATTTCAATAAATATTATTTTATATGATTAGAGGCATATAGGCATTGTTCCTTTGTGTGCTTCCCCTCAGAATGTCTTCCTTTGGTCTCACTGTGAGAGACTACCTAGTGCATTGATAATTTTATAAGTAGGGTCTTGCTTTATACCAGAGTAAGCCTGGGCTGTGATCTTTCTATTTGTTTTTCCTCTGTTGCTGGGGATAACAGGTGTATATCACTGTGTCCAATTGGCCTTGAACTACAATCACCTACCCGCATACCTACATTACCTGATCTCTGCCTACTAAGTAGCTACTATTGCACGTTGCCACTGCATCCAGGTTTTTTTTTTTTTTAAATGCTGGTCCTGAGCTTGAACCCAGGGCCTGGGTGCAGTCCCTGAGCTTTTGCTCAAGGATAGTGCTCTATCACTTGAGCCACAGCTCCACTTTCAGAGTCTCATAGACTTTCCTGCTCAGTCTGGCTTGGAACTGTGATCCTCAGATCTCAGTCCCCTGAGTAGTTAGGATGACAAGTGAGCTACTGGTGTCTGGCATTGTTTTCATTTATTGTTTTGTTTTTGATGGTACTGTGGTGTGAACTAGCTCCTAGTGTTTTCTAGGCATGTTTTGCTATTCTTTTTATTTTTTTTGACAGTCCTGGGACTTCAACTCAGAGTTTGGGCACTATCTCTGAGCCTCTTTTGCTCAAGGTTAGCACTCTACCACTTGAGTCACAGTGCCACTTCTGGCTTTTTCTGTTTATATGGTACTGAGGAATCCAACTCAGGGCTTCATGAATGCTGCCTAGGCAAGCACTCTACCAATAAGCTACATTCCCAGCCCTTGCCCATATTTTTATTGGTTGTTTTACTTGCTGTTGAGTTTTCTTCTGATTCTAGGTGCAAATCTTATGAGTATTTTGTTTAAATTTGTAGCATTCCTTTTTTTTTTTTTTTTGGTCGGTCATGGGGCTTGAACTGTGGACCTAGGTGCTGTCCCTCACTCAGCTCTTCAGCTCAAGGCTAGTGCCCTACCACTTGAGCCATGGTGCCACTGCCGGTTTTCTGGTGATGAATTGGAGATGAGAGTCTCGGACTTTTCTGCTGGGGCTGGCTTTGAACTACAATCCTCATAGCTCAGTCTCCTGAGTAGCTGGGATTACAGGCGTGTGCTACTGGAACCTGGTTGTAGCATGTCTTTTAAAAATGAATTTATTTTGAGACAGGATCCGTTTGTAGCCTTGAATTGAGTATTTTTCTGTGGCAACCTGTTAAGAATATCTTTTTTTTTTTTTTTGTCAGTGTAGGGCTTGAACTCTGGGCCTGGGCGCTGTCCCTCAGCTCTTCAGCTCAAGGCGAGTGCTCTACCGCTTGAGCCACAGTGCCGCTTCCTTTTTTTTTTTTTTTTTTTCCTTTTTTAAAGCAGACAGAGCAATTGTGTTTGAAAACTGTATAGACTCTCCTTAGAGAAGGGCCTCGGTGCCTACAGTCACAATAATATCTTTTAAGGAGTGGGTGTTTTATTTTGGAACTCCTTTTAAACATTCAGTTGTCCTCAGAGCTCAGCTTCCTGAGTAGCTAGGATTATAGGCATGAGCCACCGTGCTTGGCTCATTAGGGTCTTTTATTGGCTGATTGATTTGTCAGCACCAGGGCTTGAACTCAAGGCCTCATACTTACTCTACTTTTTTTGTTTGTTTGTTTTTGGTGCCAGTACATGGGCTTGAACTCAGGGTCTGGCCTCTGTCCCTTAGCTTTTCCTCTCAAGGCTGGTACTTTACCACTTTCTCACAGCTGGCACTCTCACTAGAGCCATACCTCCAGCTCAGCTTTTTGCTGGTTAATTGAAGATGGAGGCTCTGCCTTGACTGGATTCTAATCTCCATTCTGTAGGTGTCAGCCTCCTGAATAGCTAGGATTACAGGCATGAGCACTGGTCTCCAGCATATGTAGTTAAGCCAGATACACAGGAACATGGGAGGATCAGAAACCACAATCATAGAAAGAGAATATTTATCAGTGTAAAGTGTTCAGTGAGATGAGGAATTAATGGGCCACTCTATAGTTGAAAGTATATAGTTATCTATTTCTGCCCATTTTATGGGTAAGACTTAATCAGTAGAGGCTCCTTCCTTGTCTCTATGGTCCTCATTGATTAATTGAGAGTAGTTAGCACCATTATTGGGTGGAAAATCCTGGAAGTTTCCTGACACTCATCTTTAGTACAAGATGCTCTCATTTGAGAATTTATGTCAAGGATAGGCTTAGCCTTAGTGGAGACATTGGATTAAGACCATTTGCTTTAGTAATCTCCTTAGGATAGGTAAGAGTCTGGTTAGAAAACTTTTCAATGTAAAAAGACTATTAACATACATTAGTTATACTACAGGAAAGGTTTTCATTGTGTCATTTACACACATGTATATAGTGTATTCCAATAATTTTCACTCCCTGTATCATACTCATCATCCTGTGGCTTAGTAATACTTAATAAGACATGTTGAATAGTCAGTTGAAGACAGTTGAAATAGGTCCAATGAGAGTTGTTAAAAATATGTATAACAGATGTATCCATGAAGGCATAATAGTGGACATGAATCATGCTGAAGAGAAAGGCAATAGGAACAGGAATTAGGTTTCTTAAGACTTATGGGGTTTATGCATACACAAATATTTTCAGAACACATGTATTTAGTTCAGGTCTGATTTTTCCACTTTAAACATCCTGTAGTTTGAAAAATACAATCAACATTTTAATAGTCTTAGAGGTATTCTATACTGAAATCCATAAGCAGTAGGGATTTTATGATAAGTGACAAGTTGCATAGGCATATCACAGAACTGGATAGGGGAGACAGGGAAAAGATAGTAGTGATGTATGCTAAGAAAGAAATTTCAGGATAAACTTTTTTTCTCTTTTTTCCAATGTTAGACAAATGTTCTACCACTGAGCCACATTCCCAGCCTTTTAAGTACTTGTACCAAAACAATGAACTTCTAAGAAACTTAATCTGTTTATTTATATACTCATATGTGTGTGTGTGTATATATATATATATATATATATATATATGTATATATATATATATATACACATACATACATACACAAACATACACTGAATCCAGTCTTTGCATATGCTTAGCAAACACTCTGCTGAGCTACATCCTAGCCTTTCTTGCTTTTTTAAAAATTTTTTCTTTTTATTTAATGTTTTTTTTTTTTTTTGGTTAGTCGTGGGGGCTGAACTCCAGGCCTGGGCGCTGTCCCTCAGCTCTTCAGCTCAAGGCTAGCACTGTCACTTGAGCCACAGTGCCACTTCTGGCTTTTTTCACTTATGTGGTGCTGAGGAATCGAACCCAGGGCCTCATGCATGGGAGGCAAGCACTCTACCACTGAGCCATCTTCCCAGCCCCCCCCCCCACACCCCCTTTTTTCTTTAGTCATCTTTCAGATAACTGGTCTGGGACCTCAGTCTTTCTGATCTCTTCTTCCCAAGTAGCTGAGATTACAGACATAAGCTATATCCACCCCCACCCCCTCAGCAGCAGTGTAATAATCTTTGCTTCCTCCTTTACATGAGCTTTTCCTCTGTGTCATCGTTCAAATCTCCCTCTGTTATCGTTGTAAAGACACCAATCAGATTTATAGTTCCCCAAAATCCAGGATGATTTCAATATTTTTAACTGATTACACTATTACTATTTCCAGAGAATATCACATTTGAGGTCCCAGTGGACAGGAAATTATTTGGGTTTTGATTAACCATAGAAACACAAGGGTTCAACCAAGCACTGGTGGCTCGTGCCTATAATCCTAGCTACTCAGGAGGCTAAGATCTGAGGATCATGGTTCAAAACCAGCCCGGGCAGGAACGTCCGTGAGACTCATCTTCAATTAACCACCAGAAAACCAGAAGTGGCACTGTGGCTCAAGCCGTAGAGTTCTCTCCTTGAGCTGAAGAGCTCAGGGACAATGCCCAAGCCCAGAGTTCAAGCCCCACACCGACCAAAAACAACAACAACAACAACAAAAAAACAAACAAAAAATTATCTTAAAATAGTTGTACAAAGGGGTTTCAGGTTAATGTATCCATTGATGTATACCATGATTCTTGAGCATATTTACCTCTTGCATTATTCTTTTCTCTCAATTTGTGTGTATGTGTGTGTGCATACAAGCATACCAGTGCCAGGGCTTGAACACAGGGCCTCTTACTCTTGCTTGTAGATGGTGTTTTACCACTTGGCCCATGCCTCCAATCATCTTGAAGTTTTTAAAAAAAGTAATTTGGGCTAGTTATATATACTAAGAAACTTATCTGGACAGAACAGTGCTAAGTTTGTCCCTCTTCCCTGGCTCCCCTCTTCTCTCCTCCCCTCCTTTCCCGCCTTTCCCGCCTTTCCTCCTTATCTTTTCTCTCCCTCCTCCTTTCCCGTGTGTGTGTGTGTGTGTGTGTGTGTGTGTGTGTGTGTGTGTGTGTGTGTGTGTGTGTGTGTGTGTGTGTGTGTGTGTGTGTGTGTGTGTGTGTGTGTGTGTGTGTGTGTCTCTCTGAATAATAAAATGCAGCCTGGACTGTATAAAGAGTAGTATGTAAATATGGTGTATATGTACATACACACGTACATATATAAATAAAATCCAGGATGGCCTTGAATTTGAGATCCTTCTGCCTCTCAGTCTTCATTTTCAGGTAGAGTCTTGTTTTAAATCAGTAGCTAGGAATACAGACATGAGCCACTCTATTCATGAGCCCTGAGTAGAGTTTTGAGTTTAAAATCACTCTCCTTAGCACTGGACTTATAGTCATATAACACCAGCTCTTAAGAATAATGTTTAAGGCTGGGAAGTTAGCTCAGTGGTAGAGTGCTTGCCTCGCATACATGAGGCCCTGGGTTTGATTCCTCAGCACCACATAAGCAAAAAAAGCCGGAAGTGGCACTGTGGCTCAAGTGTTAGGGCGCTAGCCTTGAGCTGAAGAGCTGAGGGACAGAGCCTAGGCCCATAATTCAGCCCCCACGAACAGCAGCAACAACAACAACAAAAAGAATAATGTTGTGTTAAAATTTGCTTTCAGAAGCCAAATATGCTTAAATTTCTACAACATCACAAGTTACAAAAGCATTTACTTTAAATGCTTGGGTAAATATAAGAAATTGACAGGCTTAACTTGTTCTTTATTATAAATGATTTTACTACTGCCCATTTCCCCCAATTACTGTGTTGATATAATCAAAATGCTTTACCTTTCGAAAGCTTTTAGCAAGGATTAATTTAATTTAATTTATTTATTTGGCCAGTCCTGGGGCTTGAACTCAGGGCCTGGGCACTGTCCCTGAGATTCTTTCCCCAGGGCTAGCACTCTACCACTTGAGCCATAGCACCATATCCAGCTTTTTCTGTGTATGTGGTACTGAGGATCAAACCCAGGGCTTCATGCATGCTAGGCAAGCCCTCTACCACTAAGCCATATTCCCATCCCAAGGATTTATTTTAGAATAACAGGGTTAAAAGTAAGAAGATAGCCTGACGCTGGTGGCTCACACCTATAATCCTAGTTACTCAGGAGGCTAAGATCTGAGGATCACAGTTCAAAGCCAGCCAGGGCAGGAAAGTCTGTGAGACTCTTACCTCCAATAAACCACTAGAAAACAGGAAGTGGCTTTGTGGCTCAAGCAGTAGAGTGCTCACCTTGAGCTGAAGAGCTCAGGGACAGCACCCAAGGCCAGAGTTCAAGCCCCATGACCGACAAAAAAAAAAAAAAAAAAAAAAAAAAAGTAGGAAGATAGAAAAAGAGACATTTCCTGCTCCCCATGCAGGAAATGGGAGTTAAAGATTCTTCAGTAGATACATTTTAGGATCTAGTCTCACAGCCTACATTAGTTTGTTAAGAATTTTCTAGATAGGGGCTGTGAAGGTGGCTCAGTGGTAGAGCGCTTGCCTTGCATGCCTGAAGCCCTAGGTTCGATTCCTCAGCACCACATAAGCAAAAAGAAAAAAGCCGGAAGTGGAGAAGTGGCGCTGTGGCTCAAGTGGTAGAGCGCTAGCATTGAGCTGAAGAGCTGAGGGACAGTGCCCAAGCCCAGAGTACAAGCCCCACGACTGGACCCCCCCCCAAAAAAAAAAAGAATTTTCTAGATAGGCAGAGTCTGTGAGACTGAATTTCGATTCATTAGAAAAATTCATTGTTTGGTTCATCATAGTAATCCACTGAATTACTCTGGAAGGTTCATCAAGGTTAAACAACTTGCCCACACTTAATACAATAGGACTTGAACTGTTTTTTGATTTTAATCAATTAAAATTTTTTCTCTGTAAATATACTTCAGTTCAATTAAAAACATTACTTCAGGGATTGGGGTAGAGAAATGGAATGGAGAAAGGTCTTTTTCCCCCAGGTGAGAGGAAGCTCTGAAATGATAGAGTAGATACTCAGTTTGGCTGGATATTGGGTCCAGGAGAGAACTGATAATTTGTAAATGAACATTTCATTAGAGCAGCCAGACAGATTATATACTTTTAAAAATTGTTTCTTTTGCAGTCATGAAGATCAAATTCAGGGCCTTACACATGCTCGTTAAATGCTCTACCACTGAGCTATATTCCTAACTTTACCAATATTATTTTTTCATCTATTATTTTAGGCTACTTTTTAAAAATTAATTTTATTGTAAAGGTCATGTATAGAGGGGTTTACAGTTACATAGGTCAAGTAATGAGTACATTGCTTTTTGAGCAGTGTTACTTCTTCCCTCCTTTCTCCCAGTTTTTCCCCTCCTGACCCACTTCCCACCATTTCTGTGCTTCCCCTTCCCCTCCTCCAAACAGATAAATTATACACAAGATAAAAAGAACAGAAATCAAAAACAGTGAGAAAAGGGGGAAAAACACAAAAAGTAAAATAAAAAACCTTTTCCATTTCTTGGAGTTCATTTCAATAAACATTATTTTATATGATCATATGCACATAGCTATTGTAAGCTACTTATTTTTATTGTGTTTTATACTTTTTGTTCTTCCTCTGGGGTTGAAATTCTTGATAATTTTGTGTCCAACCATGAGAAAATTGATACAAATAACCCAAAACAAAATTTAAAAACTTGCCACACAGAAGATTCAAAGGTTGTTTCCATGCAACTTGACAGAAAGATGAATCTGCTTTTGAAAATATTTTACTGTAGCCAAGTATGGGTTGTTATAACAGGATTCTTGGTTATGGTTAAAATTCATATTCTACTTTATCAGCAATATCTTTTTTTTGAAAGACTTAATGATGCTTTATTAAGCTTTTACTGAACTTTTAACTATGATGAAAACTTTAAGAGAATTTTTTTTATTTTTTATTGTGAACATACTGTACAGAGGGGTTGCAATTACATAGGCAAGATAATGAGTACATTTCTTATCAAGCATTGCAGCCTCCTCCTTTGTTTACCCTTCACATCCCTTCCCTGCCTCCCCCCCACCCCCCCCAATCCTCCCCCCCCCCACCAAAGTTGTAAAGTTCGTTTTGGACATGACAACTTGTACTTCTCATTGTTGCAACGGGTCCACCTGTATCCTTAAACGACTTGTTTTTCCCCTTCTCCTCCACAAATAATACTGACATCAAATATAGTGAAAGCAGGGGTTATACTGTGGGGGAGGGACATACAAAGCAACAAAGAAATAATCTTATAAATGTGTTAGGAACAAATGCATGAAAAAAAACATTTAAATACATATCTAAGGGTTCATTTTCCTAACATCACATTATCTGACCTTTTCTGCTTGACTCATACATATACTAGATATTGCAAATAAGGGAAACCATGGGACCTATGTTTCTTTGGGCTTGGCTTACTTTACTTAATATAATTTTTTCCAAGCCTTTCCATTTCCTAACAAATGGGGCAATGTCATTCTTTCTGATGGAGGCATAGAATTCTATTGTGTATATATACCACATTTTCTTGATCCATTCATTTACTGAGGGGCATCTGGGTTGGTTCCATATCTTAGCTATGGTAAATAATGCTGCAATAAACATAGTTGTGCTGGTAGCTTTAGTGTGGTCTTGTTTGTAAACATTTGGGTAAATGCCCAAAAGTGGGATTGCTGGGTCTTAGGGGAGCTCTATGTGAAGTCTTTTGAGGAACCTCCATACTGCTTTCCAAAGTGGTTGAACAAGTTTACACTCCCACCAACAATGAAGTAAGGTTCCCTTCTGTCCACATCCCCTCCAGCATCTGTTGTTAGAGTTCTTGATTTTTGCCATTCTAACTGGGGTGAGGTGGTATCTCAATGTTGTTTTGATTTGCATTTCTTTTATGGCTAGGGAGGTTGAGCATTTCTTCATGTGTCTTTTGGCCATCCTTCTTTCTTCTTCAGAGAAGTTTCTCTGTAAGTCTTTAGCCCACTTATTTATTAGACAGTTGTTTCTTTGAGGATTTGTTGTTGGGGGATTTAATTTTTTGAGTTCCAAGTATATTTTAGATATGAGACCCTTGTCCGTTGTATGGCTAGTGAAGATCTCCCAATCTGTGGGCTTTCTTTCTTTTTTTTTTTTTAAATTTTATTTGTGAACATACTGTACAGAGGGGTTACAATTGCATGGGCAGGATACTGCGTACGTTTCTTACCAAGCACTGCAGCCTCCTCCTTTGTTTACCCTTCACATCACTTCCCAGCCTCCCCCCTCCCCCCTCATCCCCCCCCCCCCCCCCCCCCCCCGCACCGACGTTGTAAAGCTCATTTGGGACATGACAACTTGTACTTCTCATTGTTGCAACAGGTCCACCTGTATCCTTAAACAACTGGTTTTTCCCCATCTCCTCCACAAGTTATACTGACATCAAATATAGTGAAAGCAGGGGTTATACTGTGGGGGAGGGACATAAAAAGCAACAAAGAGATAATCTTTTTTTTTTTTTTTTGTCGGTCGTGGGGCTTGAACTCTGGGCCTGGGCGCTGTCCCTCAGCTCTTCAGCTCAAGGCGAGCACTCTACCACTTGAGCTACAGCGCCACTTCCGGTTTTCTGGTGGTTTATTGGAGATAGGAGTCTCACGGTCTCTCCTGCCCGGGCTGGCTTTGAACTGCGATCCTCAGATCTCAGCCTCCTGAGTAGCTAGGATTACAGGCGTGAGCCACCAGCGCCCGGCTCAAAGAGATAATCTTATAGATGCATTAGAAACACATGCATGAAAGAAAAAAACATTAAAATACATATCTAAGGGTTCATTTTCCTGACATCACATTATCTGACCTTTTCTGCTTGACTCATACATATACTAGATATTGCAAATAAGGGAAACCATGGGACCTATGTTTCTTTGGGCCTGGCTTACTTCACTTAATATAATTTTTTCCAAGTTTTTCCATTTCCTAACAAATGGGGCAATCTGTGGGCTTTCTATTGATCTTGCTAGCTATGTCCTTTGCCATGCAGAAGCTCTGCAACTTCATGCAATCCCATTTGTCCAACCTTTCTTTGATTTGTTGTGTTTCCGGGTCTCTATTAAGAAAATTTCGGCCTGCGCCAAGGAGACTTAGGGTTTCTCCTATTCCATCCTGTAATGTTTTCAGAGTGTCTGCTTTGACTCTGAGGTCTTTGATCCATTTGGAGTTGATTCTGGTGCAGGATGATATATAAGGATCTAGCTTTAGTTTTCTTTTCTTTTTTTTTTTTTGTCGGTCATGGGGCTTGAACTCTGGGCCTGAGCGCTGTCCCTCAGCTCTTCAGCTCAAGGCGAGCGCTCTACCACTTGAGCTACAGCGCCACTTCCAGTTTTCTGGTGGTTTATTGGAGATAGGAGTCTCACGGTCTTTCCTGCCCGGGCTGGCTTTGAACCGCAATCCTCAGATCTCAGCCTCCTGAGTAGCTAGGATTACAGGCGTGAGCCACCAGCGCCCGGCCTAGCTTTAGTTTTCTACAAGTAGTTAACCAATTTTGCCAGCACCATTTACTGAAGAGGCTGTTTTAAGAGAATTTTCAAAATTTGAAACTTAAAGCATGTTGTAATCTATTCTATGAGTATCACTCTAATTCAGAGATTGAAATAAAACATCATGTTCTCTTATACACTTCTTATTTATTTTTGGTTTTGGTTGGTGATACTAGGATTTGAACTCAAGGCTTAGCACTTGATAAGACAGGTAGGTGCTATACTACTCGACTATGCATCCAGCCCTGTTAGTGGATGGACCTTCACAAGTACATATAGTTAAGATGGATAAAGTATATAATTTCACTTTTTGTTAAAATATTATTTTGAAAAAGTAAATTGTTAAAGTTTACACTTTTTGTTATATTTCTTTTTTTTTCTTTTTTTTTTGTTGATTGTGGGGCTTGAACTCTGGGCCTGGGCGCTGTCCCTCAGCTCTTCAGCTCAAGGCAAGCGCTCTACCACTTGAGCTACAGCGCCACTTCCGGTTTTCTGGTGGTTTATTGGAGATAGGAGTCTCACGGTTTTTCCTGCCCGGGCTGGCTTTGAACCGCAATCCTCAGATCTCAGCCTCCTGAGTAGCTAGGATTACAGGCGTGAGCTACCAGTGCCCGGCTTTGTTATATTTCTTCTAGTGTATTTTTTAAGATTTTTCTTGAAGTCTTGAAGAGAATTGGAGTCGTTTGCCCCTTCCTCAATGGACTGTTAATGTCCGTAAATAAAAATGAATCTTAGTTTTGTAAGGTGTTAGAAATAGCTCTGGATGTGGGGTGTCACATTGGAATAAGGACATTAAGGACACAAACTCAGAAGGAACTCAGCAACGCAAAGTTTACTTCTGCGGAAGGATGCATCATCAGCCAAAAATCTGGCAAGTAAGGACACAGAGTAGGCAGACTGCTTCTTTTTGTCCCTAACTCAGCAGCCCCTGCCCCTTTGCTCCCGTTGGCTGAACTCAGATTCATAATCTGCAAAAGGATGTGTCTAAAATGTAATTACAAGTACGGAAACAACCTGGCCAAATAAGGAACTTTTCAGAAAAACAAGTCTCTTAAGATTAACAGAAAGGAAGTACTTTGATAGAAAAAATGCTTTTCTCACAAAGGTATATATTTTACACTAAATGAAAAGTACGAATATTGAAACAGTATTCAGTAGCTTTAACAGATATATGAAATATTACAGATTTATATTTTGTAAATTGGAGTCTCGGAGAAATGATTGCAGTGACCACCAAGATGCTCCTTTTAGAGAGTTAGGTAGCATTTTTCAGTGGTGAAATTTAGGGTGGTGTTGTTAATGACTTTGAAAGCCCTGTTGTACTTTCTCAGCTAGGAACATAAATATAAATACAATAACATTTTGGGAAAAGTACCTGTTTCCATAGGAAGCAGGTTTATTGCCTTTGATTTTACACTGATGGCCTGACCTCCATTTTTCTTTTTGTTTTTTTGTTTTTGTTCTCAAGTTGTGTGAAACTTACACTTAACCTCTTTGTACATGTTACTTTTTCTTAATAGTTTAGTCAATTATATCCCCATACTGAATAATTTTGCCTTTATTCTTTGAGACATTGATGAAATAATGCTGGAACATTAAATTAAGACTTTTGTAAGGCTAAAAAGCAGAACAAAGGGTAATAATGAAGCCAGAGAGGAACTTTTAAGTCAGTTACCTAGTTTGCAAGGTATAATGTATTTCTTTTTAGGTTATTATTTCCTCAATGCATAACATCCTTCCTACTTTCTAGCTGGTCATTGTAAGATAAAACATCTTTTGTCAGTGCTAGTGGCTCATGCCTATAATCGTACCTACTCAGGATGCTGAGATTTGAGGATTGTGGTTCAAAGACTGCTTGGGCCGGGAAGTTTGTGAGACTCTTACCTCCAATTAACCAGTATAAAGCCTGCAGTGGAGCTGTGGCTTGAGCAACAAAGCTCAGGATCAGCATCCAGGCTCCAAGTTCAAGTCCTGGCAGTATGGTGTGTACGTGTATGCACACACACACACTCACACAGATACCATCTTTCTTTTTTTTTTTTTTTTTTGGTCCGGTCATGGGGCCTGAACTCTGGGCCTGGGCACTGTCCCTCAGCTCTTCAGCTGAAGGCTAGCGCTCTACCACTTGAGCCACAGCGCCACTTCTGGCTTTTTTGTTTTTGCTTATGTGGTGCTGAGGAATCGAACCCAGGGCCTCAGGCATGCAAGGCAAGCGCTTTAACCACTGAGCCACCTTCCCAGCCCCCAGATACCATCTTTCAACATGGCTCTTCATGTCTAGATCTTAGGTTTAGGCCTGTAGGCAACTTATTCTGGTCAAATCTATCTAAGGTCTCTTTCCTGGTTCTAGTTCTGGATGTTGGTATCAGGACTGTGCTTAAGGAGAGTCTCCATCCCTTATCCTTAAACACTAGTACCAAATGGGCTGCAATATCAGAAGTCAGCATATGAAGGGATACAAAAGTATGTGGTATGGGATGGAATATCTTTGTTTTCATACTTGTCTTTTTTTTTTTTTTCTTTTTTCCGGTTGTGGGGCTTGAACTCTGTGCCTGGGAGCTGTCCCTAAGCTTTTCAGCTCAAGGCAAGCACTCTACCACTTGAGCTACAGCACTACTTTCTGGTGGTTTATTGGAGATAAGAGTCTCATGGCCTTTCCTGCCCCAGCTGGCTTTGAACTGTGATCCTCAAATCTCAGCCTCCTGAGAAGCTAGGATTACAGATGTGAGTCACCAGTGCCAGTTTTCATACTTGTTTGCCACCTGTTGTTTCAACATTGACAAAACGTTGGTGTTACCTAGAAACATGTTCCCAGCATTTGTGTACAGATCAAAGCTCAGCCAAACTAGCACATTTTCTGTTATTTTAAAAAGAAAAAGTTTTATAATACTATGCACTTTTATGAGTATTTGTTTTTAATTGATGTGTTACAATCTTTCCTGTTTGAATTTTAATCTGAGAAAATAGAGATAACATTTTTACTACTCTGTAAACATCAATGTTAACTAAGTTAGTTTTTTAAAACAATAATAGTTGGGCACAAAAAACATCTAGATCCTGGACTGATTTTATTTGTGCAAGTAAATTGTAATGATTGTTGAAAACTGTCCTGTCCTTTTCCTTGTATAATAGGTCTTTTTTTAAAAAAACAAAATGAAAATATTTAAACAGAGTAGTTATTGAAGCATGTAATTCAGAAACTCAAAGCAGTCTTTTATGTAGATATTACATAGATGTTCACTCTAGAGACTATTTTATTTTTAATAAGTTTTTTTATTGTGAAAATACCGTACAGGGGGGTTACAATTACATGAGCAAGGTAATAAGTACATTTCTTATCAAGCATTGTTGCCTCCTCTGTTTTTCCCCTACCATCCCTGCCCTCCCATCTCCATGACTACGCTCCCCCCCCCCCCCCCCGCCCCGACTATTTTAAATGAGTAAAGAAATGAGTGGTATGATGAAATGACTGTGCATATCAAGGGTTGTTTGTACTTACGGGTCATGAGATTTGATGCTATTAAAAATTGTTACAAGACTTCAGGAAATTGTATGAGTGGTTGATAACAGCAAATAAGTAAACCAGTTTAGTGAACTACTTGCTATTCTCAGGAGTTAAGATGGCTCACCTCAATTGTGCAAGTGCCACTCCCTTGTTATTGAAGTAGGAACTTTCTTGAGGTTTCTGTGTGCATTTATACATATATACATACGAATCATTTCACTATTAATTTTTTTGGGTCAGTCATGGGGCTTGAACTTTGAGCTTGAGCTATCCCTCAGCTCTTCAGCTCAAGGCTAGCACTCTACCATTTGAGCCACAGTGCCACTTCTGGTTTTCTGATGGTTTAGTAGAGATAAGAGTCTCAAGGACTTTACTGCCCTGGCTGGCTTTGAACCGAGATCTTCAGATCTCAGCCCCCTGAGTAGCTAGGATTACAGGTGTGAGCCGCCAGTCCCTGACTATTATTTATTTTGTGCTGGTCCTGGGGCTTGAACTAGGGGCCTGAGTTCTGTTCCTGTGCTTTTTTGCTAAAAATGGTGCTCTACCACTTGAGCCACAGTTTCACTTCTGGCTTTTTGGTGTTTACTTGAATATGAGTCTCAGGGACTTCCCTGCCTGGGCTCACTGAACTGTGATCCTCAGATCTTGAGTCTCTTGAGTAGCTAGGATTACAGGTGTGAGCTACCAGTGCCCAACATTATTCTTACAAAGCAGAGTCAGAGCTTTTGTTCATTTATGCAATCTGTGTTTTTAAAACTTTACGTATTATAATATTAACTTTCCCATTCTTTATATAATTGTAATAATTTTAATTAGCTAAATATTTTATCATTTTAATAAATAATTTACTATACTATACAAATGAATCTCTTATAATGAAACCTTTTGCTTATATTCATATTTTTAAGTGATAAGTAGTGATGTGAAGAATCCTAAATAAACAGTTGCATTCATCTTTAGTTATTTTGGACAAGTCGATGAAGAGAGAAATATTTAGTAGAAGTTTTAATGTAGGATGAAACCAACTGGTTTTAGATTTGATTCCTGGTTTTATCTCCTGGTAGTCCTGCCCATTTTTAAAAATTTTATTTTATTGTAAAGATGCTGTACAGAGTGGCTACAGTTACCTGAGTAAGGCAATGAGTACATTTCTTTTTTTTAATTGTGAAAATACCCGTACAGAGGGGTTACAGTTACATGGGCAAGGTAATGAGTACATTTCTTATCAAGCATTGTTGCCTCCTCCTTTGTTTCCCCTTACCATCCATGAGTACATTTCTCCTACACCCATCACTTTTTTTTTTTTTGGTTGGATTCTTGTGCATTGTTACCCTTGTTGTTCTGCCACTATCTCTCCCCTCTCCTATCTCCCTCACTCCCACCCATCCCTGGGAAGTTGTAAAGTTCATTTCCAATATAGTGTCTTGTGGGTATCATTGTTGCAATGAATCATCCTATGTCCTTGTTTCAACAGTTTGTTATTCCCCTTCCCCTCCCCAAATTAGACAAATTAGTTTTGCCCTTAAACAAGTTATGTATTTTGTTCCTCTGTTTCTGTATCTATAAAATGATATAATAGCAGACAGTGGTATCTACCTCATAGAATTATTGTGAAGATTAGATGAGTTAATCCTTATAAAATACTTAAAATAGTGTTTGGCTTGGAACACAGTTACAGTGTAAGTTTTACCTCCTACAAGTGTAAGTGCCAAGTTGTGTATATATGACTGTTCAGAAATATGTTCATTTTCTTTATTTTGGGAACCATTCTTTCTAGTTCCTGTGTCCCAGGGAGAGTTATACCAAACCCTAATTTAAACTGGGCTATGGCATAGGAAATTTGAAAAGAATGCAGTATTTTATGTTTGGTAAAATTAATACAAATTAAGAGATTTGTAATAGTGCTGGGTGCTAGCAGCTCGCACCTGTAATCTTAGCTACTTAGAATGCTGAGATCTGAGGATCCTTGTTTGAAACCAGCCTGAGCAGACAAATCTGACAGGTTCTTAAAAAAAAACAAAACTGGAAGTAGAGGTATATAGCTGAAGTGGTAGATTCAATGCTTATTGAAAAAGCCCAGCAAGAGCTCAAGGCCCTGAGTTCAGCCTCACTACTAGTACATACATACACACACAGAGATTGGTAATGGTTACTGGCCTTTTCTACACTAGAGTTTTATACTCAGGGCCTCACCATTGCTCAGTAGAGACTCTACCACTTGAGCATGCCCTCAGATTTTTTTGCTTTAGTTTTTGTTTTTTTTGTTAGTCGTGGGGCTTGAACTCTGGGCGTGGACGCTGTCCCTCAGCTTTTCAGCTCTAGGTGAGCGCTCTACCTCTTGAGCCACAGCACCACTTCTGGTTTTCTGGTTGTTAATTGGAGATAAGGGTCTCACGGACTTTCCTGCTCGGGCTGGGTTTGGAAGGTGATCCTCGGATCTCAGCCTCCTGAGTAGCTAGGATTACAGGTGTGAACCACCAGCGCCAGCTGCTTTAGTTATTTTTGAGGTAGCATCTTGCACTTTTGCTTGGGGCCAACCTGAACTGAGATCCTTCTACCCTCTGCCTTCCAAATAGCTGGGACTACAGATAACACCCACTAAGCCCTTTATTTCTTGGGATGGGTATCTCACTAGTTTTTTTTTTTTTTTTGGGTCTGGGTTGGCCTAGACTATAATTCTCTTATCTGTCTCCCACAGAGTTGGGTTATAGGATTTTACCACTACATGCTTGGCTTGTTGGTTGAGATGGGGTTTGGCTTTTTGCTTTGGCTGCCATTAAGCCTTGACACCCATCCCCCCACCCCCCAATAACTAGGATTACAAGCATGTGCCATCACATCTGATCTTTTTTAAATGTGTGAAAGATAGAATATATAAATTCCAGGGTTGGAGGAATGGCTTAGTTGGTAGAATTCTAGACAGTGAGTGAAAGCGTCAGGTACTGAGTTTGAGTCCCAGCCTCAGACCTTGAAAAGAAAAACAATCTGGGGCTGGGAAGGTGGCTCAGTGGTACAGCACTTGCCTTGCATGCATGAGGTCCTGGGTTCGATTCCTCAGCACCACATAAGCAAAAAGAAAAAAGCCGGAAGTGGCGCTGTGGCTCAAGTGGTAGAGCACTAGCCATGGGCTGAAGAGCTGAGGGACAGCGCCCAGGCCCAGAGTTCAAGTCCCACGACCGGACCCCCCCCCCAAAAAAAAGAAATCCAACTAATGATAGCTATTTATCATATTCTATTTGTCAGACTTAGTGGTCTCATTCATTAATTCCTGATACGGTGAGTGAAGCTGCAACATCATATAATTTGCTCAAATTTATATATCTGATACTCATGGTATCAGGAATTGAATCCTATCATGGAATTGAATCCTATAACTCAGCCCCCTATGGAGATATTAGCATTACCCAAAAGTGCTCCTTTCAATTAATTTCCAGTCACTCTTCCATAGACTTTTTGGTTAGTATATGTCACTTTGGGGGTAGTATTTGTGTGTGTGTATGTGTACATATGTGCCAGTATTGAGGCTTGAACTCAGCCTGTAGTGCTTACTCAGCTTTTAAGAATGCTGAAAGCTGGTGTTCTACCACTTGAGCTACACCTTCAATTCTACCCGTGATTTTTTTTTCTGCCATAGGTTAAATTTGCCCATTCTAAAACTTCATGTGGGTAGAAGCACATAGCATGTACTCTTTTATGTGAGGTTTCTTCATTCATTGTACTTCTGAGATGTATCCATTATTTCTGAGATGTATCCATTGTTACATTTATCACAAGTTTGTTCTCTCTCTCTGGCTAAATAATACTCTTTAAGAGTCCTTTGTGAAAATTGTTTTTTTCCCCCCTCCATTTCTCTTGGGCAAATACCTAGCAGTTGAATTTCTGAGTCATAAGATGGTGTATATTTAGTTTTTATAAGAAACTACTATATATTTTCCCAAAATAGTTGTAGTATTTCACATTCTCACAATAGTGTTTGAGAGTCACAGGTACTGTAATCTTATCAGTATTTGGTTATCAGTCTTCTTAATTTTAGCCATTCTGAAATGACTATCACAATGTGCTTTTTTATGTTCAGGTGCTGTGGCTTGAACTCAGAGCCTAATTACTGTTGCTTAAGGCTAACATTCTACCACTTGAGTCATAGCTCTAATTTTGGCTTTTTTAGTAGTTAATTTTAGATAAGAGTCTTATGGACTTTCCTGCTGGGGCTGGTTTCCAACTGTGATTCTCAGATCTTAGTCTCTTGAATTGGCACCTGGCCCCAATATGCCTCTATAATTTTTCATTTCTGTGAAATGAAATTAATGTTGTCAATCATTTGGCTGCTTGTGTTGTTTGATGGTCTGTTGAAATCATTTACTTATTTTAATATTGGCTTGTCACCATTTTTTTTTTTTTTTTTTTTGGGTCCAGTTGTGGGGTCTGAACTCTGGGCCTGGGCGCTATCCCTCAGCTCTTCAGCTCATGGCTAGCACTCTACCACTTGAGCCACAGTGCCACTTCCGGCTTTTTTCTTTTTGCTTATGTGGTGCTGAGGAATCGAACCCAGGGCCTCATGCATGCAAGGCAAGCGCTCTACCACTGAGCCACCTTCCCAGCCCCGGCTTGTCACCTTATTGCTGGGTTGTTACTTTATATGCAGTAACGCTCAAACATTGACTTTTTTTTTTTTTCTATACTGAGGTATGCCCATAGTGGGGGACCAAAAATTACTTGTGAAAGATTTATTAGTCATTTTGAAATGAAAACATGTAGGTTTATCATTGTAATGCATTGTGGGATTTAATTTTTTTTTGATATTTCTAAACTTTATGTAACTAACTTCTTTAGTGTTAAGTAAGAGAACATAAATTACCCAAATCAGAGGAGAATGATGTAAAGAAATAGTATATTAAAATAATTCTAAATTGTTCCTACCAGGTAAATAACTATTTGAATATGTAGAGTGAGTCTTTATAAATTGGATAATACACTGATACCAGAAAATGCTAATAAGATCATTTTTAAAATTTAAAGTAATAGGCCTCAATAAAAGCTGAATTTGTTGTTTTTTTTTTTTGGGTCCAGTAGTGGGCTTGGGCTTGGGTGTTGTCCCTCAGCTCTTCAGCTCAAGGCTAGCGCTCTACCTCTTGAGCCACAGCGCCACTTCCAGCTTTTTTCTTATGTGGTGCTGAGGAATCGAACCCAGGGCCTTGAGCATGCAAGGCAAGTGCTCTACCACTGAGCCACCTTCCCAGCCCCCTGAATTTGTTTTTTGTGTTTCTTGTTATTATAGTAGGCCTGTATATTCATGCAAACATACTTTTAGAATAAAATAAATTTGTCATTCACTTGCAAATTGTTATGTTTTGATATTTTATAATGTTCATGTTTTAGATAAGATATAATATGCTGGTATTGATGTGACATTTTTACCTTGTGAAAAAAATCAGTAAGATATCAGTAGTTGATATAGTTAGTTATGGAAAAAGTGCAAAGGCTGAGCAAGCGATTGTCTATAGTTAAAGTACTTTTGCTGGAGTGCACTAACAAAATTTTTGAAAATAAATATTTACTAGACTTTCACATCTAGAAATAAGATGTCTTTTGTCTTTTTTCTTATAGTCGGTCAGATTTTTGATGCTGAGAGAAAAGAAATACATGTATATAAATTCGTAATAATAACTAACATTCAGTACTATATGTTAAAGCATTTTGCCAACATCTCACTTAATTCTTACAGCATTACTGAGATGGATACTTGCATTATTTTTATTTTACTTATTGTTATTTTTTATAATTTGAATTTTATAGATGGCAGTTGGAATTCCTAAAGTAAATTGCCCACAGTTTTGTGCCTTGGAAAAAGAATATGGGATTCAATCATAGGCATTCTAACTGTAATCTTTCTCTTTTATTCAATAAGTAAATATGTCAGAGCATGACTCAAAAGGCCCAGTA
This sequence comes from Dipodomys merriami, assembly GCF_024711535.1. Classification (NCBI taxonomy): domain Eukaryota; kingdom Metazoa; phylum Chordata; class Mammalia; order Rodentia; family Heteromyidae; genus Dipodomys; species Dipodomys merriami. The sequence goes on along the minus strand of NW_027203937.1, from coordinate 24,292,913 downwards.
TAGCATTTTGTTGTTGTTGGTGATGATGATGATGATGATGACGACAAAAATTTGAAGACATAGAAGGATGGCTACAGTTCTGTCCTTTAAAGAAAAAAATACCTTGCTTTACTGAAACCACTGTTTTTTTCCTCTCAGAACTAGGGCTTGAACTCAGGGTCTTGTGTTCTTCCTTTGCTTTTTCTGCTCAAGGCTGGTATTTTGCCACTAGAGCCATAGCTCTATTTCTGACTTTTTTGCTGGTTAATTGGAATTAAGAGTCTCAGATTTGTATATTTGGCATTGGCTTTGAACCTTAGTTCTCAGAACTCAGCCTTCTTATTAGGGACAAAGTAAAACAGTACCAGGGCTTGTACTGCTTGTCTGCTGGCTTTACAGCTGCCATTCTATCACTTGGGCTGTGCCTCCAGCCCATTGTTTTCCCTCATGGTTAATTGGAGATGTAGGCTCTGGGATTTGGCTTTGAACTGCCATTCTCTAGGTCTCAGCCTTCCTAGTAGCTTCCTAACTTCCTAAGGAGTACAAGGATGAGCCACTGTGCTTGATTTAGCTGTTAGGCTTTTTTTTTTTTTTTGGTTGGTTATGGGGCTTGAACTCAGAACTTGGGTTCTATCCCTGAGCTTCTTTGTGTTCAAGGCTAGCCCACCACTTGAGCCACAGCACCACTTCTGGTTCTTGGTTAATTGGAGATGAGAGTCTTACGGGGATGTTTCTGTCTGAGCTGGCTTCAAAGGGTGATCCTGAGATCTTAGCCTTTTGACCAGCTAGGATTACAGGCATGAGACAGTGGTGTCCGGCTTGGTGTTAGACTTTTTACCATGAATCTTCTCAACTTTTTCACTATTACCTGTGCCATTGCACATATTGAACTAGTGATACGTAGGTAGGCCAGTAGTTCATTAATTGGCCTGGCCCCAGAAGTCTGATAGTTCTGGTATAAAATGATGAATTAACTTGGTCTGAAAATGTAATAACAGATACTAAAGGAGGCATAAGCAGGTGCTTCTAAACAGTAGAAATTGTGTAGTAAACAGAATTCATTATGGAGAGTAAAATATAATCATAGTCATGGAGGAGGCATGTAGTTGGGAGTTCTTGTTGGGCTGATGAGTTGCTTTATTTTGACCAGTGTTCCTATTCTCAGTGAAGTCTGATTTTTTACCTGTTCTTCACTAAATTTTCTTTTGTAGTGCTAGGGGTAGAACCCAGCTTTGTAATACTAGGCAGTGGTACAACCACTGAGCTACATCCTCAGCCTCCATTAAAATTTCTTATGGAGTAACTCATTTGAGTTTGCATATAGTTTGGGCATTGGAAGGAGCCCATCTTGCCTATTCCGCCTCTTCATATCCTTTAAGCAAAAATTCACTTAATTTATTTTTTATTTTTATTATAGAGGAGGGACACTATTAAGTCATTCTGCAAATGTTTAAAGGAGCTACACCGATCCCTGGCCAACTCTGGCTAGATGGTACCACTTGTTAAATTTAGGGATATGAACATAATTCTCTCTCCTTAGCTGAGGATCCCAGAAGTGTCACAATTTTGCTGCATCTTCCATACCAACTGCAAAATCAGCAGCTGGAGAAAGCAACAGTATAGCCTGTTTAGGCAGACAGAGACTGAGATGGCTTTACGCTTGACATCGAAGAGAATATTGGAAATCTAGTCTCTATCCAGCTCATGAAGGAAATGATCTTGATGCCACAGTAGCCTCTATACTTTAGGTACTCTTCTAGGGAAGCTATGCGAGAGGTACTGGATCAAAAGGTCTCAGAAATTAGCCAGGGGTCTGTGGCTCACACCTATAATCCTAGCTATTTGGGAGGCTGAGATTAGGAAGATCTCAGTTCAAGTCCAGTCTGTGCAAAAAAGTTTGTGAGGCCTCTTCTCAAGCCATAGCTGGGTACCTTTAGGAAAATGCTTTTTATCCCAAGCCACTAGGGAGGACAAATTGAGGGGATTGTCTGAGGCCAGCCCTAGCAGAGAAATATGTGAGACTCTATCTCCACAGAGGGAAGCTGGACACAGCGCTGTGCCTGTTATCCTGCAAAAAAGGAAAACAGAAAAGTAGGTGGATTGTTGCTCATGTGTATTCCTAGGTTGGAACCTATACCTTAACTAAAAAATAACTGGTAACAACAGGACTGGAGGCATGCGTCAAGTGGTAGAGGCCAGACTAGCAAGTGGTATGCTCTGAATTCAAATCTCAGCACATTTAATTCACTTAATTTTGATGTGAATGGGGCTAACTAATTAGATAGATGAGAAGAACAGGGACTTTTGCTTATGGTATTGTTGACCAAGGAGTATGACCGAAAATATGCTGCTTTCTTGTCTCAGTGTTGGGATGAAGAAACCTGGGTTTACAACTCTTGTGCCATCCATTAGCTATGTGTGGTTGTCTATATCTCTTTTAATTTCTAAATTTAATTTTAAGTAGTTATACAGAGGGGTTTCCATTCAGCAAGTCACATTATGAATGCATTGCCTCTTAAACAGTGTCGCTTCTTCCATCATTCTCAATATGTAGATCAATTTTTATATAATGTATATTAAATATGACTTTTTATCCACCTTTCTTCTCTCCATTTGTCTGGCTTCCCTTCTTCATTCTCCCCACCAAAAAGAAAAACCTATTGCAGCTTCTTAGTATTCATTTTATTAAACTGTTGTTTATAAACAGTGTGCACTGTTGAACTTCTGAGTATACCATCCTTCTGTTAATTTGTTTGTGTATATATTCATATTAGCCTTGTATATGTTTTCATGTATGTTTGTACTTTAGATTTAACATCCACATGTGAGAGCAAAGCTCTTTTTAATTTAAAGGGTTACACTTTTCTTTCTATAATTTGAAGTAGGCTATTTTTTTTTTTAAATTTGGGTCCAAAAAAAGAGGCTCTGAGCAAAACTCAGGGATGGCAGTAAATCTTTTCTGAAAAATGAGAGGAAAATATGGTCAGTCTGTGTAAACACTAAAATGTTGATGTAGCTGAACTAGGAGAGGCTGATAGTATTCATATCCTTTTGCTTATGAAAAGGTGTTTGGAGGATAATATATCTTCATAAAAGTAACATTAACTTACGTAGGCTACTGTGTTTCTGTTTTTCCCCTTTATTTATATTTCAGATATTTATAACTCTCTTCTCCAGATTACTTGACAGATTTGTTTTTCTTTAAAAAATTAAATTTATTCCTGTAAATTGACACAAAAATAAACTTATTGTATATAATGTGTTTTAAAATATATTTACATTTGTACAATGGTTTAAAATATATTTACATTTGTACAATGGTTAAAACAAGCTAATTAACACTTGCATTACTTCACTTAAAATCCAATGTTAGTGAATTTTAGGAACAGTATTTTTCCCTCCTCCTTGGACTGGGGTTTAACTTCAGGGATTTACCTTTGCCAGGCAGCAGCTCTGTTACTTGAGCCATGCTCCCAACCCCAGTACATTGTCATGACAACATGCCTTTTTGATCTTTCTCCTCCAATTTAACCAAAGTGGTTTTTTTTTTTTTTTTTTGTAGTTGCTGGGGCTTGAACTCTGAGCCTGGGCACTGTCCTCGAGCTCTTTTGCTCAAGGCTAGCACTCTACCACTAGAGCCACAGCGCCACTTCTGGCATATAATGTGATTAATTGGAGAGAAGAGTCTCATAGACTTTCTTGCTTGGGCTGGTTTAGAACCTTGATTCTCAGATCTCAGCCTCTTAAGTAGTTAGGATTGCAGGTGTGAGCCACCAACGCCTGGCTTGAAGTTGTTTTGTTTTTAAAAAGTTTTATTATCATTAAGGTGTTATATAGAGGGGCTATCATTTCAGGAGTCAGATAATGAGATACTTCTTTTTTGTATGATGTCTCCCTCCCTCCCTCCCTTCCTTCCTTGTTCCCTTCCTCCCTTTCTCTCTCTTTTTCTCTTTCTCTTTCTTTCTTTTTCTTTCTGGTTGGTCGTGGGGCTTGAACTCTGGGCCTGGGCTCTGTCCCTCAGCTCTTGTTGTTGTTGGTCGTGGGACCTGAACTCTGGGCTTGGGCAACTGTCCTTCAGCCCTCCAGCTGTAGACTAGCGCTTTACCACTTGAGCCTCAGCCCCACTTCCAGATTTTTTTTTTTTTTTTTTTTTTGCTTATGTGGTGCTGAGGAATCGAACCGAGGGCCTCATGCATGCAAAGCAAGCACTCTACCACTGAGCCACCTTCTCAGCTCTTTAGCACAAGGCTAGTGCTCTACCACAGCGACACTTCTGGTTTTCTGAGTGGTTTATTGAAGATAAGAGTCTCATGGACTTTCCAGCCTGAGCTGGTCCTTATTAGCTACCTCTTTGGAGAAGAAATTACCTTTCAGTCATAGTAATAGCACCCCTGTCATGCCTTTAAGGACTGAGGAATTATTTGATATATAGTAGGACAAATACTGCTGCTTAATGGCTGCCATTGACCTGTCTGCCTTTAGTCATAATTATCTATGGCTTATGAATTGTGTTGTAAGTACCAGATGGCCTTCAGCAAAAAAAAAAAAAAAAGTTCCTCAACCTTATTTTCCAAAATGGAAGGTAAAGCACTTTACCAGACATCCTGGCTAAGGGATTCTGGGTAGGCTGGCAGTCTGTCTGGATTTTGGCAGTGTCTGCTGGCAGGTCTGCTCACAGTTCTGCAGGGGGGAAGGCCCTATGCTAGGTTATGTGGGCAGGCACATTTTGTGTTGGGGTCTGTGGACAAGCAGTGTGGCATAGGAGTCACAGGGGTAGGGTGGAGTTAGTGCCATGATCTGTGGGTGACTGGGCCAGGTGCCAGGTACATGGTAAATTAGGTACTCATTTCATTCATTCTTTCCTCCATGTGTCAAGGCTGTCTCTTGGCACTGTGCTGTGCAGGCTGGGTTCTGAAGCTCTTTTGAAAGTATTTTTCTTGGGTTGCATGATAAACATTTTTTTTCTCTGTGGAAATGTGTGCTGGGACCTCCTATTTTGCTGACATCACCTTCATACTTATCAGATTTTTAATTTCTTAAAGTAGTTGACCATGTATTTGTTCCTTTCATGTACATTTTCAGATTTATGCCATAATACTGTTTATAATATGCTTTTTTTTCTCTTTTAGTTCTGGGGTTTGAACTCAGGGCCTCATACTTGCTTAGTTTGCTTGCTCTGCTGGAACTCTACCACTTGAGCCATGCCTCTAGTCCTGATTTTTTTTCTTTTTAATTGGAGATAGAATCTCATGGACTTTTCATGGCTTCTGAGTCTCAACTTCCTAAACTAGGATTAGAGGGATGAGTCACTGGTACCTGCTCTTACTATACTTTTGCTACCTTTTTTTTTAGAGAATACTTTATTAGTTTCTGTAATCAAACCCATGTAGATAAGACATTACATATTTAATATAGTGCGTTTACCCCTGTACAAATGGAAAAAAATTAAGTTTGACATTTCTAGACCAATATGGCTATTAATTTCTGTACAATGCCAACTCAACATGGTAAACTCTGGGATACTTTTTCCAAAGTTTGCTACCTTTTAAAAGTCAGTAGCATCCATGGTGATTTTTTAAAAATCTTGATTATTATTTGCTCTTTCTCCCCTTCATCTTTATTTGGGAGCAAGGGATAGAAGACTATATTGGGATTTGTGGTAGAGACTGAAAGTGCTCACCTAAATGCATTTCTCCACCCTCCTTCCCCCCGCCCCCCAGAAATACCTCCATAGCCTTTCTTGGAACTAATTTTAGCTAATGAATTATGATTAAATTGATGCTTCACATCTGGATAGAAGCATTGAAGGAGATACTGGACCACCTGCATTTGTGCTTTTCACAGCTTGTAGTCCCACTGATTTCTCTTTTCTGTCAACACACCAAGCTTATTCTCATTGTTCTTCTGTTTTGGATAAATACATTCTCTTTATTACATTTCAGTTGAAATGGCATTTCACTTATGACCTAATACGAAATAGATAATTTTTAAGTGGGAGATTTTGGTTGCAAATGATTGTTAAATGCATGCAAAGTAATTGTACATATTTATGGGGTACACCTTGAGGTTTTGATACATGAGTCGATTGTACTCCAGTCAAGAGTAATGAGCAGATCAGTAACCTCAGACATGTATCATTTTTTGTAATGAGAACATATGAAATCCTCTCCTAGTCATTTTGAAATGGCTAGCTGTAGTCACTCCATACTCATTAGAACACCAGACTTATTCCTCCTAATTGTAATGTACCCATTGGCCAACCTCTCCCTTTTCCCCAGCTCTTCCTGTCTAAAATAATCACACTTTTACTCTACTTCTTTTTTTTTTTTTTTTGGTCGGTCGTGGGGCTTGAACTCTGGGTCTGGGCGCTGTCCCTCAGCTCTTCAGCTCAAGGCGAGCGCTCTACCACTTGAGCTACAGCACCACTTCCAGTTTTCTGGTGGTTTTATTGGAGATAGGAGTCTCACGGTCTCTCCTGCCCGGGCTGGCTTTGAACCGCAATCCTCAGATCTCAGCCTCCTGAGTAGCTAGGATTACAGGTGTGAGCCACCAGTGCCCGGCTTTTACTCTACTTCTATAAGATCAACTTAAATTAAAAAAAAATGTTATTATAAAGGTGATGTACAAAGTACAGTTACATGTCAGGTAACGAGTACACTTCTTTTGGAATAGCATTACCCCTCTCTAATGCTCCCAGTTTTTTCCTCCTATCACCACCCACAAATTGTATAGTTCATTTTCAACACAGTGTCTATTGAGTACCACTGCTGCATTTGTTCTAAGATCAACTTTTTAAGATTCCACATGTAAGTGGTGTCACCTTATTTCTTCGTTTAGCACAAAGTCATTTGTTGTTGCAAATGCAGGATTTCATTTTTTTATGGCTGGGTAGTATTCCATTGTGTATATATACCACAGTTTCTTCATTCATTCATCTATTAATGGATTCTTAGCTTGATTTCTTATCTTTGCTTTTGTGAATATTGGTTGTCTCATTGATTGTTTCATTTCTTTCTTTTTTTGTTGGCCATGGTGCTTGAACTCTGGGCCTGGGCGCTATCTCTCAGCTCTTCAGCTAAAAGTGAGCGCTCTACCACTTGAGCCACAACACCACTTCCGGTTTTCCCGGGCTGGCTTTGAACCAGTGCTCAGATCTCAGCCTTCTGAGTATCTAGGATTACAGGTGTGAGCCATAGACACCGGCTGTTTCATTTCTTATACTGGAAGCTTTTTAGTTCGATGTAATCTCCTTTAATTTTGCTTTTGTTGTCTGAGCTTTTGAGATAATGTAAAAGAAAAAAACTTTGTGCCCAATCTAATGTCATGAATCAGTTCAAATGGGTTTTCTTCTAGTAGTTTCATCTTTTCCAGGAAATTTAAACATTTAATCAATTTTAAGTTGATTTTTTGATATAGTGAGAGTTTTAGATGTAGTTTTGTTCAGTTTTTTTTTAAACATCCTTTATTGGTGCAGCCTTTGTAAGCCTTTTTAAATTGTGTGTTCTTTGCAGCTTTATAAAAAATAAATTTGTTATAAATATGTGGTTTATTTTTGGGTTCTCTGTTTTCTTCCATGGGTCTGTATTTGTGCCAGTACTATAGTGTTTGTGCATGCACATGCACACGTACACACACACACACACACACACACACACACTTTTGGACTCAGGGCCTTACACTTTCTAGGCATGTTTTCTAGGAGCTATGCCTCAACTTTTCTTCTTGTTCTCTCCATTTTTATTTTTTCAATAATGTAGTTTAACCTCCAGACTTTATGCTTCTCAGCTTGCTTTCATAAGGCTGGCACTCTACTACTTGAGCCAACCTCCAGCTCTGAGTTTTGTTCATTTGGAAATGGAGTCTTGTGTATTTTCCTTCTGATTAGATAGGATTACAGGCTCTTTTTCCTTTATTTTTCAATAGGGCCTTACATTTATGCTTGGATTGGACTTGAGTTAGATCTTCCTATTTATGCTTCCTACATAACTGGATGACAGGTATGTACCACCATATCCAGCCTCTTTTTGGTTGAGACAGGGTCTCACTACTTTTTTTTGCCTCAAATGGATTTGACTCACTACTGTCTCAACTTCACCTTCCAAGTAATTAGGATTACAGATATGAGCTCTCATGCCAGGCTTAGCTTTGTAGTATATTTTGGTATTAGGTGTGATGCCTCTAGTTTTTTTTTTTCTTTTGTCTTTTTCTTCTTCTCTCTCTGTACTGCCCCTTCATCCCTGTTCTGGGGATCAAAATCAGTGCCATTACATGCTAGACAAGTGTTCTACTAGTGAGCTATCTTCCCAGCCTATGCTTTGTTCTTTTTTAGATTGCTTTTGTATTGTTTTTTCATAGTCCCATATGAATTTAGGATTGAAGCATATCATTGGCATTGTTATAGATTGTATTAATCTGTAATTCATTCTGGCTACTATGGACATTTTTAACAAAATTAAAAAAATTCTTATTATAAGCGTGATGTATAGAGGGGAATATTCAACTTTCTGATGCATAAATTGAATATCTTCATTATATTTTAATTTGCTGTTGTGATTTTATAATTTTCAATACCTAGGTTTAAATTGGGGTATCTTATTTTTTTGGAGTGTAAGGTGTGTGTGTGTGTGTGTGTGTGTGTGTGTGTGTGTGTGTGTGTGTGTGTGTGTGTGTGTGTGTGTGTGTGTGTGTGTGTGTGTGTGTGTGTGTGTGTGTGTGTGTGTGTGTGTGTGTGTGTGTGTGTGTGTACACGCATGCCTATTCTGGGGTTTGAATTCAGGGTCTGGGCATTGTCCTTGAGCTTTTTTGTGCAAGGCTAGTGCTCTACCACTTTAGCTCCTGCTCCACTTCCAGCTTTTTTTTTTTTGTCGGCTTGAACTCTGGGCCTGGGCGCTGTCCCTTAGCTCTTCAGCTCAAGGTGAGTGCTCTACCGCTTTAGCCACAGCGCCATTGCCAGCCTTTTCTGCTTATGTGGTGCTGAGGAATCTAACCTAGGGCTTCATGCATGCAAGGCAAGCACTCTACCACTAAGCCAACTTCCCAACCCCACTTCCAGCTTTTTGATGGTTAGAGATAAGAGTCTCACAGACTTTCCTGCCTGGCCTGGCTTTGAACTACTATCCTCAGATCTCAGTCTTCTGAGTAGCTAGGATTGTAGGTCCTGGATGTTTCCCTTGACTTTTTTTTTTCAGCAGGTTAGTATTTGTGTGCAGGAATGTTACTGATTTTTTTGTATCTTGTAGCTTTCCTCAATTTTTATTATTAGTTCTGACAGTTTTTGTTTTTGTTTTTGTTTTTTGGTTGGTGGTGGGGCCTGAACTCTGGGCCTGGGTGCTGTCTCTCAGCTTTTCAGTTTAAGGCTAGCACTCTACCTCTTGAGCCACAGCACCACTTCTGGCTTTTTCTGCTTATGTGGTGCTGAGGAATTGAACTCTGGGCTTCATGCGTGCAAGGCAAGCGCTCTACCATTGAGCAACTTTCCCAGCACAGTTCTGACAGTTTTTTGTTTTTTTTTTGGGTCCGGTCGTGGGCCTGAACTCTGGGCCTGGGCGCTGTCCCTCAGCTCTTCAGCTCAAGGCTAGCGCTCTACCACCTGAGCCACAGTGCCACTTCTGGCTTTTTTTTTCAGCTTATGTGGTGCTGAGGAATCGAACCCAGGGCCTCATGCATGCAAAGCAAGCGCTCTACCACTGAGCCACCTTCCCAGCTCTCTGACAGTTTTTGATAGAGGATTTACTAAGGGGATTGGTACTGGGGGTTTGAATCTTGGTTGTAAGGTAGTACCACTCTAGTCATGTTCCCAGCTCTGGTAAGGGTGAAGTTTATAAGATCATGTGTGTAAACTTGATCTTGCATGACTTGATTTGTATGACTTTTGCCTTTGTAATTGGAAGTGCCTTTTCTTTCTTTCGTCTTGTTGCTTTAGTTTGGACACAGTACTATGTTGAATAAAAGTAGGCATCTTTATCTTGAACATGATCTTGAGAAATGCTTTCAAATTTTTCCCATTCTTTATGATGTGGGCTGTGGGTCTGACAAATATGTAGCCTTTCTTGTGCTGTGGTACATACCTTCAGTATCTAATTTGTGGAGGGTTGTCAAGAAAGGATGCTAGCTAGTTATCACAGTGCCACGCTGGTTTATTTTTGTGAAGGAGTCTTGCTGTGTTTCCTAGGTTGGCCTTGAATTCTTCAACTCAAAAGATCCTTCTGTTTAACTCTTTAGAGTAACTGGGAATATAGGTACATACCACTTGCCCAATGAACTTTGATATGGATAAAACAAAATTAAAGCTGGGTGCTGGTGACTCACGCCTGTAATCCTAGCTACTCAGGAGGCTGAGATCTGAGCATCACAGTTCAAAGCCAGCCCGGGCAGAAAAGTCCGTGAGACTCTTATTTCTAATAAACCACTAGAAAACCAGAAGTGGCACTGTGGCTCAAGCAGTAGAGCTCTCGCCTGGAGCTGAAGAGCTCAGGGATAGCGCCCAGGCCCAGAGTTCAAGCCCCATTACCGACCAAAAAAACAAAAACAAAAAAATAACAACAAAATTAAATTACTATAAAATGAATATATGAAGAATTGCTCTAGTAGCTCAACAAGAAAACTTTTCCTTCCTCTTTCTCTCCCTCCCTTCTTTCCTACCTCTAAGATCAAAATGAAGGGCAAAAACACCTATTTCAACTAAGATATCAAAACAATAAACTCTTTTGTATACCTGCTTTTAATATATTAATACTTCTACCTCTAACTCTAATGCTAAGGGAATTACATAAAAAATGGGACAGAGAAGCTGGTGCTGGTGGCTCATGCCTGTAATCCTATCTACTCAGGAGCTGAGATATGAGGATTATTGTTCAAAGTCAGCCTGTGTAGGAAAGACTGTGAGCTCTTACCTCTAATTAACACCAAAAAGCTAGAAGTGGAATGGTTACTATCCTTGAGCACAAAAGCCCTGGAACAGCATTCAAGTCCCGAGTTCAAGCCCTAGTACCAGCACTAGAAAAAAGGAAGGTGTTTATTTGTTTGTTTTGGGTTTTTTTTTTTTTTTTTTGGTCGTAGGGCCTGAACTCTGGGCCTGGGCGCTGTCCCTCAGCTCTTCAGCTCAAGGCTACCACTCTTCCACTTGAGCCATGGCACCACTTCCAGCTTTTTCTTTTTATGTGGTGCTGAGGAATCCAACCCAGGGCCTCATGCATGCAAGGCAAGCACTCTACCACTGAACCACCTTCCCAGCCCGAAAAAAGGAAGGTGTTTAGAGAAATAGATGTTTATATTGAAAAACTAGGATTATAATTTTATATGTGAATCTTTGATGAATACTATTGTTATGCCTGTATTATTGTATCTGTTGGGTCCTTTGGGAAGAAGACATTGAGTTGGAGTTAGACACTCAGTTGGAATTAGAGAGTTATTGAGGAATAATGTCTATGAAAGATTAATGAAAGAGAATTGGGCTAGGAGAATGTGGATAAGATGAAGCTGATCTGACAAGGTCTCTCAGTCAATCCAATAGGGAGCTTTAGGCTAAAAGGCTAGGTCTTGTACTCCAGTTGTGCTTAGTCATTGGTTGGGGATGATTGGAAGGTTTTGGTTTTGGCTGGAAGGCTGAGGCAGAACATGAAGGCTCTTACAAATAATTAACTCATGTTGCAGCTAATCCTAAATTCTTTCTTGAAAAGAGATCAGGGTGACTCATGGCTTTGGCTGGCCTATTAATCTCTTTTTGTTATTGTTTAAAGTAATATGTAGCTTTTATAAACTTTTTTTTATTTTTATTTTTTGGCTAGGAGATACACCAAGGGGTTAAGAAAATCTGAACTAAATACAGATACTTTTATATTTTAGAGAATCTTTTTTTTTTTTGTCGGTCGTGGGGCTTGAACTCTGGGCCTGAGCGCTGTCCCTCAGCTCTTCAGCTCAAGGCGAGTGCTCCACCACTTGAGCTACAGCGCCACTTCCAGTTTTCTGGTGGTTTATTGGAGATAGGAGTCTCACGGTCTCTCCTGCCCGGGCTGGCTTTGAACCATGATCCTCAGATCTCAGCCTCCTGAGTAGCTAGGATTACAGGCGTGAGCCACCAGCACCCGGCTATTTTAGAGAATCTTAAAAATTAGTAGTGTGAAATGCAATCATGGTATTGACTATGCACTTTGTAAAAAATGAACTATGTAAGCAGTGGGCTGGGATGGGAGAAAGAAAATGGGAGAGAGTGAAGGAAGAGATGACATTATCAAAGAAACATTATACTCATTACCTGACTTATGGAATTGTAATCCCATTGTATACTCCATAATAATAATAAAAATCAGTAGTATGATTATGAGATGCAGGATATTCATTAGTATATGTGACAATTATATTTTGGGGCAGGAGGAAATTGACTACTTAGTTCTTGTGCTATAAAACAGGATTAGAATAGCTCTTTTATATATTATGGCAGTTAGAACTTGTGAAGAATCTTGTCAAACTGATAAAAACAAATGAAGAAGTTATTAATGGAAATTTTAAGTTAAGATTTGTATATCAATATGACATTGTTAAAGAGATGGCCTAAGAGAGTAAGCTGAAAGATGAAATCACCAGTAAAAGTAGATCTTTGTATACCTGTATAGATGATTTACTTCTTTTGTGTTTTTACAAATGGTATTATATTTTATAGACTGTACTCTTGATCCCAGTCAACTAATCCTGCCCAAATGGCAAATTGCTTCTCTCCCAGGGGCTGGAGTGAGAGAGAATAAAAACCACAAATTCATTGCCTACTAGGAAAATAACTTTCAATTACAAAAGATATGACTTCTCTGGAGGATTTAGTATTGTTATACAATTTAATTTAGGGAAATTTCAAAGTAGGCTTAATGTTTAGCATATTTTTCCCTTACAACAAAAATGGTAGGTAATAACTTAAAAACTTCAGACAAAATAAAAATATAAACAAGAAGTCCTACCATTCAGATGTAGTTCTGTTAGCATTTTAGTCCATATACCTGCTGACATGTATACCTCACGACACAGTGTTGTTCCTTAAATATTGGCTCATGTATGGATAGCATATAGTAGGCTAATATATGTTGCTATTTTTAATGTCATATGCTAACTTAAAAAATGAATAGGGCTGGGAAGGTGGCTCGGTGGTACAGCGCTTGCCTTGCATTAGGCCCTGGGTTCGATTCCTCAGCACCACGTAAGCAGAAAAATCCGGAAGTGGCACTGTGGCTCAAGTGGTAGAGTGCTATCCTTGAGCTGAATTGCTGAGGGACAGCACCCAGGCCCAGAGTTCAGGCCTCATGACCAACTAAAAAAAAAAAAAAAAAGTATAGTCCCTGCTATGACTGGACTGTAACTGGAACATGAATATATCATAATTTGTTTAACCAGTTACTAGTGTCGAATACCCAAATGACATGCGGGTCATTTTTATTTTTTCATTATTTAGAATAGAGAGTAAACAGGCTTATACATCTGTCCTGAATGCTTATTTGTGCAAGATGAAATTTTAGGAATGAAAATCCTTTGTGTGTGTGTGTCTGTGTGTGTGCGTGCGTGTGTGTGTGTGTCCTGGGGCTTGAACATTATCCCTGAGCTTTTTTGTTTTTTGGTCGGTTGTGGGGCTTGAACTCTGGGGCTGGGTACTGTTCCTTAGCTCTTCAGCTCAAGGCAAGCGCTCTACCACTTGAGCCACAGTACTGCTTCTGGTTTTTCTTAGTGGTTTATTGGAGATAAGAGTCTCACAGATTTTCCTTGCCCAGGTTGGCTTTGAACCGTGATCCTCAGATCTCAGCCTCCTGAGAAGCTAGGATTACAGGCATGAGCCACCAGCGCCTTGCTATCCCTGAGCTTTTATACTCAGGATTGGTGCTTTCCCACTTGAGACACATCTCCACTTCCAGTTTTTTTTGTGGCTAATTTTATGTCTCACAGACTTTCCTGGCTTTGAACTTTAATCCTCAGATCTCAGCCTCCTAACTAACTAGAATTACAGGTATGAGCTAAAAATGTCCAGCTAAAAATTCTGTTTAAAAGGCCTACACACTTGTAAAACCTATTACTAATTTCCATTCATTTTGCCAGTTTATAGTCATAGCAACAGGCTATATGAGAGTTTTGTTGTGTTGTTTTTATGTTGTTTTAAGGATCTAACCCAGGGCCTGTGCACCTTGTGCATGCCAAGTATGTGCTCTACTATTGACACTTGCAGCCCCTTTTGTTTTCTAACTCTCTCATTAGCTATGGATATTATCCATCCTAATAATAAAATGGTGTCATTTTAATTTACTATAAACATTTCAGTCTAGAATGATGAAATAATTTTGGAAGTAATGAAATAGTTTCCCTTGAGATGGCTAGAAGTAAACTTCACAGAATGTTATTTTAAGAACTTTCATGGTAAGACTTTTTATATTATTAAAGAAATGAACACAAAAACCCAGCTTTTCTCTTTTTAGAAAAAAAGTGACAGAGTTATTGTCATCTGGAATTCCTGTACAGATAATAAAATAAAAATAGAACACTTATTAGGAAATAAATTTCTGTTTATAATAGCACAAATAAAACTTATCTTTGGTGAGTCTTCAGGAACAAAGAGTACTCTTTTTTTTTTTTGTGGAGTTTTATATTTACAGTTTTCTCAAGAGCATACTTACACCTTGCACAACAGCTTTTTTGATAGTTAATTGGTTTCTGTTGTTGTTGTTGCTTGTTTTGTACAAGTCCTAGGGCTTGACTTCAGCGTCTGAGCGCTATCCCTGAGCTTTGGAACTCAAGGCTAGTAACAATACAGCATAGCTTTCCTTTTTTTTTTTTTTTTTGTCGGTCATGGGGCTTGAACTCTGGGCCTGGGAGCTGTCCCTCAGCTCTTCAGCTCAAGGCTAGCGCCTGTTTTCTGAGTGGTTTATTGGAGATAAGAGTCTCAAGGACTTTTTCTGCCATGGCTGGCTTTGAACTGTGATCCTCAGATCTCAGCCTCCTGAGTAGCCAGAATTACAGACATGAGCCACCGGCACCCAGCTTACTTTATTTCTTGCTCGCTAATTAGGGATAAGAGTTTTATGGATTTTCCTGCTTGGGCTAGTTTGGAACCTGAGATCTCATTCTCCTGAGTAGCTAGGATTATAGGTATGAGTTTCTGGTGCCTGGTGGAAATTGTTTTTTTTTTTTTTTTTTGGTCCTGTCGTGGGGCCTGTACTCTGGGCCTGGGCTCTGTCCTTCAGCTCTTCAGTTCAATGCTAGCGCTCTACCACTTGAGCCACAGCGCCACTTCCGGCTTTTTTCTTTTTGCTTATGTGGTGCTGAGGAATCGAACCCAGGGCCTCAGGCATGCAAAGCAAGCCTGCTCTACCACTGAGCCACCTTCCCAGCCCTGGAAATTGTTTTTCTAAAAGACTATATTAAAAATCCTAATTTATCTGGCATAGTTTTTTTTTTTTTTGGTCCAGTCATGGGGCCTGAACTCTGGGCCTGGGTACTGTCCCTCAGCTCTTCAGCTCAAGGCTAGCTAGCGCTCTACCACTTGAGTCACAGCACCACTTCTGGCTTTTTTTCTTTTTGCTTATGTGGGGCTGAGGAATCGAACCCAGGACCTCATGCAAGCAAGGCAAGCGCTCTACCACTGAGCCACCTTCCCAGCCCCTATCTGGCATAGTTTATGTTCCATTTGAGACTTTAGAGATATGTTTTTATTTTATTAGTTGAAATTGTTAGATATTGTTAATTTCATGATGAATGACCTGACATATGTGAGGAATGGTAAACAGATTGTTGAAACGAGTTGCTCATAAGACCTGGATGATAATTAGGTAGATCCACATTACTGGGAATTAGAACATTGTCTTGAATATGATAAGAAATATGAACTAATAGAGTAACATGCATTATAAACTATAGCAGTGTTGTGTTAAAATCATTTGGAATGAGCAACAGTAAAATCATTTGGAAGTCAAGGAGCGTGTTAGCAAGATACTTTTGCAGTCTGCACAAGAAATGATAAGGATCTATCATAGTGAATGTGGGAGAATTGTAGTTCAAAATTCTAAGAAGGGTGTAGTTGTTAGGCAGTTTTCCTGTATGGAAGGCCAGATGATTATGTTGATATGGATTGTGAGGGAGGTGGGATGGTGGTGAGCCAGCAGTTTGTATGGCAGCTTAATTTAGTGGTGTCTTTCTAATTCTGCAGGTTCTACAGTAGCTTCCTTGCTTGCCAGCTTCTTAGAAAGATGGTGTCAATTTTTGTGATTGTGGCAGAGTGATTCTCTGGGATAGGAGTTATTCCTTGGAGCTTATCATTCTAGAACCTGCTTCTCTGCTTTTTCCAGTGACTTTGGAGCATATGATTAAAAAAAAATATGCCAGTACCAGGGCTTGAAACTCAGGGATCCTTGATTTTGCTCAGCTTTCTTGTTCATGGCTACTACTTGGCCACTTTTGAATCATGCCTCCAAGTTGACATTTTTCTAGTTAATAGATGAAATCTCATAGACTTTGCTGCCTAGGCTAGCTTTGAAGAAAGATCTATGGGGTCTTAGCTATTTAACTGGCTAGTATTTACACTGTACCAGCAAACATTTGTTTTTTTGTTGTTGTTGTTGTTGTTGTGGGGCTTGAACTCTGGGCCTGGGTGCTGTCCTTCAGCTCTTCACCTCAAGGCTAGTGCTCTATCACTTGAGCCACAGTGCCACTTCTGGCTTTTTCTGTTTTTGTGATTCTGAGGAATTGAACTCAGGGCCTCATGCATGTAAGGGCCTCTACCACTGAGTGACTTTTCCAGCCCCTATATGATTCTTATATATAACTCTTTTTTGCTTAAATTACCTGGAGTGGATTCTGATCTGGACTATAACCTAAACTGACTGTAGTCAATGATCCTCAAGAAAGGTAGAAGGGTCACTGGTAGTCAATCTATGACAGTTAACTGGTAAAAGTTACTTAAATTTTCACCTGTGGTCACCTGAATTTTAATTTTATTTTGTCTTTAAGTAGTTGTAGGAAGAAGTTGCCATTCAACAAAGTAGTATACGAATACAATGTATATTGATCTATGTCACCCTTTCATCACTGTCCCATCCCTCCCAACTCCATTCCTTCCCACAGTTTTCTTAATTTTGTAGAATATGCAACTCCTCCTCCCTTGTCCCCCCCCCCCCCCCAATCCCCTGCCATCCCACACTTTCAAGTACCTGATTCCTGGTGCTTTCTTTTGTTGGACTATGAGTTAGCCTTTCTATAGGATTATATCATTGAGTTCATCCATAAATCTACCATATTTCAGTTAATATACTTGTGTACACTTGGATTCCACCCAAAAATATATATTGAAATATTTATAGATTCTAGCTTCCACATATGAGAGAAAACATACATGTATCCTTTGCCTCTTTGGGCTTGACTCATTTCACTTAACATGATTTTTCCCAGGTCCTTCCATTTCTTTGCAAATGATATATTATCATTCTTTCTAATGGATAAGTAAAATTCACTTGAGTATATATACCACATCTTGATCCATTTGTCCATTTGGGCTGGTTTCATACCTTGGCTATGGTGGGTCACCGAAATTAGGTGCTGGTTAAAGGTAAGCTTTGGCAGACTAAGTGTTGATGCATTTTAGAGACATAGGATTATAAAGATTGTGGGAGGATTGTGGTTTTAAACTTTACTGTAGCGTTTAAAGGGAGATCTTGCTTTCTGGAGGATATTTAGAATTATTTGGTGACTTTTTGGTTATTATAATCAGGAAGCAGAGTGCTATTGGATCTAGTGGTTAGAGACCAAGAATGCCGCTTCTTAAGATTGCTGCTGCTGTTCATCCTCCTCACCACAACAGTTTTTTTTTTTGGTACTTTTTTTTATTGTAAAAATGTTGTAACCACAACAGAGTTATCTGACCAAAACCATTAATAGTTCTAGTGTGAGAAGCTGATTTAAAAGAAAATGACAGGGGTCCCAGTTTTTAAATCTTAGCAGAAATTGTAGTTAGAGAACGAATGGGTTTTTTGCCTTAAAATAATTTTTTATATCTGCTTCTATAGTTTGACCCAGCAAGCTGTTAAACAACAATGTAAGCTGAGCTCAGAGCTACATCAGACTTCTTAGTCTTAAGAGATTACGGTAAGATATTAGGAAAAAGGGAGGTTTCACGAATGAAAGTGGTAACACTTGGGGTGTTTGGATGAGTAGATATTCTTAGCCTCTGTATTTTCCTGATCTTCCCTTGCCAGAAGAACCAATCTGTTTTTCCTTGTTTGTTTGCGACAGGGTCTCAAATTATGTCACAAAGATGATGTTCTCTATTAACTTAAAAAACAGTAAGGGCGGTATTAGAATTCTTAAAAGAGGATTGTAATGACTATTTTCTTTGGCTTTGATATGAACACAAGAGACACTCTATTAAACTGTCTCCCTGATTTCAGTACAATCCTGAAGTAGCAAATGCAAGTAATAGAACTTAACATCAGAGGCAAGGGGTGATCATGGTTAACGTTACACAGATGATCAGAGTTCCTAGAGCTGACATAGAAGGGCTGTTCACTTGATTTGGAAAACTGAAAGCAAAACAGTTTAGGTCTGTAAACAGGCTTGATTTTAGGTCACCATAATGGAATCATTCAGTCTTAATATCTTTTATTTCACAGTTCTACCACCCTGGTGGCATCTGGTATTCCAAATGTGATCTCTTTGCTGAAAACAGATCCTAGTACCTGGTGATTAGATATTAATATATCAAAAGCCTTAAAAATACACTTTATAGCTGGCTCATGCTTGTACTCCTAACTACAAAGGAGGCTTGAGATCTGAGGATTATGGTTAAAAACCAGCCCAAGCAGACAATGGAGACTCCTATCCCCAAGCAACCAGCAAAAAGCCAGAAGTAGAGGTGTGACTCAAGTGGTAGAACAATAGTTTTGAGGCAAGCAAGAGTGTGAGGCCCTGAATTCTAGCACCAGTACCAACACATGCACCCACATACACATGCACTCATGTACACACACAAACCCAATTAACAGACAATATCAGAAATAGTCAGCAATGTAGTATATTGTCATAATACCTTCATTGCTAGGAGAGCTTTCTAGCTCTTTGCCTGCCTGCCTCTCTTCTCTTTTCTATTCTTTTTTTTCTTTTCTTTTCTCTTTTCTTTTCCCTCCCCCCTCTCCCTTTCTTTCTCTCTCTCCCTTTCTTTCTCTCTCCCTTTCTCTCTCTCTCTCTCTCTCTCTTTCTCTCTCTCTCTTTCTTTCTTTCTTTTTCTTTTTCTTTTTTTTTGAGGTACTGAGGATTGAACTTAAAGCTTTGTGTTACATAGACAAATACTCTACTACTTGAGCCATGCTTCCTCCCAGGCCTCTGCCAAAACTTAGTATATAGGAATGTTGTTCATTTTACCATTCCTCAGTTTATCACTTTGGTTCCCTATAGAGATAACATCATACTAATTGATTAAGACTTTGTGATAGAGAACTAAGAAGCATCTAGATTCTTTGTGAAGATAGCTATTGAGACATGAAGCTCATAGCATATATTGCACTTCAATGTTACACGAAGGACAGACTCTGATAAAAGCTACGGTTGCCTCCTAATAACTGTTTTTCCTCTTGTTTAGAAACAAAACTTTAAGTTAAAAAATTATTATGTAGTTCTACAAAAGGGGCTCAGTTCCAAAAGTCAGGTTAGAGTACAATGCATCTGGATCAATGTTACCTCTTCCATTATTCTCCCCCATCTTTCCTGTCTTTAGAAACTTTTTTTTTTTTTTTTTTTTTTTTTTAGCAGCACAATTGTCACTCAACGAAGAGATTTCTTGCAATTGATTTTTTTTTTGGGTCCAGTTGTGGGGCCTGAACTCTGGGCCTGGGCGCTGTCCCTCAGCTCTTCAGCTCAAGGCTAGCACTCTACCACTTGAGCCACAGCACCACTTCTGGCTTTTTTCCTTTTTCTTATGTGGTGCTGAGGAATTGAACCCAGGGCCTCATGCATGCAAGGCAAGCGCTCTACCACTGAGCCATCTTCCCAGCCCCGATTCCTTGCAATTGAATATGGCCATATGACTGGGTTTTAGTTAGTGATACATAAGCAAAATTGTCTTTAAAGAATTTTCCTTGAGTAACCTGGGCCCTTTTTTCCTTTCAGTTTCTAGTTGAAATACAGCTTTGGGTCAGGCATGGTGGCCCATACTGTGATGATCTCAGCTATTCCTGAAGCTGAAGCAGGAGGAGCACAACTTTGAGGCCATCTTGGAAAACTTAGTGAAACCTGTCTAAAAATAAAAATGGGCTGGGATGCATTTCGGTGGTAGAGTATTTGCCAAGCATTGGGGAAGGACCCGAATTTTTGAACTCTAGTACATAATCAAAAAATAAAAGTGAAACAAAAAACAGTTCTCCCCTTCCTCCCCCAAATGCTGTGGTGTTTGGAACTCTAGAAGCTAAATGAAGCCATGAAAAAGAGGATCAAACTCTGCAGGTAGTAGAATAATAAAGGAACTAGATCTCTGAGATTATAGATTTACTAATAATCTTGAATGCTTGCTTCTAGACCATCCCCTTTAAAAAAATGTTGTGTTTAACCTACTGATATTACAAGTTTTCTGCATATGCAGCTGAACAAAATTCTACTTGAGATAAGAATTCCTAGATGGAAAAGGTGCTACCCTCTGAGAGAGAATAGAGGAATTTTCTAGAAATGATTGAAATCTCATTTTGGTGATGATTAACTTGTATTTGTGAATATATACAATAAGACAACTTGAGAAATAATCTATTTGTTAGAAGAAAATACTTATTTTTCAGGAGGATGGGAAGGAATTGGAAAGGGAGACAAAGGAGGAGGCTACAATGCTTGTTAAGAAATATACTCATTATCTTGCCCATGTAATTGTAACTCCTCTGTACAGTATTTTCACAATAAAAAATACATAAATTTTTAAAAAATGCAAAAAAAAACTTATTTTCAGGAGGGTTGAAACCTCAAGGAAAACAACATAGGGAAGTATAAGTAGCTGTATAACTTATTTGTCTACCTGTGATTTTTTTTTCTTCAAGGTAGGAAGTTTGCTTTTTTTTTTTTCCCTCTCTGGTACTGGTAATTGAATCCATAGTCTTGCACATGTCAGGCAAATGACATCTCCAGTTTTGTTTGTTCATTTGTTTGTTCATTTATTTGTGTGTGTGTATGTATGTATGTATGTATGTATATATATATATATATATATATATATATATATATGTATATATGTCAGTTGTGAGAATTCAGTTTAGAGCGTGGGCCCTGTCCCTGAGTTTTTTTGCTCAAGGCCAGTGCTCTACTACTTTGAGCCACAGCTCCACTTTCAGTTTTTGAGTGGTTAATTAGCAATAAAAGTCTCATGGAGACTTTTTTGCTCTGACTGGCTTTGAACTGTGATCCTCAAATCTCAGCCTCCTGAGTAGCTAGGCATATAGGTGTGAGCCACAGTGTCCAACTTAAGTTCTTTTATTTTGTATTTTGCTTTTGGTTGGCCTTGAACTCAAACATTTTACTTCTGCCTTCCAGGTAGCCAAAATTATAGATGTGAACCACAATACCTGGCTAGAAATTTGTGTATGTGTATGTGTATGTGTGTGTATGTGCTAATACTAAAACTTGAACTCAGGGCCTAGGCATGCTACCACTTGAGCCACAGCCGTACTTCAGGTTTTTTGGTGGTTAATTGGAGAGAAGGGTCTCACAGACTTTCCTGCTTGGGTTGGCTTCAAACTGTCATCCTTAGATCTCAGCCTCTTGAGTAATTAGATGCCACTGGCATCTGGCCTTAGAACTTTGATTTTTGAGAAGAACAGACCAGAAAAATATATGGCTTAGGTTATCTATGTTGTAATTCTGCTTCAAAATGAACTTAAAGTTTGAGTTAGGGAATTAGAGATGGGTGAAGAAATTGTGGCAGAGATATGTTTAACTATTCACGAAGATGTTTTCCATCTATATTTCTTTAAATGGAAAGGCCTAAATAAATTTCAAGACAGGTTTCTGGAGGTCCTTAGAGGTTTTTCTTCTGTCCCTTTTCCTTTTAGTTATATAGTTTGAACTCAGAGACTTGTGCTTGTTAAACAATTGCTGTCTACCTTTGATCTGTGCCTCTAGTCATTTTTTCTTGCACTGGTTATTTTTGACATAGGGTCTTGCTCACTCTCTGGTTATTAGCTTGGACTATGATCTCTTTACTCTGTCAGCTGGGATGACCTGCATGCACTGCCACATATACCCTCTTGCATTATGATGGAGTGTCGTGAACTTTTCTGTTCTGCTTAGTCTGGAACCTTTTTCCTCCTGACTAAGCCTTCTGAGTAGCTAGGGTTACAGACATAGCCATGGATACCTTTACTCTCCTTCTCCTTTTTGATTTAGGTAAATGTATCCATTAATAGTTGCACATTGAATGAGTCTTAATTACAAATTAATGTATATCATGCTTAGTTGCATTGTTTAACAGATCTGAATCTCTTTAAGGAAGATAAAAATGATGGCCTTTGGTATTGTCAGTAACTTTTCCCCTGATTTTTAAATTTTCTATTTAAAAATTCTTACTCTAAAACCAAACACTTGCCAGATAAAAATCTTACCTTCACTTGGTGGAAAACTTAACCTAGCAGTGATACAACAAGCTATAGTAAAATTGCTTTAAATTTTTATTATAAAAAGATAAATCTTATAGATATTACATATTTGCGGCGAGTGCCTTCTCGGCCAGCGAGGAAGAACGACCACCACACCAGGAGTCTTCTCAGATCACACTTTATTGGAGAGCCTTCTTGTTGATAGGAGAGCTTGAGCGAGAGACCCCGTGCACAAAAACATGGCCGCTTATATAGAGAAATAGGAACACGGGTCATTCTATCATTGGTCGTCTGCCTTTCACCGTCACCAGGTGCCACGGGATTGGCTGGGGACTCTACGTGGCTTGCGCATGCGCAAAGCCCAGGACCCATCGTCCCGCCAAGCACTGCCTAATATGGAGTTGTTTACCTCAAAGCTGCAAGGAAGTGGGCGGCGTCTTGTAATTGCGTTAGCCCTGGCTCCCCGCACATATTTATATTCTTTTTTTTTTTTTTTTTTTTTTTTTTGGGTCTGGTCGTGGGGCCTGAACTCTGGGCCTGGGCGCTGTCCCTCAGCTCTTCAGCTCAAGGCTAGCACTCTACCACTTGAGCCACAGCGCCACTTCCAGCTTTTTTCTTTTTGCTTATGTGGTGCTGAGGAATTGAACCCAGGGCCTCATGCATGCAAGGCAAGCGCTCTACCACTGAGCCACCTTCCCAGCCCCCATATTTATATTCTTAAAACTTTTTAAGAAATGTGAAGTTTGGTGTGTGAATGTTTTTCTGCTGAGTTATAGTATAGAGTAAATGTTTTGTGATATAATGAATACATTTCTATAATACCTTAATAGTCAAAATATATGGTATTGAGAAATTCTCTCTAGTTTCATTTTTTTCTCCCCTTTCCCTCTGCTTCTGCTCTTTCTGTCATACTTACCTCCTCCTTTTTTGTAAGGTTACTGATTTCTTAGAATTATACAATAAGCATGGTGCATATGTGTGTGTATGTATGTATGTAGTCTCTTACATTATAAGCAAGAGGTATAATGTTGAGCTACATCTTTCAATTTGATTTAAGATAACTATTTTTTTATTTCCGATAACTTTAACCAGTCTAGAAAAGGGTTTCTTTAAAAAATTATTACTGTAAATGTGATGGACAGAGGGATTATGTTACCTAAGTCAGATAAAGAGTACATTTCTTTTTGAACATTGTCACCCCTTTCCTTTCTCTCTCCCAGGTTTTCCCTCCCATCTCCACCCACAAATTGTATAGTTCATTTTCAAAATAGTGTCTAGTGAGTATCATCACTGCTGCATTTGTTCACCCTTTGTCCCACCATTTCTGTGTCCACCCCTCTTGCCCTCAAAAAAGACAGATAAACAAGACAAAAGGAAAAGAAAACAAAAATAACAATGAAGAAAAAAAAACCTTGTTTCAATTTCCTGGAGTTCATTTCTTTTTATTATTTTGGTTGGTTAGTAGTAGCGCCTGAACTCTGGGCCTGGGCACTGTCCCTCAGCTCTTCAGCTCAAGACTAGAGCTCTACCACTAGAGCCACAGCGCCACTTCCAGCTTTTTCTGCTTATGTGGTGCTGAGGAATTGAACCCATGCCCTCATGAATGCAAGGCAAGCACTCAACCACTGAGCCACCTTCCCAGGCCCCTGGAGTTCATTTTTGATAAATAATATCTTATATTTTATGTAGATGCATATAGCTATTGCACCTTTGTGATTCTCTCCTATAAATATCCTCCTTTGGTCTCACTCTGTGTGAATGCCCAGAGGCTTGTATAATTTTTCATGTATATTTCTTTTCCTTTTATCATCCAATGTATTTGCTTGTAAGTTTACATGTACAATCTAGTTACCACAAATGAGAGAAACCATGCAAGCTATGTTTCTTTTTGTCTGGCTTACTTAATGCATTTTTTAATTTTTTCTTAGTCTTTCCAATTTTTTATAAATAGTACAATATCATCCTTTCTAATGGGTGTGTAGAATTCCACTGTGTGTGTGTATGTAAGTGTATGTGTATGTATGTATCATATTTCCTTAATCCATTCATCCACCGAGGGTCTCTTATTCTGCATATTATAAAGTAACAGTGTTTAGGCAGTAGCCTAGAGTTCTTTGCCAGCAAACAGATTATTGAAGCTTAATTTAAATTGACATAATTTTCCTAGGAACATGATCTTATCTGAAGGAAATTTTAATGTTTCAGGTTTTATGCCCTCTTGTGGTAGATGTGTAAATTTCACATTTCCTATTGGTTTATTTATCATGCATAGAATTTTGGAGAAAGGAGCTTAGATCACTTTATAAGTGGGAAACCAAGACCCAGAGACATTAGAGTATTTGTCTAATGTTATACTAGTTAGAGACAGAACTTAGGCAAGCCTCAGATTTCCTCAAAATGTGACAGTGCTATTTATATTTTAAATATTCTCCTTTGTTTATTCTAATAGGTAATTCATAAAGAATAATAGTTTATTAGGCTCATAGTTCTAGAGTTGATCAGTTCTAGAACTGATTTGACTTTTAATGGGGGTGGGATTCTTGATGCACCGTAACATGGTAGAGAACATCAAAGGAAGAGACTGAATAAGTGAGCTAGAGAGCTTGACTTGGTCATCAAGCTACTCCCATGATAACCTATTGATTTTTTTTCTTTTTCTTTTTGTCGGTCGTGGGACTTCTCTGTGTCTTGGGTGAGGTAAAGTTCCCAAGGTAATAATTTTGTTCTATTTTATTGTATAGGTAGTCAGAAAATCATCGAATGTTTGGGTGGAGAGCATTAACCTGATGAACTTTGATATAGAACATATTTTCCTACTTCCAGAAAGTTGAATGTTACTTGGCATGAAAGGAACTAGGAAGAGGGTGTGAGGCTGCTGCTATTTCAGTTATGTAAAAGATGAGAGTCACACTATTAGAAAGATTGTGAATGATGCTGGAGGTGGGCATGCGGATTTGGTAAGACTTGCCTTATTTGTTTATTTATTTATTGCCAGTCCTGGGGCTTAAACTCAGCCTGGGCACTGTCCCTAAGCTGCTTTTACTCAAGGCTGGCACTCTACCACTTGAGCCACAGGTGCCACTTCTGGCTTTTCTGTTTATGTGGTACTGAGGAGTGGAACCCAGGGCTTCACATGTGCTAGGCAAGCACTCTACTACTAAGCCACATTCTCAGCCCTCATTTTTTTAAATTGCCAGATAGAGTTTTCAGAGCATTCTAACCACTTTTTTCATTGCTATTAAAGAAGGCATTTCAATTCAGAAAGGTGATGCAGTTTGGGTAACTCATCAAAATGTTAGATCAATATTTAATTTTAATTTTAGTTGTACTCTTTTCTCATGGATTTTTCTTATTCTCGACATTTGTTCTTTTAAGTTATTGGATTTATATACTAATAATGAATTGTGAATTTAAACAGAATTGTGTGGCTGTTATTTATTTATTATATTTAATGGCATTCCTGTTCTTTATGTATTGTGTTCAACTTTAAAATGCATTCTTGTTCAGTTGTGTGAAAGCCTATGGGCTTTTTGTTAAGTTTAACTCAGGAAAAAAAACTTATGTGTTCCAGATAAACCTTTTGATAGTAAAAGATGATACTGGAAAACCAGAAAGTCACATTAAATTCTCTTTCTTTTTTCACATTACCCTTACCTATGTTTTTTAATAACTGCAGAAGGACTTTTTCAATTGAAATGAACAATCTCTTTTCATTAGATACTATATAATTCAGGAAAGCCTTTTGTAGAATGATTTCTTGTGTGCTTTTCACAGGGTGAACATTTCCTTATCCTTTGGAAATTGGTATATAATGATAATATTAGGTTTTATTTTAGCAATGGTTAATTTTTTGCAAATATTGGCAACATAGTACAACTCTACTGGTAAATAAGAAAGTAATGTTGTTTACAAATTGTCTATAAATCAGTGGCGCTGTAGCTCAAGTGGTAGAGCGCTAGCCTTGAGTTGAAGAGCTGAAGGAACACGCCAGAGCCCAGAGTTCAAGCCCCACGACCGACAAAAAAAAACAAAAACAAAAAAACAAAACTATATAGAGCACAAATTATCTATAAATCAAGATGGGAAACTTGGGTCTTGTAATCTTGTTTATGCATGAGTAAATTTTTTTTTTTTTGGTCCGGTTGTGGGCCTGGGCGCTGCCCCTCAATCTTCAGCTCAAGGCTAGCCCTCTACCACTTGAGTCACAGTGCCACTTCTGGCTTTTTTTTTTTTTTTTTTGCTTATGGGTGCTGAGGAATTGAACCCAGGGCCTCAAGCAGGCAAGGTAAGCACTTCACTGAGCCACCTTCCCAGCCCCACGAGTAAATTTTTTTAATATTTAAAATAACTATTGTTTTATTTTTCTTTTGTCCGTTGTGGGGCTTGAACTCTGGACTGGGGCGCTGTCCCTGCGCTCTTCAGCTCAAAGCAAGCGCTTTACCACTTAAGCCACAGCACCACTTCCGGTTTTCTGGTGGTTAATTGGAGATGAGAGTCTCATGGATTTTCCTGCCTGGGCTGGCTTTGATCCTCAGATCTCAGCCTCCTGAGTAAGCTAGGATTACAGGTGGGAGCCACTGATGCCCGACAACTTTATTAAGTAGTTGTATAAGGTAGTTACAGATTCATCATGTCTGTTTTATGAGTTTAGTGCATCTTGAGCAATGTCACCCTTTCATAATTCTTCCCACCTTTCCCAACTTTACCCATCTGTTCAGTTTTCCTAGATTTATTTTCACGTATATACAGTGAATATTATGACTGCATTCTCCCACACTTTCTCTTTTCATTCATCTGCTTTCCTTCCCCTTGACCTTATTTTCCCTTCTCAAATACCTCAAGTACCAGTTTCCTGGTGTTCATTTTATTATACTGTAAGTAAGTTGTACAAAAAGTGTTACACCAGGAGGGGGTAACAATGCTTGACAAGAAATGTACTCATTACCTTACTCATGTAACTGTAATCCCTCTGTACAGCATCTTTACAATAAAATAAAATTTTTTAAAAAGTGTTCCACCAAGAATTCTCTCCTGCAGACACTATACTTCAGCTAATACATACATATGTATATGACCTTCTCATATGTGAAAATTAGTTCTAATTTTCCCCTTCCCCTCCCTTCCCCTCTTTTTCCTCCTCTTTCTTTTCCTTGTGGGGCTTGAGCTCTGTCCCTGAGCTCTTCTGCTCAAGGCTAGTGCTTCTCTACTTTGAGCCGCAGCACCACTTGGGTTTTCAGATGGTTAATTGGAGATGAGTCTCATGGACTTTCCTGCCTTAGTTGGCGTTGAACTGCAATCCTCAGATCTTAACCTCCTGAGTAACTAATTCTCTTTTTATCAGCCTGTAGCCCATAAAGATATGTCAGTTCTATATGCCCCAAAGGGCAGGAGTCTAGTTTTCTAGCATTGTGCTTTTACTGCAGCAATTTATATTAAAGTATTAAATCTTTATGAAGGAGAGAAGAACAAGTTCAAGACACTATGTCATATTTCAAAAAGATTATTTTGGGAGTGAAATAGAAGGAATGGAGTCGGAGTCATAAATAATACATAAAGAACAAGGAATACCATTAAAATAATAAATTAATAGCAGTTATACAAATTAATTCTGCATAGCAAACTCACAATTCATTATTTATTTTTATTTTTTATTTTTGGTTCTAGTCCTGGGGCTTGAATTCAGGATCTGGGCACTGATGCTAAGCTTCTTTTTGCAAGACTAGCACTCTATGGAATTTTTAAAAAAATTTTAAAGAGGTCTAGCTTATCCTTTCTTTCATAGCTTATGCTTTTGGTGTTGCATCTAAAATGTCATCACCAAACCCAAGATCTCACTTGATGAACAGGTAATCCTATTCCCCATTTTTATTCAAGTGAATTAAAAACTTACATTCTCACAAAGACCTAATATGCATGTGGTTAGAATGGCTTTATTTGCAATTATAAGAAATTGCAAACAGTACCGATGTCCTTTAAGAACTAAGTGAATTATTATGGTATCCTTAAGAAAATGTAATACTATTCAGCAATAAAAGGGAATTAACTATTAACTATTACTACAGATGATATCTGTATTGTGTTTAAGTCTCAAAGACTACATTATAAAACAGAATAGAAATAGGGTGGCAAAGGCTGAACAAATGCAGCAATGTCTTACTTGACACTATGTTGAAAGTGAACTATACTATTTGTAGGTGGGGATGGGAGGGAAAATCTGAGAGTGTGAGGAAAGGTGTGGTATTGTACAAAAAGAAATGTGCTCATTACCTGACTTATGTGATTATAACCCCTCTGTACCTCACATTTGTAATAATAGCATTAAACACACACACACACAAAATGGTTAGTGTTCTACCACTTGAGCTCTATTCTGTCTTTTTGGTGATTAATTGGAGAGTTTCACAGACTTTTCCACCCAAGCTGGCTTTGAACCATGATCTTCAGATCTCAGCTTCCTGAGTAGCTAGGCTTACAGGCATGAGTCACTGGCACCTGGCACAAAGTCAGTAATTTTTATGTACCATATTTAACCAAGACTTTTTTTCTATGGAATTTTTTTCCCTGTGGAAAAATTTATCCAGACTTATTCTAAATTGATATAACTTTACAAGAAATTTTCTAGAGAAACTCTTGGAGTGATAGCTTAGTATAGCATAATACTTTTCCCTTCCTTGCACTTGCTAGGCAGGTACTGTCACTTGAGTCCTTCAGTTTTTGTTCACATTTACTAGAATGGTTTTTACTGAGAGTTTAATCAAACTTAAGATAGTTTCATTTTATGGTATATCTGCCTAACTGAAAACATTTAATATTAAAATTAAAGATTGAGTAATGTCAGTATAGTTGGCAACAGACATAAGATCTAAAGTGTTTCATGTGTTAAGAAAATTAAATAGGGTTATAACCTGATTATGAAACACCATTTATATAGGATAGCAAGAAAATTTTTTTTCTGATAGCAGCGTCAAGGTGTCACATCACTTAGCTTGCTTTACTCACTTCTGCTCCTGCATTTTGTTCTTTTACTGGAGATGGAAGTCTTGTTGACTTTTCTGCCCAGGCTGGTTTCAAACCACTATCCCCTAGATTTTTTTTTTGTCTGTCCTGGGACTTGAACTCTGTCCCTGGGCGCTGTCTCTATGCTCTTCAGCTCAAGGCAAGCCCTCTACTGCTTGAGCCACAGCGCCACTTCTGGTTTTCTAGTGGTTTATTGGAGATAAGAGTCTCTTGGACTTTTCCTGCCCGGGCTGGCTTTGAACCGCAATACTCAGATCTCAGCCTCCTGAGTAGCTAGGATTACAGGCATGAGCCACCAGCACCCGGCTATCCCCTAGATTTTGATGTTACTGTTATTATAAATGTGAGGTACAGAAGGGTTATAATCACATAAGTCAGGTAATGAGCACAGTTCTTTTTGTACAATACCACACCTTTCCTCACACTCTCAGATTTTCCCTCCCATCCCCACCTACAAATAGTATAGTTCACTTTCAACATAGTGTCAAGTGAGACATTGCTGCATTTGTTCAGCCTTTGTCACCCTATTTCTATTCTGTTTTATAATGTAGTCTTTGAGACTGATTCCTTATACTTAGGCACAATACATTTGATAGCTAGGAATATAGAAATATAGGCATGAGCCACTTACACTAGCTTCAAATGTGGTTTTGTTAAAAAATTACGTTTTATTCAAAAGAAATTGTAATAAATCTAAAAAAGGCTTATGGTCACCAAAAAACTCAATATAAAAACCATGCTGTTATAGTGTATCAAGCATTCCAAATTAGTTTTCTCAAGTAGGACAGATTGATACACACTCATTAACACACATTTAAATACAAGTTAACATATATTTACATAATACAATTCTAAGAAGTAGATAATAACATCCCATTTCACATGTTGAAAGGAAAAATGAAGCATAAGAGAGGTAATATAGTTTCCTCAGAGTCAAGTAATAGCAAGTAAATACTGGAAACGGGTCAACAAGTAAATAGTCTAGATCCTGAGACCATATTCTTTGATATGCTAGTCCTGAGGCTCCAATTCTGGGCCTGGGAGCTGTCCCTGAACATTTTGTCTGTTTGTGCTCAAGGCTAGCACTCTTGCCACCTGAGTCACAGCTCCACTTCCAGCTTTATGTGGTAGTTAATTGGAGAGTCCACAGACTTTTCCTGCTTGGGCTGACTTCAAACTGTGATCCTCAGATCTCAGCTTCCTGAGAAGCTAGGATTACAGGCATGATCGATCCATTAATGCCCACCTTTTATAAACTTTAAAATATTTTGAGGAAGTGGTGCTGTGGCTCAAGTGGTAGAGTGCTTGCCTTAAGCTGAAGAGCTGAAGGACAGCGCTCAGGCCCAGAGTTCAAGCCCCACGGCCGACAAAAAAAAATCATTTTGATATTACTTCAATATTTAATACAGTGGGAATTCTGTGTAAATCATTGCTTCACTATATAGTTTGAAATAAGGACTAGAAATGAGCAAAGGATGAGGAGGCAGGAAATAAGATTTTTGTTGGAAATGAGATCTTATTTAAATATTCAAAGGACTGTCCTGTAGAAATTGGAAGATTATCTGAGCAGAGTGGTGCCCACTTGTAATCCCAGCTACTTAGACATTAGAAGTATGAGGAGCACAGTCTGAGGCTGACTAGGGCAAAAGTTTGAGACCCTATGTGAAAAACATCTAAAGTAAAAAGGGCTTAAGTAATGGAATAGCACTAGGCCCTGTATTCAAGCCCCGTATTGCAGTCAATCAGTATTTTATTTTTGTCCAAAACGGGACTCAGATTCCTTATCTGACACTAGCTTATGCTCATTGGCTGGTGCTCCGATGACCTGAACCACGCCTCTAGCACCTAAAAATTATTTTGTTTTTCAAAAATTTTTCTTTTTGCTGGGCACCAGTGGCTCAAGCCTGTAATCCTAGCTCTACTCAGTAGGCTGAGATTTGAGGACTGTGGTTCAAAGCCAGCCTGGGCAGGAAAGTCTGTGAGACTCTTTATCTCCAATTAGTCACAGAAAAAGCCAGAAATAGAGTTGTGGTTCAAGTGGTAGAGTGCTAGGCTTGAGCAAAAGGAGATTAGGGAAAGCACTTAGGCCCAGAGTTCAAGCCCAAGGACCAGCAAAAAAAGAAAAAGAAAAAGTATAAAAACAAAAAAAGCTATAGGACAGCACCCAGATCTCCATCCGCAGTACTGGTATACATACACACACACATTTTTTTTTCTTTTATGGATTATGCTTCTGGAGTTATTTCTTTAAAATTTATTGTGTAATTAAAGATTACAAAGTTTTTGGTTTTTCTTTTTGGTTCCGGTTGTGGGGCCTGAACTCTGGGCCTGGGCGCTGTCCCTCAGCTCTTCAGCTCAAGGCTAGCGCTCTACCACTTGAGCCACAGCGCCACTTCTGGCTTTTTTCTTTTTGCTTATGTGGTGCTGAGGAATGGACCCCAGGGCCTCAGTCAAGCGCTCTACCGCTGAGCCACCTTCCCAACCCCTACAAAGTTTTTTGTTTTTGTTTTTGTCAGTCATGGGCTTGAACTCAGGGCTTAAGCACTTTACCTGAGCTCTTTTGCTCAAGGCTAGTGCTCTACCACTTTGAGCCACAGTACCTCTTCCAGTTTTCAGGTGGGTTCATTGGAGATAAGAGTGACATGAACTTTTCTGCCCAGGCTCAGCTTCCTGAGTAGCTAGGATTATAGGCCTGAGCCACCAGTGCCTGGCTTATAAAAGTATTTTTTAAAACAAGTTTTATATATTTATGTTGAAATTGTTTTGGGAAGGGAGAGTAATAGAGGAGGTAAGCTTGACTGGAATATATTGTAAACATGTGGAAAGAAATTCCTGTGTAACTAATGTAGGCAAATAAAAATGCTAAAAAAATGTTTATAGGTTTAGGTTTTATAGTAGGGGGGCTATTTTTAGTTGGCATGTTATTTAAGTTGAATATTGAAGTTCATTCTTTTATGCAAATAGCTATCCAGTTGTTTTAGCACCATTAATTGAAAAGATTCTTTCCCTATTGAATGATCACAGCATTTTTGTTGTTTTTAGAGTTCTTTATAAATATTATATATATATATATATATATAATATATATTGTTGTTGTTTGGTGTGGTTGTGGGGCTTAAACTTGGAAATATCTCATCTTTGTACTTGGGTCTTCCCTACTATATCTTCTTTGATGTAACATCTCTTCAGATATTTGCGCAAAGTTTTCATATGTGTTCCCTACTTTTCTTGTAAATTTTTTCTGACTAAATCTTCTTTCTATATAATTGTGTCCAGACTATCAATTTGAAAGAGCTTGATCTACTTTGATCTACTTGGCTTTTCCGGTTAAGCCATGTACAGGGTAGTAGATATTATTTTGTTGTTGAGAAATGTCTCCCTCAGGCATTCTGTCATTCAGTCATCCTGCTTCCATTTAATATGGAGTACAAACAGGAGATGCTTCTACACCTGACTGGATCCTCCCCCACTTACTCTGTGGGCATGAAGAAGAATCTGGTTCTAGAACAGTTTTTCCATATTGTGGTTTGTTCTTCAGTGTTTAACATCATCATCTCAGTATTCTCAAATGCAGCCAGTACTGCTCATAAAGATAATAATAAAAATATATGTAAACTTGAGAAGTAAGTTTAAACATTTAGAATTAATACATAAAATCAAAGAAGAATCAGAAAATGTTTGTTTGCTTTTTGTAGGGTACATCTGTAACCTCCTCAAAAGTTGTTACCCAACAATAACTTATTTATGTGTTCAGTATTTTAAAAACCAAATTATTAGAATGCTTTCTACTTTTTCAGTGGTATTAGACTTTGAATTCATGGTCTGGTTCTTGATAGCTCTACTACTTGAGCCACACACCTGTTTTTGTTTTTTTATTTTGAAATAGTCACTCTTTTCCTCAAACTCACAATTCTCCTGTCTTAGCCTCTACAATTACATGGGCAAGATAATGAGCACATTTCTTATCAAGCATTGTAGCCTCCTCCTTTGTTTCCCCTTCCCATCCCTCCCTAACCCCCCCACCCCCCAAAGTTGTAAAGTTCATTTTCGACATAAGGACTTGTACATCTCATTGTTGCAGTGGGTCCACCTGTATCCCTATTTAAACAATTTGTTTTTTCCCTTCCTCTCCACAAATTATACCAACATCAAATACAGTGAAAGCAAGGGTTATACCATGCGGGAGGGACAACAAAGCAACAATGAAATAATCTTATAAATATGTTAGAAAGAATCGCCTGAAAGAAAAAAACATTTGAATACATATCTTAGGGTTCATTTCCCTAACATCAACTTATCTGACCTTTTCTGCTTGACTTAGACATACACTAGTTATTGCAAGTAAGGGAAACCATGGGACCTATGTTTCTTTGGGCCTGTCTTACTTCACTTAATAGAATTTTTTCCAAGTCTTTCCATTTCCTAACAAATGGGGCAATGTTCTCCTGTCTTAGCCTCTTAAGTGCTGGGATTATAGGCATGTACCACTACATCAACTTCTTTGTACATTTTATTTATGGTGAAACATTATTTTACTATTTTGATTTTTTTAATTTTTTAAAAAAGATTTTAAGATGCCTTTTTGATTTTTGTCTTTTCTAACTTTTGTGGGTTCCATTTTCAAATAACATTTAGTGTAACAGAAAGCCTCACAGCCCATTAATCATATTTTGATTTGTATGTAGAAGTGTTCTTAAGTATTTCAAATTCAGCTTTAAGTTATTAAAATACTATATATCATTATGAAATTAGGTATGTGCTTCTGGGAAACTTTTGAAAGTTATGCTTCTTCCAAATAAACCCTTTTCATCTCTTAAATTGGAAATAAATAAAACAAACTAGTATGTATGTATGAATATATAAATGTACTTTCTTATCTCTCTGGCATTGCTAATGATTGTACCCAGAAGGATAGCAAAAAGCAGGGGCTGGGGATATGGGGATAGTGGTAGAGTATTTGCTTAGCATATTAGATAGAAGTGTAGGGTTTAATGTTGAGTACTGCTCCTCCAATGAAAGTAAAAAGCAACTTTGATCCAACATATATTTTCTTCCCCTAGTTGATACAAATATTTGAATATTCCTAAAGTTCAACAACTATAAGTTGATCCATCTTATAATAGTGATATATATATATATATATATATATGTGGTTTTTAGCCCAGGGAATACTTAGCAATATCTGGAGACATTCTTGGTTGTAATAACACAGTGTTGGTGGTGGTTTCTAAGAGCTACTGACATCTAGGGAGTAAAGGCTAGGGGGTGCTGCTAAACATAGTGCGAAGTATAAGACCTTATTTTTCACCTAACATATAAGAAAGAATTACCCAGCTCAAAATGTCAGTAATACCAATGTTGAGAAACTTTACCTAGATAATGTAAGGCCTCAGGTGGGCCATCTTAAAAAAATGTGTATTTAACCCATCACAGTATTTATAACCCAAAACTGAAACTTAGTGCTAATAGTGCCATTTTATTTGTCATTTAAGATTATTATTGAGTCCATAGAACAACTCTTAAAATTCAGCTTGAGATACTGTTTTTACTTTCTTTTTGAAGCACAGAGAGCAATTTATTTCCACTGTGTGATAGGTAGCTAGAGTTTAGATTTCATTTCCTCCTCCTATTTGTCAGGTTACAAGATAGGGATTGCCTACGACTTCAGTATTATTTTGGAGGAATGCTTTTTTTTTATTAGTATAAATTAGGTGTACAGTTTTGGGGGCTTATTAGTATCTTTCTATACATATATTACAATGGATCCCAATCTCACTTTCTTATTCCATTTCCCTTTCTTAAAATAAATTTCGGCAAGTTTCATTGTTCTATTTTCATTCTTTGTTTCTTTTTTTTTTTTTTTGTCGGTCGTGGGGCTTGAACTCTGGGCCTGGGCGCTGTCCCTCAGCTCTTCAGCTCAAGGCGAGCGCTCTACCACTTGAGCTATAGCGCCACTTCCGGTTTTCTGGTGGTTTATTGGAGATAGGAGTCTCATGGTCTTTCCTGCCCGGGCTGGCTTTGAACCGCGATCCTCAGATCTCAGCCTCCTGAGTAGCTAGGATTATAGGCGTGAGCCACCAGCGCCCGGCTGTTCTATTTTCTTTCATACATTCAAACAAACAACTT
Source organism: Dipodomys merriami (assembly GCF_024711535.1). Classification (NCBI taxonomy): domain Eukaryota; kingdom Metazoa; phylum Chordata; class Mammalia; order Rodentia; family Heteromyidae; genus Dipodomys; species Dipodomys merriami. Next base: position 24,257,211 of record NW_027203937.1, on the reverse strand, counting down.
GACCATATTAATTGTTATCTACCCACCAGAGGAATTCTGTTTCCTTTTAATTTTAGGTAATGTTTGTATATCACCTCACTCAAATACTTATTTTGAAGTAAATATTAGTATAAGGATATTTAGATGTCTTAGTAACTTAAAACTGATTAATTTTCATTTTATTAACAGGGCCAGGAGAAGGTCTGGGAAAAATAATCCAGAGATTTCCACAGAAGGACTGGGATGATACACCTTTTCCACAGGGAATTGAATTGGTAAATGAGTATTATATTTTGATGATGATATTTTTCTTTCTAAAATATTGTATTTCTGTTTGCATTACCTTATGTTTCCTGTTAAATAATTTGATGATATTCCTGAAACATACTCCTAGAAATAATTTGTTCCTCTCTTATACCACTAAATCTGTTGATTCTGGAGTACCTGTTCTGTACTCTTATTTTTCCCACTGAAGGTAAAATTCGTATTTATTTACTCAGAAGCATTAAAAACTCTGATTATTTAGTAAAAATCTTAGCCTAAATAGTTTACATATTACTAAGCAAATATTATATTTTCTCTGAAAATTCCCAGCTTTTTGTATAGCGAAAACAAAGCAATAACACAGACAAGAAACTAAATGTTCATTTAATGGCTACCAGTTATGGTTTGAGCTGGTCTTGAAATCACAAATCTGAATTCTTTCCTTGTTAACTACAGAGTTTGCAAGTTTCCTTTTTTGTTAGTCAGTCCATGGGTATTTAGTGATTGGATGTAGTTTATAATTGCCTGGCCATTCTGTTTATCTTAATACCATGGCAGACTCACGGAGGGTGGTAAAAAAGAGGACTAGAAAGATGGTCACTAAAGATTTCCAAATATGACTTTAGAGTTTGGTTCTTTAAACATCATAGAGAAAGAGAAAGAAGTGACAAAGAGGAATGTGTGTTGGCTATGTATGAGTGAGGGAGAAATGGGAGAGAAAGAGACAGAGACAGAGAGGGAAGGAAGAGGGAAAGGGGACATTTTTATATCATGTTTAGGTTAAGATATGTGTATGAACAGTTTTCTTCCAAATAGTTCTTATTGAGAAAATCGTATGGCATAATATGACAGTTAAAGAGTGCAGACTCTGAGGATGTACACAGTGGCTCACGTCCATAATCCTAGCTACTTGGAAAATAGAGATTAGGGGGATCATGGCTCAAGGCTAGCCTAGGCAACAATTTTATGAGACCCTCATCTCAATGAGTAAAAGCTGGTTGTGGTGGTATGTACCTATTATTTCAGTTATACAAAAATAGAATTGAGGTTCAGACTTCTTATCTAGGCAAAAGGGCAACATTACTTGGGAAATAACCAGAGCAGAAAAGTGCTGGGAATGTGGCTCAAGTGGTAGAAGCTCTGAGTTCAAAGTTGAGTACTGGGAAAAAAAATTCAAGCTCTGAAGTAGGCTGCCTGGGATGAAATCCTAGGCAGCCATATGATATGACTTTTGACAAGTTACTTAATGTATTTGCTCATCAGAACCTTTATCCATAAAGTACTAATCTCACAGAGTATTATACATATAAAATGTGAAAAGATGCCCCTAAAACACATAATACCATACCTTCTATAAAACAAGTGTTCTATAAATGAGGTAGACAGTTATTTATTATCACTGTTGTTGTTGAAGTATCTCAGTATCTCTCAGTATCTCACTCAGAGGAAGAATTATTTATTCTCTTGTTAGCATGTATCAGAAATGTCTGTTGGGAATAAAATGTTGAAAATTGTACATTTCTTCATCCTCATTGATGACTCATTGTACTTTACTAGGATGAAAGATACATTGCTGAGTACTTAGTTTTATTTCTTATATTGCAACCACCTAAAAAGGGTTGTGAGTTCATAGGCTCACAGAGAGGGTAAATCTTGAATTTTGGCATTAAAAAAGGAGGACTATAAGGATCTAAAGGAAGTGGCTGTTTAGAGAGACCCTTGCATTCCTTTCTGTTCTCCCTCACATGCCTTCACATACAAGTAATTGGCCTTACCATAAAAGGTTACTGTAAAAGCTTTGAAACTCTGATAGTACATCCTTTTTAGTGATGACTGAAAGTGGAAAATTGGGTACTAGTGAACTGATTCCACTTTTCTGTAAGTTTCTACTTCCCACATTGAATTGTGGAGGTTTAGAAATGGTATCAGTTTGACAGTATGAAAAGTGATTCACTTTCATAGCTTTCTAGAACAGCAAACATTATGGAAGCAAAGTGAGATCATGGATTCATCATAGCTGAATTAAAAAGGATACTTTTTATGTTTTGAAGACCAAGGGAATAGATGCTTCTGATATTTTTCAATAGCAAGGAAGAAATAAACATTGATTTTACTACTTAGAAAAAAATATATTTTTCTCTATGTGATAAAACTCTATGTTCAACTGCTGTTAGTGCCTGTACAGGTGGAGTTAATGTCCTTCTGGGTTAGTGAAATGGGGGTGTCAGAGGTAGACAGACTTTTTTTACTTAAGGCTTTCTTAGATGATATCATGACAGGTTTTTAGCATACTATTTCAAAGTTTTACGGGGTATATTAATACTTAAAGAATATTTGAGATGTTAGATTATGTTGTAAATTTTTTAACTTTTTTTCCTAATTGCTAATAGTTCTGATTCTTTAGTATATATTATGCTTCATCAAACACAAAATAAATTTATTATATATCAAAGTTCATTACAACAGAATAAATTACTGCTAATGTTTGTGGCCTCAAAATTATTTATTGCTTTTCTTTTTTGTGTGTGTGTGTGGTTTTTTTTTGGGTCCGGTTGTGGGGCCTGAACTCTGGGCCTGGGCATTGTCCCTCAGCTCTTCAGTTCAAGGCTAGTGCTCTACCACTTGAGCCACAGCGCCACTTCCAGCTTTTTTCTTTTTTGTTTATGTGGTGCTGAGGAATCGAACCCAGGGCCTCAGGCATGCAAGGCAAGCGCTCTACCACTGAGCCACCTTCCCAGCCCCTATTTATTGCCTTTCATGTATTAGGGATTTGTTATTATTCTGCATATAAACAGCAATAATTTAGATAACTGTGGTATCCTCCTATTGTGTCAAAACCAAAGACAGATATAATCAAATGTGACTCTAATTTGGCCCAGTCCCTATTGTGCAGTAGTGACTTTTTTTGTGTATACAGGCAAAGTCATTTTCTTTCCAATATAGAATTACGCGGGCTGGGAAGGTGGCTCAGTGGTAGAGTGCTTGCTTTGCATGCATGAGGCCCTGGGTTCGATTCCTCAGTACCACATAAGCAGAAAAAAAAAGTCAGAAGTGGCATTGTGGCTCAAGTGGTAGAGCGCTAGTCTTGAGCTGAAGAGCTGAGGGATAGCACCCAGGCCCAGAATTCAGGCCCCATGACCGACAAAAAAAAAAAAAAAAAAAAAGACAGAATTACTTTTAGTGTATAACATTAAAGTAATTAATACCTAAACAGTTGTATAGCATGGATAGACTATCATTATTTACATGATAGTAACTTAATAATTGGTAATCATGCATTAATTTACAAGTAAATAAACTGAGGCTTAGCAAATTTAAATAATTTTACCACGTCTGACAGCCAGGATGCAACAGAGCTAGTATTCAAACCCAGGTCTTTAACTCCTAGTTTCAGTCAGGATGTGAGAGTATTCTAGAAATGACATTTTAAGCTATGTTAGCATTTATATTTTAGTATAAATACAGGATCTGAAAATAGAATTCTGTAATTTGGAAGAACTGAGGTTAAAAAAATGTTGAAAGAATGCTGTTTATATTAAGTCAGCTTTACATGACTATAATGAAATACTTGACACCGGCTACTTCACAAGAAGAAGGTTTATTTAGCTCATATGTTTGTAATATTGTGGCATATAGTACAGGTTCTGTGGCATAGAAAAATGGAAATTGGCTGCATAATCTGGCAACACAGATAGCAGGGGTGAGAATGTATGCAGAAGCAAGCAGGTGATAACAGCTTATACAAGGGTCATAAAAAATGGGATATTCCAGAATTGTTCCTTTTATAACAGCCCTCAGGAGAACTACCAAGGAGAGTCCTACATGCCTCTAGTGAACAATGATCTCCCACTTCCCAGTCCAAGTTTTCTTGGCAACAAACTTTTGGGGGGATACCTACATTATATCCAAATCATAGCACTGTATTATTGAATGGAGACCAACTTTTGTATTTAGAAACAAATAGAGGTTCAGAGCATACTATATCGAAATTACTTTCTGTTGCCATCTCTTCTTCTCAGGTACCACCTATTTGATATAGATATTTTCTAAATGAAAGACAGATTGGTCAAATCATTCTGATTGGTTAAATCAACATGATTAAAGTTTAATTTGAAAATTAAACTGTACAACTTGTAGAAAATAACTTTAAGCATTCATGCACTAATAAATTGAATCTCAAATGTAATTTAGAGGATACTGAATTCCTTACATTTTTACATAAAGAAGTTATATTCTTTTTCTTTTATTTAGAAATGGTGAACTTTAATTTGGAATGATTTTAAAAATAAAAATATGAAAATAAGTGAAACCAAACATAATGACTGCTTTTCTAGTTCTGGGATATTTTTGTCATTTTCTTGTGCTTTTTAGGCATACACAGAAACCACAGACAGTCATATAAATAAAATTGAAAGTTAATTTTAGTAATAGTATTTCAAAGAAAATTAAAGAATTGTTTTCCAGATGTATTCTATAGTTAACAATCTATTCATGATTATGAGAAAAAATGTTTTTATTCACTCAGTGTTGAACATCAACAATAGTATTTCTTTGGCACCAGTTCCTTTTTAAGGTACCCTGTCTCAAAAGTGAATCTTTTTATACTATAATTCAGAATGCCTTCACTGAGTCATTTATAGTCTAACTAATTTTCTTAGAAGACCAAAGTAACGTGATCATCTTGTGGCATGAAAAAGAATAAACAGTCAGAATTTCTGAATTTGAAGTTCTTAAGAAATTAGTTAAATTATATTCTACTGATTTGTCTTTTAGTATTGGAAGAAGAGGGAAAAAAAGCCATATTTAATGTTCTGCAGATAGATGTAACTAAGAAGTGTCTTGAATATGGGATGCTATTTGAGAGCAGAGAAGTAACTACAAGTTCCATGTAATGCTTTAATTGTTAAGCTGTTTAGAATATGTTAAATATAATAGATGGGGCAGCAGCTGTGCATCCAACCGAGATAGAAATACTGTTTGGTCTGGGGATTGAGTCAAAAGAACATAAGAGAATTTTCTTAATATGACAGGAGAATGAGAAAGGTAGTAACATTGCATGACAGGATTAGAGTTTATAAAGGTTTTAAAAGTTTGGAGTTATGGGTCCTTTATGTAAGAAGATGAAGTGCAGTAGGTGAGCATGTAAATTCTTGCATGCTTGTATAAAAAGCCATCTGTGCAAATCATTGTTTAAAGTAATGATGGATGAATAATATGCTAGCCAGAGAGATTTGAGGACTACATGAAAATAACTTTAAAAAATTATAAATGATACCTAAGAAAGATACTGTAGATAGCATCTAAAGCCCATGTACTGATGATGTAGGATGCTAGGTTATGAATGTAGTGATAAAGATGAAGGACATGTGAAAGGACTTGATTTTGTTTAGAGTGAGGCTGAAAACATAAGAGTAGTGGGATGAATTAGGAAGACAGACCTTTACAAACATACCAAGGACTACAGAAATTATTTAAGTTGGCTTATATCAGTTATATGAGAAAGATTTTATTGTTACATCTCCATACTCGGTAGCACTGTATTCCAATCTATTTCACCACCTACTCTGTCACATTCCCTAAACCATTTCCTCCAGAAAGGAGGGGAAAAGTCTTGTTTACAACAAAGCAAATGGAATTTGTTAGAAAATGGTGCTGTGGGGGCTGGTAAGGTGGCTCAGTGGTAGAGTGCTTGCCTTGCATGCTCAAGGCCCTGGGTTTGATTCCTCAGCATCACATAAGCAAAAAGAAAAAAGCTGGAAGTAGCGCAGTGGCTCAAGTGGTAGAGCGCTAGCCTTGAGCTGAAGAGCTGAGGGACAGTGCCGAGTTCAGGCCCCATGACCGGACCTCCCCCCCCCCCCCAAAAAAAAAAGAAAATGGTGCTGTGTGTGTGTATGAGCGCGCGCACACACGCGTGTGCGTGTGCGTGTGGGTGTGCATACACTCTATAACTGGTTTTTGAACTTTGGGACTGGGTGCTGTCCTTGAGCTTCTTTTTCACAAGGCTAGCGCTCTACCACTTGAGCCACAGTGCCACTTGCAGCTTTTTCTGAGTAGTTTATTGGAGATAAGAGTCTCACAGACTTTCTTGCCATGTCTGGCTTCAAACCACCATTCTCAGATTTCAGCCCCCTAAGTAGCTAGAATGATTATAGGTGTGAGTCACTGGTGTCCAGTGAAAATGGTACTTTTATCTTCCAGATTGTAGTTTCATTAAAGTAATAAAACCCATAGAGCAGGAAACCCAAGGGTTCTAGAGGAAGCATTACTGTAGGGAGATGATGAAAGGTGTCAGAGGTAGGGCAGATTGGAGGAAGTAGGTTACTGGGTGCTATGTCTTGTTTCTCACCTCTGACAGTTTAATGTATCTAAGTATTTGTATATGTGTATATGTATATGTATAGCTACATATAGACATATACTTTGTTTATAAGATGTAACATCAACTTAGAATATCAGCTTCCTAGATAACATAATTATTTCAAAGCTATGTAAAGTGATATACATTTATATATATATATGTATATATAAATATGTGTGTGTGTGTGTGTGTGTGTGTGTGTGTGTGTGTGTAATATGGGGGGGGGCATTCTGGTCTTGGGCCTTGAACTCAGGGCCTGGCCACTGTCCTTGAGCTTTTATGCTCAAGGCTAGCACTCTACCACTTGAACCACAGCTCTATTTCCAGTTTTTTGATGGGTAATTGGAGATAAAGTCTCAAGGACTGTCTTACCCATGCTGGCTTTGAATTGTGAGCCTCAGGTCTCATCCTTCTGAGTAGCTAGGATTACAGGCATAAACCATCTGCACTCAGCAGAAAGCAATACTTTTTTTGTGTGTGGTTGTGGAGCTTGAACTCAGGACTGCGCACTGTCCCTAAGCCTCTCTCTGTTCAAGGCTAGGGACACTACCACTTTGAACCACAGCTCTACTTCCGGTTTTTGAGTAGCTAATTGGAGAGTTTTACAGGAGGTAAGAGTCTTTCTGCCTGAGCTGGCTTTGAATCATGATCCTTAGATCTCAGCCTTCTGAGCAGCTAATACTACAGGTATTATCTACTGGCTCATACTGGCCAGGTGATACTTTTTTATAGTCCCTCTTTCCCCATTCTTTGTCTAATGAAGCTTTTTGCTGATCTACTCATCCTATTTGATGCATGAAATATGCTAACATTCTTTTGTTTGAGTTTGTATTGTTCTTTGAAGATTGATATAGTTATGGGTATGGATATGGATGCACAGTTATGGATATTACTATGCATGGATACTTTCTTATATTTTGGCCTAATCTAACATACCTTTAAGCAAGCCAGAATAACTTGCAGCTGTGTATTTTTTAAAAAATGAAGTATTTGGTGGCCTCTAGTGGTACTTTTGTGTTTACAAAAAGTCACTGTTATCACCAATATACAAAACTTTTATGATGGGAAAATAACTAAGATGGCAAGATATATAAATACGTGTATTTAGTGAAGAAAAATTTTATTCTTTGGGAGCTAAAATTTATTAATTATGAATTTATCAATGATGCAGCTATCCTATTATGAAAAATTATAACAACATATTAAGACTACCCACTTTCTTTTAAAGAAATGCTTTGGTCAGGGGTGGGGGAGGCGAGTGGAGAAAGGTGAAAATGAGGGAGGGGATAACACTGTTCAAAAAAGAAATATACTCATGACTTTACCTATGTAACTGTAACCCTTCTGTATATCATCTTTACAATAGAATTAAAATTGAAAAAAAGCTTTAGAAATTATACACATACATTCTTTTTATTGGGATATGAAAGACAGGCTCTTGCTATATAGCCCAGACTGGCTTGGAACTTGAACTTTTCCTGCCTTAGCCTTCTGAATTCTGGCATTGCAATATGTACCACCATTCCCAGCTCAGATATAACTTTATGCATTTTTATGTAGGTTGTACTTAATGCTTAGTAATAATTTATTATTGCACTGCACTGAGATGGGAAGATGAAACAAGGAGGTAGTAATAATTTCTGACATCTTCTTACATATAATGAAAGCTAAAAATAGGATTTATATTTTATGTATTAATCATAAAGATAAGTCCTTTATATTTTTTTAAACTTTTTTTTTTTTTTTTTTTGGTGCCAGTCCTGGGGCTTTAACTTAGTTCCTGCACACTGTCCCTGGGCTTTAGTGCTCAGGGATGGAGCTCTAACACTTGAGCCACAGCTCCATTTCTGGCTTTTGGTTGTTTAATTGGAGATAAAAGTCTCATGGACTTTCCTAACTGGCTGGCTTCAAACCCCCATCTTAGATCTTAGCGTCCTGAGTAGCTAGGATTATGGATGTGAGTCAACAACAGTAACAGTACCCAGTCTTTTTAATTCTTTTTTTTTGAATCTGGATTATAATATGGAGATTTAGATATCATTTTAAAACTTGGTAAAATCCATATAAAGTGAATATAAGGAGAAAAATAACACTTTTAGGAAAGTTAAGTGCTGGAATTAATCTCCATTCATTGGAATGAAATTCAGACAAATTTAATAGTTTAACCCCAGTGCCATTTAGCTACTCTTTAGTTGCTAAGCTAAAGAAACCCTAGTTTTTTGACTCTTTGTTAAAACTTTTTAAGAACTAAATTAAAATAATTTGTTCATTGTAATAAGACAAGCTTGTTTAAATTTTTTTCCTGGTACTTAAAAAAATTAAAAAATAAGATAAACCTTAAATTTTAATTTGGAGAATCTAAGTAGCATTAGAAACTCACTAATAAACAAGTATTTTAACATTTAAGTCAGAAGAGTTTAATGATATGAATTCTTGGTACTTAAGTTGTTGAGCTTTTATTTTAATACTGGAGTTTGAGCTCAAGCTTGCTTGACTTGTATGACTTGTGCTCTACTATTTGAACCACACTTCCACTTTAGCTTTTTGCTGATTAATTGGGATGGAGTCTCTCAGATTTTTTTTTCCCCCTTAGCTGGCTTCAAAGTGATCTTCCAGGTCTCAGCTTCCTTAATAGCTAGGATTATAACTCCGAGTCACTGGTGCCTATCTTGCAGCTTTTTTTTTTTCTTTCAAAAATCTATCATATTCACAAGAAGCATCCATATAGTATCTGTGGACTCAGGAATAGCTTTTATTATGATACTCATAGTGCTCTAATGAAGAAGGATTGGTTTTTATGATTAGATTTATAAGTGACAGAGATTTCATTTAGGGTAGTAAGATCTTTTGTATTTCTCTCCAACTTAGTATTCTGTGCTTGGTTTGGAAAGAGGAATAACTTGTTATAAAACTTGAATGAGAAGTGCTATATATTAGTGAATTAATTATGGGCCTTTTCCCTTGCCAGTGATTGCTTTTCCGCATACTTCTGACTGCTAGAGAAATGGAGGAAGAGACACAGAAAGGCTGCCCTGCTCCTAAGTAATGCCTTCAATTAATTCTGCAAACTAGAGTTGTCCTTTCAGCTGGCCTCCCTGCCTCCCTCTGTCCTTCCTCCCTCCCTCCCCTTCCCCCTTTTTTGTTGTTTTGTTTTGAGACAAGGTTTTGCCTTGTAGCTCAGTCTGGCCTTGAACTCACCTAGGTGACCTGAACTTGCTATTCTCTTGTCTCTACCTCCAGAATACTAGGATTTTAGAAATGTGCCACCATACTTGGCTCTATCAACCAGAGATTCTTTTAGACTGACATGGCCTGTTTGAACTTTGTGGAATATATTCAGCTTCATATGAATATTTACTTGAATTAATATTGTTCTGTTTAGGTACAGTCTGTAATTTTACCTCGCAGAACAGCCTCTTGCTTGACAGTAATAACTGAATATACTGACCTCACTCTGTACTAAAAGTAATATCAGAACAAGAGAAAGGGGCAAGGATGGAGTCTAGAAACTAAGAGCACTTGCCTTGAGCTGAAGAGCTGAGGGACAGCACCTAGGCCCAGAGTTCAAGCCCTATGACCGACCGAAAAAAAAAAAAAAAGGTGGCTCATGATCACTTATATAACATTTTTTGGTAGTTTGCTCATTTCCCCAGAATTCTGCTTTTAATTATATATATTATTAAATATATAAAATATATTTCAGATATTTAGCTGTGGTTTAATGCTTGTTCTTTCATTTAACAGGCATTTATTAAGTGCTTACTGTTTGCTAAGCATTAAGGTGGGTACTGATGATACAGCTGTGAACCAGACAAAATCCTTCTTTTTTTTTTTAGAATTTAATTTCTGATGAGAAATTAAATAATATATACTATAATAATTAACATATAGTATGTGAAAAATGCTAAGTAGGGCTGGTGGTTCCTATAATCCTAGCTACTGAGGAGACTGAGATCTGAGGATAGTGATTTTGAAGTCAGCTGGGGCAGAAAGGTTTATGAGACTCTTACCTCCAATTACCAATCAAAAAGTCAGAAATGGAGCTATGGCTCAAGTGGAAGAGCTAATCTTTCTCAAAAAAGCACCCAGGCCCTGAGTTCAAGTCCCATGACCAGCACAAAAAAAAAGGAAAGAAAAGTAGTACTATAAAAAGTAATAAAGCAGTGAGAGGAAGAATGGTTGCCTATTCATTTATAAATAAATGAGGCAACTAGTTTTCTTAGCTATTAGCCATACAGAGCCTTATGGAAAGCACATATTATGAGTTAAATAACCTTTTGCATAATTACATATATTTATGTTATATACATACATATTGTGTGTGTGTATGTATGTGTATATATATATATATATATATATACACACACACACACACACACACACACACACACACACACACTTTTTTTTCTTTTTCTTTCCTTTTTGGTTTTGGGCCTGGGGCTTGAACTCAGAGCTCAGGAGCTAGTACCCCAGAGTTAGTATTTTGCTCATGCTGCCACTCTACTGCTTGAGCCACAGCTCCATTTCCAGCTTTGTGTGTGTGTGTGTGTGTGTAATTAATGGAGATAAGGGTCTCATGGACTTTTCTGCCTGAGCTGGCTTTGAACCACAATTCTCAGATCTCACCTACTGAATAGCCAGGATTACTGACTTGAGCCATTTACTGGTACTTGGCATATTTTTTATATTATTAAGCTGGTTGAAATTTGTTGACCATATCAAATTATTAAAGAAATTGTCATGTTATATGAAGTCTATAAATCATAGAAATCAGTTTCTTAGCTTAAAGTAGCCCTTACACATTTAATTTTTAACTCATTTGTTTATTATACAATACTTTCAAAAATACTCCATATGAGGGCTCGGAAGGTGGCTTAGTGGTAGAGTGCTTGCCTTGCATGCATGAGATCCTGGGTTCCATTTCTCAGCCAGAAGTGGCGCTGTGGCTCAAGTGGTAGAGCTCTAGCCTTGAGCTGAAGAGCTGAGGGACAGTGCCCAGGCCCAGAGTTCAGGCCCCATGACTGACAAAAATAAAATATATAATCCATATGAAATCATTTAGTATTTTATAATAGTGAACAATATTCAATACAACTACACACATTTTGACTTTATGATTAAAGCAAGGTAAGTACAAATATAAACATTCTTTGTGTTTCTAAACTAATTTTTTTCCCAGGCTTGACCTTAGGGCCTGGACCCTGTCCCTGAGCTTCTTTTGCTCAAGTTTAGCCACTGTACCACTGGAGCCATGGTACCACGTCCAGCTTTTTCTATGTAGGTGGTACTGAGGAATCGAACCCAGGGTTTCATGCATGCTAGGCAAGCATTCTACCACTAAACCACATTCCCAGTCCTCTAAACTATTTTTTTTCTCTCATATATGTATATATATTGTTAGGTTTTTAAAAAGAGGTAGGCGAGTAAGAACAGCACCAGCACGCACGTGGTATTCAGGTAAGGTGTAGGTTTATTCAGTAGACCTGCTGGGACCAGGCAAGGGTGGCACTCCACGTGGCTGGGAAAGGCCTGGGAATGAGAGAGAGCTGGGAAAGAGAGGAAAGAGCTAGAAAAGAGCAGAGAGAGGGGTAAGAACAGTAGCACTCATGTGGTATTCAGGTAAGGGGTAGGTTTATTCAGTAGACCTGATGGGACCAGGCAAGGTTGGCACTCTACGTGGCTGGGAAAGGCCTGGGAAAGAGAAAGAGCTGGGAAAGAGGAAAGAGAGAGGGAGCAGAGAGAGCTGGAAAGGAACAGAGAGAGCTAGAATAGAACAGAGAGAGCCTGGGCCTGTGCTAGGCCTTATCTAGGGTATGGGCGGGGAAAGGTGTGGCCACATCAAATTCAGATGTGACCTCAGCGGATGCAGATGTGACCTCTTCCAGGTGTCCCAGTTGCCTAGGTAACACAGGTACTGGGTGGAGACTTTGCTGCGAGGAGGGTGGAGTCTGCTTGCCATCCAGGGGCGGACCTTACATATATATTATTGTCAAGTGATGTACAGAGGGGTTTCAGTTACATAAGGTAATGAATATATTTCTTGTCAACCTTATACTCAATTTTCTCCTACTTTTCTCCAAACCCCTCTCCCCTTACTGTATTTGATTTTGGTACCCTGGTATTATATATATGTTTATTTGAATTAGGGAAGGGAAGGGGAAAAACAGAATGGTGAGACAAAGGACAAAGGGGGAACCAGTGCAACATTGATATACACAAGACAATATGTTGGAAATGATCCATCATGATCTAAACTAATTCTTTAACTGATAAATTGCTTGATTGGTCTAAGCTTTTCAACCTGGGACTTTGTTTATGGCTGTACTGGGATTTGAACTTAGGGCCTCATGCTTGCTAAGCATGAGCTTTGCTATTTGAACCATAAGGTCTTGTTTTTCTGGGGTTGCCTTGGACCACAATCCTCTTACTTAAATATACTGTGTACCACCATACCTTTTGTTTTTTTGTTTGTTTTTGGTCAAGATGAGATCTTGCTAACATTTTGCCCCCAGGTAGCCTCAAACCATTCTTATCCTGATCTCCCAGAGTCTACCTCCTGAGCAGCTCAACTTTGGAGTCTTAGGTGAAAAGTGATCCTTTTCACTCTAGTATTTTCCCCTTGTTCATATACAAAATAAAGCATTTGGGGGATTTATCCTTTTGATAAAATTTATGGATATAATCACTTTTTTTTTTTTTGTCAGCCTTGGGGCTTGAACCGGAGTTCAAGCTTGGGCGCTGTCCCTGTGCTCTTCAGTTCAAGGCTAGCACTCTACCACTTGAGCCACACTGCCACTTCCGGTTTTCTTGTGGTTTACTGGAGATAAGTCTCTTGGATTTTCCTGCTGGGGCTGGCTTTGAACTGTGATCCTCAGATCTCAGCCTCCTGAGTAGCTAGTATTACAGGCGTGAGCCACTGGCGCCCAGCTATAATCACATTTTTGTAATTACTTTTTAGAATAAATATTTAATATATAAAATGTAGAAATAAAAGGCAAAGTTAATTTGGCCTTTGAGACCTAGTTACTCTTTCCCTTTCCTTTCTTTCATTTTCTTTGCCTGATAAATATTTGTATAAAAAGGCCATAAGTTATGATGCAGCTAAGGGTCACTGAAAGGAGACTGCCACATGGTTCAGGCAGAAAGGAGTTCATTGGGAGAGTGAACTGCTGGCCTGAACAAGATGGAGGTGTGCAGATAGAGAAGAGAAGAGGAAGAGAAGAAGAGGGGGAGAGAGGAGTAAAAGGAGAATATAAGATGGGAGATCATATAGGGAAAGACAGGGAGTTATGACCACAGAAAACGCAGAAGTGATCTCAGAGCCTGGGAACCTCTCACTGTCCCAAAGAGGTAAGACTGGGGTGGTTCAGGAAGTGACCTCAGCAGATGAGGAGGTAAGCTCAGAGTCTGGGATCCTTTGCTGACTCACAGTCAGATGATTGACAGATGATTACTGAGTTCAGGCAGGTGATTTCTGGTAAGGGTAAGTGCTGTCTTTCAGGAAGAGTAAGTGGAGGGGGGCTGTTCTTCTAACAGCAGCCTAAGATTATTGATAGATAATCCGCTAAAAGTTGTTCTATTAAAGAGTGTGGACAGCCATGCATAAACTATTACAGTAGAACTTTTCTGTAATCCTGTGTTTTAAAAAAATCTTCACTGGTAATGATGAAAATATGCTAGAATCTTAGGGTTTGATAGCACCTTAAAGAATTCTAGTCAAATTCTAACCTCCTTTTTGACAACTGAGTCCATTTGTATATAATACTCTTTTGTAAGCTGGTCCTGATCATCTAGCTTTAGTCAATGTTAAATATTTCCTACAACAAATTGAACTTCAGTGTTTTCTTACATTCTAATTAGTGTGTTGGGTTCTGGGAATACAGAGGTGTTTTCCTCATAGAATCATCCTACTAGTATCTTTATAGTGATAGTGGGTCATCTCTAGTACATACTATATTCAAAAGTCTTTTTTCTATGAATTTGAACATTTGCCTGACCTATATAGAAAGTCCACTTGTGTTACTATTCTTGAAAACACTGAGATATTTTTCCAAATACATATTTTGACTGTGTCAAGCTGCATATTCAGATCTCTTCTTCCCCCAAAACTTTATGACAATATGTGTTTATACATGTGTCATTGAATTGTAAATATAGAACTCTTTTTTTTGTTTTTGTTTTGGTCAGTTGTGGGGCTTGAACTCTGGGCCTGGGCGCTGTCCCTGTGCTCTTCAGCTCAAGGTGAGCACTCTACCACTTGAGCCACAGCGCCACTGCCAGAACTCTTAACGTAATAAAGTTGAAATGTCTTTCTTCCTTTCTTTTCTTTTTTTGGGGTGGTAATGGTGTTTGAATCTTAGGACCTCTCATTTGCTTGGCCCTTCCTTCCTTCCTTCCTTCCTTCCTTCCTTCCTTCCTTCCTTCCTTCCTTCCTTCCTTCCTTCCTTCCTTCCTTCCGTCCTTCCTTCCTTCCTTCCTTCCTTCCTTCCTTCCTTCCTTTTTTTTCCTGAACCCAAACTGTATTACAAACAACACTTCTGTATTTAAAAAGAGAATTGTTACAGCCTTAAAAAAACAATCAGATATTGTAAGGTAAATTAAATATAATAAGTTTAATTAGGTAGCCAATAAGAGAACACCACCAGATATTCAGGCAGGAATCCTGCCATGCATGGTGGAGAGGCTTGGCCAAAAGGGGCAGGTTGAGGTCTGACCTGGATTTAAGTAGGGAAGGGGCAGTAGGTGCAATAAGATGAAGGAAGGTATGGTCACACTGGATGTGGATGTGACCTCAGGGCCTGGGACCCTCCCCTGGTCCTATGGGAAGCTAGACTGGGTGGCCCAAGATGTGACCTTCAGGTATGCCAGTTACCTAGGTGACCCAGGTACTGGGTGGAGACTTAGCCTAAAGGAGGGAGGAGTCTGCCTCACCTTCCCAAGCCCAGGGTTCAAGACCCACAACTGACCCAAAACAAACAAACAAAAAACCCCACAACAACAAAAAACAAAACACCTCATGCTTTGGCCTGGAAGTTGGCTCTTGTTAAGGAAAAGTGGAACTGCTTTGGGATAAGGAAGGAGTTTTGAAATACAACATTTTGTCTTAAACTGGTTTCTTTTCAAGATTGAATTAAGAGATACCTCAGATTGAAGAAATGGCTGAAGGTGAAGATATATTTTGAGATTATTTACTGTTAATCTTATTTCAATGTCACTTTATGTAAATAATTTTATTCTATTCACACTGGCCAAGCATGAGCAGTTTGTGAACCTGAGCTCAACCAGTGGGAGTAGAGTGACGGGCATGCTGTGTTGGGATAAATAGGAGAGCAGCTTGCCTGCTAAGGGTGTGTGCTTGCTTGCCAGACTTGGCTGGTGGTGCACCCTTCTGCAGAAGTACATTTTCTTCTTGCTGAGACAATTCTTTATTTTTGTGTTTGTTATTGTGTCTATCATTGTGACTCCAGTGGTTCTTGGACAGCATATTTATAACAGAGTCTTGGGTACTTTTCTGCCAGTCTGGTTTCAAACTGCCATCCTCCAGTTCTCAACCTCCTCAGTACTTAGGATTGCAGGCATGAACCATTGGCACCTGGCAGTAAAGTTGGATATTTGGGACTCATGCAGGGTGGAATGTAGAATGTTAACATCTTTTTTAAGTACATGATATGAAAAGATAGATTTCTCAGATACTGCCTTAGTGAAGAAGCTAAGCTAGGGATTTGATTCTTTGTAATTTTGGATGTTATACGATGCCAGTGTACTTTAGGATTTTAAGTTCCCTATCTTCAGCCTTTCAAAAGAAAATCCCAGCTCTGGCAAATTTTCTAAGATAATTTCTGGCTAGTTTTTTAAAAAATCTTATTAAACAAGTTATATTCAAGATTAAGCCAGTCAACAATTGCTTGTAGAGCCATGAGTACTTTACTGCTCTGGCAGCCAGTTTTAGAACTGTTAGCTGCAGAGCTTAGTGGTAGAGTGCTTGCCTAGCACATGTGAAGCCCTGGGTTCCATTACTCAGTACCACATTAAAAGAAAAAGCCAGAAATGGCACTGTCGCTCAAGTGGTAGAATGCTAGCTTTGAGCAAAAAAAGCTCAGGGACAGTGTGCCTAGGTCCTGAGTTCAAGCCCCAGGACTAGCAAAAAAACCTCCACAAAAGTGTTAGCTGTAGTGTTGTGAAGAAAACTTGGCCACATATTAATTGATCGAATACTAGATTAACATCTGCAATTTTTTCTGGTTTTGAGATTGAACTCAGGGCATCCTACATGCTAGGCAAGAACTCTGCTGTTTTACCTCTACTGTGTAGCAGGTTTCAAATGCATGTTGTGAAGTATTTTATGATCTTAGATGATCTTAGCTCTTTGGTTTGGGCAGCTATTCTTACCTATGAAGGCAGAAGCTCAGTTTAAGCTATAGTGTTCATGTTGTCAGCTATCAAGCAGGTAAAAGAGCCATTTCTTACAGAAATCAGAAACAACAGTATCAGCCAAAATAGAGCTTAAGGTATATGCTGATAAGTCTTTTTGCTTCACAAGAAAAGAGCAAAAGATAGCACTTTCCATGTCCTGGAATAAAGGTAGCTCAGAAGCCATGTTACCTGAGTGCTGGCCAGTTGTCTAGCTCTGGGGGAAACCCAACACATCAAGACTGGCACTGGCTTCAAAAGAGCAAATGGCAAAAGTGATGGTAAAGCAGAAATGAAGTTTATTGTCATTGATTTAAATGCGTGTGTGTGTGTGTGTGTGTGTGTGTGTGTGTGTGTGTGTGTGTGTATGTGTACAAAGTAGCTGTAACACAGGAAAAGAATAAAGACTAGAGGGGTTTTGTATAGAAAACCCTCTTAATCAGGTTGTGATCTTGCTCGCCATTATCTCAGGACTGGTTGTGACGGAATTTTGTTGGTGCCAAGGAAATTGCTACTGCTTAGGTGGCAGTTTGGATATCTGGCACAGGGTGTTTATCAGACCTGTCACCCTAGAATTTAAGATAAAATGAAGGAAAGAATAACTCAAAAGAATAGGTCAGAGAAAGACAGACTAGAATTAGAACAGTGATTTGGTCTTTTCTTTTACCAGGCATCCATGTAAGGGGCTTTCAAAATTGTTGCAGGACTTTGGATAGCTCTCTTAAATAGTTTCAAATGCTGAGCTGTGTGTAGTATTGGCTCACATCTGTAATCCTAGCTACTCAGGAGCCTGAGACCTAAAGATTTCTCTTATCTAGGCCAGCTGACTATCATAAAGCCAAGAGTAGAGGTGTGACTCAAATGGTAAAGTATTAGCCTTGAGCAAAAAATCCAGGTGTGAGTAAGAGCATCAGGCCTTAAGTTCAAATCCCAGTATTGGCACAAAAAGAGTTTTTTTGTTTGTTTTTTGTTTTTGGTGTCATTAGTGGAGCTTGAACTCTGGGCCTGACACTGTCCTGAGCTCTTCAATTCTAGGCAAGCATTCTATCACAGTGCCACTTCCCGTTTTCTGGTAGTTAATTGGAGATCAGAGTCTCAAGGACTTTCTTGCCCAGGATGGCTTTGAACCATGATCCTCAGATCTCAGACTCCTGAGTAGCTAGGAATACAGGCATGAGACATGGTTGCCCCAGCAGAAAAAGCATTTTGAATACTGAGAACAGATAAACTGTAATGCCTTAAGGATGGATTTTTTTTTTTGGAGGGGGGGGGTCCAGTCATGGGGCCTGAACTCTGGGCCTGGGCGCTGTCCCTCAGCTCTTCAGCTCAAGGCTAGCACTCTACCACTTGAGCCACAGCACCACTTCCGGCTTTTTTCTTTCTGCTTATGTGGTGCTGAGGAATCGAACACAGGGCCTCAGGCATGCAAGGCAAGAGCTCTACCACTGAGCCACCTTCCCAGCCCCTAAGGATGGATTTTGAATGATATACTGTGGCACTTGGTTGGGCCATCAATGTGCTGAGATACTGAAATCTTTGACTATGAGCAGACTTGTGATTTGTCATGATATACTATGGAGATAACATCCTCTATGTTGCATTAATTGAAAAAGGACCCCCCCCCCAAAAAAAAAAAAAAAGAAAAAGGATTGGAGAGTACTATGATCTATTATGTACTACAGAGCTATAATAACAACAGCTTGGTACTGGTATAGTAATAGGCCTGAAGACCAATGGAATAGACTAGAAAGCCTAGAAATAAACCCATAATACTTACAGTCATCTGATATTTGACAAAGAGCCAAAAATATACATTAGAAAAGAGATAGCTTCTTGAATAATTGGTGTTTGGAAAACTGGATGTTCATATTCAGGAAACTAAAATTGGATCCCTATATGTCACCTTGCACCAATATCAACTCAAAATGGATCAGAGACCTTGTCATTGGACCTGAAGCTTTGAAATTATTACAAGATGGAGTAGGAGAAACATTAGTACTTACCAGCATATGTAGGAACTTTCTGTCTTGTTTTCAAAGATGTTTTAAGTCTGGTATTTCTTTTACTTTCAACAACCTTGGAAATGAGGGTAGCCTAGTTAATTATGTCAATGAATATATGAACTCTTGAGATTTTTGTACCTGATCAGTGGATAAAGAAGATCCAGAGGAGGGATGACAGAACATTTATACAACTATATTACTTGGACTCTGTTATGGCTGTTTTAAGGAATAGTGTGTTTATGCACAACTGAATACAGAATTTTACTGATGTCTTTAGTAGAGATCATGATTTCAGAATATAACATAAAAATGTTTGGTTATAACATATAAGAGTGTATTTTCTCTAAGGGAATATATGTCAGTCTCTATGTACCAGTTTCTCTAAGGGAAATATATGTCAGAATATAACTTAACAATGTTTGGTAATACATACAAATATGTTTTCTCTAAGGGAAATATATATGTCAGTATAGAAAGGTGGGAGGAACCTTTTATCTAGGAGTCTTACAAGAAATGCTACTGATATTTTTATAATGATTTCATCCCAATTCCAGAAGGTTTAGGTCATATATGATTATTAATGTAATATATTAGGTAGTTGCTCTAGTTGTGCATTTCTCCTTATTTGGTCATATAACCTCCCATGTCATGTCTGTTCTTGTCTGTACTTAGCAGTTGATCTTTTATACAAACACAGGCAGTAAACCAACTAACCTCTAAATGCCTATACCTTAAGCCTGCCCTACTTAAAGGTTGTTTTTCTTTGAAACATTTGTTAAGTCTGAACTGTTATATTCAGTTACAGTTACTTTAAAGTAGAACTAAAACAGTTAACCAGTTATTTCTAGGAGAATCATTTGGAATTGTGTACTCGCCTGCCTAGCCCTTAAGCTAATTTCAGATGTTTAAGAATTTTATTACAATAGCAACCCATTTCAAAAATATTAATTTCTGTTTTAATCAAGGTAACACTCTGTGCTATAAACAACAAACTCAATAGTTTCAGCGACTTATACAAGGAAAGTTTTTCTTTTTGAGTGTGTGTGTGTGTGTGTGTGTGTGTGTGTGTGTGTGTGTGTGTGTGTGTGTGTGTGTGTGTGTGTGTGTGTGTGTGTGTGTGTGTGTGTGTGTGTGTGTGTGTGTGTGTGTGTGTGTGTGTGTGTGTAATGGGACCATTTGGTTTGGGAGAGGGAAAGATAACCTTCCATTAAGTGATTCAGTGACATTTTGTTTACTAGTACTAGTATCTGTTCTAGGGCCTCAGATCCCTCCTCCAACTAATGGTTCTGTATAGGGACAATCTATGAATGAAGAGTATGAAAATTTTGAAGAAGGTTTTAGGTTGGATCTAGAGGTCTTACTCATTAATTTCACCTACATTTTATTTTCAAAAGCCAGATGCTAGTGGCTTAATATAGCTGTTCAGGAGGCGGAGATCTGAGGGTCATGGTTTGAAGCCTGCCTGGGAAGACAAATTCAGAGAATCTTATCCAATTAACCATCAAAAAGGTAGAAATGGAGGTATGGCTCAGTGGTAGAGCACTAGCCTGGAGCAGAAAGCTAATAAGTGAGAACATGAGGCCCTGAGTTCAATCCCTAGTAGCAGCAAATAACAACAAAAAAGCTAGTCTTTTAGTTCTTTCTAATGGACAAGGAAATCATTATGATTTGCATGGGTTCATCCTCCAAAGGGAGGTGGAAGCTTAGTCCTTAATATGCTTTGCTGGAAGCTGAGCCCTCAGTATGACTGTATTGAGAGGTAATTGAATTTGTAAGGAATGGAAACTAGTAGAAAGTTATTAAATCCCCGTGGCCACTTCCTTGGAAAGGATTAAAGCATTTCACAGGAGTATATTAGATCTCAGAGGATTTGATTAGTTACCTCAGATCCAGTTATAAAATGAGGCTACCTCATGTATTTGGGCTGTTGTGTTGCTAGCTGTTCTGGTACAGTGTTCACATCTCACCCTCTTGAGTAGCTAGGGTTGCAAGCATGAGCCACCAACACCTAGATTGATATTTTTGAAGTATGGTCTTACTTTATGTTTAGGCAGCTTGGGCTTCAGGCTTTCTCTGTGTTGCTGGAGATTATGACAGATCACTTTGCCCAGCCATTATGCTCCCTCTGTAGGGTGGGTAAGTCTGTGAACCCAGTATTTCTTTGATTCTTTTAGATCTGTTATTTTTTTCAGCAATGTTTTATAGATACTTTGCAGTCTTGTTAAAGTCACTTAATCTTTCTGAGCTCATTTTTGTTTACTTTAATTTTTATGATACTAATTTAGAAATGTTCTTAAACTTTTTCAACTAATAGTAATAGCTCATTTGTGACTTGCTAGCTCAGTATATAGACATTAATTTTTTCTGTCAAAATGTTATTTTGTGTAGAAGCTAAGTTTTCTTTATTATTTCTGAGCTTAAACTGACCTTGAACTTTTTTTTTTTTTTTTTTTTTGCCGGTCATGGGGCCTGAACTCTGGGTCTGGGCGCTGTCTCACAGCTCTTCAGCTCAAGGCTAGCACTCTACCACTGGAGCCACAGCGCCACTTCTGGCTTTTTCTGTTTATGTGGTGCTGAGGAATCAAACCCAGGGCCTCATGCTTGCAAGGCATGCACTCTACCGCTGAGCTACCTTCCCAGCCCTGACCTTGAACTTTTGATTCCCCTGCCTTGGCCTTCCAAGTAGCATTTATTTATTTATTTATTTATTTATTTATTTATTTATTTATTTATTTATTTATTTATTTATTTATTTATTTATTTATTTATTTATTTGTTGGTCATGGGCCTGAACTCTGGGCCTGGGCACTGTCCCTCAGCCCTTCAGCTCAAAGCTAGCACTATACCACTTGAGCCACAGTGCCACTTCCGGCTTTTTCTGCTTATGTTGTGCTGAGGAATCAAACCCAAGCACTCTACCACTGAGCACCTTCCCAGCACTCCCCCAGCCCCCAGTAGCTAGCATTACAGGCATGTACCACCATGCTAGCTACTCTTTTATAAAGTTACCTTATTATAATTTTCTTTTTAAATTTTTTAAAAAAATAATAATTTAATATTTAATATTGGCCATCCATTCCTGTCCGCCCCCCATCTATAATTGTAAAGATACTATACAGAGGGGTTAAAGTTACATGAGTAAGGTAATGAGTACATTTCCATTTCCTATGGAGCATTGTTACCCCCTCCTTTGTTTTCTCCCTACCATCCCTTCCCTCTCCACCTCCCTAGCTCCTCCCTCCCCTCTCAAAGTTGTAAGGTTTGTTTTCAACATAGTGTCTTATACATCTCATTGTTACAATGGTTTAGCCTGTATCCTTATTTCAGCTTTTTGTTATTTCCCTTCCTCTTCCCAAATCAGTAGAACATATATACAAGATGCAGGGCACCAGAATCAAATACAGTGAAAACAGAGGCTATACCATGGGAGAAGAACATACAAAAGAAACAAAAAAAATCACATAGTACATTATAAGTACATTAAAAACAACAGCAACAAACATAAAACCTCCTGTGTCCCTATCTTGGGGTTCATTTCACTTAGCATCATCTTATCTGGTCATATGTACATAGCTTTTGACCTTTTCTGCTTGTCCCATACATACTAGTTATTGCAAATAAGGGAAACTATGGGACCTACGTTTCTTTGGGCCTGGCTTACTTCACTTAATATAATTTTTTCCAAGTCTTTGCATTTCCTAACAAATGAGGTGTTGTCATTCTTTCTGATGGAGGCATAGAATTCCTGTGTGTGTGTGCGTGTGTGTGTGTGTGCGTGTGTGCGTGCGTGTGTGTGTGTGTGTGTGTGTGTGTGTGTGTGTGTGTGGCATAGAATTCCTGTGTGTGTGTGTGTACCACATTTTCTTGATTCATTCATCTACTGAGGGGCACCTGGGTTGGTTCCATATAGAATTCCTGTGTGTGTGTGTGTTTGTGTGTGTGTGTGTGTGTGGCATAGAATTCCTGTGTGTGTGTGTGTGTGTACCACATTTTCTTGATTCATTCATCTACTGAGGGGCACCTGGGTTGGTTCCATATCCTAGCTATGGTGAAAAATGCTGCGATAAACATAGTTGTGTTGGTAGCTTTAGTACGGCCTCGTTTGTGATCATTTGGGTAAATGCCCAAAAGTGGGATTGCTGGGTCATAGAGGAGCTCTATGTGTAGTCTTTTGAGGAACCTCCATACTGCTTTCTAAAGTGGTTGAACAAGTTTACACTCCCACCGACAATGCTTACTTATCATTTTCTAAGGAGAAAAAACAGTGAGGGAGCTCTAAAGATATAACAAGTTCTTTTCTAAAAAAAAATTAAGGCAGTATTATTTAAATGTCTCTTAATCATGTGCCACTTAACAGTGTTTAAAAAGGCCATTATAGAAAAAAATTGTACTTTGAAAAATAACACTTTATTTTCAAGATATCTGACTTAGTTAATTGATGTAGTGCTTTTTTTTTTTTTGGGTCCGGTCATGGGGCCTGAACGCTGGGCCTGGGCACTGTCCCTCAGCTCTTCAGCTCAAAGCTAGCGCTCTACCACTTGAGCCATAGCGCCACTTCCGGCTTTTTTCTTTTTGCTTATGTGGTGCTTGGGAATCGAACCCAGGGCCTCATGCATGCAAGGCAAGCACTCTACCACTGAGCCACCTTCCCAGCCCGTGCTTTTATAAGTTACCATTTCAAAGCAGGTGTAGTAGTGACTAGTGTTGCTTTCTCACATGAGGAATATATCACAGTGAGCCAGCAGATTTCTCCCTTCTGTGCTTTTCTTTGATCTCATTTTATGGAAAAAAATGTATGTATTTGACAGAAGTAGATAAAGCTTAAAGATGGAGGTTCAGTAAATCAGTACTGGCATGGAATAACCGAGGATGGTAGAATTAATAAGAAGGAAAATATTCTTAAAAATTTCAGTCTTTGGGCTGGGAAGGTGGCTCAGTGGTAGAGTGCTTGCTTCACATGCATGAAACCCTGGGTTCAATCCTCAGGACCACATAAACAGAAAAGGCCGGAATTGGCACTGTGCCTCAAGTGGTAGAGTGCTTAGCCTTGAGTAAAAAGAAGCATTAGGGATGGTGCTCAGGTCCTGAGTTCATGTTAAAAAAAAAAGTTTCAATCTTTGTATAGCTAGCGTATTTCATGTTTTTAGGTAGGAATTTGATGTTAAAATTATAGGGTTTGCAGAGTGTTGGTGGCTCACGCCAGTAATCCTATCTACTCAGGAGGCTGAGATCTGAGGATAGAAGTTCAAAGCCAGCCCAGGCAGGAAAGTCCTTGAGACTCCTATCTCCAGTTAAACACTAGAAAACTGCAAGTGGTGCTGTGGCTCAAGTATGCTAGCCTTGAGCTGACGAGCTCAGGGACAGCACCCAGGCCCAGAGTTCAAGCCCTTTTTGGGAGAGTAAGGTCTTTTAATAGCCCAAGCTGATCCTGAACTCCCTGTGTAGTCCAAGTTGGCCTTGAATTTGTGATCCTCCTGTCTTAGCCTCCCAGGTGCTAGGATTATGGGAATGCACTATTATACCTGGCTTGTTACAGTCTTAAAATAGTAAATTCTGAAGTATGAACAGTTCTTCAAAGTCTGACTAATGAAATAGCTATATTGCTTGATTAAAATTGGCTTATAAGTTTAATGTGGTTTGTAGGTAATTCTAATTATTAGCAGCTTTACAGTGTTATGATTTATGAGTTATATTTACACATAATTAAATGCCATTTCTCTAGACAAGTAACTTCATGCCAATTATATAGAGATAGTATATATATGATATTGATATCATATATATATATATATATATGAGAGATAGTATAGTATTGCTTTTGGAATTTGGGTAAATAGAAGGAAAAAGCTTTTGAAATAAAACAAGCTAAAGCTTGACAGTAGGAAGCTCTAGAAGTTTTTTTTTTTTCTCCACAAGGAATTGAACTCAGGACTTTGGACTTGTTAGGCGACAACAAGTTGCCACTTGAGCCATGTCCCTAGTCCTAGTCTTTTAAAGGTTATTTTTGTCATGGGGCCTGAACTCTGGGCCTGGGCACTGTCCCTGAGCTCTTCAGTTAAAGGCAACCACTCTACCACTTGAGCCACAGTGCCATTTTGGCTTTCTGATGGTTTATGGGAGATAAGAGTCTCACAGACTATCCTACCCAGGCCGGCTTTGAACAGTGATTCTCAGATCTCAGTCTCCTGAGTAGCTAGGATTACAAGTGTAAGCCACTGATACCCAACTTTCCAATTCGTGACTTTCATATAAGAAACTTTCTACAGTTACTCTAATTTTAAAAATTAGTGTGAGAGCCAGGCACTGGTGGCTCACGCCTGTAATCCTAGCTACTCAGGAGGCTGAGATCTGAGGATAGCGGTTCAAAGCCAGCCCAGGCAGGAGAGACCGTGAGACTGCTATCTCCAATAAACCACTAGAAAACTGGAAGTGTTGCTGTAGCTCAAGTGGTAGAGCACTCGCCTTGAGCTGAAGAGCTGAGGGACAGTGCCCAGGCCCAGAGTTCAAGCCCCACAACCGCCAAAAAAAAAAAAGAGAAAAAAAGAAAATGGGCATATCTCCTTAGATTTTTTTTTTCCTGTCCTGGGGCTTGAACTCTGGGCCTGGGGCACTGTCCCTGAGCTTCTTTTGCTCTAGGCTAGCACTCTACGGTGTGAGCCACAGCACCATTTCTGGCTTTTTTTTTTTTTTTTTTTTTTGAGTAGTTTATTAGAGATAAGAGTCTCATGTACTTTCCTGCCTGGGCTGGCTTTGAACCATGATCCTGAGTAGCTAGTATTGATTACAGGTGTGAGCCACTGGTGCCTGGCACCTTAGATACTTTTTCTTTGTGATGACAGTATTCCAAATCCTTCTACTTTTTATTTTTGGCCGGTCCTGGGGCTTGCTCTAAGCCTGGGCACTGTCCCTGAGCTGCTTTTGCTCAAGGGTAGTGTTCTAACACTTGAACCACAGGGTCTACTTCTACTTTTTTGGAGTTTATTGAAGATAAGAGTCTCATGGACTTTCCTGGTCAGGCTGGCTTCAAACTGTGATTCTCAGATATCTGTCTCCTCAAGTAGCCAGGATTTAGGGTTGAGCCACTAGCGCCTGGCTCCTTCTACATTTTTTAAATCAAAATATATAGTTTACCTACAGCCATGCTGTTGTACAATAGAGTACCAAACTTATTTCTTCTAACCATATACATGTATTGAACCATCACAAAATACCACACTTATAATTTTTATGAGTCAGTCTATGAAAATTAATTTAGAAAAGCAAATAGGAAATAAAAGATTAACAAAGAGGAAATAGAGATTGCCATATGGGCACATGGAAAAAGATATATACATCATTCATGTTAATCAAAGGAAAATTAAAATTAAGATCCCAGTGAGTTATTGTTGTATACCTATTTAAACACATAACTAAAAAAGTGACATTACTAAAAGAAGTACTTCTTTTTCTATTTTGGTGTCAGAATAGGAAAGCCACTAGAAATTTGGCCAATTCTTAAAATAAAAACTACACATTCAACCATGTGACAGAACAATTTTACTCCTGAGCATTTCTCCCAAATAATTTAAAAAAAAATTAAAACTTATTTCTGTAAGAAAATAACATGGAAATAGTTTGGGTCACCAAACTATTTTTTCTGTCCAAAAAAGATCTATACACACCCAAATTAATGTATAAGAGGAATCTTTTTCAGAAGCCAATTTGTTTGCTTGCTGTTTTCTTCCGTGCTTTCTGTATGAAACTGTAAAGTATCGTGGATTGAAAGGGAAAAAATAAAAGAGAAAAGAAAGTAATGAGAATAGTGCTTGTGTTAACTTAAAGAAGCAGTGTAAGTCAGGTGCCAGTGCCTCAGCTCTGTAATCCTAGCTACTCAAGAGGCTGAGATCTGAGACGTGTGGTTCAAAGCCAACCTGGGGGGTGCTGGGAAGTTGGCTCAGTGGTAGAGTGCTTGCTTTGCATGTATGAAGCCCTGGGTTCGATTCCTCAGCACCACATAAGCATAAAAAGCCGGAAGTGGCACTGTGACTCAAGTGGTAGAGCACTAGCCTTGAGCTGAAGAGCTGAGGGACAGCGCCTAGGCCCAGAGTTCAGGCCTCACAACTGACCAAAAAAAAAAAAAAAAGCCAATGGGGGGTAGGGGAAAGGGGGGAATCTGTGAGACTTTTTATCTCCAATTAACTACCAAAAAACTTGAAGTAGAGCTGTGGTTTAAATGGTAGAGTAGTAGCCTTGAGCAAAAACAGCTTCAGGAACAGCGCCTAGGCCTTCAGATCAAGCCCCAGGATCAGCACTAAAAAACCCCCCAAAGAATCAGCAGCAATGTGGAGACAGGCTTGATTAGCCAAACCCTAGGGACTTGGTGGTGTTCTACTGGGGAGGATCCACACTTCCAAAAATAAACAATCTCTTCATTTATTGTAAATAATAGACCTACCATAAAGTTTGTGACATATTGTCTTCTAGTTGCAATAAAAATTACCGAATTACATTAAATGGAAAAAACAAAACACAAAACTGTTTTTGTGCTGAAACCATGCACATAATTTTTTGTTTTCTTTCATAAGAAAGAAATATATTTTATTAAATGTGTTATTATTATAAAGGTGATGTACAGAGGGGTTACAGCTGCATAAGTCAGGTAAAGAGTACATTTCTTTTTGGACCATGTCACCCTCTCCCTTGCTCTCTCTGTGTTTTTTTTTCTAACATCTCCTTTAGTAGATGGTTGTGTTTGTTATGAGCAGGCCCCAAACTCAAAATGTATGGGGACTTCCTTCCTTACATCCCAAACATACATGGGGTGTGGGCCAAATAATTCTTAACTCATAGCATGTGACATTCCGTAATAATATTCTAACATTTTCTCACCACTCAAGGACTATGACTTGCAGTACTAAAAAATAAAAAAAGCAATCACCTCAATTGTAGTAGGCATTATTGTCTTGGTACTTGCATTAGATAAAAGCACCTATACACAGTTGCAATCCTATTATAGTGACAAATTTAACCAATACAGTGTCACCCTCCTCAAAACTGATAGGACTGGCTATGAAAATTTCAACTATCTTTATCTTCTCTCACCTACATAACACTAACAAGTAAACTTCATCCTTCAACAGGCTAAATGGTTACAAGAACAGTTTTTACAAGCTCACCTGAACTCTGATGTACAAAAACAAGTACTGTGTTGCCATCTACCATTTGGCTCCTGACATTGTTGGGGCCAATAATAGGACTGCTCATACTCCTCATGCTTGAACCTTGTATGTTTAAATTACTAACAAAGTTTGTGCTTTCTTGTCTAGATCAAGTCAAACTACAAATAACCATGGTTATAAAAACTAACCACTGAAGACCTAAGGCCCGGCATCAACTCTAACTGCTTAAAAGTCCCTTAGTTCCCCAGAGTCTCCTCTGATAGCTGTCATGGGCCCCTTTTAAGCCCACATTCACCAGGAAGTAGCCAGAACAGAAGTTGATACCCTCCGTGTACCTACAGCACCCAGGGAAAACTCAGAGTGGGGGGAAATGAAGGAAAACATCAGCCAACTAGTCCAGGCCAGCTTGCTCTCCTCTCACCCCAAACTGTGGTCACCACCCACGGGAGGGTCTGGTTTCTTTTCTTTTTTTTTTTTTCCTATCTCTCTCTCTCTTTTTTATGATTATTATCTTTAGGTAGTTATACAAAGAAGCTCCCATTCTACAAAACAGTATATGAATATAAGGTGTCTTGACAACATTGTCACCCATCACTCCTAACCCGTCCCTTCTCTCTTTTTTTTTTTTTTAATTCAGATTAGGTGATTACATAAATTTCATATATCTCATAGTATTGTGGTATAATGACAGTTAAAGTCACAAACACATTTTAACCTTCACAAGGCAAATTGTCATTATCATGGTCTATAAAGTTTGTGAATTCTATGAGCTTTGACAATACAAATTATTTCTTCCACATCAGATGATGTTTACAATTCTTTCCTTTTGCTTAGTGTGGGCTGTTCCCTCTTTCCCTCTCATTCCTCCCTTCCCATCGCCGTCTTTGGGTTGCTTAGTTCTTTTTCTTCTATGTCCAGTGCAGCTGATGGGCCCCTTTGTTGTATGTTATTCCATTTTCCACTTACTCTGTGTCCTCCTCCTGGCTTCTCTCTATTGTGCCATGTACATAATTTAAACAATTGTGGTACATTCATACTGTGACATACTAGTTGGCAGTAATATAAACTATTGATACACTCAATAACTTGGTTTTCAAGGACATTATTTTGCGTGGAAAAAAGCTAGTTCTCATTTATAAAGCATTTTCAAAAGAACAAAATTATAAAGGTCATCATTGTATTAGTGGTTGTCAGGTGTAGGATGACTCTGGGTGAAACTATAGAAGTATAGCATGATGGAGGTCTTTATGGTGGTGGAATGAATAGTTATTTACATTTGATTGTGATGATTTTTATATCAGTATATATACTTGTGTCAGTGTTGGTTTTCTGACCTAACTATTGCATAATGTGAGAGTAACTATTGGGGGAACTGTGTGAAGAATACAGGGTATACCATGGTACATAAAGATTCTGTAATTATTTTAGAATAAGAAAAATCTTGTTTTGCCAGAGTAATATTTCAAGTTAAGAATCTTAAACCATTTTTTCCAGCCCCCCTTTAGTATATTGGATGAAGGAAGCTATCTCTAGGCTAAAAAGTAGCAGGCATGGTTAGTATTTATAAATAAGTTCGTGTGTGTGTGTGTGTGTGTGTGTGTGTGTGTGTGTGTGTGTGTGTGTGTGTGTGTGTGTGTGTGTGTGTGTGTGTGTGTGCGCGTGTGTGCGTGCATGTGTGTGTGCATGTGTGTGTGCATGTGTGCCAGTCCTGGGGCTTGAACTCAGTTCCTGGGCATTATCTCTGAGCTTTTTTTTTTTTGCTCAGCGCTACACTCTCACTTGAGCCACAGCACTACTGGCCTTTTCTGTTTATGTGGTACTGAGGAATTGAACCCAGGGATTCATGCATGCTAGCCAAGCACTCTACTATTAAGCTCATTCCCAGCCCTATAAATAAGTTTTTAAAAATCATTTTAATTTACTTCTTAGAAAATTTGAAATATAATAATTCAATGAATACAAATGTTTTTGGAAGTTAGAAGATTTCCAATTAATTGCATAGCAGAAAATTAAAGGATTAAATTAGATTGTCAGCACTTGCTATATAATTTTTTATTGTTTCCTCAGTGCTTAAGCATGGCACAGATATGTGTTTAATAGCCGTTGACATCTCTTAAGAGAAATTGCATGCAAATAACAAAACCATTTTCTCAAGGCTTGTTACCTCTAAGAAAATAGTTGCAAAGGAACAAAAGAAAATATTTTCTAGCTGGATGCTAGTGCCTCATGGCTGTAATCCTAGGAGGCTGAGATCTGAGGATCACAGTTCAAAGCCAGCCCCAGGCAAGAAAGTCCACTAGACTGCAATTAACCACCAGAAAATCTGAAAGTGGCACTGTGGCTCAAAGTTGTAGTGCACTAGCTATGAGCAAAAGAGCTCAGGACAGTGCCAAGGCCCTGAGTTCAAGCCACATAGCCAATAACAACAAACAAGAAAGAAGAAAGACGGAAAAGTATTTTATGGCAAGCATGAGTATTTTAGTATGAAGTCAACTTATTTGGATATTATCTACATTGTTAAGGTAAAGAGGAATTCCTGTTTTGATAGCTGAATTCAGGTAGGTAGGAAAGCAAGCAGGAAGCTAAACATTTATTCATATAAAGTAATTATAACTGTCGTTTGAAGCATAACAACCCTTTTCAAACTGATGAAATGTTTATAACTCTAAATTTACTACCTTTCATTTTGTTAGTTTTCTCACAAATTGATTTTATAACCCAAAGAAACTACTAATCTCTCTCTCTCTCTCTCCCTCTCTCCCTCTCTCTTCCTCTCTCCCTCTCTCCCTCCCTCCCTCCCTCTCTCTCCCTCTCTCTCCCTCTCTCTCCCTCTTTCTCCCTCTTTCTCCCTCTCTCTCTTATTTCTTGGATTTTTGTAAGTAAAGTTTTGTCTTTAGTTTGTTCTTTGTGTAGGTTGAGGTGCCAGAATCATTTCAGATTTCAGTTTTACAGATTTTGGACTATACATATATTTTCTGGTTGAGCACCCCAATATAAAAAAGTGAAATCCATAATGCTCCATAATCCCAAAGTTTTTGAGCATAAAAATTTTAAATGTTTCAGAATTTGGAGAATTTAGGATTTGGAGCTTTGAATTGGAAATGTTTATTATTTATTATTTATACATAAGGATTAAAAAGTGGTAAATAAGGCTAGGAATATGGCTTAGTGGTAGAGTGCTTGCCTAGCATTCATGAAGCCCTGGGTTTGATTACTCAGTACCACACAGAAAAAGCCAGAAGTGGTGCCGTGGCTCAAGTGGTAGAGTGCTAGCCTTTTGCTCAGGGACAGTACCCAAGCCCTGAGGTCAAGCTCCAGGACTGGTAAAAAAAAAAGTGGTAAGTATATTTAATAAAATAAGATAGACATCTGAGACTTAGGCACATGTCACAGACATATTCAATATTTTAATTAATAATACTACTATTTTACTTTTTTCAATCCAGAATTTCTACCTTAAATATATTAGTATATAAAACTCTTCCTTTAGGGGCTGGGAAGGTGGCTCAGTGGTAGAGCGTTTGCCTTGCATGCCTGAGGCCCTGAGTTCAATTCTTCAGCACCACATGAGCAAAAAGAAAAAAGCCGGAAGTGGCACTGTGGCTCAAGTGATAGAGCGTTAGCCTTGAGCTGAAGAGCTGAGGGACAGCGCCCAGGCCCAGAGTTCAGGCCCACGACCGGACCAAAAAAAAAAAACAACAAAACAACAACAACAAAAAAAAACTTCCTTTAAGACATTGTTCAGCCCTGAATATTGCAAAATATCTGCTGGCAGGATATGAACTTGGAAAAGCAAGCTGTTCTTTTTTTAGTAACCTTTTTCCTGCAGATGTGACTTAATAGAGAGAGAGAGAGAGAGAGAGAGAGAGAGAGAGAGAGAGAGAGAGAGTATCAGGTAACCAGCAAGAATAACGATAGTCATTTGCTTAACTCTAGTAATTTAGATACAGAAGTTGTGTAACTTTTTAAAAATGTTAATATTTGGAAGGCTAGGGTGGGATGATTGTGATTTTAGGTCAGTCTGGACAACAGTAAGACTCAAATGTTTGGGTTTTTCTAATGTTCTAAAAATAAATTTTTACTTATTCAATTATATCATTTTTGATTTTGAGGGGAACAGATACTTTAGTGTTTTTCTAAAATGGGAGATATAAAGTTGATGGTGAAATTTATTATGTGACATTCTTTTACATTCTTTTACAAAAACTGAAATTTCATGATACTAAAAAGATATGGTACAGCAAATATTAATTGCAGAATTGAAAAAAAATTTAGTGTAAATATTTTTCCTTATAGATGTTAGAAATCTACACTGATTACATGTTAAGATTTAATACTAAGCCAGAACTAATTTTCATTAGAATAAATTGGTAGTATTTCTTTCAATTTATTAATGAAGACTAATATTTTGTTGAAGGGGAATTTGACCCTCACTTAACTATACATTTGTGTTTGCTCTGATTCTTATCCTGCCTGACACTTGACTTTCTGCATTTTTTTCTTTGTTGTACTTCAGTCCCCGTTGTAATTTGGAATGCAAAGAGAACTTCTGAGGAGGACATAAATTTTGTTAGAAAAATGTACAAATAGGAACAGAGTCATCAGTCATTGACTAAGGATAGCTGAATTGAGTTTGCTAATGTTTAAGTTGTCTAGTGTCCTCTCTTTCAGTGAGAACAACACTTGGCATTCAATATCTGGGATTGTGTTTGAAAGGAAAGGTGAATTCTAATAATGAATCAAGTCAGGAACTGAAGGAGGCTTTGTTTGTTTCTTTAACTTGTTTTGTAATGAGATCAGTTGTTTCAGGGAATAACCAAGTTGCTGTGACATGAGGAAGTGCACGTTGCTTGTGAGATGCAGAATGACATTATAGAAACTGCCAAAATTCTTTTCATTTATCATGAATTCCAGAAAGAGAACTTTTGACCAGAAATATCACATTCCTTTCCTTTCTTTTTTTTTTTAACTAAACATTCTTCATTCTTCAGAGAATATAGCATTCCAGCTTTACTTGAAATCCCAAATGGAATCATATTGCATGGTTATAACCAGAAAAAAAATGTGTAAATAGCACCCAAGAGAGACTCTTAAGATTGTGTTATCAAGTTCAAATATATCTTTGTGTGTCTAAGCAAGTCTATAACTAAGCCTTACCCATTTTCTTCTCCCAGTAATCATACCTAATTTGTTTTGAAATTTCATGGCTCATAAACGTTGTTTAATCAGAAAAGTGTAATATTATGGGTTAAAACAAGAAACAAAGCTGTAATGGGCCCTGTTTATAATTTTAATTTTTATACTAAGCTGAAAAGAAAAAGCAAAGTAAAACTTAGGACTTACTTGTCCCACTTTTTGTTTTACTTCATGTGCAAATACTGTGTTGTAAAAGATGAATAAATTGTTTTTTTTTTCAAGTGGTTGTATGAAGGAGTTGCCATTCAACAAAACAGTTTATGAATATAATAGGTCTTGATCCAGGTCACCCCTTTCAATATTCTCACTCATACTTCCCAATCCACTACTTCCCTCACTTTCTTGATTTTGTAGGATATACATTGAATTCTTGACTGCATTTTGCCCTCCTCCTTCTCTTCATTCATCTACCCTTCTCTCTTTGACCCCATCCTAGCCTCTTTTTCAGGTGTTTATGTAATTCCTTAGAAAGATAACATCAAAGTGCAACAAAAAAAATTGGGGTATTCACTAGTTTGAACTGCTTAACTATTTGATCTATAAACTTCATTTAATTTTAATTTCTTTGAGATTTAGCTTCCTAACTTTAGTGTTGTTCTCTTTCCCTCCCCTCTTACCCACTCCTTTCCTCCCTCCAACCGATCTCCTTTATTTTATTGTAAAGATACTGCACAAAGGAGTTACAGTTACATGAGTAAGGTAATGAGTACATTTCCCATCGAGCATTGTACCCCCTCTGTTTTTCCCCTACTATCCCTTCCCTCCATACCTCCCCAACTTCTTCCCCCCCCCCCATCTCCCCCCAGCTGTAAAGTTCATTTTCAACATAGTGTCTTGTACATCTCATTGTTACAATGGGTCAACCTGTATTCTTATTTCAGCATTTTGTTATTTCCCTTCCCCTCCTCAAATTAGAAAAATGTATGTACAAGATGTAGGCTACTGGAATCAAACTCCCTCCTTTTTGAACTCAGGGTCTTGCATTTGCTAGCACTCTACCACTTGAGCCATTTATAGGCATATTGCCACTGTGCCTGGCTTAAGATTCTTATTTTTAAAAGCATTCATTGTGCAAAAATTAAGTTAGTTTAATGTTCTTGTATGTGTATGTATTTACACATCTGTAATTTGCAGTGATTCATTATGCTATTCTTAGTGTATTAAGTAATTATATAAAATACGAAAGTTAGACTTGTTCACAACTATAAATAATGTGCACATTTCTCTTCTGGGTAAAATTAAACATCTTAAGAGGGTCGACCATTTTCCTGATTTGATTTTCTCTAGTATTTAAGTGCTAAAATATATGAAAGCCCTGTGATAAAGTACAAATGAAACATATGGATCAAAAGAACCATTTTTGTTTGCTTGGTTAAGTTCTTAATATGATGGAGGTTGGCTTTTGTGATCTTGAAGTTATGACATTTTAGGTAAAACTGAAGGTTTTTCTCTAATTTTTATATACTGCAAAGATAAAAATCACTCTAAACAACTTGTTGCCATTAGAACAGCTGCTGAACACTGGAAAATGATAGATTGATGTGTTAAATTGATTCTGATATATCACTTATTTTAATGTTCATTGGTAATGTAGCAAATGTATATGTAGTTTGATTCATTTAATAAGTGACTCCTTAGAATAGTGTAAGACTCAAGATTTACAGGATTTCCTTTTTGTTATTGCTAATAGTATATTTTTAAGTTGCTTCAGTAAAGGCAGTGTAGAAATGTTTTATTTTTTCTCATATTTCTGAAATGCATCTGGAAGAACAAATT
The DNA here is from genome assembly GCF_024711535.1 of Dipodomys merriami. Lineage (NCBI taxonomy): Eukaryota > Metazoa > Chordata > Mammalia > Rodentia > Heteromyidae > Dipodomys > Dipodomys merriami. The sequence continues at coordinate 24,222,067 of NW_027203937.1, read as the reverse complement.
CACATCTGGTTCATGGATTTCCTCCATGGAGGTGATCCAAATTCAGTGTCAAGATTAGAGCTTGTACTCATGGGTTTGCAGAATCTTGTGTGGAATTTGAAATATTTTGTTTGGAAGTAGTTGGAGAAACAATTGATTCAGATGTTTTTGTCAAGTTCTAATTTTAGATATATTTCTCCCTCATTAAAAATAAAATGTTTCATGCTTTATAATCAAGGTACATGTAAGCACTGTTGGCATTTGGCAAGCTGTTTTAGATGACCATTCTAAACATTGTTTTATCAAAGATCAATTTAGTTATTAAACTTATCAGGTTATATGTTCTTTGTTAATCATTAGAAAGTTATTTCATTGTGTTATTCAATTTGAATAATACTATCATATTTCCTTGACTTTATTTAGAAACAAACAATGATGATTTTTAATTGTTGTATTCTCTATATCTGCTCAAATAAGATGTATAAGTTGGATTCAGAGATGATAATGTTTATACCAAGTACTTCTCAAGCCCTCACAATGGCTAACAAATGGATTTATGTTTGAATGAGGTCCCAGGAGTAGCATAAAGTAGAATCATTTGTGGGATCAATCCAAGAAGCATGTGAACTAAAAATAATTTTGTCACACTTATATGAATTATTTGTTTTATGCATTGAGGCTGCCAAATCAAACTGCTAGTCATGTGAGTTAAACTTGAAACATTGGAACAAATGGATGTTGTTTAGTAAATCTCATTAAAGAGAATTCTTGATCTTCTTTAAAAGTTAGTTTTTTGGTTGTTGTTTTAAAATATGTGATGTATTTTCTATATAATATAAAGTTTATTGATAACTATATTTGCATTTCTATATTTTTAGAATTTTGAACAAAAATATGCAGTTTGCATATGTGTCTAATTTAGTGGCTTCTGGAAATATGGCAGAAATTTTGGTGTCTGAACAGATTTTCTAATGCACTACTAAATTACTATTATGAAAGTCTTAGAGGAGGCCAGCCTTTGAGGGTTCCTACCTCCTCCTCCTCCCCCTTCCCCTCCCCCTTCCCGTTTTGTCAGTAGTGGGGGCTGAACTCTGGGCCTGGGCGCTGTCCCTTACCTCTTCAGCTTAAGGCTGGCACTCTACCATTTGAACCACAGTGCCATTTCGGGCTTTTTTCTGCTTATGTTGTGCTGAGGAATGGAACCTAGGGCCTCATGTATTCGAGGAAAAGCACCCTACCACTGAGCCACCTTCCCAGCCCCCCTACTTCTTTCTTACTTTTCCTTCCAACTTTTCTACCCCCTTTAATAATTGTCACATTTAATTTTATTCTTAGCAAACGAGAATTAAGATAGAACACTTATTTCATTTACTTGGAATATATATGTTAGTGTTCAAGTCTGATTTGTTTGTATCTGTATAACAAGTCATTTGCTTACTGTAGCCATGCCTCTAACACTACCTACTTTGAGGGCTTTTTTTTTTTTTTTTAAAGAAGGATTATGGTTGGAAGCCAGCCTGAGAATATAGGAGACCCCTTCTCAACCAATAGCTGGAATAAGGTTCAATATGCCTGTCATCCCAGTTATGTGAGAGTCTGAACTTGGAAGGATTAAGATTCCACACCAGCCTGATCAGATAATTCCGTGAGATTCCATCTCAGTGGAAGAACCTGGGCATGATGGTATGTGACTTTTATCCCAGCCACAATGGAAAGTATAAAATAGGTGGATCTCTGGACCTGAAAAACAGGTGAGACCCTATCTTAAAATAACCAGTGCAAAAAATGGGCTGGAGATGTGACTTGATGGTTGTGTGCCTACCTAGAAAGCATTAGGCTGTGAGTTCAAATCCCATTATCACCAAAAGAGAAAGTTATGTCCTTTGCCATCTTTACTAGAAGTTCTGTCCCTTCAAACTTTATTCTGCATAGAACCAAACAGCCCTAGGCATATAAATATCATTTAGTATTTAACATAGGGAACTTTACAAATTAATGATTCATTGTTTCACTTCCCTAGTATTTGTTGAGGATCTATGTACAAGACAGTGTTCATGGAACTTACATTAATCTGTCTGATTTATCTTCCTGCTACTTTGGGGTAGCAGAATTTGTTTTCCCTTGGCCTTTACCATTTATTACAATAGAGTTCAAATTGTATGTTTTATGTTGTTTTCCTTTTGAGACAGAGTCTTCTATGTAGTTTAGGCTGTACTTGGACTCCCTCCCCATGCTGGGATTATAGACATGTGTCACCATGCCCCACTTTGACTTTTGAACCTTATTCTTATTTTCTTGCTTTGAGTTTATATCACTTACTTGGATCAGTATCATTTCATGATTTCATCATTGTATTTCTTTTTTTTTTCTTTTCATATTTTGCTGGACCTGGGGCTTAAACTCTGGGCCTGGGCACTGTCCCTGAGGTTCTTTTGCACAAGACTAGCACTGTACCACTTGAGCCACAGGGCCACTTCTGGCATTTTCTTTTCTTTTCTTTTTTCTTTTCTTTTCTTTTCTTTCCTTTCCTTTCCTTTTCTTTCTTCCCTCCCTCCCTCCCTCTGTCCTCTTTCTTTCTTTCTTTCTTTCTTTCTTTCTTTCTTTCTTTCTTTCTTTCTTTCTTTCTTTCTTTCTCTCTCTCTCTCTCTTTCTTTCTTTCTTTTTTTCTTTCTGTCTGTCTGTCTGTCTGTCTGTCTGTCTGTCTGTCTGTCTGTCTGTCTGTCTGTCTGTCTGTCTGTCTGTCTTTCTGTCTGTCTTACCAGTCCTGGGGCTTGAATTCTGGGCCTGGGCACTGTCCTTGAGCCTCTTTGTGCTCAAAGCTAGTGTTCTCCCACTTGAGCCACAGCACTACTTCTAAATTTTTCTGAGTAGTTTGTTGGAGATAAGAGTCTCACAAACTTTCCAGCCTGGGCTGGCTTCGAACCATGATCCTCAGATCTCAGTTTCCTGAGTAACCAGGATTATAGGCATGAGCCACTGGTGCCTGGCTCATCATTGTATTTTGAGACTCAGATATAGAAATAATAATGTTCTTATTTCAGTTTATATATATATTTTTTAATTAAAAAAACCTGGTTTCTATTTCTTGGAGTTTATACATTGTTTTTAAATTGGTGGTCAAAGATTTGAAATCAGGTCATCATGAATGCTAGGCAATTCTGCTCAGCCATGCTTACAAATCTGTTTTCACTATTTTAAGAGACTTTTTCCACTTAGGAGCCCTTTTTACTTCCTATGCGGACATGTGCCTGAACTTGAATCTGTCTATTTTTTGGCATCCCATCATGGCTGGGATAACAGGCATGCACTACCACATCACTTGAGCAATGCCTTCAGCCTCTTTTTTGCACTGGTTATTTTCAGGTAGCGTCTCACTTCTCCTCCTCCCCACCCCCCATTGTTGTATTGAGACTTGAACTCAGGGTTATTGCTCAGCCTTTTTTTTTTCCCGCTTCTGGCACTCTTACCACTGCTTTTTGCTGGCTAATTGGTGACTCTTGTGGACTTGTCATTTGTCTGCCTAGGCTGGCTCTGAATCTGAATCCTCAAATCTCAGCCTGCTAAAATTATAGGCATGGAGCCACCAATACCTGGCTACAGTCTCAATTTTTATTTTTATTTTTTATTTTAAACCCAGCCCAGGCTGGGATTAGATTTTCCTACTTATGCTCCCATAAATTGTTGGTGATAAAAGGTATTCACTACTGCACCAGGCACTGTGATTGCCCTGCAATTGGTATAACAGGTACATGTCTCCTTGTCCAGCTATTGGTTGAGATGGAATCTCATGAGCTTTGTTTTACATTGGTTAGCCTTGAACCTCAGTTACCTAGTTTCTGCCTTGTAGGTAGCTAGGATTATAGGCTTGAGCCACTTCAGGATTTTCCTTTTTTTTTGTGCACCATGAGCTGCTGCTGGACCCAGTGAGACTTGCGGCCTATGCCAGTCAGGTTCCCACTTACTCCACAGGCCCCAGCAGTATGTACCACCAGGAGAAGCAATCATCTAAACCAAGTGTTGTTGCCCAAATTCATCACAGAGTAAAAAAACAAGCAGTATTTGAGTGGGAGGGAGGAAGTATCTAGGAGTTGTGCAGTATTTGTGTGGGAGGGGGTATCTAAGAAGCTTGATATTTGCCTGCAGTCTGAACATTTTCAGACACTGCCCAGTAGCTAAAACAACCAGGGTAGTAGAGAGGATGATGGTGAATGGAGTTACCTGAAGGACCTGGCCCAGAACTCTCAGTCCAGCCAAATAGCTGTCATCCCTTCCCTTATTTTCTCCCCATTTTTCCCCATCTGATCTGTGAGATTCTTACCTCCAATTAACCATCAGAAAACTGAAGTGGCACTGTGGCTCAAAGTGGTAGAGTGCTAGCCTTGAATGAAAAAGCTCAGAGACAATGCTCAGGACCTGAATTCAAGCTCCATAACCAACAAAAAATTAAAAAAAAATCCCAAATCCCAAAACAAACCCAAATCAAGTAGTTTTGATAACAGTAGTTTCCTTTCTTGGCTTGATATACATAAGCTGTTGAAAAATAGGAGTACATAGAAAAATCTACTTAGTAATTTGTAATAGGATTATTTTATTTATTTATTTTTATTGTCAGTAATGGGGCCTGAACTCTGGGCCTGGGCACTGTCCCTTTGCTCTTCAGCTCAAGGCTAGTGTTCTACCACTTGAGCCACAGCGCCACTTCTGTCTGAGGAATTGAACCCAGGGCCTCATGCATGCAAGGCAAGCACTCTACCACTGAGCCACCTTCCCAGCCCCTAGTGTTATATTTTTATTTGTCATGGATGATAGTCTTAGAAGGCAAACAATTTTCTCCCATTCTGTAGGCCTTTATTGTTTTGTACATAAGCTTTTAAATTTATTTAATTATATTTGTCAATTTGTCAATAAGCTTTTTGTACATAAGCTTTTAAATTTTATTTAATTGTAATTGTCAATTTGTCAATTCTTGTTCCTTCTTCCTGAGCTATTAGAGTCCTATTCAGCAAAGTCTTTCCTATGCCTATATTTTTAGGTCTTTCTCCTGTGTTTTTTTCTAGTAGCTTCAAGATATTTGATCTGTTTTGAGTTTATTTATGTATTTAGTCTTCTACTCTGGAATACTTAGTTTTTCCAGCATCACTTTTCTTTTTTTCCCAAAGTATGTTTTTGGCAGCTTTGTCAAAAATCAGGTGTTAGAACCTACCTGTGCTTATTTTTTGATCTTCTTTCCATTGGTCTATGTGTCTGTACCATGATTTTGTAGTATTTTGAAGGCACATTTAGTCATAACTCTAGCATTATTACTTTCCTAATCTTGGCAACCTTTTGGTTTTTTTGTGTTTCCATATTTTAGGATTATTCTGTTTCTGTGAAGAATGTCAACGAAATTTTGATAGAGATTACATTGAATGTGGAGATCATATTTGTTAACTTGGCCATTTTGACAATATTAATTCTGTTGACCTATGAATGTGAGAGGTCTTCCCATCTTCAAGAAGTCTTTCCATCTTCTGCACTGTATTTGTTTAATGCTTTGTAATTATCATTGAGTTTTAATCTTTTATGAAGGTACATTAATCTTTTATGAAGGTACATTATGTATGTATGTAGGTAGGTATTTGAGGCTTTCGTGTATGGGATTATTTTTCCTGACTCTTCTTTTCCCCTTTTTTGCGTATGTGGTAAGGACACTCTCCCTGGCTTTTAGATTACTGCTGCCTATTTCATCAAATGTCTGAAGGTTAAAGGGAAGAAGGGGGGAGAGAGGTATTTTGAATTGAATTGAACTGGATTCTGATCTCTCTTTCTCTTCTTACACAGATATCAGCTCTATCAGATTAATACTTCAACCTTATGATTTCATTTAACCTTCATTACCTTCTAAGGCCCTATCTACAAATACAGTCATATTGGGATTAGAATTTCAATGTATGAATTAGAAAGTTGCATCCCAGAGCAATGGGCTGTGTGTCTGTCTATCTATGTCTATCTGTCTACACTGTCTTGAAGTGTAACAAATGACTCTCACAAACTTAAATTCTCCTGTCACATGATACAGAAAACAATTCACAAATTCATATGGGACCACAAAAGGCCCCAGATAACCAATGTAAACCTGGGCAAAAAAAAAAAAGCAGTGTTGGAGGTATAACAATTCCAGACTTCAAAATTTATTACAGAGGTAAAGTTACAAAAACATTTTTTGTACTGGTACAAAAGCAGACCTGAAGACCAATGGAACAGACTAGGAAATCCAGAAATAAACCATATACTTAAAGAAATCTGACATTTGTTAAGAGAGCCAAAAATATATGTTGGAAAAAGTCTCTTCAACCAATGATGTTGGAAAAACACATCCACATGTAGAAGAATGGAACTGTATCTCTATTACTTTGTATTAATATCTATTCAAAATGAATAAAGATCTCAATATAAGACCTAAAACCTTGAAGCTACTGCAGATAGGAGTAGGAAAACATAAGAACTTAACAGTATCTGCAAGAACTTCCTAAATAGAGTTCCAGAGAATCAGCAAATTACAGAGATAATCAACAAATAGGATGCATCAAGCTAAAAAGTTTCTGTATTGCAAGTGGCGGTCATTAAACTGAAAAGAGAGTCTACGGACTATTATCATTTGCAGGGAAATGAATGGACCTAGAAAAAAAATTATATTAAGTGAAGTAAATGAGATCATAGAGACAAACAGTACACTTGACATATGTGGAAGTTATATCTAAATTACAAATATATGAAAATGTATAGGTTATGAATATATACACAAATAAATTGATTAAATGATGTTATCCTCAGTGGACAATTCTAGTGGTTGTAACTCCTGTGAACAACTAATAAACACCTTTAACAAAATGAATACCAAGAAGCTGAAACATATTTTGTCTAAGGGGGAGGGGGAGTAGGTGAATAGAGAGAAGGAATATAGGTGAATACAGTCATCTTCAGTGTACACACATGAAAATAGAACTGGAACCATGTAACTTGAATTATGGATGGGATAGGAAAGATGGAGGATATTGATCAAGATGCATTGTACTTATCTTTTTTTTGGGGGGGGGTCTGGTCATGGGGCCTGAACTCTGGGCCTGGGCGCTGTCCCTCAGCTCTTCAGCTTAAGGCTAGCACTCTACCACTTGAGCCACAGCGCCACTTCTGGCTTTTTTCTTTTTGCTTATGTGGTGCTGAGGAATTGAACCCAGGGCCTCATGCATGCAAGGCAAGCACTCTACCTCTGAGCCACCTTCCCAGCCCTGTACTTATCTTTTTAAAAGACTTACCTGTCTCAGTGTCTGGACTGCTGGGCTTATAGATGTGTACCATCATATGCAGCTCTCGTAGATGTATAAATTCTTTCTAGCCCTCTCCTACTGTCCTACAGAGAATTATCCTCTGTAAATACATAGTTAATTGAAAGAAATTGATTTAGGGAGTTATTTTTATAAGCTGTGGTGTCCAAGTTTGTGGGACTCAGGGAGTTTTACACTACTGGCAGAAAAAGAGTGAACCCATTTTTGTAAGAATTAGACTACAGCTGCTAAGGACCAGCTTCATAGGGTAAGAAAATTGTGACTCTGTTCTTCATTCTCAAGAGAAATTCCACTTAGTTTTTGTAACCGCAGACACTTTTATTCAGATTAAGAAATTTGCACAGATCTCTTTGAAGATAAAATTCCTGCCATTGCATTCTACCAAAAGGTTAGGAGCTACTGTAACACCATGCACTCAGAGTATCATGGGAAGTCTAAGCAAACATGTCAGGGTTCTCAGGTGCCAAAGACAGGCATTGTAGGCACATTGCATTAGAAGCTTTTTAAATCCACTGCCAGCTCCCTGATCATGCCTGATGTTGACTGCCCAAACAAGAGGTGGATGCTCAGGAATGTCTGCCATCAGGGATCTCAGGTCATTTGTCCCAGGATCCTGCAGTCCTGGCCAGTGGGATTGTGATAGTGGGCTTTGATCAGGTTCCTGTACCTCAGTATCCATCTCTTCTGGGGATACCTATGGTTACTCCTGGCTCTTTGGCATGTGATGGCACTAGTGGGGTTTTGAACCCCACTTCAAGGAGCAACTGGGCTTCATGTTGCAAGTAGCCCCAGCTATGAAGCCTATAGGGAAAGGAATTCTTGCCTGGAGTAGATAGGATTACAGGCATGAGTCATTGGTGCCTGGCTCATAAAATCAAACTTTCATCATTATATAAATAAAGGAATAAAGGAACTGTGATTGGGTAAGGCTTGAAAGATTTTGAACTTTGATGAACAGTTGAAGTGAGACTTCCATTCAGAATAGAAACATTTTGAAAGATGCAGAATCAAGAAAAGGTACGTGTTCTCTTGGCATATAAGTTGTTTGGGCCATAAAATTTCAATGAAAGAGAACACCAAAAGGTATTCAGGGTGAATTTATGAGAGACTGAATATTGGAGAATAGAATTAATTTTTTATGTGATTTTGTTACCTTGAGATCTAGATGAGCAATGAAATCTGTAAAGCAAGGAATGGGAAAGACTAGTAGACATCATGCAGGGGATTTGTAGTTTAAAGAAAAACAATGTAGCTTGTAAGCAAATGCCATTGGGACTTGATATTCAGAGTTTGATCTCTTTCAGGTAGAGCTGTCTCTCCTTATAGTGAGTCTTAGTATATTAGACCTTGTCTGTAAATAATAGAAACTCATTGAATTTTAGATACTATCTTTAGTTACAATGATTAATAGAAAAATAAAACACAGTTTTACAATTAAGGATATTGTTTTGTAACTGGACTTACCCTATAATTTTATTTTTTCTAGCTTAATTCTTTTTTTTTTTTTTTTGGTCCAGTCGTGGGCCTGAACTCTGGGCCTGAGCTCTGTCCCTCAGCTCTTCAGCTCAAGGCTAGCGCTCTACCACTTGAGCCACAGCGCCACTTCTGGCTTTTTTCTTTTTGCTTATGTGGTGCTGAGGAATCGAACCCAGGGCCTCAAGCATGCAAGGCAAGCGCTCTACCACTGAGCCACCTTCCCAGCCCCTAGCTTAATTCTTTAAAAGGTTTATAGGTAAACTTTTCAAGTGCTTGTTTTACACACACACAGAGTATTCAAGTGATTTTAATATTGTGTTTTAAATTCTAATTGGAGGAAAGCTGTTAAAATCATGTGTAAAATTATATAGTTGTTTAATTTACTATTTAAGATTGAATTTATTTTTTTCAGGATTTCTATATCTTCATTGAATCCGTGTTTCATATCTCATACTGTCTTTTTCCTATTTAATTCAGCTGTTTATTTGTATTCTTTTGGAAATCATGCAAACATTTATTCCTGTACTTCTTAAAATCATATATCTAAAGGAATATTATAGTGGAGATACTTGTACATCCATGTTATTTATAATAACCAAACCGGAGTTCTTCACCTTAATTTTATAAGAATGCATAAATTTAGTATACCCTCAGGATGTTGTGAAGGGAAGAAATTTATGGGGAAAAAAATCACAAAAAGAAATTGGAAAAATTGTTGGTTGTTTCTGCTCATGCTGGGGCTTGAACTTTGCATCTAAAGTTTAAGGCTAGTGCTCTACCACTTGAGCCACAAGTCTAGTTGTTTTTCTTTACCCCTGGGTAATTTTAGATATAGTCTCCCAGTTTTGTCTCCCAGTTTTGAATAGCAATTCTTAGATTTTAGAATCCTGAGTAGCTAGGATTATAGGTGTGAGCCATTGGCACCCATCTAAAAATATTGTTTTTTGATACTGATTTCATTTGTCCAGTTTTATTATTTAATCTGAAGATTCTTATGTTATCAAAACTTTATAGTAATTAGTTTCTTCATCATTTCTTCTAGTTTGCTCTTATCAAATTGATATTACAGGAGCATATAAACCTTCAATCTCCTTCCCATGTCTTTTAGCTCTTGTTTTAAGTATTTTTGCCTTAGTCTGTGTGCTGAGGGAAATGTGTGTGCGTGTGCATGCGCACATGTGTACACATGCATGTATTTGTGCTGTACTGGGGCTTCAACTTGGCCTCAGGCTCTTGCTCAGGTTTTTTTGCTTAAAGTTGGCATTCAAATACTTGAACCACATTTCCAGTTCCAACTTTTTCTGGTTAATTGGGGATTATATTCTCTTAGGTTTATAATCCACAGATATCAGCCTTCTGAGCAGCTAGGATTATAGACATAAGCCAGTTACAGTTTTTGATGAAAGTGTCAGGATTATCATCTTATTCAAGATCCTCTCTTTAGCTTCATCTACAAAGGTTATTTCATGTATTGATTTTTAAGTTCAGCGACTTTCATTAAAATAAAAAATTACTTTAAAGTTTCCTAATTTTTTTTCTTTATTGTTAACCTATCCTTGTTTTTGTTTATATTTCCTTGTAATTTTCAGTTGAAATTTTGCTGATGTTTATCTTCTTTTTTTTTGTCTGTTGTGGGGCTTGAACTCTGGGCCTGGGTGCTGTCCTTCAGCTCTTCAGCTCAAGGCTAGTGCTCTACCACTTGAGCCATAGCACCACTTCTGGTTTTCGGAGTGGTTTATTGGAGATAAGAATCTCACCGACTTTCCTGCCCTGGTTGACTCTGAACCGAGATCCTCAGATCTCAGCTTCCTGAGTAGCTAGGATTACATTCAGGAGCCTCTGGCACCTGGCTGATGTTTATCTCCTTAAACATTAATCTATGTGAAGTTTTAAAAACTTTTTGTAGTTTATTCCTTTAAAGTTTATTTTAAATTGAATAAATTAAAATTCTGCTTACTGATAAAACTTATAGGGAGATAAGTTTTAGCATTAAATTTCTTCATATTATTTTGTTTTCAGTGCTGAAGATTGATTCTAGGCCTTATGTCTGCTAAAACAAGCACTCTGCCACTGAGCTATATCCTCAGCACTTCTGTATTATTTTGAGTATAGAGATTTTGTTGTCTTATGTCTAATGAGAGTTGTTTGGTTTTCTTGTGTATGTATTTGGGGGTTGGGGTGCCATTTTTCTCCTTTACTTCCTCACTGCTTTTACCTCTCTGCCTTTCAGTATTCAGTTACCTTTCATTTTGTTACCCTCTCCCTAACCCTTGGTATCCACAATTGAGTAATTCTGTTACTAGTTATATTGTAGTATGGCAGATCCTTTCTCAGAGCCGTTATGTACTTTGACTCAGTTATGTTAATGGGCATACTACTTAACCAGGCAGTTTGCTAAAAGGCCTAGGTAAAGCTTGGTCTCTGTGTTTCATCATTGAACCAGTTCATTGCTTGAAGTCAATGTATCAAATAGTACTGAACTATGCCATTTCTGTTTCAGATCTATAATCAGTAGGCTTGAGTGTATAGCTGTTTTCTTTTCTTTTTTCTTTTTTTTGCCAGTTCCATGATTTGAACTCAGTCCTCATATTTGTTTAGCATGCTTGCTCAGTGGCACTCTACAACTTGAGCCATGCCTCAGCTTTTTGCTGTTTTTATTTTTGGTTGATTTTCAATGTTTATACATGCAATATAAATTACAAATATGTATAATATCACATCATTGAAAGGAAAATGATGTAAAGATATTTGGTGAATAAAATTATTGCATTTAATGTCATCTTAAGAACCCAAATAATCAAATCCCTTAATGATATATAAAACAATACCAGTTCTCACTAGAGAAAACGTATGGTAACATCAGCTTCTTACAACAACAAAAAAGAAGTGAAAGCCCTTTCTATAGTCTGTCTAATTTAGGTCAGGTGATCATGGAAACAAAAAAAGTATTAGAATTACTTATTTTATAATTACACACATTGAGGGGAAACATAATAGCAGAGTTCTTTTCCACCATAAAATTATTTAGCTAGAAACATTAGCTTGAGAGATACTGGTATATTCCATTTATAATAACTTTTCTACAGCAAACAATTGTTGGATGTCTGGAGAATGTTGAAAAAAATAGTTGCATACATCTCTTCTGTCCTTTAGAGTCTCAGTCACTAAGAGTTCCAAGTACTTTGGGAGAATATTGGTCTTCTGAATGGCCTGATGAATTCATTAAAATCAAGCAGTGTATTTGTATTCCATAAATACTCTTAAATCCATACAAATGTTGTGTGGGTTGTGGAGCTCACATTTCTCCGACTGGCACTATGACATCTGAAGAGTATTTGTTATGAAAGTTTCACACCAATTTTGTTCTGTTCCTTCATTAGCCTCTGTGCTTCTTTTTCCATTTTCTTCCTCTGTTGTTCTATTGCTCTCTTTACTCTTTGATATTTTCTGTTGCCTCAGAACTTCTGCTTGTCAGGCTGTACCTTCTTCCTCTTCTCATGCATTAGTATTTTCTTGCCAAGTGTCTAAGTCACCTAATTCAGGTGATTGATGAATAAAAGGCATATCTTGTATAGCTGCTAATCTACTGGAGAAATCTGTGCTACCATCCAGGATGCCAAAATTTAACGGTTCTCTCTTCTTAATAACAATTTTCTGAGATTTCCTTATAGTTGGTGTCATGTCCTAACTATTTTATAGTTAGGTTCCAGTCGGTCCAAAGCATTTTGTTGTGATGACACATTGCCATTCCCTCCTTCAATCTTTACACTTGTGAGTGCATCTTCATCCCAGAAAGTGCACTTCTCCACCTCTGTCTGTTTTGGAACAGAAGAATAATCAACTGTAGTTGGCAAAGTTATTTGTTCTCCACTTAATTTTCTTCCTCTGCTAGACCTGCATATTTAATCTCTTTAGGGATGAGAATACTGTTGCTAAGCAGTACAAACTTTAAATAGCTGAAACTGAATGATGGCCATAGTGGGAATTAAAACCTGCCATGAAAGGTGTGAGGCCTGGAGCTGAACTGCAGGAAGGATTGGTAAATTTCAAGATTTGGGGTTTTCCAGGCCTGTGCACCACAAGCCCATCTCCCTGGGGTGGCCTCGCCACCCTGGGACGCACCTTACTGATGCTTTTTGCTGTTTTTTTTTTGGAGATGGATTCTCACAGAATTTTCTACCCAGTCTGGCTTTGAGCCAAGTAGCTAGGATTACAGACAGTAAGTCACTGGCATGTGGCAGTCAGATCTCCTTTTTTTCAAAACTATTTCTGGGCCTCAAAATGTGACTAGAGTAGTAGAGCACCAATTATGAATGAAAAGCAAAGAATGTGAGGCCCTATGTTCAAGCCCACAGTACTGACAGTAAAACTAACAAAAAGCATTTCTGTGTTGTTTTATTTTTATTGGTTATTGAAGATCTTATCTTGCTTTTGAACTTAACTGTGTCCTTTTTCATTTTTTGTGATTTTTAAATTTTAAATGTCTTGGCCATGGTTGGGGGAATAGTCAGTGAGTAATTAGCTATCATGGCATTATTGATTTGAATTCATATTCCTAGATTAGTAGATGTTAAATATATCTGGCTTCTCCCTAATCTCAGTGGGGTAGGAAAAAGAAATGGAATACTCAGGATTATAAATCTAATAATTCTTTTACTGGTCCTTTCTAATATGTAAGTGGTTTCTTTGTAGAATATTACTTACTTGTGATTACTTGATTACATCCTAAATTCTTATAGGAATTCCCACTTCTGACATCTTCTAATCACTGTAATATATTCAAAGGAGCATTACTAGCTTTGAAGTCTGAGGTTCTGAGATACTAGCTGGGTTAATCTTTACATGTAATTTAACCAGTTTATAATCTCAGTTTCTTCCTTTATAAAACAAGAATATTATCTACTAACTTCAATTCATGGAATTGTTGTGGACAGTGTAGAAGATAATAAGGTGAACAACTAGGATATATGTGGAGAGAGATTTATTGGGTCCTAGGGAAATAAAAATAAAAGCTAGCCCTTTGTTGCAGGTAGCTAGTTTTATGATAAGTTGTAGTGTAATGCAGCCTGCGATGAATGCTCAAATACAAGAAGACAGCCATTCCCTAAAGGACCAATTTACATTTTAATAAATGATAAAAAAAAAACTCTACTAAGAAACTATCCTTTGATTGCAAGTCTGTCATAACTGAGGGTGCTGTGTAAATGTGAGATATTCTATTATCATATATCAAAGTTTTTCTGTGAGTGCATCTGATTGGAGACTACTTGGTGCTGCTTTGCTTCCTCTGCCTCTGATGTGTGGTTCTGCTATTAAATCTTTATTTTGGGTCTTGATTCTTGCCTGGAGGTATACTATGGTAGTGTGGTAGTCAAGTTTTTTTTCTTCTGTAAATCATTGATTTTGACACCCCTCCTCCTAAGTTTTTGCTTATACAATTTATTTTTATTTTTGCCAGTCCTGGGGCTTGAACTCAGGGCCTGGGCACTGTCCCTGAGTTTCTTTTTGCTTAAGGCTAACACTCTACCACTTGAGCCACAGTGCCACTTGCGGCTTTTTCTGTTTATGTGGTACTGAGGAATTGAACCCAGGGCTTCATGCATGCCAGACAAACACTCTACCATTAAGCCATATTCCCAGTCCTTTTATTTTTGTTTTGTATTTTGTATTTTTTTCATTGGAGACTAAGACTCGAACTTGCTATTTGGTGCTTTATACTCATTGGCAGGGACCCTACCACCTGAGCCAAATAAACCCTACATTTTATTTTTGATAATGTAATTATTTCTTCCAGTCTGCTTTCCAAATTTTGTTACCTCTGCAGTTTTATGAAAACACCCATTGTGTTGTTATCCAGATACATTTAGATTGAGCTTTTGCAGAACATTTTGTTCTATTTGCTATAATTTTTTTCAACAGAGATAAACAATTAAATCAGATAATTAGTTGCTGTTTCTAACAATAATATTTAGCAGATAGTGAATATTCTGCAAATGCCTTTCTCAGAAAGGCTGCTTTAAGTAAACAAGCAGTAAATGTTCTGATGACTGATAGATGATAGAATTTAAAGCTCACCAGCTGCCCATATCAGACCAAAACATTTTTTTCTGTTTTGGTAAATAATACTCATCTGGTTTAGACAGGTCTTACCAAAAACAAAAAACAAACAAACAAAAAAAAACGGTGTTAGCATTTCATACCAAACCTCTTTATAAAGTTGGTGAGAACTAAAACAAATTTTGAACTGCTTGAATTATGTTTTATGGATTTCTTTAGAAACATACTGATTCTTTTCCATCTCAAGTTGTATGCTGTGTTTTGAAGAGTGATAGTTACTGTAGCATATTTCAATCAGTATTTACAGTAAAATCTCATTTGTTTTTCCATTGAAATCTCAGCTGTGACTTGAATTGGTACACAAACTTATTTTCATTTGATCTTTTGTTGCCAAAAGATTATTATATTGCAGGGTTTTTGGGGGGAGGGGAGCAGAGGAAGTGTTTTTGCTGTTTTGTTCAGGGGTTGGGGCTTGAACTCAGGGCCTGGGTGCTGTCCCTGAGCCTTTTTGCTCAAAGCTTGCGTTCTACCACTTGAGCCACAGCTCCATTTCCTGCTTTTTTGGTGTAGTTAATTGGAATTAAGAGTCTCAATGACTTTCCTGCCCAGTCTGGCTTCAAACCATGATCCTCAGATAGCTAGAATTTCAGGCATGAACCTCTGGTGCATGGCTCCTGCAAGTGTTTCTGTGAGGTTTTTGTACTTAATATGTTGGTGTTTTCTTTATAGGATACCATTGTAACCTAAAAAGTCATTCTTTTTTCAAACTTTATAGCACCACTAACCTAAGAGATGTAGCCACTTCTGGCTTCCTTCCTGGTCAACAGAATAGATAGCTATTATATACCACATACATATTTCAAGTCCATACATTTTATTGAATTCTTTTGTTTAAAGAAAATTGTTTTTGGAATAAGCCAGAAACAACCAGACAATAAACTGCAATGGGGCAAGGATTTCCCTTCCCTTTTCCCTCCCCTTCCCGATCTGGTACTGATGATTAAACTCAAAGCCTTATGTATTGTTACGTTAGCACTCTGCCCTTTGCATTAAGACTTCAGACCTTTTCTTTGCATTTTGTTTTTGAAATGGGATCTTGCTACTTTGCCTACGCTGGCTTCAAACACAAAATCTTTGTACCTCTACTTTAGCTGACATTACAGGTGTGCACCCAGCTAAATATTTCATTTTTCCTGTTGCATTTCCAGTTTCTAAAGCTGAGGTTGGCAAATAGTAATTGTTTAGTAACCTAGCTGAATTACTATACTATCAACACTGGGCTCACCATCAATATTCCTATTGCTTATACAAATACTTATATGTATGTCCTGGATATTCTTCAAATTAGCTCCCAATTCCATCAGCTACCTAACCCATTCTGTCTTAGGCTGAATGGCCTATTTTATTAATCAGCTGTCTCCTGTTCCCTAATATAATACCAATAACAATAATAATAACAGCAGAAGTGAAGAAGATACTTCAATACCAATTGTGTGACTGGTCAGAGTTTTAATATTATTGTTGTTTTTTTTTTTTTGTCGGTTGTGGGGCTTGAACTCTGGGCCTGAGCACTGTCCTTCAGCTCTTCAGCTCAAGGCGAGTGCTCTACCACTTGAGCTACAGCGTCACTTCCGGTTTTCTGGTGGTTTATTGGAGATAGGAGTCTCACGGTCTTTCCTGCCCGGGCTGGCTTTGAACCGTGATCCTCAGATCTCAGCCTCCTGAGTAGCTAGGATTACAGGCGTGAGCTACCAGCGCCTGGCAATATTATTGTTTAATAGTTCCCAAACAGTATGTTAACCATTTATATAATCTTTTTTTAATTTTAATTTTTATTTTTTGTGAACATACTGTACAGAGGGGTTACAATTACATAGGCAAGATAATGAGTACATTTCTTTTTTTTTTTTTTTTTTTTTTTTTGTCGGTCGTGGGGCTTGAACTCTGGGCCTGGGCGCTGTCCCTCAGCTCTTCAGCTCAAGGCGAGCGCTCTACCACTTGAGCTACAGCGCCACTTCCGGTTTTCTGGTGGTTTATTGGAGATAGGAATCTCACGGTCTTTCCTTCCCCGGGCTGGCTTTGAACCGCGATCCTCAGATCTCAGTCTCCTGAGTAGCTAGGATTGCAGGCGTGAGCCACCAGCGCCCGGCAATGAGTACATTTCTTATCAAGCATTGCAGCCTCCTCCTTTGTTTACCCTTCACATCCTTTCCCAGCTCCCCCCCCCCATTCCCCCTCCCCCCCAAATACGAGATATTTTGTGTTCAAGAAATTGCATAACTTGGGGCTGGGAAGGTGGCTCAGTGATAGAGCACGCCCTGGGTTCGGTTCCTCAGCACCACATAAGCAAAAAGAAAAAAGCCGGAAGTGGCGCTGTGGCTCAAGTGGTAGCCTTGAGCTGAAGAGCTGAGGGACAGCACCCAGGCCCAGAGTTCAGGCTCCACGACCGGACCTCTCCCCCCCCCCAAAAAAAAAAAAATTGCATAACTTTACCAAAATCATAGCCTAAAGTAGGAGCCATGAGATTATCAAGTTTAGTCTCCTTCATGAGACTTGTTTTCTATACATCTGTTAAATTTCCATATATCTGTTTTAGTATGTACATGACTCAGTGGTAGAACATGTGCTTAGTATTGCACAGGGCCTTGGGTTCAGTCTCCAGCACTTTATGAATCAATTAGTTAATCACAAGTACAAAGACAGACTAAGCTATATATAATGAGATGGTCTGCAAAAACAAAACGAAGAAAGACATAAATCTTTAAAAGAAAAATAGGTCTGGGTTTGTAGCTCAATGAAAGTATACTTGTTTTTGATCTCCAACACTCTTAAAAAATAGTTATAGAAAAATACACCAATGTGTCCTTAATTTTAAGGAGAACCTTTATTGATTAACTAGTTGATTCATCAAGGGCCTCCTGAGTTCTGAGATTACAGATATGTACCACTACACCCAGCTAATTGAACTTTTGTATTTTTTAATTTCTTTTTCTACTCCTGTTTAAACATGTTTTTATTTGTTTTTGCCTCTCTTTGCATAACCTTAAGGCTACTAAAATTTCTTTTGTGGTTGTGCTTTTCTTTCATATCGGCTTTCATTCACATTTGGTGCCTACATTCCTTATATTTTGTAGGAATTTGTTATGCAGACAAGTTTTATGGCTTCAAATCTTGTGACAATTTTAAACCTGTTGTAATTTCCTTTTCCATGTATTTGCTGCAGTGTGTGTGTGTGTGTGTGTGTGTGTGTGTGGTTGTGTGTGTGTGTGTGTGTGTGTCTGTCTGTCTGTCTGTCTGTCTGTATGTCTGTCTATCTCGGTTGTGGTGCCTGATATCTGGGCCTGGGCCCTGTCCCTCAGCTCAAGGCGAGCGCTCTACCACTTGAGCCACAGCGCCATTTCCAGCTTTTTCTGCTTATGTGGTGCTGAGGAACCGAACCCAGGGCCTCATGCATGCAAGGCAAGCGCTCTACCACTGATCCACCTTCCCAGCCCTGCTACTTAAACTTATATTTTTGTTACATGTTCAGAAGGTGTTGGAGGTAAAACATTTGCTTTATCTGCCATGCTTAATTCAAAGTCATTAATAACTTTTGCTTTCTTCATCTTGGAATTATTTTAAATTTGTAATTGGTTTTTCAATTATTTTTGTTCTTGGTTTCTATTTTTAATGCTTAAAGCTTAAAATATATGCCAAATGCTTTTCTATCTGGAGTTGCCTCTTGAAATTTGTGTATTTAAAACCTTACGTGGCCGGGCACCAGTGGCTCATGCTTGTAATCCTAGCTACTCAGGAGGCTGAGATTTTAGGATCACAGTTCAAAGCCAGCCTGGGCAGGAAAGACCGTGAGACTGGGGCTGGGAAGGTGGCTCAGTGGTAGAGCGCTTGCCTTGCATGCATGAGGCCCTGGGTTCAATTCCTCAGCACCCCATAAGCAAAAAGAAAAAAGCCGGAAGTGGCACTGTGGCTCAAGTGGTAGAGTGCTAGCCTTGAGCTGAAGAGCTGAGGGACAGCACTCAGGCCCAGAGTTCAGGCCCCACGACCGGACCTCCCAAAAAAAGAAAGACCGTGAGACTCTTATCTCCAGTAAACCACTAGAAAACCGGAAGTGGTGCTGTGGCACAAGCAGTAGAGTGCTCGTCTTGATCTAAAGAGTGTAAGGACAGTGCCCAGGCCCAGAGTTCAAGCCCCATGACCGATAAAAACTAAAAAGATCAAAATAAAAAAAATAAAAACTTATGTGTATAGCTGTTCATGGGACCAACATGTTAAAATTCAAAGCTTGATAGGTTGGCTTTTTCTGTTTATATTAAAATTACAAATATGATTTATTTTTTTCTAATAGTATATTTCTGGTAGCAGTAGAAAACTATTGTGTTTTTTTTTTATATATCAGTGAAACAGAATCTTAATTCAAACAGTGTTTGAAAATAAAATAGCTTTCATTTGAAACTCTTATGCCTATTATATTTTCTTTGAACTTTGAAAAGTATGTATGTAAACGATAAAACACATTGCACACATTGCTTATTCTCCCTTGGCACAGAATTCAATGTCCTAAAGTTTTGTTCGTTTACTTAAAAAATCAAGTCTTCTTTAGTTAGAGTATAGCTCTCCGAAGAAAAATATCTATAAAGATTAGTGCTATGCTTATTTCAACATTGGTTATAAAACATGGGAAACATCCTAAACTATTAGCAATAGGGAATTGGCTAGATTATGGCACTTTATATACATATATGTTGGCACTATAATTGCTGAAAAATAAATTATTGCCAGGTGCAGTGTGTACACCTATAATTCCAGTGCTTGAGTTACATATTAGATTCTGTCACAAAAATACATAGAGAAAAGGTAATGTCATATGAAAATTTCCATGCTAAAGAAAATAAAAAGAGATCTCATAGCTACATATAATTATATATAATATGTATTCTTTTTTATATAAAAAATAATACATGTCCAGGCTGGGAATTTGGCTTAGTGGTAGAGTGCTTGCCTAGCATGCATGAAGCCCTGAGTTCAATTCCACAGTACCACATAAATAGGAAAGGCTGGAAATGGCATTGTAGCCCAAGTGGTAGAGTGCTAGCCTTGAGCAAAAAGAAGCTCAGGGACAATGCCCAGGCACTGAGTTCAAGCCCTAGGACTGGCCAAAAAAAAAAAGTATGAACACGCACGCGTGTGCGCGCACACACACACACGTCCTCCTACCTCCAAAGATAGATAGATGTAAGGAAATGTAACACAGTAACACAGTATAAAGTTTACTTCATTTTAATTGTATGAAAAATTTTCCCACCATGAGTTTATACAAACAAAATAATACTCAAAAGATGATTTTTAAAAATGATATAACAGGAAAATGCACAAATCCTGAAGATACAGACTAGATAAAGTCACAAGCTATCTATATGACCTTAACATTTCAGAATAACATTTCAGCTTTGATGTCATTGTTTATAAAGTAAGTCCTGAATTATGATTACTTATAAAAAGTGTCTGTGAAGATGAAGTCTTTGTATTTGCACTTGTGTTTAAGGATATGTGGATTGTTTGCAAATAATCTTACTTTGTACATTTGGGCAATAAAATAAGCAAGTAAATAGTTTGTAATAGATCAGCTTGAGAGTTTTGCAACATAACATTGGCAGTTCTAACCTTGTAATCTTGAATATCATTTGCGAAGTTATATCAAAGTGTTAAACTGAAGATGAACAAGTATATATAATGTGCTGAGAAGGAATCCTCTTGTTGGTTATTCCTAGAAACATTGTAATATTTTTATTGGCATAATTTATATGAAATGATGAGGTCAAGATAGTCCTCAAAAATATGAGTTGTTTTATATCCACTAATGCATGTATGAAAATAATATTTTGTCAGATTGTATAGTTTGTTCACTGATGTCATTATAAACCTGAAAAAAGGAAGGTAAATGTCAGTTCATCAGTTATGACCATCAGTTATAAATATTTTAGGCTTTACACCTGTGAAAGCATTTTTTTTCCTGTTTGCCAGTAAAGACACGTAGGAGAGTAGAGTTCTGAATTTATCCTGTTTGTTTAATGCTTATCATTCTGTTTACTGTCTTTTAATGGCTGCTTTGTTCTCAGCTGTCTAAACATTTTCTCACATTCCTGTCAAAATGTGACTCAAGCCCAGGTTCAAAAATTGTACTGTCTACTTTCTCATTGTTTATTACTTCCTCAACATTCTTTTAGTTAAGAATTCAAATGACTGAGCCAGCTAGCATTTTACTTTCAAGTACAAATCCTATTAGGAGTACTTCTTATTAGATACTGAGGTCATATCCTGATATCCAAATTCTATTATTGCTTAATCTATGATACAGTGAATTTGAAAGTAGATATTTATAACTCCAGGTTAGGACTGTTCCTTTTAGTACTTTGAATTACCCTCTTTCAAAATAAATATTTAAAGCATTATTTTGGTCCTGGTACTAGGGTTTGAGCTCAGGACTTGAGATACTGCTTTAGTTTTTTTGTTCAAGGCTGATGATGATGGTCTATCACTTGAGCCATATTACCATTTACTCTCTTAGTTGAGGTCATATTAATTTGAAAAATGATCCTTCGAGTTCCCCAAATGTATTAAGGTTAGTATCGCTTTATCACAGAATTCCTAGTGTAATGAAAGCTAAGGAAAATGATGCTAAGTAATTAAAGAGATCTTACAACCTAAACTTGTACTTTCTTCTGGATGTTACATGTTTATTATTTTCTATTAGTTGAAGGAATTTTCTTAGAAGCTTTATTGAGGAAAGAACTGGGAGAGAACAAGGGAAGGGGTAACACTGTCCAAAAACAGTATTCTTTACCTGACTTATGTAATTGTAACCCCTCTATATATCACCTTTATAATAATTTTTTTACAAAAATACATTTTTTAGTTTAAGGGTTGTACATACCCTTTTATCATTATAAAACAGGTCAGTAAGCTATGAATTTATGAATATGAGTGAAGGCATTCAGAATTATTAGGGTAACTGTTACTAAAGAACCTTAGTACTCTGTCATCTTTGAGAGATCATTCAATTTAATCACAATAATCTTCTGGTCATTTTCTTATTCTGTTAAGTTCCTTATATACTTGTATTTTGTAATATATTAAAAATCTAAATTGTTTTTATATTGTCAGTGTGTGCAAAGCAATGAAAATAGCTTACATATTACGGTTATTTCTTCTGAGTATTGTGGTCCTCACCTATAATCCCACCTACTTAAGAATCATAGATCAGGAGGATAGTGTTTCTAGGACCACCAAGCAAAAAGTACACAATACTCATGTCACTGAGCATGATGGTATATGCCCATCACCCTGGCATAAATAGGAGGCTGGTTTTGTCTGGGCTGGCCCAGGAAAACCTACAGAACCTATCTGAAAAATAACTATATCAAAAAGAGTTGAAGGCATGGCTTAGATGGTACAGTGCTTGCCTAAATAAGCAGAAAGCCCCAATGCCAGTACTACCCCTCTCCCCCAAAATAATAAAACTGAGTTGCATTTTCTAGTTTCAAGTAGCAAAATATCCAGTTGCTTTTCTAATTAATAGATCAATTTGCTTATAAAAGTTTCTTTGTGCCAGGTGTTTGGTAGCTCACTCCTGTAATCCTAACTACTCAGGAGGCTGAGATCTGAGGATCACAGTTCAAAGCAAGCCCGGGCAGGAAAGTCTGGGAGATTCTTCTCTCCAATAAACTACTCAGAAAACTGGAAGTGGTGCTGTGGCTCAGGTGGTAGTCTTGACCTGAAGAGCTGAGGGACAGCACTCAGGCCCAGAATTCAAGCCCCATGACCAACAACAACAACAAAAAAGTTTGTTATTTATTATTTCTGTAACAGGTAACTCCAATTTGGGAAATTAGAAATAGATATATAGATATATAGTCCTTGTCAATGTTTTGATTTCTGTCAAGACACTACTACTTTGCCTATTGTTGCTTTTGTTTCTACAATGTTAGTATCAACACACAACATTTATTTTTATTTTTATTTTCATTTTGTCAGTCATGGGGCTTGAACTCTGCGCCTGGGCACTGTCCCTCAGCTCTTCAGCTTAAGGCAAGCACTCTACCACTAAGCCACCATCCCAGCCCAAACACACAACGTCTTAATAGCATTATAAGAGACATATAACTAAAATAAATTTATTTTCCCTTTATGAAAATGTGTAATTTAAAATTTTGTGAAAATAACAGTTATCATCTCCAATGGATAGCTTTTAGTAACATTTACCAAACATACTAATCAGCTACTGAATGACAGACTTCTACATGAATGTGCTTATTTACTATCAATTCATAGAACTGATACACTTTGTATTAGAGGAGCAATTTGTTAAATGACTGCTGATAGTAGAATTAGTGATGTTGGTATAATTTTTATTTTATTTACTATTATTACTTTTTGTTGGTTGTGGGCCTTGAACTCAGGCCTGTGTATTGTCCCTGAGCTTTTTGCTCTAGGCTAGCATTCTGCCACTTAGAGCCAAGCTCCATTTCTGGTTTTTAGGTGGTTTGGAGATCCTGGCTTTGAACTGTGATCCTCAGATCTCAGCCTCCTGAGGGAGGATTACATGTGTGAACCACCAGTGCTGGTGATTTTATTAGTTTTTTAATTCAGGCTCAAACACCTTCGTTTTGATTATGGGACTCATTTTAGAAAATAAAACGGAGTTTATTGCAAAAAAGTAACAAGATATTTTTTTCTGTGTTATTTTTAAAGATTTAAAAGCTAGCATCATTTAGTTGTATAGGGAATTTCATTTTAACATGTCCATGCATCTTGATCTAAGCCATCCCTTCTATTATTTGCCACTACTACTCCTACCTTCCAAAACAGTCCCATCAAGTTACCTTGTTCCAATTTCATGCCTATACATAATGCATTTTGGTTATACATAATGCGTTTTGTCATTTGTTCTCCTTTGAAAGACATTTATGATTTTATTGTAAACCTGTTTAACTCCCTAGTTCTACCCAAATAGTTTAAGCCAAAGTTAGATACCTGTTAACATTTATTCTCCCTGAAATAACAGATTTTATATGTTTTAGTCTCTACTTTTATACTTCCACTGATTATTAAAGACTACAAGTTTCATTTATATGGTTTAATCTACTTGAAATCTATTTGTTTACATTTTAGGAATTTTAAAAATACTTATTTTAAATAAAAACTTTGTTTGTGGTCATTTGGTAACAAGGCCATACTAAAGCTACCAGTACACTTATGTTCATTGCAGCATTATTTACCATAGCTAAGACACAGAATCAACCCAGGTGCCACTCAGTGGATAAATGGACCAAGAAAATGTGGTATATATACACAATGGAATTTTATGCTTCCATCAGAAAGAATGGCATTGCCCCATTTGTAAGGAAATGTAAAGACTTGGAAAAAGTCATATTAAGTAAGCCAGACCCAAAAGAATAGGCTTCCTGTTTTCCCTCATTATTAATAATAATTTGTATGTCTGGGATAGTTCTAGCAGAGGATCACAGTAGCTCAATAGATATGTACATATGACCTTATAAAATGATGTTAATCAAAATGAACTACAATATATGGAAACAGGAGGGTCCTCCCCCTTAGTGTGCTGTTTGAAGTAATTTCTTTTCTCCATTTTTTTCTTCTTTGGCTTATCCCCTGTTGTCACTGTTTTGATTTTGGTACCCTGTGTCTTGTACTTATATTTACCTGATTTGGGGAAGTGAAGGGGAATAACAAAATGGTGAGACAAAGGACAAAGGGTGAACCAATGCAACTGTGATACTCATAAGACACTGTGTTGGAAATGAACTTTACAGCTTGGTCAGGAGGGGAGTCTGGGCCAGGAGGAAGGGATAGCAGGAGAAAATGGGGGAGAGGGTAACAATGTTTGACAAAAATTATACTCATTTCCTTACTTATGTAACTGTATTCCCTCTGTATGTCACCTTTAAATAAAAATAAATAAAAATCATTAGATACTAATACAAGCACTGTTTTTATGAAATGTATTTTCATACATTGAGAGAAAACAGGTACTGTTTCATATTTTGTAAATATAAATATTTAGCTTATGGAAGAGAAAAGATAAGCAAAGAGGATTTGGTAGCATTGTAGAGAGTTAAGGGTATTTCTTTCAATACTGTGCTAGTACTCAACAAACAGTAATTTCTTTTCTTTTTTTCTTTTTTAATTTTTTATTGTGAAAATACTGTACAGAGGGATTACAATTACATGGGCAAGGTAATGAGTACATTTCTTATCAAGCATTGTTGCCTCCTCCTTTGTTTCCCCTTCCCATCCCTTCCCATCTCCTCCCCGCCCCCCCCTAAACTTTTTTTGCTGTTGTTGTTGGTTGTGGGGTCTGAACTCTGGGCCTGGGCGCTCAAAAGCTATTAAGAATGGTTTTAGAACACAGGAGAGGAGCTAGCAATTGTTTGATTTGGAGTAACTAGAATAATGGGGAACATTCAAAGACCATTTGGTAGAAAAAAAAGATATTTAAGTGCTCAGTAAATATTTAAGTGAATTATTAAAAATAAAATTGTAATAAAAATTTCATTTAAGCCTTCCTTGCGGTTCTTTTCAATATTCTTTATGGCATCTACTTAAATTCATATGATAAACTTTCATTCTCCAGGTAGAATCATTTAAATCTTACCATTCTAATGTCTACAGACAAAAACATGGAAGGACAGATTTTGGAAAAGGTCTGTATAAGAAGGGGAAAACATGTCAAAAGAGTAGGTAATAATCATAAATACTGTTTATATCCATTAAACTATGTGCCAGGGGCTATTCTAAATGCAAACATTCTTGTGTACTTATCAGGTAGATATTAGTCTTCTCTTTAGATAGATAAGGAAACAAATCTTGATAGGGTAAATAACTAATTATTAAGCAGAGTGATAAAAAGGAAGGCAATCTGGCACAGAGGGCTGATATATTGGCAAACCCATTCCTGTTTCTTTTGTATCTATACTGAGCAATGCTGTTTATCAAGATACCTTTTTTTTAAAAAAATTTTTTTTAAATAGACTTTAAAGCCGGGCGCCTGTGGCTCACGCCTGTAATCCTAGCTACTCAGGAGGCTGAGCTAGCCCAGACAGGAAAGTCTGTGAGACTTTATCTCCAGTAAACCACTAGAAAATCAGAAGTGGCACTGTGGCTCAAGAGGCAGAGAGCTCCCCTTGAGCTGAAGAGCACAAGGACAGCGCCCAAGCCCAAGTTGAAGCCTCACGGCTGACAAAAAAAAAAAAGACTTTATTTTTTGAAACTTGATGAGAAACTTTAATAGGGATTATAAAATTAGATATCCAGTAGAACTGCCAATATTCAAAAAGTATTTAACATCATTAGTCAACTGCTTTCCATAAGTTTTGACAGATTTCATTTTCATTTTGTTGGTTTAAAAAAATGTTTCTCTTGAATTTTTGTTTTCACTCACATGTCATTTAGAGGTATATTGTTTAATCTTTAAGTATTTGTAATTTTGAGCTCTGGGTTACTGATTTCAAATTCAATTCCATTATGATCTGAGTGCAAACATATGACCTTTATTCTTTGAAAGTTATTAAAATATGCTTTATCATCCAGAATGTGTTCTTTGTTGATGAATAAAATGTCTTTTTCATTGTAATGAATCAAAGCTTCCTGAGATTGTTGAGAAAGTTTCTAGAATAATTTTTTTAAATCAATGATACATATTGTTTGCATTATATCCTATTTATTCTCATAATAGGATTAAAGTACTTTAAAGTATTGTTGTCCCTATATATGACAATGTAAGGTCTCGGAAATGTCAAAGAATGGGGGCTGGGAAGGTGGCTCAGTGGTAGAGTGCTTGCCTTGCATGCATGAGGCCCTGGGTTCGATTCCTCAGCACCACATAAGCAAAAAGAAAAAAGCTGGAAGTGGCGCTGTGGCTCAAGTGGTAGAGTGCTAGTCTTGAGCTGAAGAGCTGAGGGACAGCGCCCAGGCCCAGAGTTCAGGCCCCACGACCGGACCCAAAAAAAAAAAAAAAAAAGAAATGTCAAAGATTGGCTTCTATGGAACATCTTGATTGGTAAAAAAATTTTACATTATAAATCTGTACATGAATTTGTTTTCAGTGTTCGTTGATGTGGCATACCATATGAGCTCAGTTTTAAATATAGAGAAGCATTTATTAAGGAATAATAACTTTTATCTTACTTTTAAAATGTAACAACTGTTTTCTTTCCCATTTAGTTTTGTCAGCCTGGTGGATGGCAGCTGTCCAAAGAGAGGAAACAGCCAACATTCTTTGTGGTGGTCTTAACAGATATTGACTCAGATCGACATTACTGTTCGTGCCTAACCTTCTATGAGGCAGAGATCAATCTTCAGGTACAAAATCTTTTCTATCCAAAGGATAATCATAGGGATAGTATTTAGGAAACTTTATGCCATACTTGGCTTTTGTTAAAACTGCAAATCTGAGTATTATGGGCTTCCTTTAAAAACGCATATGGCACCTAGGTTTTTGTGTTTAATATTGTGGAGAAGTAAAGCAATAAGGTAAAGTAGCTAACACTCCTACTTTGAATCAGTTTTAAATTTTTTTCGTTTTGCTCAGATATTTTCCCATTTGTCATTTTAAGTGGACCAAAATATAATTAATTTAGTTTTTACAGTCAGATTAAAAATGTTTAATATCTACTCCATATGACTTTTAAAGGATTCTCAAATGCATAGAAGTTGTGGGAACTCTGGCTATACTTATGTACTAGGTACTAACTAAAATTGTAAGACTACTTTTTTCTTTGGTCAGTTGTGGGGCTTGAACTCGGGGCCTGGGTGCTGCCGTGAACTTTTTTGCTCAAGACTAGCACTCTACCACTTGAGCCACAGTGCCACTTTCAGTTTTCTGGTGATTAATTAGAGTTAAGAGTCTCATGGACTTTCCTGCTTGGGCTGGCTTTGAACCTCAATCCTCAGATCTCAGCTTCCTGAGTAGCTAGTATTGCAGGGTGAGCCATGGCATAAGGATCCTTTTTTGTTTTTGTTTTTTTTTGTCAGTTGCGGGGCTTGAACTTTGGGCCTGTGCGCTGTCCCTCAGCTCTTCAGCTCAAGGCTAGCGCTCTACCACTTGAACTACAGCGCCACTTCCAGTTTTCTGGTGGTTTATTGGAGATGAGTTTCACGGACTTTCCTGCCCAGGCTGGCTTTGAACCGCAATCCTCAGATCTCAGCCCTCTGAGTAGCTAGGATTTCAGGCGTGAGACACCAGTGCCTGGCAGGATCCTTTTTTTTTTTTTTTTTTTTTTCTTTTTTTAATACTGCAAAGTTACTGGAAACAAAAGTCCCTTTGCATTTGTTCCAGAATGAGTACAAGCAGTGAGGTAGAATATGAAAAAGAATAAAATCCCCTCAAAATGTTCCTTTCTAGGTCATTAGTAAGGTTGTTTTTATTTTTGGCATGAGTTTAGTTATGTCCTTTTAAAAAATGTGTTTTTTATTTTTGGATCATATCATCAGTTCAAAATAGATTGTTAATTTTCATTTGGTGTGGATTACTTCATACCAAATGTACTATGACACATTATTTGGAATCCTGAAGAGGAGGAATTTAGGGACACACACCATCCAAAGTAAATTGTGCAACTTAAAAAATTTTGACTCTGTTACCTTTTCCAAGATACAGTAACACTGTCAGTAATTACAAGCAAATTTTGGCATAAAATTTTTGATAACATGTCTTCAAATTATTCATCTAGGCAGTATGATCCCAGATTATTTAAGTAGTCAGTGATATATGAAGATTTGATGTTGATTTTTTTTTTTTTTTGGTCCGGTTATGGGGCCTGAACTCTGGGTCTGGGTGCTGTCCCTCAGCAATTCAGTTCAAGGCTAGCACTCTACCACTTGAGCCACAGCGCCACTTCTGGCTTTTTTCTTTTTGCCTATGTGGTGCTGAGGAATCAAACCCAGGGTCTCAGGCATGCAAGGCAAGCACTCTACCACTAAGCCACCTTCCCAGCCCTGATGTTGATTTTTATAGCTTACAAAATATATAACAAGTGTTATTTGTTTTCCTTAACATATTTAAAAGTTATTTAATATGTATACTTAATTCTTAACTGGTGATAATTCATGCAATTCTTAATGAAGATATTTGGTATATCAGCAAATTAATTGCTTCAATGAAAGGGGTATGTGCTGCTAGTGAGGGAAGATGACGAGACATTGAAGGCATAAAAAATATTTCTTCTCATCAGATATAAAATTTAGGTCAGAAAGCAAACCTTTAAGTACAGAAACATTCCAGATTACTATATGCTGAGTATTCTCCAGTGAAATGCATAACGAATACAGATTGGACAACTGAATTAAGTCTTAAAAGATTGAACAATTTACAAATGAAGATTTGAGACTCAGGAAAGAAAAAGGACAATTTGCAAAAACTCAGAGATAAGGGAAATGTTAGAATTTCAGATAAATTAAAGATATATCATGTTCATAACACTTTAATCCATTTTATGTATTTCATAGACGTTTGTCTTGGGTCTTATAAGAGCACTATTTGCTAGTTTTAACAGTACTATTTTACAGATGAGGCTAAGAGATTTACTCAATGTCAGGCACTAAGTTGACACATTTGACTATATCTCCAAAGACTAAGTACTAAAATATATGATACTGAAAATGATATTATTGATTCAAGAATAAGAGCTATTTTTTTCTGTTTTTGTCGGTCATTGGGCTTGAACTCTGGGCCTGGGCGCTGTCCCCGAGCTCTTCAGCTCAAGACAGGCACTCTACCACTTGAGCCACAGTGCCACTTTTGGTTTGCTGAGCAGTTTATTGGAGATAGGAGTCTCAGGGACTTTCCTGCCCGGGCTGGCTTTGAACTGTGATCCTCAGATCTCAGCTTCCTTAGTAGTTAGGATTACAGGCATGAGCCATTAGTGCCCAGCTAAGAATAAGAGCTATGTGGGGATAAAAAAAAGATAGGCCTTAGGCAGATCCCAGTGCATATGAAATTAGTATCCTGTAAGGAAATATTACAAAATTCATGGAATATATACATTTTATAGTAAGCGGTATCTTGCTATATGTATATAGCACACACTGGCTTTAAACCCTCAGTCTTCCAACCTCAGCCTCTAACTTCTAGGATTGCAGGCTTGTGGTATCATACTTTATGAATCCATGTATTTCAACAGATATTAATTGGTGAGCTATTGAGAAAACAGTAAATTTAAACATTCATAATATACACAATTAATTTCAAATGATTAAAAAATTACTTGGAAACTTAAAGCAATGAAAATAGGATTTTTTTTTTTTTTTGGTTGGTTGTGGGGCCCAAACTCTGGGCCTGGACACTGTCCCTTAGCTCTTCAGCTCAAGGCTAGCACTTTACCACTTGAGCCATAGCACTACTTCTGGCTTTTTCTGCTGATGTGGTGCTGAGGAATGGAACTCAGGGCCTCATGCATGCCAGGCAAGCACTCTACCACTGAGCCACTTTCCCAGCCCTGAAAATAGGATTTTTAAACTGATCTTTAGATGGAAAAACTTGGAGCAGGGGAAAAATATCTTACAGAGTTATCCAATATACAACTCATTCATTTTGCCCCTCTCTGTACTCATTATAGCAAATTTAGAACATATAAAGAGAAAAATAAGAGGATGGAGAAACAAATTAACTTTTCCTTCCAATAATAAGGATTTTATTCTAATAGCTGTAACATAATTCACCCTGTGAAGTATATTTAACATTATACTTGATTGTATTCTAGAGACTAATTCTTAGGCCTTAGTCAGCAAAATCTAGAGATAGCTAACACACACCAGGGTGCTGGTGGTTCACACCTGAAATCCTAACTACTGAGGAGGCTGAGATCTGAAGATTGCAGTTTGAAGCTAGCCTAGGCAGGAAAGTCTGAGACTCTATTATCCAGCTAACCAACACAGCTCCCCTTTGGGCCTTTTTGGTGGTTAATTAGAGATCAGAGTCTCACAAACTTTCCTGCCTCAGCTGACTTTGGACCACAGCCCCACATCTCAGGACTGCAAGCTTAATCTACCAGCATCTGGTTATATCTGTTTTCAAATATAAATATTTTAGTATTCATGGTAGATATACTTTAAAATTTCTACCCAAATTGTGACCCACAGAATGCTATTCCAAGTCATTTTATGAGCATATTGTCCTTTCTTAGATGAATGTGCATTATAGAATATACTTGTTTATAACAAAAACTCTGATTTCCTTAATGAATGTGTGAATATACCATATTTCATAGTCATAAGGTTGTATAACATATTCTTTAAGAAAATTAAGATTAAATCTTGATATTTGAGACTAGTTTTTATAAATTTCTCCATCAGTAATCAGAGAAATGCATTTTATTTAACATAAGAACTAGTAAATTTCACCTGCAAGATCTTATAGCTAATCAAACAATATTAATGTTTTTTCTTAGAAAATATTAATTTCATTGTTTTTATACTAATTTTACCAGGCAATTAAAATGAAATTTAAGTAGTTTGTTGATTATGATAGTTTGCCAAATAATGATCTTCAGTTTATGAGAAATAATTTTGAGATGGTTAACTTCGTTAGAAAGGGAAAAAATCTTCTATGCTCTTTGCCCATTTCTCACAAAAGTTTGTACTTAGTTTTCTTTTTCTCAAAAAATAATAATTAGCTTAATTGTATTCTAATTCTGTTATTTCAAAGTTGATTTTTTTCTTTTTTTGACTGGCCGTGGAACTTGAACTCAGGGCCTAGGTGCTATTCCTGAATTCTTTTTGCTTAAGACTAGCACTCTACCACTTTGACACATTTGAACCATGATTCTTAGGTCTCAGACTCCTGACTAGCTAGGGCTACAAGTGTGAGCCACCAGCACCCAGCCTCAAAGGTAATTTTAAATGTTCTTAATAATTTTATAAAATAAGGCAGTGAATTCTTAAGTAATCTATATTTGATGAGTTAGTTATGTTTTGGGGTTAATGATGAGCAGAAACTTTTCTCAGTGCCAGTGTCCATATTTCTCAGTATATAATGATTGATTCATTAATTCAGATTAATCTATTAGATATTAATAGGACAGTAAAAGATATTATAAAGAAATTATTTAGTAACAATAATTGAGATAAAACATGCAAAAGCATTTACAAATCAACATTATCATATACTTTTTTTTATTGTGAAAATATTGTACAGAGGGGTCCCAATTACATGGGTAAGATAATGAGCACATTTCTTATCGAGCATTGTATCCTCCTTCTTTGTTTCCCCTTCCCATCCCTTCGTATCCTCTCCCCCCCCCCCCCCACCAAAGTTGTAAAGTTCGTTTTTCGACATAACGACTTGTACATCTCATTGTTGCAATGGGTCCTCCTGTATCCCTGTTTTAACAATTTGTTTTTTCCCTTCCCCTCCACATATACCAACATATATAGTGAAAGCAGGGGTTATACCATGGGGGAGGGACATACAAGGCAACAAAGACATAATCTTATAAATATGTTAGAAACAATCGCATGAAAGATCTCTTTTTTTTTTTTTTTGGTCAGTCGTGGGGCTTGAGCTCTAGGCCTGGGAGCTGTCCCTGAACAATTCAGCTCAAGGCTCATGCTCTACCACTTGAGCCATAGCGCCACTTCTAGTTTTCTGGTGGGTTTTTTTTTTTTAATTGTGATTAAGTGATTACATAATTTCCCAAATTTTACAGTATTGTGGGATAATGATGCTCATTTAAAGTCACAAACTCATTCTAACTTTCCTGGAGCAAATTGTCTATCACGGTCTATAACATATAAAGGTATACACATATATACCATACATGTGATCAGCAGCATGGGGTTATTTAGTAGTGGTTCGACCAGATGAGTGGAAGTTCTTTGTTTCTTAAGTACTGTTAATTTTGTCTTATCACCTAACATTTTGGATTTAACATCCACTTATCAGGGAGACCATGTACCGTTTGTCTCTTTGCTCTTGGCTTACCTCACTCAACATGATTTCTTCTAGCTCCATCCATTTCCTTGCAAATGCCATTATTTTGTCATTTCTAATGGCTGCATAATATTCCATTGTGTATAGATACCACAATTTTTGGATCCATTCATCTGTGGTGGGGCATCTGGGTTGTTTCCATATCCTAGCTATTGTGAACAGTGCTGCAATAAACATGGAGGTGCATGTGTCCTTGTATATTGGTTCCTGTTGTTCAGGATAGATGCCTAGAAGTGGTATGACTGGGTCATAAGGGAGGTCAATCTTTAGCTTTCTGAAGACCCTCCAGACTGCTTTCCAAAGTGGTTGTATAAGTGTGCATTCCCACCAGCAGTGTAATAGGGTTCCTCTTTCTCCGCATCCCCTCCAGCATTTGTCGTTGGCTGACTTGTGGATGTGGGACATTCTGACTAGGGTATCTCAGGGTTGTCTTTATTTGCATTTCCCTCACAACCAGGGATGGTGAACATTTCCTCATGTGTTTCTTTGCCATTTTTATTTCTTCATCTGAGAAGTCCCTCTTTAGTTCCCTTGCCCATTTAGTAATAGGTTTGGGAGGGATTAGTTTCTTGAGTTCCCTGTATATGCAGGATGTTAACCCCTTGTCTGATATATTGCTGGTAAATATATATATATATATATATTTTTTTTTTTTTCTTGGTCTGGTCATGGGGTCTGAACTCTGGGCCTGGGCTCTGTCCCTCAGCCCTTCAGCTCAAGGCTAGCACTCTACCACTTGAGCCACAGTGCCACTTCCGGCTTTTTTTTTTTCTGCTTATGTGGTGCTGAGGAATTGAACCCAGGGCCTCATGCATGCAAGGAAAGCACTCTACCACTGAGCCACCTTCCCAGCCCGCTGGTAAATATTTTTTCCCAATTAGTTGGTTGTCTTTCTAGCTTGGTTGCGGTAGATTTAGCTGTGCAGAAGCTTTTTATTTTAAGGTAGTTCCATTTGTCGAGTCTCTCTCCAATTTGTTGTGACACTGGGACTCTGTTCAGGAAGTTCCTTCCTGTGCCTATTAGTTCAAGAGTCTCTCCTACTCTGTCCTGCAGTAGTTTCAGAGATTCAGGTTTAATGTTAAGGTCTTTAATCCATTTTGAGTTGATGTTGGTGCATGGTGATAGGCTGGGGTCCACTTTTAGTTTTCTGCATGTGGCTGCCCAATTTTTCCAGCACAAGTGGTTGAAGAGGCTGTGTTTCTTCCATTGTATGTCTTTGGCTCCTTTGTCAAATATCAGCTGACTGTAAGCCTGTGGATTTATTTCTGGATCTTCTATTCCATTGGTCTTCGGGTCTGTTTTTGTGCTAGTACCATGCTGTCTTTGTTATTATAGCTCTATAGTAGAGTTTGAAGTTCGGCATGGATATCCCTCCCATGTTGCCTTTATTTCCTAGAATTGTTTTGGCTATTCTAGGTCTTTAGTTGTTCCATATGAATTTTTGGACTGTTTTCTATATTTCAGTGATGTACATCATTGGGATTTTAATAGGAATTGCATTGAATTTGTATATTAATTTTGGCAGTATTACCATTTTCACTATATTAAGTCTGCCTATCTGAGAGCATGGGAGGTCTTTCCATTTCCTAGTGTCTTCTGCAGTTTCTTTCTTTAACTTTTTATAGTTTTCATTAAATAGTTCTTTTACATCTTTGGTTAGGTTAATTCCTAAATATTTTATTTTTTGGGAGGTTATTGTGAATGGGGTTGCTTCCTTTATTTCCCTCTCTTCTTGTACATTGTCAGTGTACAGGAAGGCAACTGATTTTCTTGGGTTGATTTTGTATCCTGCTACTTTACCGAAGTGATTTATGATTTGGGGATGGAGTTTTTGGGATCGTGAAGGTATAGTATCATGTCATCTGCAAAAAGGGATAGTTTAACTTCTTTCCCTATGTGGATTCCTTTAATGTCTTTTTCTTGCCTTATTGCCCTGGCTAAGGGTTCCAGGACTATATTGAAGAGGAGTGGAGACAGTGGGCATCCTTGCCTTGTTCCTGATTTTAGGAGAATTGGTTGTAGCTTTTCCCCATTAAGTATAATATTGGCTATTGGTCTGTCATAAAAGGCTTTTATTGTTTTAAGAAATGTTCCTTCTATTCCTATTTTCTCCAGAGCTTTTAGCATGAATGAATGTTGAATTTTATCAAAGGCCTTTTCTGCATCTGTGGAGATAATCATGTGATTCTTGACCTTGGCTCTGTTGATGTGTTGAATTACATTTATTGACTTACGTATGTTAAACCATCCCTGCATCTCTGGGATGAAGCCTACCTGGTCATAGTGTATGATTTTTTTAAATGTGTTTCTGGATTCTGTTAGCTAGAATCTTGTTAAGGATCTTTGCATCTGTGTTCATCAAGGAAATTGGCCTGTAATTCTCTTTTTTGGTTGGGTCTTTGCCTGGTTTGGGGATGAGTGTGATATTGGCTTCGTAGAATGAGTTTGGGATAGCTCCCTCCTCTGTTTCTCTGAAGAGCTTGAGGAGTATGGGTATTAGTTCTTCTTCTTTTTTTTTTTGGTCCGGTTGTGGGGCCTGAACTCTGGGCCTGGGCGCTGTCCCTCAGCTCTTCGGCTCAAGGCTAGCACTCTACCACTTGAGCCACAGCGCCACTTCTGGCTTTTTTTTTAAAATTTAATTTCATTTTATTTGTGAACATACTGTACAGAGGGGTTACAATTACATGGGCAGGATAATGCGTACATTTCTTACCAAGCATTGCAGCCTCCTCCTTTGGTTTACCCTTCACATCCCTTCCCAGCCTCCCCCCTCCCCCCCAATCCCAATCCTTCTACTTCCCCCCCTTCCCCCCCCCCCCCCCCCCCGCACCGACGTTGTAAAGCTCATTTTGGACATGACAACTTGTACTTCTCATTGTTGCAACAGGTCTACCTGTATCCTTAAACAACTGGATTTTCCCCATCTCCTCCACAAGTTATACTGACATCAAATATAGTGAAAGCAGGGGTTATACTGTGGGGGAGGGACATACAAAGCAACAAAGAGATAATCTTATAAATGCATTAGAAACACATGCATGAAAGAAAAAACCATTTAAATACATATCTAAGGGTTCATTTTCCTGACATCACATTATCTGACCTTTTCTGCTTGACTCATACATATACTAGATATTGCAAATAAGGGAAACCATGGGACCTATGTTTCTTTGGGCCTGGCTTACTTCACTTAATATAATTTTTTCCAAGTTTTTCCATTTCCTAACAAATGGGGCAATGTCATTCTTTCTGATGGAGGCATAGAATTCCATTGTGTATATATACCACATTTTCTTGATCCATTCATCTACTGAGAGGCATCTGGGTTGGTTCCATATCTTAGCTATGGTAAATAATGCTGCAATAAACATTGTTGTGCTGGTAGCTTTAGTGTGGTCTTGTTTGTAAACATTTGGGTAAATGCCCAAAAGTGGGATTGCTGGGTCATAGGGGAGTTCTATGTGAAGTCTTTTGAGGAACCTCCATACTGCTTTCCAAAGTGGTTGAACAAGTTTACATTCCCACCAACAATGAAGTAAGGTTCCTTTCTGTCCACATCCCCTCCAGCATCTGTTGTTGTTAGAGTTCTTGATTTTTGTCTGGCTTTTTTTTTTTTTTTTTTTTAAACCTGCTTATGTGTTGCTGAGGAATCAAACCCAGGGCCTCATGCATGCAAGGCAAGCGCTCTACCACTGAGCCAACTTCCCGGCCCTATTAGTTCTTCTTTAAAGGTCTTAAAGAATTCTGCTGTGAATCCATCTGGTCCTGGGCTTTTTTTTTGTTGGAAGACTTTTGATAGCTTCCTGTATCTCGTTGTAGGATATTGGCTTATTTAATTGATTTACTTCTTCTTTGCTCAGTTTGGGCAACTTGTATTTCTCTAAAAATGCATCCATTTCTGCCGGGTTTTCTTCCTTTAGAGAGTATAACTTTTGAAAGTAGTCTGTTAAGATTGTTAGGATATCTTGGGTATGTGATTTTTCCTGTGGCATCCCTAATCCTGTTTATATGGGTTTCCTCTCTTCTTTTTTTAATCAATCTTGCCAATGGTCCATCAATTTTATTTATTTTTTCAAAGAACCAGCTTTTTGTTTGGTTAATTTTGTCTATAGTTTTCTGATTTTCTAATTGATTAATCTCTGCTCTTAATTAGGTCTAGTAACTTTAGGTTCCATTTTTTCATGTTTTTCTAGCTGTTTTAATTGCAACATGAGATTATTTACTTGGTCTGTCTCTATTTTCTTGATGTGGGCACTGAGGGCAATAAATTTGCCCCTCAGGACTGCTTTTGCTGTGTCCCACAAGTTTCTTTGCGAGGTGTTTTCATTTTCATTGAGTTGTAGGAAATTTTTTATTTCTTCTTTGATCTCTTCCTTACCCAGGCATTGCTAAGAAGTGTGCTGTTCAATTTCCATGTATTAGAGAAATTTCTGCGGTGAACTAGCTTGATTCCACTGTGGTCAGATAGGATACCGGGGATTATGTCGATCCCCTTGCATGAACTATGATATGGTCTATTTTGGAGAAAGTTCCATGAGCTGCTGAGAAGAATGTGTACTGTGTTGTTTTAGGGTGAAATACTCGGTAGATGTCAGTTAATTCCGCTTGAAGTATGGCCTCACTTAATTCGGTAGCTTCTTTGCCAATCCTCTGGTTGGTAGACCTGTCCTTTGGTGAGAGTGGTGTGTTAAACTCTCCTAGTATTATCGTACTGGGATCTATTTTATTCTGTAAGTTTGAGAGTATTTGCTTAACATATCTGGGTGCACCAATGTTTGGGAAATATAAATTGATGATGGTAATATCCTCCTCTTGGATTGTTCCCTGTATTAATATGTAGTGTCTGTCCTTGTTTTTCTGTATTGATTTTAATGAAAAGTTTATTTTGTCAGATATCAGGATAGCTACACCTGCTTTCTTACTGGGGGCGTTTGATTGGTAGATCCTTTTCCAACCCTTTTTTTGTTTGTTTGTTTGTTTGTCTGTTTGGCTGAGAGGTGGGTCTCCTGAAGGCAACAGATGGATGGGTCATGTTTTCTGATCCAATCTGCAGTTCTTTTTCTTTTTATTGGCGAATTAAGCCCATTAATATTAAGAGATAGTATAGAGAGATGCATTGTGATCCCTGTCATTCCCTGTTTTCCTCAGTTTTTCTTTTTTCCTTTCCTCCTGTGCTTGCTCAGTTAGACTTCGATTAATGCCTGTCTGGGTGCAGGTCCCAGTTCCTGGTTGCTTTCTTCAGGTTGTGGCCCCCCTCTTAGTATTCTTTGTAATGCTGGCTTAATGTTTATGTATTCATTCATTTTTCTTTGCTATTAAAAATTTTCAGCTCTCCATCAAATGTGAATGCTAGCTTTGCCGGGTATATCAGTCTGGGTTGGCAGTTATTGGCTCTCAGGGCTCGTATGGTACTTTCCCAGGCCTTTCTTGAATTCAGTGTTTGTGTGGAGAGATCTGCGGTGATTCTAATTTTTTTTTTCCCATTGTAGTATAGCTCCTTCTTCATTTTTGCTGCATGCAAGATTGTTTGCTTATTATTCAGATCTATCATTTTTACTATAATGTGTCTAGAAGTGTTTCTCCTGGGATCTTGCTTGTTAGGTGTTCTATATGCTTCTGTTATGTAGGTAAGATGTTATTTTTTGAGATGGGGAAATTTTTCACCGATTATCTTGTTGAATAGGTGTTGGTTGCATTCCCTTGCTTTGATTTGATATTCCTTACCTTTGTCCACTCCAATTATACAAAGGTTAAATTTTTTGGCATTATCTGCTTGCTCTTGAATTTCCCTTTAGCATAACTTGAGTGATTTTTCCATATCTGTCATTTTTTGGTCCAGTTGGTATATTCTGTCTTCTGTATCTGACACTCTACATTCCATTTCATTCACTCTGTTAACTGTCGCTCCCATTGTGGTTTGCATGGAGGAAATGGACTCCTTTATGGATTCGATGTTGGTTCTCAAAGTACTGATCTCACCTCTTAATGAGGTATGTACTGCCTCTATTTTGGCATTTATCTCACTTCTTAGTGAGGTATGTACTGCCTCTACTTTTGGGTGTACCTTGTGTTTGAGATCCTGCATCTCTTTCTATAGTTTGCCCCTGTGTTCTTTCCATTTCTGGTCTATTTCTCGCTTTATTTCTTGAGTCATTGCCTCCAGCATCCCTTGGATGTAGCTTTTGTCTTCCATTCCTGCTTTGCTCCCACTGGTGCTCTACCCTGGGTGGCTGCTGGCTATTGGGGATAGCTTGCTATCCTGGGTGTTAATAAACCTTGTAATTTTTCTCTGATTTTTGCATGGGGATTCAGGGATTATTGGAGACTAATCTGAAATTTTGTTTTGGTGTGTCTGTCTTTGCTTGGTTGCTGTTTCTGTATTGGTAGAGAGAGTCTGTACCTGATCTGGGTTCTGTTGGGGGCCTACCTCCAGCTGTTGGTCTGACCTACATAGGATTCTCAGCTCTCTGCTGTAGATCACTGGCAATTCCTGCCTTTGGAAGGGTTGAGCAGCCTAGACTGCGCCTGTTTGCTCCTAAGGGTGCTCTTGGCAAGATTGGATGTTCTGGATGCACTCTCCCAGATACTGGAGTCTGCTATGGGCTCCTGATGATTTTGGGTTTTTTTTTTTTTTTTTTTTGGCCAGTTTTGGGCTTGAACTCTGGGCTTGGGCGCCGTTCCTCAGCTCTTCAGCTCAAGGCTGGCACCCTACCATTTGAGCCACAGCACCACTTCTGGCCCTTTCTGCTTATGTGGTGCTGAGGAATCAGATCCAGGGCCTCATGCACCCAAGACTAGCACTATACTGCTGAGCCACCTTACCAGCCTGAGCTCCTGCCTACTATCAGGTGCTGGTGGCCTGTGTTGTCCAATTCCCAGCCTAGAATATATGGGTTGGGTTCTGGTGGGGTTTGGGCTTCTCTTGTCCTGAGCCCCCTGGTCTTTTGTTGTCACAGGCGTGTTTCCTAGGGGGTGCAGTTCCCTGTTTTTCTCCCCTCTGCTGAGGCATATGCTCAGCTTCTGACTTCAGTTGGGAGGAGTTGGTTGTGTTGCTCAGGCACCAGATCCCCAGGCCTGGTCCCGGCCCCCTGCCTGGGGCACGCCAATTGGGCCTGTGATGCTGTGTATACCTCATAGGTTATGCAGCCTGGGGTACACAGTTCAAATTTCTTCTATTGGGTGTCTTGACCCAGGGGTGCTGTTCCTGGTGTGGGTGTTTAAGCTCCCTTCCAGGGGCGCTCTTGCTCTAGCCTGGCCAGCTGAGTGTGCTCTGCAGGCTGGTGGAGCTCTCAAACAGTTCCCAGTTTTGTGGTCCAGGTGTTGGGGTAGGGAGTCTGGGTCAGGGTCTGGGGATTCCCACCAGCTCTGGTCTCCCTTGAGGGATACACTGTCCCCTGCGGTGTACTCACCCTGGAGCTAGTTATTTCTGTGTGATGTAAGTCGTCCGTTGCCATTGCAATCAGAGTTCAGTTGGGGTGGTTGCGGGCTGGGCTGAGCGGTGGTGGCTCTGTGTGATTCTCTTCTATCTCTGCCTTGGTTGGGTCCATGCAGCAGGATGGGCCTCTGGCCTCTGCCCGAGGGGTGGGGGCGGGGCCTCCATACAGGTTCTGAGCGCTGGGGTTTTTCTCTGCACTCTCTGGATCAGCACCAGTTCCTTGCAGGTCTTCTGCTCTGTTTTTCTGTGGGCTCCTGTGTAGCTCTGGGGCTCCCGTCGTGGGGCCGAGTTCCAGGCTCGGGGGTTTCTCCGTTCATCACAATCGGCCGGTCTGACACCGGTACCTCAGGCGGCCTCTGTGCGGGTTATCTGCAGACAGCCCCCTGTTCTCTGGAACTCTGGCCATCATATACTTCTGATATTAAAATTATTTCAAATTGGTCTATTTTGCCAACTTAATACTATCAAAATAGGCAAGGAATTTTAGTTCAATATGACTATAGGTAGCATAAAAATCTAGCATTAAACTAGGCAGGCAGCATTGATATATGCCTGTAATCTTAACCAAGATTACAGAAATCTGAGATCTAGAAGAATGCAGTTCAAAGCCAGCCCAGTTAGAAAAATTCAAAAGCTGCCATTTCCAATTAACTAGCAAAATTCCAAACTGGAGGCGTGGCTCAAGTGCTAGAATGCCAGCTATGAGAAAGAAAGCCTTGAAGAAAATGAGTCCTGAGTTCAAGGCCTGGTACACACACACACACACACACACACACACACACACACACACACACAATGTTGTTACAGTATTTTTAAAAAACATATAGGGATTAAAATGAATGACAAATTAAATGAGCAGGTAAGTATATGTTAGAATTTGTATCAGTCAGATTGCAAAGCATACTGCATACTGCTCTTTTCTAAGGCTGAATCTTTTGATCCTTTGTTGGATTTTTTTCTTTTTCTTTTTTTCTTTCCCTTTACCATTATTTCTTTTTTAAAAAATTATTTTTTAAATTGTAAAGGTTATGCACAGAGTGGCTACAGTTACATAAATAAGGTAACTGTTACTTCTCCTATTTATCGTCTTTAAATAGGTTTCATTTCTATGGACTTTACTAATTTTGTCTCTCACAGTTTCTCAGACATTTTGACTATAGACTCTAATTATTGCAATATAGTTTTATACCTAATTCTGTTTTATCATCTGTGTTGCTTTGATCATTTAAATGAGACTATCAGTTTTCTGACAAAAGGGATTGCACCCTATCGTTCTGACAGCCATGGTATGGTTCACTGAGTAGCAAATGTTTAATAAATAAACACAAGCTGAGTTTTTGTTATTAAGAGAATACAGGGGCTGGGAAGGTGGCTCAGTGGTAGAGCGCTTGCCTTGCATGCATGAGGCCCTGGGTTCAATTCCTCAGCACCACATAAGCAGAAAAAGCCGGAAGGGGTGCTGTGGCTCAAGCGGTAGAATGCTAGCCTTGAGCTGAAGAGCTGAGGGACAGCGCCCAGGCCCAGAGTTCAGGCCCCACGACCAGACCCCCCCCCCCCCAAAAAAAAAGAGAATACAAATTAAACATTTTAGAAAATCATTTTTTCTCTGGATGTACATATATTTTATATGTACCATATCACCTATAGTCTCATAATTGAAGGTATTTGAAATAAAACCTTTTAGACCTTTATTCCCCAGTATTAAAACAATAAACACATATTAATAAAACACAAACATACTTTCTGGATAAATAATTGTTAAGCTACATCCCCAATCTTTGGGACAATGTATTCTTTTTTTGTATTTTTTTTTATTGAGATTAACTGATTACATAAATTTCACAAATTTCACAGTATTGTGAGATAGTGATATTTAGTTTAAGTCTCAAACACATTTTAACCTTCATGAGGCAGATTCTCATTATCATTGTCTATAAAGTTTGTGAATTCTATGAGCTTTGACAACTCAACTATTTCTTCCACATTGAATGATATGTACATTTCTTTCCTTTTGTTTAGTATAAGCCATTCCTTCTTCCCTCTCATTCTTTCTCTCCCATTGCTGCCCTTGAGTTGCTTAGTTCATTTTCATCAATGTCCAGTGCAGTGTTGGGCCCCACTGTTGTATATTTTCCCATTTCCCTCTTCTGGGGACAATGTATTCTTGAAGAACAGTTACAAGAATAGTAACACTTTTAGGCTGGGAATGTGGCTTAGTGGTAGAGTGCTTGCCTAGCATGCATGAAGCTCTGGGTTCAATTCCACAGTACCACATAAATAGGAAAGGCTGGAAATGGCATTGTGGCTCAAGTGGTAAAGTGCTAGCCTTGAGCAAAAGAAGCTCAGGATAGTGCTCTGAGTTCAAACCCCAGGACTAGCAGAAAAAAAAAAGAATAATAATACTTTAGAATTTACAAAGTAAAAGTCAACCTTTATAATAAAAAATTGTATACATAAAATGAAATTATTTCCATTTAGTACTCATTTACATTATATCAATTCTTTTTCTCTTCCTTGTTAATATTTATTCAGTTTAGTGAGTGTTTAAAGAACAGCTTTAGGAAGTGACCAGCAAACACTGTTTTGTGGGGAGTTTTTGTTTTGTTTTTTTGTTTTTCTTTTGTCTGTTCGGGGGCTTGAACTCAGGGCTTGGGCACTGTCTGTGAGCTCCATTTGCTCAAAGCTACCACTCTACCACCTGAGCTACATCACCATTTCCAACTTTTTCTGTTTATGTGTTGCTAAGGAACCAAACCCAGGGCTTCATATATGCTAGTCAAGCACTCTACCACTAAGCCACATATCCAGCCCTGTTTTGTGTTTATGTTTGATGGTCCTTATTTGAAATGGTTATCTACTTACTCAAGCTGTCTTTTAATGTTACTCTAGGGCATTTATCATAATCTAATAAAAATGTGGATAGGTTTTATCTCTTCCAGGAATTTCAGTCATTTGTTGTCATTTTAGATTTATTAATCCATGAAGAATATGACTCATTAAGTGTGGAAATCTTTGATAAATAATCATCACATTTTTATTATTTCTAAGGATTACAGAAACCAACCTACTTTTATTTTTTTGCTTTGTTATAAATGAAGTTTTTCAAGAGCATATAGATCTTATGCATATAAATAGTTCCCTTTGGATATGCGCATTCCACTGACAACTAATACTTGGTTATATTGTACTTGTTAGAAACCAAGTAAGCTCTAAAGAGAATTAAAAATGCAATTTTTGACCCCCATGAGGAGCAGAGAAAGACTATACTTGGTATAATACCCAGAAAACCATTCCAAGAAAATTTATTTCTGCATTTATTCAGTGAGTAAATTCTTGAGTGTCAACTATGTACCCAACCCTTATTTTGGGAACTTGGAAATTACTATTAAACCTGACAACATGTTCTGGCCTTTATGTAGCATATTCTAGTGGAGGAAACAGACAAATCAAAATACAAGATAAGTAAAACAAATGATAGGTGGATACTGACAAGTGCAATGGAGAGAACTAAGGCAAGGAAATAGAATAGGGAGTTTAGGGCATGATAGTTTTGAGTAGATGTATCATCAAAGACTTGTCAAACAGGAAGGAGATACTTGAATGAAGATCTTCAGGAGGTGGCCCTAGTTGGTAGGCCCTAGTTGTTAGTATTCCCTAGTTGTTGTTATATAACAGGTCCATAGATTTGTAGGTGAAAGCTCCCTGATTGTGAAGAGAATCAAGGAAGCAAAAGAGGGCTACAGTTGATGGAAAATGATTATTAATTGACTACAGATGATGGTGGCTCATGGTATTGTGGTAGCAGTGGAGGAAATTTAGAAACTAGGATTGTTCATAGTTAGAAATGAACAATGCAAAAAGAGAATCAAGTGAATGGTTAGGATTACCATTAATAGAGAGTGCTGCAGGGGAAGTGGTTTAGGGAGAAGAATCAGAACTATATTTTGAATATATTCAAGATGTCTTTTGATATTATAAGTAGCAATGTCAAATAGGCAGCAATTTATGGCATTTGGGGAAAAGGATAGCAGAAGAACTAAATATAAGTATGTCTGATAGATTGGGGAAACACTGGAAAGTAAAAGAAAAAAAGGAAAGACTTCAGGGGAGAAAAATAAAATTTCAGCTGGAACTTCAATTTGTATAAAGGGGATTCTAGTTAGGAAAAAGGTCCTAGAATCTTAGAATATGTAGACAACTCTTGA
The DNA here is from genome assembly GCF_024711535.1 of Dipodomys merriami. Classification (NCBI taxonomy): domain Eukaryota; kingdom Metazoa; phylum Chordata; class Mammalia; order Rodentia; family Heteromyidae; genus Dipodomys; species Dipodomys merriami. Next base: position 24,177,586 of record NW_027203937.1, on the reverse strand, counting down.
TGTTTATTTCTCTGCTCTTTCTTTCCTTGTTTGATTCATAAATGAGAATAATACTTAAGTTTTATCAGTGTTTAGTTGTTGAAACATAGATGTTAAGCCTTTTTTTTATTGTGGTAAAAATCTAAAACCATTTTAACCATGTATAAACATACATTTGAATGGCATTAAGCACATTCTGAAAGTTTTGTGTGTAAAAAGTTTTTTTCAAAATGTAAATATTGTTGCTTATGAACAAAAACAATTTAGAGCTTATTTGTGTTTTGCTTCCAAGAGTACTGAGCATTTTATTATCGTAATATTAAAAGATTTGGCCATGCAGAAAAAATAATTTAGGCCTCATTTCTAAAACGACTTTTTTCCACTTTTAGGAACTGACTTTCCATTTAAGCAAGTGTCATTTTAATTATTTGAGTCACTACTTAGAAATAATTTGCATATCTTACTCATCTTTGATACCTCACTCAAAAGGGACATGCTCAAAACCATAGTACATATCTTGAGTTTAAGAAACTTTTCAAAAATGAAATAAGTAGTTCTTGCTTTAGCAATTCTTTACATGATATTTATAAAGAAGATTTTTGTAAATCATCTGCCTGATGTATGCTAAGAACATCTTTATGAACTGTGAACGTGGGAAATTCTGTCTGTTCATTATAATGTCACTTTTTCTAGGGAACAAAGAAGGAAGAGATTGATGGTGAAGAAGTGTCTGGTTTAATTCAGCCTGCAGAAGTGTTTGCTCCCAAAAGCCTGGTGTTGGTATCCAGATTAGATTATCCAGAAATTTTTAGGGTAAAGAACTCATATATCATTGTTAATTAGTATTATTTTATAACTCTTTTGAGTGAATCATGATGATAAGTTTTTTGTATTGAAAATATCATTATAGTGATTCATCAATAAAATTAGTTTGAACAGAAGAAATAAATTCATGTTGAATGAATGTTATACTTGAGTAAGTTAATGATACTGTTTACACATTCAAGGTTATAGTATTCTTTTTAAATAGGTCTAATATTAATTGAACAAACTTTATAAATAATTATAAAAAATAATTTTATCTTCTGCAAATTAAAAAGGAAATTAGTAATTTAACAGCCTTAATATTTATTGACCTTATGATCAGTCTGAAGTAAGTAGGAGTAATTGATATTTCATGTAATTCTTATAATTATTTGAATAATAATTTAAAAGTCTCATGTATAACACTCATAAAAATGATCATAATTCAAATAATTCTCATAATACTGCCAACATATCTTTAAAATTGTTTATAGGCTGGATATGGTGGTGCATTATTGTAATTCTAACTGGAGACAAGCAGGAGGATCTCAATATCAAGACAGTCTTAAGTTACAAAGCCAAGACCATGTTTCAAAAAAAAAAGACTCTCTCTCTCTCTCTCTCTCTCTCTCTCTCTCTGTCTCTGTCTCTCTCTCTCTCTCTCTCTCTCTCTCTCTCTCTCTCTATATATATATATATATATATATATATATATATTTGAAGAGAAAAATTGTTCTAGCTTTTTTCTTTGGATACTCAGAATTTGCAATTGTTAAAAATTATTTTTAAGTAAGGATTTTTAAGTATTTGTAGTAATGCATACTTTCTGAAAAAGTCTAGAAAATGAAATTATATATTCTAGAAAAAAAATCAGTTTGTGTCACTTTATTCCAGTGGGTAATTCTTTTTAAAAAAATTTTTTTTATTGAGATTATTGAGTACATAAATTTCACAATATTGTGAGATAGTGATACTTAAAGTCCCAAACACGTTTTAAACTTCACAAGGCAAATTGTCATTATCGTGGCCTATAATGTTTGTGAATTCTGTGAGCTCTGACAACTCAACTGTTTCTTCCACATTGGGTGATATGTACATATCTTTCCTTTTGCTTAGTCAGTGGATAATGTCTAACAATTAATTTTTCAGTCACAAATTTCTATAAATTAAGATTACATTTTATCTATTGTTTTATCACCCGAGTTCAAAGTGATTTCTTATTGTCTATGAATTTTCTATTGAATAAATGTTCTAGATATATAAGAATCACAAAGAAAATCTCTAATTTTTTAACTTGAAATTTCAAGTTATGAAAAGTAAATTGAAATGATAAGGCAAACTGTAGGTCAACAACAGTTTTAACCCTGCAAATTAGCTAGATTAGTTATCTGCAAGAGAAACCTGTTTTACAAATTATGGCTTTCTGCCATAAACTTACCGCATTTAGAGGTTCTGGTCCTAGAGGAAAATTTAATAAACTTAATATTATTTGTGGCTTAAAATTGATTCTGTGTTCTCGGCAGAATAGACTTTAATTGATTCAAAAAGGCATCTTCCTGGGAACAGATGTCATAATTTATTTTCGGTGCTTTTTTCCATGCAATGACTATATTCATCTTACTCTTTTCAGGCTTGCCTGGGTTTGATTTATACTGTATATGTGGATAGTCTGAATGTCTCCTTGGAAAGTCTCATTGCAAACCTTTGTGCTTGCCTTGTCCCAGCATCTGGAGGGTCTCAGGTAAATAGAATAGAAAAGGAAGTGGAGTTAATTTATTTTGTGTAGAAAGGGAAAGAAAGAATTGTTTTAATACTTTCGTTTTAGAAAATACCCTCGATTAGGTAAGCAGTATGTCTTCTAGGAAGACACAAAAAATTCCATTCTTTTCTTAGTTACAAGGTTTATTTTAACAGTTCACCTTTCATATATTGTAATTAGAAGTCATATTTTGTGTAACTTGAACTCTGTAATTTTTGACTGTAACTTCTTTAGGCTGAACTTTTAAAAGTGCTCTTTCTACCTTTCTGACTCCTATGTAGAGATATGTCATTTTTGTTAAATTAAAAATATTTGAGTGACAAAAATTTTGAGACAACCTCAAGAAAACTCCATAGATCATTGTAACATTACAACTGCTTTAAAATAGATTCCTTTATTCAATATATTTTGAAATTTTCATATTTGTCTCTGAAGTAGAAAAAATCATTTCTGCTATGGTTTGTTTCTAGCAAACATACTTTAAATGTGGATTTTGAGCTAGGGCATGTAGCTCTTGGTAAGAGTACATGCTTTATGTATGTGAGGCCCAGAGTTCAACTCCCCAGTACCTCCCCCTCCAAAAAAAATCTTATCCTTAAACCCTGAAAACAATTGGTTGATCATTTGTTTTATTTTTACATAATATTGAGTGAGAAGGATAACTCTAAAACATTCACTGAAATCCTCAATATGACAGAAATGTTAAATAAAGTTAGAGCTTGTAGTTTTTATTTGTCCCCTGCGTTTTTGACCATTCTGTCTTTTCATGGTCTTTTAATTGTTAGTCTCATTTAAAATAAAACAAACTGCTGTTCATTTCTTCCTTACATCTGCTACAAGGGTAGAATATGAAGTGTAGGTTTGATAACAGTTGGGCCTAAACTTTAAAGAAACAGAATTGTATTTTGAACTTTTACTAAAGTTGACTTTAACACTTTTTATGTGTTGTTCACTACAATTGTTAGTTAATTTTGTGTCTCAACTTCATTAAATTTTCAACTTTCAGCTACTGAATTTTCTTGTGCTATTTTTAGTTGTACACAAAGTAACTGTAATGTTACTTTGCATTTGTTAATTAACTCTTACATGGTCATTTGATCTAAAGTTGAACTTTGAAGAGATTTTTTTTTAAGAAAGTGTCCAAATCACATTGATTTTGTGTCTGTTTCTTATTCTGCAGAAACTGTTTTCACTGGGTGCAGGAGATAGACAACTGATCCAGACTCCTTTACATGACAGTCTTCCCATCACAGGCACTAGCGTGGCTCTTTTGTTTCAGCAGTTGGGTAGGTCTTTTTTTTTTTTTTTTTTGGTTGGTCATGAAGGTTGAACTCAAGGCCTAGGCACTGTCCTTGAACTTTTTGCTCAAGATTAGCACTCTACCACTTTGAGCCACTGTTCCATTTAATTGGAGATAAGAGTCTCATAGACTTTTCTACCTGGACTGGCTTCGATCCTCAGATCTAAGCCTGAGTTGCTAGGATTTTAGGCATGAGCCACTAGTGGGGGGGGGGGGGGGAGAGAGAGAGAGAGAGAGAGGAGAAGCTAATATGTTTCTTTTTAGAATGAATGGATGTACAACATTCAGAATTATTAAATGCCAATGAGTTTTCACCTCAAAGTAGTTAATTTCATATTAGGTGAATTTCACCTCAGTGAAAAAAAAAGTCTGAAATATAAGTTGTAGAAATGTTCCATTTTGAATAAAAACCTGAAATCTAGGAAAACATATTCATGGGTTATGTAGAATTTATAGGTTAGGTATTTTGCTTCAGAAATTCTAAAAGATTGGACTTTTGTTTTTATGTCATTGTTTATTTATGATTGTTGGCAACATAAATAAATCTAAATGCATTCAATAAGCCTTTTCTCTTCTGTTTTCAGGAATTCAAAATGTGCTGAACCTCTTTTGTGCAGTCCTTACAGAAAATAAGGTTCTCTTCCATTCTGCAAGTTTCCAGAGACTTAGTGATGCCTGTAGAGCCTTGGAGTCTTTAATGTTTCCTCTTAAATATAGGTGAGTTTTTTACTTGTTCATTGTATTTTTTCTAAATAGGTACTACTTATTGGTAAATCAAATGTCATGGCACAGTGGCTTTGAGCCAGGGTTATGCTGGTGTAAAAGTCTACTAAAACCTTGCCTAGAATTTGGAATTTTTCCAAGTTATACTCTATTGTGGATTAGTGAAAATTATTTTGATTAGTATTGTCAGACTTGTCATTTTCTTTAAATATAATTACTAATAAAAGCCTTTGGTCAATGCTATTTAATATTAAGGGAATATTACTTCTAGTCGTTATAATGGTATTGTAATTCTGTTAATAGAACCTTTAATATTATTAGATACTTACTAAAGATATATATGTGTATATGTGTACATTATCAAACTTGGATTAAATACATAGGCCTTCATTATAATTTTTTTCTATTTTAGGGAATAGGTTAAAACTTTCTATAATAAAATATTAAATAAATTTTAAGCATTACAATATTTACTATACTGTAAATGTACAGTATTTACTATACTGTTTACTAATCATACCATCTAGGAAACTTCAGATCATTCACTGTACATGACACTTGAGATTGTCTCTAGAATTTCTTTAATTCTTTTAAGTCTATGTGCTCTTCTGAACCTTCTTGACTTTAATTTTTTTTTGATGCTCTTCACTGAATTCTAGAACCGAGTATAGAGAATGAAATATTAATGACTATATTCTATTGGCAAATTATTACTTAATCTTCAAACACAAGTGTCATTTAGTGTTAGTCTTTAATGTCAGATTTCTTCAAACAATGACATAAAGAGCCTGATTGTTAGGGGGAAGAAGTAATTAACAAAGCCCACCTGGGTTCCATTTACTTTGTCTTGTTATATTTGATTATATCTTAAAACATTAAATTTTTAATCCTTGAAAAATTAACATTAACATGCATGACAATTGATCATTTTAATTATAGATAATATGAAGTTTATACTGTATAAAAGTGAAAGAAAATATATTATGGGAAAAAATAGATAAATAACATTTTAATTGTTTACAGTTACCCTTATATTCCCATTCTCCCGGCTCAGCTACTGGAAGTTCTGAGTTCCCCCACACCTTTCATTATTGGAGTACATTCCATTTTTAAAAGTGATATCCATGAACTTGTAAGTATTCATCTTTAAATTTCCTGGTTATTAAGTCTAGAGCCTTCCATTTCTTTGAGTGCTGTAACATTTAACTATTTTCGGATCTTTTGCATTTCTAACAGAGATGGACTGGAATAAAAACAATGAAAAGTATAAATATATTAATTTTGCCACATAGTATATATGGTTGATTTTGTGTGTGTGTGTTTGCTGGTCTTGGAGCTTGAACTCAGGGCCTGTACACTGTCCCTTAGCTATTTAGCTCAAGGCTAGTGTTTTACTACTTGGGCCATACTTCTTCTGGCTTTTTGGTAGTTAATTGAGATTAGACTCACAACTTTCCTGCCTGGACTGGCTTTGAACTTTGAATCCTCATATTTCAGCTTTCTGAGTAGCTAGGATTACAAACTGAGCCACTGTGGTGCCCACTCTGGGAAATTTTTTTAAAAGAGAATTCATTGGTTTTGGGTTTTTTGTTGTTGTTGGTGGTGGTGGTGGTGGTGTCAGTCTTGGGGCTTAAACTCAAGGCCTGGGCACTGTCCCTGAACTTTTTTCTTTTTGCTCAAGACTATTGCCAGGTAAGTTACAGTTCCACTTCTGGCTTTTTGAATGTTAACTAGAGATAATAGTCTACATACTTTCCTGCCTTGGCCTATGTTCAAACTGCAATCCTCAGATATCAGCCTTCTGAGTAGCTAGGATTAGAGGTACCATCCACTGGTGCTTGGCTTTCATTAGCTTTTTTTGACAAGGGATCTCATCTCTGTTGCCCATTCTAGACTTGAACTCCTGAGCTCAAGTGATCCTACTGCCTTGGCTTCCTGTAGCTCGGACTAAACATGTGCATCAACATACCCAATTCTTATATATATATATATATATTTTTTTCTTTTTTGTTAGCCATGGGGCTTGAACTCTGGGCCTGAGTGATGTCCGTCAGCTCTTTAGCTCAAGGCTAGCTTTACCACTTAAGCCACAGCACCACTTTGGTTTTCTGGTGGTTTATTGGAGATAAGAGTTTCACAGGGCTGGGAAGGTGGCTCAGTGGTAGAGCGCTTGCCTTGCATGCATGAGGCCATGGGTTCGATTCCTCAGCACCACATAAGCAAAAAGAAAAAAGCTGGAAGTGGCGCTGTGGCTCAAGAGGTAGAGTGCCAACCTTGAGCTGAAGAGCTGAGGGACAGTGCCCAGACCCAGAGTTCAGGCCCCACGACCGGACCCCCCAAAAAAGAAAAGAGGGTAAATGATTAATTAATATTCCCTTTCTATGTTTTTATTTATTTATTTATTTTTTAGTCAGTCGTGGGGCTTGAACTCTGGGGCTGGGCGCTGTCCCTTAGCTCTTCAGCTCAAGGCGAGTGCTCTACCGCTTGAGCCACAGCGCCACTCCCCCATTTCTATGTTTTTTAAATAAGTACTTAATTCATATTTTAATGTGAGACCTGTCTTAGTCCTCAATGACTGAAAACTAACTAGAGAATTTAGTTTTAGTGGTATGCAAACTCAATATAAGCCCCTACTAAATTTATATTGTTAATTCCAAATAGCAAATATTTTTTTAAAAGGTAAATACTGAAGAAAGAAAAGCTAGGTTGTAGAATAATGTTTCATTCTAGTTATCACACTTTTAAGAGGAGCTGTAACAAAATGAAGTACTTCAGCCTTGGCATAGTGGCTCATTCCTAAAATCCCAGCTTCTTAGGAGGTATAGATCCAGGACTATTGCATTTCAAGGCCAGTCTGGACAAAAAATTAGCAAGATTTCATTTAATAAGCCAGACATGGTGATGTGTGCCTGGAATTCCAGCTCCACAGAAGGCCATAGTAAGAGGATTGAATTCTGAGGCCAACCCTGACAAAAATAAAAGCCCTACCTGAAAAGTAACTAACACAAAAAGGAGTTGGGGCATAGCCCAAGTTGTAGTCTGCCTGCCTAGCAACCATAAGGATCAGAATTCAGACCATAGTACCACCAATGTAAATATGTAAGTAAAAGTAAAGTGCTTCAGAGAAGGATATCCAGGATTATCAGGAGTTTATAAACGATAGTTTATAATGCTTTAAAGAAATTTTCTCAATAGTCTAATACTGTTTGGTAGCCAAGGATAAATGTTTAAGTGGCTGTCATAGTGAGGAAGGTAAGATACTTCTCTCTCTCTTCTTTATTTTTTTTTCTTTCTTCCCTCATCTTCTATTTCCTATCCTCTATTTCTCCTTTTGCAGCTAGTTGTAAGGTCTAAAAGAGAATCAGTGGGGATAATAGGTATAGAATGAGCATTGCCAGCCACAGGGCTGTCTAGTAATAGAATAAATTCCTTATATGAGATGAGGACTATACTGTGTGAAGAACAGATTTCCTGACAATTTCTCATTCTACTTCTGATTTAGTTTCAGATGTTAGCACCAGGTCTGTTAGTAATTACTCAGTGATTACAGTTATTATCAAAACAGAAGTGTCATTTAAACTAACAAAAAGATTATTCAACATTATAAACAGGACCCCCCTTTGTATATTAATCATTTTCCTAACCTTATATGTTGATACCTCGTTTATTTTACCATATAAAATATATAAATTAATAAATATTAACATAGTATAATTAGCACTAGTAAAAGCATAATGATATGATTTGTGAATAATTTTGTTACAGCTAAATACAATCACACTTGATGGCACAAACCAAGTTTTGCCAAGTGTAAATTTCTTAACATTTTAATGATTAAATTAAAATGAACTGTAATCATATTAGCAATGTAATAGCTTAACTAGTCTCACCTAGTGTCTCTTAGATCTTAATGTAAGTTATTTTTAAATATGAGTTGGTAAAGGATAAAATCATTTTTTCCCTTAACAATAGTCATTAGATGTATATTGCTTTGCTGTAATTTTGGAGTAACTATTTAGTATTTGAGCTAAGATACTATAAGAAATCATCCAAATACATTAAATGGCTCACTTGGAACAGTGCATAGAATGTTCCATTATGCTAAACAAGTTTGTTCTACAAAGTCATTTAATGTCCAACCTTTCTTTCTCATATTTCTACCAGAATCCTCTCAGGCATTGTCATTAGCTGATAGCTTAAGGCCAGGTTGCTGCTAATATATAATTTCAACATATGGGAAAAGGAATGAGAGCATGAAAGAGCCTTAATAATAATAGCCACTAACTTGGAGAGCTGGATTACACATAACACTTTTTGTGTTCCATTGCTGTTGAAACAATCACATGCACCACATAATTCTAAAGGAAGCTGAGAATTGTAAGATAACTAGGAAGTTAATAATGAGCCAAGAACTTTTATTTCTATAAACAGCCAAAAATCTCTTCTACAAATGATTCTTCTGATTTTGAGTCAGTCAAGGCCAAGTGATTTTGCTAAGCAACAAATGAAGTGTACTAATTATAAGTTAATTTTTTTTATCTCTTGCAGTTAGATGTAATCATAGCAGATTTGGATGGAGGCACTATTAAAATTCCTGAATGTATTCACCTCTCTTCTCTCCCGGAACCACTTCTTCATCAGACTCAAGCAGCTCTTTCATTGGTATGCTTTTTTTTTTTTTTTTTAAATAGTAATTTATTACTAATTTAAGTGTGAAACTAAGATAACTAGAATTAAAAATCATTGTCAGTAATTACTTTAAACAGAATTTGAAGCATAAATATTATACTTAGAGACTTCACTTACCAAGTATTTTTTATAAATATACTTTGAATCTAATTACATATTTTTCATGTTATTCATTTATTCAGCATATTCATTTAGTAGACACTACTGCATAAGCTATATATTAGTACTAAAAAGTACAACTGTGAAAACAATATAAAATTTTACCTTAAAATCCATTGATTTCCCCCAACATTTTTTCCCCTTTCCTTTCTATTGGTGTCACATTCTTCTAGTAGATATGCTATGTGTAAAACAGTATCTTCTCAGAGTTTTTAGGCTAATTCAGAACTTATGACTTGTGAAATGTTAAATATCTAATCCAGTGAAGTTCTAAGAAAATCGTTGGAATGTGTTTTTCCATTTGAAAAAATTTAATTTTTGAAGTTATTCTACCTTGGTTATTTTTTATTTATTTATTTATTTTTTGGGTCCGGTCGTGGGGCTGGGTCCGGTTGTGGGGCCTGAACTCTGGGCCTGGGCCCTGTCCCTCAGCAGTTCAGCTCAAGGCTAGCTCTCTACCACTTGAGCCACAGCACCACTTCCAGCTTTTTTCTTTTTGCTCATGTGGTGCTGAGGAATCGAACCCAGGGCCTCAGGCATGCAAGGCAAACGCTCTACCACTGAGCCACCTTCCCAGCCCCATACCTTGGTTATTTTTAAAAATATAATTTTACTGACAATGCTTTAACTTCTCACTTATCCATCAGAAAACTTAATCTTACAAATATTTTATATTTTTTTATTTTTTGGTCAGTTATAGGGCTTGAACTCTGGACCTGGGTGCTGGTGCTGTCTCTCAGCTCTTCAGTTCAAGGCTAGCACTCTACCACTTGAGCCACAGTAGCACTTCTGGTTTTCTTAGTGGTTTATTGGATATTAGTCTTACAGCCTTTCGTGCCTGGGCTACCTTTGAACTGCAATCCTCATATCTCAGCCTCCTGAGTAGCTAGAATTACAGGCGTGAGACACTGGCGCCTGGCAGTATTTTTGTTGTTGTTGTTGTTCTTGGACTCTGGGCCAGGGCACTGTCCCTCAGCTCTTCAGCTCAAGGCCAGCACTCTACTACTTGAGCCACAATGCCACTTTTGGTTTTCTGGTGGTTTATTGGAGATGAGAGTCTCATGGACTTTTCCTGCCAGGGCTTGCTTTGAAAACAAGCCTCCAGATCTCAACCTCCTGAGTAGCTAGGATTACAGGCATGCCTGGCAATATTTTTATTTTTTAATTGTTATTATAAAGGTGATGTACAGAGGGTTAGAGTTACATAAGTCCGGTGATGAGTATGTTTCTCTTTGGACAGTGTTACCCTTTTTCTTACAGTTTTTTACTCCCATCCCCTCAGACAAGTTATATAGAAAATACTACTGCTGCATTTGGTCACCCAAACTTTCAATTTTATGTTAAGTCAATGTTTGTCTTATTATGCGGGTTTAAGGATAACTGACCTTTTCTAATACAATTTGTAATACAAACTATGATAGAGAGGAAACGAAACTAGCTGGACTGAATCTCCACTCTTTCCGTTTATATCATTCAAGAAATTCTATTTTCTTCATCTTTAGGCTTGTTTTCTGGTCTTTATAGGATGAGTGGGTCTTTTTGTTGTAAACATTTCTTATTAGTACAAAAAAATGATACAAAGGAGTTACATGGGGATATTTTTGTATTATACTTGGGTCAAATTCCCTTCTATTACACTTTTTAGCCTCTTTTTTACCCTCCTCCTTTAGCAAAAAGATTAGGCAGTATGCTGATGCTGTTGACTATTTTTCTGGACGCTGCTGGAGATATCTGCCTTTTGTTTACCATTTTTAAATGTTTTGTTTTTTTTTACAGATAAGTAGGTGAGTGTTTAGAAATAATTTTGAGATGGGCATTGGTGGCTTGTGCCTGTAACCCTAGCTACTCAGTAGGATGAGATTTGAGAATCACAGTTCCAAGCCAGCCAGGTAGGAAAGTCCATGAGACTCTTTTCTCCAGTTAACCACCAGAAAACTGGATGTGGAGTTGTGGCTCAAAGTTGGTAGAGTGCTAGCTTTGAGCAGAAAAACGCAGGATGTGATAGGGGAAACACTAGGGCTCCTTGTTACAGGTTGAAACTTCCTAAGTAAAGATCCAGAATGACAACAAATCAAAGAAAGACTGGATAAATGAGATTGCATCAGACTGAAGAGTTTCTGTATGGCAAAGGACATAGCTAGCAAGATAAATAGAAAGCCCACAGAATGAGAGAAGATTTTACTAGCTATTTCATCAGACAAGGGCTTGATATCTAAAATATATAGAGAGAGCTCAAAAAATTAAACCTTCCCAAAACAAATCCTCAAAGAAACAACAACCTAATTAATAAGTGGGTTAAAGACTTAAAGAGAGACTTCTCAGAGGAAGAAAAAAGGATGGCCAATAGATACATGAAGAAGTGTTCAACATATCTGGCCATAAAAGAAATGCAATCAAAACAACATTGAGATTCCACCTCACTCCAGTAATAATGGCTATTATTAAGAAAACTAACAATAACAGATGGTGGTGGGGATGTGGCCAAAAGGGGACCCTATTACACTGTTGGCAGGAATGTAAACTTGTTCAACCATTCTGGAAAGCAGTGTGGAAGTTCCTCAAAAGACTATACATAATGCTTCTCTACGACCCACTCCTGGGCATTTACCCAAATGATCACAAACCAAACCAAACTAAAGCCACCAGCACAACCATGTTCATTGCAGTATTCTTTACCATAGCCAAGATATAGAATCAACTCAGATGTCCCTCATTGGATGAATGGATCAAGAAAATGTGGTATATATACACAATGGAATGCTATGCTTCCATTAGAAAGAATGACATTCTCCCATTCGTAAGGAAATGGAAAAACTTGGAAAAAAGTTATACTAAGTGAAGTAAGCCAGACCCAAAGAAACATAGGTTGTATGATTTCTCTCATTTGTAATAATTAGAATGTGCCTGTAAATCTACAAATAAACCCAATGGATAGTAAAAGACAAATAATTACACTTGGACATGATTAAACAGTACTCTAAATATTCATACAGAACAAAGGAGGATTACAAGGGCTCAATAGCTATGTGGAAATAATCATATAACATGATGCTTATCAAAATGAACTCCAAGAAATGGAAACAAGGTGGTTTTTTTTTTCAAAAAATTTTACTGTGTGCATATTTTCTTTTTTCTTTCCTTTTTTTAATTTCCCTTTTGTCGCTGTTTTTGATTTCTGTACTCTGTCTTGTATATAAGTTTATCTCATTTGGGGAAGGGAAGCACAGAAATGGTGGGATAAAAGGTGAACCAATTCAACAGTAATACTCTCTAGACACTATTTTGGAAATAAACTATACAACTTGAAGGGAAGGGGAGGTGGGAGGGGAAAAACTGAGAGAGAATGTGTGTGTGGGGGAACAGTGACACTGGTCAAAGGGAAATGTACTCATTACCTGTAATGTAACTGTAATCCTTCTGTATATCACCTTTACAATAAAATTTAAATTAAAAACAAAAGCTCAGAGACAGCATCCAGGCCCTAAGTTCAATTCCCACAACTGACAAAAAGAAATACATATTCCTTATGTAACTGTAACCCTTCTGTGTATCACCATTATAATAACAAAAAAATAAATTAAAAATTATTTTGGAAGGTATCTTTTCATTTTAATGATTTATGTGTTTGTTTTCATATATATTTTAAATAGTATATAAAACCTTTGGTTACACAGATAATATCCAAAATATTACATTTTAACATTTGCTGAAAGAAAAATATTAACTGTGATTTGTAGATGGCATAGAGATATATCAATAGCTGAAAAGTTGTATTTGAGTGTTTGAAGAACAACTTGTGGGCTGGGATGTAGCTCAGTGGCAAAGCACTTGCCTAGCAAGTGCAATGTCCTGGGTTCAATCCCCAGTACCAAAAAAGGAAAAACAAGACAAAATACATTTAAAGAACAACTTGTATTAGGTATGAAATTTAACAAACATCCTTTGTTCTGTTTTGACCATTAGATAATAAGTAAGGAATCTGCCAGAAACTGGCAGGATACTTTAACCCTCATTACTTGTGTAACCAAATTTGAATAGTTTCTACAAATTTGAATTTTGTCATTTATGGAAATAGTATGCCTGTAGCTTCCATTCTACATTGTGTAGCATAATAAACTGAATAAAAGATAAGAACATTATATAGTATCAAACTAGAATGACAGGATATCAATATAATGGACCAACAAGTAAATTGTCATTGTTCTTATACACAAATAAGCTTTGCTTGATGGTAAATAATTATAATCAAATCCATGGTTGCGTAGTAACCATGATGATGTTATAGATACTGAAACCTTACTAAACCACCAAAGGGACTAGATAATTTGGTTGTAATTATTGTTGACATTTAAATTTTTTCTTATTTTATTTGCTTTTTTGCTTGCTTGTTTCCTTGTTTTTCTATGTAGTATTTCTATATAGTGCAAGCTGGCCTTGAATTCATTATTCTCTATCCTTAACTTCCCCAGTACTGGTATTACAAGTGTACACCACATGCCTGGCTTCATATTGACTTTCAAGGGGCTGGGAAGGTGCCTCAGTGGTAGAGCACTTGCCTTGCATGCCTGAGGCCCTGGGTTCGATTCCTCAGCACCACATAAGCAAAAAGAAAAAAGCCGGAAGTGGCACTGTGGCTCAAGTGGTAGAGCGCTAGCCTTGAGCTGAATTGCTGAGGGACAGCGCCCAGGCCCAGAGTTCAGGCCCCACGACTGGACCCCCCCCAAAAAATAAATAAAAATAAAAAATAAAAATTTAAAAAATAAAAATAAAAAAACATATTGACTTTCAAGATTTGAGTCTTTTGATTGGTTCTTACTATGAAAACCCTTATTTGTTTTATTTTTACTTTGTTTTACTTTTTTTTGTGGTACTTGTATTGAACCCAGTGCTTTCATATAGCTGGTAAGTGCTCTAACCCTGAGTTACATCTTCAGTCATTTTTACTTTTATTTTGAGAAAATATCTGACTAAGTTACTTAAAGTAATATTATACTTTTGCCTCAGTGTCCTGAATATCTGGTTGTGTACCACTAGGCATGAATTTAAAAGCCTTAGTATTTGAAAATTATTCTGCAAAGACAAAATTTTGTTTATATATGTCTATATATAGTTATATACAATGTTTTATGTATATATATACATATATATACACATATATATGTGTATATATGTGTGTATATATGTGTATATATATGTATATGTGTATATATATGTATATATATGTGTGTGTGTATATATATATATATATATATATATATATATATATATATATACACACACACATATATACATGGGCAGTTTTGCCTTTTTCTACATGCACTTTCTACGTGGACCTTTCTTCCCATCCACTTACCAGCTTGCTTTCCTTTGACATCTGACTCAAACATTAACTTATTCCCTTTTTCCTCAGTATTTTAACCTAAAAATAAAATCGGCATCATAGACATATAGTTCCACCCCAGACCATTCCCTTTCTAGTTGTGCCTACGATTATAAAATAGTTTTGTGTGTATTCTATAAGAACTTTTTATTCTCGTATATATGTATATCTGTATAAGCATACATATTTGTGTTGTTTTCAAAATAAGCAAGATGATACTATGTAGATTTCTCTAGAATATTTTTCCCACTAAATACTTTGTCTTAGATATCTTATCATGGTAGTACAGACACAGCTAGCTCATGAAGGTAAAATAACATAATTAATGTAATTATAGTTCATTATATTGCCAGAAGGAGATTAAAGAATAGTTTTATTGTTGTTAACATATCTTGTTTAACAAAATTTATCTCCTTTAGATTTTACACCCAGATTTGGAAGTAGCGGATCATGCTTTTCCTCCTCCTCGAACAGCTTTATCCCATTCAAAAATGCTGGTAAGTTGTTTAATTTTTATATTTAGTAGTTTTAAAGAAGCTACTTTTTTTTATTTGTAGGGTTGCTAAAGAAGTTGAGTGGAGTTAGATAGTCAGTATAGTAATAAATGCTGCAATTCAAAGTTAAGTCAGTTGCCACTACTGTCTTTGTGTTCTGCCCAACAAGGACAGTACATTGATCAAAAGAGTAGGACTATGATGTTGCCTGAGGAGCCAAGGATAAGTCATTATATTATAGCTTGGAAAACTTCCATTCATTAAATAAAAATAGAATCAAGAGTTTGGGTATTTTTGTTGTAGTAGTTGTCCTGTTGTTTTGGTTATTGTTATTTGTAGTGGTTGGGATCAAATCCAGACCATTGTTTATACTAGGCCAGTGATCTACTGAGCCACATCCTAGCTCTCAGTAAGCATTTTTTTTTTTTAAATCGGTCATGGTGCCTGGACTCTGGGCCTGGGCTCTGTCCCTCAGCTCTTCAGCTCAAGGCTAGCGCTCTACCACTTGAGCCATAGCACCACTTCTGGCTTTTTCTGCTTATGTGGTGCTAAGGAATCAAACCCGGGGCCTCACGCATGCAAGGCAAGCACTCTTCCACTGAGCCACCTTCCCAGCTCCATTTTTTTTTTTTAAAGAGGGAAACATACAAAACTAGATACAGTGAACACTGATAATAGGAGAAAATCAAGTTTGAGAAGTGAATGGATTTTAAAAGTTTCAATCAAATTATAAAGGCATGTTTTTAAATTTTCCTTAGTGAATTTCATAAATGTAAACTTTGTGGCCAGCAAAAGCCTTACAAAGCTGAACACCTTTGAAAAACATCTTAAGTATTCTTGACTTTCATTTCCTTATCAGTTGAATTAATTAAATAAATCTAAGTCTCCTTGGCAGTTTTTTGTGGGAGGATATTAAGGTTTGAACTAAGTTTGGTGTATGCTTGTTATTCAGGCACTTTATTACTTGAATCAAACTCTAACCTCCCTGTTTTAAAACTGTGATTCTATTAAAACATGGATTATCAAAACATATTATTCCTAATAAAAATGAATCCATTTTTATAAGTTGGATAGACTTTGGATAAATTTTATAAGCCTTTAAAATATTATCTTTTGAGCACAGTTGCATATCAGTTAAATATTTGCAACTGATTTTTTTGGCAGATGTGTAAATCAAAGGCCTTCAGATATATGTTCTTTATAACATGTTCATAAAAAAACACTATACAATTTTTAAAGGAAAATAGGATGTTCTAGAGGCAAGTTTTGTGTGGCTCAGTATACAAAATGTTTAACAGCTTAAGCAATCTTATGATGGAATAGACTAGGCACTCACTATGGACTGTCACAAATGACATAAGCAATAGGAAGCACAGACGGACTTTCACTTTTTTTCTTTTTGACTTAATGACATTTCAGTTGTTTGTCAAGAAATTAAATTGCCTAATGTATTTCCTCTTATAATTTTAGGATAAAGAAGTACGAGCAGTTTTCCTTAGATTATTTGCACAACTTTTTCAAGGATATAGATCATGTCTACAACTTATAAGAATTCATGCAGAGCCAGTAATACATTTTCACAAAGTAAGATACAGTGCCATATTATATCTGTCCAAAAAGTTAGATTTAATTTAATGAAACAACTTGTTTTTCTAGCTGTGTATATTGATCTTAATTTATGAAATGTGATTATTGTGAATCTCCCCTTTGTATGGTACATGGTAATTTTAATAATACTATGGAATTGATACAGATTCCCTTCAGAGTTTGTTTTTTGAGTGTTTATTTTTTCACTTTTCTTTCTTATGAAATAGATTCATTTTTATTTTTTCAATATATGAAATATTATACAAAAGCCCCCTTTGGAGAAAATCTGTTTTTATAACAATGCATAAATATACATGAAAATATTAATACAGTCTGTGATCTTTCTGTTCTGTCTTTATTTTAACCATTTGTCCATCCAAGTGATAAATTATCATTTCCTATTTTCTTTTTTTACAGACAGCTTTCTTGGGGCAGCGTGGTTTGGTTGAGAATGATTTCCTCACTAAAGTACTCAATGGAATGGCGTTTGCAGGTTTTGTTTCAGAAAGAGGTCCTCCCTATAGATCATGTGATCTCTTTGATGAGGTATAGTTCTTATTAAATGAATACATTATTTTATAAACATAATTATAGGGCTGGGAAGGTAGCTCAGTGTAGAGCGCTTGCCTTGAATGCTTGAGGCCGTGGGTTCGATTCCTCAGCACCACATAAGCAGAAAAAAAAGCTGGAAGTGGCATTGTGGCTCAAGTGGTAGAGTGCTAGCCTTGAGCTGAAGAGCTGAGGGACAGCACCTAGGCCCAGAGTTCAGGCCCCATGACTGGTTCCCCCCCCAAAAAAAATAAAATAAACATAATTATACTAGTAGTTAAAAATAGAAGAGCATTATTTTAGTCAAAGTCACAAGTAGAAATTAAACATGAAATAATCCAAGTATTTATTTTGCTTATTAAATCTTGATATTTATAGCGTGAATTAGAAAACTAGAAAAATACAATTATAGGATGTCTTAGAAGTACGTAAAATTTTGAACAACTGAATTTTAAATAGTTTATTAAGTCTTTTTTAAAATTTGACCGTGGATGTATATAAAGTTCTTTTTAAAGCAATTATACAATGTTTCCCTTTGTCAAAATGCCATATTAGAAATATTAAATTTTGATGTATGTATATGATTCCAAATTTTAGTTAGTCCATTAGTGTTGTTGAACTATACTTTATAAACATTCCTAAATATTTGTCTAGCTCCCTGAAGAGGTATTAAATATATGGAAATGAGATTATTCTCCTCAGAAATTGGTCCTATAAAGGGAGAAATAGGACATGTAATTCACAGTACTAATGTTATCTTACATTTATTATGCTTTCTCTTTCTTTTACATGTCTTTCCATTTGTCATTTAAGCCTACATTCATGACAGTGCATTTTGGAGAATAAACAATGAATATGATTCCCATTTGTTTTTTTTTTTTTTGGTCCAGTCGTGGGGCCTGAACTCTGGGCCTGGGCGCTGTCCCTCAGCTCTTCAGCTCAAGGCTAGTGCTCTACCACTTGAGCCACAGCGCCACTGCCAGCTTTTTGCTTATGTGGTGCTGAGGAATCGAACCCAGGGCCTCAGGCATACAAGGCAAGCGCTCTACCACTGAGCCACCTTCCCAGCCCCTATGATTCCCATTTGTAAAAGAGCATTGTTTTGGAACCAGTAAATATAAACGTTTCTTGAAATCAATAGAAGAAAAATATTCTTAGCACCTGAGATAAGAATATATTAGTGGTCATATTTTGTTACTTTATGTTGAGAAGGTAGGAATCGAGGTCTTAAATATGCTTAATTTAAAGAGAATGTTTTCTTCTTTAAAAGAATAGTAAGCTGGGTGCTGGTGGCTCACACCTATAATCCTAGCTACTCAAGAGGCTGAGATATGAGGATCACAGTTCAAAGCCTGCCCTGTGAGACGCTTATCTCCAATAAGCCACTTAGAAAAAGCTAGAAGTGGTGCTGTGGTTCAAGTGGTAGAGCACTAGCTTTGAGCCAAAGAGGCTTAGGGACAGTGCCTAGACCCAGAGTTCAAGCCCCAGGACTGGTGGTGGTGGGGGCGGGGAGCTGGACAATGGTAGCTCATGCCTATAATCATAGCTATTGAGGAGGCTGAGATCTGAGGGTTGTTGGGTTTGTAGTTCAAAGCCAGCCCTGGCAAGAAAGTCTGTGAGATTCTTTTTTTTTTTTTTTTTAATTTTATTTTATTTTATTTGTGAACATACTGTACAGAGGGGTTACAATTACATGGGCAGGATAATGCGTACGTCTGTGAGATTCTTATCTCCAGTTAACCACTATAAAGGACAGAAGTGGAGCTTTGGCTCAAGTGGTAGAGTGCTAGCCTTGAGCAAAGGAAGCTCAAGGACAGTGGGACTGGCATTCCCCCCACCCCCCACATACACAAAAGCTAGGTGGATGCCAACAGCTCAAGTCTGTAATCATAGCTACTCAGGAAACAGATCTGAGGATCAAGGGTGAAAGCTTAGCCCAGGCAGGAAAGTACATGAGAATCTTATCTCCAATTAAGCACCAAAAATCAAGAAGTAGAGTTGTGGCTTAAGTGGTAGACCATTAACATTGAGTTCAAGCCCCAGAAATGGTGTGCGCGCGCACGCACACACACACACACACACACACACACACACACACTCTCTTTCTCTCTCTCTCTCTCTCTCTCTCTCTCTCTCTCTCTCTCTCTCTCTCTCTCTCTCTCTCTCTCTCACAGGTAAGAATTAAAGAAGAGGCATGTGTTTAATTCCAATTATGAAGATCTGTACCAAATGTTGTAGTTAATAGCACAAAGTATATGACTATTTGAAATTGAGGTGAAGTTTTTTTGGGGGGGGGGGCTGGTTTTGTTTTTTGTTTTGTTTTGCCAGTCCTGGGCTTGAACTCAGAGCTTCTTTTGCTCAAGGCTAGTGCTCTACCACTTGAGCCATAGTGCCACTTCTGGCTTTTTTGAGTAGTTTATTTGAGATAAGAGTCTCATGTGCTTAGTCCTGCCTGGGCTGGCTTTCAATCATAATCTTCAGATCTCAGCCTCCTGAGTAGTTAGGACTACCTGGCTAGGTGAACAGTTCTTTATAATCAATTTATTAGACATTGATTCTCTGTTGATAACATTTCATATGATTGGCTATTTATTTTTCTGACATATCAACCTAATTAACTCACACTTAATGTCTTACTAAGTTAAATTAAGATTCTTTACAAGGTCCTTTTCTGGCTCACTTATTACTTGGTATTATTCTCTAAATTTTTTTTTAGTTTTAAATTTTATTGTAAAGGTGATGTACAGAAGGGTTATAGTTACCTAAGAAAGGTAATGAGTACATTTCTTTTAGAACAGTGTTACTCCCCCATCATTTTCTCCCACTTCCTCCCACTCCCCTGCAAGTTGTAAAGTTCATTTCCAACATAGTGTCTAGTGAGTATCACTGTTGAATTGATTCACTATTTGTCCCACTGTTTCTGTGATTCATCTTCCCTTCCTCAAATCAGACAAACTTACATACAAATGCTTATTAAAATGAACTCTAAGAAATGGAAACGAGGTTTTTTTTATTGTGCTGTTCGCAGTTATTTCTTTATTCTTTCCTTTTTTTCCTGTTGTCAGTGTTTTTTATTTCTGTATCCTTTGCCTTGTATATAAGTTTTTCTGAAGCCATTTATTTATTTTTATTTTTATTTTTTGGTTGGTCATGGGGCTTGAACTCTGGGCTTGGGCTCTGTCCCTGTGCTCTTCAGCTCAAGGTGAGCACTCTACTGCTGGAGCCACAGCTCCACTTCCAATTTTCCGTGGTTTCTTGGAGATAAAGAGTCTTACAGACTTTCCTGCCCAGGCTGGCTTTGAACCACGATTCTGAGATCTCAGCCTCTTGAATAGCTAGGATTACAGGCATGAGCCACAGGTGCCTGGCTCTTATTTATTTTTTATAAGACTTCTTTTAATTGCTGGTCCTGGGGCTTGAACTCAGGGCCTGGCCACTGTTCGTGAGCTGCTGCTATTTTTTTTTTCCTCAAGGCTAACACTCTACCACTTGTGCCACTGAGCCACAGCGCCACTTTCAGCTTTTTCTGTTTATGTGGTTACTGAGGAATCGAACCCAGGGTTTCATGCATGCTAGGCAAGCACTTGACCACTAAGCCCCATTCCCAGACCCTCTCTGAAACTTTTAATAATGACATTATATACCTTCTTTCTTTTCTGTCCAGATTTCCTTACAAGTTCCTTCTGGCAGATTTATTACAACTAAAAAAGTCATATTATTTGAAGAAAACTTGTTTTACCTTTGTTTTTAGAAGTCCTTCTCTTATCTGGAATGCCTACCTTCTGTCTTTCAGCCAACCATGAATCTCTATTCTTCATACTCAGCTGCTCCTCATCACTTCCCAGGGTAGTTTGCCCTGCAAATTCCTAGACTGCATTAAGCTTCATTATATAGCTGTAAAGTTCCTGTTGTATTTCTTGTCAGTGTATCCAGTTCTCTGTTCTGCTTGCAGCAATGACTTTTGGTGCTTTATATACCTGAAAGCCCCTTAAGAGAGAGAGAGAGAGAGAGAGAGAGAGAGAGAGAGAGAGAGAGAGAGAGAGAGTGTGTGTGTGTGTGTGTGTGTGTGTGTGTGTGTGTGTGTGTGTGTGTGTGTGTGTGTATCCAAAGGCCTAGAAGAAACAAGGCAATGGACACAAATGATTACTCATTTAACCCTCTTTATACATTTACATGGTAATATGCTTTTGTAGGAAAATAGCATTTGCTCCTAGGAAAGAGATCTTTGTTTCCCTATGAGGTAGGGAAGCCTACCACTTGGGGGTTTTATGGAGCTCTGAGAAACTTTCATTGTGCATTGTCTTATGATTATAGGCATCTCAAAATGAAGTAAATTTTGCCTTTGCATGACAGTCTTTCTGAATACTGGCCTAGAGTAGGTAAAACAATTTTTAAAACATAAAGCCATAGTTTTATGCATCTATCTGCTCCAGTAAATCTGTTAGTTCCTAGAAGGAAGGATATTTATTCTTTTCTTTTATTTTTATCTTGCCACAGTTCTTTTTCTATCAGCACTTTTTCTCTACCTTAATTATACATACTTACCCCATTTTTCTCAGTAAATTAGTTGATAGGTAGACGAAGTAGAACATGTAATTTAAGAACTAGAAGGTGCCTAAACATTATCTTACTTTTTCATCTTATTTAGATACAAGGAGACTAAAGTCTAGCAGTTTTTAGTAACTTTTCCAGATCACACTGTCCACAGACTAGAACTGGAATCTGAGCAATGTGACATAACATTTGGTTCATGTATTGAGTTAAATATTTGGAGACTTTAATTTCTCTGAGTAAGAGAATTCTCAGAGTGAAATCCACAGAATAACAGGGTTTCTCTGAGCTCCAGATTTTAACTATTTCTGAGAAACAGTGCAGAGGGTCTACTAGGCAATTCAAGGACTAGATAGACCAAAATAGAAGTGAAACCCAGTACTAAATACTTTGTGTTTTAAAATAATGCACATAGGCTGGGTGGCTCAGTGGTAGAGTGCTTGCCTTGCAAGGCCCTTGGTTTGATTCCTCAGCACCACATAAGCAGAAAAAGCCGACAATGGCACTGGCTTGAGTGATAGAGCACTAGCCTTGAGCTTAAAAGCTGAGGGACAGCACCTAGGCCCAGAGTTCAGGTCCCATGACCAACCAAAATAAATAAAATAATACATATTTTGGGTGGTCTTGACATTTGCAAATTGTATGAAATTATCAGTTAAATTCAACATATTTTCGTATTGATGTTTTGCCATTTGATTCTTTTTTCCCAGTTGGTAGCTTTTGAAGTAGAGAGGATTAAAGCTGAAGAAAATAATCCATTGAAGATGATAAAGCACATCAGAGAACTTGCTGAGCAACTATTAAAAAATGTAAGTAAGTATATTTGAACAGTCGTTAATGTTAAAAGTATTAATAGGGCACTGGAGGACAGCAACTGTAATCCTAGCTTCTCAGGAGGCTGAGATCTGATGATCAAGATTCCTAAAGCTCAAGGTAAGCACCCATACCCTGAGTTCAAACCCCTGGACCAGCACACACTCACAAAAAAAGTATTAACAGAATGTTTCATTTGTAAAACCAGAAAACTTCTTTCTAGTGATAAACTCATTTTGCTATGAATTATAAATTAGATATTTAAGTTGGTGCCATATCCAAATATATCACTTTGGGGCTGGGAAGATGGCTCAGTGGTAGAGCGCTTACCTTGCATGCATGAGGCCCTGGGTTCGATTCCTCAGCACCACATAAGCAAAATAAAAAAAGCCAGAAGTGGCACTGTGGCTCAAGTAATAGAGCTCTAGCCTTGAGCTGAAGAGCTGAGGGACAGCACCCAGGCCCAGAGTTCAGGCCCCACGACCGGACCCAAAAAACAAAGAAACCAAATACATCACTTTTTTTTTGGGGGGGGGGGTCCGGTCGTGGAGCCTGAACTCTGGGCCTGGGCGCTGCCCCTCAGCTCTTCAGCTCAAGGCTAGCACTCTACCACTTGAGCCACAGCACCACTTCTGGCTTTTTTCTTTTTGCTTATGTGGTGTGCTGAGGAATCGAACCCAGGGCCTCATGCATGCAAGGCAAGCACTTTACCACTGAGTCACCTTCCCAGCCCCAAATATATCACTTTTTAAATGTAATGTTCCTATGTTAGGAAAATCTTGGTCACATTTTTTTCCATTTATCATTTGCCCTCATTTTTTGGGGAGGGTGGAGGGTGTTAATCATGGGGGTTGAACTCAAGGCCTGGGACACTGTCCCTGAGCTTTTTTGTGCAAGGCTGCCATTCTGCCACTTTGAGCCACAGCTCTACTTCTGTTTTTCTGGGGGTTTATTGGAGAAAAGAATCTCAGACTTTTTTACCCAGGCTGGCTTGAACCACCATCCTCAGATCTCAGCTTCCTGAGTACCTAGGATTACAGGTGTGAGCCACCAATACTCAGCTCATTGTGATTTTTATTTTGGTCTCTCTCTTTTTTTTTTTTTTTTTTGGTCCCAGTCGTGGGGCCTGAACTCTGGGCCTGGGCGCTGTCCCTCAGCTCTTCAGCTCCAGGCTAGCGCTCTACCACTTGAGCCACAGCGCCACTTCGGCTTTTTTCTTTTTGCTTATGTGGTGCTGAGGAATCGAACCCAGGGCCTCATGCATGCAAGGCAAGCACTCTACCACTGAGCCACCTTCCCAGCCCTTTGGTCTCATTTTTAAAACATAAAAATTAGATACATTTGAGGTCAGAAATATTTCAAGACTAGTGAGCAGTGTGGTGGAATAATTGACTGCCAAATTATCACCATCATTTGCTTACGTTGTTTTGAACAGTGAATAAAACACTGAAAGAAAATTGGCATGGTCTCATCAGAATTGTAATCTGTTGTAATAATTAACATCATCTCTAGTCCTTCAAACAACCGTGTAAGAGAGGTTTCATTATTCTCATTTTAATGGGATGTGCTAAGGATTATATAGCTATTAAGTGATAGAATCCAGATTTTAAATTCAAGAATATTTAATTCCTAATGTCACCCTAATTCCTAATGTCAGCATGTCTCATTTTCAATTAAAATGATGTTTCCATTATACCTTATAAAAATGGTTTGTTGGGGCTGGGAAGGTGGCTCAGTGGTAGAGTGCTTGCCTTGCATGCATGAGGCCCTGGGTTCGATTCCTCAGCACCACATAAGCAAAAAGAAAAAAAGCCAGAAGTGGTGCTGTGGCTCAAGTGGTAGAGCGCTAGCCTTGAGCTGAAGAGCTGAGGGGCAGCGCCCAGCCAGGCCCAGAGTTCAGGCCCATGACTGGACCACCCCCCCCCCCAAAATAAAAGGTTTGTTTTTTAATTTTGTTTTGGTGTTGTCTAATTTGGAGAAAAAATTAACATAAATGGGTTGCTGTTATTTTTTTTAATAGTCTCTTGTTTTTGTGGTACTGAGATTTAAGCTCAAGAGTCTCAAGCATGCAAGCAGACACTATACCACTTGAGCCATACTTCAAGCCCTGATTTTTGCTGATTATTTTTTAGCTAAGACTTCATGAACTTTTCTGCCAAAGTTGACCTATAACTGTGAGCTTTTCCTCTCAATATCCAGAGTAGCTACTATTGTAGGCATATGTCACAATACCCAGCCTTATAAAAGTTTCTTAACATGCTTCTCACTTGATTGTTAAAATGATCCAGTGAGGTAGATAGGTAGGAGTAATTTGTTTATTTCTGTTTGTTTATTTTACCAGTACCAGGGCTTTAACTCAAAGTCTTATACACTCTCTGGGCTTACTTGCTCATGGCTGGCACTTTACCACTTGAGCCAAGCCTTCAGTCTAGTTTATGCTGGTTAATTGGAACTAGAGTCTTAAGGACTTTTCTGCCGCATCTGGTTTGGAACTATGATCTTCCAGATTTCGGGCTCCTGAGTAGCTGTGCTAAGAGGTGTGAGCCAGCAATTCCTGGCTTTAGAAAGTAGGCTTTTTTGTTTAATTTAGTGTAGTTTTGCTCATGTGGAATGATTTATTGATATATTTTAGAGAGTAAAATTCAACTAAGCATTTGTTCAATCAGGTCAACCAAATGGAACTGATTATTATTATGATTGGCATGGGAGGTTACTGAGGCCCTACTGCTGAGCCATGCCTCCAGTCCTAGCCTAGGACTGATTCTTTTCATTATTAGATGTTTATTCTTAGATCTTTTACAGAACTGAAAATCTTTATAGCCACTAGGTGAATAAAGGTGAAGTTTTAACATATATTTGTGTCTACTACATGAATGTCCAGTGTATGAAAGAAACTATTCCATGCCACTTTAATGCAAGACAAAATAAAAAATTCTTGTTATTTTAGAATTGAAATTCTATAATATATAGCTTATACTAAACCAATATAGAAATGAAAACTATAATAAAATGAATAGTAATTATTTATATACATTATTAAAAGTGGATATAAAACCCATTTCTTTAAAAAGTGACACTTAGCTTGTTGCTCAAGCCCATAATCACAGCTAGTCAGGAGGCTGAAGATCATTGTTCAAAGCCAGCCTGGAAGTCCATAACACTGTCTCCAATTAACCAGAAGTATGCCAGGACTGGAGGGGTGGGTCAAGTGATAGAACATTACTAGCATTGCGCAAAAGGCTGAGCAAGAGCTTTAGGCCTTGAATTCAAGCCCTAGTACTGCACACATACACATGCATGCACATGCAAAACACTTTTAAGTAATCATAGTGAATTATTGTTTGCCTATGTAAAAGATTGTATTTTTAGGTAATAGTCCTTCAGAAGTACTTTACATCTCACGAGCCCTTATTAGATTTTATTCAAAATCAAATTTTGCTTTGTTTAATTACATTCCTTCCATATGTATTTACCAAGTACTTATTAGTGCAAGGCATTTTCTGTGTATGATCCTCCTAATGTCTTTCAGAGTAGCTATATAACCTTTTGAGTGAAAAGTTAGGACTATTCCAATAGATTGTTACCAATCTTTCTTGATTCCTTCTAGTTGTAAGATTTTGAAGTTCATGATGGTCTCAGCATTCCTGAAGTGTAAATTTATTGCACTAAAGTCTGATGTGTACATCTTCTCACTTTTCTTCAGAGTAACTTGAATGCACCTTAATTTTAAGATTTTTTTCCTCATATTTCTTTATATTGAACTATGATAACATTTCAGGAGTTTATGACAAATTGTAACTAGATTTAGCTGCTCTTTTAGTTCAGTGGAGCTTCCTGTACAATTAAGCATTTGGTAATTTGGTGCAATGGAAAGATGGAATAAAGGATAAAAGACTGAATCCATGAGAGACAAGTTTGTTAGTGGTAGAGTTTATACCATGAAGAATATTATTGGCACTGCATCTCTATCATTGCTTTCTATACATCATCAATAATTCTAAGTGTTTCACACTTTTTTTTCCAGTTTCTACATTTACCTACTTACCTACCTTATCCTTATGACTTTTTTTTTTTCCAGGACTAGAGATTGAACCCAGGGCATTGAGGGCATTCTACCATTTAGCTATACCCTAGCCCAGGCCTTGAGTTCAAGCCTCAGAACTGGCATCAAAAAAAAAAATATTTGTATTAGAATAGCGGATTTCCATCTGAAGTTAAGAATTACAGTAGTGGTTCTTAATAGGGGAACTCGCTTTCACCTCCCCCAAGAAATTTGGTAATATCTGGAAACATTTTTGTTTACAGCTGTAGAAGATATGCTATGATTATCTAGTGAATAAGACTAGGAATGTTTCTACATATTTTACAGTGTACATGATACTTAAACAATTAAGGAACCCAAAATTTTTGCAAGTAGTGTCAAGATTGAGAAGCAAATCCTAGATTGGAGTAATCAGCACATTGGATATAAAAGTCTCCCCCAAATTTATTAGTAATGAAGATATGACATTAGTACAGCTGACTTACTCTTTGAAAGGATCACTAATTTGGCAAATTAAAGCCTGTTTCATTCTGTTAGTATTATGTACACCACCAGGTAACCTGCATGAGTTATGTTTTGACAATGTCTAGTGATTTATTCCAGTGATGGTATTATCTTCAACTATATTTGAAAGTATTTATGATATCCCACATTGCTCCAGGTATAATTAGTACAGGATAAATAATTTTAAATACCTGAATTATTCCAGAGAATCATTCATCAAGATCACATTGATTTGCAATTCATTGTTAAGACCAATTTGTAGGAAGAAGTTTTTCCCCCAGAGAGTTATTGCCTAGTCTGAGTTTCCCATGAGTTTCGGGATGTTTTGTTTTGTTTTGTTTTTTGGCTTTCATGTGAAATATACTCTCAGCTTTGTTTTCTTTAAGACCTAAACATGTTTTGCCAAAGGGAAAGGGGAAAATCACTGTTTTCCAACAGATGTTTTATGTGTCATTTTTTTCAAGACTAAGAAAATCATTGGACCTCTATTACTGAACTTAAACTCTAAAGTCTCTTGAAATCATAATCCAAATCCAAAATTCTTAAAGATAGTGCCAGGCTTAGTGGGTTTGGACAAAATTGTTGCCATGTTCATTTTAAGTGTATCCTTTACATTTACCATGATGCCCGTTAGAGGGCAGCAGTATACAAACACAGCATTCAGAAAACCTAGTACTGGATTTTGGGACATGAGTCTTTTCTGTATCTTTTAAAAACAATTGATTATAATTTTGCAAGTTTAATTCATGACCTGCATTTTATTGTAGAACTTCTGTGCAACTATAGGTATCCTGAACTTTGAAGTTTGTTGATGAAAAATGATTAGGTTATAACATATTCTATAGACACAATTCAAAGGTGGAAGTGGTACTGTGGCTCAAAGTGGTAGAGGGCTAGCCTTGAGCAAAGGAGCTCAGGGACAGCACCCAGGCCACGAGTTCAAGCCCCATGACTGACCAAAAAATCCACAAGGTTTGCCGAATGGATAACTGGGTTTTAGTCAAAGGGATTAAAGGTAACTTAAACCTAGCCAACTGCAGTGGCATGCAATTGTAATCCCAGCTACTTGGGAGGAAGGGGTAGGAAGATGGCAGTATCATTATTGATGTCCAAAATGGGCAAAGTTAGCAAAACCAAAAAAAAAAAAATACAAAAAAGGGTTCAAATGGTAGAATACTTGTCCAGTATTCATGAAGTCCTGAGTTCAAACCCTAACATTAACGGGAGCTGGTGGCTCATACCTTTAATCCTAGCTACTCAAGAGGCTGAGATCTGATGATCACAGTTTTAAGCCAGCCCAAGCAGGAAATTTAGTGAGACTTTATTGTCAATTAATCACCAAAAAGCTGGAAGTGGAGCTATGGCAGAATGCTAGCCTTTAACAAAAAAGCTCAGAGACAACTCCCAGGCCCCGAGTTCAAACCCCAGGATGGGTACATGTGCGCGCACGCGCACACACACACATACACAGAGACTCTGAAGTTTTTCATATGAAAATAAAAAGTAAACCATTTTTAGAATGGAAAAGACAAATGGAAACATTTCAATATGAATGAAAATTAAGGGCTTCATTAATAACTTGAGTAATGTTATTTGTAATACAACTAAGATGGAAAATGATCACTAAAGAGTTAAGTGTCAGAAAAGAGGCCCGAGGACAGTTCCGAAATATCAAGGAAGTTACCGGGTAGTAAGCAGACCCAGTGAGAAGACCTGACACACAAGTGAAGTAATGGTTCATGAAAGGAGAAGACAGGGGACTAGGTGTCTTACACTGCTCAAACATGAAAAAAGTATAATAAAGATATGTGTATCATCTGTCTGATTTCCTTTGAACTCTTATGTCCTGCCTGATACCTACTATTTTTTAAAAAATTTCTATGGATATCTGCTGTTGTTTTTTAACTTTGAAGTAATTTTACCTTTGTCTCATGTTACAGGAAAATCCAAACCCTCATATGGCATTCCAAAAAGTTCCACGCCCAACAGAAGGATCCCACTTGAGAGTTCATATTCTTCCTTTCCCAAAGATTAATGAAACTCGGGTTCAGGAATTGATACAAGAAAATCTTGTTAAGAATCAGAATGCCCCTCCTGCTACACGAGTCGAAAAGAAATGTGTTGTGCCAGCAGGTCCACCTGTCGGTATGTGTTGTGTGTATGTTTTTAGTAAACCTTTTATCAAGGTTTATTATCAAGGTTTAAATAGGATTCCAAAAGGAATGTATATATTATTTATTTTATTAATGTTTATAACATGAACAAATTAATAAAACTTGACTCAGAATACTAAGAAACTGTTCCATTCACCATGTCTCACAATGGTTAATGGTTCCCTAACTACTACTATACACCACTATAAAATCCTCTGTTTCTTCAGACATTGAGATACAGTTCACACACCACAATATCTCCACTTAAAATGAACAATTCAGTAGATTTTGGTATATTCACAATGGATTTAGTATATTTAGTGTATTCAGTCATTATCACTATTCAGTTTGAGAACATTTTCATAAGCCATATGAAATACTGTACCTAATAATAGTGATTTCCCATTTCCCTCCAAAACTACTTCCTCTCTAGCCTAAGTAGTAATTTACTTTTTGTCTTTATACATTTTCCTAGTGTGACATTCATATAAATAGAATTTAATACCATGTGGTATTTTCTTTTTTTTCTCTTTTTTTTTTTTTTTTTTTTTTTTTTTGCTTATGTGGTGCTGAGGAATCGAACCCAGGGCCTCAGGCATGCAAGGCAAGCGCTCTACCACTGAGCCACCTTCCCAGCCCCATGTGGCATTTTCTGACAAGCTTCTTAGTATAATACTTTCTAGATTTTTCAGTGTGGTAGCATATATCACTAGATGATTGGCTTTTATGGATAAATAATATTTTATAGTAATTATATATCTTTTCACATGATACATAATATATATGTATATATAAATCACATTTTGTTATCCATTCCCCAGGTGGTAGACATTTGAGTTCTTCCTTCTGACTATTACAAATAATACTGCTGCAACCACTCATTTGTAATTCTGTGGAGAGAGATATTTTCAGTTCTCTTGGGTTCCATACCTAGTAGTAAAATTTTAAACTCTTATGGTAACCTGTGATTATTGATTTAAGAAACACTAAACTGTTTTCCAAAGAAAGTGTACTCTTTAATACTCCAACCAGCAATGGATAAAGGCAGGTATCCCCATTGTAGCTGAAGATGCTTAGCATTTTTTCATATGCTCCTTGGATATTTCAATCATCTTTAGGAAATCTATTTTCCAAATTTTAGATTGTGCTATTTCTCCTTTTATTATTTGATTATTAGAATTCTTTATATGTGAAGAATTTCAATGAAATTTTATTCTCCAAAGTAAAATGTTCATTTTCAGTTCATAAGCATACTCATGAAAACATATTCTTTTTGTTTGTTTTTTTATGGGTCCTGGGGCTTGAACTCAGGGCTTGGGCACTGTCCCTGAGCTGTTGTGCTCAAGGCTAGCATTATACCACGTAAGCTACAGCTCCACTTCATGTTTTTTGTTATTGTTGTTCTTATTGTTGTTGTTAGCTTAATAGAGATAAGAGTCTTACTTTCCTGTCCTGGCTGGCTTCAAACTCAGCCTCTTAAGTAGCTAGGCTTATAAGCGTAAGCTAACAGCCTGGCAAAAATATATTCTTTATATATTGTATGTACAATTCTCTTATCAGATATATGATTTTTCATATATGCTCTTTCATTTGTGAGATCCCTTTCCTGATTTTTTATCTTTTTCTAATACTTGAGAGTGATGTGTTAAAACTTAGCATTGTCTGTTTCCCTTTTTAGTTCTTTTTTCATATTTTGAAGTTGATTTAGTAGATGCATATATATTTATGTGTTATAGCATCCTACTTATTGATCTCTTTGTTATGAAATTTGGATGAAATTTGTATTCTCTAAAGTAAAATGTTAATTTCCAGATTGTCAACATCCTCATGAGAAAATACATGTTCTCTAATATTTCAGACCAAAGAAAATTTATGATATTGCTGAAGAGACTTCAAACTTAAAGTTTCTAAACATAATGATGCTGATCTTTCAATAAAGTATATTTGGAGTCTACAAGAAGTTTTTGACTATAATATGGATAGATTTCTATTTCATGCTATACCACTGACCTACATGTGCCAGCAGTACCAGAACCATCAATTAAGAATGAGAATTTCAGAAAGAAAAGTCATGTTAAATAATTGGCTTAATTATCATGCTCATGCAGAAAATTAATGATACATGATTAAAAATGATTTAAAGAGAACTACTAAAATCTATAAAGGCTGTACTCTAGTTCATTACTTTGTGCCCAATAGGCTTCCTGGTTCTGAAGCACTGTAGTTAGTAAGATGTCATCATGAGAGGAGCTAGGCAGTGAGCCTCTCTGGGCTATGCTCATGTGACCCTATAATTATTTCAAGATAAAAAGAAAAATAGCCAGGTGCCAGTGGCCTGTAATTCTAGCTACTCAGGAGGCTGAGACCTGAGGATCACCATTCAAAGCCAGCTTGGGCAGGAAAAGTCTGAGAGACTCTTTATCTCCAGTAAACCACCAGAAAACTGGAAGTGGCGCTGTGACTAACGTGGTAGAATGCTCTCTTTGAGCTGAAGAGGTGAGGGACAGCACCCAGGCCCAGAGTTCAAGCCCCATGACCGACAAAAAAAAAAAAAAAAGATAAAAATTTTAGGGGCTGGGAAGGTGGCTGAGTGCTTGCCTTACATGCATGAGGCCCTAGGTTGAATTCCTCAGCACCACATAAGCAGAAAAAGCTGGAAGTAGCACTGTAGCTCTAGTGGCAGAGCGCTAGCCTTGAGCTGAAGAGCTGAGGGACAGTGCCCAGGCCCAGAGTTCAGGCCCCATGACTGATCAAAAAGAAAAAAAAATTTTTTAAAGCATTATTTGAGGAATACAAGATTTGTATTCATAAGATCAAAAATGCTAATGAATTAAATATAATAGTCTTTTTAGGTATGTAGGGAGGTAAAATACTGTGGCTTGAGATTCCATACAACAGCCATAAAATATAACCAGTCTTTCTTTTTGGCTTAAGAATAATAGATACTACCTTATTTGTACTAAGGATATAATATTAATGTAGTTCTTCTTTGTGAAAATATGCTTTATTTGTCTTTATAAATAGTATTTTGGGGCTGGGAAGGTGGCTCAGTGATAGAACGCTTGCCTTGCAGGCATGAGGGTTAAATTCCTCAGCACCACATAAGCAGAAAAAGCCAGAAGTGGCACTGTGGCTTAATTGGTAGTGCGCTAGCCTTGAGCTAAAGAGCTGAGGAACAGTGCCCAGGCCCAGAGTTCAGGCCCCTGGCCGACAAAAATAAATAAATAGATAAATAAATAAAATATAAATACGATGTTCTTTAAATCCGTTTAGGCAACATTAGCTATATAATAGACTAGATATCCCAACTTTACATACAAGGTAAAAGTCCATAGGAATCAAAAGAAACTACATAGTGGCCTTACTAAGCCATTAGAGCAATTCACTAGCCACAATAATTTCTTTCTTTTTTTCTTTCTTTCTTGTATCCCAGCCCCTTTGAGTCATCCCAGTCCCTTTCAGTCATGTATTTTTCCTTTAGTAATATAATTACCAACTTCCTTTTCTGTTGATTGTCTTCTTGCATATAGACATTAGCTGTCTTGGTTGTGATCATGTACCCCACATATTTCCTATCACATCAGTTTGTTTAATAAAATTTTACTTTGCAATATGAGTTTACTTGCATGAGTTAAGAGTATCATTAGAATCTACTCTATGAAATTATCTACTGACACTTCAAACCTGAAAATACAATCAAAATAACGAAATTGAATGTTTTCAGTGCAATGAAACAAGGGAAATGATAAAGACTAAGTGTTGGTCATGTCGGTGGTTTTAAAGTAATACTCCCTTACTTTTATCTTTTTAATGCATTTGTGTTTTCTTTATATTCCTTTGTCAGTTTCAATAATGGATAAAGTGACAACAGTTTTCAACAGTGCACAGAGACTAGAAGTTGTTAGAAACTGCATTTCATTCATATTTGAAAATAAAACTTTGGAGACTGAAAAGGTAATAAAATGCTATTTTTCCGCAAGTTAGCATTTATGATTGCCCTTTCAGATTTACATGTTGAAGTTGCCAACTGGCCTCTCTCCTAATTCTTCCCCTTTTCCTTTATAAAATGTTCTTTCATTATTTCAGTCCTTCTAAATGAATAATATCTAAGATTTAAAACTGTAGCCTAAACCTAGTTACAGTTACATGGCTCCAAGAATAATAGTGGTAATTTTTTTCTTCAAACCTTTAATCATTGTTCTTTAAATTATTTTGACATAGTACATACAATACTACATATTACATTTTTTTTTTTTTTTTTTGGGTCCGGTTGTGGAGCCTGAACTCTGGGCCTGGGCACTGTCCCTCAGCTTTTCAGCTCAAGGCTAGCACTCTACCACTTGAGCCACAGTGCCACTTCCGGCTTTTTTTCTTTTTGCTTATGTGGTGCTGGGGAATCGAACCCAGGGCCTCAGGCATGCAAGGCAAGCGCTCTACCACTGAGCCACCTTCCCAGCCCCTACATATTACATTTTAAATATAATTTTATTCATCGAAAAGAATCTAGTTAGATTGCATAATGGATTATGCCTCTTTGAATTTTCTTCCTAATGAAACATGCTAAACATGTGTAACATTTTTCTTAGTGACTGATGGTCATAGTTGTGTATTACATGGTATTGCTAAAGCATATTCAAATGTTTACCCTTATGCTAACTCACCACTTTAGGTTGGAAAGGTTTTTTGGGGTGTTTTTGGTGGGGGGAAGGTAGTATGTATTTTGGTTCTGTATTTTAAGGTTAAAAACGTAGATTTTCTTATCCAACTGCGTTCTCGCTCACTCTGTCTCTCTGTCTCTCTCTGCCTCTCTCTCTCCCTCTCTCTCTCTCTCTCTCTCACACACACACACACACACACACTCTCTCTCTCTCTCTCTCTCTCTCTCTCTCTCTCTCTCTCTCTCTCTCTCTCTCTCTCTCTCTCTCTCTCTTTTCTTGGCAGTACTCAAGTTTGAACCCACCTTTTAGCCTTATACTTGCTAAGTATACCAGGAAACACTTGAGCCATGCCCAAGCCATTATTTTACAGCTCTTGCTTTCTTTTGCATGCTTTATATAACATATTCTCCTACTCAAACATTTTCCTTTACTTATTTGCTCCTTTGTTCTCTCTGGTCTCTCGTTTAGGTCTCCATATTAAGTAAACTTATTACTACTATATGTAACTTAGCTAGCCTTATATAATTAACTGAAAAGGCATTCTTAGTGTTTTTGTAATGAGTGAAAAGTTTCACTACATACATGTAGAAATACCTATGTTGCCTTGAGTTCTTTATGACATTGAAAAGAAGAGACCAGATTATAGAATTTTCCATTCATATCTTAAAACTGAATAATAATAAAGTAGTTGACTACTTTAAAATTATTAAATCACTTGTATTTTTGTTACCTAATTTTTCCACTTACTTTCACCATGGAAACTTGATCAGTTATACAAAGAAGTTGTTTGACTGTGGCTTTTGAGTCAGGAGCTGAAACAACAGACAGTTTGGCAAATCAAGTTGTGTTAAGAATTTAGTGTTTTCAAATTTACCATATAAGCTACTTCTAATTTCCCTTGCTGGTTTAGAAATTTTAAAATTCTACAAATTTACCTACTTTATTATTGATCTTAACAGCAGATCACTTCTTTCCTAGAAGCTTAATTCTGCCAATTCCTTTGGAACAATGCATTTGAATTTTCAGTGTGATGTTTTTGCAGTAGTACCCTGTGGTCACTTGTAACTCTCTTGTTCTCAGACTCTTCCTGCTGCACTGAGAGCCCTTAAAGGAAAGGCAGCAAGACAGTGTCTTACTGATGAACTGGGCTTACATGTACAGCAAAATCGGGCAATATTGGATCATCAACAATTTGACTACATAATAAGGATGATGAATTGTACTCTGCAGGTAATTTTTTAGTCCATTCAGATTATTCTTTTCATTTCAGAATACTTTCAGTTTTGGAGACTGGTAATTACTGATATATCAAGTTCTTAAAGCTACCACAGCTGAAAAGATGTAAAGCCAGTATCTTTACCATTTTTGTCAGAAACATTTATTCATAACTTGACACAAATATTGATCTTTCTGTTACTTATTTTCTCTTGAAAATACTAGATCGTTTTACTGATTTTGTAATATAAACAGTCTCTTTGAAACGTCACCTTTCAAACATTGATATGAATGATTTCATATCAGTTTTTAGTTGTATTATTAAAGCAAAGGGAAGTGAATAATGGCTAATCAAAATATTAAATATCAAATTATTTATGAAACACTTTGTATATGTAAAGCATGGGAAAACTTTTCAAGCTGGGCACATTACAGCTCATGCCTGTAGTCTTATCTACTCAGGAGGCTGAGATCTGAGGATAACAGTTCAAAGCACTCAGATGAGGAAAGTCCATGAGACTCTTAGCTTAAATTAACCATCAAAAGGCCAGAATTGGGAAGTTATAGCTCAAGAGATAGAGCTCCAGCATTAAGCAAAAAAAGCTAAGACACAGTGCCCAGGCCCAGAGTTCAGGCCCCGGTATTGGCACCCAAAAAAGAAAAAGAAAAAATTTGCATTGAACTTCAAAACAGTTGTATATCTTACAGAGATAATCTTCCCAACAAATAGTGAAGATTGGAATTAGAAGGAGCAAATTAGTCTAGCTTTCTTGTTTTATAGTCTACAATATTGGCATCTTGCTCTCTATAGATGATGTAAAAATACCTTTTCCCACGAGAAAATATTATTACATACAGTGAATTCAAAAATATGTATTCAAACCAGGTGCTAGTGGCTCTTACTTGTAATCCTAGCTACTCAGGAGGCAAAGATCTGAGGATTATGGTTTGAGGCCACTTCTGACAGGAAAGTCTGTGAGATTCTTATCTTCAGTTAACCACCAAAAAGCTAGAAGTGGAGTTGTAGATCAGTAGGTAGAATGCTAGCTTGTGCCAAAAAAAGTTCAAGAACAGTGCCCAAGTGATGAGTTCAAGTCCCAAGACTGCCCTCCTCCCCGCAAAAACTTAAATATGAAAGAAGGTATAGATAAATGTGTTCAAGGATTGACCTTTTTATAATAAAAATATCAGTTCTTCTCAAAGGAATTTATAGAGTTATTAAAGTTTCTATCAGAATCCCAAATAGAACATCAAAAACACTTTATCATTACCAACATGGTCATAAAGAAAGCACAGGAATTTGTCTTGTCTGAATGTCTAAAAATAGCTTACAATTATAGTGCTTAGGACAATATGGAATTTGTACAATTGTATTCAAATTGAACAATAGAACAGAATTGAGGGTCCAAAAAGAAATGCATGCATATATGGAAATATGATGGGCAGGAAAATAACTTTTCTAACATAATGATAAGCAAATCAGTAAATAATGGTGATTCACGTTTGGGTGACTCCATATACATAACACAAAAGATATACACATTACTCACACTATAGACAGAAGTGAATTCCACATGGATTAAAGCCTTAACTATTACAAAGCCAAACAAAAAAAACTGGCCATACAGCCTAAAATGTTTCAGACACAGTTCAGGAAGTATGCTTATGACTTTAGGATAGAGAAAGACTTGGTACAAGTAACCAATAGTGACAGTCTTAAAAACATAATTTTTTAAAAAAATTTTTATTATCGGTGGGGGGGGGGAGGGGGAGGAAGGAGAAGGATTGGGATTGGGGGGGAGGGGGGAGGGTGGGAAGTGATGTGAAGGGTAAACCAAAGGAGGAGGCTGCAATGCTTGGTAAGAAATGTACGCATTATCCTGCCCATGTAATTGTAACCCCTCTGTACAGTATGTTCACAAATAAAATTAAATTAAATTTAAAAAAATTTATTATGAAAATACTGTACAGAGGAGTTACAATTACATGAGCAAGATAATGAGTACATTTCTTAACAAGCATTGTTGCTACCTCCTTTGTTTCCCCTTCCTATCCCTTCCCATATCCCGCCCTCTGCCCCCCCCCCCCCCCCCCCCCCCGCCAAAGTTGTAAAGTTCGTTTTTCGACATAAGGACTTGTACATCTCATTGTTGCAATGTGTCCACCTGTATCCCTATTTTAAAAAATTGTTTTTTTCCCTTCCCCTCCACAAATTATAACAACATCAAATACAGTGAAGGCAGGGGGAGGGACATACAAAGCAACAAAGAAATCATTTTATAAATATGTTAGAAACAATCGCATGAAAGTAAAAAACATTTGAATACTTATCTTGGGGTTCATTTCACCTAACATCAGCATATCTGACCTTTTCTGCTTGTCTCAGACATATACTGGTTATTAAAAATAAGGGAATGCATGGGGCCTATGTTTCTTTGGGCCTGGCTTACTTAGAATAATTTTTTCCAAGTCTTTCCACTTCCTAACAAATGGGACAATGTCATTCTTTCTGATGGAGGCATAGAATTCCATTGTGTATATATGCCACATTTTCTTGATCCATTCATCTACTGAGGGGCATCTGGGTTGGTTCCATATCTTAGCTATGGTAAATAATGCTGCAATAAACATAGTTGTGCTGGTAGCTTTAGTGTGGTCTTGTTTGTAAACATTTGGGTAAATGCCCAAAAGTGGGATTGCTGGGTCATAGGGGAGTTCTATGTGAAGTCTTTTGAGGAACCTCCATACTGCTTTCCAAAGTGGTTGAACAAGTTTACATTCCCACCAACAATGAAGTAAGGTTCCTTTCTGTCCACATCCCCTCCAGCATCTGTTGTTGTTAGAGTTCTTGATTTTTGTCTGGCTTTTTTGCCTCTTCTATTTCCTTGAAGAATGAGGTTGGAATATTGATAGTTATCGCATTGATTTTGTAGATAGCCTTGGGAAGTATTGTCATTTTTACGATGTTGATCCTTCCAATCCAGGAGCATGGGAGGTTTTGCCACTTTCTAAGTTCTGTTTTGATTTTCTTTTTCAGGTTTTTAAAGTTTCCATCATAGAGTTCCTTCACTTCTTTGGTTAAGTTAATTCATAGGTATTTTATTTTTTGTGGGGCTATTACAAATGGAGTTGCTTTCCTAATTTCAGCCACGCTTTTCTCATTGTTGGCATACAAAAAAGCCATTCATTTTTGAGGGTTAATTTTATACCCTGCTACTTTGCCAAAAAACTGATAAATTTTGTCAATATTAAAATTAAGAACTTCCATGTATATGTTTTTCTTTTTTTCCTTTTTTTTTCTTTTTCTTTTCTTTCCTTTTTTTTTTTTTTTTTTTAGTATCTCATGGAGACATCTGTAATCCTAGCTACTCAGGAGGCTAAGATCTAAGGATATGGGTTCAAAGCCAACTGAGGCAGGAGAGTTTATAAAATTCTTATCTCCAATTAATTGCAAAACTCAGAAGTAGAGTTGTGGCTCAAGTAGTAGGGTACTAGCCTTGAGCTCAGCAACAGTTCAGACCCAGAGTTCAAGCCCCAGGGTTAGCAAAAGAAAAAGGTGTCTCATCCAGAGAGTTCTGAGTATGGTAAGACATGAGAATATGCCTTCAACCCCAGTTTTGGGATGCTAAGACAGGAGGATCCTGAGTTCAAGGCCAGCCTCAAGTACATAGTGACACCCTGTCTTTAAAAAAAATACAAACAAGGGCTGGGAAAGTATCTCAGTGGTAGAGTGCTTGCCTTGCATGCATGAGGCTCTGGGTTTGATTCCTCAGTACCACATAAGCAGAAAAAGCCACAAGTGGCACTGTGGCTCAGGTGGTAGAGCACTAGCCTTGAGCTGAAGAACTTAGGGACAGTGCCCAGGCCCAGAGTTCAGGCCCCACAACGGACAGAAAAACAAACAAACAAGCTGGACACTGGTGGCTCACAGCTGTAATCCTAGTGACTCAGGAGGCTGAGATCTGAGGATCAAGGTTCAAAGCCAGCTTGGGCAGGAAAGTCCAGGAGACTCTTATCTCCAATTAACCACTAGAAAACTGGAAATGGCATTGAGGCTCAAGTGGTAGAGCACTCACCTTGAGCTGAAGAGTTCAGGGACAGGCCCAGAGTTCAAGCCCCATGACCAACAAAAAAATAAAAATAATACAAGCAGATTTGTACTTAGATTATAATAAATTTTATGTTTGTCCTTAGAAAAATAATTTTAACTGGACAAAACATGAATAGTAACCCACTTAATTAATAAATTTAAAGATTATCTAAATCTGTATCAATAATGTATAGTAAAACTACAGCAGTATAACATTTTGCATTTAGTGTTGTCAAGAACTTAAAAATCTGATAATGTCAAGTATTGACAAAGTTGTAGAACAAGTGGAACTTGAAATTTTGTTGGTAAATATGTAAATTAATACAACCATTTTAGACAATTTTGTAAGATATAATTAAATGAAATCAGAGACAAATGAGATCATTTGTTATTAATAAAGCTGCATATGAAGCATACTGCATGAGCCAGAGATTATATTCCTAGAGGTACTCTTGCTTATATATACCCAGAGGCATGCAACATTGTTTGAAATAACAAAAATGCTGAACCCTTATGCCAGCCAGCATTCAAATGGACAAATAAAGCAGGGTATTTCCAAATTGCAGCTACAAGAGAAAATGTGGATGAATCTTAGCAAAGATAATTTTGTACAAAAATTAAAAGACAGCTCAAATAACAATGAAAAGTTATAGCTCAAAAACATATAAAGATGTTTTACAGAGGGGTTTCAGTTACATGAGTAATCCCCTCTGTACAGCAGCTTTACAATAAAATAAAAATTTTATTTATTTATTTATTTGTTGGTCT
Organism: Dipodomys merriami; assembly: GCF_024711535.1. Classification (NCBI taxonomy): domain Eukaryota; kingdom Metazoa; phylum Chordata; class Mammalia; order Rodentia; family Heteromyidae; genus Dipodomys; species Dipodomys merriami. Next base: position 24,137,369 of record NW_027203937.1, on the reverse strand, counting down.
TGGGGCTTGAACTCTGGGCCTGGGCGCTGTCCCTGAGCTCTTCAGCTCAAGGCAAGTGCACTACCACTTGAGCCACACAACTATTTCCAAAATAAAATTTTTAAAGAATATATTTATAGACATTTAGTGACCCAAGGATAAGTAATGAAAATCAAGGTAGATATATGGTGCTCAACAGTAGAGCACCTGCCTAACCTGCAGAAGGCCCCGGGTTTGATCCTTAGCAGTAAGTGAAGTAAGCCAGGCCCAAAGAAACATAGGTCCCATGGTTTCCCTTATTTGCAATAACTAATACATGTGTAGGACAAGTAGAAAAGGTCAAAAGCTATGTACCTATGACCATATAAGATGATGTTAAGTGGAATGAACCCCAAGATAGGGACACAAATTCTTTTTTCTTTCTTGCTATTGTTTCTAACATTTATAATGTACCATGTGATTTTTTTTGTCACTTTATATGTTCCTCCCCCATGTTATAAACCTATTTTCACTGTATTTGATGTCAGTGCTCTGCATCTTGTATATACACTACTCTAATCCAGGGAGTGGAAGGGAAAAGACAAAAAGGCTTAAATAAGGATATAGATTGATCCACTGTAACAATGAAATGTACAAAACATTATGTTGAAAACGTACTTTACAACTTTGGCAGTGCGGTGGGGGGGGGGGCAAGTAGTTGTGGAGGTGGGAGGGAAGGGATGGTAGGGGGAAAACAAAGGAAGAGTCAACAATGCTCAATAAGAAATGTACCTTGCTCTTGTAACTGTAACCTCGCTGTACAGCATTTTTACAATAAAAAATGTACAAACATAAGGGGGGAAGGGAAAACAATCAAAATAACAAAGACAAAATATTTAAGAAAATTGCCTCTGTATTTAAGAAATACAGGAAAAGGGCAGTGAGCGCAAAGTTCTTCAAAGTGACAGTAGTTTATTCTTGAACGTAGGTAGCATTTTATTTCCAAGTGAGCATTTAGTATAATATTCTTTATAAGCTTACATGTTTAGTATTCATAGGGTACTGCTATTAGATTTTTTTTTTGCAGGATGTATTTATCTTCTCAAACTTAATTTGAAAGGATATCTTTTCTGAGTAGTTTATTGGAGATAAGAGTCACAGGGATTTTTTTGCCTGGGCTTGCTTTAAACCTCAATCCTCAGATCTCTACTTACTCAGTAGATAGGATTATAAGCTTGGACCACCAATGCCCATCTGACACTAATAATTTTTAATAGCAGAATTTCAGAACAAATTCAATATTTACTATTTGTATATTTATTTAATTATATTGCTCAACTACCAACTACAGGTATGTGTGTCTATATGTAAGTATCTACTGATATGGAAAAACTTGTGTTATATATAAATTGGCGGGAAAACCGGAAGCTACATGAACTAAATACACATATAACAATTTCTGATCTATATGTATATGTAGACGATAATAAAAATCTGGAAATTTGTTTCTAGGATATAGATTAGCAGAGTTTTAACCCCAGTTTAAATAGGAAGCATATATTTGAGCACTCTTACGAGAATAAGAATAAAGAATAAGAATAAAATTGTCTTTAAAAAAGACCAGCTGTTGGGCCAAAGGTGTGGCTCAAACCCCTAAGCCCTTAAAGAAAAGGCTACATGTCTTTTGTTACTTTGCTGTAATATTTTTGCTACTGTCTACAAATTATAGAGACTATAGGAAGCTACATACTTAGACAATTCCTTTATTTCCTAATAATTCATATTAAAATTACAAAACTTATTTGATGAGCTTTTTCTGCTAATACTTTCTGTGCTGTTTACAAAATGAAATTTTAAGGCTTTAAAGTTTCAGTCTTAGTTTTAAGTTTTTCTGGTGATTTAAAATTTTTTAATATATTTTGATTGTAAAGATTCTGTACAGAGGGGTTACAGTTACATGAGTAAGGTAATGAGTACATTTCCTATTGGGCATTGTTACTCCTTTGTTTTTCCCCCACCATCCCTTCCCGCCCCACCTCTCCAACTTCTCCCTCCCCCAGTTTTAAGTTTTAAGTGTTACCCTAAAACTTAATTTTAGCACATACAGTTTATCACTATTTGAGTACTAGGAACTCAGGCTACACATATTTTTATTCTTCATTTGAATAATTTTTTCTGAAAAAGAAAACATGCATGAATTTTTTACCATAAGATACACTCAAATTGATAGACACTTCATAACTTAAGTATTTCAGAAATAGATAGTATTGTCTTTCAAACTCACGCTATTATTTAATATATTGTAGAAGTCCTTTTCAGTTATGAATGGGCTTGCATGAGATAATTCTTGTTTAAATGAGTTCTTTCTGACTTGGGATTTATTAGTATTTATATTCTTGTTGCGAGAACATACTTATGGGGATTTAACATTACATTCTGAACATTTTTTTTTTTACAAAAGCATAGTTTCAAGGCAGAGAGGCCAAACATCTGTGTTGATGTTTTAAGAAAGAAACATTAACTAAATGAACTGATTTTTAGTTAGTGATTCAAAAAAATGTAAGTAGTTTTACTTTTCATGACCTAGAAGTTATTCTGTCTTTCCTGCCCTCAAGGGAAAACTAAATGGAACAGGAGTACTGCCAAAAGGCTATTTGTTTATCAAGCTTTCTCAATGCCAAAATAATTTTTTTACAGCTCTGGTTTATACAGGTTAGAGATCCTACATATCTCATAAAGAATTGATTGTATTTTAGCACTTTTTGAAACAAAAATTACTAAAATCTCAACATTTTACCAGATACACAGTTAAAGTTTTTTATTGTGAAAATTCTTAACTGTCTTTTAACAATAAATTACAATTTGAAAACCGAAATCCTACACATTCAGCATGATAATGAACTGCATACTATGAGGAACAAACATAAATGATTTTTTCCCATAAATCATGATTTTGAAACATTGTTTCACCAAAGAAGAAAAGTTTGTAAATGTGCTTCTCTCAATCCTGAGGAAAGGGCAAATAGGGCAAACCAGATCTTGAGCAATTAGCAGTTTGTAAAACTAGATTTTTATGAGCAAGATTAAGCACTGCCTAGACCAGCTGATTGAACCTGATAGATTTATATCAGGCTAGAACACTGAAAAGAACAAGGTAATCCGTATTTAGTAGAAGCCTTCACCTTAGTTGCCCAGTGAAACAATTCTAGATCCTTTTAGGAATAGTACACTTCCAATTTAGGCCACCGTAAGTCTCACATCTGGTTCAACAAAATACAAGCGTAAATTTAACAATGACCCTATGCTAAGGAAATGAACCAGTATGAATTGTTAACAAAAACAACTAACAACAGATTTAGAGTCCTAAAGAATATATATTTGGAATTACCAGTTTGCAGGAGTATACTTAAAATAGTTCAATAAAAGATTGAATATGAAAAGAAACAATAGCAGGAGACTAGCAAAATTGGTCAGGTAGATTTGAATTATATAATCAAAGTAAAAACTCAAAGGATGTAGAAGACTACTGTTAAGATGTCAGTTCTCTATAAAATAATCTCGAGATTAAATGCAATCTAAATCAACAAATTGATTCTAAAGGTTATGTGGAAATATAGTAGACTTAAAAATACCAACGCAATCGTTAAAACAGGGATACAGGAGGACCCATTGCAACAATGAGATGTACAAGTCGTTATGTCAAAAAACGAACTTTACAACTTTGGTGGGGGGGGATGGGGGGGAGGATGTGAAGGGATAGGAAGGGGAAACAAAGGAGGAGGCTACAATGCTTGATAAGAAATGTACTCATTATCTTGCCCATGTAATTGTAACCCCCTCTGTACAGTGTTTTCACAATAAAAAAAACATTTATAATAAAAAAAGAAAAAATACCAATGCACACTTGAAAAATAATAAAATTGGAGGATTTCATTTCAAAACCTACTCTCAGCCCAGAATAATCTGGACGTAACAATTTGACAAAGATATCAAAACAATATAAACAGAAAAAGCCAGAAGTGGCACTGTGGCTCAAGTGGTAGAGTTCTACCCCTGAACAAAAGAAGCCCAGTGACTGAATTGAAGTCCCAGGACTGGCTTAAAAAAATCTTGGTAGATACAGCACTGTGACTCTTTAAGTAGGACACTTTCATTTTTTTCTTTCTCTTCCTCCTTAAGATCTTTCCTCATTCTAATGGTTACTTTAATTTCCCTTGAAAATTAAAGGTATTTTGTCACTCTTTAAATAGAATTTTATTGTTATTATTAAGGTGTTGTACAGAGGGGTTACCATTTCATAAGCTTTCTTGGACAATATCACCCCTTCCTTCGCTTTCCCCCAGTTTTATGATTTCCAAGTAGGTAACACATTTCTAGGGTGATAACATTTCACAGTTTAAGAAGTAGGTCTAAACATTCTCCCTGTGTCCCTCTCCCATGGGTACTAAGCATGCAGTCTATCATGGAGCTATGTTCCCAACCAATTACTGCATATTCATAGTGAGTGCAACTCGGTTTTTTTCTCAAGATTTTACTTCAATTTTGATTGGTCACCAGTAAAAAAAAAAAAAAAAAGTTTCTAATTGCGTCAGGAGAAACAAATAACTTGTCCCAAATATTTTTCTACTTTTCAGCACAGAAAATACTGACACTCAGTTCCAAAAGGGGCACAAAAGGAAAATGAAATTTAAAAAGAAAATACTATGTAAGTCAGATTATAGATAGTTTGCAACAGAGAAGAGAAAGTTTAATAACAAGAAAGTGAAAAGATTACATCTGCCAGGTATATACTCTTTGAGGTTCAAACTAATTTTTTCTCTCTCTTATCTATAATTTATTATATGAAGAAAAAAAGCCCACTTTTCTAAAATGGGTCCAAACTTTTTCCTTCTTTATCCTGAAGAGGCTGATTTTTTTTTTTTTTAGTTTAAGATTTTTAATGCTCCAGCTTGGTGTCCCCTACTATAAATTTTCTAAACAATATTCCCAAGGCCCAAAAGAAAACCAAAAGCCTAAAGAAAGGCAGCTGTAGAAAGAAAAGAGAAGATCATGTCTTCAGGAGGCTAAAATCCAGATATTAAGGGTATTGTAATCTAATGCAGCATTACTTCCCAGAATATATGGAATTAGATTCTAAGTACTAGTACTGTAGTGTGCTATTAGTGTGAAATACACATTGGATTTTGATAGCTTAGTCTGAAAAAGAAATATGAAATATCTCATGATTTCTTATATTGACTTCAAGTTGGAACAATTATATTTTAGATGAAATGGATTAGATGACATTAGTTTTGCCTTTTTACTTTTTACCCTTTTTAATGAAGTCACTAGAAAAATTTAAATTATATATCAGCTCACTATCATCTTTCAGCCTAACAGTGTTGTTCTAGTATCCCATGTTCAAAATTCAACTCAGGACACTTCCCTTGCTTCCCTTTGCCTCTGTTGTGGAAGATATTGAAGAACATCAAATTGTTTGTGGAAATTTAGTCAATAGTGCTTCTTTTTTTTTTTTTTTTTTTACATTACTTGGATTTGAACTCAGGATCCCATGCTTGCTAGACAGATACTACACCACTTGAGCTGAAATTCTATTATGATTCATGTGTAGCTAAGATGACAGATACACACTACCACACCCAGCTTCTGATTGCTCAGCTGGACTTGAATCAGGATCCTTCCAATTAGTCTCCATCTCCTGAGTAGCTGGGATTACAAGCATGAGCAACTGTACCAATGCAAAAATTGCTTTTTAATTATTAGAAGTAGCATGAAACTCAGTCAAAGCTAAAATTCTTTTGTTCTGTATTTCTGTCTGCTTCATGCTTCACACTTTAGAGACATTTACTTACTAGGAATCTTATTGTATTATTTGGCAGACAGAAATTATGGACGCACTTTTTTTTTTTTGGTCGTGGGGCCTGAACTCTGGACCTGGGCACTGTCCCTCATCTCTTCAGCTCAAGGCTAGCACTTAACCACTTGAGCCATAGCACCACTTTGGCATTTTCTGCTTATGTGGTGCTGAGGAATCAAACCCAGGGCCTCATGCATGCAAGGCAAGCACTGTACCACTGACACCTTCCCAGACCCTGTAGACATACTTTTTACAGGACGAAGAGAAGAATTAGGTACAGAGACTTGGCCTGTAAGGTGCTACAGTTTCCCCTAAATCCTTTTTAGTTCCCCTTCCTACAGTTTTATAATAGGTTTTCCATGTTCCAGAAGGAACCCGGCTAGAAGATGATGGAAATCTACAAGCTATTTTCAGTTAAGAATACACATCCTAACTGGGCGCCGGTGGCTCATGCCTGTAATCCTAGCTACTCAAGAGGCTGAGATCTGAGAATCACGGTTCAAAGCCAGCTCAGGCAGGAAAGTCCGTGAGACTCTTATAAACCACTGAACTCTAATAAACCACTCGGAAAACCTGAAGTGACACTCTGGCTCAAGTGGTAGAGCACTCACCTTGAGCTGAAGAGCTGAGAGACAGCACCCAGGTGCAGAGTTCAAGCCCCATGATCAACAGAGGGGGGGGGGGGATGGGGGAAGAAAACATCTTTTTTTATGTAACTTTGTATTTTTTTAAGTTACTTACTCTGGCTTAGGCTTATTTGTATGTGTGTGATGCCAATACTAGGGCTTGAACTCAGGACCTGGGCGTTATCCCTTAGCTTTTTTTCTTAAGGTTGGAGCCTCACCTCTACTTGAGGTTTTTGGTGATTAATTGGACTTAAGAGTATCATGGTCTTTCCTGCCTGAGTTGACTTCAAACCACAATCCTCAGATTTCAGCTTTCTGAGTAGCTGGGATTATAGTCATGAGCCAGTGGTGCCCGTCTCAGGCTACTTTTGACGGGTTAAAAATAACCAAATCATAGTAAACAGTGACAAGTGTGCAGAAGAATTAGATTTGGACTGAAATATTCCAGAGAGAATATTTTAGAGTATCTCATCCCCCCATAAAGTTTGTCCCACCGTAGCACCAAATTCTTCCATTGATTTAAATTGCTTAGACTCTTTATTGTGGAATTTAGCTCTGGCCTTAACCTGTTTTGTTGTCAATTTGGGTATGTTTGGAAGCATGTTTTGCAGTTTGAGGAATGACTTTTCTGTCAATAATGCACCAAAATGTTGTTCAGCCAAGGTTTTGACCACTGGCATGGCCTCTTGAGACACATTTCTTTGGAAATGAAGTAATATCTTTTAAGGACACTGTCTCCTAATGAGGTCTGTCGGAAGCACATATTGAGCCTAACATTGTGTTCTGTAAACTTCATGAGACTAGCTTCTGGAATCCACCCTTGTGGCAGAGTATTAACAGAGGAGATCTACCTAGAAATTCAAAAAAAAGAAAGAGAAAAAGGGGGAGGAGTAGGGAGGGAGAGAGGGATGGAGGGAGAGAGGAAAGAAGGAAGAAATACAGAAAAGGATAGAAAAAGACATTCCCTTTTTTAGTGAAAGTAGAAATGGAATTTTAAAAGGGTCTTAGGGGGCTGGCTCAGTGGTAGAGCGCTTGCCTTGCATGCCTGAGGCCCTGGGTTCCATTCCTCAGCACCACATAAGCAAAAAGAAAAAAGCCGGAAGTGGCGCTGTGGCTCAAGTGGTAGAGCGCTAGCCTTGAGCTGAAGAGCTGAGGGACAGCGCCCAGGCCCAGAGTTTAGGCCCCACGACCGGACCCCAAAAAGAAAAAAAGGGGGGGGCCTTAGATAAAAAAGAAATAAAAATTGTTACACATCTTTTCTGGGTGAAGAAAATAAATAAGGCCCACAGAGGTGAAGGGATTCACTCACAGTATAAATAGCAACATACCAGGGATTAAGAATGTAAGTTATGGGTCTTGGAAGGTGGCTCAGTGGTAGAGCGCTTGCCTTGCATGCCTGAGGCCCTGGGTGTTCGATTCTTCAACACCACATAAGCAAAAAGAAAAAAGCCAGAAGTGGCACTGTGGCCCAAGTGGTAGGGCGCTAGCCTTGAGCTGAAGAGCTGAGGGACAGTACCCAGGCCCAGAGTTCAGGCTCCACGACAGGACCCAAAAATAAATAAATAAAAAGAATGTAAATTATTTTCCCATATACTATAGAAATTTTTCTTGCTCTCTCTCAGTTGTTTACTTGCTACTGGCTGACACATTACCATTGAACCATCACTCCATTCCTCCAATCCAACTTCTTTCAGGTTATTTTAGAAATGGGATCTCATAGACCTTTCTGCTTTCTGCCCCAGTGGTCCTTGAACCACAGATCTTTGGATCTCAATCTTCTGAGTAGCTAGGATTACAGGCTTGAGCCAGTAGTGCCTGGCTTAACCAAGTGACAGAATACTAGAGAAGGTATTTGAAAAGAAGATTTATTTTGGCTCACAGTTTTAGAGATTTCAGTTAGCAGCACCATTGTTTTGGGGCTTTGTTAAGGAAGTATATATCATGTTTGAAGGACCTAACAGGGCAGTGTTGTTCACCACACAACAGCCAAGAAACAGAAAGACCAGAAGGATTGTTCTGGCAACAAGGTGTGTCCTCAAAGCTACACACTCCAGTGATTTCCTTTCTCAGAGTGGGCCCTACTTCCTAATAATCCAACCCATTGAATTCATTGATGTAGCTAGAGCCCTCATGCTCCAATCACATCTCAAAAGCATTAGCTGGCAACATTCCTGTAACACATGAGCCTTCAGGGACGTTTTTAGGATTTAAACCATAACAGTCTATAACCATACTATCATTTCTTCAGACTTATTTAAAGAATTTAACTCACAAATATATTAATTTTGAAAGCCTTATGGTGAAAAAACATAATGTTTTTCTTGAGATGAAACTAATACACCATGTGTGTATTTCTTATCCAAAATGTGTGTAAAAGCTAATGACAATTACAGATATAGCTTAAAAATAATAATGTGTGCTTGAGTGTGATATTCATATGTAAGGATTAGTTCCATATTTAATCTTTATAATTTTTACAGCTGAAACTAAACGTATATGAAAATAATACCAATTAACTAGTGGCATATGAAAGAATGAGAGAACGAGCAAAGAGAAGTTAGTCCATGGGCTAGGAATGTGGCTTAGTGGTAGAATGTTTACCTAGATTCATGAAGCCCCGGGTTTGATTCCTCAGTACCACATAAACAGAAAAAGCCAGAAGTGGCACTGTGGCTCAAGTAGTAGAGTACTAGCCTTGAGCAAAAGAAGCTCAGGGACAGTATACAGGTTCTGAGTTCAAGCCCCAGGACTGTAAAAAAAAAAAAAATCCAGATAGTTTCTAGTCTATTCCTCTTCTAGCCCCTCTTAAATGCCTCTTTTATGCTGCTACAACACTTTTTTTCTACTTCTCTCTAGTGTGGTATGTTAAACCCACTGGTCTGCATTAGCTATTGCAGAGCCTGCCTATCTGTTAGTACCACTAGCTTGTAAGTCCCTTGAAAAGAATAACTTCCTTGGTAAGACCCTGTATGCATATATTGTAGACTCTGAGCTCATATGTATTAGATGAAAAGTAATAAAGACATGTAAGTATAGATCAAGTAAGCCTAATTGATTAAGACACTTAAATTTTAATCTTAAGTATTTGAGGACAAGATACTTTAGGCAAATAGAGAATAATTTGAGAAATGTAGGAATTCATTTAGATTAATGTAGATTTAAGAATCTAAAAATCAAGTAGGTGAAACTTTTCTAGGAATTTTTAAAGATATATTAGGTGCACTATAGGTCAGTAATTTTCAAAATTTTAAGCTGTATAGAATAACCAAAGAACTTGTTGATTAAAACATAGTACTCCCTGGGTGCTGGTGGCTCATGCCTGTAATCCTAGTGACTCAGGAGGCTAAGATCTGAGAACTGACATTCACAGCCAACCTGAGCAGAAGGGTCTGTACGACTCTATCTTCAATTATCTAGCTAGCTAGCTAGCTAAATAAATAAAATAAATAAATAAATAAATGGAAGTAGAGGTTGGGCTAAGTAGTAAGAGTACTGTCTTTAAAGGAGAAAGCTAAGCATGAGCATGAGGCCCTGAGTTCAAGCCCCAGTACTGGATCAGAAACTGGGGGTGGGGGAGGAAGTACTAAGTTTTATGGGTCAGTAGGTCTGGGGTGGACTCTGAGAATTCTCTATTTAACAGGTTCTCAAGTTATACTGATATATGTCATATAGTATGACCATTTTTAGAGTTACTTAGCAAATAGGCTAAGAGAAAAAGAAAAGTAAGCTGAAGAAGAGAAAGAAGAAGGAATGACAATGTACAAAATGAATAGAAAAATTAGGATAGAAATAGCATAGAACCCTGACAGCACACCAAGGAATTAGATAGACATAGCCTCGGGGCTGGGAAGGTGGCTCAGTGGTAGAGCACCTTGCCTTGCATGCCTGAGGCCCTGGGTTCGATTCCTCAACACCACATAAGCAAAAGAAAAAAGCCAGAAGTGGTGCTGTGGCTCAAATGGTAGAGCACTAGCCTTGAGCTGAAGAGCTGAGGGACAGTGCCCAGGCCCAGAGTTCAGGCCCCACAACCGGACCCCAAAAAAAAAGACATAGCCTCTCTCCATACCTCCCTGACTAGGATAACATTGCACTCGCAGCTGAATATTTTGAAATAAATATACAAGGCACAAGACCTATTACTCTTTTACTAGTTTCAGAAAGTTAGCCTTCTTCTGCAGTTACTCCTCAAATACCAATATTTTAAGAGAAAACTTTTCACCCCACACTAAAATCTTTGAAGCAAAGGTAAAATGATAAAGATAATGTTTAGATAATGTTTCTTCTCATATGCTACAGAAATCAAACACTTTATATCACTCAAGTAGAGGAGAATATAATAATCTACAACCTGATTAAGCATATGTTCTGAAAGAGCAGGTTTTATATAGATGTGTTACTCTCACAGTGGTGCTTCAAATGTCCAAATTAGATCATATGAACTGTACTCAAAGGTTTCTCTGTATCAGCAGCTTGGCCCTCCTTTTGCCTCTTCCATACATTCAGCTTCCTCCCTTTGTCCAAAGCTCAGTTGCCCAACTTAGAATAAATTCTTCCTCTTTCCCAGTTCTACCTGTCTTATGTCCTTCCCTAAGAAAATGTGTGTATTTGAAAGAGAGAGAGAGACAGACAGAGACAGAGAAAGAGACAGAGACAGAGACAGAGAGAAGAGAAAAGCAAATATAATTCAGGACCAAAGAAAAGAATTTGATAGGCTATCATACCAATTGTTTGACAGTGTTTCAAAAAAAATTTTTTATGGGTCCTAGCTACTACTTGAAATTTAAGGTCCAAATTATGTATGACTAATATTTGCATGTATGTCTAATTTATGGTTGCTATATTCTAGTAATATACCTGCCAATTACCTATGTTATTTTCTGTTTCTTCAGAGTAGATGACTGTATGTTACATCTTAAAAGTTAGTATGTTATTGTTGTTTTGGTTTGGTTGCTGCAGTAATGGGATTTAAACTCTGTATCTTACTCTCTTACTAGGAAAAAACTCTGCCACTTGAGTCATACAACTAGTTCTTTTTGTTTTAATTTTCAGATAGGATGTTTTGTTTTTATTAAGCCTTGAACTGTTGTGAACCACAACATCCAACTTATTTGTTGAGACTTTGGTCTTGCTACCCTTTTGCCCAGGTTGACCTCAAACTGTGATCCTACCAATCTCCACTTCCCTAGTTAGGATTACAAACCACCACACCTGACCTAGTGAAGTTTAAAAAAGAACAAAAGGAAGGAGAGACTGTTTTAAGTCTTGGTTGAAAGCCCTTGTTTAACAAAAAAATGAAGGCAAGGAATTAAAATATTTTAACATAGAGGCATAGAAACATTTTTAGAAATTATAAAGGCCAGAATGATGTAACTCTGGGCTCCTGGTCATTTTCATTTAGTGGTCATCCACACATTTACTTCCACTTTCCTCCTAAAATACTAGATTTCTTTCTTTTTTCTTTTTTTTTTGGGGGGGGGTGTCCAGTCGTGGGGCCTGAACTCTGGGCCTGTGTGCTGTCCCTCAGCTCTTCAGCTCAAGGCTAGCGCTCTACCACTTGAGCCACAGCACCACTTCCGGCTTTTTTTCTTTTTGCTTATGTGGTGCTGAGGAATCAAACCCAGGGCCTCAGGCATGCAAGGCAAGGTGCTCTACCACTGAGCCACCTTCCCAGCCCCAATGCTAGATTTCTTTTAGGATATAAATTTATAAGTAACAGAGATCAGGTAAAATAAAATTTTGGAAGACAAAGCAAATGGTGAACTGATTTAGTAAGTATACAAAAGCTGAAGTTGGGAGGATAAGGAGACACTGAAGTTAGGAGGCTGGGGAGTACTCTACTCCCCAAAGACTCAGAAATTATTATTAGTTATAGCCATTGTGAAAATCCAAATCTCTAAGCAAAGGAAACAGATGACAACTGAGAAGACAAAATGAACAGCAATTAATTGTCTAGGCTAATCAGTGATCAAATAACTGTTAATGTCCCTACCTGTATACCCAGGCCAACTGAAGGATGCAGAGGAAAAAGGAAAGTCACATTGAAAAGAGCAACTTGATTGAATGTGCAGTTACAATGTGGGAAAGCTTTTCCCAAGAAGGTGTGAAAGGAGGTTGAGTCTTAGAGGTGGAAGAAAGAGACAGGGGTGAAGAAAATATAATTTAGGATAGTCTGAGTTTAAGGTTTTCACAAAACTTCATAGGTTTCAGGTCAGCTGGAGCTGAAGGGGGGGTTGGCCTGGGTTAGATTCAGATTTCAGAGGCAGTTTATACCATAGAAATGATAGGAGCAACAGAAAGAATATATAAAGATAATGAAAATAGTGAGAAAAACTGACATTTAGAAGTTGGGCAGAACAATAAAATTCTATAAAAGAAACCGAGACAGAAGTGTCACAAAAATAAGTCAAGAACTAAGCTAAAACAGTGTCATGGAGGCCAATGGGAAAAGTTTTAGTATAAAGAACTTGCCAAGTTCTAGTGGCTATGGTCCATAATCCATGCTACTTTAACAAAGGTATTGTGATAATTCAATGAAAAAATGATGTTCTTTTCAGTAGATGGTTATAAGATATTCACCCTTACCTCCTACCATTTATAAAATATATCTCAAATTATAGGCCTCAAGCCTATAAAACTTTAGGAAAAAAACATAGGGAAGTTCTTTGTTACACTGGGATAAGGCAGAGATTGCAAATCATTTAAAATATTAAATTGTACTGCACCAAAACTTGGTTTTTGTTTGAAATATACTGTTAAAAACTTAGTGAACAGGGGCTGGGAAGGTGGCTCAGTGGTAAAGTGCTTGCCTTGCATGCTTGAGGCCCTGTGTTCAATTCCTCAGCACCCATTAGAAAAAAAAAGCCAGAAGTGGCACTGTAGCTCAAGTGGTAGAGCGCTAGCCTTGTGCTGAAGAGCTGAGGGGCAGCGCCTAGGTTCAGAGTTCAGGCCCACGACCGGACCCCCCCCCCCAAAAAAAAAAACTTAATGAACACTACATTCTAGAAGGAAAATTGATAAAAGATGTCTGATAAAGGACTTAGATCCTAAAATATATAAAGAATTCTTATATTCAGTAATAAAACAAGCCACTTCATTTTTTTAATGGATAAAGGAATTGAAAAAATTGATCATAGTTAATACAGAGATGCTAAATAAGCACATGAAAATATGTTCAATATTATGGACATTAGAGAAATACAGATTAAACTTCAAAGAAATATTCAATTTTGAAGAAATACCACTGCACACATATCAAAATACCTAAAATTAGAAATACTAAAAAATACTAAATACTGACAAAATTTTGAAAAAAAAAAAAAAACCTAACCCAGTAAAACTATTAATAAAATAGTATAGCCAATTTGGAAAATAATTTCAGTTTCTTATGAAGTTTTCACTTAAACATATGACTTAGCAACCCATCCTTACATATTCATCCTTGAAAAATTAGGTTAACATTAAAAACTTGTACACAAATGTTAATAGCTTTTTTCTTAACTGCTCAACTGGAAACAACCCAAATATCCTTCAGTAAGTAAATGGATAAACAATCTATGCATCTATATTATAGCAAATTATGTAATCCTATAATGTAGATGGATCCCTAAGACATTGAAAGAAGCTACTCTTCTTCACCACAAGGTTATAGCCTGTACAGTTCCATTTATGTAACTCCAAAAGAGACAGAGCCATTTGTTACCAAGGATTAGGAGCAAGAGGAGAGCAGGATTCTAAAGTCATAGCAATAAGAAAATAAGAAAAGGACTGATAGAACCATTCTGTATGCTAATTCTTTTTTTTTTCTTTTTTTAATTTAATTTTATTTTATTTGTGAACATACTGTACAGAGGAGTTACAATTACATGGGCAGGATAATACGTACATTTCTTACCAAGCATTGCAGCCTCCTCCTTTGTTTACCCTTCACATCCCTTCCCACCCTCCCCCTCCCCCCCAATCCCAATCCTTCTCTGTATGCTAATTCTGATGGTGGTTGCATATACTAAAACCTGTAGAAATATATAACCAAGAAAACAGGCTCACATCTGTAATTCTAGCTGTTCAGGAGGCTGAGATCGGAGGATCACAATTCAAGGCCAACTTGGACAGGAAAGTGTGAAAGTTTTATCTCCACTAAACTACCAAAATAAGCTAGTAGTAGAGCTGTGGTAAAGCACTAGCCTTGAGCAACAGAAGCTCAGGGACAGTGCCCAGGCCCTTGAGTTCCAGGACCAGCACCAAAAAAGTGGGGGGCATAATTTAATGCATGTTATTTTAAAGTATAAACTTTAAATTTTCTCAGAGCTCTGAAAACATTGCTATGATTTTCTATTACCCAACATTGTTAAGCTTTTCTTTTTTAAAATCTGATTCTGCTTTCTTTGTAGATAACCTGTTTTCTCCCTTCTGTAACGTATTGTAGATGTGTTTCTGTATGGTATAATAAAATTTCACCTGGATGTGTCTTGCTGTACATAATCTTTCATTTCATCTGTGTGATAGTAACTGGACTCTGCATCTGAACACTAAATAGTTTTCATTATGACTTTTACTTCCAACGATCTATTTTCTCTGTTCCCTGTTTGAGGCATTTTTTAGACTTTTTTACTTCATATTCTTGTTTTTTAATTCCTGAACATAAAGGCAAAATGAAAGAATATTTTAACAATTATCTTGCAGCCTTGTAATTCCATCAGTTACATTCAGCAAGTAAATTTTTAAATGCTTTTTCAGTGTTTGAACTCTCTTGAACATCCTATTTATAATTTATTGGAATATTTTTTCTTTTGCTTGTCCATAATATCATTTTTAGATTCAGTTTAGTACCTTATTGCATTTGAGAGGCAAAAGAACAGAGGGAGCCAGGAGCTGGTAGCTCACACCTGTAATCTTAGCTGCTCAGGGGGCTAAGTATGAGAATTGTGGTTCAAAGCCAGCCTGGGTAGGAAAGTCCATGAGACTGTTGTCTCCAGAATACCTGTGGCTCAAAGAGATAAGAGTGCTAGCTCAGGGATAGCATCCAGGCCCTGAGTTCAAGCTCCATGACTAACCTCCACTCCCCCACCCCCAAAGAAAAAAGAAAAAGGAACAGAGGGTTTAAAGTTAAAAAGTAAGTCTCTCTGGGTTCAAATTTCTAGGTCTGCCATTTGTGGCTGTATAATCTAAGGCAAATAATTTATCTTTTTTGAAACTCAGTTCCCCTCCCCCATCCCATCCTACCTCTCTCTTATACAAACACAAAAAAAATGAGCGTAATTATAGCATCTATTTCATAGAAATGTCATGAAGATTAAATGGAATAATTTGTGTAAATTCATAATTAGAATATATCTGATACTTGGTAGACAATGAAATATTAGCTATTATTACTATGTATTAAGTAGAGTTTTTTTTAAGATTCCAGCAAATAAACAGGATTTTAAAAAGACAACTAGACAGACTTGGATCCATTCATTCAGAGAACACAGCATAGTATTTTAAGCCTAGTATTCACCTTCTATCTCAGTGTCACATTGCATATAAATAAGCATTGTGTTCAAAATTGTGCTACATTCTTTATGGATTTTTGTTTATTTTAGCATTAAAATACAGTGGAACTGAAAGTATAGTAAAAATTTGTTTTGCCAATATTTATCTATAGCATTGCACTTGGAAAAATGGGAAAATAAGGATATTCATAATGAAATACCTAAGGAAAAACATGTAAATGACAGAGCAAGTCATCAGTAGTCTTCAGGATACAAGACAAGAAGGTGATAGAGAACATGGGTTAACTAGAGCTGCAGCTTATTGGGGTGTAGAGGCAGGAAGACATAATGATCACATGGATGTTAAAGTAGTGCCATTCCATGGAAGTTCACAGACCAAGCAGAAGAGTTTGGTCACTATGCTGTAACAGAACATAGCTAAGATTTGTGAGCGAAAAGAAATACTAGAAAAAAGGTATTTTTGCCCCTCTAGAGAAGATGCAAATGTTTTCAGTATTATGAACAATTCAACCCTTTTTTGTGAGCTATATCTAATTAAATTAAAGGAGAGTCAGTTCTATATTTTTCTATCTCATTTTATCCTTAAATGTTTAAATATAACATTTTTGAAAGATTACATAGTTGTATGAAATAAGAATGTTGTCCATGACAGTTCAAAGGTATGTAGGTTAAGATTATGAAGTAATTGAGGATAATGCAAAATTAAGATTGTAGGGTTTATTCCTCTTCAATTGTTGCAGGAAAACTAAAGGTAAATTACATAACAAAGTTCAGAATAAGTCATTTATAAGTATTCAAGTCCTTGCAAGTTTAAAAATGTCTGGTATGATTGTAACTACAATGCTGTATTGTGTAGTCAAAGCACAGAGGACTTCAGGATGTGTATTTATGAACGATTCCCCAACAAGATAACTGCACTGCTCTGGAATGCAATTGCTATGTCAGTTGTTGTATTCTTATTGTTTTAGAATTTTCCATCTTTCAATTTAATTAAGTTAGAATGTCTCTAACGTTATTTGTAAAGAATTCCATATTTATATTTTGCAATCAACATTTGACTGGTGTGCAGGTTTTAGAAATGAACTGTGATGTGTAAACACTTATAAGATAATGAATAGCTCTTTCTAGGCTAAATGTTTTATGATTGCTTACTCCCTGCTAATTGGTCATGGGTTGAAATCCCTCATTGTTTAATTTTTTAATTTGTGGGAACTTTTTATAAATGAGTATGTAGGGGCTTCATATCACAGCTGTTGTCATTTAAAGTTTGGACAGCATCATTACAAATGAAGCCCTGCTGTGAAATCAAAGTCAAAAGGCATCTTGGCATTCCAACCATTTCCTTGGGAGAAGATTACAGCTCAAGTCTGTTGAACTTTATTGCCTTGGGCCTCATGACAGTTTTCAGAAACATGCAAGGCATTTCTGTTAAAGAAATTCAGATGTGCTAGGACACAAATGATATTCTAGCTCATAGCTCTGTTCTAAGTGGGTAAAGAGTAAGTCAGGGAAAAGATTCACCCTTTTTGCTATATTCTGGGATTATTGTATTCAAAAAAATCTGTGGAGATAATTGAGACTATTAGTAATACTATATAGGAAAAAGATGTATTGTTTTTCTGTACAGCTCCTGTTTTAAAATAAAAATCTAAACATGACTGAGGAAATAACTGCCTTCAAAGTCTCTCACCTTTACTTTTCTTCCCTGTCCACCTTCTCTTCCCTCTCCTTTCTTCCCCTTCTTTTTCCTTCCCTTCCTTTTTCTTTCTTCCCATTTCCTGGTACTGGAGATTTATCCTAGGCTTCTTACATTGTAGGTCACTAAAGTCATCTTTCCATGGACTTTATCATTCTCCTTGTAGAAAATTCTCATTGATTTATATTTCTACCTCTCCCTTCCTGTCTCTTAATACATATGTCTGAAAGAGAAATATTACTCAAATAGTTTATTTTATATCTAAAAATCCATGTTTTTAAAATTTAAAGCAAAAGATCACTTGATCCAACTTGAGATCTATACAACCAGTAACCAGATTCCAACAAAGGTCTTCAGAGACAACATAAGAGAATATAGTTGTCCCTTTCATTTAAAGATGTATCCTATTCAGCCACAAATTATCTCATTCCTTTAAAATGCGTTCTTACTTGTTACCTGTTTTCCCTCTTAGGGTAGAGTTTGCTGACTTCATTAGATTCACACAGTAGATAATAAGTATTTGTTGAATGAGTGAAAATTGTTACACAAAGGAGTATCATTTTATTTTTCTTTAAAAATTGAATACCTAATTATACCATTTGTTCCTATTGATTCTTTGACTTTGTAACATTCTGCAAGGTCTACCCAAATATTCTGCCACTTGTCATGAATATTGATACTGCTTCTAATTCACTACAGTAACAATACTGTCAAGCCAGGCACAGTGGCACACATCCAGTTGCAGCTAGTGTCCATTAGATCAAATCGATTTTTATATGTATTTTCCTATGTGTATCCACTAGTTCTAGCTTTTGTATTCAGTAACTCTAATTTTGAGGTTTTTCTGTAAATCTTCTGAATATTAGTTTCTTACCTGTTTGACTTGTCAAACTCTTGAAAGAAAATTATTACAATTTCAGGGACTGGGAAGTTGGCTCAGTGGTAGAGCGCTTGCCTTGTATGCATGAGGTCCTGGGTTCGATTCCTCAGCACCACATAAGCAGAAAAAAAAAGCCAGAAGTGGTGCTGTGGCTCAAGTGGTAGAGCACTAGCCTTGAGCTGAAGAGCTGAAGGACAGCGCCCAGGTCCAGAGTTCAGGCCCCACAACCGGACCGAAAAAAAAAAATTATTACAATTTCAGTACAATTGTGAATCTTCCTTTTTGTTTATTTTGTCATATATTTTGAGGCTATTATTAAGTGTATATACTTTTTAAATTGTTATAGCTTCTTAAATTGAGCTATTTACTATTTGCAGTGCTTTTATCTCTAAAAATGTTTTTTGTCTTAATGATTATATGTTTAATTCATAGCCACATGTGGTAGTACACATCTGTAATCTCAGCACCCAGGAAGAGTATTGCAGAGCCATCCTGGGCATAAACACATAGCATGAGCCTGTCTTAAAAAAAAGAAAATTGGTCTTACCCTGTTCTATTTCCTTTCAAAGTCTGTGCTACCATGATTATGTATTTTGATCAGATCTTGATGTAATGTGCCCACAAAGACATTTTCATTGTCTTTTTATGGTCAACATATGTTTTAGCCAGTTCAGGATAGTGCATATCTCTAGGGCCAGCACTCTAGAGATTGAGTTTGAGAACTGCTAGGGCAATATAATTAGACCACATCCAAAATTACTAAATTTAGTGAAATTATATTTGAAAATACTATCTGCCAAATTTCTCTGATAGAACCATAGTTTAAAAAAAAGGTCTGAGAAACCCTGCTGAGAGAGAAAAATCTTAATTTTGTTTGCTCAGTATTTTCCCAATAGTAGATACAGAGCTCATATTTACAGAACAGTTTGAGGATATTTCTACCACCAGCCTTTACAAACTCCCCTACCAAAAAACTTAGCCCTTAATATTCCTTGTAGAATCAAGCTTCTTTTTCTTCATATGTTATATTTGCTGATATTGTCAAGGATTCTGCTGTTTCATATGAATTCTTTTATTTTTTTTTTGCTCTTTTTTATTGTGAAAATACTGTACAGAGGGGTTACAATTACATGGGCAAGATAATGAGTACGTTTCTTATCAAGCGTTGTAGCCTTCTCCTTTGTTTCCCCTTCCCATCCCTTCCCATCCTCTCCCCACCCCACCACCCAATCCTCCTTCCCCTCCACACACACATATGAATTCTTTACTCTCCTATAGAAATTAGATTTTTTTCCAAGAATGAATCTTGCTTAAAGCAGCTATCTATGACCTTCCTTTAAAAAAAAAAAAAAAACTAATCTGTATCCTAATCATGTCAGAAGCCACTAACCCTTTGCACTTGGTCTTTTCTCCCTCTTTATTTTGATGAATTTCCTCTAAAACATTCAAAATTATTAGCCTTTCTTCTCTTGACATCACTCTTGATTTTCCTGTCTTGGTTTTCCATTACTTACTCTACATAAGTCATAAATAGCTATCTTTCTGGTTTCTACTCTGAGCTCCTTTTTCTCACTTTCTATTTTCTCCTTGAATTTTATTCTTTTATTGAGTCACTTGTTTATCCAATATATAGTAATAAATGTGATAACTTAATTGCAGGTATTAAATTTAATATATAGGGAATATTACACGTAGACTTATGGTATTAAGTGTAAGAAGTTTGAGCATGTCTTATTTTTTTAAGTTGTGTCAGAGAAAGTGAGCTATTTGAGGATTTTTTATTTTAGGGATTTTTCTTATTCCAATACTCATTAGAGTATATTCTTAAAAAAATGTTTGTCAGAACTAATGATGCTTGGAATTATTATCAGATTATAGTACCTAGTATATCTATGCTAGACAAGACTGCCTAAATTTAGGGTAGGTGGTCTCCCAGGCCATGACTTGTGAAAGAAAGCCTTTTCCTTTCTTTCCCAGGGCAGTAATCATCCTGGTACTCCATGCTGGAGTTTTGAAACAAACCAAAGCTGTCAATGGTATATTTCTACTTTGCATTCTGACTCTGTCTTTTCTTTTAAGCCTTTGTCCATGATATCCACACACTTATACAGCTCTAAACCTCCTACTGCTCTCCTATTGAGGTCACCTTAGCTTTCCTCATACTACAAAATTATTCATGGAAGCTCAGAAAACTCATATTTCTACCCTAGCAATGGAATGAAACAAGAATAAAAAGTGTCATGAAAAATCATGCACTGATAGATTCTAGTCATGCTCTGGTAAATTTCTATTTTTTTTTTCTCTCATCTGGAAAGTGGAGAAATTACCCTAGAGTAATTTGTATCTAAGGTTCAAGTTCTGTGAGTTTAAAATCAGTTCACACAAACATGAATAATGGTAAATTAAGGTGTGAATAACTGATTGGTCAGGAATTTGCATTTTGACAGAAATAAAGTACAGTGTTTAAAGTTGGGTTTTTATTCATGGTACCTGACCATCTAGGAAGGAGGACAGTTGCAGCTTTTGTTGCCCTTAGGCACTGTGCCAGTCCCACCTATGACTCACTTTATGTTGCATTGCCAAATGAAGGACTGGTTAATAAAACTATGCATATACCCACCTAAACGTAATGTCTTCAAGATTCCTCCATTTTATAGCATGTGTCAGAAATTCCTTCCTCTTTTAAAGCTAATTAATGTTCATTGTGTTTGTTTTATTATGTTTATTTCCATATGCACACACGAGTTATGTGAGTGTACAAATACATAGCTTTTTGCTTTTAGTTTTTGTCTTTATTTGGGGGGGGGTTATGGCAATAAGTTAGAAATGCTGGAGTACATAATAACTCCTTTTTTCTCTGTATATCCTATTTTTTGTTTGTTTTTTGTTTGTTTTTTGTTTGTTTTTTTGGTGTTGGTTGCGGGGCTTGAACTCTGGGCCTAGGCACTGTCCCTGAGCTCTTCAGCTCTAAGGCTAGCACTCTACCACTTGAGCCACAGTGCCACTTCCAGTTTTCTGGTGGTCCTGCCCAGGCTGGCTTTGAACCGCAATCCTCAGATCTCAGCCTCCTGAGTAGCTAGAATTACAGGAGTGAGTAATTACCTGTTTTCTAATTTTATATAATTCTGATTTTTTTTCTTTTCTTTTTTTCAAGGACTCATACTATTTTCCACAACAGTTACACAACTTAATATTCCAATTGAGATTTTTGTGCTGTTTCCTAACAACATTTCACACAATGTTAGTGATATTTCTTCCCTGATTAATAGCCCATTTATGTAACACTAAGAAAAAATACTCCCAACTACTTATAAAAGGCATCCCAGGGCTGGGAAGGTGGCTCAGTGGTAGAGTTCTTGCCTTGCATGCATGAGGCCCTGGGTTCGATTTCTCAGCACCACATAAGCAGAAAAAAAAAAGCAGGAAGTGGCGCTGTGGCTCAACTGGATAGAGTACTAGCTGAAGAGCTGAGGGACAGCACCCAGGCCCAGAGTTCAGGCCCACGACCAGACCCAAAAAAATAAAAATAAAAAAATAAAATAAAAGCCATCCCATCTTACATACTAAATGAAAAAAAAACCTAGACAATAGGTAAATCAATTAAAACCTCTAGAATTTTTTTATAAATTATGCAACTTCTAATATTAACAACCTTTGTAAAAGAAACAAGTAAAAAGTAGCTGCTTACCAATAGTGTATAAAAATGATACCCTTCCTAAAGGTGTTTTTACTTCATTTCTGAAAGGAAGTGCTTCAGAGATGATAGTTGTTACCATCCTTGACCTGTGTCTTAGTGCCAATTTAAAATAACAGCTTCACAGGACAGTAGACAATGTATCACAGATTTAGGGCTCCATATATTTGTGATTTCTATTAAATATCCTAATAATGTTTATTTGTTTTTGTTTAAGGATTGTTCAAGTTTAGAAGAATATAACATTGCTGCAGCATTACTCCCTCTAACCAGTGCTTTCTATAGGGTAAGTTGATCTCTGTATGATTAATGGAAGTACATTAATCTTGTCCTTAGTGTACTGACGATGTACCTATGGTTATATTTGTCATAACATTTATTACATGCTATATGTAGAAAATTTAATATCAAACCTTAAATCATTACTACAGTATGCTCCCCCATTCAACTTGCTTTATTTTCTTCATAACACCTGAGATTCTGTAATACATTGATTTTTTTTTTTACATTCTTTTCTGCCTACTGTTTAAGACTAAAATTCATGAGACTTCTAAAACAATAAAAGGTGAACAGAGGAAGCAGCTGCTTCCTCTAGGGCTTAGGCAGAATACTCAAAAAAGGAAACTGGGAAGAGGGTTCCTCCTCCAATGTAGGTCAATTCATGTCCTGTTGAAGTGGCCACTGACAACATTGTTTTCTGAGGTGGTCCAAACCAAGATTGGCAGGCATGAATGCTAGCAACACTTACTGGGTACCTGTTTATGTTGCCACTGGATCTTCTAGAGTACTATCAGGGAAACCATCACTTGTTGTACCATTGAAACTTCAGGGATAGAAGAAAAACCACTTCCTACTGAAGAGTCCCTAAAGTATGTTATTTTGACAATACCAAACATTGTGCTCACAGAGCATTGCAAAGGAGGGGATAGATTTGGAAGAGTCACTGCATTGAAAATTGATACAAAGGGGTTAAGTAAGGTAGACCACACTGATTCTTGGATATTTTCTGGATTTGCCTCTTATGGAAAATTATTTCTAGTTCTTGGTTGGTTTTCTTAATTCAAGAAGTACATGCATTAGCCTGGCTGCAAATTGCAGATGAGCCACCCTCATATTTTCCACCTAGTATAAGTCGCTAAGTCTTGAGACTTACTCAACAGTGCCTTAGGAAATGGACTCAGCTACTTACTACTTTTTAAGTACTATAATAAATAATCTTTAGTACAACTATAGTTGTACTATTGAACATCTCAACATGTAAAGTTACTTTTTCAGTGAGCATCGTGACAGCAACAATACTGACATGGCTCCTAGAATTTAATACTCTCTCTAATATAGGAAATAACTTAAAAATGTAACTAGTCCATCATACCACTCACCAGATGGACATTTTCTTGGATAAAGTAATATGTATACATAATTAGAAAATTCTATATTGTGAAAAGCTATAAAATGTGAAATAAAAGCTTCCTTTTCTATCTCTACCCCATTTTCTTCCTTAGGGTAGTGGGAATATATGATTTAAACAGGAGTCATATGTTATTTCCCAAATATACAGATAAAAATTATCTATTTTTTCTAAAAGTGAAAGGAATCATACTATTCATACTATTTTCTCACATGATGTCTGACACAAAGTCATAGATGAATAATAAATAGTCCTTACCTTCAATAAACATACTTTCTAATATCTTCTGTATTCATTATTCACATATGGACAGTAGAGGACCATTTCAAAGTTAATGCATAACCTTTGTCTTACACTTGTTTCCTTAGGTCCTATTTGTTAACAGATTGTTAAACTAAGTGCTAATTAAAGCAAGAGTTCTTATTTTAATGTTACTTTCCTAGAAGAAAAAAAAATTGTAGAGTGAGAGAAAGCCAATAGAATGAAATTGAACTAAAATTTGTGTTATTCCTTCCCAGAAACAGCAATGGGAAATTATGAAGGCTTTAAGCTTCTTCATCACAAGCCAGCATTTAATGCCCTCTCCCTACATGACCTATGTATCTTAGAGTCATCTTATTGCAGTTCTTTGTAACCTAAGTTTTTAGAGAGTTTCCTGGAATCTATCAAAATGTGTAAAGCCCTCCTTAACTTACTTTTTTTGAAGCATATCAGTTAGATATTGATGCTTAAAATGATCTTAGGGGAGCTCATACATTTTCCTTTGCTACCCATCATTATTTATTTTACCCTAGTAGCAAAAGTAAATGCCCTGTTTATCTTAAATCCAAGCACCCTGAAATAAAGACTCCAAATTACAAAGATCTCCCACATACACTTGACATTTTGAAGCTGTTTTGTAAGTTGAAATGGGTCCTACTTCCTAAGCATTAGTTAGGGACCAGTCTTAACAGAACAACATTCTTCAAGACTCTCACTTTATTGTGCATGTAAAGATTCTTTTTTTTTTTTTTTTTGCATGTAAAGATTCTTTTCTCCTATCTACCCATTCAAAATATTTATTAACAGATTTATTGAGATACAAGAAAATTTACCCATTGTAAGTGTATGTCAGTGATTTTATGTATTTACAGAATTGTAGTGATTAAGCATTGGCATGACTATACACCAAATAATTTGTGTCATCCCTCAATGTTAGGATGTATTGAATAGATGTACAGCCTCCATCAGTTTCATCACCTTTATTTGGCCATGTGCTTCTGGTTTCACTTGGTAGTCATCACCACAGCAGCCACAGGTTTTTTATTCCATTCCAGTCTTAATTACTAATCTCTATAACACTCAAACCACATATCATACTTTAAATAATTTTATTCAGTTCTAAAAACTGAAAAAGAGTAAAGAGGCTAGCTATCAGGTTCCAGTGACTCATGCTTATAATCCTAGCTACTCAGGAGACAGAGATCAAGAAGATTGAGATTTGAGGCCAGCTCAGGCAAAAAGTTCATGAAACCCCTATCTCAACCAATAGCTGGACACTAGGGTACATTCCTTTCATTCATTCACAACAAGGGGCTAAGATTAGGAGGATCACAATTGCAAGCCAGCCCATGCAAAAGAATTAATTACACCCCATCTCAACAGAAAACAAAACTGGATATAGTTATGTGCAACTGTTGGCTGAGCTACAGCATAAAGCATAACTAAGAGGATCATGGTCCAGTCCAGCTTGGTCAAAAAGCATGACCAGAACAAAAATTGCTGGAAATATGATTCAAGTGGTAGAGCACACATGAATAAAAAGGACAGAGATGTGGCCTAAGTGGTAGAGCTCCTGCCTTACAAGTGCAAAACCCTAAGTTCAAGCACAACTACTGCTCCCCCCCGCAAGTTCCAGTAAAACTAAAATATGTTTCAATGAGTCTCAATGAAGTACACCTCTGAAAACATTTTTTTCTTTTCCCTTTTGCCTAGAGATAGTGAATTGACAGCACTACTATCCCCTAATTTTCCCAGACATTTTCATGTGTATTATTTGTCTAGCATCCATACTGTCTTGTCTAGCATACTTAAGCTTTAGCTTAGAGTGCACAAGGGGAAGAAATGCCAATTAATTGGATGCTATGATTTAAATGATTGTCATAGGATTTATAGTCTCCAATTTCTACAAATCTCTAATAGAAAACAC
The DNA here is from genome assembly GCF_024711535.1 of Dipodomys merriami. NCBI lineage: Eukaryota > Metazoa > Chordata > Mammalia > Rodentia > Heteromyidae > Dipodomys > Dipodomys merriami. The sequence goes on along the minus strand of NW_027203937.1, from coordinate 24,111,574 downwards.
AAAATGCTCAAATTACAACAAATACTTTTTGTGTTTCTATGATGATTTAGAAGTTACTTCAATACTGACTTGTGCCTTACTCTTTAATATGGACCCTAATTGACAGTTTGTACATAATTCTGATAGAATCTAAATAAACTTTTTATAGTACCAAGATTGCAGCTTAGAATCTAAATAAACTTTTTATAGTACCAAGATTGCAGCTAGAAAAAAATGGTATAGCAATATTTTCAAAAAGGTATTTTGTTATGATTTTTATTTGATAAATGATAAAAAGTTCTTTAAAAATCTACATTTGGGGGCTGGGAAGGTGGCTCAGTGGTAGAGCACTTGCCTTACATGCATGAGGCCCTGGGTTCGATTCCTCAGCACCACATAAGCAGAAAAAAAAAAGCTGGAAGTGGTGCTTGGCTCAAGTGGTAGCGCACTAGCCTTGAGCTGAAGAGCTGAGGGACAGCGCCCAGGCTCAGAGTTCAGGCCCCATGACAGGACCCCCCCCCAAAAAAAATAAAAAAACAAAAATTCTACATTTGGGGGGCTGGAAACGTGGCTCAGTGGTAGAGTGCTTGCCTTGCATGCATGAGGCCTTGGGTTCGATTCTTTAGCACTACATAAGCAGAAAAAAGCCAGAAGTAGCGCTGTGGCTCAAGTGGTGGAGCGCTAGCCTAGAGCTGAAGAGCTGAAGGACAACGCCCAGACCCAGATTTCAGGCCCCACAACCAACCAAAAAAAAAAAAAAATCTACATTTGGGTTGAGAAAAATGTGAGTGTGTTTACTACAACAGAAATCTGGTACACTAGAATTTTATAATGGCTAGAGAATTAGTTGTTGCTTTTATTTCCTCCCTTCATTTCTGCTCGTATTTTAGAACAATTTGACATTCCTTCTTCTTCCTCCCTTTCAGCGTAACCTCTCCTATGGCTTACTTTTCCTTTCAATTTTTGAAGGCCAGTCTTTTTCCTAGTGCTCCTGAAAGTCTCTGCTTCTGAGAAACTGTACTATAATTCGTTTGGACTTCTATTTTTCATTAAAATTAGTCTATTCACTATATAGGTAAACTGAGAGAAAGCAACTATGGAATAATTTACAGAGAATCTTTAGAACAGATTAACTATTTTGTTTTCTAGTGAATATATTTTTTAATTTCTTTTGTTTTAACTTGGAGCATTTTTTCTAAATATTTTGACCTTTTTATGATAACTAAAAGTTGGAGCCCTTTTGTTCATTCAAATGAGGCAAACTTGAAATGCAGTCCTATTCTGTTCAGAAGAACTACTACCAAGTCTCAAGTGTTAGAAATACAAATGTGAATAACACATAAACTTACAAGAAGATAGTGAAACAGTCATTTTAGGCAACATAAGAATACATGAAGCCAGGCACCAGTAGCTCATGTCTGTAACTCTAGTTCTTCAGAAGGCTGAGATCTGAGGCTCACGGTTCAAAGCCAGCCCAGGTAGAAAAGTCCTTAAGATTCTTATCGCCACTTAACCAGCAAAACGCCAGAAGTGGAGGCATGGCTCAAGTAGTAGAATGCCAATCATGAGTGAAAAAGCTGAGTGAGAACTTGAAGCCCCAAGTCCATTAGTTAGCCATAAAGAAAAATGAAATCATGTCATGTACAGGAAAATGGATGGACTTGCAGGACATCATATTGAACAAGACAAACTAAAAAATACATCATATGCTTTTGCTTATATGTGGAAGATAGACCTAAAAGACATACTTATTCATGGACATGTAAATGCCTATTTATTCCTATATGCATAATTATATTTGTATGTAGGTATATGTATGAATATACAAACACAACATCTGAGTCTAAAGGACTACAAAGAATAGAAGGGAAATGGAAAAAAAGATGAATAATTTTGAAATGCATTGCAATTATATATGAAAACAGCATACAGAAAGCTATTGATCAACTGGGTTGGGGGTTAGGGCTAAGAGAAACAGATGTTTGAGGGCATTAGCAGGAGTGGATTGGGCAAACAAGTAGCACAAATGAGGATGAAAATAGTCCAAGTAAATGGCTTAAGTGTATAAAAATAGAACAATAAAACCTATTAGAAATTTGTATTATCTATAACTAGTTGTACAAAGGAGTTGCCATCCAATGGAGCAGTTTATTACTACAATACGCCTTGATCACTGTCACCCTTTTCACAATTCTCCCCCTAAAATTATTTAAAGGAAGGCATACGGAAAAAATGATAGAGCAGGTGAGTGCATAAATGTCACTTTTTCAGTGAAGCCTGCCTGGATAAGCTTATTTAACATTTTATCTATTACTCTCTAGCACTTTTACTTCCCATTCTTCAGTTTTGTGTGTATGTATGTATGAGTAAACATGTACATGTGTTAATACTTGTTTTCTAGTAGTAGACAGCAAGAGTCACATTACAAAGGACTTAATAGTTATGTAACCTTGGACACGTTTTATTTTTTACTTTTACTGTCACCATAGGGTTTTCTTCTTTGTTTTTTGGGTTTTGTTTCTGTGGTTTTTGTTTGTGGTGCTGGGATCTGATGCTGGGTAAGTGCTATACCACTGATCTATGTCCCCAGTCTTTTCAAATTTTTTTTATTTTAAGACAAAGTCTCACTAATGAGTTGCTTCAAACTTGTAATCTTCCTACCTCAGCTTCTCAAAGTGCTGGAATTACAGGAATATACCACCAGACAGGGGCATAGTCTTCCAGTATGAATAAGGTTGATAATTTTATCTTCCTTATTGGGTCATTATGAGGATTAAATGTTAATAACTGTTGCTGAGTGATTGGTTGTAATTTATTACTTGCCTGCCTTTGTCTTTTCTTCCTTTTGTCAAACTCAGCTTTGTTTTCCCCTCTACATTGCTGATAGGAGTAGATAGATACAAGAATCAATACTCAGACCATTGTCCAGTTAATTCTAATTGTACTGAGCCTATATAGTAATGCAACCTAAAAATAGTCAAGAGGATTTATAGAAGGGAGAGCTCCCAGGTCCTGAGTTCAAGCCCCAGGACTGGCACAAAAAAGTGACACTCCATCTGGAAAATTACCTAAAGCAAAAAGAGCTGAGGTGGCTCATAGTAGTAAGCACAAGGTCTTGAGTTCAAACCCAAGTACCACCAAAAATAAATAATACCTACCTGAATATATCCAGTGCCATGGAAGTAGTAGGTATTATCATTAGTGTTCTTATGTAGATCTGTGAAGTCTAGATATGAATAAAGAACTATTACAAGTGCTCGAGAAAGAGAATCATAATGAATTAAATAATATTTTACTAACTTTACAGTAAAGCCCAGTTTAAAGTAAATACTGATTAATAAGGTATTTCCAGAAAAACAGAACAATAATCTATAATAATAATAATATAATAATAATAATCCATGCTGAATTACTTTACATATTACAAATACTTTTATTACTTGTATTATACGGTTGTATATTATGTCACCATTAATAATTCTTCCTCATTGTCATAATCAAATTTTACAGATATCCCAATATCTATAAATGTTACAGGAGTTTTTCTATAAAATAACAATGAGAGTGGCAATTCAAAACTCTCAACAAATATTAAAGTGGTTTATTTCTACTCAAGCAAGCCCTAGGATACTTTGAAATGTTCTCTGGCTGGTGTTTGCATTTTTCCTGTCTCCCACGTTAAGGAAGCATTTGTATTGGACAAGAATTCTTGTGTATTTGCTAAGTAATTGGTTTCCCAGTTGTGTTTTTTGATGACTTGACTCATTATTACAAAGATCTGTGGTATTACAAGGAAAGTTGTAGATAACCAACAAATTTTGCTTTATTATTTTTCTTACAAAAACAAGTACATTTGTTTAATTGGGGAGGTGAGGAGAGTTGTAGGCGTATACTTGGCCAAAGCTTAAATCTTTTCTCTTCCTATCCAAGAAACTTAACTGAAGCTGACATGACTTCTGGGAAGTGCATTGCAGCTGACAACTGGGCATGTCCCATGCCAAAGTATTATCATGAAAAATTGGTCCAACAGGACTTGAATCTTCTAGGATTGTGCCTAATTTTTTTTTTTAAATAATGCCTTATTTGGAATGATAAGCTTTGAAATTCTATAGCATCACTCTCTTTAGGAAGATGTTACACACTGTATAACAATGAACAGTTACTTTTTCTTCCTCAGACAACCTCTGAGTAGCTTCATTTTAAATTTTTTAAACTTTCATGTGACAGTACCTAGCCCCACAGAAGAGTATTAAGTATATCTTCAGACTCCGAAAGGTATATGGTTATAGTTTATCTTAGATTAAGTGTTGGGTAGAGCCTTCTGTCCAGCGAATCTTATTTAAGTATTGTTTCAGCTCATTTCTCTTTTATCTGTTTCCCTCTTTTTCTTCTTTGTCTTGAAAAATGGGATTTTTGTAATTTTAAATATTTAAGAAATGCTTACTATGTTGAAAAGGGGTGAAAGAGCATTAATCTCTTATGGTTTACATGTGTAATTCTTTGTGTGTGTGTGAAAGAGAGAGAAAGAGAGTGAGTCTCACTGTGCAGCCTAGGCTGGCCTCAAACACATAATTCTCCTGCTTCAGCCTACTGAGTGCTGGGAATGCAGCACTTGTTGATAAAAATATCATAAAGAGGAGAATTTTTTATCAGGCCACTTGATCCCTCCTTTGAGTATAACATCAATCCACTCACTCATTAGATATAGAAAATAGGATGGGAAAGACAATTTGGAATCAAATCACAAAATGCCTAGAATGTCACTTAAAGGAGTTTAGATTAATATTATTTTCTGGGCACTAAAAAGTAACAATTCTAAACAGGCCAATAGTATGATTGTGTGTTGAGAAAGTTAAAGCAATGTAGGTCAAGAGGACTGAGAGGAAGAGAGGCTATAACAGACAAATGCTGATTAGGGAACTTAGGGAGAAATTCACAAAGAGATAACAAGGGCTGTAAGTAGACCAAATACCTACAAAAGATAAACAAATGTAAATCATACAGGCCAAATGAAGAACTGGCATCCTATCTAAAGGGAAGCTACTGCCCAGCCTCAGCAACTGGTACAACATTTTCTGGTGTTTTCCAAAGAAACTGGAAACGTTAGCTTTCATTTAAAATCTCTTCATTTTTAAATTGACCTTAGATTTTAAAAATTCTTCACAGCCAAATAAAACACATCTCTGCAGCAATGTTCAGCTAGTAGGATTTTAACTTTACAACCTCTAGATTTTAGTTCTGGTTGTAAATTCTTGATACATGTGAGAAAAAGCCTAAACTTTGGATTCAGAAAGATGTGGACTTAAATTTTATCTCAAACTTGAAATCTTAAATGAATGTCTGAAATAGAGATAGCTAAAGATGAGATGAAATGGTGCATATAAAAGCACTTACTATATGCCAGTGCCACTCTGGCATATAGTAAGTATACAATGAATATTGGCTAAATGAAAGGATATGAATGGACTACCAATTGAATATCTATATCATCTGTCACTGGATATACATTGAAACATAAAATAAACATAGTTCCTGTGCTCACAGTGCTTAGTCAGAGTTCTACAGATCAACATTCTTTTATTTTTATTTTTATTGTAAAGGTGCTGTACAGAGGGGTAACAGTTACATAAGTAAGGTATTGTCCAACATTGTTACCTATTACTTACTCCTTCATTTTTCTCCCACTATCCCTCCCCCCCCCAAAAAAATTGTAAAGTTCATTTCCAACATAGTGTTTTGTGAGTATCATTATTACATTGGGTCATCCTTTGTCTTTGCTTCACCATTTTGTTATTCCCCTTCCCTTCCCCAAACAGATAGTAATTGCCAGAGATAAACCAAAGGGAAAAAGAAAAATGAAATAAAAAGAAAGAACTTGATACAGTACATTGATGACAACAAGATCAACAACCAAAAAAAGACCTTGTTTGGAGTTCATTTCAATTAGCATCATTTTATATGGTCATATGTACATAGCTATTGAACTATTGTGATTCTCTGCTAGGATTATCCTAGACATATACTAATTATTACAAATGAAAGAAACCTGGAGCTTAAGTTTCTTTGGGTCTGGCTTACTTAATAGGATTTTTTTCCAAGTCTTTCCAATTCCTTATGAATGGGGCAATGTCATTCTGTCTGATGGAAGCATAGAATTCTATTGATCTATTCATTTATTGAGGGGCATCTGGGTTGGTTCCATATCTTAGCTATGGTAAATAATGCTGCAATGAACATACTTGTGCTGGTAGTTTATTGTGGCCTTGTGATCATTTGGATAAATGCCCAGGAGTAGGATTGCTGAGTCATAGGGAAGTTCTATGTTTAGTCTTTTGAGGTACCTCCATTCTGCTTTCCAGAGTGGTTGAACCAGCTTACATTCTTACCAACAGTGTATTGGCCACATCCCCGCCAACATCTGTTATTGTTTTCTTGATAATGGCCATTCTAACTGGGGTGAGGTGGAATCTCAATGTGGTTTTGATTTGCATTTCTTTTGTGGTGACCTATGCTGAACATTTCTTCATGGTCATTCTTATTTCCTCTCCAGAGAAGTCTTTTTTAAACTCTTTAGCTCACTTATTAATAGGATAGTTGTTTCTTTGAGGATTTGTTGTTGTGGGTTTTAATTTTTTGAGTTCTAGGTATATTTTTTATATGAGGCCCTTGTCTGCTGTATAGCAGTGAAGAACAGATCAGCATTCTTAATTACTATTCTATCCTACCTGTTATTGGCCTTCTGTTCTGTCCTTCAAGCTGTCTGTAATTCCAGCTAGAACTAAAGCAGTCTTCCACTTGTCACTTTCCCCTTAAGAATGGGATGGAATATGCAAAATCCTATTATGTGTACTTCCTTAGTTTCATCTGTGATAAATGGTTTTTCCCTTGTACTGTAGCTGTGACAGTAAACAAAGATTTTTGCCCTTAACTATGCTAAACATTTGACTCAGACCAATAGTAGGAGAGAAATGTCTTTCTAGAAATGAGCTCTCAACCTTCTCCAATGGGCTTCTGTCTTTTTTCTGTGTCCCTGCACCTCTTAGGGATGGCCTCAGGGTTCTGGTGTGTTGCTCTGAGAAACACAGGACATTCTTGCTGATTTGATACTTTTGTTGATTTTCTGTGGGCTTTCATATTTTCATTAGGGCATAGACTATATAGTCTTATGATAGGAATTAGAAAACTTTTGCTAAAGTACAGCCTGATATCATAGTTATAAAACAATGAAAAATGTAAATCTTTATGGATAATACAAGCAAACTTTTGTTAACTGCTTGTCCCTAAATAGAATGTTTTAAATAGATTATTTCCTTAGTTTAATTTTGCTTAGGTAGCATTGTTTCCTTCATATTAGTCAGCATTGTTAACATTTTTGAGATGTCATAGATTTAATGGGGATTTGTGGAGGAGCTGCTGAATTACAGAAGAAATTATTACAGCAAAAAATAGATTATGAAGTACTATAAATACTCAACTCAGTGATTCAGCAAATTCCCCTTATGTCTATAAAGTGCAAACATCCTGTACCTAACTCATGAGGCCTGTTTTTAATTTCTGTTACTTTATGGTTGTCTCTGTCTCTGATAGATTTTCACATGATATGAGAGACATAAAGAGAAATCACTTTCAAAGAATTGTTTAAATGCTGAGGATATAAAAGCAGAGAAAACCCTCAGTCATGGCAGTGCTTTGGTACTGATAATGGGGAGTTAACAGAAAGAAGTCAGAACCATCTGGACTGACTATGAAAAATTAGTTGGTTTGGGAACACTTGTTTGTTTGGTTTGGTTTGATTGGTTGGTTGATTTATGATACTGAGGTTTTAACTTAGTCTCTCCTGCTTGCTTAGCCTGCTTGCCCAGCTAGCACTAAACCACTTGATCCATACACCCAGCCCAGCTTTTGGCAGGTTATTTTGGAGACAGTCTCATGGACTTTGCTAAAACTGCGATCCCCTGAACCCCAGGCTCCTGAGTAGTTAGCTGGTTTAATTATATCCTTGGATGATTTTTCAGCAAATAAAATTAGATTTAGAATGGTAATCTTAGAAACCTAAAAAATACATAAGTAACCTTTTATTATTCAGCAAGCATTCTGTGTATCTCCAGTACCTGTAAGCATCAAAATAATTAAAGCACATATCTCTAAGGATGGATATTAATAAATTATAGACATTTTTCTGCTTTGGGGTATTAACTCAGTGGTAGAGTACTTTAGCATACTTGAGGCATTGTGTTCAAACCCCAATACCATAAATGTTTTAAACAATTTTTTAATTAAAAAAAAAAAAACTTTGCTGCCAGCCAAGCAGAAATCTGTGAGATTCCCTCTCGAACCAGCAAAATATTTCACTAGAGGTGTGGCTCATCTAGTAAAGCACCAACTGTGAGCAAAAATGCCATGTGAGAGCACAAGGTCCATAGTCAAGCCCCAGTATCAAAAAATTCTATTCCTTCTCTAAAATTTGAAAATTACATTTCTTGCAATTCAAGCAATTGATAAATAAATAAAAAATATAGAATTTTGTAGCAGATCACTTCCTATTTGCAATCAGTTGACTCAGAAACATTCAGATACAGTCTCTCATTTCAAAAGTGTCTATTGGGAAAGGATTTGATGTATACATTCTTTACAGATGTTTATATTTAGTTGATTAATACCTTCATATTTAGATTTTAAACCCAATAAGTCATTGACATTTTAATCATATCATCTAAAAGAACTTGCAAAAATAGGAACAATACAAGAACTGCTTTTATACTTTGTGTGTGTCTGTGTATGGGGGGGGGTACTAGGGTTTGAACTTGGGCCTCATGTTTGCTAGACAGATACTCTACCACTTGAGCTACTCCACTAGTCCCTTTATGTGTTGGTTGTTTTCAAGATAAAGTCTCACTTTATGCTAGGGCCACCTGGGCTACTAGTCTCCTAATTGTGCTTCTCTAAGCCACTAGTATGAACCAATTCGGTCAAGATGGAATCTTACCAGCTTTTTTAAAATTTAGCTTGAGCTGACTTCCAAACTGTTAGTCTTTCATTTATATCGCTCAAGTAGCTAGGATTATAGGTTTGAGCAACCCACATTTTACTCTTATCATACTTTTTTTGACAATACTGAACTTAGAACCCAGGTCTTTGCATTTGCTAGGCAGGCACTCTTACTGCTAAGCCTCATCCCCAGTCTACAACAAACAAATGCAAAAGAATATTACAAAAAAACAAAACCCTAGATGGGTACCAGTGGCTCGTGCCTGTAATCCTAGCTACTAAGGAGGCTGAGATCTGAGGATCATGATTCAAAGCCAGCCCAGGCAGGAGACTCTTACCTCTAATAAACCACCAGAAAACCAGAAGTGGTGCTGTGGCTCAAGTGGTAGAGCACTAGCTTTGAGCTGAAGAGTACAGGGACATCACCCAGGGCCAGAGTTCAAGCCCCATGACTGGGGAGGGGGGGGGGAAGAACCTTATCCCTTGATCATTTTTGTTTTAATACAGATCTTAATACTCTTTGTCACTATTAAATTTTACCACATTGACTGCTGAAATCTGATAAATGCTGTTGTACCTTGTGTAATTCTGAGAGATGTTTTTGTGTGACATTTCAGCATATTCTTGAGCAACAATAGTTCTAAATGGAATATAAAATAGAATATTATTATTGTTAGAGACATGAAAACAAAGTTCTGCAGAACTGTACATCTTTTCAAGCTGCTGAAAAAAATATACTCCACGGTTTTACCATGATCCACTGGAACAGTAAACAGACTATACTCATCTTCCTAAAAGACCCTTTCTGGTGAATCCCAGACTATTGTGTCCATTCTAACCTCTCTCAGCAGGAAGTAGCCTAGAGTGATTGTCCTCCTTGTTCCTTTTATAGCACTTAGGGTTTCCATTAGCTATTTCACCTGAGTTATAGCCATCTACATGCAGAAATTTGAAAAGGGGAGGATGTGCCCATATTATTTTTTTTTGTTGTTGGTCATGGGGCTTAAACTCTGGGCCTGAGCACTGTCCCTAAGCTCTTCAGCTCAAGGCTAACACTCTACCACTTGAACTACAACACCATTTCTAGTTTTCTGGTGGTTTATTGGAGATAAGAGTTTCACAGACTTTCTTGCCCGGGCTGGCTTTGAACTGTGATCTTCAGATCTCAGCCTCATGGAGTAGCTAGGATTACAGGCATGAGCCACCGGCGCCCAGCTTTGCCCATACTATTTATACCTTATAAAATGGCAGTTTCTGGTTTCAACACTGCTCTAGCTATGTGACTGAGATTATATTCCTTTCCTTCTGTCACAACACTCCACATGTCAATGAGAAAATTAAGCACACTCTGATGTTTCAAGTAAGTAATTCAGGTTTAACCAGTGATAAGTATTTTTACCTGCATACATACTTTCATAGTTGTGTACTTTCACAGTGCACAACTTGTAACTTCTGCAAGTATTTGCTTATAAACAGGAAGATCTACTGTCACTAACTTGGATTTAAACTCCTCCTATCCCTCTGAATTTTGAAACTTATGCAGCATATTCTAAGCCCCCAAACTGGACTTCCCAGGGATGACTAACAAAGCAAATTGGGAAAATATATGGTTCTCTTCACCTGTCCTGTATCTCTTTGCAGCTTCACTGGTCCTCTTGCTTTCAGTTTCCCTCATGATTTGCCTATTCTTTCTATGGATCTTTAATCTCAAAGCCTTAAATATTCAGAAATTGTGTAAAAGTTTCCCTCAGCCTGTAGTATTACCTTCTGGGAGAACTAGGCCTTATACTATACAAATGAAATACAAATAATGAACTTTGTGTGCACAGTGTGTGTGTGTGTGTGTGTGTGTGTGCGTGCGTGCGTGCGTGCGTGCGTGTGTGTGTGTACTTGTCCCTTAGCTTCTTTGCTCAAAGCTAGTGCTCTACCACTTGAACCATAGCTCTACTTCAGCTTTTTTGGTGATTAATTGGAAATAAGTCTCACAGACTTTACTACCCAGGCTGGCTTTGAACTGTGATCCTCAGATCTTGGCCTCCTGAGTAGCTAGGATTATAGGCATCATCAACTTGCACTCAATCAACTTTTAGACATTAGTAGGTAGAGTAGCTAGGGGGTTGAAGGGAGTAGATTTTGTGGTATTCCAAAAAAGCCTTAGAAGAGGGAAATGATCCCCTGGAGCTTGAAAACCCTCTCCAGTCCCAAAACAGTTTCTTTACAGCTATTCATTCTTACCATGGAATCTGTCTTGGCTATTTTCAACCAGGTAATTACTGCTATTTACTTATTTTCTAGAATTCTAGGTATAATTGTTGGCTTACCTGTGCAAACACTTGGGTAACGTTGACCCAGTCTGTATAATTCAATGGATATTTCTTTCTTCTGGGAAGTAGTTATAAAGTAAACAGTGTGTTCCTCATTCTAGGAGTTCAGTTTGTAGTGTAATTAAAATTGAAGAAGAGTTGTTTTCCTCAAAAATATATTTCTTCTCAAAAATTGGTTGATCGGTTTCTGTGAGATGCATATGCCACTTAAGGAAGGTGTTTACTTTCATAATAAACATAAGCTTGGAGAGTATTCTGTAACTCAAGTATTTCAAAGCCCCTGGCCAGTATTGAGTACTCTGTAACCTCCAATTTGCATAGGTACTGCATCAGCTGTTAGTCACTCATTCTCTGAAGACCACAGCTTCAAAAATAAAACTTTTAGAAAGTAAAGGCATTGAAGTGACAGTTGCAGTTTAAATGTACCCACAGTTGACTGTACCATAGATACAACCTACAATTTGAGTCTTTAATCTGAGTCGTCGACATAAATCTTTTTTTAGCCGAACCATCAGGGAACTTTGGAAATTTTGGCCCCAACACGTTGATTTTGTTGTTTATAGGAAATTATTTCGAGACTTTGTTTTTTGTCATCCTGACAATATTTTTTAAGTCTCTGGAAAAGTTGAGTAGATGGAAATTAAAGAAGGAAAAGATGAACTACCAAATTACAATAACACAATACTAGTAAAAAGTAAGGAATAGCCGGGTGCCAGTGCCTCATACCTATAATCCTAGCTACTCAGAAAGTTGAGATCTGAGGATCATGGTTTGATGCTAGTCTGAACAGAAAAGTCCTCATGAGACTCTTATCTCCAATTAACCACTCAAAATCCAGAACTGGCCCTGTGGCTCATGTGGTAGAGCACTAGCCTTGAGAACAAATAGGCTCAACAACAGTATCCAGGCCCTGAGTTCAAGCCCCACAACTGACAAAAATTAAGAATAGAAAAAAAGAAAAGGTTCAGTTTCCTTACATTGGTAATAAAATTTCAACTTAAAAACTCACTTCAAATAAGAGCTTGCTAATCATACTTTTTGTACAGGCTCTTTGTCTTTAGAATGGTCTGCAAGACATTGATAACATTATCCAAACTTAGAGTATTCAAATGCTAAAGTTTAGTCATGTAAGGAAAGGAAATTTACTTTTTTAAAAAATTTACCTTTGTCTTTTTATGCTAGCATAGTAGTGTTCTATTGTATGTAGAACATTTGGAACTAGGTACCTTCTTGTGTAACTGCTCATGCAGATTCCAAAGCCTATTTACTCAACCTTTATCTAGGCAGGTGCTTCTATTTTCTAGTAATATCCATGATATTCTACATTGGCTTTCTGTTATTCCATTGCATCCTTGTACGACTGTACCACTGCATCCACTATTTCCTTGAGTCCTTGGTTGCTGATACTTTTTATTAATCACATATTAAGTACCAGGTGCTGTGCTGAGTTTTATGTATTGGGTTTTCCTACCTGGGCAGGGCAGAGCTGCCCAGAAATGAAATTAACACAGAAGTTGCTTTTGTAATGTGCCTTCTAAATCATCAGATGGTGGTAAATGTCTACAACTACCATTTGTGACTGTAAGCTAATATCTTTATTCTGTTCTAATATCTGTCTCTTTAGACCACTGTGCCAAAATCACTTTTTACATAATTTACTTTCTAGTTACTGCTTCTGTTTACTGGAAAGCCTCCTAAGTCCTAAAAAGGCCATTTTCATCCATCTCTAAAAAATATGGATTATGGTTATCCTTTTTTTAGTTATCAAAGAAATTTTAAGGTGCTTAATCTATTTTTAGCTAAGAACAGTATTCAGTTCATTCATGGAAATATCAGATTACTTTAGAACATACATTATTTAAGGTAAACCTACCTTTTATGTATTAGTTACTCCTTCTGTAGAATCTGCTTAATGAGGCTTTGACAATCCCTCTCTCATCCTTACTTATTCAGTTCCTTATAATGAATTTGTAAGTACTCTCCTCTAGATCTTGTTTTAAGACAGCTTACTTAGAAGATTACCTTTGCTCCAAGAGGAATTGTGCATACACTTATCAGCCCAGACAAAAGGACTATACATTATCTACTTTGAACAGTGTTTTCAGGAATAGCTCCCAGTAAGTCGGATTTCAGCCAAGGGGTCTTTTATGGATGAAAGATATAAAAGCCTAAGAGATTAAGACCAAATCTAACAATTATGGGACCATTTTGCTATCTTGGTAAGTAGAATGAAAATAAGCATAATCAACCCAAATTTTGTACGTGAAAGGTTTTTTGTTTTTTTTTTGCACTTAGAGTTATAAATTCTTACCTAGGAACAAAGATTCAGGAAGTAAAGCATCAGTAGATCTTGCTGAGTGTTAGCCGAACCTATGTACCCTGGCTCAAGATCATTGTAGTCTAAGGAGTTGACCTATTCACTACCTTAGTCTAAACATTTTCTTTTTCTTATATCACTACACTTGAAAACAAATTTAAAAAGAATATACCTCTTTTGAGCTAGTCAACAGTTGGTCAAACCTATAATCCGAGTACCCAGGAGGCTGAGATCTGGAAGATCAAATTTGAGGCCAGTCTAGGCAAGAAAGTTTGCTAGACTTCCATCTCCAAAATGACTATCCAAAAGCTGGGCTGTAGGTGTGGTTCAAGTACTGGAACACCAGGCCAGCAAATACAAGGCCCTAAATTCAAATCCATTTTCTATTTAACTTTTAATTATATAATAACTACATTTTAAAACATTTTCTAAGCAAGGTGCTGGTAGCTCACATATGTAATCCTAGCTACTCAGCATGCTGAGATTTGAGGATCATGATTTTTTTAAGCCAGCCAGGAAGAAAAGTCCATGAGACTTTTTTTTTAACATATTTTTTATTGTAAAGATACTGTACAGAGGGTTTACAGTTACATGAGTAAGGTAATGAGTACATTTCCTTTCTAGCATTTTTTTTTGTGAAAATACTGTACAGAGGGGTTACAATTACATGGGCAAGATAATGAGTACATTTCTTTCTTTTTTTGGGGGGGGGGTCCGGTCATGGGGCCTGAACTCTGGGCCTGGGCGCTGTCCCTCAGCTCTTCAGCTCAAGGCTAGCACTCTACCACTTGAGCCACAGTGCCACTTCCGGCTTTTTTCATTTTGCTTGTGTGGTGCTGAGGAATTGAACCCAGGGCCTCAGGCATGCAAGGCAAGTGCTCTACCACTGAGCCACCTTCCCAGCCCCCACCCTGAAGTTGTAAAGTTCATTTTCAACATAGTGTTTTGTACATCTCATTGTTACAATGGGTCAGCCTACATCCTTGTTTCAGCATTTTGTTATTTCCCTCCCCCTCCCCAAATTAAAAAAATGTATATATAAGATGCAGAGTGCTGGAATCAAATACAGTGAAAACAGGGGTTATACCATGGGGGAAGAACATACAAAAGAAACAAAAAAATCACATAGTACATTATAAGCACATTAAAAACAACAGCAACAAAGATAAACCCCCTATCTTGGGTTTCATTTCGCCTAGCATCATCTTACATGGTCATATGTGCATAGCTTTTTACCTTTTCTACTTGTCTGGTAAGATTATCCTAGATGTATACTAGTTATTACAAGTAAGAGAAACCATGGGACCTACGTTTCTTTGGGCCTGGCTTACTTCATTTAATAAAATTTTTTCCAAGTCTTTCCAATCCCTAACAAATGTGGTGGTTTCATTCTTTCTGATGGAGGCATAGAATTCCACTCGTGTGTGTGTGTGTGTGTGTGTGTGTGTGTGTGTGTGTGTGTGTGTGTGTGTGTGTGTGTGTGTGTGTGTGTGTGTGTGTGTGTGTGTGTGTGTGTGTGTGTGTGTGTGTGTGTGTGTGTGTGTGTGTGTGTGTGTGTGTGTGTGTGTGTGTGTGTGTGTACGTACGTATACCATATTTTCTTGATCCATACATCTTCTAAGGGACATCTGGGTTGGTTCTGTGATTTAGCTATGGTGAATAATGCTGTGATAAGCATAGTTGTGCTGGTAGCTTTAGTATGGTTCCATGAGACTCTTCATCTCCAATAAACTACTCAGAAAACACTGGAAGTGGTGCTGTGGCTCAAGTGGTAGCGCACTAGCCTTGAGCACAAAGAGGCTCAGGGACAGTGCTGCCTGAGTTCAAGTCCCAGGACCAGAAAAAAAAATTATTTAAATTAAGGTTCTTCACTATATGTATATATTTTAGAAATGCAGAAAATTTAGTTTATAACCAAAACAGAGGTTGTAGACCTATTTCAAAGGTCTACTTTCTAGAAACAACCATGTTGAACTCTAGTTTTTCTTTTGGTATTTATTTGGCCCAGCATTTCTAAGTGATATGTTTTTATTAATGTAATTAATGTTGCAGTTGTAGACATTATGGATTGACTTGGAATATGAAGATTGAGTCTCATATGCTACCACCACCACTGTTCTTTTACAAATGTCTTGTTTCTTCCCTATTACATATACACTCACCTGTAAAATTCAATATTATTTGTATTGCTGCTCCTCATATATATCCTATTTTACTCTATATCCTATTTTACTCTATCCTACTTGTAGGATTTCCTTTTGTGCATTGAGTTTTCTCCATTCTTCAGTGAAGTAGGTATTAGATGGCTCTTTCAATCTGAAGATCATGACCTTTGGTTCCAGAAAATATTAATATATTCTTATTTTAAGGATAGGAGGCATAGCTCAGGTGGTAGAGTTGTCAGCCAGTGAGCAAAAGTGTCAGATCAAGAGTTCAAGTACTGGTATTGGACAAAAAAAGTAAAACCAAAATATCCTTATTTCACTTATGTGATCATTTTCCCCTCTTAATTTCTTTTTCTTTTTTTAATTAGTCATGGAGCTTGAACTCAGGGCCTGGACATTGTCTCTAAGCTTTTCTGCTCAAAATTAGCGCTCTACCACTTTGAGCTACAGAAGCACTTCTGGTTTTCTGGTGGTTAAGTAGAGATAAGAGTCCTATGGACTTTCCTACCCAGGCTGTCTTTGAATAGCGATTCACAAGTCTCAGCCTCCTGAGTAGCTAAGACCACAGGTATGAGCCATCAGCACCTAGCTCCTCTGAATTTCTATTTAGAACTCCTATGAGTAGGCGGAGACTTCTTAGTGTAACATTGAGTTTATGAAAAACACAAATTTTGAGTAAATACTTAGTGACAGATTCTTGTTTCTTTCTCTTAAATAAGATTTAAAATTCTGACTTCATAAAAGACATTAATAAAAGCCAAACTAACTGCTTACCTATCAGCAGAGGGTGAAAATAACTTAAAGTCAGAGAATCAAGTGTTTATTCTCATTTCTGTGTTTTGGGTTTGGTGCTTGTAATTGTATCCAAAGCTTCGTGTGTGTGTGTGTGTGTGTGTGTGTGTGTGTGTGTGTGTGTGTGTGTGTGTGTGTGTGTGTGTGTGTGTGTGTGTGTGTGTGTGTGTGTGTGTGTGTGTGTGTGTGTGTGTGTGTGTGTGTGTGTAAGATATGAAAGGAAATTTCTCTTTATAATTTAATATTATAATATTTCTCTTTATAATAATATTTCAGGTAATGTAAAGGAGAATTAAAATATCAATTTTTACTACTTATAATGATAAATGACTCTAAACATTGACTACCAATAGCCTCTGATATCACAAAATGAGACAATATCAGATGTTCCCCTTATGGGTGATACTATCTGTGAATGTTCTTGCCAGATAAGCTCAAACTGATCAAGCACCTATATACAACTTCTAGTTTGTAGGAAGCATAGAGCCCAAAAAATTATGCCAAATGACACCAATGGGACATTGCCAGCAAGCCACTAGACTGGACAAAACTCTTTAGAGCAGATAATCTTGTTTGAATTAAAACTACAACTAGCCAAAACCTGTAGATTAAAACTCATCTTAGTAATATACAAATTAATGGCATTATATGACCATACTTGGATTCTACCTGAATTTTTTTTAACTGGCTTTTATTTTTTTGGTCAGTCGTGGGGCTTGAACTCTGGGCTTGGGTGCTCTCCCAGCACTCTTCAGCTCAAGGCGAGTGCTCTACCACTTGAGCCACAGCGCCACTTCTGGTTTTCTAGTGGTATATTGGAGATAAGAGTCTCACGAACTTTCCTGCCCGGGCTGGCTTTGAACCGCAATCCTCAGATCTCAGCCTCCTGAGTAGCTAGGATTACAGGCGTGAGCCACTGGCGCCCAGCTTAACTGACTTTTTTATTTGGTCTGTCCTGGGGCTTGAACTCAGGGCCCGGGCTCTTTCCTCAAGGCTAGCACTCTTACTACTTGAGCCACAGCGCCACTTCTGGCTTTTTCTGTATATTTGGTACTGAGGCATCGAAGCCAGGCTTACTTAGTACATGCTAGGCAAGCACTCTACCAACAAGCCACATTCCCAGCCCCCTACTTGAATTTTAAAAGCTGATTGTAAAACTAACAAAAATGAGAAAAAAGGGAATTCTTTCACACTTACAAATTTGAACCTTAAATTGATTATTCAGTATTAACGTATTATTAACTTTTTTAAATAGTGGATTTGTAAAAACCTTGTATGAAACAATTTATCATGGAAAAAGCATCTAATGACCAATAAAACCCAGATGCTTATTGTTATTGAAAACAATAAGCCATATTTCTTGGGAGCCCTCTGAAGTACTTCCAGTGATATTGAAACCATTAATCAAAAGATGAAAATCTACTCGATAATGTTTATGCAAGAAGTTCAAACAAAGCTGAGCTCTGGTGGTTCATGCCTATAATCCTAGCTAATCAGGAGGCTAAGATCTGAGGATCATGGTTCAAAGCCAGCCTGGGCAGAAAGTCCGTGAGACTCTTATCTCCAATAAAACACCAGAAAACCAGAAGTGGTGCTATGGCTCAAGTGGTAGAGTACTAGCCTTGAGCTGAAGAGCTGAGGGACAGCACCTAGGCCCAGAATTGAAGCCCCATGACCAACAACAACAACAACAAAAAAGTTCAAACAAAAGAAAAGCTAGAATAAAGAAATGCTGTATATTCATGCAATGAAGTTCTAGGAGATTGTTTAATTTACAGTGTCCTCCTGGACAAATAGCTTTTGTATGCCATCTTTTCTCATCTTTACAAGGGGGAGACAACAGTGCTTATTTCAGTGGGCCATAAGACTGCTTTGAGGAATTAGGGTGTTTATACTTGTAATGATTCTCTTGAGTTCTACATTTCTTTTTAAGATCATGGAATGAGTCCTTCCACTAGCTTTCTTTACTAAAACCAAGTTTCCCCTCTGAGTTCTCTAGTTGGAAAGCCTTGGGTTTGGGAAACAGACATACGTAGACCACAAGGCTGTAGTCTATCCTTTTGTACTAACATCTTACCCTTTCCCTTGACCATCTCCTCGTATGATCTGTATCCATTTATTTGGATTTGAATCTGGCCTGCTGTTAGGTGACCCCCCATGAGTTTATTCTCCATATCCTGTTCCATGCTGGGTTTCCTTTGAGAGCTTTGTGGAATGACATTGCTTAACCTAGTATCTTGTGGACTGTTTTTTCTAGATAAGGAAGGAAGTCAACACATTCTTAACCATCTAATATAAAACTGAATGGCAAAATATCACCTATTTCTTTCTGACACAATCATAAGAATTATTGAGAACTGTAAATGTTGTCAGAATTGAAGGGAAGCAGAGATACCATATGACATCCCTATCACCCTTCACTTTGAGTATGTACTAATAGACATCTGTGTTCAGCATAACAGTCATGAAGCTCATAACATGTTGACCAGATTGAAAAACCAGCTTGAAAAGTTTTCACTTTAAACCAGAAAAGCAATTAGAAGATAGTTTTGTTCACAAATGCTTATTTTCTCCATCCACTAAAACTATTGTTACTATCACAGGGTATACTAAACTCCAAAAAGTCTCATTACACCTTTTTCTTCATAATTATATTATAATTTTGTTTTGTGAAATATATTACTTTATATCTTAAGAAACCATGTAATGGAAAACCTTATTCCGGTTATAATTTCATCTACTCATCTTTCTGTGCAATATTGGGTAAAACCAGTATCTCTTAGAGTCTGTCCAATGTACAGTGAAGACAAGCAGTATTTAATACTTAAATTTCCAGCCATCTTTGAGCTCAACCAAACTGCAAGCCCCTTTTGCCATTTACAGCTTAAGCTATGATAGTCTAGACAAAATAAGGTGCTACTGCCCTCTACTGGTTCCAAGAATATACCTGCCTATCTGTGCAGTGGCCATCTATTCTAACTGGGAAGGAAAGACGTGTCCCTTCTTCACAGTTAGGCATAGCAGGAAGCCTCAAAGAAAGAAGAGACATTTCATTTTTGGAAAAAAATAATATTTTAATGTGCTTAAGAATAATGATTTCTTATGCATATGTCAGGCACCAAAGGTATTTATCTTTAATCACTTCACTATTGTAATCTCACTTCATAAGCAGGTTATGGGTTCTGAAACTTTAGGCCACTGTTAGTGTTTTGCACCATTTTTCTGCCTCAGAACATAAAGCAGTCCCACTTCAGTTGAAAAGATCTAGGGAAGTTTTTGCATATTCATTTTTCTTTTATAAACAGGAAGGTTATTATCTAATTTATGTCTTATTTTATGAATAAACAGGAAGATATTATTTCAGCTGATAATGTGCTAAGGAAAGATAACATGCAACATCATTGAGAAAAACGCTGAAGGAGAAAGAGAGGGCTTCATCAAACCCTCATATTTCTGTAGAGCTCAAGTTTTAGTTTATAATTAATAACTTTCTGGTATATTGATGTCCTAAAACCATGTTTTACAAAACTGATAAGGATTTAAGAGCTCAGGTTTTCTGAGCTCATCTATATTAATATAATTTCAAAACACCAAAGATATTAGAGCTGTTGTTCATTGACTTACACTGCATTTTTAAAGAAATGCTACTGCCTCTGACTATATTCATGGGAAAGTCAGTTGAGAATTTTGTTTTCCTCACACTTGAATTTCATGCCTTTAAAAATTCTTTCTGAAGCTGGGCACTGGTAGCTTACACCTGTAATCGTAGCTACTCATGAGGCTAAGATCTCAGGATCATGGCTCAAAGCCAGCCCAGGCAGGAAAGTCCGTGAGACTCATCTCCAATTAACCACCAGAAAACCAGAAGTGGTGCTGTGACTCAAGTGGTAGAGCACCAGCCTTGAGCTGAAGAGCTCAGGGACAGCGCCCAGACCAAGAATTCAAGCCTCATGAGCAACAACAACAACAACAACAAAATCTTTCTGAATAGGCCTCTGCATCACAACTGCAGTAATTGTTAATCCTCAGAATGAGGAGCTAAAATGTGAAAGGGGGAAAGTTCTATAATCCATGTCTCACATATCACTGTGTGATTCATGCTGTATACCTTACCTTCTGCTTATGTAGCTCTCAAAATCATGATCTCTTATAAATAGATAGCAACTGTGTCTTTTTTATTACTAGGGTTTTGAACTTGGGGCTAGCAGGCACCCTATCAAGTGTGCCATTCCTCATCCCTGTAACTGTCTTAAGTGAACCCATAAGATATCATGAAGACGAATAATGATCTTTGTACATCTTACCTTCTTTTTGCTTCATTGCCCCAATTTATAGCCACCTAATAGGAAGAATGGAATCATAGCCAATCAGCTCAGTAGTAGTTCTCAGTGCTATCCTGACAGGACTTGCACATGGCATGCCATTCACAGAGACATTTTTGTAGGTAAAATCATAATCACTCTGTTTCTAACCATCCAAGTTCACAGCATTTCTGGTGTCTATTCCACTTTTTGGTTTAGTATGCCCTAAAGCAAGAAGTTCTTTATGGAAGATCATTTTGGTAGAGTAAAAAGAACAGAGGCTTTGCAACCAGAAATGCTTGGACCTGAAAGACATTTCTGCCACTGACATAATTGTTACATTGCCTTATACAATAATTTAAACCTTCAAGCTAATTCTTCATTCCAGATAGAAAACTAAGCTGTAAGTTCTCTGACATCTAACTTAATGTTTTTTTTTTAATTTAGTCTAAACTGTAGTCTGCTCTGAAACAAAAGTACTCTAAATAAAAGTAAAAGAAAATTAAAATTAATTTTTTAGGTTGTGATGTATTTAATGATAAGTTCTAGTTCTCCTAATTGTCTACTGCCTACTCTGTGCACAAGACTTTTCATATATCTCTAATTCATAAATTCGATTTTTAGCTGTTTTTTAAAATGCCTATTTTGGTAAATGGAAGTAATTATGGTTATAAAGGATTTAATAGAAAGTCCACACAGGCCAGTTAAAAATGAGTTCATTGCTGATTAGTAAGCCTTTGATCACCTCTGTGGTTAAATGTAGCACCTGTGACCTTGTGAACTGTCATTAGTCTGCTAGCTCCATGGTGATAGATATTGTATGTCCTTGTAGAAACTTGCTCCTGGAGTCAGCCAGTTTGCTTACACCTGTGTACAGGACCACCCTATTTGGACAAATCAGCAGTTTTGGGAGACAACTTTTTACAACGCAGTGCAGGAACAGGTTCGTTCTCTGTATCTCTCAGCAAAGGAAGACAATCATGCCTCACATCTGAAGCAAAAGGTAAGAAAAGAAAAGAAAGGTGCTTGGGCAAGGCTAAGATTTGACTATAAGGAAACCTTATGTAGCTATCCCAGGGATGTGGGAAATGCAACCACTTCCTTTCAACATATTAGGGGTTGGCTGTAGGTAGCCCTTTCTTCTATTAATTCTGACATATTTTTCCATAATAACCTCTTAACATCATTCTTTAATGCAAGAATTACTTTATTGTGTTTTAATAAGTAAGAATTCCTAGGAAACAATGGCCAGAAATTGAATAAAAAGAAAACTAAAATATGCCTAAGTATATTTCTAAAGTGTATTTCTATGCAATTTATTTCCATGAAGAAAAGTCAAATTAAAGTTTATCGGTTTGAGGGCTAGGGATGTAGCTCAGTGATAGAGTGCTTGCCTCACATGCACAAAGCTTAGAGTTTGACTCTCAGCACTGGAAAAGAAAAGAACAGAACCAATTAAAATTAGTTCTGCTCTAAAATTTGTCAGCAATTAGGACTAAAGTTACGATTCAGGGGTATAGTGCTGGCCCCTAGCAAGTATGAGGTCTTGAGTTCAAACCCCAGTATCACACACACACAAACACACAAACACACACACACACACACATACACACACACACACACACACACTCACACTCCTATGCCAGCAATATTTAGGTCTTCTTTACAACATTCTATATGTTTCTATATTTTTACAGATATTTAAATCAGGAAAATATTTTTAAAAATCAAGAAAACTGCTTTTAATTTGAAAAAGTAGTTAATATATTCTCAAAGTTTTAAATGTCTCTTATTAGCTGCCTGGTTTTGGACAACTCATTTTATCTCTCTATACCTTATTTCCTCATTAAAAATAATACATTTTTCACATTTTCTATGTGTAAAAGCTCTTTGAAAAATACCTAGCACATATTAAATGTTAGAATAATAGCTGTTAGAAATAATTACCTTTGGGCTGGGAAGGTGGCTTAGTGGTAGAGCGCTTGCCTTGCGTGCATGAGGCCCTGGGTTCGATTCCTCAGCACCACATAAGCAAAAAGAAAAAAGCCGGAAGTGGTGCTGTGGCTCAAGTGATAGCATGCTAGCCTTGAGCTGAAGAGCTCAGGGACAGCACCCAGGCCCAGAGTTCAGGCCCCACAACGGACAAAAAAAAAAAAAGTCTGTCTGAGTCTATGATAGATAGATAGATAGATAGATAGATAGATAGATAGATAGATAGATAGATAGATAGATAGATAGATAGATGTTTTACTCTTTATAAGCTATAAAATGCTATGTGTATGTAGATTGCTATTATTCAACTCTTCAGCCTATAACCTCTCTTTAAAGTCCCATAGTCACTTGCTTATTCCAATAATGTAGATGATAATGTTTGGCTCTCACATCTACAAAGAAATCTCAATATATTTTTGTGACCTTGATTACTCCATCTCATTGTCTCAAGGAGCAGAAAAGAAGTATATGATTTAGTAAATGCTACATACCAGAGCATTTGTACATGAGCATTTATAGGACCTTTAAGTTAACAAATTATGTGACGAGTAGAGTTGACTAAATATAGTGAAGTATAAGCAATCAGGAACATCTGTCTGTGTTTTACTATCTGGTCCCACTAAAGGCAGGTTGGATGTGGGAAAGAGTTGGTTTTGTTTGTGGTAGTTACATTTTCTTTATGAGTTTTGATTTCTGCTGATAATTTAACAAGTTTTTTGTAATTTTCTAGAAAATCAATTTTCTTGATTTTTAAATATTTTCTTGGTATACTCTGAAAATAGAATATATAGTGGCATATACAATATACCAAAGAGAAGGTGTAGATTTAAAACATTTTCCATGTTTTTTAAGTGAAGTGATAGATGTTCTCTTTCATTGCTGTGTTCCCTAGGACAGGCTTCCTGATAACCAGTATCATGAAAAGACAGCAATGGACCTGGCAGCTGAGCAGCTACGCCTTTGGCCTACTCTGAGCAAGTCAACTCAGCAAGAGCTGGTGCAACATGAGGAAAGCACTGTTTTCAGCCAGGCCATCCATTTTGCAAACCTCATGGTCAACCTGCTAGTTCCACTAGATACAAGTAAAAACAAGCTCCTGAGAGCATCTGCACCAGGCGACTGGGAAAGTGGGAGCAACAGCATTGTCACAAACAGGTACCAAAATGTGAACACAGGGACCTTCTTCCTATTCTTGTTGGGGCCAGTCTTGGTTTATCAGAAAATTGAAAGCATTTTAGGCAAATATTGTTGTATATAATTTTTATGAACCATTTTCCCCACTTTAGACTTTCTTTACTTCTTCTTTATTAAAAAGACTGTCACCTCATCCCATTTTAAATCTACTCCTGTGCTCTTTACCTTTTACTGATATAGTTTTCAAAAGTTTCACCCAGCTCTCTGCTATTTTCTAGCTCTTTCTCAGCTCTTTCCTTCTCTTCTCTTTCCCTGCTTCCTTCTCTTTCCTAGCTCTCTCTTTTCCACCTTTCCCAGACGCTGTCTTTTCTAGCTCTTTTCTCTCTTTTCTAGCTATTTTCTCTCTCTTTCCCAGCTCGCTCTCTTTCCCAGCTCTCCCAGCTCTCTTTCCCAGACCTTTCCCCACCGCGTGGAGGACCAAGATGGCCTGGTGCCAGCCGGAACAATAAATAAACCTACTCCTTACCTGAAAAAAAAAAAAAAGTTTCACCCACTACTGATCTAGCCCTTCAGTTACATTCTGCTAAAGTAATTCATGGAAATCACTCTGAAAAATTATCAGTGAGAATATCCTTGACAAAGTCATTGTTTCTCATCCCTCCTATTCCTCATCTCATCTATGGAACTGCCTAATTATGTTTTTTTGGTTTGTTGTTTGTTTTTTGTTTTTTGTTTTGGTCGGCCATGGGGCTTGAACTCTGGGCTTGTACGCTGTCCCTGCACTCTTCAGCTCAAGGCGAGCGCTCTACCGCTTGAGCCACAGCACCACTTCTGGTTTTCTAGTGGTTTTTATGGAGATAAGAGTCTCATGGACTTTCCTGCCCTGGCTGGCTTTGAACCGCGATCCTCAGATCTCAGCCTCCTGAGGAGCTAGGATTATAGGCGTGAGCCACTCACTGGTGCTCTAATTATGTCTTTAACCCTATCTCTCCACCCTCTAGCAACTTCTCATTTCTCTGAAAATAAACTCCAAAGCCTTTGCCGTGCCTGTGAGGATTTGTGCCCAGCCTATGTTTGTGACTTTATTTCCCACCATTTCTTATGTTAACCAGCCTGGCCTCCCTGCTACTACTCATCTTAGTCAAAGAATAGTACTGCTTTACAGCCTTTGTGCTCATTCCCTCAATCTGGAATGTACTTTCTGAAATAGCCACAGAATCACCTCCTTATTTAGATTTCTTCTTAAATGTCACCTATTTCCCAAAATAGTACTACAAGCCTTCTGGAGTAATATTCATATTTAAACCATAACTGTAGACAAATACAACATGATATTTTACATTGTCATTTATAGGAGCCATGAAGTTAAGCTAGCCCTTCCTCCTGAGTATCTATTTGTTTGAGCAAATTTTAATATTCTGTTGATTATAATGTAGTAATTACTTGTTGCATGTGTTCTGACCATGATTTCTTTCTTTGACTTAGTATTGCAGGAAGTGTAGCTGAGAGCTATGATACAGAGAGTGGGTTTGAAGATTCAGAGAACAATGACATTGCCAACTCTGTTGTGCGGTTTATTACCCGATTTATTGACAAGGTTTGCACAGAGAGTGGAGTTACTCAGGATCACATCAAGAGCCTTCATTGCATGATACCAGGTAATCATTTTACAAATATTAGAAAGACAGAGTTCTAACATAACAACCTTTCTACCAGGTAATTTATGCATACTATTTATCTTATGATTGTTATTTTTTTGGTTTTTTTGTTTTTGTTTTGTTTTGGTCGGTCGTGGGGCTTGAACTCTGGGCCTGGGCGCTGTCCCTCAGCTCTTCAGCTCAAGGCGAGTGCTCTACCACTTGAGCTACAGCGCCACTTCCGGTTTTCTGGTGGTTTATTGGAGATAGGAGTCTCATGGTCTCTCCTGCCCGGGCTGGCTTTGAACCACGATCCTCAGATCTCAGCCTCCTGAGTAGCTAGGATTACAGGCGTGAGCCACCAGCGCCCGGCTTGTTATTTTTTATTATAAAATACAGAACAAGATTTACCATCTTTTGTGCATGTGTGTGCGTGCGCACGTGCATGTGCGCGCAATGTGGCTTGAACTTGGCCTGAGCACTGTCCCTAAGCCCAAGCCTAGTGTTTTACAACTTGAGCTGCAGCTCTATTTAAGCTTTTTTTGGTGGCTAATTGGATAGGAGAGTGTTAAAGACTTCCCTACCCTGGCTGGCATCAAACTGCAATCTTCATATCTAAGCCTCCTGAGTAGGAATACAGGCATGAGCCACCAGCACCTGGCCATTTTAACTATTTTTAAGTGTACAACTTAAATTATATTCACAATGTTGGGGCTTAAATTCTGGGCCTGGGTGCTGTCCCTGAGCTCTTCAGCTCAAAGCAAACACTCTATCACTTGAGCCACCGCAGCACTTCCAGCTTTCTAGTGGTTTATTGGAGATAAGAGTCTTATGGGCTTTCCTGCCAGGACTGCCTTTGAACCGCTATCCTCAGATCTCAGTCTTCTGAGTAGCTAGGATTACAGGCATGAGCCACTGGCACCCAGCATGTTTAGCTTTGTGAGTAACCCAAAATTTTATTAGTTCTCAATTCTAATATATTTAGAATTTGTTTTTATTTTGCTTGTTTTGTGCTTTTATTTTGAATACTTTAATTCATCCTAGGAATTGTAGCTATGCATATTGAAACTCTAGAAGCAGTACATCGAGAGAGTAGACGACTTCCACCTATACAGAAGGTAATTATTCCAAATTGCTAATTTTTAAGGTCTAACTTCTCTTCCAAAAAAAAAGCAATAGACTGTTATGCTCCAGAAAGTACCTCTTCCAGTTTATAGATACAATTTTAATAGTACATTAAATGTGGAGAGAAGTTTATCATGTAGAACCTTATAAAAAAAGATACTAAAGTGGCAAATGGCAACAGTATATTTTATTGTATTCTGCAAAAGAACAATAATCTTTTGTTGACCCATTTTTATAGGCAGGTAATAAGTTATGAGTAATTCTAACTTCGAAGCCCAACCTAAGGTTTGATGCTTGTAACTTCCTCTAACACACACACACACACACACACACACACACACACACACACACACACACACACACACACACACACACACACACACACACACACACACACACACACACACACACACACACACACACACACACACACACACACACACACACACACACACACACACACACACACACACACACACACAAATACTAGGTTCCTGAATCTACCTAGGACAAACAGCTATCAGAGAAAGAATCCTGAATCCCACCTCAGCCTTCTGAATTGAAATACTCTGAGATGTACAAATCTGTTATTTTAAAATAAGCCCCTTAGATGATTATTTGATACTAATGCATGGAGTAAGTTTAGGATCTTCCTCTTGCCTATGTAACAAAAGTATTAAAAAATAAATTAAGAGCCCAATGCTGGCGGCTTGTTCCTGTATCCTAGTGACTCAGAAGGCTGAGATCTAAGGATCACAATTCAAAGCCAGCCTGATCAGGAAAGTCCATGAGGCTTTTATCTCCAATTAATCACAGAAAAAGCCAAAGTAGTGCTGTAGCTCAACTGGTAGAGAGCTTAGGGACAGTGCGTAGACCCAGAGTTCAAGGCCTAGGACTGACTAAATAAATAAATTCAGAGCTGGGAGCCAGTAACTCACACTTACTATAATCTTAGCTACTCAAGAGGTTGAGATAGAGAGAATGGTCATTCAAAGCCAGATTGGACAGCAAACTTCACAAGACTCCCATCTCCAAAATAATCAACAAAAAACTAATCTGGATGTATGAAGATACAATTTAAATGGTAGAACACCAGCTAAGCCAGTTTGAGGCCCCAGTACCAGCAAAATTAATTTAACATAAAATGATATATACTTATAATCCCACTACTTGGGAGGCAGAGATGGGGAAGATCAGAGCAGCCTAGATAAAAGTTAGTAGGATCCCCATCTCAATCAATAAGCTGGGTGTGGTAGCATATACATGTCCTTTCATCTCAAGTATGCAGGAGGGTAAATAAAAGGATCATGGTCCATATATGGCTCAAGTGGTAAAATGCATATGAGTTCCTGAGTTCAGAACCCAATAACAAATTAATTCAAAAGAGAGAAAAACAATTTTTAAAAAATTTTATAAAAAATTTAAGAAAATGATTATTATTAATTTTACATTCATCTTTAAGCTTCCTAGAGCTAACAAAGAATGTTGTTGTATGTGGGGTTTTTATTGCTTTTTTAAAAAACTAATCACTTAAGAGGAATATATCATATGCTTCTTCATATAAAGGATACTGAATCCGATCTCTCATGTATATATGTTCATTACTTGGCCAAAGACAGGTCTTTTTAAGAACAATTTTTTTTTTTTTTTTTTGGTTAGTTGTGGAACTTGAACTTTGGGCCTGGGCGCTGTCCCTCAGCTCTTCAGCTCAAGGCTAGCACTCTTACCACTTAAGCCACAGTACCACTTCTGCCTTTTTCTGCTTATGTGGCGCTGAGGAGTCGAACCCAAGGCCTCATGCATGCAAGGCAAGCACTCTACCACTGAGCCAACTTCCCAGCCCAACAAATCCATTTTAAATGTTTATTTTCTCAATTTATACACAGCACTATTTATAGTAAGTTAAAGCATTAAAGAAATATAAGTTGTACAACGTTTTTATAGTCCTCCTTGCCTCCTCCCCATCTTCATCTTTAACAGTTTCATATTACAGCCATTTTTGTGCAAAAACTGTGATTACAATATACTGATTTACAACCTTATTTTTAACTTAAGATAAAAGATACTCTGAAAACATTGTTAACACACATAGATAGGTCATTAAAGGTTTCACAGTGGTCTATTGTCCAACTTTTGAGTTATTTCTCAGTGATTTTACTCTTTAACAAGTAATTTGCAAATAATCTTTTCACACTTGGATTTAGAAACTTTGTTTCCTCTCAAATCTGCCTTGTTTGGTTACCTGGGAAGTCTGGCTTAGGATTTTTAGGTCCACAAATGAAAGATAACCTTGACCTAAGTGCTGAAAACCCCATAAGAGTTACATTTTAAATGAAGGAAAGGTTCAAGAAGCATGGTATTCATAACCCTTTATACAACCACTTACTAACAAAATCCTTTTTATGTACCTAGCCTAAGATTCTTAGGCCTGCTCTCCTGCCAGGAGAAGAAATTGTATGTGAAGGTCTTCGAGTCCTCTTGGACCCTGATGGCAGAGAAGAAGCCACTGGAGGTCTTCTTGGGGGTCCTCAGCTCTTGCCAGCAGAAGGAGCCTTGTTCCTTACCACATACAGAATTCTCTTCAGAGGGACACCCCATGACCAGCTAGGTATGCTTTCATTGTAAATGTCATTAGAATGTGGATACCTGTATGACATGTGAGTTGTTGTGTTTTGTTTTTTTTTTTATAGTTTGTGTACACATATTTACAGATCATTTTAGAATAAGCTTTTTCTTTTTTGGGTGGCAGGGTGTGGGGGGGTAGGGCTGGTCCTGGGGCTTGAACTCAGGGTCTGGGTACTGTCCCTGAGCCTCTTCGTGCTCAAGGCTAGCACTCCACTACTTGAGCCACAGCACCACTTCTGGCTTTTTCCGAGTAGTTTTATTGGAGAGAAGAATCTCATGTACTTTCCTACCTGACTGGCTTCAAACCACCATCCCTAGATCTCAGCCTCCTGGGTACTAGGATTATAGGCATGCACCCAGAACCTGGCTCAGAATAAGCTTTTAGCAACTCAGATGGGGGGGCAGGGAGCAGAGGAAGATCGTGTTGATTGCCAAAGCTAATGATGATTTAATGGATTTGTTTTTGACAAGCAAAGGGTATCTTCTAATCAGTAAAGCAAGAGTTTATTTGCTAAAACAATTGTAATTGCACGAAGCAGAATATTTTGACCTAGTGATATCACAGTATCTACCTGCCAGATACATCCCCTGATGATTGGTTGCTCTAGCTTTCTGTATTTAACCTGTTTCTTTGCTCCAGTTAACTAAAAGCTACAGTCTTGCAGATACATGATTCTTCTTTTGGTAGGCTGTGCAAAGTATCACAGGGTTGTACTAACTAACCCCTTCTCTCTTTCCTCATTTCAGTTAATCCCATTTCCCTTTTAGCAGACTTTTCTTTCATTCACTAAAGTCCCATAACTTCTTTCTATTTTTATTACTCTGTACAGCCTTCCCTATTAGAAATAACATGTTCTATCTAGAGTTATTCTGAATCATCCTAAAAGTACTGTAGTCTGTTTATGAACTTCAAGTCAGAACACTCAAGTTTGTATTTCTCTTGACCAATCTTGATCGCTTAAGTAACTCTTCTAACCTCTCTGGGCTTGATTCTCCTCTTTCATAAAGTTAAAGAATTAGGCTTTCATTGGTGGATGCATTTTTTAATTATATATGACGCTTTCTTTAAAAATGCTGATTTCTAGGCTGACTCCAGTGCTGAGTAGATGTCCAAGGGCTCTGGAGTGGTAGAGGGCTGCCCCAGAACCTGGATTCTGGATATACTGGATGTCATTTGGATGAGGCTGGTTAGCTGACTACTCAGCTAACAGATTTGTTTTCAGTCATCTGCAAGTTATTCTTCTTTCTGTTCTGGTTGGTTTTCACATACTCCTGGACAGCAACAGCATGAAATTCTCAGACATTCTCATTCCTCCCATAATTGTGTTTCTGAATCCTCTGAGATCACCAGCCAAAATGTGTGGAACATGTGCTGTGCTATGCATGGCCTATGTATGCAGCATGGACAGTACTCCAGGAGAGGAGCCCTGGACCCATGATGTCCTTGAACCTTTCGTCCAACAGGGACTGGGGAAGAACAGGTTATATCAGGCCATTATGAAACCTCAGTGGCTCTCTGATTAGAATACAAGTGTCAGCAAATATGGTCAGAGCAACAGAGCTAATTCTACATGGAGTTAAGACCTGGAAGGCTTCGGATGTGAGCAGATAGTTGTTTTTCTTGGTGCTACTTCCTGAAGGGCAGTTGGAAGCCTGGTGGAAACTCTGGTGACCCACAGTTGTGTGATGGAAGCCAGGAAAGGTGACTTGTAAAACAGTGCAACTATCCAGCAAAAGCAAGTCCCACCCTTCCCCCAACCCCATTGGACAGAACTGTATGGGGGAAGGGCTACAGGAGCAGCTCCCAATGTGTCTCCACTCTGTCTATGCCTCCTATTTCATGTTTCTCTCTCTGACCAATGGGATACAAGAATTGAGGCCATACCCAAACTCCATGCTGCCTAATAGCACTGATATTCATTCCTCTGTTGAATTACACCATTACTAGCAGTTAAGGGAAGTAGAGGTGCTGGGTGAGAGAGAGAATCAAGGTGGTTTCAGTGATACATTAAGAAGTAGACATAGTAGATGGTAATTGTGAAAATAGAGATGATTTCAGAGAGCCTGGGAATGTCACCTCCCTATCTTCTCTGTCCCAGTGCTAGGATGTCTGAGCAAACAAGACAAAAAAAAATTAGCTGCAGGAAAGAAACTACTGCAAAAATACCAGCAGAGGAGTTGTCCTGATGGACCTGTAGAATCCAAGAAAAAGAAGAAAACTAAAAGGGGAGGGAACCCTAAGACAATACCACTGGGGAATATAATTCAACTGAGGGTGCAGCCAGAGACCACACTGACCCTGAGTCTTGCCCAACATTGGGCACAGTCAGAGAAGCTAGTCACATGTCCTCAAAACACAGAAAATCTAGAAAGGTGCTACCAACAACTGGTGCTTGCCCTGGACTCCAACAGAATACAAAACCAGTAGCTCTGT
The DNA here is from genome assembly GCF_024711535.1 of Dipodomys merriami. NCBI lineage: Eukaryota > Metazoa > Chordata > Mammalia > Rodentia > Heteromyidae > Dipodomys > Dipodomys merriami. The sequence goes on along the minus strand of NW_027203937.1, from coordinate 24,079,761 downwards.
AGTAAGATCAAACAACTGAAGCAGGAAAAGAAGACCTTCAGGATCAAGAGGAGAAAGAGAATGAGAAGATGGCCTGTATTCAGAAAACACTGAAAACAGAGCTGGAGTTCTACAAGCTATCAGTACAGATGTTGGTTTCAGAAAAAAATTGATTTACAGTCTGCCCTGGCCCACATGTAACAAGTGGCCAGTGGAAAAAAACTGGAGCAGGCAGGCTTCACAGCAGCCATCACAGAGCTAGAGATGACATTGTCTGCAGTCTCTACCACGCAAAATGAGACAGACAACCTAGAGTTCATTCAAGACCTGAATAACTTGAAGCTTCAGCTCCAGGAAAAGATGAGAAGCTATAACAACCTGGAGGAAGAGAGCACTGAGCTGCAGTACAGGCTGAAAGTGCTCCTCACACAGAAGGCCAACAGGAAGATCAAAAATCATGATTACAACAAGCACTAGAGGAATGCAAAGTTGGAAAGACAATTAGATAGCATGAAAAAGTTGGTGGCAGAACTAAAGTTGGAGAGAGACAACTTTGCAGAGGACCTGAAGGTGAAGAGTTCCACATGGAAGGAGAAGGTTTTGCAGCTCTTGGAGCAGATGAGCCAACCGAGAGAAGAGAAAGAACAAGGGATGAGGTAAGTGTTGGACCTAGAGACCAACCTGTTGGAGCTAAGAAAACAGCTGGCAGAGCTGCCATTCCCACAGACCCTTGTGGAACCATCTCAGGCTGAACAGCAGCTGCCAGCCTAGGCCCACCAAATGCAGAAGGAGTTAGAGAACCTGGAAGAACAACTTCATATCCAGATATAGGAAAGCCAGAGCCTCAGTCTCCAGAATCTGGAACAACAGCAGCAGCTGTGGATACTGGAGAAGGTGGCTGAGGAATGGAATCAGCATGGCCAGGATCAATACAAGATCCTTAAGAAAATGGAAAGGAAAAATAAGACCATAAGATACACACTTGTGCACAACCAAGAGTTGAAAGATCAGCTGGCCCAGCTGCATGATGCTTTCCATAGTTTGAATGGTGAGAAGGTGGAGCTCACCAGCATCCTACACTCAGAGAAGCAGGCAAAGAAACATCTGTAGGAGAAGCTGGACCAGCTAGAGGAGAGGTTAGAAGAATGGAAAGACATTGCTGAGTTAGAGAGTCAGATGGGCCGGGCGCCAGCGGCTCATACCTGTAATCCTAGCTACTCAGGAGGCTGAGATCTGAGGATCATGGTTCAAAGCCAGCCCGGGCAGGAAAGTCTGTGAGACTCTTATCTCCAATAAACCACTAGAAAACCAGAAGTGGTGCTATGGCTCAAGTGGTAGAGCACTCGCCTTGAGCTGAAGAGCGCAGGGACAGCACCCAAGCCCAGAGTTCAAGCCCCACAGCCGACTAAAAAAAAAAGGAAGAAAAAAAAAGAGAGAGTAAGATGGGTCAGATTCTGCAGAAGCTACATGACCAGTCACTGGCCTAGCTTCAGGAGGTCAGATTCACCTATGAACAGCACTTGGCCTCCGATCAGCAGCTCAGAGAAGGAGGCCCTGCAACAGCACACCCAGCTGCTGGAGCAGCTGAAGCAGGAACAGGTGCAAAGCCCATTAGGGGACCAGACCCATGCATCCGAAGTTACAGGACACACTGAAGTGCCTGGGAGCAACAATGAGCAGCTGTGGGCCCACCTGAGCTTTCTCTGGGAATGGTGAAAGACTGAGCAAAGAAGAAAAGGGTAAGGTAGGTAACCACTTGATGTGACTGTCCAGAGGATGCAGACAACCCACAAACCATGTGGGATTTTTGCCTTGAAGCTCTGTCAGTGGCTGAATCAAAGAAGGCAAAACTTGGCCAGCAGCTGCAGGAGCAGCAGGCCCACTAAGAGTGCCTGGCCAACCTGGCAGCCCAATGCCAAATAAAGCTATAGCACTAGGCCCTCTTCCCTAAGAGCTGGAACCATGCATGTTATGTCTGGGGATAGGAAGATAGACAAACAGGTTCCCAAGAAGAAGCTGAAAATCTGCTTCATCCACAACCTGCCCAACAAAGTAGACTACCAGAATCAAGTGGATGAACTCCAGCAGTGATACAGCCAGCTGTCAGAGCACATCACTGCCACTGAAGAATCTATAGTTTTTTATTAAAAAAAAAATATGTCAGTCCTGGGTGAGCTGTATTGGGAGAAAGAATAAGATGCTGGCAACCACCCAAACTCCTGCTACTAAGGCTACCTCAGACTTTTGGGCCCCACAGAGAAGGAAGTTATGGAGTTCCAAGATTTTGAGGAGGTACAACTTGAAGACAGCATGGAGCCTGCTCAAGGAGAGGCTAGGGTGCCTTGCCCCCTAGAGAATCCCACCACAAACTAGATCATGCCCCTGCTGCCCAGTATCCAGGGCAACCAAGAGCTTGTAGGCTTGGGCAATGAGCCCTCCCTCCTTTTCTTCTCCAGACTTATGCAAAGGAGTTTGAGATACTTACCATCTAAAGAATTGGAAGCCACCACCTAGAGAAGTGGGCACCTGTCCCCTTCCATGTACTTCAGGACATGGCAGCTGGGTGGCATTCTCTCTTTTGTAATGGGGGATAGGAGGGGATAACTGTAGTCCACACTGGGCAGAGGCTGCTGGGAGGTGGCGCAAACTCTAGGGACATCTAATAGTCCATCAGTTGCCAGGGAATTGGGCCCACGTGATGGTTATTACAAAGGAAGATGGGGCACAATAGTTTTCTATTAGCATATTATTTTTATGATGTTATTTTGTAAATGACTTCCATATTAACATACTCATTATTTTCTGGTATATTTTCATGCTGATTTATAGAATTGTTTTCATAATTGTTTAGATTTTTTAAGGAAAATTTTACATTATTTTCTCAAATGAATTATTTCATTATTTAACATACGTTGGTCCATTCATGCATTTTTTTAAAACGTGTACTGTGTACCAGCAACACTGAATTTTCTCATTGATGTTTGAATATACTACAGTAGTAGTACATTGAGCTGAACAAACGGTGGGAAAGAAGTAAGGACTATTAAACCTGACAATTACAAAAAATATTAATAGAACAAATAGAGGTGTGGTAAATATATATAGTGGAAAAATATACACCAAAGAAGTGCAGAAATATAATGCAGAATAATATACACAATTCTAGAACCCATCTATATTGAGAATATCAAGCATCTCAATTTTCAGTTAACAAGTTTTTCAAACTGTTCATTGAATCTAATAAAATATTAAAAATTTAAAAACATTGAACTAAAGAGTATGGCACATAATTCATAAAATATCAGTAAAAAATTGCATTCTAGAACAGTGCTCATCTGCAGTTTCTATTGGTAGAACAAGATGCTACAAAAAAAACATATTTTAATATTCTCTAAGAGTACCAAATGATATGGTATTTGAGAGAGAGCTCTGAAGACTTGGTTCTAGAGACTTTATGCTGTTTGTTAATTCATCATCCCCTTGGCTGGGAATGCGGCTTAGTGGTAGAGTGCTTGCCTAGCATGCATGAGCCCTGGGTTCAGTTCCTCAGTACCTCATACACAGAAAAAGTCAGAAGTAGCACTGAGGCTCAAGTGGTAGAGTGCTAGCCTTGACAAAAGAAGCTCAGGGACAGTGTCCAGACCCTGAGTTCAAGCCCCAGGACTGGCCAAAAAAAAAATTCATTTCCTCCTCTAAGAATGTAGTTCAAACAGTTCTAATCCCTATCACTGAACATTTCCTAGTTATCTTTCCCAGTCTTGTCTCTAGAGATATGATGGTACTTGTTCCAAAGCATTCCTGAAATCCATAAACACAGACTGTCTAGTAGGGATTCTGTCAGAAAGCCTTGAGTTTCTTTGGTCTTTTTGTTATGCTTGCAGCATCTTTGCCTACTCAAGGACTTAGTACTCTGTGGTGGTTTTTTTAATTTATTATAAAGGTGATATACAGAAGGGTTACAGTTACATTAAGTCAGGTAATGAGTACATTTCTTTTTGGACAATGTTTTTCCCTCCTGTCCCCACACACAAGTTATATAGTTCATTTTCAGTATAGTATCTAGTGAGTACCACTGCTGCATTTGTTCATCCTGCATTTGGCACTTTATTTCTGTGCTCTTCTCACCCTCTCAAAGGTAGATAAACAAGACAAAAAAGAAAACAAAGACAGCAACAAAGGAAAATCATCTTGTTTCCATTTCCTGGAGTTCATATTGATAAATATTATTTTATATGATCAGATGCACTTAGGCATTGGGCCTTTGTGTTCTCTTCTAAGAATACATTTCATTTTCTATATCAAGATAGGTGAACACACAAGTATGGAGCATCTGTGATGTGTGTTTTATATATTAGACACCAGAAAGGAAAAACCATCCTATGTTTGAGGGATTTTTAGTTTTCTGAGGGCATAAATGATCTTAAAGTGATTAATTTCATGATCTTGATAGAATACCAACCAATCCTATTCTTTCTCTTATTAGAAACTTACATTCCAAAATTGTATGTATATTAATCATATTCACCTTAGATCTCCAGTTCCTTAGTTCATACCCACAGGAGGGTGTTTGGTTTTTGTTGTTTTGGTATAACTGAGATTTGAACTCAAGCTCTCATTCATGCTAGGCAGGTACTCCACTGGGAATCTTGCCTCTAGCCCTCCAGGTTATTTTGGATGTGCCCTGGGCTACACAGTTGAAACTGTTTCTCTTTATTAGTATCTTCTGACTTGAATTTCTTCTTTCCTACTTTCTTTTTACCCAGTCTGGAATTTGAGCCCTTGAAAAAGAATTAAGATAGGGAAGGAAGTTAAAGAAAATTGTTGTTTATCATTTGTAAACACCCACATCATCAACTTGTCCATTCCCTTTCTCTCTTTGTCTCTCTTGCTTTCTCTCCTGACTCTCTCCTTCCTTATTTATTTTTGTATGCCAGTACTGGGGCTTGAACCCAGAACATGGGCAATGTCCTTTACCTTTTTCACCCAAGACTTCTCTCTACCATTTAAGCTGCACCTCCACTTTGGTCTTTGTGATAGTTAATTAAAGTCTCTCAACCTTTCCTGCCTTGGCTGGCTTTGAACTGTGATCCTCAGATTTCAGCCTCCTGAATAGCTATGATTATAAGTGTGAGTCACTGGCACCCAGTTGGTCCCCCTCAATCTTAAATATATTTGTAAGTATCAGTCTCACACTTAGAATTTCTGATAACGTTTTTCCTTTCTTTGTACTTTAGAGGAGAAAATATATTGGCATAGAAGTACTCTATGGACTCTTCTTGGGTTATAATGTTTATTTACTCTGTGAATTTGTAAAATTACTCAGAATCCCCAAAATTTTTGACCCTCAGGCTCCTCAGTGATGCAGGTATCATAATAATTTAATTATGCTGACTGCCTGGATTGTTAACTTGAAAGGTAAAAACAGGAACCACAAATGTTAAAATATTTTGGAAAATTGTGAAGTTCTAGACAAATACTACTTTAGTAAAATGCTTCCCATGATAGAAATTTTGTGCCTTAAAAATTGATATTCACAGAAGCCTACTGCATAAATTAGTCTGAATCTAATGTTTTTTTTTATTGTAAAGATACTATACAGAGGGTTACAGTTACATGAGTGAGGTAATGAGTACACTTCCTCTTGAACAGTTACCCCCTCCATTGTTTTCCCCCTACCATCCCCTCCCTCCCTCCCTTCCCCAAGGTTCTTTTTTTTTTTTTATTGTGATTAAGTGATTACATAATTTCCAGAAATTCACAGTATTGTGGAATAATGATGCTCATTTAAAGTCACAAGTTCATTCTAACTTTCCTGGAGCAAATTGTCTATCACAGTCTGTAATATATAACGGTGCTCAGATGTTATATACCATATACGTGATCAGCAGCATGGGGATATTTGGTAGTGGTTCAACCAGATGAGTGGGAGTTCTTTGTTTCTTAAGTCCTGTTAGTTTTGTCATATCACCTAACATTTTGGATTTAGCATCCACTTATCAGGGAGACCATGTACTGTTTGTCTCTTCGTTCTTGGCTTACCTCGCTCAACATGATTCCTACTAGCTCCATCCATTTCCCTGCAAATGCCATTATTTTGTCATTTCTTTTTTTTTTTTTTTTTTTTTTTGTCGGTCATGGGGCTTGAACTCTGGGCCTGGACGCTGTCCCTTAGCTCTTCAGCTCAAGGCAAGCGCTCTACCACTTGAGCTACAGCGCCACTTCCGGTTTTCTAGTGGTTTATTGGAGATAGGAGTCTCACGGTCTTTCCTGCCCGGGCTGGCTTTGAACCGCAATCCTCAGATCTCAGCCTCCTGAGTAGCTAGGATTACAGGCGTGAGCCACCAGCGCCCGGCTTATTTTGTCATTTCTAATGACTGCATAATATTCCATTGTGTATAGATACCACAATTTTTGGATCCATTCATCTGTGGTGGGGCATCTAGGTTGTTTCCATATCCTAGCTATTGCGAACAGTTCTGCAATAAACATGGAGGTGCACGTGTCCTTGTATATTGGTTCCTGTTGTTCAGGGTAGATGCCTAGAAGTGGTATGACTGGGTCATAAGGGAGGTCAATCTTTAGCTTTCTAAGGACCCTCCAGACTGCTTTCCAAAGTGGTTGTATAAGTGTACATTCCCACCAGCAGTGTAATACCGTTCCTCGTTCTCCACATCCCCTCCAGCATTTGTCGTTGGCTGATTTGTGGATGTGGGACATTCTGACTGGGGTAAGGTGGTATCTCAGGGTTGTCTTTATTTGCATTTCCTTCACCACTAGGGATGATGAACATTTCCTCATGTGTTTCTTTGCCATTTTTATTTCTTCATTTGAGAAGTCCCTCTTTAGTTCCCTTGCCCATTTAGTAATTGGTTTGTTAGGTTTGGGAGGGATTAGTTTCTTGAGTTCCCTGTATATACAGGATGTTAACCCCTTGTCTGATATATTGCTGGTAAATATTTTTTCCCAATTAGTTGGTTGTCTTTCTAGCTTGGTTGCGATAGCTTTATCTGTGCAGAAGCTTTTTATTTTAAGGTAATCCCATTTGTCAAGTCTCTCTCCAACTTGTTGTGACCCTGGGACTCTGTTCAGGAAGTTCCTTCCTGTGCCTATTAGTTCAAGTGTCTCTCCTACTCTGTCCTGCAGTAGTTTCAGAGATTCAGGTTTAATGTTAAGGTCTTTAATCCATTTTGAGTTGATGTTGGTGCATGGTGATAGGCTGGGGTCCACTTTTAGTTTTCTGCATGTGGCTGCCCAGTTTTCCCAGCACCAGCGGTTGAAGAGGCTGTGTTTCTTCCATTGTATGTCTTTGGCTCCTTTGTCGAATATCAGCTGGCTGTAGGCCTGTGGATTTATTTCTGGATCTTCTATTCTGTTCCATTGGTCTTCGGGTCTGTTTTTGTGCCAGTACCATGCTGTCTTTGTTATTAAAGCTCTGTAGTAGAGTTTGAAGTTCGGCATGGATAGCCCTCCCATATTGTCTTTATCCCCTAGAATTGTTTTGGCTATTCTAGGTCTTTTGTTGTTCCATATGAATTTTTGGACTGTTTTCTGTATTTCAGTGATGTACGTCATTGGGATTTTAATAGGAATTGCGTTGAATTTGTATATTAGTTTTGGAAGTATTACCATCTTTACTATATTAAGTCGGCCTATCCAGGAGCATGGGAGGTCTTTCCATTTCCTAGTGTCTTCTGCAATTTCTTTCTTTAACTTTTTATAGTTCTCATTAAATAGTTCTTTTACATCTTTGGTTAGGTTAATTCCTAAATATTTTATTTTTGGGGAGGTTATTGTGAATGGGGTTGTTCCCTTTATTTCCCTCTCTTCCTGTACATTATCAGTGTATAGGAAGGCAACTGATTTTTGTGGGTTTATTTTGTATCCTGCTATTTTGCCGAAGTGATTTATGATTTCTAAGAGTTTGGGGATGGAGTTTTTGGGATCGTGGAGGTATAGTATCATGTCGTCTGCAAAAAGGGATAGCTTAACTTCTTCTTTCCCTATGCGGATCCCTTTAATGTCTTTTTCTTGCCTTATTGCCCTGGCTAAGGGTTCTAGGACTATATTGAAGAGGAGTGGAGACAGTGGGCATCCTTGCCTTGTTCCTGATTTTAGGAGAATTGGTTCTAGCTTTTCCCCATTAAGTATAATATTGGCTATTGGTCTGTCATAAATGGCTTTTATTGTTTTTAGAAATGTTCCTTCTATTCCTATTTTCTCCAGAGCTTTTAGCATGAATGAATGTTGAATTTTGTCAAAGGCCTTTTCTGCATCTGTGGCGATAATCATGTAATTCTTGACCTTGGCTCTGTTGATATGTTGGATTACATTTATTGACTTACGTATGTTAAACCATCCCTGTGTCTCTGGGATGAAGCCTACCTGGTCATAGAGAATTATTTTTTTAAATGTGTTTCTGGATTCTGTTAGCTAGAATCTTGTTAAGGATCTTTGCATCTGTGTTCATCAAGGAGATTGGCCTGTAATTCTCCTTTTTGGTTGGGTCTTTGCCTGGTTTGGGGATGAGTGTGATATTGGCTTCGTAGAATGAGTTTGGGATAGCTCCCTCCTTCTCTGTTTCTCTGAAGAGCTTGAGGAGTATGGGTATTAGTTCTTGTTTAAAGGTCTTATAGAATTCTGCTGTGAATCCATCTGGTCCTGGGCTTTTTTTTGTTGGAAGACTTTTGATAGCTTCCTGTATCTCATTATAGGATATTGGCTTATTTAATTGGTTAACTTCTTCTTTGCTCAGTTTGGGCAACTTGTATTTCTCTAAAAATGCATCCATTTCTGCCCGATTTTCTTCCTTTAGAGAGTATAGCTTTTGAAAGTAGTCTGTTAGAATTGTTTGTATATCTTGGGTACGTGTTGAGATGTTTTCCGTGGCATCCCTAATCCTATTAATATGGGTTTCCTCTCTTCTTTTTTTAATTAATCTAGCCAATGGGCCATCAATTTTGTTTATTTTTTCAAAGAACCAGCTTTTTGTTTGGTTTATTTTGGTTATGGTTTTCTGATTTTCTAATTGGTTAATCTCTGCTTTTAATTTGGTTATCTGGCTTCTTCTAGTAGCTTTAGGTCCCATTTTTTCTTGTTTTTCTAGCTGTTTTAATTGCAACATGAGATTATTTACTTGGTCTGTCTCCATTCTCTTGATGTGGGCACTGAGGGCAATAAATTTGCCCCTCAGGACTGCTTTTGCTGTGTCCCACAAGTTTCTTTGTGAGGTGTTTTCATTTTCATTGAGTTGTAGGAAATGCTTTATTTCTTCTCTGATCTCTTCTGTTATCCAGGCATTGTTAAGGAGTGTGCTGTTCAATTTCCATATATTAGAGAAATTTCTGCGGTATGCTTTGTTATTGAGAGCTAGCTTGATTCCACTGTGGTCAGATAGGATACAGGGGATTATGTCGATCCCTCTGTATTTGCTTAAGTTCCTTGCATGAACTATGATATGGTCTATTTTGGAGAAAGTTCCGTGAGCTGCTGAGAAGAATGTGTACTGTGTTGTTTTAGGGTGAAATACTCGGTAGATGTCAGTTAATTCCGCTTGGAGTATGGCCTCTCTTAATTCGGTAGCTTCTTTGCCAATCCTCTGGTTGGTAGACCTGTCCTTTGGTGAGAGTGGTGTGTTAAAGTCTCCTAGTATTATCGTATTGGGATCTATTTTATTCTGTAAGTTTGAGAGCATTTGTTTGACATATCTGGGTGCACCAATATTTGGGGCATATAAGTTGATGATGGTTATATCCTCCTCTTGGATTGTTCCCTTTATTAATATGTAGTGTCCGTCCTTGTCTTTCTGTACTGATTTTAATGAAAAGTTTATTTTGTCAGATATCAGGATAGCTACACCTGCTTTCTTACTGGGGGCGTTTGATTGGTAGATCCTTTTCCACCCCTTCACTCTGAGTTTGTTTGTATGTTTGGCTGAGAGGTGGGTCTCCTGAAGGCAACAGATGGATGGGTCTTGTTTTCTGATCCAGTCCTCAGTTCGTTTTCTTTTAATTGGCGAATTCAGCCCGTTTATATTAAGAGAAAGTATAGAGAGATGCATTGTTGTCCCTGCCATTCCGTTTTCCTAAGTTTTTCTTCTTTCCTTTCCTCCTGTGCTTGCTCAGTTAGACTTTGAGTAACGCCTGTTTGGGGGCAGGCCCCAGTTCCTGGTTGCTTTCTTCAGGTGGTGTCCCCCCTCTTAGAATTCTTTGTAATGCTGGCTTAATGTTTATGTATTCATTTAGTTTTTCTTTGCTATTAAAAGTTTTCAGTTCTCCATCGAATGTAAATGCTAGCTTTGCCGGGTATATTAGTCTGGGTTGGCAGTTATTGGCTCTCAGGGCTCGTATGGTGTTTTCCCAGGCTTTTCTTGCATTCATTGTTTGTGTGGAGAGATCTGCAGTGATTCTAATTTTTTTCCCGTTGTAGTATAGCTCCTTCTTCATTTTTGCTGCATGCAGGATTGTTTCCCTATTACTCAGATCTATCATTTTTACTATAATGTGTCTAGAAGTGTTTCTCCTGGGGTCTTGCTTGTTGGGTGTTCGATAAGCTTTTGTGATGTAGTTAAGATGGTCGTTTTTGAGGTGGGGAAAATTTTCATTGATTATCTTGTTAAATAGGTGTTGCATTCCCTTGCTCTGGAATTCCTCACCTTCGTCCACTCCGATTATGCGAAGGTTAAATTTTTTAGCATTATCTACTTGCTCTTGAATTTCCCTTTGGTTTAATTTGAGTGATTTTTCCATATCTGTCACTTTTTGGTCCAGTTGGTGTATTCTGTCTTCTGTATCTGACACTCTACCTTCCATTTCATTCACTCTGTTGACAGTGGCTTCTATTGTGGTTTGCATGGAGGAAATGGATCCCTTTATGGATTCAATGTTGGTTCTCAGAGTACTGATCTCACCTCTCAATGAGGTATGCATTACCTCTAATTTGGCGTTTATCTCACTTCTTACTGAGGTTTGTGCAGCTTCTATTTTTGCATGCATCTCTTGTTTGATACCCTGTCTCTCTTTTGATAGATCATCCTTGTGCTCTTTCAATTTCTGATCAATTTCTCGCTTTATCTCTTGAGTCATTGCCTCCAGCAACCCTTGGATGTAGCTTTTGTCTTCCATTCCTGCTTTGCTCCCACTGGGGCTCTCCCCTGCGTGGCTGCTGGCTTTTGAGGTGAGCTTGCTGTCCTGGGTGGTGGTAAACCTTGTGATTTTTCTCTGTGATTTTTGCATGGAGGTTCAGGAGACTGCTCTTCAATTTTGTTTTGGTGTGTCTGTCTTTGCTTGGTTGCTGATTCTGTATTGGTAGAGAGAGTCTGTGCCTGATCTGGGTTCTGTTGGGAGCCTATTTCCAGCTGCTATTCTGACTTACTTAGGATTCTCAGCTCTCTGCTGTAGATTGCTGGCAGTTCCCGCCTTTGGAAGGGTTGAGCAGCCTAGACTGCTTGTGTTTGCTCCTACGGGTGCTCTTGTGAAGAACAAATGCTCTGGATGCACTCTCCCAAATACTGGAGTCTGCTATGGGCTCCTGATGCGTTTTTGTTTGTTTGGGGCTGGTTGTGGGCTTGAGCTCTAGGTTTGGGTGCTGTCCCTCAGCTCTTCAGCTCAAGGCTGGCACCCTACCATTTGAGCCACAGCACCACTTCTGACCCTTTTTGCTTTTGTGATGCTGAGGAATCAGATCCAGGGCCTCATACATCCAAGACTATCACTCTATTGCTGAGCCGCCTTAACAGTCTGAGCTCCTGCTTACTATCAGGTGCTGGCAGCTTGTGTTGCCCAATTCCCAGTCTAGGGTATATGGGTGGAGTTTTGGTGGGGTTTGGGCTTCTCTTGTCCTGGGCCTCCAGGTCTTTTGTTGTCACAGGCGTGCTTCCCGGGGAGTGTTGTTTCCTGGTTTTCTCCCCTCTGTTGAGGCGTATGCTCAGCTTTTTACTTCAGTTGGGAGGAGTTGGTCGTGTTGTTCAGGCGCCGGATCCCCGGGCCTGGTTCCGGCCCCGGCCTGGAGCGCGCTCGTTAGGCCTGTGCTGATGTGTATACCACCTAGGTTATGCAGCCTGGAGCGCACTCGTTAGGCCTGTGCTGATGTGTATACCACCTAGGTTATACAGCCTGGGGGACACAGTTCAAATTTCTACTGTTGGTAGTCTTGACCCAGGGGCGCTGTTCCTGGCTTGGGCATTTAAGCTCCCTTCCAACGGCGCTCTTGCTCTAGCCTGGCCAGCTGAGTGTGCTCCTTGGGCTGGTGGAGCTCTCAAACAGTTCCCAGTTTTAGTGGGTCCTGTGGTCCGGGTGTTGGGGTAGGGAGTCTAGGTCAGGGTCTGGGGATTCCCTCCATCTCTGGTCTCCCTTGAGGGATACACTTCCCCTGTGGGGTACTCAACCTGGAGCTGGTTGTTTCTGTGTGGTGTAGGTCGTCAGTTGTTGCAATCCGAGTTCAGTTAGGGTGGTTGCGGGCTGGGTTGGGCAGTGGTGGCTCTGTGTGATTCTTTTCTGTCTCTGCCTCTGTCGAAGCTGTCGGGTCAAAAGTGTCCACGCTCAGGCAGCTTCTTCACGGTGCCTCTGGGGCCCGGGCAGCCCCGCCGGGTCGTTGCGATCGCGATCGGGCGGGTGGTCTGCCGACAGGTCCCTTTGTCGCGCTGCTGGTACCCAGCGGCTTTGGCGGGATGGAGCCTCTCTGCTCTGGTGGAGAGTGAGGGGTGGGGGAGGGATCCTCGTGGAGACTCCCGGCTGGTAGGTTTCTCTGTTCCTGGCGATCCGCTGTTCTGCAAACCAGTACCTGGTGATCTGCAAGCGGCCCCCTGTGTCTCTGGGGCTCCGGCAGCCCCCGCCGGCCCCCTGTGTCTCTGGGGCTCCGGCAGCCCCCGCCGGGCTGGTTGGCCGGCGGCTTGGTGCACTGCCACGCGGCCAGTAAAGGTTGGGGGAGGGGTCTTCGCTTTTCTCTGTTCTGAAATTCTTCTTTTCCTCTCTTTCTTTTTTTGTTATTCTCCTCCTCTGGTTTTTCTCTGAGTGTTCGTCTTTTTGTTGTTGTCGGTCTCTTGGGGAGATTAAGCGTTGGAACTCGAACTCTCTTTTTGGTTGGAGAGAGCTGTGGCGTTTCCCTACTGCCCCGTCGCCATCTTGGTCCCCCCTCCTCTGAATCTAATTTTAAAAAATACTTATTTCCAGGCTTAAGCCTTAATTGATTAAATTAGATTCTGTTGCACTAAGAATGGAGAGACCCAAACATCTGTGTATCTCTTAAGTCCCACAAGTAACTAATGAATACTGAGGACCGAGAACTACTCATCTATATGGTCACTAATGTATCTTTCGCTTCTGAAATAATTCATTCAGTAGCAGTTAACAAGTGTGTATAAGTGATATATATTCTACTGGACAACAGAATCCAGATTAAGATATAAAAATTATTTTCTTAATCTTAACTTGAACACCTCCTTAAAATACCCTATTTAATGTCATTCTTAAGTACTGGAAGAGAGGGTAAAGGGTCAGCCTATGGCACAATTGAACCTATAACAGCATATATTTTCTAATTTATCCAACAGTATTGAGATACATTCTTCCTGCATTTTACTTCTGAAATTTCCCTTCTTTAAATCTTAAAAAAAAAAAAGTTATAACTCTGTAGCCCAGACTACCCTAGACTTTCCCATCCTCCTGCCTCGGCCTCCCAAGTGTTCCTTCAGATTTTGTTGTTGTTGGTGGTGGTGGTGGTGGTGGTGGTGGTGATTGTGGGGCTTGAACTCAGCCTGGGCACTGTCCCTGAGATCTTCAGCTCAAGGTGAGCACTCTACCACTTGAGCCACAGCACCACTTCTAGTTTTCTGGTGCCTAATTAGAGATTAGAGTCTCATGGACTTTCCTGCCCAGGTTGGCTTTGAACTTCAATCTTTAGATCTCAGACTTCTGAGTAGCTAAGGTTACAGGTGAGCCACCACTGCCCGGCATAAATCATAACAATTTTTTTATTCCTAAATTAGATAAAATCCAATTTTGGCATATTGGTCATAAGATTGCTCACCATGAAATAATTTAAAAGCTTATAAAATAGAAATGAATGCACAGGAAAAAAATGGTGCTTATTTTTAAAATGAACAAAATTTTATAGCTTTCATTGTATTGTTATACAAAAATTACATTTGTATTTAAAGCAGGTATACTTGTTAAAATAAACTAGGGCTGGGAATGTGGCTTAGTGGTAGACTGCTTGCCTTGCATGCATAAAGCCCTGGGTTCAATTCCTCAGCACCACATAAACAGAAAAAGCTGAAAGTGGCACTATGGCTCAAGTGGTAGAGTGCTAGCCTTGAGCAAAAGAGGCTCAGGGACAGTGCTCAGGCCCTGAGTTCAAGCCCAGGACTGGAAAAAAGAAACTAAATATACAGTGTCTTTTGCCAAAATGCTTTGGACCTGAAGTGTTTCATATTTTTACTTTTTTATCCCATTTTGGAAGATTTACATGGACTTTACAGGTTACACATCCATAATCCAAAAATGTGAGTTTCAAAATACTCCAAAATCAGAAACTTTCTGATCACTAATTCAGAGTTTGGACTTTTAGGGTGTTCAATCTGTACTTATCATTTTCTTTTAGTAGAATTGGTAATAAATATAAATATTATACAATGATGTCATCATTTTAGTTTCTGTTAAAGAAAACAAAGGGAGAGTTAGCATTAAATCTCATCTTGTTTTTTCCTTTCTTCATGTTTTAGAAAAAAGCTTATCATAGAAAATCTTTTTAATTTCTAATTTAATATTTCACCTTTAATAATACCTAGTAATCTGATAGTTTTACATGTATTATATAAGCATAGGTTGTTTAACACATCCTAGCATTAAAATCTTTTTGCATATCCTGACTTTGCTAGCTGCTGGGTATTAGCTTAATAATCAGGTTACTTAGAGATTGATAGATCCAGAGAATGAAGGGGGTAATAAGTGGGTAAATGTACATATGTTTAACTCAGATAAAGCTGGTTTAAGTCTTCTAGCTTACTGACTGTGAGGTCTTACTCATTGCTGCTTCTGTTAACTTTCTACTGCCTAAAACCTTTCCTTTCCAAATCTAAACCCTTTTCACTTTTCAAAGCTCACTCCTCTCTTACTTCTTCCATTATTCTCTAACCATCTAACATGTAGAAATCATCTCCTTTTCTGGACTATCATTGATTTTATTCTATATATGACTCTTTAGCAGAAAACTGGAGGGAGGATTTGTTTGTACTTATTTTCTAGACCCTCATTTTTATAGCTATAGGTAGTTGATATTTTCCCATTTTTACATTAAAATTTAAACTCCCAAAAATCTTGGGCCTAAATCTAGCCCTGTTCTCCAAAGGCATGTTGGAAGAGACGTAGTATTCTTTTTAACACATAGGGAAACAAATTTTAAAACTCTTTTGTCAAGCTGGAGGCACAGATAGCTTACAGAAGCTCATGCCTATAACCCTAGCTACTCAAGAGGCTGAGATCTAAGGATCAGTGTTTGAAGCCAGCTGGGGCAGGAAGTCCATAAGACTTATACCCTCCAATTAACAACCAGAGAGCCAGAAATGGAGCAGTGGCTCAAATGGTATAGCACTAGCCTTGAACACAAAAGCTCAAGGACAGCACCTGGGACCTGAGGTCAAGTTCCAGGACCAGCACAAAAAAAAAAAAAAAAAAAAAAAATCGATTCTCTTGCCAGGCAAGGTGGTGCATGCCTGAAATCTCAGCTGAAGAGCTGAGGGACAGTGCCCAGGCCCAGAGTACAGGCCCCACGACCGGACCCCCAAAAAAAAAACAAAACAAAAACCTGAGGCAGTCTTCAATAATTTATATTGGAAAAAATAGGTATCTATATGCAGAAAACTAAAAGTGAATCCTGTTTGTCATTATGCACTTTGAAGTAGATCAAAGATTTCAACATCAAACCTGAAATTTTGAAATTACTGCAAGGAGTACAAGAAACACTAGAACTCATAGGCATAGGCAGAAACTTTATGAAAAAGATTCCCAGGGGCACAGTAGATAGGAGACAGACTTGACAAATGAGATTACATTAAAAAAAAAAGTTTCTGCATAGCAAAGGACATAATTACTAAATTAGAAAGGCAGCCAACTGACTGGGACATCTTTACCAGCAGTAAGTCCAACAAAGGCTTAACATCCAAAACAAGGCTAATAAACCAATCACTAAGTGGGCAAAGGAACTGAGGAGAGACTTCTCAGAAGAAGATGTAAGAATGGCAAAGAAACACATGAGGAAATGCTCAACATCCCTGGAAATGCAAACCAAAACAACTCTGAGATTCTATCTCACCCCAATTAGATTGGCCAACATCATGAATTCGAACAACAATAAATGTTGGCAGGGATGAGAGGGAAAAAGAAACCTAATTGCACTGTTGATGGGAATGTAAACTAGTGCAACCACTCTGGACAGCAGTCTGGAGGTTCCTCAAAAACTAAACATAGATCTTCCCTACCACCCAGCCATACCATTCCTGGGTATCTACCCAGCACATCACCAGCCAGGATACCATAAAGACACTTTGCACATCCATGTTCATTACTGCACTATTCACAATAGCCAAATTATAGAAATGGCCCAGATGCCATACAATAGATAAGTGGATCCAAATACTATGGTACCTATTTACAATGGAATTTTACACATCCATTAGAATATTACATCACTTTCAGGGAAATGGATGTACCTAGAACAGATCATGTTAAGTGAGGTAAGCCAAACTCAGAGAGACAAATGGCACATGTTTTCTCTTATATTCAAAGCTAGATCTAAAATACATGGGACATGATAAATTCTACATGTTTCTAGGCATTCACACACAGTGAGAGCAAAGAAGAGGAACGCAATGGAACAATGCCTATGTGCATCTGATCATACAAAATAATATTTACTGAAATGAACTCCAGGAAATGGAAACTAGGTTTTTCTTCATTGCTGTTTTTCTTTTTGTCCTGTTTGTTCATTTATATATCTTTGGGAGTGTAAAAGGAGGCACAGAAATGGAGTAACAAAGGGTAAATAAGTGCAGCAGTGGTACTCTCTGGACATTATGTTGAAAGTGAACTACACAACTTGTGGGTAGAGATGGGAGGGAAAAACTGGGAGAAAACAAGGGAAAGGGTGACATTGTCCAAAAAGAAACATATTCTTTACCTGACTTGTGTAACTGTAACCACTCTGTATATCACTTTTATAATAACATATATATATATATACATATATACATATGTGTATATATACATATTGGCATGAACTCCAGGAATGGAAACAAGGTTTTTTTCTTTAAAAAAAACAAAAACAAAAAAACAGAGCCAGCCACCGGTGGCTCATGCCTGTAATCCTAGCTACTCAGGAGGCTGAGATCTGAGGATTGCAGTTCAAAGCCAGCCTGGGCAGGAAAGTCTATGAGACTCTTATTTCCAACAAACCACAAAAAAACTAGAAGTGGCACTATGGCTCAAGTGGTACTCACCTTGAGCTGAAGAGCTGAGGGACAGTGCCCAAGCCCACAGTTCAAGCCCCATGACACACACACACACATGCACGCACTCACGCACGCACACACACACACACACACACACACACACACACACTTACTCACTCACTCACTCACTCACTCTGTTGGGGGAAGGCTATTTGTTTTGTTTGGGTAGTACTGGAGTTTTACTCCCGGCTGTCAGCTTGGTCTATTACTTGGGGATCCTTTTTCTTTACTTTTCAGATAGGGCCTCCTATGCTTTGCCTCAGCTAGCCTGGACATAATCCTCCTACTTATGCCTCTCATGTGGCTAGAATTCAGGCATGTATCTCCATGGATTTTGTTCTTTTTAAGATGGATCTCATTTACCTATAGCTGAGACTGGCCTTGCCCCCACAATCTTCCTGATTTTTGCCAACAAGTAGCTATGAATACAAGCATACACCATCATGCCTGTCTACAGAAAATTTCTTTTTGTTTTATATTTACATATCTTAGATATCAATATTTACAGATACTTCTCTTTTTTTCGATGTAAAGCCTATACCTCTTCCTGTAAGATCATTTTAATCCAAGTGATCTTGTGTGGTACAACAGTAAATTGAAAAGGAATAAAAGCAGGCAGACTGTGATAATTCTTTCACTCTGGGAAAGAACTACATCTCAAGAGTGAAATGCTATGCAGTAAAATTATTGAGTAAGATTCTAGAACTAGAGCATTTTACTGCATGTGTAGGTATTGTCATCTGCATGTTTTCATCAGAGCCTATAGACTTGGGCTAAAATGTACTGCTGCTGAGTGTATGCCCTATCTTTTCTGCAGTTGGTGAACAGACAGTTGTAAGGAGCTTTCCCATTGCCTCCATCACCAAGGAAAAGAAGATCACAATGCAGAACCAGCTACAGCAGAATATGCAAGAAGGACTACAGATTACTTCAGCATCTTTTCAGGTATTAGTTGAGTACCCCTTCTCTGAAATGCTTAGAACTAAAATGTTACAGATTTCAAAATACTATTAAATAACATCCACTACTTTAAAATATTTTAATCTAAATCACTCTGAAATGGAAAACTTCTTCAGCACTGGGTTTCTGCTTTAGTTTTTTGGATTAGGGATGCTCAACTGATTTTAAAGAAGCCAGTCTTCCAATGTTCAAAATTTCTACTGACATTATGACTACTTTCTATGGGCATAGGGTCAAAAGTTAGAGAATGAGAATAAAGAAGATGAGTGTTAGGGAGGGTTATTGTCACCTGAGAAAAACCCATGAATCGTTTGGGATCTAATCCTTCACTTCAGGAGTCCCTTTACAAACTCAGTACTAACAGGTTGGCATTATTTAGTATTCTTACAACCTCATACACACACTAGCTCTTTTTCTCTGCTATGCTGTACCTCAGTTCCTGCTTGATGAAGACTTTAGATAAAAGACAAATTTTGGGGGGCTGGAAAGGTGGCTCAGTGGTAGAGTGCTTGCCTTGCATGCCTGAGGCCCTCGGTTCGATTCCTCAGCACCACATAAACAAAAAGAAAAAAGCCCGAAGTGGCGCTGTGGCTCAAGTGGTAGAGCGCTAGCCTTGAGCTGAAGAGCTGAGGGACAGCACCCGGCCCAGAGTTCAGGCCCCACGACTGGACAAAAAAAAAGACAAATTTTGGTTTTCCTATTCTGTATTCTCTGTCTCTGACTTCCTGAATTTCCAAGGATTCCAATTCTAGTATCGTTCCTTTTAGTCAGAAACCTTGCCTCGTAGTAGTTAGCATTTGCTAACACTGTATAAAATGTGAAGTTAATGATCACTAGACTTTAGGTCTTCTCATGTCACTTGGAAACATTGACTACCTAAGGATCTCCTTATTGTTGCAACTACCAAGAATTCTACACTCAAATATTGCCAAACTGTACTGGTAAGGAGTATAGTGAAATTGAATTTTTTCTTCTTAGATTTGTTGAATCTCTGCATAAGAAGGGATCTTATTAGATTGCTCTCTAGGAGCGTCTCTTAAGAACTATAAATGACATGTTGGCTATTAGAGCTACTACAAGTTATCCCACTGTAAATAATCCTGAAGAAATCCAACTTCATGAAGGTATTTTCTTTGCTAACCATCTATTTCAAGTAAATTTTTCAGAGCCTTTTTTTACCTAAAAAAATTTAGTTTTTCTTGGTATCCAAAGTCTCTGCAACCTCCAAAATCTTACTATTTAGTTTGTGACTTTCTGGGGATTTTTCTAATTATTTATGGGACAGTTGTCTAGAAATTCTTAATGCTTCTGATGTCTTTAATTTCTTTTGTCTCTAGTTGATTAAAGTAGCATTTGATGAAGAAGTCAGCCCAGAAGTAGTAGAGATCTTTAAGAAACAGTTAATGAAGTTCCGTTATCCTCAGTCCATTTTCAGTACCTTTGCTTTTGCTGCTGGACAAACTACCCCACAAATAATTTTACCCAAACAGAAGGAAAAAAACACTTCCTTCCGGTAAGAAAACAAAAAGATAAGTCTGTTCATTTCAGCCCTCTCATAACTGATTGTCAGAGGAATAATCTATCCTTTGTGTCAAGGTATAAATTATTATTCTTTTTATATACTTTTATACTGTCTGATTGGCTCAAGTTCATAAAGTTATGGAAGATAAATGAAACAAGATGCAAAATCTAAGAAGTTTTGACTATCATGTCCACTGCTCATGATATATTTTTAAAATGTGAAATCTGGGGCTGGGAAGGTGGCTCAGTGGTAGAGCGCTTGCCTTGCATGCATGAGGCCCTGGGTTCGATTCCTCAGCACCACATAAGCAAAAAGAAAAAAGCCGGAAGTGATGATATGGTTCAAGTGGTAGGGCGCTAACCTTGAGCTGGAGAGCTGAGGGACAGCGCCCAGGCCCAAAGTTCAAGCCCCACGACCGGACCCAAAAAAAAAAAAAAAAATTGACATAAAATGTGAAATTCTGTTTTCACACTTTTACAATCCCTTCTACTTTTATCAGATCCAGGCCAAGGAAAAATTTGCTTTGACCTTGAGACAGAAGTCATTACTTTGGGTTTTGTTGTTGAAGTTTGTGGGTTGTTTTTGTTTGGTAACCTTGTTTTAAATAATTTCAGACTGGGGCTAGGAATGTGGCTTAGTGATAGAGTGCTTGCCTAGCATGCATGAAGCTCTGGGTTCAATTTCTTAGTACCACATAAACAGAAAAAGCCAGAAGTGGCGCTGTGGTTCAAGTGGTAGAGTACTAGCCTTGAGCAAACGAAACTCAGGGACTGTGCCCTGAGTTCAAACCCCAAGACTGGCAAGTAAATAAATAAATAAATAGTTTCAGCCTGAAAACAAATCTACCACAGTAATTCAAAGGATTCCTGTATATCCTTTACGCAGCTTAATCAGTGTGAGTGTATACATACATGCATATAAAACATACATTTATATGTATATTACATACAAAGTTAATAAAAATATGGGCATAAAGCACTTATCTGACTCAGAAACTATATTTAATTTGCTAAGAACTCCTTATAGGTCTTTTTTTTTTCTGATCCAGAATCAATTCAGGATCAAGCCTTGTAATTAATGATTGGATGAACTCTTACTTTTTTTATAATGATTTTTGGAAATGTTTGAAACTTTTAATACTTAATAATTTTTTCCATCAGAGGTAAGCTGCAGAAGCTGCCATTCCTGTTCATTCACCATTAATCAACTAGAATGTGAGCATCCACCAGTACAAATTACGTATTAGAAAGAGCTATGCAGACTTTCTGCCTAAAAGTGAAGTAGTTTCAAGATTATAGAAGATTTGAGGTTCTAGACAATTGTCATTTCTCAACTGCATCCATGGCTAACCCCTAATATTACTTGGTTAACAAAGAGAAAATGAATATCAAGATATGATATGCTAAGGCTGTAACAACTTATTAGGGATTTATAACAGTAAACTAAGTACTCAACACTGTAGGGTCACAGAGAAGCCCTCAATAAAACTTGATACTGTTTTTAGATTTAGAATTTCTCAGAAATATATATTTCTCATTTCAGAAATATATATGTTGTATCAACTACAAGAAAAGAAAGCAACCATAGTTTGTTTGTGCCAGTCCTTCCTGAGGCTTGAGCACAGGGTCTGAGTGCTGTTCTTGAGCTTTTATGCTCAAGGCTAGTGCTATACCACTTGAGTTCCACTTCTGGCTATTTGGTGGTTAATTGGAGATGAGTCTCACAGACTTTCCTACCCTGGCTGGCTTCAAACCTCCATTCTCAGATCTTAGTCTAAGTAGCTAGGATTACAGATGTGAGCCACTGGTGCACAGCTGCAATTTTAAGCTTTTAAAAATTGTGTGTGAAACAAAGACTGTGGCTATATCTGAGGGGGGAAAAAGTTTTAAAAAATACTACTGAGTTTAAGTTATACCCAAAGTGATTTACAGGTTTATTTTAGGAAATATTTGTATTTTATGTCTTGTAACAGCTAGCCAAAACATGTTAAAACCTTCATGTTTACATTGTAGATGACTAAGACTGATCTATGAGACAATAAAAGAATCCTTACCACTTTTTCCAGAGAGGCAAGAAGCATAAAAAGAATTCTATTTTGTTGTGTTAGAGAGGAGCATAATCAATATCATATTTAGTCTTCACCTGTATTATAACCAAAGATCTGTATAATACAGTGCAGATGAAGGAGAAGGAAAAAATTGAGCCAGATAAATGTCAAAAATATTGGTGGCACCTTCATATTAAATTGACGTTCTGTCTTGTTTTGTGACTTGTAGAACCTTCTCAAAAACAATTGTGAAAGGTGCCAAAAGGGCAGGGAAAATGACTATTGGGCGTCAGTATTTACTGAAGAAGAGGACAGGAACAATTGTGGAAGAAAGAGTAAATCGTCCTGGATGGAATGAAGATGATGACATATCTGGTATGTGAGAAATTATTTTTCATGAATTAATATTTTTTCTTATATGAATAGAAAGAAGCTGAAAATATAATTGTATTTAAAACACAAAGCAGAAAACCTCATGAAAAGACTGTTGTCTTTTGAACTTGAAAAAATTATTTTCAAAAGAAAAAAGCTGGGAGTTTTTAAAAAAAAATACCTGATTATATTACACCATTTAATTTACAAGTTGAAATACGATGATTTGTATATAGGGATAAGCTCTTGGTTTTCAGTTTTTTTATTTTTAATTTTAATGGAAAAGAGACACATCTTTCCCTTACATACTAGTACTTTTGAGTTCATTTCCAAAAACTTTGGAAGTTTAATTTGACTTTTTTCACATTATAAAGAAACCAGGTGCCAATGGCTCACACCTGTAATCCTAGCTACTCAGGAGGCTGACATTTGATAATCATTGTTCAGAGCCAGCTTAGAGAGGACAGTCTATGAAACTCTCATCTCTAGTTATAACCACCAGAGAGCCAGAAGTGGAGCTATGGCTCAAGTGATAGAGCACTAGCCTTAAGCACGAAAATCAGGGACAATACCCAGTTCCTGAATTCAAATTTCAGGACCATCACAGTCAGGGAAGGAGAGAAAGAGGAAAGGGAATTTTTTTTAATTTCTTAACTTCAAAAGGTTGTACAAGAAGGATATAACATATCCATCTAAATGTCAAGGAAAAGGGAGGAGGGAAAGAGGAGAGGACAGGTTGTTGGGGGAGGGGTGTTGTTTTTTAAATTTTAACTTACAAAGGTTATACGAGTGAGGAGCCAGTGCCTCACACCTGTAATCCTAGCTATACAAGAGGCTGAGGTCTGAGGATCACAGTTCAGAGCCAACCTGAGCAGAAAAGTCTATTGAGACTCTTATCTCCAATAAACTACTCAAAAAAAGCTGGAAGTGGTGCTATGGCTCAAGTGGTAGAACACTAGCCTTGAGTACAGAGAAGTTCAAGGACAGCACCCAAGCCCTGAGTTCAAACCCCAGGACAAAAAACAAGTTGAACAAAGGGGTTACAATTTAACATGTCCATTTAAATGTCTGGTACTCCTTAATCATTTCTCCCCATCCCATATGTTCCTACCCAGACGTCATTTAAGACAGTTTTTAATATGGATGTTTTTGTTGTTACTTAGAACATGCAGTATTATTTAGGAATGCCTTTTATGATTGAGTAAATAATCCCATGTCTAAAATCTTATAGGAATTGGTAAAGTGATTAGAAAATAGTGAGAGAGTTTTTCATATACATCACATCCTCCAATGAAAATACTTCTAGAAATAAAGTATAACTTTCTGCTATTCTAAGGAGAGGGGAGGTCTTTTTTCCCCTCTGATGAGTTTTTGGTTAGTCTAGAAATTTCTTTGTTTTGGTTTTGGTTTTTTGGTGGGTTTTTTTGGCGGGGGGTTGGGGTGGGGGGTTGGTCATGGGGCTTAAACTTTGGGCCTGGGCGCTGTCCCTCAGCTCTTCATCTCAAGGCTAGCGCTCTACCACTTGAGCCACAGCACCACTTGCAGTTTTCTGAGTGGTTTATTGGAGATAAGTGTTGCACAGCTTTTCCTGCCCCAGCTGGCTTTGAACTACAATCCTCAGATCTCAGCCTCCTGAGTAGCTAGGATTACAGGCATGAGCCACTGATGCTTTGGTCTAGAAATTTCTAGGCTCACACCTGTAATCCTAGCTACTCAGGAGGCTGAGATCTGAGGATTGTAGTCAAAGCCAGCTTAGGCAGGAAGGTCTGAGAGACTCTTACCTCCAGTTAACCACCAGAAAACCAGAAGTGGTGCTGTGGCTCAAGTGGTAGAGCACTAGCCTTGAGCAAAAAAATGCTAAGAAAGAAAAAAAGACAAAAGAAAAAAAGTTTTGAATTTTTTTCTGCAAAACCTGTCTCTGCATAATAGTTTCAGATGATAGTGAACTTCCTACAAGTACCACCTTGAAAGCCTCAGAGAAGTCTACGATGGAACAGCTAGTAGAAAAAGCTTGTTTCAGAGACTATCAGCGTTTAGGTTTGGGAACCATAAGTGGCAGCTCCTCCCGTTCAAAACCAGAGTATTTCCGAATCACTGCTTCCAACAGGCTGTATTCACTGTGCCGGAGGTAAGTGTCAGTGAGCTCCAAAAAGAGAACTTTCCTTTCTTCCAATTTGAGTCTTTATTGGTTGTTTATATTTATAGCCAATATATTGATATGCCAGAGAGGAGAGCCAACTCCTCAGGGATATATGTTTCAGAGATACTTTCTATGCACCATGAACAGTCATTTCTTTGGTATTCTCAGAGCAACTGTAACACTGAAATTGTCTATATTAGGACAGCAAGAGAAAGAGTGCTGTTCTGTTTATAAATTTACATTATCTGTCTTTCTCTTTCTAGATTCCCTCTTTTTCTACTATGGGTAAAGATTATTTGAAGAATATTCTCTCTCTCTCTTTCTCTCTCTTTCTCTCTCTCTGTTGTATTTGCTAACCTGGATGTAGACAGAATTCTTTTATGCTCTCTGATTGGAATGTTTTCCCAAAATTTTTCTTAGAGAATGTAAGTCAGTATTTTTTTCTATTCTTGTCACTTCCTATCATTTTAAGTGCTATTTCTTGCTTTACTATATGTAAGTATATTTCTGAAACTACATTGTACCATGTACAAGTTTAGTTCTTACATCTCTAGATAAATTATTTTCTTTGCATTTATAAATTCTTGCTGATTACATAGCTTGGAAAGCACTCTTCAAATTGTAAGCCTTGTATAAAATATTTATGACTAATCTTTTTTAAATTTATTTTTTAATTTTTATTATTATTATTTTTTGTTGTTGGTCATGGGCCTTGAACTCTGGGCCTGGGTGCTGTCCCTCAGCTCTTCAGCTCAAGGCTCCTGCTTTACCACTTAAGCCATAGCACCACTTCCGACAGTAGTCTTAATGTTACTATTAGTTTCAACTTTCCTGTTTCTGAAGAAAATACACACACTTTTAAATGGTAATTTAAGTTTTCAAAACACCAGATGAAACTTGAGAAAAAGTTTTTGGGAATATAACTTGATAGTGTCCAAATAAACATTTTGAATGAAATACTGAAAAGTTGATACTCTGAATAGGCAGTGATTTTTCTGTCTTCACTAATTTCTCTTTGTAAATAAGTATAAGTGGTGGTGTCAGAATGTGGTATCCTGCTGTTTGGGAAGCTTACTATCAAAATTATGGTTTCCACTAATAAAACAGACCTCTCATATCCAATCTGTCAGAAAATCCTATTGACTTTGCCTTCAAAATATGTCTAGGATGAGTGCCTGTAATCATAGCTACTCAGAAGACTGATATCTTAGGATGGAGTTTGAAGCCAGTCCCAACAGGAAAGTCCATGAGATTCTTATTTCCAAGTAATCACCAAAAAAAAAGCTGCAAGTGGAGCTGAGGCTCAAGTGGTAGAGTGCTATAAGCACAAAAGGTCAGGGAGTTCAAGCCCCAGGACCAGCACACACCCACAAAAAAAAAAAAAAGAAAAAAGAAAAAGAAAAAACCTAGGAATGGCTTTAAGTCAATGGCAGAAAAGTAAATAGAAAATGGTTGCTATGTTGTTCATATTCTTATATTCTCCCTCTCTCCCAATCCTTTTCTCCTCACATCCTGAAGCTATCCTGGCCTTTTAGTCATACCTCAATCTGTACAGGACAGTAGTTTACCAAGAGTAGCCCGCTGCTATCGACACAATCGCCTACCTGTGGTATGTTGGAAGAATTCAAGAAGTGGAACTTTGCTCCTCCGATCTGGAGGATTCCATGGGAAGGGAGTTGTTGGTCTTTTCAAGTCTCAGAACTCTCCTCAGGCCGGTAAGCATCTCTCTACAGCACAACTGTGACCATTTCACTTAAAAGTATTCTTAAAAATAAGCCTGACACACTTCTGTACTCAGCTACTAGAAAGACTAAGATCATTTGAGCACAGGAGTTCAAAGCTACCCCCTGAGTACCATGGCAAGAACTTATCTCAAAGGAAAAATAGAACAAAAGAAAAAGGTCTTCCTAAAAAGAAAGTAAAATACCATCTGTGTTCTTTTATCAAGCCTTGTCTCGCACATCAACTATTCCAGCGTGCTTCATATAACATGTTCAGCTTAGTAATGTAGGACTTCCCTTGAATTTGACATCTTGCTTAGTACATCTGATCTTTATTTCAACTTTTAGTGAAAAGTGAATTGTAATAGCTTTGGTTCTAGGCTACTTGACATTTCAGAAAACGAGAGTATCCACAGATGGAAACTAACACTCTTTTTCCCTTTTCTGGGAACCATCCACATATAGTTAATGACTTTTGACCTCAGTTGCAAATAAGGATTTTGTCCCATGTGATATCAGATATCCTGTCTCATTCCTACATTCACAATCAAAGCAAATTAATGAAATAAAATGCTGCCTTAGGAACTCTCAAGAGGCTGTTTTAGGAAGCTATGGAAATAATAAGTGCTGCTATCCCTTTTTCTGATAATATTAGCAAGTATCATATATAAAGTCTTATCAGAAGCTGTAGTTTGTTGAGTTTTCTCATAGTTTCTAGCTTATAAGTGCTCAGTAAAATTATCAGATCCTATTATAAAGAGCAGCTTCCCCCTTTGAAATGAGATAATCTCACACAGTGAGATCAAAGGAGGATACTCTTAGGGGAGGGACACAAAGGCCCAATGGCTATGTGCCTCTAATCATATAAAATAATATTTATCAAAATGAACTCCAGGAAATGGAAATGAGAGTTTTTCTTTGTTATTGTTTTCTTTTTGTCTTGTTTGTCCACTTATTCTGTCTTTGAGAGGATAAAAGCAGCACAGAAATGGAGGGACAAAGTGTGAACAAATGTAGCAGTGGTACTTGCTAAACACTATGCTGAAAATGAACTATACAACTCATAGGTGGGGACAGGAGGGAAAAATTGGGAGAGAGTAAGGGAAGAGGTGACATTGTCCAAAAAGAAATGGTACTCATTACCTGTAACTGTAACCCCTCTGTACATCACTTTTTTTTTTTTTTTTGTCAGCCATGAGGCGCTGTCCTTCAGCTCTTCAGCTCAAGGCTAGCACTCTACCATTTGAGCCAGAGCACCACTTCTGTTTTTTTCTGCTTATGTGGTGATGAGGAATCGAACCCAGGGCCTCATGCATGCAAGGCAAGCTCTCTACCACTGAGCCATCTTCCCAGCCCTGTATATCACCTTTATAATAACAATTTTTTTTAAATAGGTAAACTCAAATTGTGTGATTGGAGAGTTACTTTGTTTAAATTTAATTTTATTGTAAAGGTTATGTACAGAGAGGTCATACTTACATAAAAAGGTAATGAATACATTTCTTTTTGAATAGTTTTAACCCCTCCCTCATTTTCTCCTGCTCTCCTTCCCTGCTCCAGACTCCCCAACTCCCAAAGTTGTATAGTTCATTTCTAACATAGTGTCTAGTGAGTATTGTTGTTGCACTGGTTCACCTTTGTCCCACAATTTCTGTGATTCCCCTTCCCTTCCCCAAATCAGATAAACTTATATATAAGACAAAGAGTACCCAAATCAGAAAGTGTGACCACGGGGAATAAACCTGAGGAGAAAAAAACACCAGACAAAGGAACTGCAAAAAATATACAAAGAAAGAGAGAAAAGCCGGGGGGGGGGGGGGAGGTGAAGGCAAAAAAATAACCCTCTATTTCCACACCGCGGAGATCATTTCAATTAGTATCATTTTATATGGTCATATGTACATAGTTTTTGGGCTGTCATGAAACTCTGCTAGGACTATTCTAGGCATATACTAATTATTACAGATGAGGAAACCTTGAAGCCTATGTTTCTTTGGGTCTTAATATGATTTTTTTCTAAGACTTTCTATTTCTTGACTAATGGGATGATATCATTCTTTCTGATGGAAGCATAGAATTCCATATATATATATATATATATCTCACATTTTCTTGGTCCATACATCTACCGAGGGGCATCTGGACTGATTCCTTAACTTACCTATGGTAAATAATGCTACAGAGAACATAGTTGTGCTGGTAGCTTTAGTGTGGGCTTGTTTGTGATCATTTGGGTAAATGCCCAGGAGTGGGATTGCTGGGTCATAGGGGGGCATTATGTTTAGTCTTTTGAGGAAATTTCATACTGCTTTCAAGAATGGTTGAACAAGTGTATGTTCCCACCAACACTGTAGTAGTGTTCCCTTTTGGCCACATCATCACCAGTATCTGTTACTGTTTTCTTGATAATGGCCATTCTAACTGGTGTGAGGTATAATCTCAATGTAGTTTTGAGTTGCATTGCTTTTATGGCCAGAGATATTGAGCATTTCTTTATGTGTCTATTGGTCATTCTTATTTCCTTGGACAGGAACTTTTTGAGGTTGGCTACTATGTCCTTAATCTTTAGGTTGGCATCAGAGTAGCACATAGACAGTGTCAGCACTGGTGTAACTGGAGGACATTGACTTTTACCAGTTTATGTGTAGGGAATCTCCCAAGCCATATAGTATATTTAATAGAACACAATCACTTGAATTATATACATTAATCATTTTAGAAGTACCTGTAAGAGCATGCCCCTGAGAAAGAATAACGTATTTTACTGGTTTCTGTTTTATTTAATACTGATTTACTGTTATTTCATTTTTTGAGCAAACATAGTTATTCATTTTTTACTGTCCTTAAAATTGGGATCCATCTTCCAGTTAATGTGATCAGTTTTAAATGGCAAGTCCATCTTACAAATGATGACATCTGCCGGGCGCCAGTGGCTCAAGCCTGTAATCCTAGCTACTCAGGAGGCTAAGGTTCAAAGCCAGCCTGGGCAGGAAAGTCCATGAGACTCTTGTCTCCAGCAAACCACTAGAAAACCAACAAAAAATAAATAGAATAAAATGTATTTAAAAATTATTTAATTTTTTTCTTACAACTTGAACAGAAAATAATTAGCATTTTACAATCAACACTAACATGCTATTATACTTTTTAAACTCTAAGATGTCATCATTTTGTTGTTGTTGTTGTTGGTTGTGGGGCTTGAACTCTGAGTCTGAAGCACTGTCCCTCAGCTCT
Source organism: Dipodomys merriami (assembly GCF_024711535.1). Taxonomy (NCBI): domain Eukaryota; kingdom Metazoa; phylum Chordata; class Mammalia; order Rodentia; family Heteromyidae; genus Dipodomys; species Dipodomys merriami. The sequence continues at coordinate 24,050,286 of NW_027203937.1, read as the reverse complement.
TCAGCTCAAGGCGAGCGCTCTACCACTTGAGCCACAGCGCCACTTCTGGCTTTTTCTGCTAATGTGGTGCTGAGGAATGGAACCCATGGCCCCATGCATGCAAGGCAAGCACTCTTCCCAGCCCATCAGGTTGTAAGAAAATTTATACCTTCCTGATACTCTTTAAAGTACCTAAACTAGTTTCAGTGATTGTATTTTGCTCTACATCTACAAAGCTCATGGCCCCTCCAATTGTTTGATCTCATGATTATTTCCATCTTTGCATACTTTTTCCCTTCTTTATTTTCAAGGATCAAGGAATCTAGTTGTAGTTGTTCTTTTCATACTCCCCATCTTCTTTCATTCTTCTTTTACTCTTTCCTCAACAAATTCCTGTACAGGTTTGTGTTTCCTGTCAGGCCTATGTGACAAAATTGGAATAAAGCTTATGGTATCGGAAAACCACCTCTGTTGATTATAGGATGCCAGACAAACCCACTCCATCCTCCACTCCCAAACAGTAGCATAGGCAAGGTATTAAAGCAGGATAATCTAAGGGATTATCACTTTGAGTTCTTGGATTAAAAAAGCTATACCTGTGCTTGGGAATAGCCCCCTGTCCTGTTTTTTCAGATGTGGGCTCTTTAGGGACTGAAAGGAAAACTTTAAGAATATCTTCTATGATGATAAAGCATCTGAGAAGTAGGTATATAAATCCAGCATCATAGGATTAGCCATTCAATTGATTGGGGCTTTAAGTAGAGTTGGTTTCTACATTGGATGTGGTAATATGAGACTATATGGACAGAGTAAAAGGAGGTATCTATAAAAGCTGCTTTAACAAGGAAATCATTTGTCTTATCTCACTTTTTTTTCCTTTTGTAGCTCCTACCTCCTCTTTAGAATCTTCCAGTAGCATAGAACAAGAAAAATACTTGCAAGCTTTATTGAATGCAGTTTCTGTCCATCAGAAACTCAAAGGCAACAATACACTTACTGTCAGGCCAGCACTTGCTCTGTCTCCAGGTAAGATTTGATAATACTCTTCTTATTAATTACTACTACACATGTATTTCTAGGATTTAGTTTTTTAGTTACATTTACTGTTCCATAAACATGACCTTTGCAAATTTTTTACCCTATAGGACCATTAACTTTTACTCCTATACTTATAAGTCAATACCACTGTAATATCTAGTAATTAATCACATACTTAGCAATTCCATTATTTTCTCTTAAAAAGAGTTAAGAGGTAAGGAACTTAAAGTCAATTTTTACTCAATAATCTTAAATAAACCTTAAAATATTATTATGAAATATAATTTTCAAATTGAGTATTTTGTTTGTTAAATATATATGTGCTAAAATCATTGTTTGTTTGAAATTCCCAAAACTTTAGCCTTTTACAATTTTGCATTAGTTTGTTTTCTCTGGATTTGAATAAAGCCATTAAGACTTGTACTAATATTCTATTTCAGTTATCATGTGGTGGAACCCCAAAGGGTTCATGTAGAGGTAACCCTAATGTGTTAGAGAGGAGCATGTGACTTGAAAAGTTGGTCTCTTTGGCTTAATCAGCTGTTTGAATTAGCTCTACATAAGCAGAAAGTGGCTTTTCTTGTAAAGTAACACCATGCATGCCTCGCTTCATTTATCATTAAATTCTCTGATTGCATTTGCCAAACTTAACTCTATAATCTTTCAAATGTGTGTGTATCTCTGATTAAATAACATTGCCTTGTTATCTCTAATTAAGCTTTGGTACTTAAGAAGTACAGTGTTTGGCAGCAATTAAACATGCTACACATGAAGATAACTTTTTGTCATTTGAGTAATGTTAACCCAAACAATATGGTTTTTGTTCTTCTTTTTGGCTGACTTTTAGGGACTGAAAAGATGACTTCAAGAATGTCCACTGTGCTTAAACAGGTAGTGCCAGGACATTTGGATGTAAACCCATCCAATAGCTTTGCTCGAGGAGGTTAGTAAGATTGATTTTATAACTGAGCACTGACTGATACAACCTTAAAAGCACAAAACATTTTTCTAGATAGCATATATTTTAAAATAAATTAAATATGGTTCCAATTATTTTTCATTATTTTTAATGGCCCTTCTTTAAATGATCAACTTATTGCTAACATGATGACCAGATTTCACCTCATGAGACAATCATTGCTTGTATCTTACATATCAATGTGTTTGGGAGAATTAGGAAATGAGGGGAACACACTTAAATGGTAAATCACCCTGAGAGAGTCACCAGTTTTGGGGGGTTGGTTTTGTTTTGTTTTCCTTGTCCATCTGGGCCTGGGTGCTGTCCCTCAGCTCTTCAGCTGAAGGCTAGCAGTCTACCACTTGAGCCACAGCACTACTTTGGGCTTTTTCTGCTTATGTGGTGCTGAGGAATCGAACCCAGGACCTCATGCATACAAGGCAAGCACTCTACCACCTTCCCAGCCCAGAGTCACCAGGGTTGAAGAGCAGAAAGATACAACAAAAAATATAACCAGCCTTGTAAACAGAAATGATACTAGACCCAAGGCTATGACTCCAAGACATACTAGTTTTGTTTTCTGAAAGATTTCTTTGAAGGATAAGATAGAACAAGGTTGTGACTTCTTTTGCCCCTCCTCCAGGCCAGAATAATATTGTAACTAACTTCTTTTGCTCTTCCTCCAGTCCATAGCTTCTGGCATGAGGGGAAAAATAGAGAAAAACTAAGTTATAGTTCTTTTAAGCTTTAAAAGGTGACTCTGGTTTCTGTGTTCTGAGGGTTTTTTTAAAACGAGGCAGAGGAAATTGCAACCCAGGCATCATGATTATAAAGTTCTCCTGCTTCACATGGAATCTTAGATCTTAGATACTTCTCATCCTCACAGAAGGCTGAGTCTTCTTCAAACATGCTAAGGGATCTTGGCTCTGCTTAAATATTACCAGGAATGGGAAATTCATTTCTTTCCTGAAATAATCCTTTCCATATGTAAGCAACTCTTATTTCTTAGAAAGTTCTTTCTCATATTGGTCTAAAAATTTAATACCCCATAACTTTCATGTATTGAACCTAACTCTGCCCTCTAAAATTAGAAACTAACTTTAATTCCATCTTCAGGTCTTTGGCTTTAAAACCTGTTATGTTTTCTCTCTACCAGTGTTTTGTTAACTAAATTTCTCCAATTTGTTGGAGTGTAGTCTGTTACCATCTTATCACATTGTGATCAAATCTAGTATTCATTAGCTATGGGAGGCAACCTCATTTGGAGGTTAAGTTCTTGCTAAGGTTAATACCATTTGAAATTCTTGTTTGCTCTATATTTACTACTGTTCTCAATGTACTTGCCTGGGAGGTTGCCTACAGAATTTCATCTCCTATGGTGTTTTTGAATGTGGACTAATAAAATTTTGAGTACTAGTTTTGTCCACTTGAATCATTCATGTGATTTATTGTTGATTTTGTTTTGTTTTAATTTGAACAAACCAAAGCTAAGGACAAAGGCCTACAGCAAAATAATGTAAGCCTTTCTAAAGAAAGAGACTGTTCTGTACTGGTTTTCCTACTAAAATTCACTTGGGCCATGGTTCTAAATCTCTGCTAATCTTTTAGTTCAAGATTTGCTAAACTGTTATCTGAATCACAAAAAAATTTCATGGTTATTTTGACATGCCTAAAAAAATCAGTGCTTTTCCCTAAATAATCATAAATAGCTGCATTAATAATCTATTCTAAAATTTGATTCAGAATCAAAATAGAGGCCCTACTTTTTAAAATGAACTTTTTCCCCTTCTGAAAACTATATTTTTGTTCTAGTAGTCATATTTGGATGCTTTTTTTTTCACCTCATCAGAATTTTGTGATATTGCAGTATTTCCTAAGTGCTTTCAACTTTGTGTCATCTTCCATTATAATTAATGTGCCAGGCCTTGAGGTCGTTTGCCCACTTTTCTAAGGCTACCACAGATTGTACCACAAATTAAGGTGCTTAAACTCCAATAGCCTTGGGACTGTGGAAGGGGTAGAAATCTATGATCAAGGTGAGAGCAGTTGATTGGCTCTCCTGAAGGCTAAAAGTGAAAAATCTGTTTCCAAGCCTTTTGCCCCGTTCTGGAGATTCTCTAGCCATCTTTTTGACATTCCTTGGCTTATAGAAACATAACTAGAGCTCTGCTTTCATCTTCACAAGGTATTTTCCTCTATTCTTGTCTTTAAATTTCCCCTTTTTATAAGAACACAGCCCTTGTATTAAGGGCCCACCCTACTCCAATGTTACCTATTATAACTCATTCCATCTTCAACAATCCTATTTCCAAATAAATTCATATTATGAGATTATGGGGGACAGGACTTCACATTAATTTTGGGGGACACAGTGTAACCCAAAACAGTTATATTTAGCTTTTTTTCCTGAAATTCTAGAATGCCATTATTTTTGTAGGATTTCTGTTGCCAAGAACTCTTGTCAAAATTTGGTTCAGCATTGCAACTTTCTTTATTACCATCTAAATGTTAAATGCTTGGGGCCAGATGCATTTCAGATTTCAGTATTTTTTAGATACTGGAATATTTGAATAGACTTTATAGGTTAAGCATCCTTAAATCAAAATTCTAGAGTCATATCAATACCCAATAAGCTTCAGATTTTTTTAAATTTTAGATTTCCAGATTAGAGATGCTCCTATTATATTGACAAGAAGGCAAGTCAGTCATAAAGAGTTATGCCTGCAATCATAGTTACTGAAGAGGGTAAAAGTAGGAGCATTGTGGTTTAGGGCCAGACCAGGCAAAAAGTTTTCAAGACCTCATTTCAACCTATAAAGTTGAGCATGGTGGTACACACTTGTCATTCCAGCTATGCAGTCCTTCCAGGGCCAGCCTGGGCAAAAAGTAGTTCTCATGTCCTTTATCTCAGGGTAAATCTGCAACCCTGTCTCAGAAATAACCAGAACTAGGCATTGGTAGCTCATGCTTGTAATTCTAGCTTCTCACAAGGCTAACTCTGAGAATTGTGGTTTTAAACCAGTCTAGGTAGGAAAGTCCATGAGACTTTTTTTTTTTAATCTCCAATTAATCACCAAAAAGCTGGAAGTAGAGCTGTGGCTTTAGGCCTGATACCAAAAAGAAAAAAGAAAGCATAAAGGACTCTCGAGGCTTGGCTTAAACAGTAGTGTGAAGCTCTGCTTTCAAACCCCAGTACTGCCCCCTACTCAAAGAAAAGGCAAGTCAATAATTTTTCCATTCAACTTTTAGTAGAACCAACTTCCAGGAAATATTTAGTTAGTACAGCTTTTCCACCAATACCCTGCCCTTGTATTTTGCCTTTGGAAGCTTCATCAAGAATGTGGTATCCATTATGTCTTTGGCCAAGTAGTTGGTAATATAAACTTAGGCTTAAAAGTTCTCTCGTGTTTTTACCTAAGTCCCATGGATTTTCACTAATCTGTTTCAAGTACATTGTCTTTTTTATATATACATTGGCCTTAGATTCATGGCTTATGCTAGTCTCAAAGATACCTGAAAGGCTATATTTATTTCTTTGGGTTAAATTTAGTTTGGTTTTGACCATTTATGCAAATGTGAGTCTATAATTATTGTATGACACCCCTCCCAGATATTTGCTGCTGAAAAAATATGAACTTTAGTTTATTTCCTTATAGGTTTGCTTCTGTTCAGATACATATATCCTTCTGGTATCTTAAGCTAGAATCAGAAATGAAAATAATTCTTTTACTCAACTTTTCACTCTCAAAGCCTCCCAGATCTTCCATTATTTCAGTGACAAATTGGAAGAAGAGATATTGTTTCCTGATATCTTCAACATCCTCTAGATCCTTTATTCTTTGTCTCTTCTGATAGTATCTATTCTCTACATACAGTAGCAGCAGTGGGCTAGGACAAGTCATTTTGAGTCTTTATTTTCCCACTTCCTTTGGCCATTTAATGTCATGATAGTCTTAATTTCCTGCTTCCAAAGGAGTAAAAAGTAAAATCACTTCTAGTGATTTTTTCTTTTGTAATATTGTTATATTTTGCACAATTTCTCATGGTATAGCTAGCTAAAAGACACAGCTTTTAGTAATCCCAAATAAATATAGAGTATTTTCCTATAATGGACTTTAATAATCTTTTGCTCAAAAAGTTATGCTGACTATTCACCATTTTTATTATTACCAGGCAAAGTTTGTAGGTCACAAAACACTTTATGGGGGGGAGGAGGGAAACAATATTACTCAAATTACAAAAGCATTATCTCTAATACTGCCTATCATTTTGGTACAAGTAGGGGTTTTAAAAGAAGTCATTACTTTCAGTCATCAAAAGCTGTCTTATTAATGGTATTAGGTATTGTCACAAGATCAAGAATTTTTGCTGCTTCTACTATATTTATATTTATGGAAAATATAATTTCTGAATGGAAAGATGAGAAGGTAGTGTGGCAATGCTTAATGTTCTACTGCAAAATCATGCCCTTAGTTATTCCAAATGGTTGTTAGAGCTTTCTTATTTCCTGATGTGACCTTAGTCAAAGAACAAATGTGCTATACACTTGTAGTATTTGCCAGCCAATCTCCTTAATCCACGTGCCAGTGTATTTCTATTATTGACACACATAACTCAAATTCCTTAGTTTTATTATATAAGATTATTTCTGACTGATACTTTTCAAAAGCTTATCCCATTTGGTATAATTTGTTAGTGGCACCGCCTGCTGTGCTATCCATTTCATTGTGCTTACAGTATTGATAAGCAGGTGCTGAAATTTCATTTAACAGATAATCAGTTCATCTTTTTATGACTTTGCAGCTTTCTGTTGTTAAATTTCCCACTTTTATTGAATTTTCATTTTCCCCATGTTAACTTAATCTGAAAAATTAAACAGCCTGTTCTTCTTATATTCAACCTCCTCTGATGTTTGCTGCAATATACATTTCATTTCTCCTGTTTTTAATCTAACCTACTAGTGCATGGGTTCTGAGATAAATGTTTTACTCAGTCAAATTCCAAATCTGCAGCTAAGGAAAGAGTCCATAATTAAGGTACTGTATTATATGTCTGATATATTATTCTTAGAAAACCATTTTCATATTAAAGTATGTGTTACAAGTGATTTTTCACATGTCTGTCAATTATATCCTTTATTTTCATCCTCATTCTGTGATTCCATTTACAGATTTAAAAAAGCATTTGCCATAATATCTAAGATATATATGTGTAGAACTACAGCTTCATATTAAGCAGCTTACCACCTAAGAAACCTTTTCTTGGGAATTGTACTAACTCCATAAATATTGATAGAGAAGCAGATGTGACATCATGGTGACTTCTAGTCACCTAAAAACAACTTTATCAGTACAAACAAAATTTTAATTCCTGAAACAGCCTTAAAGCCCTAATGACCCCATCAGTGGAACAACTTTATGGTCTGCAGACATAGAGTTTATGAAGGAGCTCTGTTTTTTTGAAATTGCTGCAGTGCTAGTCCAATTAGAGGATTAGTATGTGGCTTGTGTTTGGGTGTTCAGTATTTAATAAACTCATTTGAATAGAGAAATCTTTGATTTAAAAAAAATAAGGTCAGTTTATATAATGAGACTTCTAGCTATTTGGCTTGGCCTTTGTCTTAGAAGGTATCTGCTCTGACTCTTTTTTTTTGGCAGTTCTGGGATTTAAACTCAAGGCCTTGTACTTACTAAGCAGGTACTCTGCCAGTCCAGCCACTCTATCATCCCTTTTTGTGTGGTCTGTTTTTTGAGATAGGGTCTTGGTTTATTTCTGGATCAGCCTGAACCATATTTCTCCTATTTGTGCTTCCTTGTGAAACTAGAATGAAAGACTCATGCCATCACACCAGCCATTTTGCAATCCCTATGGCATGAAATGCATGTACCACTGTGTTTCAGCCATTGATTGAGATGGAATCCCAAACTTTTATGCCCAAGCTGGCCTCAAACCATGATCCCCTAACCTGTACCTCCCAAGTAGCTACAATTACAGGCTTGAGCCACCATGCTCAGCTGCTTTTGACTACATTTAAAATAATGCTTCCTGAAATTCAGTGAAACACACCATTAGCAATTTTATAATTTCTCATGTTATAGAAATTTTAAAAATCTATACCCTTTACATGTATAAAACTTAAATGATAAACGTTATAAATCTATCTCTACTTTTAGTAGATTTAGTAAGTTTCTAATCTAGATTTCTTGTTGAATTGACTGTGCAGAAAAATATTCCTTTACTTCTTTCAAGCCCTAAGAAATTGAGTTTCTCTGTCTTCTCCTGTCTAGGCTTCATTGCTTCCTCCTGCTTGCATTCTGTTTTTCCAGTCTGCACTTAGGATTTCAGTGTTTACTTTCAAGTGCAGAACTTACATGAACATATAAAAATGGGATATGAGTGACTTCTTAGCTCCTTCTGAGTCTGTACTTAAATTATTTTGAAGTGCTTATGTGACAATATGATCAAATAATCAGGAGATAATTAACTATTACCTCTAAATCTGTAACTCCAGAGCATGCATCATTTTTCTTATTCAGTGGCACTCCCACAACAGATGATCTCACTGTTTTCTTAACTTTTGTGAAGGTGTATGGGCAAGTCTTCGCTCCAGTACTCGCTTGATCAGCTCTCCAACATCCTTCGTTGATGTTGGTGCCCGGCTGGCAGGCAAGGATCACCCAGCCTCCTTTAGTAACAGCACCTACCTTCAAAACCAGCTCTTGAAACGCCAAGCATCCCTTTACATATTTGGCGAAAAGTCACAACTAAGGGTAAGATTTTTCTCTCTCACTTAGAAATTGTATGAGAGGGGCTGGGAAGGTGGCTCAGTGGTAAAGTGCTTGTCTTGCATGCATGAGGCCCTGGGTTCAATTCCTCAGCACCACATAAACAGAAAAAGCTGGAAGTGGTGCTATGGCTCAAATGGTAGAGCACTAGCCTTGAGCTGAAGAGCTGAGAGAAAGCACCCAAGCCCAGAGTTCAGGCCCCACAACCGACAAAAAAGAAAAAAAAAAAAAGAAATTGTTTGAGACATGAAAGCAGGTAAGAAAACCAGACCAGCTTTGCCAGAAATTTTTTATAGTGTGATTCTGAACTTAATCTAAATAAAATTTTAGCTCTATATTTATATGTACACACTATATATATTTATTTGTATTTGAATACATGTGCACATTAGTCATGAAAAATTTATTAATCCTTTAAAATATCAGAAATATTAAGAAATATAAATACAAAAAAGAAAAGATATAATTCCTATTAGGCCGTTTTCCACAGGAAGTACCGATTAACATTCTTTTTACAGGAATCTGTGCCTATGCAAGGAAGCTATAGGATGTAGAGTGAAGGCAGGCACTGCATATGGAAGCAAGAGAAGGCCAAGACTAGGTATTCTGAGGCACAAGTTTTTAGAGGTCAAGTAGGTCCTAAAATAGGTCATAAATTCAAATATTAGCTGGGTGTCAGTGGCTCACGCCTGTAATCCTAGCTACTCAGGAGGCAGAGATCTGAGGATTGCTGTTCAAAGCCAGCCCAGAAAGGAAAGTCTGTGAGACTCTTATCTCCAGCTAACCACCAGAAAACCGGAAGTGGTTCTATGGCTCAAGTGGTAGAAGAACTGAGGGACAGTGCCCAGGCTTAGAGTTCAAATCCCACAACCAAGGACAATTTTAAAAAATCAAAATATTAGATGCTAACCAATTTTTTACTATTACCATGTTAAAGAGCTTCATTATGCTGACATGTCATTAACACTAAAGATAGTCCCTACCTCCAAAAGCAACAGTAATTTCGTGGATTTAATATTCTCCAAGTCATACATTAGAAAATAAATTTTACAACTACCAACAAATGTGTAGGAAATGAAGGTATTTGTTCGGAAATCTCCTGACAGTTTAGCACTGAACAGTGTAGACAGACCTTTGGCTGAACCACTAAGCAGAGCCTACATGCTCCTACATGCTCAGCACTTGAGATGCCACTGCTTGAGTCATCTCTCCTCTAGCTGGTTGCCATTGCTGGCTCTTCCTCCTGCCTAGACTGCTGCAGTCACTTATTCACCAGCCTTTAGAGTAGGTAGAGGGCACGAAACTGCTGGGTAATGTTTACCTTTTATGTCTACGTATATGTATTCTTATACAGAAGGTAATTGTATCCCCAGAAAATATTTGGAACTCTTCACGGTGATCCAAAGTTACCTTCAAAACTTCTTTGGCACCAGTGTCTTTTCCAGAGCATAGGCTTTCCAACCTTTAGCATACTGTGTGATCTGAGACACTACAAGATTTAGTTCCCTAATTCTTACTTCTGCATCAGTCCTCATACTTACTTGATTAAGAGATAGACTTGGGCTGGGGAGGTGGCTCAGTGGTATGGTGCTTGCCTTGCATTCATGAGGCCCTGGATTCGATTCCTCAGCACCACATAAGCAGAAAAATCTGGAAGTGGTGTTGTGGCTCAAATGGTAGAGTGCTAACCTTGAGCTGAAGAGCTGAGGGACAGCACCCAGGCCCCACTGACAAGAAAAAAAAGACTGATAGACCACTTAGAATCCTTCCTTCCTTCTTTTCATCAATAAATTGTATTTTCTATCATATTGGCACAAGAGTTGTTATTAGCAATTTTATATATTCCACTCAGGTTTTTTGTTTTTGTTTTTTGGTCTGTCGTGGGGCTTGAACTCTGGGCCTGGGCACTGTCCATGTGCTCTTCAGCTCAAGGTGAGTGCTCTACCGCTTGAGCCACAGCGCCACTTCCAAGTTTTGTTTTTTATTACTTCAGTTGTATCTATAAAGTCTGGCTCTACATCTGTTTGATAAGTGCCACATTCTGTCTCACACAGCACTGTCCCAATGCTACTCTATGCCTTTTTTTTTTTTTTTTTTGTCGGTCGTGGGGCTTGAACTCTGGGCCTGGGCGCTGTCCCTCAGCTCTTCAGCTCAAGGCGAGCGCTCTACCACTTGAGCTACAGCGCCACTTCCGGTTTTCTGGTGGTTTATTGGAGATAGGAGTCTCACGGTCTCTCCTGCCCGGGCTGGCTTTGAACCGCGATCCTCAGATCTCTGCCTCCTGAGTAGCTAGGATTACAGGCGTGAGCCACCAGCGCCCGGCGCTACTCTATGCCTTTATCTTCAAACAAAGGTATCATAAAGAAAGGCCCGTAAGTGAGTTATTTTCAAAATCATCTTTTTTTTTAGTTCATAATTCTTAATAGTACCACATTTCTTTTGTATGTTTTTATTGTAAAAATACTGTACAAAGGGGTTACAGTTACATGAGCAAGATACTGAATACATTTCCTATTGAGCACTGTTGCCTCCTCCTTTGTTTTTCCCCTACCATCCCTTCCCTCCCACCTCCACAACTACCCTCCCCACAAGTTGTAAAGTTCGTTTTCAACATAGTGTCTTGTTCATATCATTGTTACAATAGGTCAACCTGTGTCCTTATTTAAGCATTTTGTTTTTTCCCTTCCCCTCCCCGAATTAGAGAAGTATATATACAAGATGCAGGGCACCGACATCAAATACAGTGAAAACGGGTTATACCATGGGGGAGGAACATACAAAGAAACAAAAAAATCACATGGTACATTATAAATATGTTAGAAACAATAGCAAGAAAGAAAAAAGATATTTGTGTCCCTATCTTGGGGTTCATTCCGCTTAACATCATCTTATATGGTCAGAGGTACATAGCTTTTGACCTTTTCTGCTTGTCCTACACATGTACTAGTTATTGCAAATAAGGGAAACCATGGGACCTATGTTTCTTTGGGCTTGGCTTACTTCACTTAATATAATTTCTTATACCCAGTAGAATATCTCAACTAACTCCCAGGTTTTAGGATAAAAGACATATCTGTTAGTAGACAGCTGGAAATTAGAAAGGAATCTGTTTTTCCTGCAAAGTAAACTATCATTTTAAAAATAGCACTGTCCATGAGTTTTTTTCTAGGTTCTTTTATCACAAGCCCTCACATCTTATTTCCATGTTGTCTAATAGTCTGTATAATGCTTTTTGTCACTACTTAACATTCGATATATGTAAAATTGCAATCACATTTTTTAGCAAATGGGAGGTTTTTTAGTTGTTGTTGAGATGATTTCACTGAAGGGTCCCAATACTTTAGATTATTTCTACAGAGTAGCTTCCTAAAATTAATTTTTAATTAATTTTTAATTTTCTTTTTTTCTTGAGATAGCCTTTTACTCCAGGCTGGCCTCAAACTCATGGTGTTCCTGCCTCAGCTCAAGTACTTATATTTGAGGCATGCACCATTATTCCTGTGTAAAATTGGAATTAAGACAAAGAAAATTTTTGTCTTCCAGTAAATATTTAAAATGCTATTTAAAAAACAACACAGAAAAACTTAGGAGCCATTACGGTAGCATATACCTATAGTTTCAGCACTGAAACTAAGGCAGGAAGATTGTGAAGCCAGGCATAGCAGCATGTGCCTATGATCCTAGCTGTCAGGAGGTCATAGGTAGAAGGACCAAGGTCCAAGGCTGGCTCCAGGCATAAATGTCAGACCTTTCCCAAAAAAATAGGGCAAAAAAGAAGTAAAGATATGGTTAAGTGGTAGATGATCTGCCTAGCAAGCATGATGCCCTGAGTTCAAACCCTAGTACTACCAAAAAAAATTTTTTTAGTTTTTATAGGCCTTTAAAAAAAACTTAACTAATATAAAACATTAAATGGACCGTATATAAGTCCTTAGCAGCATGCTTAATCATAATAAAAATACATAACAAAATTTATCATCGTAGTAATTTCTAAGATTATAATTTAATATTATTAAGTATATTTACATTATTTTACAGTATCCTGGAAGCAGTTTTGTTCTTTGAAAGGCAAATGATCCACTAGAATAGATTGAGTAGGATGTGAAGAATGTGGGATGAATCTGAGGTAATTCATTCTTTGGCCTGAGAAGTTAGAGGACTTTCAATTTTCAGAACCAGGCAAACATTATCAAAATTGAAGTATACCACTGGGCCATTAAAGCATTCTTTAATTATAAATGCAACAGCATATATTCCGTATGGACTACAGATAAACACAAGTAAAAGACGTTTCATACTGAGCAGAAAAGAACTTCTCAAAGCCATGAAGCAACACTCTTGCACATTATATATATTACTAATAGTCTTGGGACAGTAAAATAAGATTTGAGAAATAAGAATCACTATTTTTCACTTTGACAATGAATGTTTTACTTTCATAATAGGAAGTAAATAGCTGGGCACTGGTGGCTCTTGCCTATATTTGTAGCTACTCAGGAGGCTGAGATCTGAGGAGCATAGTTGGAAGCCAATCCAGGCAGCAAAGTCCATGAGACTCTTCTCTCCAGTTAACTACCCAAAAAGCCAGCTCCTGAAGTGGTGAAGAGCTAATCTTGAGCAAAAGAGTTACAAAGCACAGCTTGGGAAAACTGATATTAGACTATTGAATTTACCATACTGTCCATTTGTCATTGGCTTATATTTGATGTTATAAACTGCATAATAGCTCTTAGAATGGTAGCATTCCTAAGCTAATTAATCTATCCCTAGCAGTTACTAGACTTAACCATTCCAACAAACCACTAGACATCCCAACACTACTTTCATATGACTTGCACAAGATTGATGGTTTTGACCTGTGATAGCCTCTGCAGCTAAATGGCTTCAACTAACTGTATGAAAACTTTGCTCTTTTTTGTGCCTGTTTAATTCTCTTCATCTTCATCCACAGAGTTTCAAGGTAGAATTTGCTTTAAACTGTGAGTTTGTTCCTGTTGAATTTCATGAAATCCGGCAAATAAAAGCCAGTTTTAAAAAGCTGATGAGGGCTTGTATCCCAAGCACCATCCCTACTGACTCAGAAGTGACATTCCTGAAGGCCCTGGGAGACTCGGAGTGGTTCCCACAGGTAACATCTGGGAGTTTGTCTTAAAATTCAAAGAGAGCCTTAGGCCAATATACAAAACCAATACTCGGGCTGAGAAAATGGCTCCGTGGTAGACTACTTGCTTAGCACGCATGAAGTCCTGGGTTCAGTTCCTCAGTACCACATACATAGAAAAAGCCAGAAGTGGTGCTGTGGCTCAAATGGTAGAGTGCTAAAGAGTGCTAACCTTGAGTAAAAGAAGCGCAGGAACAATACCCAGGCCCTGAGTTCACAAGCCCCAGGACTGGCAAAAGAAAAAAAAAAAATACTCAACACTCCTCTACTCTATGCTCTCCTTTATTATGTGCCCCCTATAAAGGCCTTTCTTTTGGTTTTAGGAAACAGTAGGACAAAGGAAATGAGGAGGACAAATTATTGGTCACTTGGTTTTTATCTCTAATAATTGAAAGTTTGTACTTAAGATACTAAAGAGAAGAAAACAATTTTATTTGGAATTTTTTATGTGTAGTAAATTTCATCAGCTGGTATTTATGGGGCTTCGTCTCTGTTAATTTTTTTTTGCCTTTGGTCAGTCATGGGGCTTGAACTCAGTGCCTGGGCACTGTCCCTGAGCTTTTTTGCTTAAGGTTAGTACTCTACCATTTTGAGCCACAGTACCACTGTTAGTTTTCTGGTGGTTAATTGAAGAGTCTCATGGACTTTTCCTGCCTAGGCTGGCTTGGAACCCTGATTCTCAGGTTTTAGCCTCCTCAGTAGCTAGGATTACAAACGTGAACCAACAGCACCCTGATTTTTTATTGAATTTTTATTGAGAAATTAAGTAGAAAAAGGTTTGCCAACACAAATATGCCCACATTTCTTCCAAACCACAAAAAGATATTTATGATATATGTGTTTTAGACACTAATTCAGACATTTGGCCAAGAGCAGTATCTCTGTAATATAACCTTCAACTTTGTCTATAGGCCCTTGATCCTGAATCCATTATTCCTTCTCACCCTGTAAGAATTTCTAGTTTTTCAGTCCTCTGCCCCCATCTACCTCCAAGCATCTCTTTCTTAAAGAGGAAAAAAAATTGTTAACATAGTATGCAAAACTAAAAGTCAAAGAAGCCAAGAGATAATATCAGTACCTAGGGCAGTGACTGTTCTAAAGGTTCTTAATAAAGAGCCATATATGCAACTGGTTACAAGTATATCTCAGAAGTGTTCATTATTCTTAAAGCAGTTTAGGTTATTAAGAATATTATGGAAAAAAAAAAGAATACCCATGAAAAGAGCTAACACCCCCAACTAGCCTTACCAACCACCTCTCTGTTATTGATACAGTCTACACTCTGCTCTTTGTTAGAAAGTGAACCTATACCAAATGGTAGAAACTTAACACAGTTAAATATTGTCCCCTTTGGGTTACTAGCATTTTAAAAGTAAACTATTAGAGCAAATGCTAATCCTCAGAGGATCCAGGCTTGGGACTGGCCTTGTAGGAGTGGCAAGTGCAGAACCTCCCATTTCTAGGAAGGATGAGCTTAAAATAATCCATCTCTGCTTATGTGAGGTATGGGGGATTGGTTTGTTTTGGGGGTTTTTAGTTCAGATTTGGTTTTAAAATCTATACCCTATACCTACACCCTAATTATTAAAGATTTTGAATCAGTTATCTTGGCTTAAAAAGCTAAGCACAAATATACATTTTCCTCCTAGGCAATAAAATACAAGTCTTTTATTTTAATATGTAATTCACACAATTCACATTATAAAATTAATCCGTTTTTTTCTAAATATTTTTTCCAAACTGGTATCAAACTTACAGTCCTGCTCAGCCTCCCCAGTGCTGTAAATACAGGTGTGTACCACCACATTTAGCATAAATCCATTATTTTAAAATATATAAAGCAGTGGGTTTTTTTAGTATATGCGATCATCACACTAATACCAGAAAAATTGAATTTTAAAGAGAACTTACTACATCACAGGAAAAAAACAAAACTTTAAGTTCAATAACTATGTTGAATTTTCAAGGCCACTTAGACTCTGTCTTTTCCATTTTATAGAATTACAGGTCTTCTACTTTTTTTGGGGGGGGAGGGTGATCGTGGGACTTGAACTCTGGGCTTGGGTGCTATCCCTCAGCTGTTCAGCTCAAGGCGAGTGCTCTACCGCTTGAGCCATAGCGCCACTTCCGGTTTTCTAGTGGTTTGTTGGAGATAAGAGTCTCACGGACTTTCCTTGCCCAGGCTGGATTTGAACCGTGATCCTCAGATCTTAGCCTCCTGAGTAGCTAGGATTACAGGCGTGAGCCACAGGCGCCTGGCTAGGTCTTCTGCTTTTGAAGAAATTGTGTACGGTTATTTCATTTTATTACACAGTAAACACATTGTTGTAAAAGGTGTCCTTGTTTAATCTTGATTTAAAAAGAACTTAAGTATCTAAAACATTACATGGTTCTTTATTCCAACTGCTTTATTCCTAACTTGTTTGGTTATCGATTGTTGACAGCAAGTCTGTCCTCTGATGTATCTAATTTAGCCTCCTGTCTCTTAGCTTCACAGGATAATGCAGCTGGCTGTGGTCATATCCGAAGTACTTGAGAATGGTTCCTCAGTTTTGGTCTGTTTGGAAGAAGGCTGGGACATCACTACACAAGTAAATTGTTACATATGTATTTTCAGATTTCAAGTTAGGCTATAAATTCTAGGAATAAATCTTTTCTGTAATGACTAGTATATTTGTGGGTAGAGAAAGTTCCTGTTAAAAACCACCTGGCAGTCCATCAGGAGGTTCTATGAGCTGTGGGCCCTTACATAGATGAAGCTCTGGCTATCAGGCTCCATAACACAGATGTACCATGCAAACTTGCAGATGGAGCTTTTGACAAGCAATGTGGGGTGTGGACTGTCCTTTCTTAGGTTTGTCTGTCCTTTTTCTGGCTTCTCTAAGCCCTTCATTTTTACTCCAGAATGAAAAGGTAAAATATAAAGAACACTAATAACCTACACCTACCAAAAAGTAAAATAAAAAATGAGCTAATTCCCTAATCTGATCAATTAACCTAGAAAAAAGGACAGTTAAAGATTAAAGTCAAGCCGGGCACTAGTGGCTCACACCTGGAATCCTAGTTACTCAGGAGGCTGAGATCTGAGGATCAGGTTCAAACCCAGCCCAGGCAGGAAAGTCTGTGACTCTAATCTCCAATAAACCACCTAGAAAACCAGAAGTGGCACTGTGGCTCAAGTGGTAGAACGCTTGCCTTGAGCTGAAGAGCTGAGGGATAGTGCCCAAGCCCAGAGTTCAAGCCCCACGACCGACCAAAAAATTAATTTAAAAAAATCAAAGTCATAATTTTATGAAAGAAAACATGTAGCCAAAATGAGTTTGAGTTTTAGTGTTTATTTAGAAAGTTTATAGACTTTATTCAAGTTGTTATACAGGAGCATTTAGGAATAAATTTGCTTTCCAGGTAATTTTGCTTATAAGCTGTCATCAAAAGGAAATGTTTTTATTTTAGCAATAGAATTTTTTCAGTACTGAAATTAATGAGTATCTCTCTGCTTGGGCTCAAGGTGACATCATTGGTGCAGTTACTCAGTGACCCATTTTATAGAACACTTGAAGGCTTTCGGATGTTGGTGGAAAAAGAATGGTTGTCTTTTGGGCATAAATTCAGTCAGCGGAGCAGCTTGACCCTCAATTGTCAGGGCAGTGGTTTTGCTCCAGTCTTCTTACAATTCTTAGACTGTGTACACCAGGTAAGTAAAGCTAGTTTAAAATGACCTGATTTGAAAAAGAAAATAGTAGCATTTATTGCTCATTGCAGTGTTATGCCAGGACCTTCCTGTCATAACTCAAGTTTTTTAGCCATAGAACATAATGGAAACTTAGCAGTAGACTCCTGGGAACAGAGAAGAAAAGCTAGATGTTCTGAAACTAGGACTGCTAATCTACTACTGGGCTATAGCCTCCAAGGACAATTGTCCACATTCTAAATTACCACCTCCTGTGAAGAGCAAACTTGGTCTCCAAGGCAGAACAGCAAAATTCTCTAGGAAATAGTATGGTCTCTTGCACATGGTCTTCTCAGTTGGGAGGGCTCTACCATGTGCCTTAGAAGTAGAGCCTAATCCTAGAAAAATAATCAGGGACCCTGTATGCTGGGTTATGGGATTAACACTGACCAGCTCAATTCTTTGTGAACTAACTGAGGCTAATCAAGAGGCCAGACAGATGCCTGTATGTAATCCAGTCAAACCTAATGAGTGTAGGGGGGACATGAATACTCTAGGCTCCTTTTCATCATCCTAGACAGAACAGTTAGACCCACCTTGGTGGGACCTTGGTCAGGATTGGACTTGAGAACTACAGGGCACTCAACTTTCACAGTGAAGCTTAAATTGGCCTAAAAACAAAAGGAGGATTGACATTTCCAAGCTGTCTTATTTGTACCGTAACTCTAAAGATAGGTTCTAGTATGTCAGACATAATAGTGAGACTCTTTGAAATCCATTGGCCCCAAGTACTGGAAAGGTAGAAATATTTTATGGACTCAAAACTGGACCTAGATCTTCTGAAGAGATCAAGTTAGCATGTAGTTTGCTTTCTTTTTATTCTGTTGATCACTTGCCTTTTTAAATAACTTTATTGAACAACAACACAGCTAATTTACTTAAAATGTATACTTCAATAGCTTTTAGTGTATTCACCGAGTTCCATAATTACTACAGTTGTAGAACATTTTTTTACCCTAAATTAGAATTACTTTTTACTCCCCCTTTCACACCATATACACACAGGAACAGGGTACTATGTTTTTTATTGCTCTAGATCACTTGTTAAAAGAGTTATTGAGTAATTTCAGTTCATCTACGCCAGCAGCCCTTGGAAACACCAGTAACACGGTTGGTTGAGCATGTATGTAATTTTAAATGCTTTGCAGCTAATAATATGTTGTTTTGTTTGAATATTAGCTTTACTCATACTCCTTTCCACAAATACATGAAGGAGAAATTTGTAGAGCATTGTCTCTGAAACAAAGCTTAGCTAAAGCCAGAGGAGGGGGGAGTAAGCATCTCTTTTCTCTTCTAGATAGCTGAAAGCATGTGAGTCCTTCATGAAAGCACTTATTTTGTTTATTGTCCTATTTCCTGCCTACGCATATCACCATCACTAACAGTAACTTCTAACAGGTATTGACTGCTTACTATGTGCCTCAACTATTCTGAGCACTATATATTGTATGGCTCTTAAGTAATTTTTTGAATGTTTTCCTGGCCTCCCTCATTTGTGTTCCTAATGTGTGTCACATATACAATTCCTTGGTAGCATCTGTAACACTAGCAGAGCATATTTATCTGTGTGTCTGTTGCTTCCTATTTAGACTCAAAATTCTTGGGAACAGGTACTTTGTCATATTTTATCAGGTAACACAGTTATTTCAATCTCTAAAATGGGGTAGGCATTCTATCAATGAATTGATGAAAAAAAATGGTAGTACTAAAGTTTGAACTCAGGATCTCATGTTTGCTAGTCAGATGTTCTACCACTTTAACATGTAGTATACCCCAGGCCCTTTTATGTTTTATTTTTTGGGGGGGTAGGGTTTTATGTTTTTTTGTCCAGAGGTGACCTCAAACCTAAATCCACCAATTTACAACTTTTCACATAGCTTAGATTTCAGACTTGAGCTGCCGCCACCACACCCACCCCTGGAAATTTGCGTGGCCTTAAGTGTTGTTCATGCTCTCACTTAAGCCCATCTAGAATTTCCTAACTAGGACTGCTAATACCTTCTGAAAGCTTAGACACAAAGGTGTTACTCCTTTTTGCAAAAACTTTAGTGACTCCACATTTCCTACAGAACTCTTCCTCATATATAATACAGTTTCTTCAAACAGAAACTAAATGATAAAAGGAATTTGGGAATATCAGCAAGGAAAAGACATGAGTAAATATAGCAGACTTTCCTTCCCCCCGTGTTTTCTAATTAAGTTTAGCATTTGAAGCAGAAATAGTTAAGATGATTGTAAAGTTAAGATGATCATAAATGGGAAGCATAAAGGGAACTAAAGTTCCTACACTTAGCTGACACTGATAAAGTATGTACTTTATCAGACTACCAGACATTTTAAATAACACCTACCAGCAACTACTTAGAAAGCTATGTAAAAAGATACACTCACAAAATAAAATGGCTGGCCCAAACACTTGTATGTCAGCTATATAAAGAGATATACTATAGATGAATCAAAGTTGAAGTAGTCCACAGAAGGCAAATAAAACAGAACAAAGAGAAGGTAAAAAATAAAATGTCTGGTCCAAGCACTAGTATACCAATAATTACATTAAATGTAACTAGTCTAAATATATCATGATCTAACTATATGGTGTATTGTTCAAAGCAGCTTTATTTTTAATAGCCAAAGAGAGGAGGCTCTAAAATAGGTAAATGGCTAACCTATAAATTTGACAACGGAAAAGTATTCACATTAAAACAGTAGGAAGAAAAATGACCTGTTGATATATGCAACAACTTGAGCAGATGTCAAGAGTATTATATTGAATGGAAAAAGCAATCTAAATGTCACATACTATCTGATTCCATATATATGATACTCTCAAAATGACAAAATGGAATATTAATATATATGACAATATGATGAATTATTATGCTCAGTGAAAAAAGCCAACTGGAAAAACTATATACTTAAGTTTATTTACATGAAATCCTTTTTTGTTGTTGTTGTTATTGGTCATGGGGCCTGAACTCTGGGCCTAGGCGCTGTCCCTGAGCTCTTCAGCTCAAGGCTAGCACTCTGCCACTTGAGCCACCGCCCTCCCTACTTGGGCTTTTTCTGTTTATGTGGTGCTGAGGAATCAAACCCAACGCCTCATGCATGCAAGGCAAGCACTCTACCATTGAGCCACCTTCCCAGCCATAAAAAAAATTTTTTTAAGGCAAAATCATACTGACTGAAGGTACATCAGACATTGTCTGGGCTGGTGGTCAGATGAAGGAATCATCTACAAAGGACATGAGCAAACTTAAAGATCAGAGAACTTTTCTGTGGCGGTTGTAACTCAACTGTACACAAAAAAACAAAATTTAAACTATATGCTTAAGATAAAGAATTTTCTGTTATGTAAATTTGATTTCAGTAAACCTGAAAAAGTTCCCGAGCCCAACTCAGTAAATTTGAAATTCCAGAAAAAGAAAACAGCAAGTATTTGGTTTCTTTAGAGAAGAAATTTACCAATCTGGTGCGCAGAGAGCACTTATAAATCTGGCTGCTTGTTCTTTGGAAGCAGGGCAGGAAATGGTCCAGGTATATCCCAGTTGTACTTTTTCTATGCTGTTTTCAGTTCAACTTCATCACTAACCCAATTGTGCCTGTATCCCCAAGTTCAGAGATTACCAAGTTTGGTGTTTCTAGAATATATCTTGCTCTAAAGAGGCTAGTCATATGACAACATAGGATAGGAAAGGACCTAGGAGACTTTCCCCCAAAGTTTTTATGTCTTGGACCTCCATTTTCTGAGCTTTTCTGAGTTTGCACAACTACATTCTCAAATTATCTTCCTTCAGGCATTGTAGTGTAGTTTCTCCTCTTCTGTCATTCACTGGTGTTCTCCCTTCTATTTTCCATATTTTGAATTTTGGCATGTTGCTGTGTGCCTTCCCATTTTCCCATTTATTTTTGTGTGTTTTACTTCTTAAAAATTCTTTTTCTGCTGGTCATTGGTGGCTCATGCCTGTAATCCTAAGCTACTCTGGAGGCTGAGATCTGCGGATCATGGTTCAAAGCCAGCCAGGGCAGAAAAGTCCATGAGACTCTTATCTCCAGTTAACCACCAGAAAACTGGAAGTAGAAAACTGGAAGTAGCTCAAGTAATAGAGTACTTACCATGAGCTGAAGAGCTCAGACTCAGCATCAGGTCCAGAGTTCAAGCCCCATAACTGAAAAAAAAAAAATCTTTTTTTTTTTTTTTGGTTGGGAGTACAATTTGAAGGGAATAAGCTAGCATAGTTGAACTTACCCTAAGTTAAATATCCTACTAAATTTGTTTAATCCCTGTATTCACCTTGCAGAATTCTGCATACCTAGATGAGTAAGCAAAAGAATTCATTCATAATCAATAAAACGGGAAGTTTTATTGATTATGTATAAGATCTATATTATTGATTATGTATAAGATCTATTGTTCTCACAAACGGGAACATCATTGTGTCTCACTTGTTGTGACTTCTTGTTGGGAGTCAGGTGCAGGAGTGTGAGGAGGAGATAACCAGTATTCTTTGAGTAACCCTTAAGTACAATGAGTAAAGCAGTTTAATGTGAACTAAAATGTGGAGCAAATTGCATTCATGTTATTCTTAAGATACATTATGATACCAATCTAAAAACAAAATAAAACAGTAAGTTACATAAAGCAACTTGAGAGCAAAGTTTAATTTCTCATATCTGTTTTTAGGGGCAGGGAACCTTCCTTATCTGCCCCAGAACCACTTGCATTTTTATAGCATCATTATGACCCACACAGCAGACAGTTATGGATAGCCAATGAGAAGCACACATGTATGTCTTAGTGAGTCTTGTATGTTCCCCACCCCCTTATGAGAGTTAAAATTCACATGTTTATATAAATCACTTGAAATAAAACAATACAAATTTACTTCTAAACTTAGTTGTTTTCTAGAGAATGCTTCACAAACTGTAGAAAGTAATATAATTCAGGGTCTAACGACCCTCTTAGTATGATTTTCAAATCTAGCTGAATGTTTAAATTATTTCCATTGAAACTGAAAACTGTTCTAGATTTTGTAAAACCCCTTTGAAGCTAATACCTCATACCTGCTAACCTGAATGCAGACAAGTTGTAACAAAGAGCCTGTAACTTTAATTGTAGTAATTTCAGGATGCTTAACTATGATTGGTATCAGCTTTGGTCAAACAAATTATTTTGTGCTGAAGATGCATAGTTTATTGAGAACAGAGGAATCTAAGAAGTCTATAGTTAGCAAATGATGCTTCTGATTCTTGGTGGCTTAATTATAAGGCAGGGTTTCGTCATTTCCTACATACTAGTTTTAGACATTCAAAAAATGCCTTCTTTGAGTGCCTTTCAACTGAACAGTGCTTTACATGACTTCGACTTTCGCCAAATAATTCAGGGACACAAAACAGAGCCAGGCCTAATAATGTGTTTTTTTTTTTTTAATTCAAAATTAACACAGCAGTAAGTGAAACCTTTCCTGGGTAGAATCTGTTTCTGGCTTGTTAATCATTTCTAACATACTTTGCCAAAAGGCAGTTCATGGACATATGCCTAGACTTGTCCATTAGTACTAATAAAATTACAAAGAAAACACATGAAGTAGTGATCTTAAATTAGAAGTGCCTCATCATCTAAAAAGCCATTGTTTATGCCAGTATATCCAGGTGTCAGATGAATTGTAAATGCTAGATCACTATTTCATAAGAGCAATCTGGCAGAGATGTTTTGTGTTGCTTCTAAAAGAAGGGGCTTAGTTCAAATTATATCATTACAAAATACTTCCTTTTCTTGAAATAGTTGAGCCAAATCTTTCAAAAGAAAATACATCCAAAATACAAAATGAAATTTTAATCTAAATTTTTAAAAAATGAGTTTTCCAAATGAAAAATATATGTTCAATATGAATGAAGTACCCCTTTTTTGTTTCAGCATTGGAGTAAATCTTTGAGAGCATTCTAGAAACTGTCATTTCCTGCATTGAGAAAAGTTAACAGTTTGATTTTTGCCATAGATTATTCACATTGTAAACTAGCTCATTAATGTGGTTCTCTGTGTCATTACTACATGCCAGCACCAAGCCAGATTCTACTCCAAAGGCAAAAGTTATTTTCCTTTTGAAGACAGGAAACTTCATTTTGAACTATGTGATCAGCTAATCTGCCCCATGGACACTAGTTACTCTAAAATTTATTCACTCATAGCTGCAACTGATGGAAGCATGGTCTGTTCCTATTGCAGCATCTGGCTGCCTCCCTTTCAACTGAAAACTAGCAAAACTTTACATAATCTAAACTCTTAAAACAAGTTTTCATTAAGTGTTGTAATATTGAGCCCATATAATGGAATTTTAAAATCTTAGGTAAAATGGTTGATAAAGTGCACAATATTTGTTAAATCTTAATTTGTAAAATAACAAGGTTTGGTATTAGCTACTTACTTTTCTTTAATGTTTCTAGCCATACCCGTAGTTGTGTATAATATTTCTTATACTTTATTACTTGTAATACTTGAAAGCAGAATATAATCTCATTATATCTTATTCCAAAAATGTTGCTCTTTTCTGAGACTTGAGTGATACCTTTTTTATAGACCTTTTAAATTTTACAAAGAATTTAATGGCACATGGACAAAAAGACTATAAAGACTCATGTTTCTCCAAATTCCATTTTAGATTCAGTTCCTATAAATAAGTAAATTGGCAGGTTTCACTCCCTAATGGAAAAAATACTAAAATGCCTTCCATAACTTATCTTCAGTAATACAAAATTATTTTGAATAGCAGAACTCAGATGATGCCTGAAAGAAGCAAGTATTCATTTGCATTTTATTAGGGAAAAGCTCAGAAAGAATTAATTTATTGGCTAAGATGCCTATCATTCCCAATGCTACATAATTATGATTATTTGAAGCACACATTAGGATAAGAAAAATCTTACGGTCAATAGGAAAGAAAATTAACCAAAAGCTATCTTTGAAAAGATTCCTCAAATTGATAAACCTGTAGCTAGACTGACTGAAGCGAAATTTAAAAAAAAAAAAAAAAAAAAAAGGAAAGAAGGAAGGGAACCACCAATATTAGAAATGAAGAAAAGGACATAACTATAAACTTGTCAGCCAACAATGTAGGCAAAATGGTAAGTACCCTTGAAAGCCACCCACTACCCCACCTACTCAAAAAGAAATAATTTGAATAGGCCTATTAAGGAAACTAAGGTCTTTCCACAGTGAAAATTTCAGACAGAGGTGGCCTCACTGATAAATTCACCAAGACTTCAGGAAGAAAAAAAACAAACTCCTCCCTGAAAGTGGAAACAAAGTGACTACTTCCCAATTCAGTCCATTAAGCCAGCATTACCATTAGATGACACAGACTATAAAAGAAAACTATAGACCATTATCTCTGGTAAATTTTGTTTAGAAAACTTGAATCTAATGAAATTTAACAGTGTATAAACTCAGTAAGAAAACAAGCAAGCTTATTTTTTTTTATAGGTAAAGCATTTTACTGGCTTTGCCAAAAATATACAAATGGCAGAATACATGACATTGTTTTTAGCAAATACAAATGAAGGTCACAATGAAATACCATTTTACTACTCTTTACCTGACCATTCACATTTTTTTAAGAATATGAAGGACCTCAAATTTTCACACACAGCTTTTGGGATTATAAAATTATACAACCATTCTGAAAAACAATTTGGCCATTTCTTAAAAAGTTATAAACATACACCAACCATTTAGTTCTAAGAATTTTCTAGAGAAAAAAAAGCCAGGGTCCTTACAGAGACTTGTACAGAAGTAGCAGCTCTATGTGTAGTAGCCAAAATTCTGGGAATCCCCCAATAAGTGATTGAATATGCTTACATATCATAAGCACAGCATAGGACTCAATCCCTTCATAAAAAAATGAAGTAAAAACTGATGAGATTCTATTTGATAGAAATTCCAAAACCCTACAAGGCCTGTGTATGCAGGCCCACTGAATATGGTTCAGATTCTTTTAATGCATCTTCCTAAATTCTATTTTATTTTGCACTACTTATAAGCTTTCATTCAATGAAAAAGCTAAGAAATGTTGCAAAGTGGAGAGGAGAGAGCAATTAAGTCATCACAAAAAATTAGGTTTCTCATTTATGTTTATAATTTTGTTTCATCTGAGTAGATAATATATTTTCCTTCTATTAGAAACTAGGAATAAATAAATGAAGATAATCACATGAAAGTTCATTCTTTTATGTAATTACTCAAAAGCTAAATGAAAGTTCAAGGTCGTGACATGAAAAGTCAAAGAAATTAACAAAAACAACAACAACAACAAAAAAAACTCTCCATTGGAAGTGGCGCTATGGCTCAAGCGTTAGAGCACTCACCTGAAGCTAAAGAGCACAGGGACAGCGCCTATGACCGACAAATACAACAACAAAAGTCAAAGAAATTGAGGCGGCATTTCTCAGACAAGATAGATTCTGAGTTACATATTTAATTTACTCATATTTATATTACTTAATTATTCATAAAATACCTAAAGTTCGGATTAGGGATGAAAAAGTAGCATAGACCTAGAAAGCAGAAATATAAGGAATTGAGCTTCACTCTCAGCACCTAAAGGAAATATATATGGTGTGCAGTTGAGGTAGAAAGGAGTACTAGAATGATTTGTTTCCATTGCCATAATATGCATGTCCTGTGTAATTTCAGACAATGGCAAAATTTGTAAAATAAATGTGAGATTGTTACATTAAATTTCCTCATTAAAAAAAAAAAACTAGGTTTCTAACCAGATGGTAAAGTTTGATGTCAAAATCATGGCTTAAAATTCCTATTGGTTCATATATTACATACATGCCTGCCCACTTAAGCTGAACAAGTTTGTGTCTTCATGACCAAATTTTACATGGAAAGGAAAGCCATTAGTCTATAGTATTTATTTGAAACATCTTTTAAGCAAGTATGGAACTTTTCTTAACCAAGCAAAATTTTCTTAACTGGTCATAAGAAATTGGGCATCACAGAGGTGAGGTTGCCTAGTGGGCTAGGGAGTCACAGGTTATTAGCATACCCTTGCCAATAGAAGATTGCTTCTCAGAATCTCCCTATGTGGTAAACATAGAGTGATACAACAATTTCCAAGCTTTGCCCTACTTTTCTCCTCCCATATCATCCTTATACTTTGTATCTAGGACCTTGCTGTTTAACTGGTGAAAAAAATGGTTAAAAGAGTGTGTTCCTGCCCCTCCTTGGCACCTGAAGATTATTTCTTCTGTACTCTTCCTTGTTTCCAAAGCAGTTCTGTATATCTCAGTCCTAGCCTCATTCGTTCTTGCTTTTCTACAGCCTTATTTTTTGACTTAGTGACTCTGTTGGTTCCTTATGGATTGCTGGACATGCACATATTTCTTTTGTCCAGAAAATGTCACTTGTTACCTTAAGACACAACTTCATCCTCCTGGTTTTTACTTTGCCAAAATTCTATGAATGCAATTTTGTAGTTCTGCCACACTGTTATATCACAAAAACTATTAACTTGTTGATGTGATATCTGTCCAGTGCTTTGTATGGTATACTATAGTGAATGGGGTACAGATGTTACAGCCTAACAAACCAGTGTTCAGATTTCAACTCACTGGTGTTAATGGCCCTGAGTAAATAACTTGCTGTTTCTAAGCTTTTCAAATGAAAAGAGCAATAATGCCTATCTTGCAGTGCTGTCAAAATTAAGCAAGATATTTAAAAAACCCTAATATGAAACCTAGTAGATACTTAGAAAAGATTCTTTTTTCCCTATCTCTATGTCTTATAGAGATACAAGTATTTGTTGGATGAATAACCAAATGTTCTCCTGCATATTTCAGGTCAGTACTCACTGACCTGGCATTTACTTTTTGTTCTGATCCTGCCTTTGTTCTTTGCCTTTTATATTTCAGGTGCACAACCAGTATCCAACTGAGTTTGAATTCAATCTCTATTACTTAAAGTTTTTGGCCTTCCACTATGTATCTAATCGGTTTAAAACATTTCTCCTGGATTCAGACTATGAAAGGTTAGAGCATGGTATGTCAACATATTTATACACTCTTATTTCATCTTTGTTAGTTTTGTTTGTTTTTATTGAAAATTATGTCACTGCCCGTAAGTAAGACAAGCTCAGAAGTAGAGTTTTAAACTGAGCTACAAGTGTAGAATGAATATAAATAAGTGCCTTATTCTGAGATTTTTTTTCTTAGCTCTTAAAGATGGCAAGGATTCTTTTGTTTGTTTGCTTTGTCAGTTGTGGGGCTTGAACTCTGGGCCTGAGCACTGTCCCTCAACTCTTCAGCTCAAGGCTAGCACTCTACCACTGGAGCCACAATGCCACTTCCAGTTTTCTGGTGGTTTATTGGAGATCAGAGTCTCACAGACTTTCCTGTCTGGGCTGTCTTTGAACTGCAATCCTCAGATCTCAGACTCCTGAGTAGCTAGAATTACAGGCATGAGCCACCAGCACCCGGCAGCAAGTATTTATTCTTATAGGAACTTTGTAAAGTTTACTATTTTGATGCCTCAGAGTTATATCACAGTTATAAAAAATGTTTGACTCAGCCAGGTGCTGATGGACCATGCCTATAATCCCAGCTTCTTAGGCTGAGACTCAGAAGATCAAGATTTGAAGCTAGCCAAGGCAGAAAAGTATGCAAGACCCCATCTTCAATAAGCTAACAAAAAGCTGGGCTAGAGGTATGGCTCAAGAGGTAAAGTGCCAACTGAACAAGAGTTCTGAGTTCAAGCCCTGGTTCAAGAAAAAAAAAGTTTGACTCATAGTTTTTCTATTCCTGGTATAATCTGGTAAAAAGGATACATGGTCCTGGGAGGCAACTTGAATAGCAGCTAATGCCCTAGATTCTAAAATAAACAGGCCAGGGTTAAATTCAGCAATTCTAGCTACCATCTATCTACTTTGGTGAAGTTTCATACTTCCTGATCCCCAGCTTCCTTGTCTTTAAAATGAGGTTATGATAGCCCATTCATTAGGGCCTTGGTGATCACATGAGAAAATAGTTATAAACATATTGGCATTAGCACTTACTAAGCCTTGATAAATTTTAGATGTATTATTACACTTTTGTTTTTTTGTTCTTGTCGGTCATGGGGCTTAAACTCTGGGCCTGGGCACTGTCCCTGAGCTCTTCCACTCAAGGTGAGTGTTCTTCACTTGAGCACAGCACCACTTCTGGTTTTCAAGTGGTTAATTGGAGATAAGAGTTTCACAGACTTTGCTGCCTGGTTGGTTTTGAACCACGATCCTCAGATCTCAGCCTCCTGAGAAACTAGGATTACAGGCTCGAGTCACCAGCACCAGGATGATATTATACTTTTTAATAACAATATTGTAAAGATTGTGAAAAACCCTGAAAACATTTCCTAAGGGAAATGTATGTTCCTTTTGTTATTATGGAAGTGGGAGAAATATCCATGACTATTTTTGTTAAAAAGATAAGCAAACTAAAAAACAGTGAGCCATATATAATATATCCTATGTATCATAGGAGAAAATATACAAGAAAATAGTTGCCAAAAATCTCATTTAAAATCTGACATAAAAAAATACTTTCTAGGGCAGGCCTTTGAAGTTGCCTACTACATTTCACACTTTCTGGTAGGGACTACTAATCCAACTGGCCACCATTTTGTTTATACCTGCAGACTCATGGAATTAGAGTATTAACCTGAGTGAAAAAGCTATCACAGCCACAGCTCCATTTCTAGCTTTTCTGGTGGATCATTGGACCTAAGAATCTCAGGGACTTGCCAGCCCTGGCTGGTTTTGAACCACAATCTTCAGATCTGGGCCTCTTGAGTAGTCAAGATTACAAGTGCAAGCCACTGGCATCCAGTGTTTGGTTCTTAAATAGGCTTATGTTTTGCTAATTAAACTGGTTAGCAATTACCTTAGCAGCATGAAAATATAGCCAAAGCCAAGGCTTCTACTTTAGCAGATGGCTCTCAATCAGAAAAGCAGCAAGACCTAACACTATGATTCTCAAACTTGACTCAACATTAGAATCACCTGGGAACTTCTCTAAAGCTCACAACACCCAGGAAATACCTCCAGCCAACCAGGTCAGAATCTGGTGGTAGGTCCTAGGACAGCCATAACTTGCTAAAGTACCCAGATAATTCCACTATGCTATCAAGGCTAACACTGCTGGTACAGTGGATAGAGAACACATTGAACTAAGTTAGAAAGTATTGGTGATGCTGGAAAACTGTTTCATCTCTCTGAGCACCAGTTTTCTCATCTGAAAAACCAGTAAAGGCTATTTGTCTACTTCTTACTCATAAATTAAACAAAATGAAAGGATTAAATTATGTAAAGGAATATAGTTGGTATGTATTGAAAGATCATGATGGCTTGAAAATGCAATTCCTATCCTGTGTCCTAATCTCATGTTTTTTTCATAAAATACATAACATGCATTTAGGATCCTAGAGTGTCATTGCTGAAGAGCCCTCTCTCTTCCCCACTCTCTGGACAAATGGCCTAAGGGCCACTTTCCTAATTAGCATCAAAGAAGCCTGATTTTTGTATCCCCAGCCTAGTCTGGATTGCCAGCTTGGGGTCTGTTCCTGTTATGTTAGGAGACACAGGAAATATGAAATTTACACAGTGAAACATCATTTAGGAACAGCTGTAGTAACTAACCTTTTACCTGCCAAGATCAAAAGAGTAGGACCCTCAATCACTGCTGATGGGATGCATCAGTCATAATTAAGATTTCATCAGAAAATCCTAAATACCATGAACTCTCCCTTGTCTTTGAAGAGTAATAAATAGAGATTATAATGGTGATTAGATAATACTACATAATAATGATTGTAATAATGGATTGTAGGATTATAAACTGATGGAATCTGACACTAGTCAAATGATATGAACTATTTTTAAGGTAATCTGTTTGATTTTGTGAGCTGTTTTTAAGTTGTTCCCTTTTCATATACACATATTAAGACAGCCAGTTGGACATTGTAAGAAAAGCCCATTGTTCTTGGATCCATTTACCAGTTGTCACTAGAATGGAGAAAGGGGATCACTGAGGAAGGGAAGGCCAGTTCTTGAATTGACTTATGGTTTCAGCTCACTCTCTTGCTGTCTGCAAAGGTGTCCAGTGCCTATTTCACATGGGGCTTTACTGCCACGTAAGACTCTAATCAATGCCCCCTCTCAAATGGAAAGATAAGTGAGTGGTCTTTAAAAGTTCTCTCTAGAGCTGGGTGCCAGTGGCTCACGCCTGTAGTCCTAGCTACTCAGGAGGCTGAGATCTGAGGATTGCTGTTCAAAGCTAGCCCTGGCAGGAAAAGCCATGAAACTCTTATCTTCAATAAACCACCAGAAAACCGGAAGTGGCTCATGTGGTAGAGAGCTAGTCTTGAGCTGAAAAGCTGAGGGACAGTGCCCAGGCTCAGAGTTCAAGCCCCATGACTGACCAAAAAAAAAAGGTTCACTCTAACCTCTAGTACAGTCTCAGTTTTGAGCACTGGAGTCACTTGGGAAAGTCTTAAAATGCTTCATAGCCGAGGCCCATCCCAAGAGATTCTGAGATAATTGGTCTCAGGTGAATCTGAAAATTGAGGAGTTTGGGGGCTTGGGGATTTTACGCCTTTGTTTTTTAATTTGACTTAAGGTTTAGAACCATTGCAATGGACTCTGCAGTAAAGAATCAAAGTCCCCATGGCTCACACCTGTAACCTTAGCTACTCAGGAAGCCAAGATTTAGAGGATCAAGGTTCAAAGCCAGCCTGAGCAGAAAAGTACACCAGACTTCATTTCCAAAATAGCCAACAAAAATCCTTAACTGGTAGATCAACCAGCCAGTAAGCTGGGTGAGCACTAAGCCCTGAGTTAAAACCCTGGTACCAGCAAAAAATAACAGGTGGAGAGGAGGTAGGAAAAAAAATTCATTAGTTAAAGGACCCCACATATTAGAGAATTTGTATTGCTTTGAACTTTTCTAATAAACTGGCAAAATTCTTGACTTTAAGCTCAGTTATCTCATTTAAAGAAAGACAGTGCTGTTAAGAGATAAATCCTTCCAGGCCTTTTACAAAAATTCTTCCTGCCTCATCCTGACATGTCTTCCTCCCCCATTAAAAAATAAAAGTAGGCTCATGTGAGCAATCCAGTATCTATTTTGAAAGGTATGAAAGTGGTGTCAGAAAACCCTTAAATGCCCCCACTAACTTATGCCTTTGTTTTAAGCACCCAAGGATACAGAAACACACCCTGTCTCCTCTTTTCCATGAATATCATTTATCTGCTAGACATGAAAAGGCTTTAAATGACTTTATAACGGGCAACAACTTAAAAAAAGAAACACAAAATTAGGTTTTTAATTGAGTTACATCAAGTTAACTTTTAAGTCTTTGTTTTCTCTTGAAAAAAAATGTATAGGGCTGCCAAGTGCAAGCTGATCACTCCCTTAACACTAACTACTGAAAAGGCTGAGATCTGAAGATCATGGTTCAAAGCCAGCCCGGGCAAGAAAGGTTGTGTGAGACTCTTCAATTAACCACTAAGAAGCCAGAAGTAGAGCTGTGGAACAGTGTCTAGGCCCTGAATTCAAGCCACTACAGATACATTTGCAGGATACAGAGTAGGAGTAATGTACTGCTCATTGCCTAGAAAACTTAACCAGTTTGTTTTCCTTCCACTCTGTTTTGTTTCTACATAGCTGTAAAGTTACTTCTGCCTTTAGACTGCAGTTACCTTGTAAGGTTTCTGTACATGTATTTCATATGGCTCTAAAACAGCAACATTTCATTTTCATCTATTACATATATCATACTTTCAGGTAAAATGTTAACTTCATTCCATTGTATTTATTTGTAGGAACTTTATTTGATGATAAAGGAGACAAGCATGCCAAGAAGGGAATTTGTATTTGGGAGTGCATTGACAGAATGCACAAGCGGAGTCCCATTTTCTTTAATTATTTATATTCACCAGTGGAAATAGAGGTAGAGTAAGAAATCATCGCTCATTTTCAAAATATTTCATGTTAATGTTTTCTTTAGTTTTAGTATATATAAGCTGTTTACATTTTCATAAATATTTAAGCTAAGTCTGATACCAAAAAGCTATTTAAAAGCTGGAGCTGCTATAAGTTTGTGTTGTGATAGAAATGAATCACTAAATTCTTGCCCAAAAAAAATTAGGTTACCCCTAAAACCTAGAAAGGATAATGTCAAGAGTTAAGATGGAGCTAATAACCCAACCTGAAAGAAAATCTAAAATGCTTTTGGAGTTTTTTCTTATTATCTGTAACCCTTGAGAGGACCAGTGTGGGAAGCAGGGGCATGTGGAGCCAGCCTAATAAGGATGGGTATCTCAGGGCAAAACACTCTGCCATGTGTAGCTGCATAATAGAGACTCTGCGAGCAGGTAGGTTTGATCAGCGGTACTGCTCCAATGTAGGAGATAGAGGAGGCCCCTATTCTGGGCCCAATGCATTTAGGACCTTCCTCCAGCTACATTCTCCTCAAGAGACCAATGTCAAGTACTCAAATGCCCAAAGTCATACTTTAGTTACCCTGAAATTTCCTTGCCCAAATTCAGGCCACTCACAGCTATTTCTCCAAATCTGCCTCCCAAACTAGTGCTTATACCCCTAAGCCCAAAGGTTGTGCCAAAAAAAAAAAAAAATGCTGTTTAGCAGGCAGCAGACAGTTTTGCTTCATAGGCTGGGTTTTAGCATTCATGCTGGGTCAAGGTGGGAGGAGTGTTATTGCCAAAGACTGGGAGCTGGAACCAGCTCACTGGAAGCTCCCACTTCATGTAGAATACAGAAATTCTTTTTTTAAACCTGGCCTTCCAGGTATTAAGGGTGGACAGTATCTTGATGAATAACTTTTAAATATTTATATGGGTGATGTCTGAACCTCCATGCATTCACTTGGGTCCTGAGAATGTCAATGGATAGCCTGTCAGGGTATTCTGAGCCCAAGAAAAAAAACTACATTTCAGAGTTTTCTTTAAACAGGCCCTGAAGCCTAATGTAAATGTCTCCAGCCTCAAGAAGTGGGATTACTATATAGAGGAGACCCTGTCTGCAGGGCCTTCATATGACTGGATGATGCTGGCCCCTAAACACTTCCCCTCTGAAGAGTCCGATCTGGCTGGAAGAGCTGGACCCCAGAGCCAAAGGAGAACAGTGTGGCCATGCTATGATGATGTCTGCTGTACTCAGCCCGATGCTCTCACCAGCCTTTTCAGTGTAAGTCAACACAGGTAGATACATAACCTACAGGCACCATGGACCTCAGAAACACTCAGGAACCAGGCTTGGCCAAGACTGGCTTACAAGCTTCGACTGCTGCTCTCACTCTGGGATGGAGTTAGAGGCAGGACTTCTGAAGAAATCAGATGTGCTATCCTGCATCAGTAGGATACCATATACAACTATGGTAAAGGAACCTCAATAAAAGACTTCCTAGGATTACAAGGAAACAATTGAGCAAATACAAATGGAGTTCCATTCAATAGCTTCCCAACTGTTTTAGCTGTCCATTCAGCTTAGTCAGGTCTGGACTAAAGCTTTTGTGGGTGCTTTACTTCCTCTGGTAAGGAGTGTGGGTAACTGATGGCCTGATGGGATGACTGCCAACTACCTTCTGCAAGCAGTATTCTGTCAGTAGTCACCCTAAGGAATGTTTTTGAGCCCTAATGTGGGGCAGATACTTCTTAAGAGTCCTCTGATTTTCTAACCAGAAGGAGTGTGTTGCATTAGGGCACTGAGCTAGATGCCTGTCCAAAGGGAAATCCACTTCCTTGAGCATCTCTTGGTTCATTCTTTCCATGTATATAGTTTGAGTCAGAGTTGAAAGGCTCCTGTGTCAAGGACAGAATTCTCAACTCCTAGCCACAGAGGTGACATTATGGTGTTGGCATTTTGGTTTAGCCATCAAATTTATCATGGGCTGACCCATGAGAAGGTGATTGTGTTTGGGACACATTTATATTTTTTGCTATTTAATTAAGCCAGTCTGAACCCCAAAAACAAAATACCTGATGACAGGTGCTAATGATCTTTTATGCCAGCTCATGCTCTCACCAATCTTCCTACCTTGGGAGACCTCAGAAATCACATATTTCCCACCCTCTTCAGCTCCCCTTTGGCCTGGCTGTTTGTCTAGGTCCAGTACAAGAAACCGCTCTGGGGCATAACCCTAACCTGTGAAACACTGATCTTTTGGAAACCTCTTTTCATTTCTCTACAGGAAATCGAAAAACTGGAGCATAAATTGAACCAAACCCCAGAGAAGTGGCACCAGTTGTGGGAAAAGGTAACAGCGGACCTTAAGGAAGAGCCAAGAATAGACCATGTGAGTTATCATAGACACCTCTGAGCTATAGAGGGTGCTAGATTAGGTGGGGCCCGCTGCCACAGGTCACAGGACCCAAGGAGTATACAATCAGAAGGATAGAAAGGGAGAGGTCATGTCCTGGTATCCAGGGAAGAAAGCCCCAAATGCCTGAATATTTCCTGAGTGTCTCACTTTACCACAGTGACATAATACTTAGGTTTCAGGGCACCGATTCCAGGGGAAATTACTGGGTTCTTTTCTGTCTTGGTGCCTTTGTGGTTTCAGCTTTTGTTTTATGACACAAGGGAGGAGGGGAATGCCAAAGCCATGTTTGCTCCAGAGAAAGAAGCAGAGAGAGAAAATTAAAATACTTTAAAATGATAGAATACACTACTTTCTATTGCTCACACTCCCCTCTCTGTTTCTGATTTAAGAAACATTTATCAAAGAAATATTTTAAACCAAATACTTCATTTTCTGCTTCTCACACTCCATATTCTGTTTCTGATTTAAGGAACATTTATCAAGCAAATAATATGTACAAGTTACTATGCTGAGTACCAGATCATATATCCTATCCAGTCTACACTGTTGGGGGGTGGGTCCCCCACATCTCATGCATGGGGACAAGGTAAAGAATCTCACAGCTGCATACCCACAGCAGATTTACTTTAGATGCAACAGAAGGGAAAGCAAGACAGATAAGTGTTCAGAGGAGCATATCAGGAAGGATAGGTCAAGAAGAAAAAAAAGAAAACTCTTCAAGGGGCTCTTTCTCTAGGCTCTGTCTCCTGCCTTCAAAAGGCATTTCAGAAGCTATTATTGCACAGGCCAGATAGGTAATGCCTTTATGCCTTTTATCCCAAAAGATGAAATACTTGATTTTTTCTGATTATGCCTATTAAATCTACTTATTTTAATATGGTAATACATTGTTGTAAAATAGATAAAAATCAAATCACAATTTATAACAGAAATAAGATACTATGCCATCACACTTCTAAATGTTCATATTAAAGAAATTATATACTATAAATCTTCCTTTTTACTTAATGTTAAAATATATATCCTTCACTGTGTAAAAATCAGTATATTTTAGTAGCTTCCTAGAATTGCATCATATAGAAATATCATATGTATTTGGCTTGCCTAAAAGTTTTATTATAAATAACCCCAGAACAAGTATCTTTATACATGCATCTTTGTTCGTTAGTCTAATTTTTTTCCTTGGGGTAAATTCATGTAGGTGAAATTTCAGTCGTTTCAAGTCTCTTTAAAGCTCTCCTATCTCCTATTCTCATTTTCAGTCCCAAAGATACCCACTGGGATCCCCAGGAATTATGTCTACCAACGTACCTTCCTATCAGAAGAGGCCTATGCTGCACCTCCCAGAGAGCAATGTGGGTGACGAGAATACCAGCATCTCCCCATCCAATGGGGTGGAACGCAGGGCTGCCACGCTCTACAGCCAGTACACATCCAAGAATGATGAAAACAGGTGAGTTGCTGAACCCTGTTCAGTGTGCTCAGAAAGCTCACAGGTCCCTCTGAGCTAGGCTGTGCAGCACAGCCTTTTGTAAATGGGAAATGGATTTGCTTTCATTCCTCAGGATTTTCTAAAAGCTTTATATGGTTATTTGAAGAGGAAAAATATTACAAGTAAAACAATGCCAAAATGTTAATTGTGGTTGATTCCTAATTGTTATTACTTCTGCCAGAGCTTTTGAGTGTATGTATTAGTCAGCACTTTTTCAGTGGTAAAAGGAAATACCAGTCGTGCTGGCTGAAGCCAAAAGGAATTTGTTCACATAGGACAGCCAAGGGCATGCCAGTTACACAGTGTCTTCAGGCTTCGGTCTGCTTCCAGCTCTGCTTCAGTCATTCCTAACCTGGCAAGCATGGTGCTCCCTAGAGATGGAGAAGCAAAACTCCAGGGAGAACTGGCCAGTATGGGATCATCTAGGAGCATGGAAAATTGACGAAGAAAAGCAACATATCCTTCCATAGCATTTTTAGATGAAAAATCAAAACTGTTCTATTGCCATTTCTTCTAGGTCCTTTGAGGGAACACTGTATAAAAGAGGAGCTCTGCTGAAAGGCTGGAAACCCCGTTGGTTTGTTTTAGATATAACGAAACATCAGGTAATTCTGTTTAAGCCTAAAGAAATTACTTCTCTCTAGGGTAACCTTAGTCCCCTGGTATTGTGTGGCTCTCAACAGATAATTTCTCAGGTACACATTGTTCTGTGAGGGTCTTCTGTACACAGCTGGGGGCTCCTCGAGGGCCCAAGCTGTCCCCAAGCCAGGGTAGCAGTCTTCAGAAGGCAATTCCAAAGTAGTCCCTACGTGGTGCATGCAGTCGAGGCAGGACAGTGGTGTCCAGCATGTACAGACCAACTAGGACTCTTCTTTAATGCTCAGTTATCTATCTCCTACTCTTAACAGCCGGGTCAGGAAGCACCTGAGGACTTCAGCCTGTTATGTACATACTTCAAGTATGTGTAAACCTGTCTGTACTCCCCAGAATACAGGTGCCCTTCAGCCTTACGGCAGAAATATCCACTTGTGATTGAATGGATTCAGCATTTATTGCACCCCACCTCTGTGCATGTTGCTGTACTAGTTACTATAAAAAGACACCACTGCCCCCAAAGATAGTAAAACCTTAGAAGGTTTATATCAGAAGGATACCAGTGCAAGGCCTGCCCATTTCAGGAGGATCCCATTTCAAGACCCTTCTCAGTCAATACCTGGGCACAGTGGCACATGCTTGTGTTATCCTAGCTATGTGGGAGGCTGAGAGAGAGAGAGAAAGGTTTACAGTTCTAGGCCATGAGATATCATCTCAAAAGGAAGAAGCTGGGCATGGTGGCATGCACCTGTCATACTAGCTAGAACAGAAAATAGGCAGATTATAGCCCAGGCAGAAAAACCCTATCTCAAAAATAACTCGTGCAAAAAAAAAAAAATGAGGGCTGGAAGTCGGATTTCAGTGGCTCACACCTGTAATCCTAGCCACTCAGGAGGCTGAGATCTAAGGATCGTCATTTGAAGCCACCCGGAACAGAAGAATCCCAGTGAGACTCTTATCTCAATTAACCACTCAAAAACTGGAAGTGGCACTGTAGAACACTAGCCTTGAGCACAAGAGGCTCAGGTACAGCACCCTGGCCCTGAGTTCAAGCCCTGCAGCTGACAAAAAGCAAGGGGGCATACCTGGACTGGAGGCATGGTTCATTATTAGGGCTCCTGCCTAACCAGCACAAAACTTGAGTTCAACCTCAGTTTAAAAAAGGAAATGGCAGGGGCAGAGTCCAAAACAGTCAGAGGGGCATATGTCTACTCAGCCCTGGAATTCACAATAAGCAAGTACTTGACTGGACCTTGCTGACCATGTTAGGAAATCTTTGACCATTGTAAAGTTTGTAGCAATTGCTCTAGCAGCTGAGATTAGTCTTGGCATCCAGTGATCTCAAAGAAGAAGGACTCCACCCAAACCTCTTGCCTCTGTATGCCTTTCATGAGTGGGCATTGCATGCCCACTATGGTCTCATCACAGGCCAGGCAGCCTGAGGCATACTGACTCCATCTGTGCAGTGAGGTCTGCTGTAAAAGACCTAGACTATTAATCCTATTGTGCTTTCGTGGGACCCCGTACAGATGAAGCCTGTATCAGGGGGCCACTTTTGCCTCTTCTTGAGGGGTTTCTTAAAGGTTAGTCCTTGAACTCAGAGCCTGGGCGCTGTCCCTGAGCTGTTTTGCTCAAGGCTAGTAATATTCTACCACTTGAACCACAGCTCCACTTCTGGCTTTTTTGGTGGTTAATTGGAGATAAAAGTTTATGGCCTTTCCTGTCCAGACTGGCTTCAAACCAGAAACTTCAGATCTTAGCCTCCTGAGTAGTTAGGATTACAGCTATGCGCCTGTCTAAGCATTTTAAAATATACAAATAGACTCCTTTTTCAGAACTGTGCTTTAAAATAGCAGTGTCTCTAAAATCATAGAGCCTATCCTCTGTAGAAAAGTTTCATTAAACCACTAAATATAATGTAGAAATGTTATTTTTCTGTAATTGAAAATTGCATCAAATTATACTTGCATTCTTACCAATCTTTTAGATTTCTTTAATATGGAAGGTATATAGTTTTTCCATTTAGTCGTACTCATACCATGCCTGAGGGAAGAGAGAGAGAAGTCTGAGACTGGCCTGCAGAGATGGAAACACCAGGCATTCCTGTGCACTGAAGTCCAGCGAGCTTTGCCATTTTTTTCTTATTCCAAAAGGAATACATGATTATTACAACAGACTAAAACATTTTATAGAAATCTAAAAAATTTCATCTGTCAAACGTTATTTTTGTTGGTGGTGGTGGTTGTGGGGCTTGAACTCCTCAGGACTTTGGTGTTGTCCCTGAGCTGTTTTGCTCAAAGCTAGTGCTCTACTACTTTGAGCCCCAGCACTACTTCTGGTTTTCTGGTGCTTAATTGGAGATAAGAGGCTCATAGACTTTCTATGCTGGCTTTGAACTGCAATCCTCTCAGATCTTAGCCTCCTGAATAGCTAGGGTTACTGGCATATGGCACCAACAACTGGCTAAATGGGAACTTTTTTTTTCCAGTATGGTAGTTTCCAGGATGGTAGGGCTTTGCAGTTGCTAGGCAGGTACGTTACTACTGATTGAGCCATACCTCTAAACATTTTTGGCCTCTGCCTGGACCAGTATTCCACCAATTTAAACTTTCCACTATATGTGGAATGACAGGTGCATGCCACAGTGTCCAGATGGGTTCTTGGGAATTTATATCTTCATGCTATTTGGCAGCTTGCTTTTTAAAAATAATATCTAAACAGTTTTCCCACCAGTTCATTTCCCATCTAGCTTCCCTTCCTAGAAGTGACTCTTACTCATTTTCTCCATATTCTTCTAGGTTTAGCATATATAATTAAGCAAGATACAGAGGAAGTAATCAAATACAGTTTGGAAAACAATGCTCTTTTCCCTTTCTGTGTCTCTTGTGTCTCACCTGCATCCTTTTGGTCCTAGCTACGCTACTATGACTCGGGTGAGGACACGAGCTGTAAAGGCCACATTGATCTGGCCGAAGTGGAGATGGTCATTCCTGCCAGCCCCAGCATGGGGGCCCCAAAGCACACAAGTGACAAGGCGTTCTTTGATGTAAGTTGACCCTAGTTCTTTGCTGTTTTCCATCTGCAAGAATTATGGGCCCTCAGAGCAGTTGGTAGGCACCACAGATGGGTGATAGTCCTGGCTGTGAGCAATGTTCCAGAACTTGAAATCAGCACTCTCATCCCAAGCCTGACTTCTCCTAGGTGCCTCTGCTTCTCAGGACCACACATGGAAGAATACCTTGTAAAATGCTGTCAGTCACCACCTGCCTTCAACAACAGCTGCTGCTGCTTCTATATCCAGTGGTTTTCCTCCTGACCCCAAACAAAAAGCCTGTTCTTAGTCATACATAATTCTGCCCTAACATCTGCATCAGTGCTGAAGCAGAGACTTATCTAATCCTTAATAGTCACGTAGGGCTCTATAAAGAGCAGAGGTCACATTCCAGGACCCTGCTCAGGCCATGAGGCCATTTCCCTGGCCCTGGGCTTCCTTTAGTACCAACTGAAGAAAGGGGACACAGAGGCTAATTTCAAAGTAAGGATGATGACTTTACTGATTCTTCCCCACACCAGTCAGAGGTGGGCCCAGAAAACTCTCCTCATGTCCCCCTCTCTCTGCCCCTTTTCTCCCCCATTCACATTCCCTGTGACCTTGGAAATGAGAAGAGTAAAGTGCTAAAGGCAGTGATGATACCATAAAGAAGGGGGAGGAGAAGACAGTAGTTGCGGGGCAGCATGTAAAGGAAGGTCTCAGGAATTGATTTGCTGCTTGCCCAAAGACACAAAACAACTCTACCCATCATAAGCTTCTCTGTTGTTTGGTTTTACAGCTCAAGACCAGCAAACGTGTGTATAACTTCTGTGCCCAGGATGGGCCAAGTGCCCAGCAGTGGATAGACAGGATCCAGAGCTGTATATCTGATGCCTGATGCCCATTGTCATCCTAAGCAGAAGTGGAAAGCTAAGCTGCCATATGGAAAGAAAAGCTTGGGTGGATGGAGAGTCATCCTAGGGCCTGAGCTTCTCGATTCTCCTTTCTACCCCATCTTACCCAGCCCCTCTTACAACACTTGCTACGTTCACTTTATCTAATGGATGCATCACACAGGTCTGGTGAAGAGCTCCAGATCATCTCTGTATGTTGCACTGATAGTTCTAACAGGACCTAAGTGGTTAAGAATCAGGAGAATATTCTGAACTACTGTCCTCTTTCCCCCTAGGCAAAATGACTACCACTTCTCATATGAAGGTCTTCTTTATTTCCCAGTCATAGTTCCTTGGAGTGTTTTTAACAAGAAAAAAAATCAAAACCCTCCAAAGATCATCTTATGTCCTACATAGATTTCCCATCAGAAGTCCCTGCCCTTTTGCCTAACCTTTGAAGTGCTCAGTTTTCTGGTGCTGCCAAAAGGTGCTTCCACGGGCCCTGCTCTGCCATTAAGGTTCACAGCAAGAGAACATCACTGCTCAGTGGCAGGCAAAGAAGAAGCATACAAGGTTGTCCTGAGTTGGGGGGGTGGGATGACTTGGCTAGGGGATGGAGCAACATTGACCAGGCCTATGCGGGAAAACTGCTTCTAAGAGGAGTCCTCCAGACCAGAGCTACTCTAGGGATGCAGGGCCTGTGCTCCTGCATGTTCTTCTACTCCTGGACAGTTCCTTAGACAAAATAACATGCAAAGAGCTGAATGCACTAACTCATACTCGCACTGAACTCCTATCAAGTAAAGAAATTGGAAAAGACTGAAGCCATTACTTACGACCACACAATGCTTGTGACAAGGTGGTACCATGACAGGGAAAGTACCCAAAAGCTGCGCACATTCGAAGTCTGTTCTTAGACTCTCCTTCTTATGACAGATACCTTGTGTTTGTTCAGCCTCAAGGTGAGCAGGAACAGCCTCTCCACATAGCCACTGATACCAGCCTGGGCCAGCTGGCCAGATCAGTTGTGTTTGTTTTCAAATGTTAATATGTTAAATACCAAACTAATATTTCAAAAAATGTGTACATATTCCTGTATCCTTGTTTTCAGATAGCCTGCTTATAATTTAATATAAAATTAACTGAACAGATCCATTCATAAGACTTCAGTAATGAAAGATTCCCTTTTTAAAAAAAATAGAAACTTCTTTGTAGATTAAAATCAGATTTTTCAAACTTAAAATTATCCTCACTAGAAAATAGAACTGTGTTAATATATAAAGTGGGGGATAAGAATGAAGGATTTTCTATCATATTCATTTTATAAATTGCCACCTGAGAAAAATGTGGGTTTTGCACATTATTTGTATTTTTCTTTGTATATGAAATAATTTTTGTACTTTGTAAAATATGGATCCCATTGTACTTCCAGCTTTTTGAGATTGTACACAGCGCTTCTTTTGTAACTGGATTCTTTTAACTTTCATGAAGGCTTTACATGCCTTACATTCACTAATAAATTTGAATTGAATTTATTTCTTCATGAAAGTGTCCCTCGTGTACTGTGGAATAAGCTCATTCTACAGCACACAGCACAGCAGGGGGATGTTCAGGATTCCTACATTTTGGCAGAAGGTTAGGATAAGCAAAGCATGACTCACAGGTGCCTTGGTTTTGTCATGTCATTGCTCACATAGCAACAAAGATGCTGGATATGCTGGCCTGAGTTCTGGGTACACTACTGTCGGGGGCCAAAGTTCTCACTCAGGGTTCCACCTCACCATTCTTCTAGTAAGCTCTGTGAGAATCTGTTTCTTCCCTCTTCTAGGTCATAGGTTCTCCCTTTCTGGTATGTGCAATCTGAAAATTTTGAGCATGAGGCATGGAAGTCTTGTTGGGCAGCAGACTTTCCTGCGTCAGGGAATTGTTAAACCAGCAATGCAATGCATGATCTGTGATGGTAGTTCTAGACAATATTTAGTCTGGCTAAGCCCATGAAGTTTTCCTCACATCGCCTACAGAAATGGCAGTTCCCAAAGCAGAGCTTCCAGGAACACTCTGATCCAGGATATTCCCTCGAGCCTTCAAGTTCCTTTCTCTAGAGAGCACATGTGACCAGCCAAGGGGCTCCGGGCTGGCTCCTTAACGGGCAGGGTCGAGGCCTGACCAGGAGCTGTGTTCATAGCATCAGCATCTAAAGCCCATCCTTCCTCAGTTAAAGAGAAAGAACAATGGGTTATGACAACTCACCAGGGTCTGGCACCTTACAACAGCCTTTAGCAACAGCCCTCCCTTCTCATGACTCCTACAACAGAGCTGTTCTGCATCTGAGCTCTAGAAAGATGCAGACCACACAGTGGTTTGGGGACACTATTAACATAGGTCACACTGTGACCCAAGCCTATGGCTGTCTTCCACAACTGGCACTTCAACTGCTAATGGCTGATTTCTTCTCAGTTTCATCAGATTTGTTTTAAGAGTTCATACCATCATACCATAAGGACTTTATGAATGATCCCAAGCTAATTATCAGCAAATGACCTCAGCAATGCCAACCAAGGCTGATAATTAAGCACTGACTAACACAGTAGTGATTAATAGTTCATGTACTATCTGATATACAAAAACCATATGTATTTTAATAAGTGTCTCACTAAGTTGCTTAGGCTGGCCTTAAACTCACTGCCTTCCTGCCTCAGCCTCCTGAGTGCTGGGATTGTGTGTACCACTGTGCCCAGTTTATTTGTAATGGAACTTTAATCCAGTAGATCCAAAATCACTTCAAGAGTTAAAAAAAAAACTAATTACAAAAAAATTTTTAAAAACAGGGGCTGGGAAGGTGGCTTAGTGGTAGAGCGCTTGCCTTGCATGCATGAGGCCCTGGGTTCGATTCCTCAGCACCACATACACAGAAAAAGCTGGAAGTGGGTGCTATGGCTCAAGTGGTAGAGTGCTAGCCTTGAGCTGAAGAGCTCAGAACAGTGCCCAGGCCCAGAGTTCAAGCTCCACGACCAGCAAAAAAAAATTTAAAAACATACTAGGGAACTGTTTTATATTTTAAGTCCTCAAAATTCACACACACACACACTCAGTGCACACCTGTCTTTCAGATTCTAATTCTGATATGCCACTCAGTCCTCTTACACAAATGGATGCCCAACAATTCAATTCTGTTTCTGACACTTTACTCCCTAGTGTTAGTCTGCACAAGTGGAGGGCTTATCCTCACAAGATCTATACTTCAAGTACCAATGGCAAATCCCAGGGGCTTCCAAAACTTCTGACCAATCTGCTGTAAATTTGGAAGCTTCCAAATTTTTCATAGGTTGAGAAGACATGTTTACCAGCTTTCTATAAGGGATAAACTATGCTAAAAGCTTAGAGCAAGATTTGGGACCCATTGCATCCCACCTTCCAACACCCTGAGGGCAAATCAACTCCGAGAGTCCATAAAATCTCATTGTTCAAGGGTTTTTTGTTGTTGTTGTTTTTGGGTCCGGTCATGGGGCCTGAACTCTGGGCCTGGGCGCTGCCCCTCAGCTCTTCAGCTCAAGGCTAGCACTCCACCACTTGAGCCACAGCGCCACTTCCGGCTTTCTTCTTTTTGCTTATGTGGTGCTGAGGAATCGAACCCAGGGCCTCATGCATGCAAGGCAAGCGCTCTACCACTGAGCCACCTTCCCAGCCCCTGTTCAAGGGTTTTTATAACCCACTAGCTGGTGTTCTCCCTCCCCCAAGATACCAGGAGATACCTTACCTTATTTGTTTGGTATTTCTGGTGACTGACCCCCATCCTGGCTGCTGTCTTAGAACTCTACTCAGAATCACTTCTCAGCATGAACTCAGGTGTGTATGAAAAGGGCTTTTATAAATAACAGACACTCCTGTTCCTCAAAAAAAATAATAAATCAATAAAGTGTTTTAGCAACTATGTGCTAAAGACCAAATACTTTAGGGAG
This sequence comes from Dipodomys merriami, assembly GCF_024711535.1. Taxonomy (NCBI): domain Eukaryota; kingdom Metazoa; phylum Chordata; class Mammalia; order Rodentia; family Heteromyidae; genus Dipodomys; species Dipodomys merriami. The sequence continues at coordinate 24,005,295 of NW_027203937.1, read as the reverse complement.
GGATTTGGAGTTTTTCTTGTTCAGCTTTCTTGCCCACGGCTAGTGCTCTGCTGCTTGAGCCATGCCTCTAGTCTAGCATTTTGCTGATTAATGGAGTCTCAGACTTTCTGCTCATGTTAGCTTCAAACCACAATCCTCCAATCCTCAGCCCCCTAAGTAGGATTATGAGCCACTAGCACCTGGCCCAAATACATGTTTTACTCTACCGTGTATTTCCACAGCCACAAACACTATACTACACATTTCCATGGCTGTGCAAATTCAGAGCAAGACGACGACTCCGCATAGCCACAGGGGGAAGAGTTATCCTCCATAGGATACTCAATGTGGCCCTGCTGTCTGCTACAGGCCAGGGACATCATTCTATCTATCCATGCTCATGAGCAAGGGCAGTATGTGATGGAACAGAGTATTCTTTTTTTTCAGGGGGGGAAGGGGGGTCCGGTCGTGGTGCCTGAACTCTGGGCCTGGGCGCTGTCCCTCGTCTCTTCAGCTCAAGGCTAGCGCTCGGCCACTTGAGCCACAGCACCACTTCCAGCCTTTTTTCTTTTTGCTTATGCGGTGCTGAGGAATTGAACCCAGGGTCTCAGGCATGCAAGGCAAGCCCTCTACCACTGAGCCACCTTCCCAGCCCCTGGAACAGAGTATTCTGACCTCCACTGACTGAAAGAGTTCTCATCCTACCGTAAGCCAGCAACCTGATGTGAGGTTACTCCAACTGTGAACGCACATTGATTCTAATTAAAGCACAGGTGAGCTCATTACCTGCTTTGATGGGCCCCTTTGTTGGTCAGCTTACCATGAGTGTAACAAATTTGGAAAGTATTAAGAAGGTCACCATCTCGTTCCAGACTTGTCAGGGCCATGCAGTGGAGAATGCTGTGCCCCTGGCTAAGGTGTTCAGTCTGGTATCTCCAGAAAGCACCCTCGAGTTCACATTGCTGCATTCCAGCCCCCTTAACCAAACACTGAAATCTGAGTCCAAGAGCCTCACTTCCCTGGCTTCTGCCAGGACATGCAACAGTTAATTCTTACTACTCTCTCTGCCCTCTTTTTATCTGGCCTGCTATGTCCCTAGATTATTCTGGAATTCAACTCTAATTAAGGTCCTCAGTATACAGAAGGGGAAGTGGAGGCAGCTCCATGGGGGCTACCTGTGGCCTAAAAGGGTAGAGCTCAGGTCTCACCAGCTCTTACTAGGAAGGTGGCCGCCCCTGTAGTCTAGAGGGCCAGGGAGGCCACAGCACTAGTGTGATCCAGGCTTACATCCATGCATGTTTTCTCCTGTCTCAAGATCCAGAGCCTCACTAGGGCCCCACCCCATGGAGCTACCTTGGCTGAGCTCTACAGCTCCAATACTAAAATCTTCAACCACCTGGTCCTCTGCTGCTGGAGACAAGGGCCTCTCCAAAAGAGCTCTCTGGCCCTCAGACCTATGGTAGCAGCCCACCTCACAGACCCTCTGAAGGGCACCAGCAGAGTTGACCGCTCCTCATCCATCAAATGCCTATATTACCACACTGGCCACAGCATTGCTCTGCTCAAGAGATTTCCCATGGTCACACTAATGAAATAGCATCTGAGTCCAGAACCACCTCATGACCCACATGCCAACCAGGGTAGCATCCTCCTCCCCAAGATCTCCAAGTGAGTCCTCCCAAGCCCCCATCCGGCAAGTCTCAAGCCATTTATGCTATTTCTGACCCTCTAAGAGGCAGACACCATGGCTGGATTTGATGTACAAGAGAAATCTAGGGAAGTTCCTATGAGAACAGGCAGAGATGGCCAGACATGATGCAGGGGTGACACCCAGGGAGTGGAGGGAAAGGGGCATTGAGCAGGAATCTCCCACTATCGTATAGATCTAAGGCCACTAGGGGGTCCTTGTGCCAAAATTGCCTGTTGGGGAAGTTGTGGACAGCTTTAGTCACCAGTGGCACGCAGCCTGCAGGGCTACAGGCTACAGGGCAAACAGTGGTAGACATCAAGGCAGAGGACCAGTGACCAGTCCAAGCGGCACATTTTCCAGGCCATCCAAAGGTCTAGGGACTTACTCTTTTGGAGCTCTAGACACAAAGGAACAAAAGGATAACTTTCTACCTAAAATCAACATATGTTGAAGCTTCTAGCTGTCATTAGCTTTCAGGCCCTAATTTCCTAATATCCCTGAGCCTTGTTTGCTTCACCTATATATGGTGATGAAAACTGAAATAAGCCAGGCTCCTGTGGCTTGTGCCTATAATCCTAGCTTCTCAGGAGACTGAAATCTGAAGATCAAGGTTCAAAAACCAGCCTGGTCAGGAGAGACCTTCCGATTCTCATTTCCAATTAACCACCAGAAATTCAGAGGTAGTGCTGTGGCTCAAAGGGCAGAGTGCTAGCCTTGAGTGAAAAAGCTCAGAGACAGTGCCCAGATCCTCAGTTCAAGTACCAAGACCATACACACACATAGAAGAAAAAAAGGAAAAAGAAAACTGAAATGTTGAATAGTGGTTCAACTTAATTTGTTATTTTTGTTTTACAATTGAGCCAAGGAATACAAATTCAGTAAAAAAAAAAAAAAAAAAAAAAAACTAAAGCTTTTGGATTTTGATCTTTTCCCTGAACAGTGATACATGAGTCTATTAGAGCTCAACTATGGATGGAATTTGGACGAATAAACTGAATTTGTGTGAATGAACTGGCCACCCAAAACCACAGTGTCTCCCTTCCCCTCATCCATTCAGCACTTACTGAACTTGCTCTGGGCATTGCTCTTCCCAGGTCAGTAATACCAGCTCTCCTACCAGCCATGTGATAGGCTCATGGCTTACCTCAGGCTTATCCCTCCCCCCCAACCTTGCTGCTGCATTCATGCAGGAAACCACCAGGGTTCTGTGGTGCACTGTGTGGCTTAGGGAGGTTGTGCAGCAGGCTAGGCGCATGCATGCACCTTCATGCTATTTGCTACATAGAATGGGCTTATCAGAACAACCTCACTGTAGTCAAGGAGTGGCTGTACAAGATGAACTCTCAAAGTGGGATTTAGTCAACAGTAAACTCTTAGTGCTGGTACTGACTGTTCCTCAGAAATCTCTGGGTGAGATAAACACAGGTCAGGACCCAAAGAACTCACACCCTAGAGATAGACAGTTTCTGTGGCAGCATCACGCTGGTTCTACACGCTACTTCCCAACAAGTGTGACCCTGTGACCACACATGGCAGAGGATGAATTAAGGCTGCTGAGGAGCTGCCCTTGAGATCACTTGATGGACTCAGGGCCAGCCGGGCGCCGTGCAGAAGAGCGAGGCAGAAGTGAACGTTGGAATGCTGCCTTGGGAGGAAGGCATGGCTAGCCATTGCTGGCCTTGAAGATGCAAAGAGGCCCTGAGCCAAAGAACGCACAGCCTCTGGGAGCTGGAAAAAGCAAGATGGGCCTGAGCACCCGTGCTGACACCGCAGGAAGACTTATATTGGACTACTGGTCTCCAGAGCTGTAAGATAAGTAATGTGTTATTTTCAGGCACTGCATTTGTAGCTAGTTTACAGTGACACAAGGAGATGAATACAGCATCATACAACTGCATCACAGTGCCGGTGCCTAGCTGTGACAGTGCAGCCCAGGGTGAGGAAGCTGGAGAGGGGGTAGTCCATGGAGAGGTAAGGGTAAGTTGAGGACGGAGGTACTGTGGAGGTTGTTTGCCAGGCTAGGGTCGGGGAGAATGACATGCACAATCTTGTGCACATACAAGCAACCTGCACAAGGTCCTGCACACTCACACATGCGTGGCATTAGCACTTAACAGCCTTCCAGGCCTGGACCCTCTCACCTGGCTCCAGCCTGACTGTGGTGACCCCTCTGACACTAGCAGAATTTAGCATGGGGGTACGGGTTTTCTGCCATCACCCCTGCACCAGCCTCCCCCTGGGGCTTAGGGTCCTGGGAGCCAGGGCCTCCGCGTGTGGGGGTGCTAGCCCTGACAACGCACCTGCTCTTCCACCCCTCAGCCTCTTCCCCTCCCCAAGCAAACCCAAACTGGTGCCCATTGAGCAGTCACTGAACACACAGCGCTGGAATCTGATGCCAATGTATATTCTGAATACACCAGGCCCGCAGTTGTGGGGATGGCCAGTGTGGCCAGTGCTGTGTTGGGGGACAGTAATACAGGAGGAGTCATGGCCAGCCTGGGGGCAGAGAAGACCTCCTGATCAGGAGCATTAAGCTAAGTCTCCAAATAAATGGTGGCTGGGCACAGGTGAAATGGAGCAGAGCAGGGAAAGGGGCTTGGCTGGGTTGGGGATGAGGCAAGCGCAGGGCAGGCTGGGAGAGGACTGTCTTGTGAGTTCAGAAGGCCGCAGGTTCTGGGTAGGTCCAGAGCTGCAGACAGCCTGAGGTGGCATGCGCAGAGACTGAGGCCAGCGGGTAGGGACAGAGGGATGGAGGAGAGAGGCCGTGGGAGTGTTGGAGTGAAGCCTGGGGCACCTGATAATGAAGAAGGATGGCCAGGCAGGGAGCAGCCAGGCCTGGCCCCTCACTTCACAAGTAGCCACATGCATCCTGGGGAGGGGGAGCTGGTGGAGACTTTCAGAGGCTAAAGGACCTTGTCCAACATCATAAGCAGGACCTGATAAAGCCAGGATTTGAACCCAGGCCTGAGTTCTGTCCAGCCAGAACAGTCTTTAGGTTGAGACTTAAACAGTACAAGGAGCCTATGACCCCTACCTCACACCCGGCCTGCCCAGAACACTTGGAAAGCCACTCAAGGCCAGGAGCATAATTCCATGGCCTGCCTCCACCCCCTGGGGAATGGACAGGGACATACAGTTCCTTCTGAGGGTGGAGGGAGCTGGGGCCTTCCAAGGTGAGGACACAGCTCCCCCCCACCCCCATCCCAGTGACTTCGCCCTCCGCACTCTCCCCACACCGTGGCCAGCTCCACAACCAGAGCACTTAAAAGGTGCATGTCCTAGTTTGGAGTGGAGGATGCCCGCCTCTCTGCCTGCCTGCTCCAGCCTCACAGCTCAGCCCCAGCCCAGCCTTCCAGAAAACCCAGGCCTGGGCAAGGAGAAGCAAGTGGCTCAGGGCTTAAGAGAGGCGCCCTGTGACCACGGTGAGAATCTGGCCTGGCCTCCTCATCTGAAGACTGGGGCTGGGCTTCTTTTTCCACGGCCCCCTCCTGGAGGTCTTCCGGCTTCTCCTCTACAGTCCTTGGCCTCATCCAGCCCTAAGGCTTAGACACCACACGTCCGGTCTCGGTGGACAGCCCCCAGCTCTGCCACGCAGATCCACCTCCTCATTCCCCACAGTCCCCTGGGTTCGGGGTTCAGCACAGCCCCAGCCAGAGGAATTCCAGCCATTCCCGGCATCTCCTCCCCTGCGGCCAGCCAGAGAGAAGCTGGGGCCTCTGAGCCCTTCTGACAGGAAATTAGCTGGGCCTGGCCTTCCCCATTACCAGCTGCTCTGCTGACCCTGACCCTGTGTTTTCTGAAACTTGATCCTGCAAATTTCAGAGCCTCTCCCCCATTCCCCAGGAGGCGGAGGGGGGGGTGTGTGGACACTCTGTGTCTAGCAGGCCTCCAGCCCACATGCGGATCAGCCTTCCTGCCTAGAGAGGACCCAGCTGAGATGGAGCCAGAGGCCTGGGACTCAGCCCTCCTGTGACCCCTCCAGGCCATCCATCTTCCACCAGTGAACAGAGCCTGTGCCTAGGGGCTGTACCACGGCCGATGGGTTAGAAGGACAGGAGACAACATAAGAGGCCATTAAGATGGTCCAGGGAAGAGCTGGTGGTGGTTTGGACCAGGATGGTGACTATTCCAAGAAGTGTACAAAGATGGGATTGAGGTAGAAAGCAAGTGTACTGGAATGATAGGCGTCAACGGGCTTCCTAGGTTTCTGAGCCACACAGCTGGACAGATGTGCTGCCACTTGCCAAGTGTCCAGGGCAGAGGTGAAGAGAGCCTAAGATTTAGAGTCTGAGGCGCTTTGTAGATGCCCTACTGCAGAGGCCAAGCACTGAAGAGCAAGCTGGAGACCCACATTCAGGAAGTAGAAAAGTAGAGGTGAGACTGTAATGAGCAAGAAGAACAGCCCAGCCGCGTCTCATGACACTGTTGCAGGAGGGTCTCATGGCGAAAGAAGAGCCTGGCACAGAGAGAGAGAGAGTAGCCCGAAATGTCACTGCAACCAAAATAATGCTGTGTCAAACCAAGCATGGTGATACATACCCATAATCCCAGCTCTTCAGGAGGTGGGAATAGAATAATCACATGCTAAGGCCAGCTCTCGGGGAGGGGGAGGGGGGGGACATGGAGACCCTAAACTCAAAGGACTAGGGTGTTGGCTCTAGAGGTAGAGCAAATTCAAGGCCCTGAGTTCAATCCCCAGAATTGAAAATAAAATGCTATGCCAGCCCAGTATTTAAGAAGCAAGCAAGGAATGGTGCTGGTGGCGCCTGCCTATAATTCTAGCTACTTGGGAGGCTGGGAATGGGAAGGTTGTAGGTTTGAGGCCAGACCAGTGCATGAGACTCCACCTCAATGGAGGGAAAATGGACACAGTGGCATGCTGGTGATCCCAGCAACAAAGGTCAGCCCAAAAGGAAGTAGATCACAGCTGAGGTGGGAAACAGACCCTATACTAAAAAATTACCAGTGAAAACTAGGACTGAAAATATGACCCAACTCTATCATACCAACCTAGCAAGCATGAGGCCCTGGGTTCAAATCCCAGTACTGCCAAAAATAAAAATAAAAAAAGAAGAAGAAGGCAGCAGGCAGGCAAGGAGGCGGGAAGAATGGGAAGGAAGGGGAGGAAGAGGAGGGAGGAGAGGAGGGAAGGAAGGGGAGTGGAGGAGGGGGAGGGAAGGAAAAGAACAGGTAAAAAGGAAAGAATGTTCAAGAATGATTGGTGTTGAGAAAACCTAGAAAGAGGACTACTGATAAGTGGGCTGTGGGAATGAGGTGTCCTTGAGATCGCCAGTGACCTTGGGAGCAGCTGTTCAGTGAAACAAGGTAGTGGCAGCCAGCCAGCCGTGGACGTGGAGAACAGGCATGTAGGTAAGTAGCAGAATGTCAGTGTGAACAGGAGCAGTTAGAAGCAGCTGGAGGAGGTGAGAGTCAGGCTTCTGTTTGTTCTAAGGCAATTGAGATTTAAGTGTGCTCAAATGCTGAGAAGGATCCTGTTGAGAGGAGTTGATAATACCCGACACAGCAGGATGACAAATAGAAGAATGCTTTTGAGTTAACCATGGTGGCAATCAAGACACTGAGGCAGGAAGATCATGAGTTTGAGGCCAACCTCGATACAAGTGTAGTGACATCATATCTCAAAAAAAAAAAAAAAAGAGCTTGCAAGCAAGCAGGAAAGCTCGGCAGAGCAGCGGCTGTCCCAGAGTGAGCAGCCACAGCCTGAGAGTGGACTCTGAGGAGTGGCAGGCCCCAGCGGACCAGAAGAACTGTCTGTTTTTATTTTTGTTTTGCTTTGTCTTTTGTGCCAGTCCTGGGGCTTGAACTTAGGGCCTGAGCACTGTCCCTTAACTTTTGCTCCAGCCTGGTGCTCTACCACATGAGCCACAATTCCACTTCTGGCTTTTTTTTTTTGCACTGGTTCATTGGAGATAAGAGTCTCATGGACTTCTCTGCCTGGCTGGTTTTGAACCTCAGTACTCAGTCTTAGCCTCCTGAGTAGCTAGAATTACATGCATGAGCCTGGCATTCAGAGGGACCACTTCTGACCTGGCCAAGCTGGCTGCCTGAACCTTGGCTGACGATGGGCCTACCCTGATTGCTTTATTGACCCCACAGCTAAAGCCCAGTGCCCTCAGATGGCCGAGTGCACATACCTCACAAGTCTTTGCAACCCTAGCCAGGCATAGGAGTTAAGATGAGGGGAAGCCCCAAAAGCAGGCACAGAGTCCCCAGACCACTGTAGAAATCAGGCTTATTGCCAGTGACATGCTAGAAGGCAGCCCCGGCTGGAAGCCCCAGGTCCCGTCACTGCAGCCTGGCAGCTCCGCTCTAGCTCTCCTGGGTGGGACAACTCTGCACATGATGGAACAGTGGTTCTCAAGAGGATGACCTCAGACCTGGAACACCACATCACCCAGAAACTTGCTTAATAGGCATGTCTGAGGACCATCCATCTTCTATCTATCCATACCCTAAAATTCATGTATTCTCAGGCCAACTTAATGTCTAAGTCAGTCCAGGCTGCCTAACAGAATACCACAGGTGGGAGGCTTATGAACACTAATCTTCCTCACAGTTCTGGGGGCTGGGAAATCTTAAGACCAAAGCACCAGTAGACAAGGACTGGGAGTGTCTGCTTCCTGGGCCATAGGAAAAGCTACCAACCATCCTCTAGAACATTCTGTCCATCTAGCTGTGTCCATCTTCCCAGCCCAGTCTGATGACCCGTCCGTGTAAATACTCCTCTGCTCATATTACATGTTATCTGGTTGCCCGATTATCATTTGCACCACCTATTCATACTTGAAAAGACCTGGGTTAAGGATCCCTTTTCCAAAATGCTAAGGACCAGAGGGTTCAGATTTCAGATTGTTTGCATGTGACTAATGAGCTATTACAGACATGGGAGCCAAGTCTAAACATGACATTCACTTATGTTTCATATGACCCTTATACACATAGCCTGGAGGGAATTTTAAACAGTATCTTTGATGATTGCAATCTGTCACATGACATTAGGTGTGGAATTTTCCACAAGTGGTGCCAGGTCACTATTCCGTCTTAGATTTTTAGAGCATTTTGTACTTCAGACTTTTTTAAATTTAAGTTTGTGGTTCCAACTGAGGTTTGAATTCATACTGTCACATTTCATAGGCAGGTGCTCTTCTGATGAGACATGCCTCCAGCCCTCTTTTGTGCTGATTCTCCCTACACACTTGGCTTTTTCAGCTGGTACTCTTATTATTTGAGCCATGCCTCCACTTCTGGCTCAGGTCATTTAGCAGTGAGAGTCTCTCAGATTTGTCTGCACGAGATGGTTTTGAACTGTGATCCTCAGATCTCAGCCTCCTCAGTAGTTTGAAATATAGGCATGAGCCACTGGCACCTGGCTGGTTCTTTAGAGATAGGGTTTTGGTTAATGCCCAGGTGTGCCTGGACCATGATACTCTTATTAGTGCTTCCTGGTGCTTCTAGCATGACAAGAATGACCCACCATACCTAGCCATTGGTCAAGACAGAATCTCACCCAACCAGATGACCTCAAGACAGAATCTCACCCCACCAGATGACCTCAAGCCATGATCCCTCAATCTCTACCTTCCAAGTAGCTAGGGTTAGAGGCTTGAGCCACTACACCCAGCTAGATCTCAGATTTATTTTTTCCAGTTCTGAGGTTTAAACTCAAGGTCTGGAGTTTGCATGCAGGTGTTCTACCACTTGAGCCATGCTTCTAGTCCTTGGATTTCAGATTTTCTTTGATGTTATATAATGTACTTATTTTTAAGTACTTGTACAAAGGAGTTGCCACTTAACAAAGCAGTTTATATATATATAAATATATATATATAAATATATATATATATATCTTGATCAATGTCATTGTCTTAACCATCCCTTCCCTACTCACCCCACCCCAATTTTTTTGGGGGGGGATCCAGTCGTGGGGCCTGAACTCTGGGCCTGGGCATGTCCCTCAGCTCTTCAGCTCAAGGCTAGCACTCTACCACTTGAGCCATAGCACCACTTCCGGCTTTTTTTTTTTTCTGTTTATGTGGTGCTGAGGAATCAAACCTAGGGCCTCATGCATGAAAGGCAAGCGCTCTACCACTGAGCTGCCTTCCCAGGCCCCCCCCCCAATTTTTTTTTAATTAGGGATGTTCAATCTGTATTTAGCTAAAGTAGCTACAATATCTACCTCCTAAGGTAAAAGGGCACATAAAGCTTCTATATAAAGCTTCTGATGAGATCATGCATGTTAAATGAAATGAGTTCTATTTCTCTGGACACACAGACCAAAGGCTCTTCCTCAACTAAAGGCAACTCTGTGTGAGTGTGAGAAAGAGAGCTTACATTTCATATGTATAATAGATTACACATATATATATCATAAATATCTGTATCTCTGACATATCTACCAATGTACATAAGACACCTGTACACCTATGTAACTAACAGATGGACATAAAACATCCAGGCAAGACTCTCTGTGCAGGAGGATGGTGACAGATTCAAACATTATCAAGATTCGAGGTCAGTCCAAGCAGACAAATCTGAGAGACTCCCATCTCATTAACGACCAACAAATCTGGAGCCCAGGTGTGGCTCAAGTGATAGAACATCAGCAAAAAGCAAGAGCTCAAGGGCCCTGAGTTCAAGGCCCAGTACTGGCACACACAAAAAGCTGGGTGACTTCCAGCCCCAGCTCTGAACAGCCATCGTCTCTATTACCTGGCAAGTGTCCCCATCTTGAGGGTGGCAGGTGACAGTGGCTCAGCTGGTGGCCACACTGTATCACGAGTGATTGGAGCAGGGCCACCTCACCAAGAGAGCCCTGCAAGGCTGGGGCCAGGGTGTGAGCCAACAAACTCCAGCAGAGGAGCAGCCGCTGACCTCTTACTTCCAACACTCATCCCATTCCATTTTCTCTGCCTCAAACCTCCATCCTCCTCATCTCTGCCTCCTGCACCAGACCCCTGTCTTTTATTTTTCCCCCAACCTCACTGTCCATTTAGCCTAGGTCTCCTTTGGTGGTTATTTTTTCCCCGGGGGTGAGCCCAGGGTCAGCCCTCACCCCTCTTCTCTTCCCTCTTTGCACCCTCTCTTTCGGTGATCTCATCCAATCTTATGGCTTTCAATCCCATCCAAATGATAGTTAAGTCACAAGCTCCAGGGCAGGCCTCCTTCCTGAACCCTGTATCTACCTCCTCTCAGTCTCTGCACTTGAAGGTATCACGACCCAAGTGACTGAAGTTACATCCTATCCTGCACCCCTTATCACTCCGAGAATAAACATTTTCAGAAACAGAAGCTCCAGCTTCATAAATCCTAGTGCTGTTCTCACTTAAATGTTCTTTTTTACACTAACTCCCATCCATGAGCCCTCAGCTCCACAAACCTGCAAAGTGAGTCCCCACCTCCGGCCACTGCCCTGGCCACACCCCCTCCCTGGGTGCTTCCCAGCAAACCCTCACTTCGAGCAGATCTCCACCAGAGCATGGCCTCGCCAGAGAGGCCCAATGAGCACTCCACGCAAAAGCAACGCTCTCCAAGCGTTCTTTGGCCCTGCTTGCTTTCTGCATAGCAATGGCCCTCCCTCACGGCCAGATGCGCCCTTTGAGAAGCCCACTTGGTTCGTAAAGGCAGCGCTTTGCTTTGCTTGCTGTGCGTTTTTGCTGGCTTTGTGAAGAGATCAACCACCACACACACCAGCCCTGGCACAAGCCTTTGGAAGGAAGCAGCAAGAGTGATGAGAGGAGAGCAGAGGACGAGGCGCAGAGGGCGGCGGCTGACGGGAGCGAGCAAGGACCCGAGGCCCTCAAGAGATGGAGAGCGGCCACTCCCAGCTCCCTTCTCCATGAGGTCTAAGGTCCATGGGATCTGCAAGGTGACCCCTCTTCCCTGAGGACATTTGGTTCTTTTGTGCCTTGCTACAACCAGAGCCTGAAGTACCTGGCATCCCCCCCTCCCCAAACACCCATGTCTCCATGCCTACATCTCCCTCCAGATGTCTAATTCTGTCAAATTCCCCAATGCCCTAGAGTTCACCTACCACCCATCAGTCCATGCAACCAGCTGTCCATCCACACATCAGCCGTTCAGAACACCCAGGGGGAGGGGAACCGGGGTAGGATGGGTCCCGAGGACCAGGCAGAAACCCCCTGGCCTTCTTACTAATCAGCAGGGAGTGGTGAGTGGCTCTTACACAGAAGGGTGGTAGTTAGGTCTGTCATTGGGAGAACACTGGCAGCTGTGAGCAGGATGGCTGGGAGGGGACAGCTCTAAAGGCAGGAAGACACCTGCAGTAGTGCAGCTGAATGAGGGCAGAGGTACAGGGGCAGGAGAAGATTCATTCAAGGGAGAGGCAGCCCTGGGAGCAAGCCCAAGCTAGCAGGGGGCCTGGTTCTGCCAGCTCAGGCAGAGTTCACGCTAGCTCTCCAGTGACACGCTCTCCTGTACACCGGCCCAGCCATCAGGACAGGGAGTTCTCTGGAAGCCAGTCCAGAGCCTGTGCTCGTTCTCTGGGCCCATGGGCAGGCAGAGCGCTCGGTCCTACAGCGGTGACATTTGCAGAGCACGCAGTTCCCCCCTCCAGCTCCAGCCCCACCAGCTCAGCCCTGGCTATGGAAAGCGAGGCCTCTCTCTTGGTTGGTTTTCTTCATCTCCTCAGAGGTTGGGCCCTGGGCCCAGTGAAGTCACAGTCTGGGAGGCCGCCCTGGCTCTCTGCCCACCCACAGCGGCTATATTTGGAACAAGACAACTCCCAAGACATGAGCTGGGGACCCGCCCTGCCGAGCTGCCCCCACCAAGTTTCCCAAGTCTCCAAGCAGTATGGCTGTCACTCGTGTTCTCTGGCGTGTGTGTTCATCTGTTCACCCTTTTATTCGTGCCACAAATACTTATTGACCCCAGTGAGAGGGGGGCGGGCGCCCGAGGCTGCTGGGCACAAGTTCCTGCGTGCCCTTGAGGGCATGCGGGTCTAAACAAAGGTGGCAAACACTCTGGGTGCCTCCCTCCACGTTGCCTGGGGATCATGACTCAGAGTCAGGTGAGCAGGAGTCTGCGGGTACCTGTGAGCACGGGGGAGCCCACACGCGCTCTCTGAGAAGGCGATGACTCAGCCGCACACAACGCCTCATTCCTGCGTGGATGTGTCAGGGGCTGCAGGTGTGAGCACAGGTCCCGGCTGGGGGTGGGGGACGGATGTGTGTGACGCAGCTGTATGGAAGATCACAGGCCAGCTGTGACTTCTCAGCATTGCTCGCTTGCAAACCAAACAGCAAAAGTTCTATCACATGTTCACAGAGGAGTTGGGAGACAGGCAAGGTGGGTCCCTTTGCTCTGTCCCCATCCTGCCTCCCTCAACCCCTCTGCTTTTGCCTCCTGGAGACTCAGAGGCCATACGCCGTCCTCTCTTTGTTACCCTGCAGCACCGAGCCCAGTGAACGCTTCAAGCTGCCAGCACAACCCATTTTCCTGCCACCCCATCAGGCCCTCTCCCACACCTCCTCCTCAGCAGGCGGGGTCCAGGGACCCCCTTCTGATCTCAGGGCCGCACACCCGCTGCCTCACACAGGCCCAGCCCCATCTTCACCCCTGTGTTCCATCTTACCCCCCCCCCCCCAGCTGTCTCTGTCCTTATCTGTCCCACGTCTATCTTTGTCTCTTCTCCCAGTCAGGCTGTCTGCAGCAGAGGCTTCACCAGAGCCGAGGTGCTGACAGAGTGGGGGTGTGGGGTGGACACTCTGTGTCCCTTCTTGAGCCTTATCGTGAAAACTCAAGTCACTGCTCCGGCCTCAGGCTGGAATTTCGCCCTACATGACCTTGTGGGTTTGCTGGGGCCTCCTCAGGGATAGCCAGGGTCAAAAAAGTCAGGAAACAGAGCCCTGCTTGCTGGCTCCCTCCACCCCCCGCCCCCCCCCCCCTTTCTCCTTCTCTTGTTGGGGAAAGACAGCACCGGAGGCTGTGGATGCAGAGCAAGGCCTTCTCCAGCTCCCAAGGGAAATCCCTTAGGGTCTTGAGAGACAAGAGCAGTCACGTGACCCACACTTAGGCATGCGTTCCTCCTGGGAGTGGCAGGGATTCCACGGGGAGGATGGCATTGGATCCCAGAGCCCGCACTCCCTATGCCCCCTTTAGCCTCTGCCTGGCTCCCTGAGCTTCACTCTGCACATCATCATAAAGGGAACAGTACCAACTGTGTTGCAAAAATAAAAGGAGATCCCAGCAGGCGTTCATTTCCCCCAAGGCTTTCCTCCCAGACGGCAGGACCCCAGCAGCACTCCCGCGGCACACGCCTGCCACCTGGTGGCCATATGGCCCAACAGCACCTGTGCTGCATAGTCTCTGCCCAAGCCTGGTACACCCTAGCTGATTGGCCCCCAGGGTGATTACAGTGAAGAGCTTATTCTCTTTATATTAGACTTTTGTCAAATTTTCACATTGGGTTTATTACTTTGTAATAAAAAATCTATCAGATTATATGAGACAGAAAGATGAGAGTAAAATGACAGACAGGCAGCCCCCAATCCAACCTGACCATCAAGATAACTTCAGGAATTTCAAGTCTTCCAGTGTCTCTTTGCATTAAGACTCCAGATTCTGGGGCTGGGAAGGTGGCTCAGTGGTAGAGTGCTTGCCTTGCATGCATGAAGGCCCTGGGTTCGATTCCTCAGCACCACATAAGCAAAAAAAAAAGCCGGAAGTGGTGCTGTGGCTCAAGTGGTAGAGCTCTAGCCTTGAGCTGAAGAGCTGAGGTACAGCACCCAGGCCCCAAGAGTTCAGGCCCCACAACTGGACCCCCCCCCCCCCAAAAAAAGACTCCAGCTTCTCTGGAAAAGAGAGACTAGGACTTGCATTAAGTTGATGCTCCATCTTCCATATAGAGTGGGATTAACTTTGAGAAGGAAAGAAGTACCAGGTGCTGGTGGCTCACACCTTTAATCCTAGCCATTCAAGAGACTGAGATCTACGGATTGTAGTTCAAAAACCAGCTCAGGCTGGAAAGGCCCACGTGACTCTAATCTCTAATTAAATACCAAAAAGCCAGTAGTGGAGTGTGACTAAAGTGGTAGGAAGATAGCATTGTACAAAAAAAGCTCAGGGACAGGCTTCAAGCCCCAAGACTGGAATGTCAAAAGTAGAATGAGCTGGGCACTCATGGCTCACACCTATAATCCTAGCTACTCAGGAGGCTGAGATCTGAGGATCACGGTTCAAAGCCAGCCCAGGCAGGAAAGTCTATGAGACTCTTATCTCCAATTAACCACCAGAAAACCAGAAGTGGTGTTGTGGCTCAAGTGGTAGAGCGCTCACCTTCAGCTGAAGGTCAGGGTCAGCGGCCAAGCCCAGAGTTCAAGCCCCACAACCTGGGGCAGCGGGGAAAGAACGAAAAGGGGGGAAAAAGAAGAAAAAAAGTGACCCTTAACTTTAGGGTGATGAGTATACACGCAAAGTAGACCAGAAATTTCTGAAAGATGAGTTATGAGGTATGTCAACCATTGCTTTCTGTTTCCAGCTCTGATGGAGTCCCAGGGGACTAGATTGGGGGAATTTTTTGAGGACAAAGGATTTATTTCAGAAAGGCCCTTTCAAACCCCAGCACTTACCCAGTTGCAGCTTACCTAGTTGCAACCGTGGGATGAGACCACTCTGCCTTACGGAGCCTGGGGATTGCTTGGTGCTCTAGAACCTCACACACCTGAGTGCCCCATGCCAAGCTGCTGAAGCACTGGGGGGGGGGGTGCAGGGGGGAGCGGAGTAACTGCTGGCTGAGCCCGGGAAGACACACCAGCTCTGGCCCCCACAGTGGAAATGCCACAGCCCCCACTAAAGACTAAAGGAAGGTGGAGGTCTTCTGAGCAGGACTCTGGGGGAGGGGGGTCACCTGGGAAGTAGCCGTTCCAGGCCCAGGATACGCACTGTGTGGCCTCCCTGGGCCTTCAGAGAAGTGCAGCTGGGGATGTGGGTGTAGCAGGGCCCCATTGGGAGCCTTTGTTCCCTCCTCCATTCAGAACACCTCAGAGGCACAGCCCTGTGGGGGACGCGGCAAGTTTTTGAGGTATTTCCCTAACTCTCCAGAAGCCTTGCCTGGCCAACCTCCTTCAGTCACCTGCTGGCTTTTCTCAGAATCTGCCAGGGCACCAGCAAAATCCCCGCCACCTGGCTGGGCCCAGCTGAAATGGAAAGCCCCTCTCCCCGTGCCTTTAAAGAAACTGCACCCTGACAAGATGTTGAGGCGTGCTGGGCGGCAGGTGTCTCTAATGTATGAGCTGGAACAGAACCATAACACACCCTGGTCTGTTGAACTCTGAAGCTCAGCTTCATCACTGGGGCTTGGGGCTCTGGAATGAAGTGTTCCACCTAGACACCTCTTTTGATAGCCTGTGTTCCCTTTGTAAGCGAAGATCTTGGGCCCAAAGTTCCTCCAGCCGAACAAAGAGATCCTAGTTTGGCGGCCAGGGCCAGTGATCCTGCCCTCGCGTTGGAGTTTCCAGGTGATGACAGCAGGTGTGGGCAGGCCTGCTTTCTTCTGAAACCAGCTCGTGGGACAGTTTCCTGGGGCAGCTAGTGCGGGATGCTTGAGAGCCTCACTGACAGTGAGGTTCAGAGAGGCTTTCTTGGCTTCTGGGCCGAAGCAAAGTGTTGACCCAGGGGAGGGGAGGTAGATGAGACAGGAGGCAGCAACTTCCGCCCGGGAGGTGGGGGCTGGGCAGAGCCGGAGGTGGCTCTCTAGCCGTCCTCTGCCCGCTCCTCCAGCTCTGCCAGCCTGGAGACGGAGGAGGTGGACATACGCAAAGAGGAAGGCCCACATTCCTGTGGGTGGACACGCCACTGCACTTGTGTAGTGGAAACAGGAAAAGGAGGCTAGCCTGGCCTGGAATTCAGCACCCACCACAAATGTACCCACTGCCCGGGACTAAAGACTCAGCAAACTCGGAAGGGTCAGTGGAAGATGAATGCAAGCCTGGTAAAGGGCAGCAGCACCCTGTAGGGGTATGCGAGGCCCTGATGAGCCGATGACAGGAGACAGACACCCTGAGAAATAAAACGTTGAACGTTGTAATCAAATAAAAGTCACCCCAACAGGAGCCGGGTGGCGAGAGAATTCCAATATGGATCTGGCAATGCCAGGTCCTCCTGGCAATGTCCTTCTCTGCCAAGTGAAAGGCGCGGGCCAGTTCAAGCACTCTAGAAGCTCTCCTGCTTCAGACAGCACTTTCACAGCTCTCAAGAGTGAACGACTACCACCTGTTCCCAGCAGCGCAGCAACAGCCACGCACGCCAGGCAGGAACCCTCTCACTCCACAGGTTCGTGTTCTGGAAAGAAGTACACACGCAATCACGCAGTCTGTGTTCTCTTGTGTTTGGTATTTTGCGCAACAGGGTTAATGCAGGACTTATCCACGTGGCACTTCTTGAATGTGTTCTTTTTTAGTGTTCTCTATCTGAATGTATGCGACCGCTCTGCCCCTGCTCTCCTGGTAGTGAGCTGGTTACTTAATTTGGCGGGGCTGAAGACCTTGTGTAAACTAGGCAGGTGTTTGTATTGCTGAAACATGCCTCCAGACTTTTTTTGTCTGTCATGGGGCCTCAACTCTGGGCCTGGGCGCTGTTCCTCAGCTCTTCAGCTCAAGGTTAGTGCTCTACCACTTGAGCCACAGCGCCACTTCCGGCTTTTTCTGCTTATGTGGTGCTGAGGAATCGAACCCAGGGCCTCATGAATGCTAGGTAAGCGCTCTGCCACCTTCTCAGCCCGTCTCCAGCCTTTTTTCTGCTGGTTATTTTCCTCCCTGGCACATCCCCCATTTTATGCTTCCCACTGAAACTAGGATTACAGGTGTGTGCATAACACCCACATCTCTGTTGTTGTGCTCTTCTGCCCAGGCTGGCCTTAATTAGAGGCATAAGCCACGGGGACCTGGCTTCACTTAAACAGCTGCTATGCATCTTCTTGTTCAAGTCTTTGGAGGGCATAAGCCTCATTTCTCTTGGGCAGAATAGTTACAGAATCAGGTGTCTTTATTAGTATCTAGTGCCAAATAGTCTATTCAAGTTGAGGGTGATTTTTTAAAAAGAATATTAGGGTGAAAAATGTGTGTGTGTGTGTGTGTGTGTGTGTGTGTGT